>NW_027361750.1:24005000-25330000 GCF_039654945.1 Dendrobates tinctorius | reverse complement strand
GATTTCATTTTTTGTCATTTCAGTTATGATCCAGTCTGGGTTTTGAGTCCTGTCTGCCCTTTTCCCGGGCTGATCATGTCAAGGGTTAACTTTGCCTGGCCTCATTTTGGGTTCAGGTTTGCTATTTCTTCCTGTTGCATCCTGCAGGCCATGTCAGTTATATTTTCTGCCTATGGCATGAGTATCTGACTCTGGTAGTACCCTGATTTGTCCTTCTGCCCTTTCTGACCTTGCCTGTGTCTGTTCCTCCCTCTCTGCCAGTCCCGTCTTAGTGTTTCCTGATTGCTTTTGGATTTCCCGGTGTTTGACTCGGTTTTGCCTCTGACTTGCCTTTGCCTCTTTTCCCTGGTACTTCTGGCTTTTGTCTGGTATTGACCCTTTGGCTCGACACGGACTCTGTGCTTGCTTTTTCCCTTGGTACTGCATGACGGTCTAGGGTTGGACTCAGCTTGCTTGACTATTCTGGTGCCACCTGGTGGTGGCTTCGCTGCATCACTGAAGGTCTACTCTTGCAGACTTGTTACTATCCTTCCACTCTATTGCCATCTATTGGAGGTTGCAGTTACCTGCATGGCTGCAGCGTGACAATTTGCGCAGCTCATAATGTGCTGAATATATTAAGAATTCTATGGTAATTATAATGATACGTTCTTTATTCATAGTATTTCATTGCATTTTTTTTGTTATTCTCTATTTATGCCATGTTATTCTCTATTTACGTTCACATCTACACTTGATGTTCCATTTGATGGTTCAACCATGATTTCAGTCACTTTTGTTTGAAAGAATGATGAGTAAAAGAATCAATGGTAGATTCCAGTAGACTATTGTTTTTTTTCAAGCAAGGTTTATTTATGTTTTACAATTTGGCATATTAATATGACTTATGTTTGTAAAGGTATCCTGAAAACTGATACATATTGCCCGATCCAATGACAGGATGGGTCATGCGCGGCTTTATGATCTCAGTCATCCATGTTTAACTCTGAAACACAGCCTAGTATAGTAACCGCTGGGGACTGGGTTGCACAAAAGATTAATCCGCAGTGACTTCTCCCCACCTGCTCCTCTTGAGTAATATGTTGCTCCCTAAACACACATGCAGGGAGAGACCAGTCACTCCACGGGAGCAGGCAGGAGAAGCCTCCGGCGACCCACGTGAGTGACTAGTCTCCTATGCGGCTCTGTCTACTGCGGCTATTAAACTATGTTTATCTTGGAAAAGCTGCAGTGTTTCAGAGTTAAACATGCATGACTGAAGTGATGGAGTCAGTGACCGGTCCATGCCCATCCATGGATCGGGCAGCATTTATCAGCTGTCAAGTTCCCTTTAATTAGAATTATTTCCATTTTCAGTAGATCTAGAAATAAATAAAATAGGTGTACTTTCAAATATTTGCTAGGGAGAGAGCTAGAGGGCAATGCGTCCAAGGTGTATGTCGCTCTTCCTTGACAGGGATATATAGATACAGGGGCAGCAAGATGACTTTGCAGTGCTGGGGGTCCTGGGTTGAAATCCCACCGTCCGAACCCAACATCTGCAAGGAGTTTGTATGTTCTCCCCGTGTTTGCGTGGGTTTCCTCCACGTTCTCTGGTTTCCTCCAACGTTCCAAAGACATACTGATAGAGAATCTAGATTGTGAGCCCATTCCTGACAGCGATGATGTAATAAAGCGCTGTGGAATTAATGTCGTTATATAAATGAATAAAATAAATAGAAAAAATAAATATAGACAAATGCTCTGGGGAAAGGGAAACCTAGATAGGAGTTGATTTTCATATTTGGTCTAATTTCCTGCTTCAACTGCTGCAAAACCTCATCCTTTCTGTGGGTCAGCAGGAATAAAACATTTCTGCTAAAGTTTTAATTTCAATTGTTTTCACTGAACAACCTTTTCGGACAAGTCTTCATTTACCTTAATCACGGTTATAGAAATTTCCTGAGGTTTGCAGACAATGGTGAACAGCATAAATGCAGCAGCGTGCTTGTAAACTTTTCATTAACAGAACATTTGAAATGCAAAAAGCTTTCACATGCCGACATGACTGAGAGCGCAGCTAATGAAATCTTGCTAAGGGTTGTTGTTCCGTAGTTTAATATTATGAAATTATCTGTAAATCAGCGCGGCTTTATATCATGGCATGCAACATAATTTGTTCAAAGTGTTGACATGAAAAATAGTGTAATCATTGTGCATTCTTGTAGTTTCTGTTCCATGTTTCTCATCAAATCGTGAGAAATGTATTTTTATTTGAAACTGTAATATTGGAAAAACTTAAAGTTAACTCTACTTAAATTCCACTTATACAAGAACACAGCCATCATTCAGATTTAAATACAGCAACTGTAGAAATAAAAAACTACCCTAAATTTATATTTTCCTCTTGATTCCACATATTATCTAATGGAATAGCATCCCTAACCAAAAGAATTCTAAAACTAGATTATTCTAATATTAAATGATAATAATTACAAATGTTGCTATTCTTTTGGTCTGCACATTATTTCACTTTGACAGAATAGAAGTTTATTTTCCAAAACTGTGAATGGTATACTTAAAAGGGATGTCTGGTCTTTTGTTAAAAGTTTGTAGTCACTCTATGTGAAAGCAGACTTCTGAATTTTAACAGTGCGCGCACCACACACTGTCAGGATTCTCTGGTGTCTGTCGTGAGACTGAATGTGATGTTACCGAGCATATGAAATTTGCATGCATGCAGTCTCGTGCCTACTAGACTTGCCTTGCCTTGCTCAATTCACGTGTATTGAACAAGGCTGAAGAATGTGACTCTCATACTTGCAGTTACATGACCACCCAGTCTTGCCACGGACCGGAGAATCCTGACAACATGCAGTTCACACACTGTGAAGATTCAGAACTCCGCAATCACATAGAGTGACTGAAGCCTTTTAGGAAAAGACTGAAAAACCCCTTTTAGAGATGCATCCATTTAGGATTGATTGAATTTTATCTTCCTGTCAATCACTCCCATGAAAGAATACCTAGAAATGTTCTTTCTCGCTTTCCTCATCTTTGTTTTACTTTCTCTCTATTCTTTTTGAGTCTATCAATCTTGTATGTTTTTCCTATTATTGTCAGTACATGACTTCTAGCTGCTTTGATTAGTATGAAAGGGAAAGGCACTCCTACACTTAGATTGGATTGCCCACATAACCACCTACATATATCCCAGGAGCTGACAAAATATCTCTTAGGCTACATTCCCACTGAGTTTTTGATTAAGTAAATTAGGTTCCTTGCGTTTTTTCATTGCATTTTAAAGTGCGTTATTTTACATGCATTTGTAATGTGTTTTTGACACTGTTTTTTGTCTCTTGTTGGTATGTCATGTTGTAAATAAAGCGGCTTTGCTTTTGATACCTCCTGGTATTTGGCTTTGACAAAACTGTATAGATATAGTTCTGTGCAAATTACAAGCATTTTTTATGCGTTTCAGCCATGTAAATACAGTAAAAACACGTATATTTTTTACCTGTGGATTTTCTGCAAGTGTATGGGAAAGAAAGGCACATAAAACTCGGTGTACCCGAAAGAGAAATTGACATGTTAAGGATTTGAGACACGCATCGCGGGTCAGTATATAGTGAATAAAAATAAAAGCACAGTGGGCATGAGATTTCAATAAATCCCATCTACATTGCCAGTCATTGTAGACACGGCCTTAGGGTTTTCATTCTTTTCTATGCAGGTTCAGGTGGAAATATAAATATTCTTTATAAGAAATATTAAAAACAAGAATATCCTGAGATTCAGTGGTGGACACAGACAGAAGAGGTCCCCGTACAAAAACAATATATGAGAATTTTTGCTTTCTTGGCCTTTTTTCAGATAATATGAATGATAACACCAAAACTTTTTCTCTACTCATGGTTAGTGGTTGGGTGAAGCCATTTATTGTCAAACTGCTGTGTTTTCTCTTCTTAAATCATAATGACAACCCAAAACATCCAAATGACCCTGATCAAAAGCTCACATACCCTGGTGGTTTTGGCCTGATAGCATGCACAGAAGTTGACACAAATGGGATTGAATGGCTACTAAAGGTAACATCCTCACATGAGTGGAGAAAAAGTTTTGATGTTATCATTCATATTCTCTGAAAAAAGGCCAGGAAAGCAAAAATTCTGCCAGAGTATGTAAACTTTTGAGCACAACTGTATGTCCGCCCCTGCTGAAATTCCTTATGTTTAAGTCTAATCAGTTTAATCTGGGAAATGTAAACTATAGAAAACCATTGGTTTGAATCAACTGTCTATAATAGGAAAGTATTATAATTATATGTGGAAAAAAATTTTAAAAAAATTTCAACTATTTGATGGTGATATTTGACCATAGTTTCTATTTGTGATTCCAGTAGGGCAGCCTTTTACCTCTTTTTTTTGTTGTTGCTTGCTTGTCTGTTTGTTATTTTAGTCCAAAGTTGATTCCTTTTTTATGTTTTTATAATATATAATTGGATAGCCCAGTTGAGACAGGTGACAATGATTTTTAATTTTCTTACTAGGTGGCTAGATGAAGGAGAAGAGGATGGGAAAATTGTCATAAAACTATCTGTCACAGATGAAGCTGATTTCCCAGCCAGTAAGCCTGCAAATCTGGAGCTAATACCACATAGCCCTTAATGCCTTAAGGAGAATCGTATTTACCACTACAATATTGTTACTTCAACAGGTTATGAACTTGAAGTCAAGAAGAACGAAATGGTAAATCAGATATATGAATGCTTGGCATCTTTGATTCTATAAGGCGTTGGAACATATTATGATGATGTTTTTATGTAAACTTTTCAGTGGACTGCTGAGAGATGGAAGTATCAGAATGAGAACTGCCTACAGTTATACTGTAAAGCAACAGGAAAATTTATACGACTTACTCCAGATGGGAGAGTGGATGCACTTGGAGACAAAAAGGATAAATATGGTAACGTTAGCCTTAAATTTACAAACATAATTTATATTTATTTCTACCAAAATAATATAAAAAGAGTAAAAAGGCAAGTCAAGACCACTATGTACATTCCTCCTACTCTTAGACCTATGAAGGTGACAAGGGGGCATCCTCTACGTCTGGGGGAAAGAAGGTTTAAGCATACTCACAGACGTGGACTCTTTACTGAAAGAGCAGTGAGACTATGGAACTCTCTGCCATATGATGTTGTAATGAGTGATTCCCTACTAAAATTTAAGAAGGGTCTGAATGCCTTTCTTGAAAAGTATAATATTACAGGTTAAATACACTAGTTTCCTTGATACTGCGTTGATCCAGGAAGCTAGTCTGATTCCCGTATGTGGAGTCAGGAAGAAATTTTTTTCCCCAATGTGAAGCTTACTGTTTGCCAAATGGGTTTTTTTTGCCTTCCTCTGGATCAACATGTTAGGGCAGGTTAGGATAGGATATGGGTTGAACTAGATGGACATAAAGTCTTCCTTCAGCCTTAATAACTATGCTACTATGTTACAAGGTGCGCAAAAAAGATCCAGAACCTTGTTTCTCTTGTGTGGTTTGTACAGGATAATGTGTATTGAAAGAATGATGTCTTCATTATAGGAGATGAAGGAAATGGATTTCCCTATCAGTTCAATCTTTCAGACTTGAATGTGGTTTGCTGTATTACTTTGGGATGTCAGGAAATTAGAGGTATAAACCCCACACTTCACCATTAATGAGGTTGTCCACTAATCAGACAACCCCTCCCAAATCTATGTCCCCCCCCCAGTAAAATAATAACACCTATACTCAAATCCGGTGTCGGCACTTGGTGTCCTGGGGTTCACATGGCATTGTTCTGTCATGCAATCCCTGCAGCCAATCAGTGCTGACTTCACTCTCCTTTCACTCGAATACAGCTGTGGCTGCTTTCTCATTTCCTCAGGATGTCTGATTTATCCGAAGGAGTGCTAAGTGAAGTCAGTACTGATTGGCTGCAATGATTGTTATGTGAAGTGAGCCCTGGGAGAGCCAGTGTCAACACTGCAAAATTGGCGGCAGCATCGAAAGTGAGTATAGGTGTTATTGCTTTACTGGTGGGAAACATAGGGATTGAGAAAGTGTTGTCATAGAAGTGGTCAACCCCTTTAAGTGTAATTATTAGTGCCAGCCTCCTAATGATAGCAGCTGTAAGGGGTTGACTCACTCAGTTGCTTTACCATGTAGACACAGGAACCATACTGGTGGTAGTTTACCTGCTAGTTTATTATGGACAGCATAAATTTCAGCAGGGTTCAGGAAAAAATCATAGAATCATAGAGTTGGAAGGGACCTCCTAGGCCATCTTGTCCAAACCCCTGCTAAAAGCAGGATTCACTAAATCATCCCAGACACATGTCTGTCCAGTCTCTGTTTGAGGACTTCTATTGAAGGAGTGCTCACCACCTCTCGTGGCAGCCTGTTCTGTTGTGAGTTCATTTTCCCCTTCACCATTGAGGTCTGATGAACTCCCTCTTCTGGTGAAGGAAGGTAGTGAGGCTGATTACAAAGCACCTCAGCAGAATGATGATGACTGGGTGACTGGGATTGCTGACTGGATATAAGGCAGCCAACGCCCTTCTGCCTTGCGGGTGATTACTCTGAGGGATTCTTGGAGACCAGTCTGATTCCTGCTCCTCAAAAGCTAAGTTTTCTGCTCTACTTTTTGCATTTGTGTTTTGGTTTTGTTTTGCCTTGTTTTTCTGGATTTCTGCCTTTCCCTGCTGGGTGAGCTGAATTCCTTTTTGCTCTGTCTTCAGATAATACCTGAGTACTAATATAGTCTTTTTGAAGCCTAGCGTCTTCAGGGCTTTTTTCCCTATCAGTCTGTTGGCTCTTGTTTTTGAGAGGGTTTTGGCGGATTGTAGACAGCAGCTTTTCTATTCTGTCCTATTTAGTTAGCTTGGGCCCCATCATTTGCTCAGCCTATCTTTCTATCTCTGTGAGTGTTTTTTCATCTTGCTTCACCGTCATTATATGTTGGGGGCTGCCTATTGCTTTGGGGTCTGCTCTGCGGCAGTTTAGATTTCCCTTTCTGTCTTTAGGCTATGTAGTTCTCCGGCTGTGATCGAGGGGTCTAGGGCACCGTAGAAACACCCCACGGCTACTGCTAGTTGTTGTTGTTAGGTTCAGGGGTTTGCAATCCGATAGCTGCCAACTTTTCTGGTTTTCTGGACTCAGCTAGTATTTCTGTTTTTGCCTCCTACGGTGACTCATTCATAACACTGTTCCACTCATTGATCACTCTGTCAAAAAGCTTTTTCTAATATCTAATCTGTGTGTCCTCCCATACAGTTTCATCCCATTGCTTCTAGTCTTTCCTTGTGCGAATGAGAATAAAGATGATCCTTCTACAATGTGACAGCCCTTGAGATATTTGTAGACAGCTATTAAGTCTCCTCTCAGTCTTCTCTTTTGCAAGCTAAACATTCCCAAATCCTGCAACCTTTTCTCATAAGACATGGTTTGCAGACCGGTCACCATTCTGGTCGCTCTTTTCTGAACTTGCTCCAGTTTGTTGATGTCTTTTTTAAAATGTGGCACCTAAAACTAGACACAGTATTCCAGATGAGGTCTGACCAAAGAGGAGTAGAGGGCAATAATGACATCACGTGATCTAGACTGTATGCTTCTGTTAATACATCCTAGAATTGCATTTGCCTTTTTTGCTCCTGCATCACATTGTTGACTCACATGTAGTCTGTGATCTATTAGTATACCCAAGTCTTTTTCGCATGTGCTGTTGCTTAGCCCTATTCCTCCCATTCTGTATATGCTTTTTTCATTTTTATTGCCCAGATGTAGTACTTTGCATTTTTCCCTGAAAAAAACCATTCTGTTAGTTGCTGCCCACTGCTCCAGTTTATTTATGTCTTTTGGAATCCTCTCTCTCTCTTCTCTAGTATTAGCTATCCCTCCTAGCTTTGTGTCATCAGCAAATTTAATCAGTCTACCCTCAATTTCTTCATCAAAATCATTGATAAAGATGTTGAACAATACAGGGCCCAGGACAGAGCCCTGTGGTATCCCACTTGAGACATTCTTCCAACTGGATGTGCAGCCATTTACAACCACTCTTTGGGTCCGATCACTAAGCCAGTTATGAATCCACCTAACAGTTGCCTTGTCCATTCCATACTTAGTCATTTTTTCAATAAGGATTGTGTGAGATACTTGTGATGATCCAGCATGGATCTGACAGTTTAAATGGACAAAGTGAACTTTTTTTCCCTTGGCTTGGTGCCAAAGTGGGTTGATTGCCCCCGGTGGCCATTAGAATTATTACACGTGGTGTCGTTCATTCTAATTTGCCCCGATGGTGGGTAGTGGTATCGCACTTTAGTTCTTTGGTTAAGTGCACGTGATTAGGTAACAGGTGTGAATGCTCTATAAATGAGTGTCAGGTGGTTCAATCACGGTTGGTGATATTGATTGTGTGTTAGTTTTTCACAAGCAAGCCTGGGTGAATGAAGGAGCTGAACATGAGTCCTGCGCAGCCCAGCCAGAGGGGATGAGTGGCAGCTAGGTGGTCTGCAAGGAGGCCTGGCATGGCGTGGTGGGGTCACAGTTTATGGTGTTGGCAGGAAGTGCTTGCATGGCTTGGTGGAGTGACGACTATGGAGAGAGTTGCACTCAGCATGCGGGACTTGGTTGCTGAGAGCTGGACTCAAGCATGCTTGACTTTTTGGGCAGGAGCTAAACTTATCTTCGGGACTCTGTTACTGGACAGCTGCAACTGGTGGTGGACTCTGCTCCAAGGCTGCACTATGGTGAAGGATCCAGTTATGGTTATGGATCCGGGTGGAGGAGAAGATGAACACAGGTGGTGGGCTCTGTTGCTAGGAGCGTACGCAACAGAGCAAAGCTAAATGGTATTTCCCCTGTTTTGTCATCTTTCCTCATGTGTGTTTTAGTGCAGTGGTGGGATTAGTTTCCGCACCGACCAATTCCCTAGTGAGGGTTTAGGTCAGGGCGAGCTAGGGTTTTTAGGTTCCTGTTGCGTGCCCGGTGTGGAACCGGCATAGGGAACGTTAGGAGTGCAGGGACACTGGCTCAGGGGAGCTCAGGAGGTCTCCACTTCCCTATTCCCTATCGCAGGGCCCACCATTGTTAATGTTTCCCAGGTTTCCCTTATTATTTAAATTCACCTTACTGGATGCGGGGTTTCCAGACTTGTATATACGTGTAATGTCTAAATTCGCCAGTTGGAGGCGGTGTATCCAGCTGCATGTGTTTATTATTTAAATTTGCCCCACTGGAGGCGGTGTATCCAGGGTCATGTGTGTCACATGGGTTTGCCTTGTGGTACTCGCTGCGTCCAGACACATGTGACCGTGACATTATCACCAACCCAACATTTTTTTTTCTGGTGAGCTTTGGCCATGTGGAGACCGCTGAGTTATTGCTGCCGGGCCTCACTGAGGTGATTTGGGAGCGGCAAGGTGCTTAGAGCTGCTGCAGCAGCAGTTATCAGGGTCTGGGGCCTCTGCTCAGGTAACCAGGAAATCAAAATGGTGGCTTTGGCAAATTGCGGATCTGGTAAAAGCCCCCGAGAGTCGCTGCTGGGGAGCTTGACTTGTTCATACAGGTGGACGTAAGCAGACAGGTGGGTGGAGTTGGTGATCCCCATGGCGCTGTCTGGGGTTCCCCGAGGTGAAGGGGCACGTCCCTGTAGTGAACAGACTGGTGTATAGTCCGCGGTGCTCACACCAAATCTTCAATACCACCGAAGAAGCCGCCCCCTCCTGGTCGTGTGTAGGAAGGAGACCAGCGAGTTTATATTTCCTCCATGTCCCTGCGGCTTTGGTAAAAGCCCCTAGAGTCGCTGCTGGGGAGCGGGACTTGTTCATACAGGCGGATGTAACCAGACAGGTGGGTGGAGTTGGTGATCCCCATGGTGCTGTCTGGGGTTCCCCGAGGTAAAGGGGTACGTCCCTGTAGTGAGCAGACTGGTGATAGTCCGCGGGGCTCACGCCAAATCTTCAATACCAACGAAGAGGCCGCCCCCTCCTGGTCGTGTGGAGGAAGGCAACCAGCGAGTGTATTTTTCCTCCATATTCCTGTCCCCTTCTCCTCCAGGTGTGTGCAGCAGGTGCGTGCGGGGGAGTAGGGACAAATCTCACCCCTCGCCATTAACCAACCCTGGGAGGCGCAGACCTCATGGTGAAAGGGTTGGAGGATGGTGTCCCTTGGTGAATAGCTGGGATGTGAGTGTGGTGACAGCAGGGGACGCCTCTGTTGTCGTGTCCAGAAGGAGTTCATCAAATATATGACAAACGAATGTGTGCAATATACATTCAGGTCCGGACCTGTGTGTGAACGAGCATATATGGGTGGCCACCAAAAAACATCTTGTGAAAGTGTGTTATGGAGTCTGATCAGCTCATAGCAAACATACACATACATAAACTCGTTCTCCAGGTCGGCGCTGTGGAGATGAGTGGTGCCTCCAGAACATGTATTGCCAATACCAGCGGTGCGTTTGTCATTAACCTGAAGTGTCAGGTTGTTGTGGTGTGAACTCAGGATCTGGGCGTCCCCGCTGTAGGTGTTTCCCTAATGTGGAGTGGTCTTGAGGGTCCAGTGGCCCCTCATTAAGGAGGGGGTACTGTCATGATCCAGCATGGATCTGACAGTTTAACGATCATCTTTCATCGTTTTTAAGAAATCTCAAGATGGAAGAGGCCAGGAGCCATTTGGTGAGCTGCATTTCTTGCTACATGTTCACAGATTTACCAGTGGAAAAGCCAAACTTCACATGCCACAAATGCAAGCTTGTGTCCCTGTTGGAGGAAAAGTTGCAAAATCTTGAAGAGAGGTTAGCTACGTTGAAGATCATTAAGGAAGGTGAAGAGTTCTTGAACAGAGCACAATTATCTCTTCATGTTACAGAAAGAGAAGAAATTCGAAGTGCACCTGAAGAAACAGAGGAATGGAGACATGTGACCCAGAGAAGCAGGAGGATCAGGAGGCAGTCAGCACCCATACTGCTCAGGAACCAGTACCAGGCTCTCACGCAGGAAAACGATGAAGAAATACATCAGGATAAGACTTTGCCAACAAACAGCAACCTTGTACGCCCTCAGAGTTCTCCTGGATGGAGAAAGAAAAATGTTGTGAAGAAGAAACGGAGAGTGGTGGTTATGGGGGATTCCCTGCTGAGAGGAACAGAGGCCGCTATCTGCAGACCGGATATAACTACAAGAGAAATGTGCTGTCTTCCAGGTGCAAAAATTAAAGATGTGTCTGACAGGATATCAGGACTCTTCAGACCTACAGATGACTACCCATTCCTGCTACTACATGTGGGGACAAATGACACCGCAAGAAACGACCTGGAAACCATCTGCAGAGACTTTGAAGACTTAGGCAAGAAAGTGAAAGAACTGGGAGCACAGGTGGTCTTCTCTTCTATCCTCCCAGTGGATGGCCATGGAACAAGGAGGTGGAATAAGATTCTGCAGGTGAACAACTGGCTACGTCGATGGTGCCGTCAGCAACGATTTGGATTTCTGGATCACGGAGTGAACTACTTATACGATGGACTACTTGCTAGAGATGGGGTGCACCTTACGAAGACTGGAAAGGATGTATTTGGAAGTCGCCTTGCTACACTTGTAAGGAGAGCTTTAAACTAGAACAACATGGGAAGGGAAGCAAAAGACCAGAAAAAGCCATACACCTGACAAATGCTATTGAGAACTCTGCTATTAGAAGTGGAAAGGAAGAACAAAGACGAAAGAATCTAATTAATAAAAATATTGGAGAAAGAGAAACCAAGCACAAACTAAAATGTTTCTATACTAATGCACAAAGCATGGGCAACAAACAAGGAGAATTGGAACTACTAACACAGGAACAGAAATATGATGTAATTGGAATCACTGAAACTTGGTGGGACAATACACATGATTGGAATACAAGACTAGAAGGATACAACTTATTTGCAAGAAACAGACTTGATAAACGAGGAGGGGGTGTCGCATTGTATGTTCGAAACGCGTATATCTGCACAGAGATTGAAGCTTCAGAGACTGGGAGTTCTGTGGAAACTGTTTGGGTAAGAATACAAGGACAGAACAATGGAAAGGACACCATTGTAGGCATTTACTACAGGCCGCCTGTGCAAGCCGAAGATATAGATGAACTCTTTATGCATCAGATGGCCAAGTTCTCCAAAAAATATGACATAGTTGTCATGGGAGATTTCAACTATCCAGACATTTGTTGGGAATCTCTCTCAGGCAAAACTAACAGGTCAAGGAAATTCTTATCCTCTCTTGCTGACAACTTTATCTTCCAAAAGGTAAGGGAGAAAACAAGGGGAACTGCTACCTTGGATCTAATCCTTATAAACAGGGAGGAAATGGTTGAGGAGGTAAAAGTGGCT
This sequence comes from Dendrobates tinctorius, assembly GCF_039654945.1. Taxonomy (NCBI): domain Eukaryota; kingdom Metazoa; phylum Chordata; class Amphibia; order Anura; family Dendrobatidae; genus Dendrobates; species Dendrobates tinctorius. The sequence continues at coordinate 25,317,621 of NW_027361750.1, read as the reverse complement.
GGGACCCTAGGAGGTAGCGACCATGCTATTTTAGAATTTTGGATTACTAGAGGTGGAAGACCTGTGAAGACTCAGACGTCAAGGTTAGATTTCAGAAAGGCAGATTTTAAGGGATTCAAAAAGAGAATTGGAGGGATCCAATGGCTGGATATCCTTAAAGACAAAAATGTCCAGGAAGGATGGGAAATCTTGAAAAATGAAATTCTCAAAGCACAGTTGTTAACAATTCCGAAAAGAGGGAAGAATAGGAAGCATTTAAGGAAACCAGGATGGATGAACACAGAACTTAAGCACATGCTAAAAAGGAAGAAAAAAATGTTTATAAAATGGAAAGAGGGAGGCATATCTAAAGAAGAATATAATGCTGTCTGCAGAACCTGCAGGGCACAAATCAGATTAACTAAAGCTGAAAATGAACTGAGGCTTGCAAGAGATGTCAAAAGCAATAATAAAGGATTTTGGGGATATGTCAAAAGTAAAAGAAAAGTCAAAGATGCTATAGGATTTTTACAGGATGAAAATGATGAAATGGTAAGACAGGATGTTGAGAAGGCTGAACTTTTAAATTCCTATTTTGCATCTGTTTTCTCTCAGAAAGGAAATGCAACATCAACTGTTATTCACTGTCCTATTAAGGGAATAGAAGAATCCAGGATATCTATAAACAGAAAGATAGTGAGGAAACACTTAGCTAACCTAAATGAATTCAAGTCTCCAGGTCCAGATGAATTACACCCCAGAGTACTGAAGGAGATAGCAGAAGAAATTTTTGAACCCCTCTCCATAATCTTTGAAAATTCTTGGAGAACAGGAGAAGTGCCAGAAGACTGGAGAAGAGCAAATGTTGTTCCTATCTTCAAAAAGGGGAAGAAGGTGGACCCAGGCAACTATAGGCCGGTGAGTCTGACTTCTATACCAGGAAAGATCTTTGAACAAATTATTAAACAACATGTATGTCAATACCTGGATAAGAATGAAGTGATTAAACAGAGTCAGCATGGGTTTCTAACTAATAAGTCATGTCAGACTAACTTAATTTCCTTCTATGACGGTATCACTGATTGGGTGGATCAAGGAAATGCTGTAGATATAGTATATCTTGACTTCAGCAAAGCATTTGACAAAGTCTCTCATACAATCCTTATTGAAAAAATGACTAAGTATGGAATGGACAAGGCAACTGTTAGGTGGATTCATAACTGGCTTAGTGATCGGACCCAAAGAGTGGTCGTAAATGGCTGCACATCCAGTTGGAAGAATGTCTCAAGTGGGGTACCACAGGGCTCTGTCCTGGGCCCTGTATTGTTCAACATCTTTATCAACGATTTAGATGAAGGAATTGAGGGTAAACTGATTAAATTTGCTGATGACACAAAGCTAGGAGGGATAGCTAATACTAGAGAAGAGAGAGAGAGGATTCAAAAAGATTTAAATAAACTGGAGAAGTGGGCAGCAACTAACAGAATGGTTTTTAACAGGGAGAAATGCAAAGTACTACATCTGGGCAATAAAAATGAAAAAAGCATATATAGAATGGGAGGAATAGGGCTAAGTGACAGCACATGTGAAAAAGACTTGGGTATACTAATAGATCACAGACTGAATATGAGTCAACAGTGTGATGCAGCAGCAAAAAAGGCAAATGCAATTCTAGGATGTATTAACAGAAGCATACAGTCTAGATCACGTGAAGTCATTATTTCCCTCTACTCCTCTTTGGTCAGACCTCATCTGGAATATTGTGTCCAGTTTTGGGCACCACATTTTAAAAAAGACATCAACAAACTGGAGCAAGTTCAGAAAAGAGCGACCAGAATGGTGACCGGTCTGCAAACCCTGTCTTATGAGGAAAGGTTGCAGGATTTGGGAATGTTTAGTTTGCAAAAGAGAAGACTGAGAGGAGACTTAATAGCTGTCTACAAATATCTAAAGGGCTGTCACATTGTAGAAGGATCAACTTTATTCTCATTTGCACAAGGAAAGACTAGAAGCAATGGGATGAAACTGAATGGGAAGAGACACAGATTAGATATTAGAAAAAACTTTTTGACAGTTAGAGTGATCAATGAGTGGAACAGGCTGCCACGAGAAGTGGTGAGTTCTCCTTCAATGGAAGTCTTCAAACAGAGGCTGGACAGACATCTGACTGGGATGATTTGGCGAATCCTGCTTTGAGCAGGGGGTTGGACCAGATGGCCCAGGAGGTCCCTTCCAACTCTACGATTCTATGATTCTATGATTCTATGATTCTATGAAATGGACAAAGTGAACTTTTTTTTCCTTTGGCTTGGTGCCAAAGAGGGTTGATTGCCCCTGGAGGCCATTAGAATCATTACACGTGGTGTCATTCATTCTAATTTGCCCTGATGGTGGGTAGTTGTATCGCACTTTAGTTCTTTGGTTAAGTGCACGTGAATAGGTAACAGGTGTGAATGCTATATAAATGAGTGCCAGGTGGTTTACTCATGGTTGATGATATTGATTGTGTGTTAGTTTTTCACAAGCAAGCCTGGGTGAATGAAGGAGCTGAACATGAGTCCTGCGCAGCCCAGCCAGAGGGGATGAGTGGCAGCTAGGTGGTCTGCAAGGAAGCCTGGCATGGCGTGGTGGAGTCACAGTTTATGGTGTTGGCAGGAAGTGCTTGCATGGCTTGGTGGAGTGACGACTATGGAGAGAGTTGCACTCAGCATGCGGGACTTGGTTGCTGAGAGCTGGACTCAAGCATGCTTGACTTTTTGGGCAGGAGCTAAACTTATCTTTGGGACTCTGTTACTGAACAGCTGCAACTGGTGGTGGACTCTGCTCCAAGGCTGCACTATGGTGAAGGATCCAGTTATGGTGATGGATGCGGGTGGAGGAGAAGATGCACACAGGTGGTGGGCTCTGTTGCTAGGAGCGTATGCAACAGAGCAAAGCTAAGTGGTGTTTCCCCTGTTTTGTCATCTTTCCTCATGTGTGTTTTAGTGCAGTGGTGGGATTAGTTTCCGCACCGACCAATTCCCTAGTGAGGGTTTAGGTCAGGGCGAGCTAGGGTTTTTAGGTTCCTGTTGCGCGCCTGGTGTGGAACCGGCATAGGGAACGTTAGGAGTGCAGGGACACTGGCTCAGGGGAGCTCAGGAGGTCTTCACTTCCCTATTCCCTATCGCAGGGCCCACCATTGTTAATGTTTCCCAGGTTTCCCTTATTATTTAAATTCTCCTTACTGGATGCGGGGTTTCCAGACTTGTATATACGTGTAATGTCTAAATTCGCCAGTTGGAGGCGGTGTATCCAGCTGCACGTGTTTATTATTTAAATTTGCCCCACTGGAGGCAGTGTATCCAGGGTCACGTGTGTCACATGGGTTCGCCTTGCGGTACTCGCTGCGTCCAGACACACGTGAACGTGACAATACTTTGTCAAATGCGTTCCTGAAGTCAAGATATACTATATCTACAGCATTTCCCTGATCCACCCAGTCAGTGATTCTGTCATAGAAGGAAATTAAGTTAGTCTGACATGACTTATTAGTTACAAACCCAAGCTGCCTCTGTTTAATCACTTAATTCTTATCCAGGTACTTACATACATGTTGTTTAATAATTTGTTCAAAGATCTTTCCTGGTATAGAAGTCAGACTCACCGGCTTATAGTTGCCTGGGTCCACCTTCTTCCCCTTTTTGAAGATAGGAACAACGTTTTCTCTTCTCCAGTCTTCTGGGACTTCTCCTGTTCTCCAAGAATTGAATTCATTTAGGTTAGCTAAGTGTTTCCTCACTATCTTTCTGCTTATATGATATATATATATATGATATCCTGGATTCTTCTATTCCCTTAATAGGACAGTGAAGAACAGTTGATGTTACATTTCCTTTCTGAGAGAAAACAGATGCAAAATAGGAATTTAAAAGTTCGGCCTTCTCAACATCCTGTCTTACCATTTCATCATTTTCATCCTGTAGAAATCCTATAGCATCTTTGACTTTTCTTTTACTTTTGACATATCCCCAAAATCCTTTTTTATTGCTTTTGACATCTCTTGCAAGCCTCAATTCATTGTCAGATTTAGATAATCTGATTCGTGCCCTGCAGGCTCTGCAGACAGCATTATATTCTTCTTTAGATATGTCTCCCTCTTTCCATTTTATAAACATTTCTTTCTTCCTTTTTAGCATGTGCTTAAGTTCTGTGTTCATCCATCCTGGTTTCCTTAAATACTTCCTATTCTTCCCTCTTTTCGGAATTGTTAACAATTGTGCCTTGAGAATTTCATTTTTTAAGATTTCCCATCCTTCCTGGACATTTTTGTCCTTAAGGATATCCAGCCATTGGATCCCTCCAATTCTCTTTCTGAATCCCTTAAAATCTGCCTTTTTTAAATCTAACCTTGATGTCTGAGTCTTCACAGGTCTAACTCCTCTAGTTATCCAAAATTCTAAAATAGCATGGTCACTACCTCCTAGGGTCTCAGCCACTCTTACCTCCTCAACCATTTCCTCCCTGTTTATAACGAATAGATCCAAGATAGCAGATCCCCTTGTTTTCTCCCCTACCTTTTGGAAGATAAAGTTGTCAGCAAGAGAGGATAACAATTTCCTTGACCTGTTAATTTTGCCTGAAATTCCCAACAAATGTCTGGATAGTTGAAATCTCCCATGACAACTATGTCATATTTTTTGGAGAACTTGGCCATTTGATGCATAAAGAGTTCATCCGTATCTTCAGCTTGCACAGGCGGCCTCTAGTAAATGCCTACAATGGTGTCCTTTCCATTGTTCTGTCCTTGTATTCTTACCCAAACAGTTTCCACAGAACTCCCAGTCTCTGAAGCTTCAATCTCTGTGCAGATATACGTGTTTCTAACATGCAATGCTACACCTCCTCCTCGTTTATCAAGTCTGTTTCTTGCAAATAAGTTGTATGCTTCTAGCCTTGTATTCCAATCATGTGTGTTGTCCCACCAAATTTCAGTGATTCCAATTACATCATATTCCTTTTCCTGCGTTAGTAGTTCCAATTCTCCTTGTTTGTTGCCCATGCTTTGTACATATGTATAGCAACATTTTAGTTTGTGATTGGTTTCTCTTTCTCCAATATTTTTATTATTTAGATTTTTTTTGTCTTTGTTCTTTCCTCCCATTTCTAATAGCAGAATTCTCTATAGCATTTGTCAAATGTATGACTTTTTCTGGCTTTTTGCTTCCCTTCCTACATTGTTCTAGTTTAAAGCTCTCCTGATGAGTGCAGCAAGGCGGCTTCCAAATACATGTTTTCCAGTCTTCGTAAGGTGCACCCCATCTCTATCAAGTAATCCATTGTATAGGTAGTTCACTCCGTGATCCAGAAATCCAAATCCTTGCTGATGGCACCATCAACATAGCCAGTTGTTCACCTGCAGAATCTTATTCCACCTCCTTGTTCCATGGCCATCCACTGGGAGGATGGAAGAGAAGACCACCTGCTTTCCCAGTTCTTTCACTTTCTTACATAAGTTTTCAAAGTCACTGCAAATGGTTTCCAGGTCGTTTCTTGCTGTGTCATTTGTCCCCACATGTATTAGCAGGAATAGGTAGTCATCTGTAGGACTGAAGAGTCCTGATATCCTGTCAGACACATCTTTAATTTTTGCACCTGGAAGACAGCACATTTCTCTTGAGGTTATATCCGGTCTGCAGATAGCGGCCTCTGTTCCTCTCAACAGGGAATCCCCCATGACCAACACTCTCCGTTTCTTCTTCACAACATTTTTCTTTCTCCATCCAGGAGGACTCTGAAGGCGTACAAGGTTGTTATTTGTGGGAAAAGTCTTATCCTGATGTATTTCTTCATCGTTCTCCTGCATAAGAGCCTGGCACTGGTTCCTGAGCAGTATGGGCGCTGAGTGCCTCCTGATCCCCCTGTTTCTCTGGGTCACATATTTCCATTCCTCTGTTTCTTCAGGTGCACTTCGAATTTCTTCTCTTTCTGTAACATGAAGAGATAATTCTGCACTGTTTAAGAACTATTCACCATCCTTAATGATCTTCAATGTAGCTATCCTCTCTTTGAGATTTTGCAACTTTTCCTCCAAAGGGACACAATCTTGCATTTGTGGCATGTGAAGTTTCGCTTTTCCACTGGTAAGTCTGTGAACATGTAGCAAGAAATGCAGCTCACCAAATGGCTCCTGGCCTCTTCCATATTGTTATTGTTAAAGAGATTTCAAAGCGATGAAAAATGTGCCAAAATTCGGCACTCGGTTAAATAAACAGAGCCTTTCTGGCATAACGATAAAACAAAACAAAAGGTAACATTTAGCAGAGTCCTTGCTCTGCAGGCTTCTCTGCGGCAACACGCACATCATCCTTAGCTCCTCTGAGAGCTACATGGGAGTTCCACCTCTCCCAACACACACACCCACTGACTCTCATGGCCAGGTTTTTAACACCCCATGTCATGATCACATGACCCTGACATCACACAGGTCCTGTCAGGACTCTGCAGGTGGAGATACGGTGGATCTCCTCCCACCCGCTCTATGGTGGTCCAAAAAAAAGCCCATAACTAGAGTTGAGCGAAACAGGTCGGTCAGATTCAAAAGTCACCGACTTTTGCCAAAGTTGGGTTTCATGAAACGAAACCCAACCACAGTGTGAAGTAGGCCATGTGGTCGCGACCCAAGCGCCAAAGTCGGGTTTCGCCGAATACTTGCACGTGACTTTTTTCAGCCAATGAGAGAAGCGGAGCGTAGCGGGAGCGTAGCTGGAGTCGGAGAGGGAGAGGGAGAGGGAGAGGGAAAGAGAGAAGAGAGGGAGATTTCGCCGCCTCTAGGGTTAAAATTCATGCCAGGTGTGTTTACAGTCCTCCACTCACTGCCGACTTTTCTCCCCATTGACTTGCATTGGGTTTCATGTTTCACGACTTTTCATGACTTTTCCCTATAGTCGGCCGATTTCGTTCGACTCAACTTTTGAGAAAGTCGGGTTTCATGAAACCCGACTCGACCCTAAAAAAGGCAAAGTCGCTCATCTCTACCCAAAACATAACTTAATCTTCCCAACACATAGCATATTGGAGGAAAACTATTCTGGTTTCACATCACTGAAGCTAATATGCGCAGTGACACATATCTCCCTTCATATACTGTGCCAGTGACCCAGTCACACAGCCTACACATATGGTTTTCTGTGTCCTCCAATGACGACTAGTAGGCCGGAGTCACACTAGCGATAAAATCGGACGAATGCAATGCGATAAAAAATCGCATTGCATTCGTCCCAATGTTATTCTATGTTGCTGCTCCCATCATGCGTTTTTTTATCGGATCCGTTCCTTGGACCGAGACAATCGCAGCATGCTGCGATTGTCACCGATTTTCGGATCGGATTCGACAATGCAAGTCTATGGATGCGATTAAAAATTGCATTGAAAACGCACCGCACGTGTGACTTGCGATTAAATCGCAAGACTTCTCCAGGTCAACAGGAAAGAGCATCAGGCATTGACATTGGATGTCAATTTGATGCTTAGATGCGAATAAAATCGGTTCATCGCCGGAAAATCGGTTGACAGACGGATCCCTGGACAAGAAATCTTTGTGCGATTTCGTACTGTTAAAATCGGACCGATTTTTTATTTGTTGTGTGTGACTCCAGCCGTAGAAAGGAACTTTGCGGTAAGTACCAAAAATCTTCTTTTTCACAAAATTATTGACTGATTCATACTTTTTTTTTAACTCCAGAACTAAGCAATATCTTTAAAAACTGAAAAAATTAATGGTGAAGCGAAATGGAAAAAAAACATATTATATTGTTGCTTGGGTTTAGTTTTTTATAGCCTTCAGTGTGCAGTAAAAATTATATATCAAATTATTTATTCTGTGGGTCAGCATGATTTATGGCAATGCAAATTTAAAAAAAATGAGTTTTTGTCTTGAGCTAATTTTTTTCCTTTGAAAAAAACAATTTAAGTTTTTGATTGCTTTGTTTTTAATTTTTTTAGACATGGTGTTTACTGTTCTGTTTAGCGTTTGTGTGAACATATCTCAATTAGTGGACTGTGTGGAAATGACCACAGTGGTAGAAGGGATAAGGTTACATATAGGATAAAGGTTGTGTCAGGCAAGGTATCTAGAGATTAGTGAGGAAATAAACTGGAAACAGCTTTGTAGGTTAGAGTTAGGATTTTAAATGTATTATCTGCGTACTTTGTAGTCAGTTGAAGGATTGTAAGAGAGGGGGAAGTCATTTAAGGAATGAAAGGAGAGCTGAGCTGAGTGACAGATTGTGGATAGATTAAAGGTGGTGCCAGTCAGTTAATTTCAGCAAGCTATAGTAGGGACTTGCTTTTTGGTTGTATATTATACACAAAGTATAGATTATTACAACATTTTTGCTTTTTTGTTAGGGTAAGTTTTATCATTTCTGACAGGAGGTCACAACTGCATCATCAGATGATGTTAGACCTGAGGCTCTTCCTAAGGCCTCCTTCACATATTCTGGTGACTCCTGTACTCTAAAAAAACAGTTCTGTTGAGATCTGTGGTCCAGGTCCATGTGCCATCCATATATTTGTATGTGAGATCCGTGTAACATCCATGTGTTCTTGTGACTCATATCCATGTGTCCGTGTGCTGTCAGTGTGACACGTATGGAATGAAATGCAGAATTAAAGATGTTCAAAGATATAGATAGCAATAAGAAACATGATAGATGATGGCTAGAGGGATAGATAGATGTCAGTGTGCTATATAATCAGAGCATTGTGTTTTTTTTAAATGAAATATTATTTTAACAAATGTGTGGGCTATCGCGTAATTTATTTTCAAAACGAGTAGAGTGAAAGCCAACTGCTGGGGGGTTATATTAATAATTTGGCAAAGGGGTCACTAGCCATAAATGTTCCCAGTCTATTAATAACAGCTAAGAGCTGTTTGCTTAGCATTTACTAGTTAGTTTACAGGGAGACTCCAGAAAACAGATGACATGAGGTCACCCTTTAAATTCTAACCAGCAGTCTAAACAGACAGCTGTGGCCTGATATTAATAGCCAGGAAATGGGCCATGGATATTGGCCCTCTTCCCAGGCTAATAACAGCAGTCCTCAGTGGCCCCAGAAATGGTGCATCGATAAGATGTGCCAAATCTGGCGCATAGCGTCGCTCTTCCTGCTTGTCGTATTGTAAAAAGACACAGCAAGAATAAATTCCTTTAATCCACTCTCATCTGGATTTAAAGCTGAACGGTGGCATGATGTGACCATTCAGCCTGAAATCAAGGAGACACTGAGCTAAGTGTCAAAGCGCAGCTTCAGTGAACTGCGGTGACCTACCTGCATAGGTCACTGAGGCTGTGGTTCCCATGGTCAGCTGATTGTGAGCGGATGAGCTGTGGTGACCTTAATGAGATTGCCGCTATCACCGTGAGAAATTTCTAACGGTGCTAGCGATGAAATCATGAAGGTTACAGCACTTCATCGGATGGCTCACACTTAACTGAACATGGGAACAGCTGGCAGTGACCTCTATGATGTTACCGCTCGTTACTGAAGCTGCGCTCTGATGCTCAGCTCAGTGTCTCCTGAATTTTAGACTGAATGGTCGCATCATGCACCATTCATCTTGAAATAAAGTTGAAGCAGGAATAGATTATGGACAAATGGATTATTGTCGGGCAGGTGGAAAATTTTTTTTTACTATTTTTATTTTTACAGTAATAAATGGGAAAATGAGGATGAGATGTGTTTATTTCAATTAAAGGACTTTATTCTTGCTGTATCTATTTTACAATATGACTAAAGCTGACTTCAACCTCAACCTTATTACCATACTTTCCACTTCCACAGGGCAAGTGGGAAGAGTGAAGCTAAGTGCCAGATTTGGCGCATCTTATGTATGCACCATTTCTGTGGTGGCTGAGGGCTGATGATGGTAGTCTGACATGGGGGCAAAATCCCTAGCCCCTTCTCTGGTTATTAATATCAGCCCAGAGCTGTCTATTTAGCCTTTGCTGGTTAGAATTTATAGGGGGACCCTACGTCTTTTTTTCTAGGGTCCAAGGTAAACTAACCATTAAAGGCTAAGCAAACAGCTGTGAGCTGTTTTTAATAGCCTGGGAACCTTTTGGGATATTGTACCCTTTCACAGATTAGTGACATCAGCCCCAGCTATGGGCTTTTCCTCTGCTGGTTATCAAAATTACAAGGGAGTCCACACCAATTTTTTGAATTAATTTTTTATTTTATACATGATGCGCACAGGAAGTGCTGAATGCAACTTTCATCATTGTCGCCTGGTTCCACTGATCTCAGGGAGAGCAGTCAAGAAGAATCAGAGCTGTATTCAGTGCCAGGGAACAACGCAAACTGTATGTGTTTTTACCATACAGTTACCTGCCAGTTCGATGTCATCTGTGTGTCACCAGTGTGCATGTGTGCAGCACATATTTTGTCCATGGTGCGAGTAAAAACTGACATGTTTTAAGGTCTTTCACGCAGATACATGGTCCATGTGAAAACACTGACATGTGCGCACCACCATTGAATACAATGGGTGTGTGTCCATATTTGTGGTCCTTAAAAAATGGACCGCAAATGGATACAAAAAACAGACATCTGAAGGGAGTCTAAGACATGAGTGAATCTTTTAAAATCTGAACTTAACCAGCATTAAAAAAAAAAAATCACTTTACAACAAATCAATTTGCCACAAATCTTAAAGCCTCTAGCTGTCCTGAACACTCACTTATAGCACTCAGGCCTGCGAAGGCAGTATTGAACGCGTTTCAAGCTCTTAAACACAAACATAGCCTTAAAAGTGGTGTTTAATAGAGTATCTATAATGCCATGCATAAATATTTATCTTTCGTTCCTAACCACTCTGGTAATTTGCATTATTATAAAATTTTGCTAATCCTTATATGTGATTGTTTTTCACTTTACTTATTTTACCCCCTCACCCACAAGAAATAAGTCCTCATGAGGGGGTGGCACTTTGATCACTTATCACAGCTTTTAAGAGGAAGGTGATGGAGAAGTGATCATATCTACAGTGGCTACTGCCACACTTCTGCTGCTCGTATGTTCATTATCCACCATCCCCATCTTGCATGCATTACCCTAAATACAGAAACAGTTATCACCCCCACCCATGCACCCAGGCTCGGACTGGCCCATAGGGTAACAGGGGAATCCCCCGGTGGGCCTCAACCCCACTGTATGGGTAGTACTTGGCATAGTTCACTTGATTCACTCTGTACAGAAAAAAGCAGCATCTTATTCATTAACCAAACTACCCAGGTTATTATGCAGGTGAAAGGTGGACCCCTAGCACCCCAGTCAAACACTGCATGCACCCCATAACATAGGGCATTAGTTCTCTATGAGAAAGAATAGGAGAATGGACTGACCATCTCTTACAACCTCTGCTGTTCATTGGTATATATATTTCATTCATCTACTCTGTGCTAACCGTTCTGAAGCCTGCATTCCACTCATATGTCTGTAAAGCTCTGCTATTCATTGGTAAATATATTTCATTAATCTGCTATGTTTAATATATGATGCTTTAAGGTTATCCCACTTACTTAAATGGTTCATGATCCATGTTGATTTTCGAGGGTCATCTTAGTATAATCTGATTCTCTTGCATAAGAGAATTGGAGCCCCAAACAAGCCGACTTCAACACCCTCATCACCTCACTATTCAATACAACTATTTGACACTATTTGATATTTTTCACTCTCTCCTCAATCCAAGAGTGCAGACCCCAACCACAGACATCAGTGCTGATGATCTGGTAATTTATTTCAAAGAAAGAATTTTCCATATCCAACAGGAAATTTTCTCTCAATTCCCTAACACTATGCATTCTCCTCCATCCTCCACAACATCTTGCTCGCTTTCTGTCAAGAAGTGATCAGGCTCCTTGCATCTTCTGACTCTACTGTCTGTACCAGTGACTCTATTCCCCCACATCTCCTCCAGTCCCGTTCCCCAGCTGTCACCACTCACCTAACTAAAATATTTAATCTCTCCCTCTATATGGAATTTTTCCCTCTGCATTTAAATACGCCAATATACATCCATTACTTAAAAAAACATCCCTCCACCATAACTGCACTGCTAACTTCAGACATGTCTCCAATCTTCCCTTCATCTCTAAACTCCTGGAACGCTTGATCCACTCCCATCTGATCCGCTGTCTCTCAGATATCTCTCTTCTCTACCCTTTACAATCTGGTTTCCGCTCTTTACATTCTACTGAAACTGCCTTCACTAAAGTCTCTAAAGATCTACTAACAGCTAAAACTAATGGTCACTACTCCTTGTTAATTGTCCTGGATCTCTCTGCAGCATTCCGCTCTGTGGATCACCAGCTCCTCCTCGCTATGTTCTGTTCTATCGGGCTCAAAGACACTGTTCTCTACTGATTCTCCTACCTCTTTGACAGCTCCTTCACTGTATCTTTTGCTGGCTCCTCTTCCTATCCCTTTCCCCTTACTGTCAGGGTTCCTTAAGATTCAGTCGTAGGCACCTTCCTTTTCTCCTTGTAAACGACCCCTATTGTACAAAACAATCAGTAGATTTGGTTTTCAGTACCATCTCTATGCTGATGACAACCAATTATATACTTCATCTTAACCTTATTTCCTCCCTTCACTAACCTACCTATGCCATTTCTGTTTGTGGCTCAACCATTACTCTCCAGCAACATACTGGCTGCCTTGGTGTCATATTTGATTCAGATCTTTCCTTCACTTGCAACACCCAATCACTCGCCCTCTCATTTCACCTACACCTCAAGAACATCCCTTGAATTAGACCTTTTCATACATTTACAATCAGCAAAAACTCTTTCTACTAATCAGTGTCCCTCTTCCTAAACTCTCCCCTCTTCAATCCGTCCTGAATGCAGCATCCAGGATCATATTTCTTTCCAACCACTAAACCGATGCTTCTACCCTGTGCCAGTCATTCCACTGGTTGCCCATCCGACACAGAGTTCAATATACAGTATACTTATCACTCTCACCCACAAAGCGCTCCACGGTTCAGCACCCCCCTACAGTACATGTTCTTCCTCATTTCATTCTACCACCCTACCCGTGCCCTCTGTTCTGCTAATGTCTTAAAACTAAAATCCTCAATTATTCAAACTTCCCATTCCCTTTTCCATGACTTCTTGTGTCCTGTGCCAATTCTTTGGAATGCACTACCCAGGACCCATTTCTTTAGACTTGCCTATTGCCCCACCTCACTTATCTAACTATCCCCATTTGGCACATGCTAAATTTTCTTCAAATTCATTACCCCTATGGAATCTGTTCACACACGCTCCATGCACTTAATAGCCCTAGATCTCATGCACTTAATAGCCCTTTGTCTCTGTGCTGTACACATACTGACTGGCAACCAGTTCAGACAGCAATATGTGCAGACCCTAGTTAGTATATTATGGCTGTAGCCTACAATATCAGCATATTTTACCAATTACCTTTCATGCCTCCCCTATTTCATCATAATCATATAATGCACGCTTGTTCCTTTTAGTATCTGAGTTATTTTGTAATCTTCTTATTGTCTGTAAAAGTCCCCTCTAAAATTCTAAAATGCTGCGGAATATGTTAGCACTATTAAAATTATTACTATTTTATTACTCTCGGTAAAAGATTTCATCCCTTAACGACCGCCGATACACCTTTTAACTGCGGCAGTTAAGGGTACTTATTCCTCACTGCCGCTTTTAACGGCAAAAATGGTTGACAACCCCCTATGTCACCTGCACCATTGCCTGCTCCCACATAGGAGGTGGGGAACCCCAAGAATAGTACGATCTCTTGGAGGTGGTAGCAACCCTGTCTCGAGCTGCCTTGAGGAGCCTCTCCCAGGCATGTTTATTTTGCGTGAAGAGCTCATCCTGCTCCCTTCCTTCTCCGATCACACCCACCACATAACAGCGATGTTGGCTTTCCATTTTGACCTTGGTTCCGGCAGTTAGCTCTTGCATCCTTCGTGGCAAGTGTTCCATCTCTACAGGTCGCTGTTTGAACGAGATGTGATGATTGGTACCAAATTCTTCTATGTACCCTCATCTCCACTGCCAGTTGTACATAAAAACCTCCTCCTGGGATGGCAACTGTTGGTACCTAGCATCCTTTTCCCAGCCCTGGCTCGCCTCCTTCTATTTTCCAACCAGCCTAAGCCCCGCAGTCCGCTCACTAGTTGCTGGATCCTGACTTTCCCATCTGCAATCCGCAAGAACCCCAGCAATGAAGACTGCCTCCTTGGTTTGGTCCTTGTTGGTTCTGGGAAAATGGCTGGTTCTGGTCTACAGGCTACTGGCTGACACCTCCACCATCACACCAGCTTGGTCTGGCTCCGATATTCCTCCGGTCGCTCCTTCAGAAGTCTTATGGGATTCTGCCACCTTTGATGCCCTGTCACCCACTAAATAGGTTACACTGTATGGATTACTAATTAAATCCAGAAAAATTTTGAATGCTTTTTGGAAGGTTATATACCACCGAAATGTACTCCAGAGCATATAATACTCTATGAATGAGTAATTGAATACTGAAAAATGTTTGAATGCTTTTTGATGTTTTACATACCACCGTAATATACACTAGTGCACATAATACTCTATGAAAAACTAAGTGAATGTAGAAACATTTTTCAATGTTTTTTTTGGAGGGTTATATTCCACTGAAATGTACCCTAAATCATGTAATACCCTATACATGAGTAATTGAATACTCAAAAGTTTTTGACCGCTTTGTTTGGAGGGTTCCAAGCCACCAAAATGTACCCCAGAGCACGTAATACTGTATAGATGAGTAAATGATTACTGAATTTTTTTTCACAGCTTTTTTTGAGGATTACATACCAGAAAAATGTACCCCAGAGGACATAATACTCTATACATGAGTAAGTGATTGCAGAAAATTTTTTGGAAGGTTATATACCACTGATATGTACCCCAGTGCACTAAATACTCTATTGATGATTAATATAATACTGAAAATTTTAACGCTTTTTTGTAGGGTTACGTTCCCCTGAAATGTACCTCACAGAACATAATACTCTATAAATGAGTAATTGAATTCTGAAAAAAATGAGCACTTTTTTGTAGTTTTATATACCACCGAAATGTCATGGAAAACACCTAATAGTCTATGGATCACCGATTGAATCCAGAAATATTTTTCAACTTTTTTTGGAGTGTTATATACTACAAAAATGTCACAGAAAGTGCATAATACTGTATGGATGAATAATTGAATCCAGACAAACTTTTCAACAATTGTTTGTAGTCTTATATACCATGGAAATGTCACAGAAAACACCTAATACTGTATGGATGACTAATTGAATCCAGACAAATTTTTCAAAGCTTTTTTGGAGTCTTACATACCACCAAAATGTAACAGAAAGCACCTAATAGTCTATGGATGACTAATTGAATCCAGAAATATTTTCAACACTTTTTTGCAGTGTTATATATCATAGAAATGTCACATGTAGTGCAGTGTGGTTTGTGCAGTGTGACAGACAGGCAGTGACCACAGAAAAGTTCAAATCAAATGTCTTTTAATGTCCAAAGAAACTTACAACTGGAACACAAAAGGTATCCTCCAGATCACAGCCGGGAAACAAGACAGTCCATAATTGGGACCTGTTGCCATGGGCGACTGCACCGCCGTGTCACGCTGAGGGGTGCCAGGCCTTTTTCCTTCACTTGGCTCTGTGTTTCTTCACCAAAGCTGAAGCTTTGCAGAACCTCCTACTCTGCAAGTTTGCAAACCAAGACTGACACCCCCAACCCTTTGCTTCAGTATTTTTACAATTAAATCCAGAAAAATTTTCAACACTTTTTTGGAGTCTTATATACCACCAAAATGTCACAGAAAGCACCTAATAATCTATGGATAACTAATTGAAACTGAGACATATTTTTGAAATTTTTTTGGAGTGTTATATACTACAAAAATGTAACAGAAGAACACACCTAATACTGTATGGACGACTAATTGAATCCAGACAAATTTTTCAAAGCTTTTTTGCAGTCTTATTCATCATCAAAATGTCACAGAAAGCATCCAATACTGTATGGATTACTAATTGAATCCAGACAAATTTTTCAATTTTTTTGGAGTGTCATATTACACCAAAATGCACCACAGAGCATATAATAATATATGGACAAGTAATTGAATACAGAGAAAATATTCAATGCCTTTTTGGACTGTTATATAACATCGAAGTGTACCACAGTTCATGTAATAGTATATGTTTGAATAATTGAATACAGAAAAATGTTTCAATGCTTTTCTAGACTGTTGTGTAACACCAAAATGTACCACAGACCACATAATAGTATATGGATGAGTAATTGAAAACAGAAAACATTTTCAATGTGTTTTTAGAGTGTTATATTATACCGAAATGTACCACAAAGCATGTAATATGTGGATGAGTAATTGAATACAGAAAAATGTTTTAACACTTTCTTAGACTGTTATATAATACAAAAATGTACCACAGACTACTTAATAGTATATGGATGAGTAATTGAATACAGAAAATTGTTTCAATGCTTTTTGGGCTGTTATCTGACACCGAAATGTACCCCAGAAAACATAATAATCTGTGAATGAGCAATACCAAAAATTTTTTTTAACACTTTGAACTTATATACCAGAGGTATGTATCCCAGAGCACGTAATACTATATAGATGTGTAATTGAACACAGAAGCATTTTTGAAGACTTTTTTTGAGGTTTCTATACCACCAAAATGTAACAGAAAGAGTGTAATACTCAAAGGATGACTGAATCCAGAAATAGTTTTCAAAGCTTTTTTGTAGTTTTGCATACCACCGTAATGTAACAATAACCATGTTCAACTGTATGGATGACTAGCTCAATCCAGAAAATGTTTTAAGTAAATATTTCCGTTCATAAATAGAGATTGATGAACCCGAACAGTAAAGTTCGGGGTCCATACTGAACACCTAGTGTTCGTGCATGGACCCCCAACATTGGCTTTTTCAGGAAGTCCGTGTTACTGTTTGAGTTTGGCACCATGAACATCAGCTGTTTCCCATGGTCTCATCTGCTTAACAGCGCAGGAAACACTGGCAACTCTGATCAGTGGTAAGATCATTACTGACGGTCAGAGAGCTGCGTGAGCCAGCAGCTGTGACTGGCGTTACAAAGGCTACCACCGGTCACAGGCATTAGCTCATGAGAGAGTACTACTCTAATCAACCTATGCCTGTTTTCACTACTAAGAGAAGGCGCTACTGATGGGAGTATTCATCTTCCGGCGCCTGTGCTCTAAATAAATAAAAAAAATGAAGTGGGGTCTCTTCTGTTTTTGTTAACCAGCACAGGCAAAACTAGCAGCTGCAGGCTGCAACCCTCAGCTTTCAGCTTTATCATCCTATTTAAGGTAGGGGGAATAGAATATGTGGGGAAGTGAGTGCAGGACCAGCCTACTGCGATTTCTCTTTTGAGACTACTATCAAGTGAAACATCACAAGAAGTAAAGAAAAAAGCACACATAGGGAAAAGCAGAATCAGAAGAATGGTATTGGTAGGAAATTTCATAATAAAGCAGATTACAAAAGTGGTAAGGGATTAAATACATGTATTTTAAAAAGCATTATAGGTATCAGAAAAGCTATATATGGTGGTTACCTTACCATCTATGGCTAAGGGTAAACAGACGGTAATTTACAGATGGTTTTCACTGCTGTGCTCTCACACATAATCTGTAATGTTTCTTCAGAGTTTCAATGCTTTATTTCCGTGTCTTTATTACTAAGTTGTGAGCTATAATGTCACCAGTATCCAGATTCACTCCAAAATGGCAAACTAGCTGATGCATTTCCTGTCTCTGGATTAATACAGGATATGATAATCCCTCCTGATTGGCTTTGCTATACCATGTGTTAGCTGCATGGGGGAGGCCCACAAGGCCATGCCTGTTCTCATGGTAGACTTCTCTAGCTGATGGAATCTTCTTCTTGTGTAAAATGGTGGTGGGCTTTTTTTCTGGTGATTGAAGCATATATCATTGCAAATTATTGGA
The DNA here is from genome assembly GCF_039654945.1 of Dendrobates tinctorius. Taxonomy (NCBI): domain Eukaryota; kingdom Metazoa; phylum Chordata; class Amphibia; order Anura; family Dendrobatidae; genus Dendrobates; species Dendrobates tinctorius. The sequence continues at coordinate 25,299,569 of NW_027361750.1, read as the reverse complement.
GTCCAGTGCAGAAATTCGATTCACATTAAATTGATTTGCTCATCTCTACTGTCAGTTGTCATCTGACTATAACTTCCAGCATGCTAGGACAACCTGTAGATGTCTATTCATTTATGCATCATTATGAAGTTGTATTACAGAATGCAGATATATACATTTATAATCCAGTATTAACTTTTCTTAAAACATATAGGTTTCTTTGACGTTCTGGTGAAGAGAGGAAAGGTGCGTGTTTTCAGGAGTCATCACATCCGGCATCTTGCTTTGGCAATTGACAAGGGAATAGCTTCTGCAATGGTATGAAAGATGCATTTTCAACTATTCCTTCTTTACATGTATTTTTAAGTCTCTAAGAATATTTTATATTATAAATGTTCTGCAGTCTCCATAGGAAAAATATATATTCTACAGCAGAATAATATTTATTAGAATTCATAATAAATCTGATAATACGTCATGTAAACCATGCCTAAAGTTGTGCTGCTGTGATGTCCATGTACCTTTGTATTGATTAGTTATACCTTCTATATGTGTAAGTAACAAGGTCAGCTCTGCTTTATATGAATTTATTACATACTTTATTTGTCCATCCAGTCTTAGCTATTCCTGATCAAAGATAGACTAAGGCAATGTAGATTTCATCAGATTTGATGAAAGCAAAATAGTGCTGCGTGGAACAATATACTGTCAAGATGAACACCAAATCGGAACTTCGATAAGACCTGGATGCCATTTGTATCTGTTGTACAATGGGTCCTGAAGAGTGGTGTGGCTTCCAGCACTTGCACATTATATTAAATGAAGAAAATAAGTATTCGATACACTGCCAAATTTGCAAGCTTTTCCACCTACAAAGAATGGAGAGGTCTGTAATTTTTATCGTAGCGTAGGTACACTTACATTGTGAGGATTTTAAAACAAATCCAGACAATCACATTGTATGATTTTTACATAATTAATTTGCATTTTATTGCATGAATTAAGTATTTGATATAGTAGAAAAACAAAACATAATATTTGGTACAGAAACCTTTGTTTGCAATTATAGATGTCAAATGTTTCCTGTAGTTCTTGGCCAAGCTTGCACACACTCCAACAGGGATTTTGTCCCACTGCTCCATACAGATCTCCAGATCTTTCAGGTTTTCTGGTTGTTGCTGGACAACATTGAGTTTCAGCTTCTTTCAAAAATGTTCTATTGGGTTCAGGTCGGGAGAGCCACTCCAGGACCTTGAAATGCTACTTACGGAGCCACTCCTTAGTTGCTCTAGCTGTGTGTTTCTGATTATTGTCATGCTGGAAGACCAAGCCATAACCCATCTTCAATGCTCAAAGGTGGTTGTTGGCCAAAATCTCAAGATACATAACCCTTCACATGATGCAGTTGTCCTATCCCCTTTACAGAAAATAACTCCCAAAGCATGATGTTTTCCCCACCATGCTTCACAGTTGGAACGGTTTTCTTGGGGGTGTACTCATCCTTCTTCCTCCAAACACAGCGATAATACCAAAATAGCCTGAAGTTAGCAATATCTGTATATATCTTTCTATAAAATAATATAATCTATAAGTATCCTAATAGTTATTTCCATAGATAATATACAGCAGTTAAAAGGAATGGTAGACCATTCGAAAACATTTAGAAAATCCAACAAAGCATTATTTGAATTTAAGGTCAATGAAGAAGTACAAATACAGATAATGATAAAAGAGACAACCTCTATCTTATAAAAATACCTTTATTTAAATAGGGTAACAATAGTAACACAACACGTGTCCTCTGTGTGAGAAATAGTAAAAATAATTACATATATAATAAAATAAAATATATAGCAGGCTGGCAATTAATCAATCCATAATATATATATAAGAATAAATTGGTATATATTTATAAACTTCTCATACAAATATGTAAATAAAAAAGGGGGGAGGTAACAATGTAATCACACAGTGTACATAATCAATAATCAACTGTGATTTTAATACAACCCTATATTTTCTGCTGTTTTTTCCCCATTTGGGTTATGTAACCGGAAAATATGAAATTGTAGCCTGTTTTTACATGTTTTTATTTTGCTTAATAAAGTTATGTATTCTTATGTGATTATGCTTAGCTTCATTATGGATAGGAGGGATTGATGCTCTTCTTTTCCGCTAGTGGAGATTTATATGTTGAAGTGCCAATTTAATATTTGGAAAAAATTTGTGGTTTGTAATTAATACAGGTAGTGAGTGCAGAGCCAGAATTCTTTCTGGTTGGTAGGTGATCAAATATTTATTTCATGCAATAAAATGCAATTTAGTTTTTTAAAATTCATATAAGATGATGTTAGGGTTGGCGGATTGCACTAAATAAAATAAAAAATAAAGTGCAATCGCAACCCGGGGTCCACCGTGCCGAGATGTATAACTGCTGCTAGTGTGAACAATGGTGGAACGAAGCATCGAGCGTTCACCTTAATCAGACTGCGTTAACTCCACACAGTATGAACAGAATGCAGAATATCCAGCTCTGTTAACTTCACAGAGAGTTAGTGAAAAAGGGTTGAGCTTATTCTGTAACTGAACTGTGCTAACGGCACAGTAGAAAGAAACAGATGCTAAGTCAAGAGAAACAACTCAAATGACGCTAGGTACAAAACCCTGTTGACTTCACAGAGAAGTACAGCACATAGGTTGAGCTTGCTCTGTAACTGAACTGTATTAACTGCACACATGAATGAGACAGACACTAAGCCAAGCGGAATAACAAATAAGAAATTCAGAAGGTAGGCAAATACACACACGTGCAGACAGAGTGGAAGAGTACCCACTCACACACACCGAACCTGAGTGATAGTAGCGCACCCGCGAGAGCCGCTGAGAGCCTTTTAAACCCAAAGCTTCACACCAAACACTGACGTCCAGCGAGCCATGACATCGCCCTCGGGACATTCCAGAGGTGCCACATTACTAGAGCAGCTAACGTCCGACCGCCAATGAGAAGACGCTACATCACGGACATGATCAGTGGGGTGATCTCTGGACTTAGACTTCAGAGTGCAAGGCTGCACCTGTATGACACTGGTTACCATAGACTTGGCTGGAGAGCCAGCAGTAACCAAATGTATACCGTGAGCCTGAGTAAGATGCTGGGACCGACATCTGTGCTGAGCAGCAAGTGCAGCGGCTGGACTTGAATGGGAGAGCACAGTACCAGATTATACTTGGGATCCATCCTGCGCAGCGCGAGAATCCCAACACCTAACATGTGAGTTTCTGTTATTTTTTTAAGATTCTCTGTCTCACGGTTGAAGTGTACCTACCATAAAAATTACAGACCTCTCCATTCTTTGTAGGTCGGAAAACTTGCAAAATCAGCAGTGTATCAAATACTTTTTTTCCCCACTGTAGATACACCCTTGACTAACTGTATATATCTCTGTGAAACCCCTTTAGCTTAAACAAGTAGAAATCCAACCAATAGATGTCTGTCCTGATAATATGTTAATTATGTATTAACAAATACAGTATTTTAACTACAGAGAAAAACAGAGTGACCGAATCCAAGAAGAATTTTCGTAAAATTTAACAAACTTTATTATAATACATGTGTACTATAAATATCCATAGCAAAATTGCACATAACTAGGTGACACCAAAATCCAAGGGGGAAAGCGAATGGGGAGGATGACAAATAACCCATAGCACCAACAAAATAAAATATATTCTATGGAGAGCCCAAAGGATATGTAAATAAGGCGCCGCTGCCTGCAATCATGAAAATCACCACCGTAATAGGTCTGAGGAGGCAGCAAGCCCGCTAGACTAACTCGACATAATAAAAGAAAATGACGGTAAGACAGTCCCACAAACAGCACAATCACGCCATAATGGCAAGAAATAAAGCAAAGGGAGAGCTTACCAAAGGTGCCAGGTACCCCAAAAGGTAGAGGAATCTCCGACGCGCGTTTCGCGCTACCAGGGAGCGCTTTCTCAAGGGTTATTTGTCATCCTCCCCATTTGCTTTCCCCCTTGGATTTTGGTGTCAGCTAGTTATGTGTAATTTTCCTATGGATATTTATTGTACACATGTATTATAATAAAGTTTGTTACATTTTACGAAAATTCTTCTTGTATTCGGTCACTCTGTTTTTCTCTGTGTTTACATGTATGCTTATGGAGTGGAACAATTTATTAGTATGGCGGACCATTACCATTAAAGGTTACCGCCAATAATGCTGTATAAAGTATTGGGCTCTTTTGTGACAGTATTTTAACTAGAATACATTGTGGAGCTTAAAATTTCAGATTTTTTGAAAATAAAGTTTATCCATTATACATTGAATCATAGAATCATAGAATCGTAGAGTTGGAAGGGACCTCCTGGGCCATCTGGTCCAACCCCCTGCTCAAAGCAGGATTCGCTAAATCATCCCAGTTAGATGTCTGTCCAGCCTCTGTTTGAAGACTTCCATTGAAGGAGAACTCACCACTTCTCGTGGCAGCCTGTTCCACTCATTGATCACTCTAACTGTCAAAAAGTTTTTTCTAATATCTAATCTGTGTCTCCTCCCATTCAGCTTCATCCCATTGCTTCTAGTCTTTCCTTGTGCAAATGAGAATAAAGTTGATCCTTCTACAATGTGACAGCCCTTTAGATATTTGTAGACAGCTATTAAGTCTCCTCTCAGTCTTCTCTTTTGCAAACTAAACATTCCCAAATCCTGCAACCTTTCCTCATAAGACAGGGTTTGCAGACCGGTCACCATTCTGGTCGCTCTTTTCTGAACTTGCTCCAGTTTGTTGATGTCTTTTTTAAAATGTGGTGCCCAAAATTGGACACAATATTCCAGATGAGGTCTGACCAAAGAGGAGTAGAGGGAAATAATTACTTCACGTGATCTAGACTGTATGCTTCTGTTAATACATCCTAGAATTGCATTTGCCTTTTTTGCTGCTGCATCACACTGTTGACTCATATTCAGTCTGTGATCTATTAGTATACCCAAGTCTTCTTCACATGTGCTGTCACTTAGCCCTATTCCTCCCATTCTATATATGCTTTTTTCATTTTTATTGCCCAGATGTAGTACTTTGCATTTCTCCCTGTTAAAAACCATTCTGTTAGTTGCTGCCCACTTCTCCAGTTTATTTAAATCTTTTTGAATCCTCTCTCTCTCTTCTCTAGTATTAGCTATCCCTCCTAGCTTTGTGTCATCAGCAAATTTAATCAGTTTACCCTCAATTCCTTCATCTAAATCGTTGATAAAGATGTTGAACAATACAGGGCCCAGGACAGAGCCCTGTGGTACCCCACTTGAGACATTCTTCCAACTGGATGTGCAGCCATTTACGACCACTCTTTGGGTCCGATCACTAAGCCAGTTATGAATCCACCTAACAGTTGCCTTGTCCATTCCATACTTAGTCATTTTTTCAATAAGGATTGTATGAGAGACTTTGTCAAATGCTTTGCTGAAGTCAAGATATACTATATCTACAGCATTTCCTTGATCCACCCAATCAGTAATACCATCATAGAAGGAAATTAAATTAGTCTGACATGACTTATTAGTTACAAACCCATGCTGACTCTGTTTAATCACTTCATTCTTATCCAGGTATTGACATACATGTTGTTTAATAATTTGTTCAAAGATCTTTCCTGGTATAGAAGTCAGACTCACCGGCCTATAGTTGCCTGGGTCCACCTTCTTCCCCTTTTTGAAGATAGGAACAACATTTGCTCTTCTCCAGTCTTCTGGCACTTCTCCTGTTCTCCAAGAATTTTCAAAGATTATGGAGAGGGGTTCAAAAATTTCTTCTGCTATCTCCTTCAGTACTCTGGGGTGTAATTCATCTGGACCTGGAGACTTGAATACATTTAGGTTAGCTAAGTGTTTCCTCACTATCTTTCTGTTTATAGATATCCTGGATTCTTCTATTCCCTTAATAGGACAGTGAATAACAGTTGATGTTACATTTCCTTTCTGAGAGAAAACAGATGCAAAATAGGAATTTAAAAGTTCAGCCTTCTCAACATCCTGTCTTACCATTTCATCATTTTCATCCTGTAAAAATCCTATAGCATCTTTGACTTTTCTTTTACTTTTGACATATCCCCAAAATCCTTTATTATTGCTTTTGACATCTCTTGCAAGCCTCAATTCATTTTCAGCTTTAGATAATCTGATTTGTGCCTTGCAGGTTCTGCAGACAGCATTATATTCTTCTTTAGATATGCCTCCTTCTTTCCATTTTATAAACATTTTTTGCTTCCTTTTTAGCATGTGCTTAAGTTCTGTGTTCATCCATCCTGGTTTCCTTAAATGCTTCCTATTCTTCCCTCTTTTCGGAATTGTTAACAACTGTGCTTTGAGAATTTCATTTTTCAAGATTTCCCATCCTTCCTGGACATTTTTGTCTTTAATGATATCCAGCCATTGGATCCCTCCAATTCTCTTTCTGAATCCCTTAAAATCTGCCTTTCTGAAATCTAACCTTGACGTCTGAGTCTTCACAGGTCTTCCGCCTCTAGTTATCCAAAATTCTAAAATAGCATGGTCGCTACCTCCTAGGGTCCCAGCCACTTTTACCTCCTCAACCATTTCCTCCCTGTTTATAAGGATTAGATCCAAGGTAGCAGTTCCCCTTGTTTTCTCCTTTACCTTTTGGAAGATAAAGTTGTCAGCAAGAGAGGATAAGAATTTCCTTGACCTGTTAGTTTTGCCTGAGAGAGATTCCCAACAAATGTCTGGATAGTTGAAATCTCCCATGACAACTATGTCATATTTTTTGGAGAACTTGGCCATTTGATGCATAAAGAGTTCATCCATATCTTCAGCTTGCACAGGCGGCCTGTAGTAAATGCCTACAATGGTGTCCTTTCCATTGTTCTGTCCTTGTATTCTTACCCAAACACAGTTTCCACAGAACTCCCAGTCTCTGAAGCTTCAATCTCTGTGCAGATATACGCATTTCTAACATACAATGCGACACCCCCTCCTCGTTTATCAAGTCTGTTTCTTGCAAATAAGTTGTATCCTTCTAGTCTTGTATTCCAATCATGTGTATTGTCCCACCAAGTTTCAGTGATTCCAATGACATCATATTTCTTTTCCTGTGTTAGTAGTTCCAATTCTCCTTGTTTGTTGCCCATGCTTTGTGCATTAGTATAGAAACATTTTAGTTTGTGATTGGTTTCTCCTTCTCCAATATTTTTTTTAATTAGATTCTTTCGTCTTTGTTCTTCCTTTCCACTTCTAATAGCAGAGTTCTCAGTAGCATTTGTCAGGTGTATGGCTTTTTCTGGTCTTTTGCTTCCCTTCCCATGTTGTTCTAGTTTAAAGCTCTCCTTACAAGTGTAGCAAGGCGACTTCCAAATACCTGCTTTCCAGTCTTCGTAAGGTGCACCCCATCTCTAGCAAGTAGTCCATCGTATAAGTAGTTCACTCCGTGATCCAGAAATCCAAATCGTTGCTGACGGCACCATCGACGTAGCCAGTTGTTCACCTGCAGAATCTTATTCCACCTCCTTGTTCCATGGCCATCCACTGGGAGGATGGAAGAGAAGACCACCTGCGCTCCCAGTTCTTTCACTTTCTTGCCTAAGTCTTCAAAGTCTCTGCAGATGGTTTCCAGGTCGTTTCTTGCGGTGTCATTTGTCCCCACATGTAGTAGCAGGAATGGGTAGTCATCTGTAGGTCTGAAGAGTCCTGATATCCTGTCAGACACATCTTTAATTTTTGCACCTGGAAGACAGCACATTTCTCTTGAAGTTATATCCGGTCTGCAGATAGCGGCATTGAAATGCTATGAATCTTTAGTATACTTTATATATCATTTTTTTTACTGCTTACAAAATCTTTTCTTGCTATCAGTAAATATAAAATATATCTGAATGCACATCTAGAGGCTGAATATGCTATATTTGTACAAAATCACAAATCCCTGTAAAAACGTAAAGCATTTTTGGACTTTCGGTTTATGTCAAGTGTTGTAAACTGTTTCATTTATTTATTTATTATGCTTATCATATTGTTTATTGTTTTAAAATGTTGTCTTCTACTCGTGTTGTTCTTTTCCTTAGGATAACAGTGGCATCCTGTGTGAGCTTCAGCTTCATATTCAGCCGAACCGTTGTGTGACTCTGGAATCCACCAGAATGCCAGGAATGACCATCTCCTTTAACCATGATGGCGAACCATCAAATGATAACACCAGAGGCTACGCAGAAATCTGTAAAGAATTCTCTGTACATGTGAAGGTGCATTATACTTTGCCTCATGTATTAGTTTGGTTGTTCTTAAATTGTCAGATTTTGAGCTTGTTGGGGGCTTTGGAAATGTTTTTTTTAATTATTTTCTGGCTGCATTGAAAATAATCCAGTGCCTGAATTGTTGTAAAATGTAATTAAAGAAGCACTCTCATCAAAGTTTTTATCCCCTTAATATATTGCAATCATCATATTATTGTAACACTGGTGGGTGTGGACCCACTGCGTCATTAGTCAGGCTTTACCTGGAGGGGCGTTACTAAGTGACTACTTAGTATTTACTACAGCCTCTTTTAGTGAGGATAGGCTTGGCCGCAGGTAGTCACCAGGTACCACTACAGGGCAGTCCCTGGGTCTGCAGGGATTGACTGGATGGTCAGAGACACAGGTACGAGGTACAGGTGAATTAAAGCAAAGATGTTGTCAGACAATCTGAGGTCAGAGCAGGCAGCACAGGTTCAATATATATGTAGCCGAGGTCAAGAGTAGAGAAATCAGAATTAACAAGTAGGCTAGCCAGGTCAGAAAACAAGAAAGAAAATGCAAGAGAGTACCTTACAGGAAACCATACAGGAACTGAATTTGAACCTTCGATCAGGTGAGGAGTGGTGGGAGAAGCCGCATATTAAATCGCCTACTGCTTAGGGACCAGGGAAGACTCAACAGCAGCAGGAGGATGAAGAAGGTGGTGGAAATGCTGCAAGAGGCAGCTCAGCGAGACAGCCCCAGACTGGAGAGGGCAGAGCAGCGACCGCAATGAGTAGCGTGGAGCTTACCCTCTGTGTGAGTCAATAGCATGACAACTATACAGCAGTGTGTACTTTCAATTGCTCATTTTGCCTTTCTACCCAGTAATTTCTTCTATTTTTGTTGCTCTACATAGAACTTGGAAGTCTCTTTTCCCTGCACTTATCATTGCCCATGTCAACTCCTTACCTAGTTGCTCCACTTCTCCGTGCCAGGGACTTTTGTGGTGACTCCTGATTCATAAAGGGAAAATTGACCTCTTTTTAATACATAGAGCTTAGAAGGATTCAGCTGCTTAGTTTTTAATCATGTGATGTCATAGTTCTTCTGAAAAAGAGAAGAATTAGCTGGGTAGAAAGGCAAAATGAGCGATTGTAAGTAGAGATGACCGAATTTGCTCAGATTCAGTCCGAATATGATTGGTATTGAATATTGTTTTTGCAATATTCGCCGAACGTAATTAGAGTCAATGGGAGTAGAAGTTGCCAAATATATTGGAACCGATCATTAAACATACATTTGGCACGAATACTGTTCTATATAACATGCTATATAACATGATGATTGCAATATATTACTAGGATACAAATTTTGATGGGAGTGCATCTTTATTGATGTTGCTGTAGTTATCTATGTGTATGTCTATGCTATCTTAATAATGTCACTCTAGTGTGTGTGCTAATAGGCCTGACAATTTTGTGATGATTTCATAATTTACAAAATATTTAGATAAAGTAAGATTTAAAGGCTCTGTTATATTGTTATCATACAATAGAGTCTGGTTTATTTCTGTTGTGATAACAACACACCAGTATTAGAGCAGAATTTACTGTAGAAATTCCCGCAATCTTTTTAATGCCTCAATACTAGCATAGTTATATAGTTAAAGAAATAATTCAATTTCAAAGCTTTTCATATACTTTAAACATATACCTTGCCTTGCGAAAGTATTCGGCCCCCTAGAACTATTCAACCTTTTCCCACATATGCTTCAAACATAAAGACACCAAATGTAAATTTTTGGTGAAGAATCAGCAACAAGTGGGACACAATTGTGAAGTTGAATGACATTTATTGGTTATTTTACATTTTTGTGGAAAATCAAAAACTGAAAAGTGGGGTGTGCAATATTATTTGGTCCCTTTACTTTCAGTGCAGCAAACTCATTCCAGAAGTTCATTGTGGATCTCTGAATGATCCAATGTTGTCCTAAATAACTAAGGATGATTAATATAATCCACCTGTGTGTAAACAAGTGTCTGTATAAATGCACCTGCTCTGTGATCGTCTCAGGGTTCTGTTTGAAGCACAGAGCATCATGAAGACCAAGGAACACAACAGGCAGGTCCGTGATACTGTTGTGGAGAACTTTAAAGCCGGATTTGGATACAAAATGATTTCCAAAACTTTAAACATCCCAAGGAGCACTGTGCAAGCGATCATATTGAAATGGAAGGAGTATCATACCACTGCAAATCTACCAAGACCCGGCCATCCCTCTAAACTTTAAACTCAAACAAGGAGAAGACTGATCAGAGATGCAGCCAAGAGGCCCATGATCACTCTGGATGAACTGCAGAGATCAACTGCTGAGGTGGGACAGTCTGTCCATAGGGCAACAATCAGGCCTACACTGCACAAATCTGGCCTTTATGGAAGAGTGTCAAAAAGAAAGCCATTTCTCAAAGATATCCATAAAAAGTGTCATTTAAAGTTTGCAGCAAGCCACCTGGGAGACACACCAAACATGTGGAAGAAGGTGCTCTGGTCAGATGAAACCAAAATCGAACTTTTTGGCAACAATGCCAAACGATATGTTTGGCGTAAAGGCAACACAGCTCATCACCCTGAACACACCATCCCCACTGTCAAACATGGTGGTGGCAGAATCATGATTTGGGGCTGCTTTTCTTCAACAGGGACAGGGAAGATGGTTAAAATTGATGGGAAGATGGATGGACCCAAATACAGGACCATTCTTGAAGAAAACCTGTTGGAGTCTGCAAAAGACCCGAGACTGGGATGGAGTTTTGTCTTCCAACAAGACAATGATCCTAAACATAAAGCAAAATCTACAATGGAATGGTTCACAAATAAACATATCCAGGTGTTAGAATGGCAAAGTCAAAGTCCTGACCTGAATCCAATCGAGAATCTGTGGAAAGAGCTGAAAACTGCTGTTCACAAACGATCTCCATCCAACCTCACTGAGCTCGAGCTGTTTGCCAAGGAAGAATGGGCAAGAATTTCAGTCTCTCAATGTACAAAACTGATAGAGACATACCCCAAGCGACTTGCAGCTGTAATCACAGCAAAAAGTGGCGCAACAAAGTATTAAGTTAAAGGGGCCGAATAATATTGCACGTCCCACTTTTCAGTTTTTGAATTTCCACAAAAATTTAAAATAACCAATAAATTTCGTTCAACTTCACAATTGTGTCCCACTTGTTGTTGATTCTTCACCAAAAATTTACATTTGGTATCTTTATGTTTGAAGCATGTTATGTGGGAAAAGGTTGAAAAGTTCCAGGAGGCCGAATACTTTTGCAAGGCACTGTACAGCACATGGATGCCAGAAAAAAACTAACATGTTTCTACGTAGTTTATACGGACACACGGTCTGTGTAAAAACACTGACATGTGCATAGCAGCATAGGTTATAATGGGTACATGTGGCATCAGTGAAAAAACTGATACGACACGTGTGGTATTTATTTGGGAATCTCCGAATGTGTTGCGACTGTCTACCGCCATAAAATGAGCAGCTGTAGGGACCCGGATATATTATCCAAGCACGCCCAAGTTACTCGGATAACATCCGAGCACGTTTGCTCATCACTAATATACACAGATTTAATGATAAAAAAAATCATGTGAGGGCTTCTTTAATATAGAAAGTATTAAAATATAACTAGATGGTTGCCCGATTCTATCGCATCAGGTATTCTAGAGTCTCTGTTAAAATAAAAAATAGTGATATACTCACCTCCCGACGGCCCCTGGACTCTTTCCTCTCACCACGCTCCCGGCATCTTCCGGTCCCAGTAATGCTTAGCGGGAAATACCGCTGATGACGTCGCACTCTCGCGAGAGTGATGTCCTCTCCGGCCCTTCTCGCTAAGCATTACTGGGATCGGAAGATGCCAGGAGCGTGGTGAGAGGAGGGACAGAGTCCGGGGGTCGTCGGAAGGTGAGTCTATAACTATTTTATATTTTAACAGAGACTCTAGAATACCCGATGAGATAGAATCGGGCCACCATCTAGTGTACTATACTCCTGTTACACCCGTAGCTGCTGTCACTGTTCTGCTGTCACCTAATGTATTGTACTCCAGTTACAGCCAGAGCTGCAGTCACTGTTCTGCTGTTACCTAATGTATTGTACTCCAGCTACACCCAGAGCTGCTGTCACTGTTCTGCTGTTATCTAATATATTGTACTCCAGTTAATCCCAGAGCTGCAATCACTGTTCTGCTTTTACCTAATGTATTGTACTCCAGTTACACCCAGAGCTGCAGTCACCGTTCTGCTCTTACCTAATGTATTATACTCTTGTTACAGCCAGAGCTGCAGTCACTGTTCAGATCTTACCAAATGTATTGCACTCAAGTTACACCCAGAGCTGCAGTCACTGTTCTGCTTTTACCTAATGTATTGTACTCCAGTTACACCCAGAGCTGCAATCACTGTTCTGCTTTTACCTAATGTATTGTACTCCAGTTACACCCAGAGCTGCAGTCACCGTTCTGCTCTTACCTAATGTATTATACTCTTGTTACAGCCAGAGCTGCAGTCACTGTTCAGATCTTACCAAATGTATTGCACTCAAGTTACACCCAGAGCTGCAGTCACTGTTCTGCTTTTACCTAATGTATTGTACTCCAGTTACACCCAGAGCTGCAATCACTGTTCTGCTTTTACCTAATGTATTGTACTCCAGTTACACCCAGAGCTGCAGTCACCGTTCTGCTCTTACCTAATGTATTATACTCTTGTTACAGCCAGAGCTGCAGTCACTGTTCAGATCTTACCAAATGTATTGCACTCAAGTTACACCCAGAGCTGCAGTCACTGTTCTGCTGTTACCTAATGTATTGTACTCCAGTTACACCCAGAGCTGCTGTCATTGTTCTGCTGTTATCTAATGTATTGTACTCCAGAATATGTACAGGACTGTGCCTGTGTAATGAGTGATGTAGCAGTGATGCCTTTAACGGCTGTAATGTGCCTGTACAATAAGCAATGCAGCCGTATCGACGACTAAGCGACTGTCGCTGATTGGTCGCGGTCTAACTGCCGCGACCAATCAGCGAGTTGGGATTTCCATTACAGACAGACAGACAGACAGAATTAGACAATTATATAGTAGATATTACACAATATTAAAATATGCACATCTGAGATAAATATATAACACATATTTAAACACAAACCACTGCATTAAACTATAACTACACTGAATAAAATACTATAAGAATATAACAAAGAACTTTCCTGATGCCGCTAACAGATTGCACGATGAGCAGAGAGGAACAGATGAAAGCAGAGCTCCAGAATTTAAATAAAGCTGTGTTCTTATTCACCCAAGTCTTAGGCACATGCTACGTTTCAGCTTATCATTAGATCCCTTTTCAAGCAGCTTGAAATGTCTCTAATGATGAGCTGAAACGTAGCAAGTGTCTAAGACTTGGGTGAATAAGAACACAACTTTACTTGAATTCTGGAGTGCAACTTTCATCTGTTTCTCTCTGATTGTGAATATTGGAAGAATATTTAGAATTGAGAGTCCTCAATGGTTGATACCTTTTAATGGCTAACTGAAAGGATGGTAACAAGTTGCAAGCTTTCGAGACTATGCATATTGAATATTGGAACATTTGGGTCAACCTCCTGGAAGTTCTGCACGTACTTTCTCAGGATTACAGTGCTGCTAGTTATTCGTTTTTCTACGTCATTGAATAACTATATGTAACAATATATTTTCTATTGTTGTTCTAATGATAAATAAATATTGCACTAAAATATTGTATGATGAATGTTATTAAGTGCAAAAATGTACTTGAATAAGATTTATCAGGTTTGATGCTAAACATAGAAAAAACCTACAAGAAGCAAAATAAACAAAAACCCCCTTATAACTAAATAATTAGAAAGCAAAAGTGCGTTTAAATAACACAGGGTTCTTAGTAATATGATTTTTTATCAAAAATAGCACAACGTGAATATATGACTTCTGCTGCAATGTAATGCTGTCCTCCATGGCCAATAAAAAAGCCCCCTATATTCTTTTATTGACAGGCATGGGTTTACCTGAGACATGGATATTGAAAAGGTACCAGTGCTGGAGAACTCAAATTTACATAATACACTAGTCTGTTGTTGCAAATTTACATTTGCATCAATAGTTTAGCTCAAGAAGATGAATTGTAATCAAACCAGAATATTTTGGGGAAAAAAACAGTAGACCAGGAAAATATTCAGAAGTATAATAAAGGTTAGGGCTTCAGTATATTCTCAGGATAATAACGAAAACACAAAATTAAGGTTTGGGGAACATGTTACTCCAGTCAGAGACTAGATAATCTTTTCTTAAGTAGAAAATGGCACCATTAAATCGGATGGGTAGGCATAACCACGCCATGGCCATCCCCAGCTCCATCTACTTTGGTGGAGCTGATGGAAAGTGGCATAAAATTGCCAAAAGTCACATATTATTTGCACAACTCCCGACAATTCCATAAGGGCCAATTCGTTTAGGTGCTTAAGCCAGAAATCTGTAGTGAACAACATAAAAAGTTTTATATTTTTTTGCAAATCAGGCAGTTGCACAAAAATATTGCACTGTGTGAACAAGCTCTTGTGCTTTAAACAATGCATTATCTGTCAAAGTTGCTGCCAAGTGATAAAAATAAGACAAGAAAGAACATTTTCATTCCTAAAGATGCCAGTTAGATCAATTTGCTTTGAATCCTTCGCAGATAAACATCAATTGCACCTGATTTGTGTGAACCCAGCCAAACAGAGTAGTCACCCCTAAATCTCAGCTAAAAGTCTCGCCAGCTATGCCAATATGGCTCACGCCCACCCAGCAACACGTCGTAACTTGTAGTTCTTGTGTAATCAGTGTTAGAAGTTTTCAGTCAATGAGATCCCCGTGCTTCGGTGCTGGACTGCAGGCAGAGTCTTATCATCCTGCACTAGGCAAGAGAAACCAAGGAAAGACCTGCCCACAGGCTGTCCGAAACACAAACATGCTCCGCATCAAAGAGACAGACTGTATGTGCTCTGGCCTGTGGACAGGTCTTT
The DNA here is from genome assembly GCF_039654945.1 of Dendrobates tinctorius. Classification (NCBI taxonomy): domain Eukaryota; kingdom Metazoa; phylum Chordata; class Amphibia; order Anura; family Dendrobatidae; genus Dendrobates; species Dendrobates tinctorius. The sequence continues at coordinate 25,284,259 of NW_027361750.1, read as the reverse complement.
CCTTGGTTTCTCAGGCTTAGACCAGGAAGATAAGACTCTGCCCACAGGCCACCCCAGAGCACGGGCATCTCATTATCTGAAAACTTCCAACACTGATTACACAAGAACCACAAGACTGATTTCTTCACCCCAGGTATAATTTTAACCAGTGTAAGGCTGGAGTCACACTAACCTGCGCAAAATACGGTCCGTAGTTTACATGCGTAATACGGATGAATGACCCCTAAATAGTGCTCCGTAGGCCATCCGTAAGCAAGGTGAGGTCGCGTATTTTGCACATGTCTGCATCCGTATGTAATCCGTGTGGCATCCGTATGCAATCCGTATGGCGAGATTTTCTCGCAGCCTTGCAAAATGGACATTTAACGGTTTTGAGGCCTGCAAACAATTTAAATCATTAGCCTGCACCCTATTTATACACTCAGAATCAGGTGGCTGCCTCCATTCTGTCCATTTGTCACCTTACTTTCACGAGGTGTGTTGGTGTTCTTTGTGCAGCATGGCAGAGGGTCTGAGATTCAATACAACTGAGCAGGTTCTCTTTACCTGGCTTTTGTCACGGCGCTTTGGGCAACCATACCCAGTGATAGTGGATCCGCGGAGGAGGAGACGCATGTGGGTACATCCACTTTTGAGGCAACGACTCACAAGAGGTCATTTTCACCGCCTCTATTCTTCTCTGCGGGAGCATCCGGAGAAATTTTACCAGTACTGTCGCATGAGCATTTCCACATTTGATCGACTCTTGGAAACAGTGCGCCCTGGGATAACCTTTCAGGACACAAGGATGCGCAAAGCGATATCTGCAGTCTGCAGAGGAGCGACTTCTACTCACAATACGGTATGTACTACACAACCACATTCTCTATGTTCATAATGTGTGTGCTAAATTATGTTTTTTGGCCTTCTTGGACAAAGTTTAATGCCCTCATCTCACTCAAAATATGTTTCAACTGACACACCAGAATGTTACATCTAATATGTCCTGCATATCACTTAGTCATTGTGCCACCAAATATGTGTGTGTTATTCTCTCTCAATTCCTACCAAGTTTGGTTGGCATGTAGCTGATTTTTTTTTACTTTAGCCATTCTAAACTTAACTATTTCTGTTGTTCTACAGCTTCCTGTCCACTGGCCTGTCTTATGCCGCCCTCCACCATGAGTTTCTCATTGGAAAGTCAACCATTTCAGGCATAGTGAGGTCTACATGTACAGAAATCTGGACAAGACTCCATCAAGTGGTCATGCCCGAGCCCAGGATGGAAGACTGGTTAAGGATATCAAGGGACTTTGAGGAGGACTGCCAGTTTCCAAATTGTATTGGGGCCCTGAATGGCAAACATATCAGGGTGCGTAAGCCGCCGAACTCTGGCTCCCAATTCTTCAATTATAAACAATACTTTTCTGTTGTATTGTTGGCTCTGGTAGACCCTCAATACAAGTTTATAATTGTTGACATTGGGGCCTATGGAAGGACGGGAGACTCTAGAGTCTTCAATACTTCCATAATGGCTCGGCGGCTATGCACCAACCAGTTGGATCTACCACCACCACGCCAGCTACCAGGCTCCCCCGAAGAATCAGTCCCTTATGTCCTTGTGGCAGATGAGGCCTTTCAGTTATCGCGCAATGTCATGAGGCCATATCCCCGGCGCAACCTTGACCACAGGCGCAGAATTTTTAACTTGCGCCTATCACGTGCTAGGCGACTGGTGGAGTGTTCCTTTGGGATTCTTTGTGCCAAATGGCGGGTACTCCAGTCTGCCATTCAGTTGAGTGAGCAAAATGTGAATGAAGTTGTGAAAGCCTGTGTTGTTCTGCATAACTTCACCAGGATACATGATTGTTCCTCCTCTGATGGTGTTGTGCGTAGGCCGGACAATGTGCGCAGGGTGAGACCACCTATGAACCCTCAATGTAGACCGCTCTCTGGCCTAAAAGTGCGTGATATTTTCACTAATTACTTTATCTCACCTGAGGGGGCAACTTCTTGGCAAGAGAATGCTGTGTCTATGTTATAATTTGTTCTCTTTAATTGTGTCTAAATATATATTACTCAAGCCCTTATGATTCTATGAGTGTTTCATTGCATTGGTTTGTGTCTGTTAGTATGTTGTTAGTGAAAAATCACACAGACGTTAACTAGAGTAGACAAATTTTTAGTTTTGCCTTTTTTTTTTTTGGTTTGCTTAAAGGCAAACATAATATTGCCATAAGAAAATTTTGGCAATGGGCAAAATGACCCTTTGTACCTTCTTTAACTTTTTTTAAAATTAACATTACATAACAAAACACCAACAAAGATTAGGCAATAACAACATTGCTGCATGACTAGATTAAACTAGATTTGCCAACAAAAGGTGAGCTCATCACCAAAATAAAGGCTACAAGATAACACTCACATTTCCTCATAATGTTTTCCAATCATAGAAAGATTCCACCATGACAGGCAAGGCTACCTCACAGCTTTCACACAGATATTACCTGTCTGTAGAACAGAGAATATTTAACCATGCTATACTGGAAAGGATGAAAATACAAAGCTCACTTGTTAAGACATAGAGAGAGTGTGATATTCTGAATGCTGGTCGCCTTGAATTTTTTTACTAGAGATTGCTAGCAAAAAAGGTGACTACTTCACTAAGGCCAGCACGCCTTTCCTAGGCCTTAGCAAGTGAGTAGTGTATTTTCATCCTTTCATTTTACAGTATAGCGCGTTTAAATATTTTCTTTTGTACACACATGTAATATCTGTCTGAAAGGCGTGAGGTAGCGTTGCCTGTCATGATGGATTGTTTCATATGTTTGGAAAACATTGTTTAAAAATGTGAATGTTAAATTATGTTCTAAATGTTGGTGATGGAGAACACCTGTTTTTTTCTTTCTATTAGGAGCACCAGTTAAAACGCACTGGACATCTCCCCCCATCAGAATCATAAATCCTCATAGGTTGGGGAAGGGGAACGTGGAAGAACAGCCTGTGGGTGCTGCTGGACACTGTGGCCAACATCGCCCTGTGTGGGGCCATACTGTTGCCCATGATGCTGGAATTGTCCTGCCTCCTGGGACTGTTGGGGATACTGGCCAGAGTAATGATGATGGTGAGGGGCTTCTTGTTGGCTGTGGTAGGCACGTGGCTCATACCCACCAAGATAGCCAGATCGTCCCCAACCAGGTTGGGACCAGCCTCCAACACTGGGTGGGTACAAGTGGCCATATTGGTTGGGTTGGCTTGAGGCTGACATTTGGGGCTGCGGAATAGAAGGTTGGGTAGGGGGAGGAAGGGGTTGAGGTGTTGGCCCACGTATTAGGGGCTGTTCGGACCCTGCTTGAGCAAGCATCTGTGTGGATGGTCTCATGCGCATTAGATTTCATGGTGAGAGCTGCCACCTCTCCAGAAATTCAAAAACCTCATATGGGGTATTGGGGGGGTGCTTGCATCAAGTAGGATCTGAATACATCCCCTAATATGGAGCCGGACCTCACGTGTAAGGGCATGGAGATAAAGGGTGAGGCTACGTGCATAGGCCTCCTCCCCATCATCTGTAGTTACTCTAGACAAATAATTGAGCACCCCTGTGTCCACATTGGTCCTGCTCTCTTGAATAGTGACCTGGCGCCTTCTTGTTCGCCGTGATGTAAGAGCAGCCTGTGGGGAGGACCTGATCTGGGCAGTTGGGCTGTTGCTCAAGTTGCCCGGCTCTTCCAGGATGGGTGATGCGGCAGCAGCAGACCGTCCTGGTGGTGTTGTGTGTAGGCCAGCCATTGTGTTGTCCTGTGATGCCTCATCTTCAGCCATCCTTCTTGTAGGGGGAGAAGATGGGCCAGCCACCTCATCCCCTACAGGATCTATAATGGGCTCTGCCTCTGAGGCCGTTCCTCGATCCGTAAGGTTGGATTGAGTTCTGTTATGAAATAGAACAGAGGCAAAAATACATCAATATTAAAGTATTTGTGTAATGTATTTGTGTAATGTGGTGTGAGGTATCTACTTACGGTCTCAGATCCAGAATTGGGGCGAGGAAGGACAGCCGGTCATAGTATATGTACTTCCTTTTTACATATCCAGCATCCCCACTCCTGGACCGCTGCTGGCGTTCCCGGCGGAACTGGTCCCGGATGCTTCGCCAGCGTTTCAACACATCTTCCACTGCAATGTGACACGAAAAATTGTCAAATTCACATATTTGAGAGGTCACATTTTCAAAAACAGTCTAGGCATGGGGCCTTCTGGGGTGTGCGTTCTACCTATGGTGGCATATGTAATTGGGCAGATACACAGGGTCTCATTAGCTGCACTTAAAATAATTTGTTTGTCTAGGAGGATGAGGAGCTTGTGGCCTAACCCAAAATTATGGCTGTGTGAAGCCACGTGTCACATCAAATGTAACGGCCTCATGAGGCTAAAAGTACATGCACAGGAAGGGGGGTGCTTATTCTAGATTCTTTTTTTTTTGCGCGCTAAGGTTAATGATGTTTTTAGGGTTGCACTTACGAATTTTATGCTGCTCATCACGTGGTCGGTCACCAAAGTCATGGTACATCTGGCGACAGATGCGCCTCCATGACGCCTCCTTTCTTGTCCGGTTAGCATAATTTGCATTGCGTGGGTCCCATATTTCGGGACGCTCCTGCACCAGGACAATGAGCATCTCCACATTTATGTATGTGGACGCCATGCTGGTGCTGTACTCCGTGGAGGCGTACTTCCTGGATGTCTGGAGCGCTTTTTGAGCTCATTTGCATGTCTAGGCTTCCTGATGATGGATTGGCCCATTTCCTGTCACCAGCCAAAAGACCTGCGTATTGCTCGCAGGTCATACGTGTGTTCCGTGTGTAATCCGTATTTTTTGCGCACCCATAGACTTGCATTGGCGTACTACAGGCGTAGTACGCTGACAATCGCAGCATGCTGCGATTGGCACGGAGCATAGGATACGGATGAGAAATATACGCCTGGTGCCAGTGACCCCATAGAAAATCATTTGTCCGTGTCTAATGCGTGCTTTTAGCGCCTCTCACTCAGCCGTATTCCTCGCCAGTGTGACTCCGGCCTAACAGTGGCAACAGGACAATGTCTGTAGATAACTTAGCAAAGCCCTGCCTACAGGTTTGCTTTAATCTAGAAATGCATGCTAGCCCCCGGCTTAAAGAATCAGGTCAGTGTACTCCAGCAAGCGCATCATTAATAATGGCGTGCGCTATGGCAGTCTTAATGAATCAAACGCATAGATTAAGGGCGAGGAACATGATTTAGAACAGGAACCTATATTCACACAGAAATGCAGAGTTCAAATACCCCACTAATAAATTATGAACCAGAAGTGTGCGAAGTAGTCAGCACCATGATTAAATCCATGTAAAATGAAAGGATTTAATCGGTAGTTATATGTTTCTGAGTTGTGAGTTCAAATGGTTAATTCTAGCACTTTTTCAGAACAACAAAAATGATAACTCCAGAAGGTATGCTATATTTATGAGAAAAACTGCTTTCAGGTTTTAAAATACTATCTACAGGGTGGGCCATTTTTATGGATACACCTAAATAAAATGGGAATGGTTGGTGATATTAACTTCCTGTTCGTGGCACATTAGTATATGGGAGGGGGAAACTTTTCTAGATGGGTGGTGACCATGGCGGCCATTTTGAAGTTGGCCGTGTTGGATCCAACTTTATTTTTTTCAATGGGAAGAGGGTCATGTGACACATCAAACTTATTGAGAATTTCACAAGAAAAACAATGGTGTGCTTGCTTTTAACGTATCTTTATTCTTTCATGAGTTATTTACAAGTTTCTCTTTGTTTACAGCCATTGACATGTTGCAGAGGTTAAGGAGGAGAGGTGAGGAGCGGATAGAATTGTGTTTATGTCTGGTGAATGCAGTACCCGGGTCATTGCAGCAGATTTCAATGCAAGACACCCTACGCAACAAAACTGCCACCATTCCCATTTTATTTTGGTGTATCCATATAAATAGCCCACCCTAAAAAGTTTGCCTCATCACTGAACATAATTTTCTGTGGAAACTGAGGGTCCTGTTCCAATTTTTGTTTTGCTCATTCTGCAAATTCAGCGTGCCGATCTGGGTCACCAACTATTCCCAATTTTTTTAGGTATATCCATATAAATGGCCCACCCTGTACATACAATACATTAAATATTCACATAGAAAAAAATATAGATCAGTTGGCTAAAATACAGTAAGATAGATGCTTGTTAGTCACAGGTTCCTTTGTTTGCTTGACTTTCCTTTCAATTCCATTCAAATAAAGAATGTACTATGTGGAAATAAATGCCAGAGATAGTGTCTGCTAAGTTACATGTTATTATTATTACTATTATCATTATTATTATCATTATTATTTACCTATTGTTATTTCTTTAGGGAATATTCCACAGTGGTGCCATAGTTTTACTAGCCACTAGTCGGAGTCAGGCTTTGCGGCTAAGACCTGATGGGTCATGCAGTGGTGCTGGGAAACAGAAGGAGGAATCCTACTGGAGAGTGCACAAAATAGGTCCTGCTGTGTGCTTGTTCGAAAATGTAACCCATCCTAGAATGTTTCTGCAGATTAAAAATGGTAGATGTGATGGGGAAGTAAGTATACTATAATCACAATCTATTTCAACAGCATTGCTTTAAATTTTCGTTACATTTTTGATCTGTATATCACAAATGGAAATCCACAACACTACAAAACAGTGAGCAGACTAAGGCCACGTTCACACTTTCAGTATTTGGTCCGTATTTGACATCAGTGTTAGTGATGAGCTCAGATAAGGTGTTATCCAAGCATGCTCGAGTGCTAATAGAGTATCTTCAGCATGCTCTAATACTGTGTTGTCTCTTCATATGGGACAGAGGAAACTTTGCCCCCTCAGGATACGTCTGCCCACCCTATTTTTAGACTCTCACTATAAATTCAGATGAAATGTTTTTAATTATTCAAAATACAATAATGATTGTTGCTGTACTGTGTATTTTCTTTGTTTTCTGTCAGGGCACAGGAGATGAGTACTGCCAATTTAAAGTGGGAAAAAATTATGAAAATGGATCTGTGACCCTAGAAAGCATAAGAAGTAAAGGAATATACATTGGGCTACATTCCAATGGATTTGCAAAGCCGATGATACATACCGGAGAGCAAAACATTGTTTTTTACCCACAAGTTATTAAATGTATGTATCATGTGAACACAAATCGCATTCTGCATTTAAGAGCAAATTAAAAAATAGTCATGTTTAATAACGCCTCACGTAGAAAGGTCTTAGGCTATGTGTACACGGTGCGGATTCTGCTGAGAATCCGCAGAGGATTTCGCCCTGCGGATCAGCAGCAGAACTGCAGGTGATGTACAGTACCATTATAGGCTATGGAAAACAAAATCCGCTGCGGATTTTTCCACGCGGATTTTGTGCGGAATGAAAAAAGCAGCATGTCACTTCTTTTGTGCGGTTTTGCTGCAGTTTTCCACCTGCTCCAATCTAGAAATCCGCAGGTGGAAAACTGCACAAAACTGCAGTAAATCCGCACAAAAAATGCACTAAATCTGCAGGAAAAATGCAGGTCATTTTACCTGTGGATTTAGTAAAATCTGTGCGGAAAAATCTGCAGCAGAATCCACACAGTGTGTACATAGCCTAAGGGGTACTTCACACTAAGCGAGATTGCTAGCGAGATCGCTGATGCGTCACCGTGTGTGGCACACATCAGCGACCGGCCCCCCCGCCGGGTATCGTGCAGGAATGTCCTGGGCCATTTTTTGATCGTTGGTCTCCTGCTTGCCAGCATGCATCGCGGTGTGTGGCAGCGGGAGACCAATGATCAGCGAGCTCCCAGCGCTGTAAGCAGACACTGGGAGCTGGTATCCAGGGTGAATAGCGGGTAACTAAGCCCGCGCGTCGCTTAGTTACCCGCTGTGTACCCTGGATACCAGCGTGCTCGCGCTGGGAGCTGGTATCCAAGGTAAACAGCGGGTAACTAAGCATCGCACGCGCTTAGTTACCTGCTGTTTACCCTGGATACTAGCATCCTCGCTGGTCCTGATCGCTGGTGAGTCGGCCTGTTTCAGCGATCATGTAGGGACGCACCAGCGATCCTGTCCAGGTCGTATCATTGTCGTGATCACTGGTGCGTCGTTTAGTGTAACATGTGGCAGATACCAGTTATGTTAAATAGCCAGTATCTGTCTCTATCAGCCATGGCTGGAGATAATTCAGGCTGTTAACCTTTTAAATGACACGATCACGGGGTACTGATTGGTTACTGTGGGAGCTAGTGCCCTGCTGAAAGCCTGCGTCACTGCCATCTTGGTAGTCCTCTGAAGCACATCTATATGCAGAGCTTCAAATGAGACTGAGATTTCCACCATATACTGCAATACTGTGGTATTACAAAATATAGTATAAGCAGGAGATCGCAGGTTTAAATCCCATTAGGAGACTTACTGTACATATAAAGTAAAAAATAAATAAAAACTTTTAAAAAATATTACAAAATATATAAAAGTTTAAATAATCCCTTTCACTCCCATGGAAAATAAATACAGTGAAAAGAGCACCCAGCTATTTCCACATAGGGACAGAAAAAGGCCAAAATTTGTTTGTGTTATACTACTACCGTAGTGTTGAGATGTAAAGAAAATGGGAGTGTTAGTCAGTTTTTGAATAATAAAACAATTTAAGTGAGATAGGGAAACGCTGGAACTGCAGTAACAGCATGTTAATAACAGCCTTACTTTTAATCATCATACACAGCAATTTTAAACCAGGGGAAAAGTTCAATATCCTATGTTCTAAGTTTGCTAGAAAAGAAGAATCATGAAACCTAGGCTTGTGTGCCGTAGAGAAGGATTTTTTTTTCTTTTTTTTCTAATTTTGTAAAACACAAATAATAAGTCTCCGCAATCCAGAAATTGTAAATCAACTGTCTATATCACAAATTGTACATGTTGTTAAAAATGTTCGTTTTTTTGATGCACACTTCTTTATTGTAGTAGTCCAATATTAGACCCCTATATGCCATTCAAATACAGCAGCCTGATGTCTAAGCTCACTTTTGGTTGGGAAACAAGTTTTTCTTGTCTCGTTCATTTTTTGGAAAGTAATTTTTCTTACTATTTTTTCTCTTTTCTTTCATATATGTCCAGAAATAAACGTTAGACACTTCAAAATCTGTACATCAACATAATCTAATACGATTTGTTACCGTTATATAGTAAGCAATTCCAACTCATAATGATAAAATTGCAATAATTTTTAGTCAATGTTTGAGATTAAAAAAAAATAGATACTGTAAATGATTTAAAAAAACAAGGAAAAAAACCTCCAAAAAGAGAGGGGAAAACACAGATGATACAGCAATGTTGGAGGTGGTGAGACCAAAAATGGAGATGAACAGTGAAAAAACCCACTCAAATAAGCACTAAGGGAAGCAAAAAAGAATAATAGGCTACCTATGAAATGGTCTGTATCATGCAATATATACTGTAGGTGCCAAAAAGTTGTGTTGGTCTGGGAGGTGGAACTGTCCGAACAACATGTAATGCTGCTTAACGCTTTAAAGTGCTGTAAATAATGATAAAAATTTTTGCAATTTTATCATTATAAGTTGGAATCATTTCCTATCTAAGGCTAGTTTCACACTAGCGTATGAAGGAGCTGCAGACAGCTGCGGGCTTCCTCCGTGAAGCTCTGCCCCCGGCTGCACCTCCTCCGGTCAGCTCCGCCTCTGTCGGCATGCAGCCTGCTTACCCTATCTTTAGCATTAGGTACGCAGTCCGTGCTGATGAATGCAGATGCCTCCGCATGCGTCTTTTTGACGGTGCGGTGACCTGCACCAAATGCAGCATGTTGCATTTTGGAATGTGAAAGGAAAAATTGAACATTTAACTTTTTTCACAAACTTTTTATTTTAGACCAATTTTTTTCTATTTTCACAAGGGTAACAGGAAAAAATGAGCCAGAAAATTTGTTGTGCAATTTTTCCTGAGCATACCGATACCAGATATGAGGGGATAAACCACTGTTTGGGCACACGGCAGAGCTTGGAAGAGAAGGTGCGCCATTTAACTTTTTGAATGTGACATTTTCTGGAATTATTAGCGGATGCCATGTGGCGTGTGGAGAGCCCATGATGTACATAAACAAGGCAAGCCACTCAAAAATGACACGATTTTGGAAACTACAACCCTCAGGGAACTTATCTAGATATTTGGTGAATACTTTGAACCCCTACATGCTTCACAGAAGATTATAATTTTGAACCATGAAAATAAAAAAAATCAAATTTTTCCCACAAAAATGATTTTTAGCCCCAATTTTGCATTTTCACAAGGGTAACAGGAGAAATTGCACCATGTAATTTGTTGTGCAATTTGTCCTGAGTACGCCGATAGCCCATATGTGGGGGAAAACTACTGGTTGGATGCAAGACAAGCCTCTGAAAGGAAGGAGTAATGTTTTGGAATGCTGACCCCAAGTGTTTCACAAAAGTTTATAACATAGAGCCATGAAAATAAAAAAATTAAATTTTTCCACAAAAAAATATTATTTTAGCCCCCAATTTTTTTTATTTTCACTAGGTTAATGTGGCGCCCCTGAGGCTCAGTCGCCACAGAGGTACTGCAGCTCCTCCTGAGGTGTGGTATCCCACCATCCAGGTAAGGTGGAGACTCCTGACCACGCTCCAACACCAGCACCCCACACCACAAAGTAGTGTAGCAAAGCACCTTCGGCGGCTCCCTGCTTGGAGTATAGCAAAGTACCCATTGGTGGCTCCCTGCTTGGAACACGAAATGTGCTGGGAGGTGGGTGGAGTTAGATTACATTACAAAGAGCGGGAAGAGTTTAGAACAGTCAGTGAGTAGATTGGTTCGAGAGTTGGAGAGAAGAAGATCCCTGGAGAGAGGGATAGATGGATGGAAGTGCTGCAGCAGATGCCAGTGACCTGGGTCTGCTGGCACGGGAAAGGAAGAAGGAGAGCAACATAGACTGAAAGCCTGACTCTCCATAGAAAGAGAGATTAGTACGGAACGTGAGGAGTAAAAGGGAACAGAGGACGTGGGTTAGAACCCTTCCTAGAATTTCCAAGCGCAAGGCCGGGGCCCGGTCCCCGAGGTTGTATGGATACTAATGGTCCTGCAGCAGACACCGGAGGAATAGAAGTAGTGACCACTTTATTCCCACACAAGACTTGGGGGCACAACAGCAACTGGATAGTGAGCCGGGACTTAGTAGCAAGAAGTCCCCAAAGCAGGCTACAGCTGTCTGCCATACAAGTAGAGTTCGTAAGAACATCGGACAGGAGGAACTTCAGTGTAACTCAGTACTAGGAGTACTTCATTTAAAGGCGCTATAAGAGGAGGCGTTCAGAAAGGCACATGTTGGCGGAGTGTTGGAAAGGAGTATTCCATCTGGCCTGGAGGTTGACTGAGTCCCTGACCCGGAGGACATGGCACGGAGGCAGGCACCAGTTTGTACAACAGACTGTGAGTAAAGCTTTGGAACTACATGCCCTGGTGTCCTCCACTTATTCCTGCGCCAACCTGCCCAGCACTGCTACATCCCTTGCCCCGGATACTACACCATCTACGTGTCACTTCTCCTACTCTGCCCTGGGACTACAGCCCTGCCTATGGAGGGCTATAACATCACTGCTGCACCACACCATCTGTCCCAGAGGATCTGTCTGCAGCGTCGGCTTAAATCTTCATTGCCGAACACCACAGGTGGCGTCACGACTTACACATTGACACTGAACATTTACAATGGGCGCCCAGGGCCATGGGCTGGGTTCCAGCTACCGTGACATCTCCCTTTGAGGACCATCGGGCATGGTACCGAGTACCCCACTGCCCTGGGTGTGAGGGCGTCCCATTAACAGGACAAACTAGACCCTCAAAATCGTTGTGCATTTTCTCCTGAGTATATCGATACCCTATATGTGGTCAAAAACTGCTTTTGAGGTACAGTGCAAAGGTCAGAAGGGAAGAAGCGCTGTATTAGAGTTCAAATTTTTCTGGACTGTTTTGAGGTATCATATGTGTTTTAAGGGGGGATCCCTTTTTTCACACAGGGCCCTGTAGGTTTGGATTTCTTTTTTCCTTAATAATTAAGACCTTAATTTTAAAACTGTCTTTTGTGTTTATTTGTGTTATCTTTGTCTAATATTTAAATTTGTTTGGTGATCTGAAACATTTAAGTGTGAAAAGCATGCAAAAGAATAGGAAATCAGGAAGGGTTTATACATTTTTTCACACAACTGTAACTGGCCAAGTATCCGATGCCTTTGGCTGTGAAACAACCCCTTATCAACAGGCTTCCTCCACCGAATTTGACAGTTCTTTCAAGTTCTCGATCTATTTATCCCTTTTCCCTTCTTTCTTCCAGACCCATTTGCACCCATCAGAGCCTAGTCTATTGACTTTCATCTCATCGCTCCAAATAACCCATTTCCAATCTTATACTGTCCACTTTTGTATTTTTTTGCAAACTCAAGCAGATGCTTTTTGTTATGATGTTAAAGCTTAAGCTTCTTCACCTTTTTTCCGCCATCATTTAAGACTTTTGCAATGTGCGACGCACGGTGCTTGTATCGACATCTGTGATCTCACTATTACGACGCATACGAGCCACGTAAACTGCTGTGTTTGTCGCACCAAAACTGATAGACGATAGACCTTGGGATGAATAGAGATGAGCAAACATCGTCATTTCCCTCCTTAGTCGGCAAGCTATAGCGGTTACCGAAGAAGTTGCATTGGGAAGCCCTGGAGCACTCCCGATGATCAGCTGTTCGGCGCCACAGCTGCATGTGTCACGGCTGTGTGACAGTCACAACACACAGGCTCTCCATGCATGTATTTCTTTGCAGCCGAGCGCTCCGTTCCGAGTGTCGGCGGCAGTGCAGGGTATTGAAGTGCGCAACTCGTCCGAATTTCTCGCATGTGAGTATGAGCCCTAATAGCAGCACTGAGCTATTAGGGAATGTGACAACAGGTTGTGTATTGTAGTGTACAGGAAGAAAAAGATTTTTCCACCACCAGGAGCAAAACAGTAACAATGCAGTGACATGACAAGAATCTGTTTAACTAGTCACATGCTAAATAGTTGCAAGTGAAATATATGTATGGAGATAGCCAAGATGATTGTCTATGAAATGATGGTAGTATCATGTTCGAAGCAGTAGTGGATGATGAGATACGGAGCCTAACTCAAAAGTTCAAAACAGTGTTACCATTTTGCTCTTCAGTGCACATGGTATGCCAATAAACTTTTTAATTATTGGTCCGAAACTGTACAGAAATGGACCATGCATAGTGCGGAAGGCATACCTCACATCAGCGTTTTCCAAACTCCAGTCCTCGCGGACCCCAACAGGTCATGTTTTCAGGATTTCCTTAGTATTTCACAGGTGATGGAAGTATCATCAAGGCATCAGGAATTCTCTCACATGTGTAACACTATGGAAATCCTGAAAACATGACCTGTTGGGGTCCGCGAGGACTGGAGTTTGGGAACCACTGCCTTACATTCTCTGCCTTTGTGCTAACAATTAATACAGAAAAAATATAAGAAAAACAATTAACGTGTCAACTGCCCTAGATTTTCTGCAAATATTTTTTTTTCAGATACCAGATGCAGAATGAGAAATGGTCCCCTGTAGTTGTGCCCATTAAGTGTTTCTTTTTCTCTGTAGTTGGCAGAGAAAAGCCTATGGGAACATTTGCAACTCTCAGCCAGAAAAAAGATAAAATTCTGAAAGATGAAGTAATAGAGGAAACACAAGGACCAGTGGCTCAGAACCCATCAGCTTCTCCTGCTGCAATCAAAAGTGAGTAGCTTAATGAGTGTGGTCATGTTCACTATCAGTTCATGCAGTAAGATATTAGACACAGGGGAGGAAACAAAATGTGAGCGTTTAGGATATTACCTCATACTAATTTACCACAGATTCAGTCAGGTTGTCCTCTGCTCAATGTGAAATGTCAGGTTATGTTTGAGACGCATGCTAAGAGATATTTTTTTCATATAGAAGAAATACCTGTGACTACATATAAGAAAATATATAAACCTAGCATAGGAAAACAGGCTGGATTCAAACATTTATAAAAAATGGTCTGTGCCCAATAAGTATGAACTGTATTTTAGGTGCTGTTGAATGTAGCCTAAATTGTCCCTGTCAAATATTATATATGCAAATCCAATAATTAAATCTTAACAGGTTCAGGGGGCGATACAAGTTCTGAACACATCACAAATTTTCTAAGTAAATATATTTTTAAAGGTGCTATTGACATGAAATTATCATGTATTATGTCGGTACTAACTCATCCAATCTACCCAGGAAAAGAAATCAAACCATAGATATCTAAAAATTAATTTATGTGCAATAATAAAAATGACACAGGAAACAATTATTGAACACCCTTAAGCCCCCTTTACATTTAGCGATGCACCAGCGATCCCAACCACGATACGACCCGGTCAGGATCGCTGGTGCATCGCTAAATGGTCACTAGTGAGCTGGCAAACAGGCAGATTTCACAGCAATGCAGTGACGCAGCAGCGGTCGTTACTTACCTTTCAGACGCGGAGATGATGAGGTCCTCCTGCCCACGTCCACGCGTCGCTCGTCGGCTCCAGCAGGAAGCCCAGCAGGAAGCAGCCGACGAGAAATGGACGTGAACGATCTCGCGCGATCAGTGATAGCCAGGGCAGTAGTAATAGGCGTTGAGGAAGAGGGTGCAGTTAGACACAGAGATGTAGTGTCACGCTCACGCCTTGGCTGAATGGCGTGAGGCGGGGGGTTGTGGCCCCACTGTGCCACAAACCAGGCTACCCTGGAAGGGGCGTGACTACGACAGCTACCTCGGTCTTCACTGGAGCCTCTGATGGTGAGGTCAGGCTTGTGCGGCAGGTAGCTGTCGGGTGCCACTCCAGGGTGGTGTCTGGCTGTGGCTGCTGATCCCACTCGGGGACAAGTCACTTGGACAGGTGTGATTAACAGGCAGGCTGAGACACTGGGAAAGCAAGCACGGCTTGGTACACTGGCAGGCAGGCACGGCTTGGAGACACGGCTTGGAGACACTGGGCAAGCGGGCACGGCTTGGAGACACTGGGCAAGCGGGCACGGCTTGGAGACACTGGGCAAGCGGGCACGGCTTGGAGACACAGAGCAGGTAGGTGACGGCTTGAGACACAGGGCAAGCAGGAGTGATATATGAGAGAACAGGTTTGGACCTGTTCACACAGGAGGTGCAGGTATGGATATAGGCAGGAAGGAGTGGAATATGAAGGAACAGGTTTGGACCTGTTCACACAGGAGGTGCAGGTAGGCGGAGCCGCAGGAGTGCGGAGTAGGCAGAGCCGCTGGAGTGCGGAGTAGGCTGGGCTCCAAGGGAGTCGGGCAGGCAGAGCGGCTAGGGAGCCGGGTAGGCAGAGCGGCTAGGGAGCCGGGTAGGCAGAGCGGCTAGGGAGCCAAGCAGGCAGAGCGGCTAGGGAGCCGAGCAGGCAGAGCGGCTAGGGAGCCGAACAGGCAGAGCGGCTAGGGAGCCGAGCAGGCAGAGCAGCTAGGGAGCTGAGCAGGCAGAGTGGCTAGGGAGCCGTGCACAGATAGAGCTGCAAGGGTGCAGATTCACAGGCAGAGCTGCAAGGGTGCAGATGAACAGATAGAGCTGCAAGGGTGCAGATTCACAGACAGAGCTGCAAGGGTGCAGATGAACAGATAGAGCTGCAAGGGTGCAGATTCACAGACAGAGCTGCAAGGGTGCAGATGAACAGATAGAGCTGCAAGGGTGCAGATTCACAGACAGAGCTGCAAGGGTGCAGATGCACAGACAAGAAATATTCCTTCAGAGAAGGAAGAAATACACAGAACAGGGCCTGGCTTCCTCAGCAGCAAGATACTAACTGAGATTAGACAATGCACAGGTAATGTTTCAGTGGGTGTGGCGAAACTAAATAGTCAAGGGCTTTAGGTGATTGGTCAGGGACAGATTAGGCAGGTGCACCCTGACTGCATAAGAACCAGAGAGTTCTGGCGCCGCCCCCCTATACACACAGTCAGGAAACATGGAGAGCAGAAGCACGGAGCACAGGACTGGCAACAGACAGATTTCACAGCATGACTTGAAGCAGAAAGTAAGTTGGTGTGCGGGGGATGGGAGGCCATGCAGTGATGCCAGCAGGGTTGTTACATGTAGCAGTGCTGAATGGGTTGCAGGAAGAAGGCAATGACACAACAGGGTGCAGTTTCCTTACCTTTACTTTGCAAGTGCAGTCCAGGATCCAGATTACAGATGGAACAGGAGTTGGCCAGCCTGGAAGCAATTTAGGAATCTCTCTATGCAGATGGGTTGTGTAGTCTCCTTTCTAGCGCTTATCTGAGGTACATGCAGTACTGAGTTACACTGAAGTTCCTCTTGCTTGCTCTCTTTTAGAAACCCCTCGTAGGGCAGACAGCTGTAGCCTCCTTCTTCTGGCTCATACGTTGCTGTTGTGCATTCGAGTCTTATATGGGAATAGAGCATTTACAGCTTCTTATTCCTCCGGTTTCTGAGGCAGGAACATCAGTATCCATACAACCTCGGAGACCAGACTCCGGACCATGCACTACGCTAGAAGGGAGCCTGAACTCTGCTCAATCCTCCAGCTCTTCTCCTCTCGTCCACACACTTTGCCCTCCTCACACGAACTAACTTCCCCTTCCCGGCCCCCAGAGAGCAGCTCCTGCCCCAGCTTTGGTTCAGAGCTCCCTCTGCTGGCCTGGAGTGGGAACCATGCTGTGTGTTGAATACACCTGACAGAGAGACCCTTTATTGCTTCCAAGCATGACATCACACTCCCAAGGAGGAAGGTAATGCCACTGTGGCGACCATAATCCTGGGGGCGCCACACTTTCACTTCCAAACTTCTCTGTTGGTACGGTGTTTTGGGGGTGATATGCAGTGCCTTTTGGTCTCCAAACATGGTGTATATTATGGCATCCAAAGAGTTCAGTTTTGATCTCATCTGACCAGACTACGCTTTTCTAATTGTTGTTTAGTACATTTTAAAAACACTTGAACATTCATATTGCCCAGCCATGGAATCTTGCATGGTGAGTATGTATACAGGCCACAGAGTTTAGTGCATTACTTAGAGGTTTTTTTTTTTAAATAATTGTACCTGCTGATTCCAGGTCTTCATGTAACACTTCACAGGTGATCTTTGGCTCCTGGACAACTCTGTCTGACATCTTGCGGAGAACACCTGGCCGTGGCCGGTTTATGGTGAAACGATGTTCTTTCCTCTTCCCGATTATGGCCCCAACAGTGCTCACACTGGAGCCTTCAGTAGTTTAGAAATTCTTCTGTAACCAATGCCATCAATTTGGTTCTGAGGTAGCGCACTGGTTTAACTCATTATGAGATGTTTCTTGTATGGCACCTTGGTAATGAAACACTCTTTTATAGGCTATCAGTTGAACCAGCTGATATTATTTTTCACTTAGTGGCAGGATTGCTTTCTAATTTCTCATAGATTTCAACTGGTATCATGACTTTCCATAGCTTTTTGCACCTCTCTTTCTTCACGTGTTCAATACATTTTCCCTGTATCATTTCTCATTATTACACATAACTTAATTATGTACATCTATTTTTCATTTCTTTGCCTCTGCGGATTGGATTGGTTGTTACTAGGGACGGATTGGATGCTCTTTACTCGAACCAAGCAATTCCTAATGATTGGATGCTCATTTCGAGTAACGAGTATAATGGGAGTTAATGGGAAATCCAAGCATTTTTCCAGCAGACCCTACAAGTAGAGATGAGTAACTTTGCCTTTTTTCGGGTCGAGTCGGGTTTCATGAAACCCGACTTTCTCAAAAGTCGGGTCGAACGAAATCGGCCGATTATCGTGAAAAGTCGAAGGCCGACTGAAACACGAAACCCAATGCAAGTCAATGGGGAACCAAGGTCGGCAGGGAGTGGAGGACAGGAAACACACCTACAGTGCCCATTTTAATGCCAAAAACATCAATTCTTATTACTTACGCTTGTCAACCTTAATTTACTTTATAATAATAGTTAGGCATTGAAAACTGGGGGTTATTTGGCTAAAGTTGTGGGGGGGTAGGGCTGGCTCCAGATTTTCGTGGGCCCAGGGCCAAAGAGTGTCAATGGGCTCCTTTAACACATGCCACAATTCATGATCCTCTGATATGGCAGAGAAATAGCGGTATAGTACAATGAAAAATACTTCACTTCTTACATCTCATGACTGATATCCATTTTAAATTCTCCAATAGATCCAAAAACAGACAGTATATTACTCCATGCAGTGTTATGGCCACCGCATAGTGCGCTATACAGAGTAATAAGGCCCATATATTTCTCCATACAGAATCATTGGTCCCATATAATGTTTGAAAAAGTATATGATGAGCTCCACATAATGCTACAGTATATGTTGGTCCCCATGGAAGAAGCTCCACTGTGTTATGGGCCCAAATAATGCTCCATATTTAATGGGCCCCATTTCTAATGCTCCAGTGCATAATGGGCCCTGTAAATGCTGCTCCTGTGTCTGATGTCCACCTTTGGAATGCTCCAGTGTATGGTGGGCCTCATATATCATTCTCCAGAGTATAGTGCTCCCCAAAAATAGCTGTCCCAACATTGAAACAATTAAATAAGTCTCCTCGCTAGGGAATCCCTGTACTAGACTGGACTCCTCGTCGTCCCCATCTTCCATCTCACTGCACTTGGACTGTTTAGGCAGAGGGCGTACAGACGTGATGTCATTGCGCTCTCTGACCAGAATGTCACTGTCAGGAAACGCAGAAGACGTCACAGCGGTGGAGCAGGGAGAGGTATTTCAACTTTGCAAGTGCTGTGATCCTGAGCAATCAGGGGGAGCCCACTCATTAACGATGGCACTGGCACAGGGCCCCTCATAGTACGCCGGTGTGTCTGACGGCGGGTGTGCACCCCACCATCAAAGACACTTGATTCTACTATGAGGGACCTTGTGCCAGTGCAATTGCCAAAGAGTGTGCCCACCCACCTGTCCAGGGCAACGGCACTCGCACGGGTGCGTGCGCCAGGTGGTGACCCCGGCCCTGTGGGTGGAGGCAGCCCAGTTAGGAGGTGGAAAAATTGGCATATGTTGATGTTGGACATTCAGGAGCTGCAAATGGAGTAATTGGAGAAGTCCGCAGAAGAGGAGGACAAAAGCAAGCCATTTTTCTGGCAACCTACGTGTCAACAGGGGAGGGTGGGACAAAATCCTTTGAAACCCTTGCATGGTTCATTTTAATGAAGGTTAGATCATCAACATTTTGGGTCGACAGACGGGTCCTTTTTTCTGTCAGGATTGATGCAGCAGCACTGAAGACTCGTTTACATAACACACTAGCAGCAGGGCAAGCGAGCTCCTGTAAAGCATATTGTGCCAATTCAGGCCAGATGTCAAGTTTACTGGCCCAATAGTCAAAGGGGAATGACCGGTGAGGGAGAATATCGATATGAGAGAAGTAGTCTGTTACCATAGTTGACAACTGCTGTCTCCTGTCACTTTTGATCGATGCAGTATTACCAGTCGTGTGAGCGGTACTTGAAAGATCAGTCCATAACATGGTCATGAAACCCGTGTCCAACGCCACTTCGGCTGTGTGCACCTCGGACACCTCTTCCATGTTGCCCCCTACGGCTCATTGGAAAAACATCACCGCCGCTGTGTGCTGGGAATGCCTCAAACAAACGGTTTACCAGAGTTGCTTGTTTATTAGCCAATATTAGCTCTAGGTTCTCGTGTGGCATGTTTTGGAATTTGCCTTTATAGCGTGGATCCAGGATGCTGGCCAACCAGTAGTCGTCATTGTTCAGCATTTTGGCAAAGCAGGGGTCCCTTTTTAAAGGTTCTGCAAGGCATAATCAGACATGTGGGCCAATGTTCCATGTGTCAATGATGCACTGCGATTGCTGGGTGGAGGAGCACTTTCTGGCAAATCCACATCCCTCCAGTCACGCACAAACCCTGTACCTGACCTTGCCATGCCAACATTTTTTCTTGCCCCCTGAGAAGCATCCTCCTCCCCAAAATAATCATCCCCATTGTCCTCCTCATTCTTCTCTTCCTCTTCTTCCTCCACCTCGTCCACGAGACTTCCCTGACCAGACAATGGCTGACTGTCATCAAGGCTTCCCTCCTCCTCTTCCTCCTCGGCTGCAGACGCCTGCTCCTTAATGTGCGTCAAAGTTTGCATGAGCAGACGCATAAGTGGGATGCTCATTCGTATCATGGCGTCGTCTGTGCTTACCAGCCGTGTGCATTCCTCAAAACACTGAAGGACTTTAGAGGTCTTTCAGCTTCGACCACTGCACACCAGACAACTCCATGCCTGCCTGCAAACTGCCTGCCTGTGTATCCTCTCACAAATGTATTACAGCCTGCCTCTGTTCACACAGCCTCTGAACTATGTGCAGGGTAGAGTTCCACCTTGTTGCAACGTCGATAATTAGGCGGAGCTTGGGAAGGTGGAGCAATCGCTGCAGCTTCTGCATACGACTGGAGTGTACGGGCGACCGGCGGATGTGTGAACACAGTCTTCGCACCTTATGGAGCAGGGGTGTTAACTCCGGATAATTATTGAGGAAGCACTGCACCACCAGGTTCAAGGTGTGAGTCAGGCAAGGTATGTGTCTGTGTTTTGAAAGGGCTATGGCTGCCACAAAATTCTGGCCGTTATCACTAACTACCTTGCCTGCCTCAAGATGAAGACTGCCTAGCCATGACTCAGTTTGTCGCTGCAAGTAGTCGTCCAGTACCTCCGCAGTGTGTCTTTTGTCGCCCAAGCACATCATCTTCAACACAGCCTGCTGACGCTTACCACTAGCTGTTCGATAGTTGGACACCTCGTGTGTAACACTGGCAGCTGCGGATGGAGTGCTCGTGCGACTGCGCTCTGTGGACGAGCTTTCGCTTTTGGAGGAGGAGGAGGGTCGAACGTGTACAGCCAACTGTTTCCTATACCATGGGCTAGGCAGCACTGTCCCACCGCCGCTGTCCCCTGCATCCACCACATTAACCCAGTGCGCAGTGATGGACATGTAGCGGCCCTGGCCATGCCTACTGGACCATGCATCTGTTGTGAGGTGCACCTTTCCACTCACTGATTGCTTGAGTGCATGGACAGTGCGGTCTTTCACATGCATGTGGAGGGCTGCGATGGCTTTTCGCGAAAAGAAATGCCGACTGGGTAGGTCATAGCGTGGTACTGCATAGGCCATGAGCTCGCGGAAAGCTTTGCTTTCAACCAACCAGTAGGGCATCATCTCTAACAAGATTAGTTTGGCAATGTGGGCGTTCAAAGCCAGTATACGCGGATGAGAGGATGAGTACTTTCTTGTCCTACTCAGAGTCTCTGGTAGGGTGAGCTGGACTTGAGAGCTGCATATGGTGGAACTAGCGGTGGACATGGCGGACTGAGACAGGGTTGGTGATGGTGTTGGTGGTGTTGCTGATTGCCTAGATTCAGTCTTTCATAGCAATAACATTGTGATTCCATGACTGTTTTGCCCTTGCGACAACACCTCAACATTTGCTGCTGGTGGTGTGCTAACCGGTGGGCTTACAGTGGGGGAAGCGATGCAGCGTTGCTGACTACCTTCATTCGGAGCAGGTGCACATGTGGTACGTGAGGTTTGGTAGTCCGTCCACGCTTGCAAGTGCATGGTGGTTAAATGTCTAAGCATGCAACTGGTATTCAAATATCTTAGATTTCTCCCTCGGCTAAAGGTCTTTGAGCGCTTTTTACAGATAACTTTTGCCTGATCATTAGGATTTTGTTCAAAAAAGTGCCACACTGCACTCTTCCTACTATGGAAGACATTTTGAGACCTTGCACGCTGTGCTAATTTGACCGTCTGGCCAAGCTGTCCTGCAACTCTTTTGGTTTTTGTAACACGTTTTTGGACTGCTACAGTCCTGCCAAATAACAGCTGTTGCGATGTCGTTGCCTGCTGCGGATCCTCCTCCTCCTCTTCTGAGCTATTGGCAGCGGCACCCTCTTCCCCCAATGGATGCCAATCTTGGTCAACAACTGGGTCATCCATCACCTCCTCTTCAATTTCATGTGCACCTTCCTCTGTGTCACCGTGTAAGGTGGTATAGTATGCGGGAAGGGGCACCTGAGTTTCATCAGGGTCTGATTCTGCCTCAGTACACAGCGAGGACAATGTAGTGCTCTGAGTAAATGTACCAGCAGAAAAATCTAGCAGTGGCTGTGCATCAGTGCACTCCATGTCAGATTCATCTTGGACTGGGGAATTCACGATTTGACTTGCTAACCCAGGCATGGTATGTGAAAAGAGCTCCATGGAGTAATCGGTAGTGTGGCCTGCCACATCCTTCACTTTTGGTAGGGGTGAAGGACACAAGGAAAGGTGTTGTTCCTGACCAGGAGCCTCCACTGAATACTCAGTGCTTTTATTTTTTGAAACTTCAGAAGAGGAGGCGAGAGAGCTGGAGACTGTGTCAGGAATGTAAGCCAAAACTTGTTCCTGAAGCTCCGGCTTTAAAAGTGGTTTACCTACTCCCAGAAAAGAGAGCCTTTGAGGCCTTGTGGAGCCAGACGATGATGCAGGCTCAACACCTCCTGCCTTAGGTGCTATTGTGCTTTTGCCACTACCAACAGATGCAACACCACCACCACCACCATCGGGACCAGCTGGCAACCCCCGCCCACTTCCATGGCGTCTTCCACCATACTTGCCCATTTTTGTGAAAATGTACCCAAAATACCACCAGCTATATGGTACTGTAAAAGAAGGTAGAAGGTGTATCTACTATTGGTGAGAATTTGAATCTCACTAGAGATTTGAGGACGCAGAACTATTGTCTCTGGCCCAGTAGAGATTACACCTCAATGTAACAGGCTGAAATTGGATGGTGAATGACAAGGTGGAGGGTGTCTATAGGATTGGTGAGAATTTGAATCTCACTATAGATTTGAGGACGCTGAACTATTGTCTCTGGCCCAGTAGAGATTACACCTCAATGTAACAGGCTGAAATTGGATGGTGAATGACAAGGTGGAGGGTGTCTATAGGATTGGTGAGAATTTGAATCTCACTATAGATTTGAGGACGCTGAACTATTGTCTCTGGCCCAGTAGAGATTACACCTCAATGTAACAGGCTGAAATTGGATGGTGAATGACAAGGTGGAGGGTGTCTATAGGATTGTTAGAATCATAGAATCGTAGAGTTGGAAGGGACCTCCTGGGCCATCTGGTCCAACCCCCTGCTCAAAGCAGGATTCGCTAAATCATCCCAGTCAGATGTCTGTCCAGCCTCTGTTTGAAGACTTCCATTGAAGGAGAACTCACCACTTCTCGTGGCAGCCTGTTCCACTCATTGATCACTCTAACTGTCAAAAAGTTTTTTCTAATATCTAATCTGTGTCTCCTCCCATTCAGTTTCATCCCATTGTTTCTAGTCTTTCCTTGTGCAAATGAGAATAAAGTTGATCCTTCTACAATGTGACAGCCCTTTAGATATTTGTAGTCAGCTATTAAGTCTCCTCTCAGTCTTCTCTTTTGCAAACTAAACATTCCCAAATCCTGCAACCTTTCCTCATAAGACAGGGTTTGCAGACCGGTCACCATTCTGGTCGCTCTTTTTTGAACTTGCTCCAGTTTGTTGATGTCTTTTTTAAAATGTGGTGCCCAAAACTGGACACAATATTCCAGATGAGGTCTGACCAAAGAGGAGTAGAGGGAAATAATGACTTCACGTGATCTAGACTGTATGCTTCTGTTAATACATCCTAGAATTGCATTTGCCTTTTTTGCTGCTGCATTTGAATCTCACTATAGATTTGAGGACGCAGAACTATTGTCTCTGGCCCAGGAGAGATTACACCTCAATGTAACAGGCTGAAATTGGATGGTGTATGACAAGGTGGAGGGTGTCTATAGGATTGCTGAGAATTTGGATCTCACTAGAGATTTGAGGACGCTGACAATGATGCTCTCAATCCAAGTATGGACGCAGGCAGCCTAATAAGCAGGACTGGTGCACAGTGCACACAAAAAAGGGTGGAAAAATGAACGCTTGGTAACTGTGCAGAAAAGAGAGAGAAAAGTATTTTTGCTTTTAAAACAGCAGTTTGCACACCAGTGTGCAAACAGCAATGCAGCTATCAGGGAGCCTTATAAGGCAGCCTAATAACCAACAGAGCTGATGCACAAAAATAGAGCCTCCCCTGTAACTGCACACAAAGTGTTGTGTTGTAAGTGGAAATCACTAACAGTAGAAGCATTTTTTTTGGTTCTTCTTCCCTGCCTAACGCTCTCCCTACAGAATCAGCAGCAGCAGCAGCTCTCCCTATGGAAAGATCGGCATAAGTAAGATGGCGGTCAGCATTCACGCCCTTTTATAGCCCCTGTGATGCCACACAAAGCCAGCCAATCACTTGCATGCCCTTCTCAAAGATGTTGGTGACCGATGCCTATGTCATCGCGTTGCCCACAGTGTGCGTCCTCCATCATTGGCTGAAAAAGGGCGCTGGAAGCATCTTTTGAAACACGACTTTGGCGCTCTGGTCTCCGACCTTGTGGCCGACCTCACGCTATGGTCGGGTTTCGTTTCACGAAACACGACTTCAGCGAAGTCGTCGACTTTTGAATATGACTGACCCGTTTCGCTCTGCTCTACCTACAAGGAGGTATAGGGGGTAGTAAACATTGAAATGGAAGGAAAAGTGCTGAATAGAAGGCCAACAGAATGGAGAAGACCCCTGGAAGCATCTCTGACTCCCAGATCGCTGCTGAGAGCAATGGTGTCACAATTTTACTCCACTTTAAGGTCTGACAATAAAACATTAAAAATCAATGAGAAATTGGAGTTTACAGGAAAAATAATGTTAAGAAACATTGTTTCCTATATAATGATTTGCATATAAGGCAACATTTTAAAAAGGATTTAAAAAATAATAATTTAAGTAAACCATAATTGAATTTGTAATTAATCTTTGTTAAATTTTTTTTTTTTATTATTAAATTTCAGTCTAATTTATGAAGGAAGCAAGAACTGCCAAAAAAATAGATGAACTGCCAAAAAAAATAGATGAAAGAGGAACTCAGATACAAAAATTTAACAAAAAGCACGTATTACTCTATGGATGACTAATTGAATTCAGAACAATTTTTGACCGCTTTATGGGAGTGTTGTATACCAAAAAAATGTTTCAGAGAGCACATAAAACTCTTTGGATGACTAACTGAATCCAGAAGAAAAATTCAACACTTTTTTGGAGTTTTATATACCACCAAAATTTAACAGAAAGCACGTAATACTTTTTGACTATATAGTACATTTTTTCACCCCTCCCAAAAAAATGTGGTCACATGCAGCCCTGTCTAGATACTGTATTCTGCCAATCTCTCTGATCCTGCAGCTGCCCCTAGGATAAATGCAGAATGTATGGGATAGAAACAGAAAAAGAACAAGATGAGTCCTTAGAAGGATTGTTAGTATGATGGTTCAGCTTCAGCACCAATATCAACACTGCAGGCCTCTGATTCGTTAATCGTTCACACACAGGCCTGGACAACCACTCTCTCCCTCCAATAAGAACTGTCCCTGAGCTGGGCAATGGAGTCAGTGTGCTGAGCATGGCGGTGCCTGTCCTTTTATACTTCGGATGACGTAATGCAGCCAGCAAATCAGAGTATTGCCACTACCAAGATGGCTGTGGCATTACAGTAACTGGCAGGCAATCAAGGGAGGGGATTTGAGCTTCAAATCAGAGCATCGGTTAATGCTTGCTGAGTGTAGCACTCTGCAACCCCCGCCTGTGGGGGAACTGTTCGTTTAAAGCCGCTGTCTGTCTTCTAATCGTGTTGCAAATAAATAATTGGCATCAGCCATCTCATTGTCATTTGTAGGCCAATGAAATAATTTTTGGACCGCTGTGTGCTTTCTATCAGCCTGAGAAATAATTAGCATTTTCTTGACGGCTCTGTGTTTTCTAGTAGTATGTGAAATAAACAATTAGCAATGGCATCAGCCGTATCATTGCCAATTGTAGGCTAAATAAAAAAAATTCTGGACCGCTTTTTTCCATTAGTGTTGCAAATAAATAATTGGCCTCAACCATCTCATTGCTATTTGTATGCAAAAGAAACAATTTTTCTGGACCACTGTGTGTTTGTGTTTTCTAGTAGAGTGAGAAATAAGTAATTGGCATAAGCCTTCTCATTGCATTTTGTAGGCTAAAGAACTATTTTTCTGGTCTGCTTTTTTCATCTTTTAAAATTGAAAAGAAAAAATTGACATCAGCCATCTTGTTGCCATTTGTAGGCCAAAAAACTAATTTTTTCAGACTTTTTTTTCTATTAGAGTAGCAAATAAATAATTTTCATCAGCCATCTTGTTGCCATTTGTAGGCCAAATAAATAATTTCTCTGGATTGCTGTGTTTTCTAGTAGTCTGAGAAATAAATAATTGGCATCACCAATCTCATTGCCATTTGTAGGCCAAAGAACTATTTTTTTCTGGACTGCTGTGTGTTTTCCAGTAGTGTTACAAATAAATATCTGGCATCAGCAATCTTGTTGCCATTTTTAGGCCAAAGAAATATTTTTTCTGGACCGCTATGTGTTTTCTAGTAGCGTTTGAATTAAATAATTGACATCAGCCATCTCATTGTCATCTGTAGGCTAAAGAATTAAGTTTTCTGTTCGGCTTTCTTTTCTATTAGTGTTGCACAAACTAATTGGCATCAGCCATCTTGTTGTCATTGGTAGGCCAAAGAAATATTTTTTCTGGACCACTGTGTGTTTCCTAGTAGTCTGAGAAATAAATAATTGGCATTACCCATCCCGTTGCCATTTGTAGGCCAAAGAACTAGTTTTTTTCTGGACCGCTGTGTTTTCTAGGTAGTGTTGCAAATAAATATCTGGCATCAGCCATCTTGTTGCCATTTTTAGGCCAAAGAAATATTTTTTTCTGGACCGCTATGCTATAGCATCTCCAGAAAAACAAGTCCTATTGACTTCGAAATGCGTTGAGTAAATAAATCATCTTTATTTCAAAATTGTGCGACCGTAATTTATACAGCAGTACATGTATCATCCACAAATTTTTCCAGTTCAACACAAAGAGAGGATGTGACAGCACCACTACCAGTGTCACCGAGCATCTCCACACCATCACATGGAAGTGTTCAGCTTTCCATCCCCCAAACCCTTGAGAGAAAAATGAGATACCCCCTAAACACCCACGAGTAATTGTCTCGAATGAGAGTATTTCCAAATTACTGGCCTTTGAAATGCAGCCATTCCAGCTCGTGGAGATGAACAATTTTAAAAAACCGATGGCAGTGGCTGTCCTGCAGTACGTTATTCCCAGCCGCCACTACTTTTCCTGGCAAGCCATCCCAGCTCTGCACACACATGTTGCAGGCCAAGTCAGGTGTGCAGTGCGCAACGCCATCAGAGATAAGGTCCACATATCCACCCATACGTGAACCAGTAAGCATGGCCTGGGACACTAGATCTCATTAACTGTCCATTAGGTAAATTTAGTGGTGCCTGAGACAGAGGCAAAAAATGTTCTAGCTCATGTCCTACCACCACCTAGGATTGCTGGATGTTTATCTGTCCAGGTTGCCTCCTCATCCTACACTGTTTCTTCCACAGCCTCATGATCTGGTCACAGTAAGACCTGCTGTCACGCAGTGTAGGACAGACTAATTGTAACACAAAGGGATAAGGGGAAGGGGGGCCCAATGCTAGGGAAGCAGGGAGTTAAGACCTCTAGGCAGATCTAATGCCACCCTGTCTGCCCTAAGAAACCCTAAAGTTCTGCACCTATCACCGAGCGGGATACCTAATCCATGCCAGACCCTAGCGTAAGCCCTTCTTGGGGAAGGAAAGGGTGTTAGCCGAACTCCACTAACACTAAAGACAGCTTTGATAGACAAAACAAGGGAGACATTTAGCTTGAGTAGACTCAGAGAGAAACACCGATGCCGTCCAAACTCAAAATAGGGCGCTAGCAGACTACTACAGCTCCAAGTCTCAATAGAGAAGTTCAAATAGAAAATATCACCCGAAACTCCCAAAAGGAAGTTGGGAGTTATAAACACCCAGATCCAGGAGTGACCATTATAGCTGGGGGAGGTAGCCACTGGGGCCTAGAGTCAGGAGGACCTGGCAGAAGTCTGCAAAGCAAACTGCAGAGACCCTCTGCAGCCAGATGCAGTGCAACTGTCTGTATCCTATGACACATCCATGGCACCTGCACCACCAACTTTAGCATAGCCAGGAGGCAACAGCAGGCTGTTCTTAAACTCCTGTTTGGGAAAAAAAATCCCACAACACGCAGGAGCTGTGGACTGGGATGTCCAGCAGACAGATGAGTGGTTGATGCCGGTAAACCTCAAGCCTGGCCTGATGGTGTGCGATAATGAATGAAATCTCATAGCAGCTTTAGGCCTAGACAGTTTGATACACATCCCTTGCCTGGCACATATTCTGAACTTGATGATGCAGAGCTTCCTAAAAAACTACCCGTACATGTCAGAGTTTCTGCTGAAAAAGTGAGCAATATGTGCTCGCTTTTGTTGTTCCCACCATGCTGCTGCTCACCTGTCTGTGGTGCAGCATCACTTCTGCCTTTCCACTCACCGGCTGTGAATTGGCCCAGCTCCTTCTGCTCCTCTTCCAGACAGCCCCCCCCCCCGTGGAAGCCCATGTGAAACACGTTGGGACTGCCATTTGTGCTGATCCACACGTGTTATGATGAGTAAGATGGTCCCTTTTATTTCACTTTTATAATACCAGTCTCTTCCACTCTGTTCTTTTAAAGCACTGTAGTGATTACAATACTTAATACAATCTGTATTTAGAAGCATAGTGGCTTCCATGCATCCGCTACTGGCTTGTCAAATCCAACTTACTCATACATTATAAGGGATTTAGAATCTATGCACTGGCACTTTAGTACTTGATGTATAACAAACATAGCTATGAGAGATCTATCATCATGGACAGAGTATACTGTTGATTTATGATGTATATGTATAGGTGACCTGCATTGCCTTTACGCGCCACATAATTGTGGATCAGCTGCTATCACCTGTCTCTTTTCTATTGACTTTTTTAATCGTGTTATTTGATTTTTGCTTGAGTATTATTTTCTTTATGTATTTCTTAATAAATTTATTGTGAAATTTATTTAGATTGGTGAATTTTGACTCTGTGTCTCTTTTAGGAAATACATGTTTGGGAGTGTCCATTAGAACTATTCGTATAGGCTTTCTTACTTTTGGGCAATTGGCCATGATACAGTAAGATACTGTTATATAATGTTGATTGTTCGGTTGATATTGATTTCAGGCATTAACAAGATAGCAGTCTCTGCTAGCAGAAGTTAGGCACAGTTCCTGATTGTGTGTCACAGCCGTTATGTGCAGGGTATAGGGTGGTCTCACGCCGTGAGTGTGCTCCATAAAACTGCTCCCGACTTGCGCCGTACATGTACAACAGATGTCGGTAAGGGTTTAATAGAGACTCTACATATTTCATAGGTTATATTTGCTACTGTGATATTTTTCTGTTGCCTACATACTGGTACATGAGTTTCACTACATTCTTCATTCTGATTCTGTAGGTCATTGCAATAAATGTAAGGTATTGCTGGGTAACATCTGAGTTAGGTCGGGATCACACATGCAAGAAACTCGGACGAGTCTTGCATCTTAATACCCGGCACTGCCGCCGGCACTCGGATCGGAGCGTGCGGCTGCATAGAAATACATGCAGCTGCACGCTCCGCTCCCGAGTGACGGTGGCAGTGCCGGGTATTAAGATGAGAGACTCGTCCGAGTTTCTCGCATGTGTGAACCTGGCCTTACCTTTGAATCAGTACCTCCTATAGAATGAAATATTTACTGATATTCATTGGTGCATTCTACTACAGCTTCTTGTGTTAGTAGCAGTTTCTATCTACATTATATTGAATATTTAATAATATTTTATTTAATATAGTACTAGATGCTAGAAGACAGAGTAGCAATGCTGTCCCTCCATATTCATCAAATGAATGGAAAGTGTCTGTATTGACCGGAAGTGCTGGAACGTCAGCCAATGTAACCCTGTGGGTGTACGGAAGCAAAGGGTCCACAGGTCCTATCACTCTGGGAAAAGGCAGTAAAGATGGTCTCTTTCAATCTAGACAAGAAGACGAATTTAAGGTAATTACAGTCAACAAATAGAAAAAACCTTAACCCACATTTTATATTTCTCTTTATAACTGTTTTCTGTAAGTATTGTAATAAGGTGGTAAAAGAAATATTATAGACTAGACTAGTCTGTCTTCAGTACAGCGGCTAAAGAAAAATCAGTGTGTACTTTGTGTGTACTTTGTGATGCATTGCACAACATTATCCGTGAAGATCTATGATCAGGTGCAGGTCAGTTTACGCTGAGTAATAAAGAAACACAGTGGTCAGGAAAATTCCATAAATCCCATCCACTCTGTTGGAACTGTAAGATGCTGGGTTTTTCTCGCAGTGAAATTATGGCTTATCAAAAACTCATTGTGGGCACACAGCCTTACTGTCTATGCGGCTATTCACATGTCCAAGTTTTTTTTCGTACCGTGTGTCCACAAAAAAACATGGAGACAAATGTGTAGCTTGTCAAATGTGTGGCTTGTCAGCCATGTAAAACATTTACAGTGGCATGTAAAAGTTTGCGCACCCCAAGTCACAATTTCTGTTTGTGAACAGTTGAGCAAGTTGAAGATAAAATTATTTCTAAAGGACTAAAGTTACAGATGACACATTTCCTTTGTATTTTAGGAAAAAAAATATATATATTGTCATTTTTTACATTTTAACAATTACAAAAAGGAAAATGGGCAGATGCAAAAGTTTGGGCACCCTGCAATTAGCACGCGCTTTTCAACTTGTAAATGCTTTTTGTAGCCAGTCAAGATTCTTTCAATTCTTGTTTGAGGGATTTTCATCTTCCAGTTCTGTGAGAGTCATGGGTCGTCTTGCATGCACTGCTATTTTGAGGTCTAACCACAAATTTTCAATGATGTTCAGATGAGGGGACTATGAGGGCCATTGTAAAACTTTCAGCTTGTGCCTTTTGTTGTAGTCTATTGTGGATTTTGAAGTATGTTTAAGATCATTCATTATCCATTTGTAGAAGCCATCCTCTTTTCAACTTCAGCTTTTTTACAGATGGTGTTATGTTTTCAGCAAGAATTTGTTGCAATTTAGTTGAATCCATTCTTTCTTCTACCTGTTACATGTTCCTCTCCATTGGCTGCAATACAATCGCAAAGCATGACTGATCCAGCCCCAAGCTTAATGGCTGACAAGATGTTCTTTTCGTAAAATTCTGTGCCTTTTTTTTGTCCACACATACATTTCATCATTGTGGTCAAAGAGTTCTATGTTAACTTCATCGGTCCACAGGACTTGATTTCAAAAGGCTTGTTTACATGCTCTTCTGCATATTTCTGATGCTGAATTTTATGGTGAGCATGCAGGAGAGATTTTCCTCTGATGATATTTCCTTGAAGGCCATATTTGTGCAATTGTGTCTGAAAAGTAGAACAATGTACCACCATTCCAGATCTGCTAAATCTTTCTGAAGGTCTTTTGCAGTCAAGTGTGGGTTCTGATTTGCCTGTCTAGCAATCCTACGAGCAGCTCTCACTGATATTTTGCTTGGTCTTCCAGACCTTACCTTGACCTCCGCTGTTCCTATTAACTGCCATTTCTTAATTACATTTCGAACTGAGGAAAGGACAATGTGAAAACGCTTTTCTATCTTATAGCCTTCTCCTGCTGTATGGGCCTAAACCATTTTCATTTTCAAAGTGCTAAGCAGCTACTTTGAAGAACCCATGGCTGCTATTTTTTTCTACAAGGTAAGCGGAGGCTGGATTTTTATAAATCTGGGAAATTTGCATCACCTGGCCTTTCCTAACGATGATAGTGAACAAGCCATAACCCTGACAGGCTAATTAAGGTCTGACACTTTGGTCAACGTTATCTAAGCACACAAATCTCCAAGAGTGCCCAACTTTTGCATCAGACCATTTTACTTTTTGCAATATTTAAAATGTAAAAAATGACTATATATTTTTTTTGCCTACAATACAAACAAAATGTGTCATCTTTAACTTTAGCCCTTTACAAGATCATTTCATCTTCAATTTGCTTAAGTGTTTACAAAAACAGTAATTGTTACCAGGGGTGCCCAAACATTTACATGCCACTGTACCTTAATCTGCATGATTTCCAGTGATTATCCAGCCAAACTAATACTCTATATTTCATTTTAAATATCACTGTTACACATTTGATGTTGGTTAAAGTATTAGAATAGCTGCTACCAAAGAGACAATAAATAATTAGAAAGCAAGTTTCAGTGATAAGTAAACCTTATTATTTACTTTTTATGTTTTCAGGTGCAAATACCAAGTATTGGGAAACTTTGCAAGATCAGGATAGGACATGATGGAAGTGGAGATCATCATGAATGGGAGCTTAAACAGGTATGTACTTCTACAAAGCATACATTTTCAATTTTCCTAATATTAGCATTTTTTTAAAAGAAAAAATAAATACCGGAGCAGATAATAACCAGTTCCACAAGAGAGGCATGGAATAAGTAAGGCATAAGACCGGGATGCAATACTTGGAAAAAGAGAGATCCTGCAACTTAATTGATAGGAAATTTTGACTTCTTACATTTTAACTTTGATTGCATAAAATATTTTACATCAAGTTATATGCTGAATATTTAATTTTATTTCAGGAAAATTCAATAGTAAAAAAGTATTTTAATTGCCAGTGTTGTATGTAGGATTTTGTGATGGTGGGATTCATAGAAACAAAGAAAGACCTATCAGACACGGATATTTTTATTAGACTTTTATAAAGTGTCAGTCACATGGGTAAATGTGTTAAGCTATGGCAACCAGCACCCAGAAGTAACAAATGCCATTAGGTGGTACATTTACCTAATTCAAATACTTAAAGCACATAGCAATGCTACCCAAATAAAATAATGCCAATACTTCCCATATTAATGTTGTATTCAGTGTCTGAAAATGCTATACTGTAATACATTGTAGATAAATATGGACACAATGCACATAAAAATCCCGCTTTAGGCTTTGTATGTCTAGATAGTGCCGCATAGTGTCCAGATAAACTGTATTGCATTTATTTATGAGTTAGAACATATATGTTATAGAGCACCCTGATAAGTGTATACATTTCTTAGATAATTCCAAGCACCATATACATTGTGTCATTCAGTGGTAACATACATACTGCTACGCATCACCTGGATAATACTATATGGAACTTAGCAGTGGCGTAAATAGAGTCCGATGGGCCCAGATGGAAAATTTGGACTTGACCACCCCCCCAGCATGTTAGTCAGATGTATAGGCCCTTGTATCATTCAAAATCCTATAAGGTCATGCGTGTTGCCCCACCTCCCCCATTATGCAGTAATGTTCCCATTCCTGTGCTAATGTGACCATTCTAGGCCCCTTCCAGGTATTTATGTGCCTCAGTCTGGGCCCTTTTCTTGTATAAACGGTATATCCCATATCCTGGTATACATGTCTACGAACTTGAGTTTATCTTGATATATATGTTCCCCAAATTTGGCTCATCCTGGTAAATATGTCCCCCATCTTGGGTTCATGTTGGTATATATGTCCCCCATTTTGGGCTCATACTGGTAAATATGTCCCCTATATTGGGCTCATCCTGGTATATATGTCCCCCATCTTGGGCTCATGCTGGTATATATGCCCCCCATCTTAGGCTCATCCTGGAATATATGTCCCCTATCTTGGGCTCATCCTGGTATATATGTCCCCCATTCTGCTCCTGTTCTTTAATATATTAAAAAAATAAACAATTTTACTCACCTTCCTCTGCTCCTACACCACATAACGTCCTCTTCTGTACTCGTTGCTTAGGCCAGCAGCCGACTTTAACGTGCAAGCGACGGGCAGCACCAGGCTCGGACTGGCCCACAGGAGAACAGGAGAATCCTCCGGTGGGCCCCTGTGAAGTAGTGCTGATGCTATTACATTTGATTCACAATTTGTAGAAAAAGATATAATTTAATCATTCATTAACAAGCTAGCCAAGTTAATATTACATAGAAGCAAAAGTAAATTTGTGTACTAGGGTCAGGTTAATTTTGCATGTAACGGAATAGTGGGCCTCAAGAACCAATGTTACTGGTGGGCCTTTGCCAACCCAGTCCGACAGCCGTAGTGCATAACATCACTGCCATGTGCTTCCAGTGACTTGCACACTGACGTCAGCTGCCAGCCTCTGATTGGCCGGCAGCGTGTATCATGGTATTTGCATTTCATGTATTTCAATGCATTTCAGCTGAATGTGTGTTCTCTGCAACCCCAATTGTTATGCCCTGGAGCTTACATAAAATGTGCTCACAGATAAGGCCATATATTGTCAAATTTAAAACTGCCATACAAGCCCAAACATAGTACTCAGTTGAATACCGCACCCCAGCTAGTCCACTGTCTGACACAAGAGGACCACTTCCTACAAGAGATATACATGATAATGGGCATGACTAAACAGACTGTAGGAAGCCATCTGTGCAGACTGGTGGAGGGGCACCATGTAGTAAGGACACAGTACCCAGGACATAAAGTCTAGAGAAGCTTCTGCTTTTGATTTGTGTCCCTGGGCCCTCATGTTTATGGGGACCCTTAATGACTTCCATGACAGATCACTTGGACCTCAAAGATTAGTCATGAACTTTCTAAATTGAGAATACGACTTGACCCAAAGTCAGCATACTAAACGTTATCCTGCACTTTGATCGACTAAAGTCATCAGTAGCTGGATGACATTTCTATGCTAATCTCCAACATGGAATCTAACAGAATCTCGGGTTTTGTTCCAATTGACAGCAAGATTTATTTGAATATAAATCCCTCATCTCTTAAAGGAAAGGTGCTGCAATTTTATATAATTTGCAAAAAAAGAGTAAGTAACAAAACATGTTGTTAAAGCAAATGTTGTACTAACTAGGATTTATGGTTTGTTTGTAATAATGTTTTAATGTAGCCACTGGGCGCTGCCATCTTGATTTGCAGATCTGTGGAGGACTCATACAGTCTGCAAATATGGCCGTCCCTGGACATAGGAGACTGCGGTCGGCTCCCGACCCCACCATGCAGCCTCATTAGCAGTGAACTGGGCACGCCCCTGTGGGCTGCACCATTCACTGCTGTAGGTGTGGCTGGGCGCCATTTTAATGTAGCCCAGTGCTATCTGCTGAGCTCCACTTTCTGCACCGTGCCTCCTGCTCCAGCTCCACTGTCCTCCTGCTCTGTCTCCGCCTCCTCACTCACACACAGCCCCAGTGATCTCCGGTAATCTGACACCTTTGCTTTTATGAGAGCTTTTATGGCTGTCTGAGGAGGACAGTGACATATACAGCCCATAGTCTAGTGTATAATTGGGGGGGGCTGGAAGTTTCACCAGTGCGCGCATATCTGTAATACTGTCTCCTGTTATACTGCCTGCTGAGCCGTGTATCTAAGCCTCTCCTGTGTGATACTGTGAGCTGAGCCGTGTATCTAATCCTCTCCTGTGTGATACTGCCTGCTGAGCCATGTATCTAATCCTCTCCTGTGTGATACTGCCTGCTGAGCCGTGTATCTAATTCTCTGCCGTGTGATACTGCTCTCCTGAAATACTCTGTGCTGCTGTCACCCTGCTGGTTTTATGTGTGATATACATGGTGGTATTGTGTATGATCTATATGGCGGCATTGTGTGTGAAGTATATGGCGGTATTATTTGTGATCTGCTAAAAGGGGACCCATTCTGGGGTGGTTCTGGCTGAGCACCTGCACACTGGTCAGGGGTAATAGGTGCAGTCAGGGGAGGGCTGGGGAGGCAGCTGAAGAGAGGGGTCTCATTTTTATCGTTACTGTATGGCTCCATTCCCCCCCAGCCTGCTTCCGAGCGTCACCCCGGACTGCGCCTGTTGCCTCGCTTTCACACATCGCCAGGACAGAATCTGAGGAGGGGAATGGGGTCTTTGCATGCAAAGTCTGGATCAGAACAGGTCATCAATCAGCAGAAATGTTTCCTGGATTTCTGTGCTGCTGTCTCCCTGCTCCTCGCCCATATATCTCCCTCTGTGCCCCCCATAGACTAGCGCACTGCTCTCCTGAAATACTGTGTGCTGCTGTCACCCTGCTCCCAGAATCCTTGCTGCCTGCCATCCTCGGTGACCGAAGACCCCATTCCTCTCCTCAGATCCTGTCCTGGCGATGTGTGAAAGCGAGGCGACAGGGGCCTGATATATGGAGGAAGGAGCAGGGTGACAGCAGCACAGAGTATTTCAGGAGAGCAGTGTGCTGGTCTGTGGGGGGCACCCTGTTCGGTGCCAGGGATTGTACATAGAGCGCTGTGTTTTATACACATGGATGGACCATCTTCTTGTCTGCTCCACAGAAATCCAGGAAACATTTCTGCTGATTGGTGACCTGTTCTGATCCAGACTTTACAAGAAAAGACAGTCAGTATAACTTTGCAGGCCCCATCAAAATGGCTGCTCACTGTGTTCCTAGATGTCATCCTCTCTTTTCCCTTAGCAAGCACCCAGTAGGGGAGGAGAGGAGTGACACCACACCCATGTCAGCAGATTCCACCCATAATTACTGCAGGGCAGTAATGTGAGCTAGTTGTACACTAGGTTTTTGTGCCAAATTTCAGTATCTGCTCCCCCTAGTGTTAACAAGTGGAAATGCCAAACTTTTTAAAATTATTTTTCATATTTTACAAAATTAAAAACAAATGATAATATTTTTTAAGAAAATGTAAGCATTAATTCTTTACATTTTTTCAATTGCTGAAAAAATTTTTTTGGGATGGCACCTTCCCTTTAAGGTACTTAGCGCTGCACCAGCGATCCCGACCAGCGATATGATGCAGTCAGGATCGCTGGTGCATCGCTAAGTGGTCGCTAGTGAGCTGCCACACAGGCAGATTTCACCAGCGACATAGCAGCGGTCGGGGGTCGCTACTTACCTGTCAGATGAGTCGATCCTGACGTCCTCCCGTCCGCGTCCACGCATCGCTCGCCGGCGCCACATCATGCCCAGCAGGAAGCTGATGACGAGAAACAGTCCAGGACTTTCTCGCGCGATCAGCAATAACCAGCGGGGGAGCGGTCGGAGGTAAGTATCAGACACAGCGATATCGCTAGCAATATCACTATAACGTCACAAAAAACAGTGATGTTATAGCGATATTGCTAGCGATATCGCTTAGTGTGACAGGCACTTTAGAACTGGAGCTGCTATTCTGTCATCCCGATGTCACATCCATATAGAAGCCGTCTCCAAGATCTTAGCCCATGAAAGAAATATGCATATCAGGTAAATTTCACAAGACATCTAGGGTACGTTCGCATGGGGCGCATAAGTCAGACAAGATGACTGAACAAGATGTAGCACTGGGATGCTTTCTGAATGGAGATTTGGTAAAAGAACTGAGCTGTTCTGACAACCCTGAAAAAGCGAGATCCATTACATCCTCTGCTAGGAAACAGCAAAACTATTTTTCATGTTTTTCATTAGCTCATCTTGAGGAATGATATTTTTATATGTAACCCATTTGCTTTGAGGAAGGTTTCATATTATTTAGCTGAGTTTTTTCGAGTCTTTTGTTGGCTAAGCTAATACAAGCAAAAGGCCATAATTCTCCGAGGAAGTTTAATCTCTGAGAATATGTCATATTTTGTCTTAGCCGACCCACTGACAAATACACAGGGCCTAGATAGTCTGTGCTGCTCTCTTTTATTGCTTATGAAAGCTATATCTTCTGGCAGCCTGGATTACAGAACAATACGAGCCTTATTGCCATGAAGGATGGGAGAGCTAGCACAGGGATAATAACATTGCACAGTCGTACTTTATATTCCCTCTTCCCCATTGACTGCCTAAGCAGGTTAAGTCCTTTCTTGTCTGAAGAATGGAGAGAAAGTCAGCTTTGTGCTATATTCCTGAAGGGGTATGCGGTCCCTGTGTCGCAGCAATTTCTATCCTTATCACATTCCCTTAAAATCACCAAATGAGTTATTCGAGCCGACAAGGTATATTCGTCAACATACCGCTACAGCTTCAGTACTAAACAGAATCGGCTAACAAAGCCTCGAAAAATCCCATGAAACCAAAATGTGCTATAATAAACTGTTCTGCAGTAAGGAAGTAAGAAAAGCTCATGTATAACATAAAGGACAATGCATCAAAGTGGATCTGTCGCCAGATTTCACAATGTAACCTGCAGACATTTAAAAAAAAAATATCTTAGACTTGATGAGGTTGGTGTAATGACTTTTGTAAAACCATGTAAGAATAGCTGTAGAATCCGTTTGAAAAATGTTATTGGTTGTTCATTCTAATATTTGATGGGGAAACTTTGCTACAGGGATCATATAGCCATTGTGATGTAGATTTTCAAAATAAGTTCACCAGCTCCATCAAGGCTGGGATATTTGTTTAATACTATATACAGTTTGTCATATGAAATCTGAAGCAGATCCTCTTTTTTGAATGAGACTATAACCCTCTTTGTTATCTGGTAGTTCTGAACTCTCCTGTGTGACGTTAATGTGGATCTCTGCATACATAATATACCTGCACAATAAATATTAGTATATTGGCTGCATAGCGTATTTGTGCACCTGTGTATTAATTTAATACTAAATTTGTGCGGGCCCTTTTTTTTTTTTGTGAAGCAGATTTCACAATACAGATGCCATACAGTACATTGTTAAGCAGATGAGGCTGGTGTACTTGCTGTTAAAAACCATGTCAGAATGAATGTGTTATAATTTTTGAAAATATAATCTCAATCTCTGCCCACTTAGCCGGATTAACTCTGTGTCCTTCCTCATTGCTGCTGCAGAATTTGCACACAAGCTGTCGGTTAGGCTGGGTGGGCAGAGACTCCATACACTTCGCTCTTTTAGTTTTTTGTTGGACTCATAAAATGTAACTTTTAATATCAGGATTAAGCAGCCATTCTGAAATTGTTTTTCAAAGTAAATGAATGCATCAGCCTTATCAGGTCATGTAAGCAGTTAGTATTGGGAAATCTGCTGACAGATCTGCCTTAAATATTCCTTAACTGGTAAAAGAGCACAGTGACATTGCCAGTGTTTTTTCTTATACCAGAAATCTCTGTAAGCTCTTCTAGATTTAAAGGGGTATTCCCAACACATTTCTAATTGCAAGAATTTGCTAATATTATTATTACAGCTACTACATATTGGGATAGGATCTTACTGAGACTGAGAGGAGACTTAATAGCTGTCTACAAATATCTAAAGGGCTGTCACATTGTAGAAGGATCAACTTTATTCTCATTTGCACAAGGAAAGACTAGAAGCAATGGGATGAAACTGAATGGGAGGAGACACAGATTAGATATTAGAAAAAACTTTTTGACAGTTAGAGTGATCAATGAGTGGAACAGGCTGCCACGAGAAGTGGTGAGTTCTCCTTCAATGGAAGTCTTCAAACAGGCTGGACAGACATCTGACTGGGATGATTTAGCGAATCCTGCTTTGAGCAGGGGGTTGGACCAGATGGCCCAGGAGGTCCCTTCCAATGCTACGATTCTATGATTCTATGTAGTAGCTGTAATAATAATATTAGCAAATTCTTGCAATTTGAAATGTAGTATAGTTTTTTTATAGTTTTTCTGATTCGCTATGTCTTTTTCATCATGTGCAGGCATTGTAGGACCTTAGGTATCCCTGGCTACGACCACTGATATAGTGACAGTTAGTTAGCTAGTTGCTAGGGGTCATAACTATGGATACCTAAGGTCCTGGAATGCCTGTGGGTCGCCCTCCCAGGGCTGCGGGGTACTTGGTGGGATGTGTCACGGTGGTGGTGACTCGGACCGTGGCCCTGGGCGCCCAAGTAATAGGAAGATGTGAATGGTTTGAATGTTGTTAAATGAATAGTTTGTGACGCCACCTGTGGTGTTCGGCAAGGGAGGTGTTAAGCCGACGCTGCAGACAGATCCTCTGGGACAGATGGTGTGGTGCAGCAAGGACGGTATAGTGTTGTGAGTTCATTTTCCCCTTCACTACTGAGGCCCGAGGAACTCCCTCTTCTGGTGAAGAAATGTAGTGAGCCTGATTGTCAAACACCTGGGGCTGATGATGATGACTGGCTGAGTGGAGTTGATGACTGGATATAAGGCTGCCAACGCCCTTCTGGCCTGCGGGTGATTTCTCTGTGGACTTCTAGGAAACCAGTCTGATTCCTGCTCATCTAAAGCTAAGATTTCTGCTTTGCCTTTTTGCATTAGTGTTTTGTTTTCCTTGCTTTTCTGGATTCTACCATTCCCTGCTGGGGTGAGCTGAATCTCCTTTTGCCTGTTGCTCTGTCTTCAGAATATTCTTGAGTACTGACATAGCCTTTTTTTGAAGCCTAGCGTCTTCAGGGCCTTTTTTACTGTCAGTTGTTGGCTCTTATTTTCATAGGGTTTTTCACGGATTGCAGACAGCAGCCTTCCTGTCCTTTCCTATCTAAGCTAGCTGGGGCCCCATCTTTGCTCAGCCTATCTTTCTGTCTGTGTTTTGTTCTTTCTTCTTGCTTCACCGTCATTATATGTGGGGGGCTGCCTTTTGCTTTGGGGTCTGCTCTGGGGCAGTTTAGATTTCCCTTTCTGTCTTTAGGCTATGTAGTCCTCCGGCTGTGATCGAGGGGTCTAGGGCATTGTAGGAGCCCCCCACGGCTACTGCTAGTTGTGTTGATAGGTTCAGGGGTCTGCAATCCGATAGCTGCCAACTTCTCTGGTTTTCTGGACTTAGCTAGCATTTCTATTTTTGCCTCCTACGGTGACTCAATCATAACAGTATAGCCCTCCACAGGCAGGGCTGTTGTCCCAGGGCAGTGTAGGTGTGGAGACACTTAGATGGTGTAGTGTCCGGCGCAGGGAATGTAGCAGTGCCAGGAGGACGGATGCAGGAAGGAATGGAGGACACCAGGGCATGTAGTTCCAAAGCTTTACTCACAGTCTGTAGTGCCCGCTTCTGTGCCGTGTCCTCCGGGTCAGGGACTCAGTCAACCTCCAGGCAAGATGGAATGCTCCCTTCCACACTCCGCCAACTTATGTGCCTTTTCCTGAACGTCT
The DNA here is from genome assembly GCF_039654945.1 of Dendrobates tinctorius. Classification (NCBI taxonomy): domain Eukaryota; kingdom Metazoa; phylum Chordata; class Amphibia; order Anura; family Dendrobatidae; genus Dendrobates; species Dendrobates tinctorius. The sequence continues at coordinate 25,243,006 of NW_027361750.1, read as the reverse complement.
CCTCTATAGCGCCTTTAAGTGTGAAGATCTCCTAGTACTGTGTTACACTGGAGTTCCTCCTGTCAGATATTCCCAAGAACTCTACTTGCACGGCAGACAGCTGTAGCCTGCTTCGGGGACTCTCTACTCCTAAGTCCCGGCTCTCTATCCGTGTTGCTGTTGTGCCCTCAAGTCTTAGATGGGAGTAGTGCATTTACAGCCCACTACTCCACCAGTGTCTGCTGCAGAACCATTAGTTTCCATACAACCTTGGGGACCGGGCCCCGGCCTTGCGCTTAGAACTTCTGGGCAGGGTTCTTCCTCTAACCCACGTCCTCTATGTTCCCTTTTACTCCTACGTTCCGTACTTGTCTTTTCCCTTCTATGGAAGCTCAGGCTTCTGTTCAATGTCTTTCTCCTTCTTTCCTTTCCCGTGCCAGCTGGCTCAGATCACTGAGGCAGCTGCAGCACTCCTTCCTCCATCCCTCTTCCAGGGATCCCCACTCCTCCCGAGTGGCTTCCTCTCTCTCTGACTTCCCATCAGACTGACCTGTAATCCTAAACCATCCCGCTCATATATATATTCTGAACTCCACCCACCTCCCAGCACGTCTAGTGTTCCAAGCAGGGAACCACCAAAGGTGCTCTGCTTCTCTCTAAGCAAGGAGCCGCAATGTGGTTTTGCTGAACTACTCTATTGTGTGGGGTGCGAGTGTTGGAGCGTGGTCAGGAGCCTCCAACTTACCTGGATGGTGGGGCACCACACCTTAGGAGAAGGTGCAGTACCTCTGTGTCGACTGAGTCTCAGGGGCACCACACCTGCACATGAGGAAAGAGACATAGCAAATCAGAAAAACTATACTACATTTCTAATTGGAAATATTATTATTACACCTGCTATATATTGGGATAGGATGTTGGAAATGGGAACAGTGTTGGACTGGGGTGCCAAGGGCCCATCCGTTACATTGGCTTTGAGGGCCCACTTTCATCTGCATACAAATATAACACGACTCTGGTTCACAAATTTACTTAAATCTCTATATAATAATAAACTGGGTAGTTTGGTTAATGAATGAGATGCTACTTTTTTCTGTACAGAGTGAATCAAGTGAATTATGACAAGTACTGCCCATACAGTATGGTTGGGGGCCCAGATCTGCACAGGGGCCCATCGGTGGATTCCCCTGTTCTCCTATGGGCCAGTCCGAACCTGGGAATACCTCTTTAAAGCAAATATCCTTTTGAAATCCAATGTGCATCTACAAAATAACTAAAAATAAAATAATAATAATAATAATAATAATAATAATAATAATAAATATTAATATATCTATATAGAGAGATATGGATAGATAAATAATAGATTAAGATAGATAGATAGATAGTCCCAAAGTTTTACAGTATGTGCCTTTAAGATGTAGCAGGGCTGTCAGCTACATTATTATGTTTGCTCTCAGTTAATATTTCCCATTGCAGATTCAGTACATAGAAGTGATTTATATTTGCACTAAGTGATGTAGTTATTATGCTTTGTCATTAGGAGGTTTTTAAGGGTTAGTAAAGCAGCTCTTGACCACAAGACCTGGTTCTGGGCCTAGCAGAGAAGGGAAGGAGACTTTTTCTTAGAGCAAGTTGTCCTGGAGAAGCTGAGGGAGTAGGTAGGAGAGCGGCCATATATGAGGAACCAAAGCCTCAGCTGCAGATATTTATGTGATAAGGATTGTACAATAGGATTGTGCATGCGAGCAGAAAGTGAAGCTCAGGGATCACTTCACCTGACATAATCATATATGTATGTATATGTCTGCATTACTACACTGGATCATAGTTATGATTGCTGCATGGGATTTGAGTCTTTATTTAAGCATCATTAATCTGTTTTTGCCTGTGTAATCTTACAGCAAGTAAATGTTTTCAATTGCCACTATGGCCTCCCTTTTTTCTGGACTATTTGGAGTTCACCACATCACACCACACTATCAGGAAGCAGAGGTTAATTAAGTGCACGCTGGCATCACAAACTTTGTTTTATTTTTTGTCACTGCCATGGTGGAGTGGTAACTTCTGAACACCACATGGTGCATTATAAATATATATTGTATACATATACCTTCTGTTCATTCATTTTTTTCTATTTTTTACAGTGATTATTCCTTGCCTTTCTGTGCTTTTTAGCTCAAATCTATTATGACAGAACTGTGACTACAGCTTAGATACAATGCCTGGGGTCTGTGATAGTCTGAGCCACACCTCCTGTCTCAGCTCTGGTTCAAGCTGTTGATATTTTGTGCAGTTATGCCTCCTGTTGTGTAGAAAAAGTATAGAAGAAGTCTATTGAAGGTTCACCAGGAAAGCTAACAAATAAAGCTGCACTCTGTAACACTATAGCATACGAACATGAAATATATGAAATTGGAATTGCATTACTGCTTTAGAAAATAAGAAAAAACTCAGATACTTAGTGCATAAAATGACCAATCCATGTATGCCCAGCAGACATGACAAGGCAATCCTCTTTGCTAGGAACCTTATATGATACATCTCCTGGGCTGATAGCTTACATTTGTATGGGTAGGTAGGACCCTGCTGTGATTAAAACCGCCATAGGTTGATGGGTGGAGTGCTCAGTCAGATAGCCTGTGTATAAGTATCAAAGACTGGCCGTGACCTCCAAACACAGAACAGGTGTGAACAAAGGCATACTAAGGGTCCCGTCTCACTTAGCGACGCACCAGCGATCCCGACAACGATACGACCTGGTCAGGATCGCTGGTGCGTCACTACCTGGTCGATAGTAAGCTGCCAAACAGGCAGACTCACCAGCGACCAGGACCAGCGAGCACTTTGGTATCCAGGGTAATCAGCGAGTAACTAAGCACGCGCGGCGCTTAGTTACCCAGTTTACCCTGGATACCTGCATGTTCGCGCTGGGAGCTGGTATCCAGGGTAAACAGTGGGTAACTAAGCGTGCACTGCGCTTAGTTACCCGCAGTTTACCCTGGATACCAGCTCCCAGCGTCTGCTTACAACGCTGGGAGCTCACTGATCATTGGTCTCTTGCTGCCACACGCAGCGATGCATGCTGGCCAGCGGGAGACCAACGATCAAAAAATGGCCCAGGACATTCCTGCACGATCAGTGATATCCGGCGGGGGGGCCGGTCGCTGATGCGTGCCATACACAGCGAGATCACTGGCGAGATCGCTGTTGCGTCACAAAATCGGTGACGCTTCAGCGATCTCGCTATGTGAAAAGGGGGCTTAAGAGTAGCCATCTCCATTTACAACTAACAAACAAAGCTGCACTCTGTAATGCTTTGATATGCAAACATAAAATATATTAAATTGGAATTGCATTTCTACCCTAGAAAATATGAAAAAAACAAAGACACTTAGCGAACTGTGTGAGACAAAACTCCTATAAAAGTATCATATCAGTTGCCGTTGCCCTGTGGCTGGAGGATGAAATCCTTCAGGATATTTGACCAAATTTGGACAATGCATGGAATAAAAAATGCCTAATCTACTACACTTGAAATGAGGACTTTTATTTTCGCAGCGCAGACCAATACCTTGCATCGTCAAAATTTAGTCATTGTCAATAATGGAGCACATGACTTATTGATATGGGTTGGACCCCCACTCCATCTTAAAACCACCATAACTACAGTAAACCTAGGCACTAGAATAAATACACAACACATTATTTTGGTTGTCAAAATGGCCACAGCTTTATTTAAATCACAGGATTAAAACAATCACAGTAGGAGTCAGGTGAAGTGCTAGTACATTGGGATTCACAAGTACTGTGATATCCCAGCTGTCTGACATACAGAACCAGGTCAGACAGCCATAAAGGGGCGGCACGCACTAGCTTGCCATTCAAGCAGAGCCAGTAAACTTTCAGGGCACCAATGACCCTATTATCCTCACTCCTGTGCTTAACCACTGTGCCCGCCCCTGAATGACCTTACCATTACAACGTCCTTGAGGCTGGCCACCAAAGCCGAGCCTGTTCACCACCATGAGGTTTTACATCTTCTATTAGTTAAAATGAGTCCACCTTAACTTGTCTTCAACTTCCACCTGACTCCTAAACCGCCACCAGAGAGGCCATTTGACACCTTAAATGGACTCGACCCCCATCAACCATGCCTAATAAAGCCATCAACCATTTCTACATGCTATGGAAAGACTGTGCACACAAGTAATAAAAAATAAAATTAATCTGTCGGAGCTCTCAAATTTTATCAATGCCATGCTACCAAGTTATGATCGATAATACGGTAACTACAGCAAAATAACAGTTGCTAAACATCCTGCAATGAGGATCCCATAATGGGGAATGTGGCAAGTAAACCATAATTAAGGTCGTAGCCACAATCTGAATACCTGTATAATGACATCTGTCATGCCTCAAAAAACTATTATACTGCATACCTTGTAGCCAGCTCTAATAATTCACCAAATCACAGATTTTAGTTCTAGAAACCACCATTATTTACAGTAGCTGTGAAGTAAAATTTCTTAAACCCACTTACTATCACTACCCGAAAAGTGATGAACATATCAATAGAACGAAATTATAAATAGGGAGTAATTAAAAACGATACACAATATAACATCAACATTATAAGTAGTAATTTAAATAAACCTAAAGCAGAAAAAGTCTACAAAGGCATTATTAATAACCCTGCCACGCCATTGTTAATTTTTTTTCATGAACTTGATAACATTTACTGTTGACCTCTCCAACTTGGTCAAAGGCATTGGGAATAGGCATATTGCACTTGATTACTTTACCCTTAGCCGCTCCCACTGGCTCAAGGGCACCGGGAGTAGGCATACTGCCCTTTGTGTTCATGCACTTGATTTTACCCTTAGCCGCTCCCACCAGCTCAAGGGCATCAGGAATAGTCATATTGCCCTTCATGTTAATGCACTTGATTACTTTACCCTTAGTCACTCCCACTGACTCAAGGGCACACAGATTAGGTACATTGCTCTTCAGTTTCATGCACTAGATAACTGCATTGTCCAGATGACAACCTTGAAAAAAACATGGAAAGAAACATGGTTTGGTCAATATAAACAGTCAAAACTGTGCCTCGGCATTCTCAAGTCACATGAAAAAAGAGAGAGGGTCCTTGAAGCTATAGATTGTATTGAAAAGCATGCCTACCTTGTTCTCTTCTCCCCTCCAGCCACTGTTCCTGGCTCAGAGGAGCCAATTTATTCTGTAGGCATGCAAAATATGATTGCCACGACCCCAGGGACTTTACCCTAACAGGGGCCTATAAAATATAAATGCTTCTGGAGACCAGGGGGCCATACCGTGATGGTGACCCCTCCATACCAGGGGGCCATACCCGAGATGGTTACCCCCTCCACACCAGGGGGCCATACACAAGATGGTTACCCTCCACACCAGGGGCCATACCTGAGATGATTACCCCTCAAAAACCAGGGTGCCATACCTGAAATGGTTACCCTTCCAAACCCAGGGGTTCAGCGGCCAGTTTATTAACAAATAACATAAACATTTACAATAAGTCTTAAATACACAATCTTATACGACCTGAGGGGGGGTTCTTGGAGCCCCCAAAATTCTGGCTAAATATTCGGCAAAAACACAAGAACTTAAAACTCCACGTTACCCTCAGCCGTAAACCACCAGCTCTAGGGCACCAAACATCCCATTCCGGGAAGTCCAACCACCAAAAGCTCCCGGGTAAAACCCCGTCCAGAGCCGAAACCAAAAGCCAGATCAACCGAAACAATTTTTAACTGTCCGGAATTTTAACTTCCAATTCCTTTTCGCTGATTTAGCGTCAACTCCAAGAACCCCACCCCAGAGGTCCATACTTAATATGGTTACCCCTACTGACCAATTTATAAATAACTTCAAGGACCCACTAAAAGGAAAACAAATAACTGGGTTTTTTTAAATTTTTAATTCATGTTCTTATTAAAATAAACATAAAATAAACATCAAAGCATAAATAACATTAACACGCTGTGGGGAGTCCTTGAAGCTCCCATATCTGATGATTACCAAACATAAAATGTACCAACAATTACTCCCAGCCGTTACCCCACTAGCTCGGGAGCACCATAGCCACAAGGGTTCCAATGTTCACTTGAATTTCCTGGAGATCCGACAAACTCTTGCCGAAACTCCCCTCCACCTTTCACCAGGTCCAGAACCATATTAACTTCCAAAAAGAGGAATCCATATCCCAATGGATCCCCCAGACCAATTTCTAATCAACTTCAATGACCCCCACAACCACCAGGCTCCAGGTAATTCACTCAGGCCTGTGCTAGCTGCCATCTTAAGCAGGCCCGGATTGGCAATATAACCAACCGGGCATTTTCCCGCTGGGCCGCTGTCATGTGGGCCGCGGGCGGCAGCTGTTGCGGCCACTGTTGCTCCTGCCGCCGGCCCTCTGCGGGCACGGCGGTGATAGTTTCCAAGTTCCTCCCGCACTGCAGGGAGATAAGCCGCCACGCCCCCCATCCTCGCCGTAGCATGAGACCCCCCCACCCCCGCAGCCACTCACAGTGTTGCTGCTTGCCTTCTCTGTTCGCAGGACCTGTGATGAGGTCACAGGAGGGGAGGAGTCAGGGGTCACATCATCAGGAGCCTTTGTCCAGACCCCTGATCATGTGACGCCTGACTCCGCCCCTCCTGTGACCTCATCACAGGTCCTGTGCGCGCAGCCCTGCCTCTTGGTGTCTGCAGGACTCTGCTGTGCTGGTTGTCATGGTGCTGGATGAGATAAGTATGTGTGGGGTCAGGAGGGGTTTACAGGGTAGATGTAGCAGAGCTGTGTGTGTATGGGGTGTATTGAGCGGAGCCGTGTGTGTATGAGGTGTACGGAGAGGAGCCGCGTGTGTACGAGGTGTACGGAGTGGAGCCGTGTGTGTACGGAACAGAGCCGCGTGCACGAGGTGAACGGAGAGGAGCCGTGTGTGTATGAGGTGTACGGAGAGGAGCCGCGTGTGTACGGAACAGAGCCGCGTGCACGAGGTGTACAGAGAGGCGCCGCGTGTGTACGAGGTGTACAGAGTGGAGCCGTGTGTGTACGGAACAGAGCTGCGTGCATGAGGTGTACGGAGAGGAGCCGTGTGTGTATGAGGTGTACGGAGAGGAGCCGCGTGTGTATGGGGTATACGGAGGGGAGCCGCGCGTGTACGAGGTGTACGGAGTGGAGCCATATGTGTATGGGATGAATGGAGCGGAGCCAAGTGTGTACGAAGCATACAAAGCGGGCTTTTCCCACGGACACAGGAGTACACGGTGGAGCCCCGAGGAGCATTTTAAAACACACACATGATGTTCCACCTGAAGTGATGTGCTGGAAGCTGACCGGAAATTAGATAATTTCTTGAGGAGATTGTAACAGAACTAGGAATGCTTCAGTTCCATCACCATGTCCTCCTCCGACAGCGCAGACAGCAGGATCGCCTTGGAATCGGGGATGCCGGCCATGTGAGCGGATCATGATATGTCCTGCATCGGGAGGCTCAGGTGGGCACTACAATGGGAGCCGGGCTGCTATAGTATCTTTATAGAATCTTTATTTCTTTCTCTCTTTTTCTTTCTTTCTCTGTTCTTTCTTTCTCATTCTCTGTTCTGTCTTTCCCTCATTTTCTTTCTCTCTCTCTGTTCTTTCTTTCCCCTCTTTCTTTTTCTTTTCTCTCTTTCTTTCTCTCTGTTCTTTCTTTCTTTACTTCTTTCTCTCTCTATTCTTTCTCTGTCTCTCTCTGTTCTTTCTTTCTTTCCCCTCTTTCTTTCTCTCTCTGTTCTTTCTCTGTCTCTCTCTGTTCTTTCTTTCTTTTTTCCCCTCTTTCTTTCTTTCTTTCTCTTTTTTCTTTTTTCTCTCTCTCTCTGTTTTCTCTCTTCCTTAGTGCCAGTCAGTGTGCCCATAATGCCAGCCACTGTGCCCTCAGTACAAGTCAGTGTGATCAGCAGTGCTAAATGGGTGCGATTAGGCGTGGACATGGGTGTGACTAGTTGCAGAATGGGTGTGGCTGGGCGTGGCCTAAAATTTGCAGCGGCGCGCTGCACGCGCCGCAGTCTTTCTCCCTCTTTCCCTTCCTCAAAACTTGGGAGGTATGATAGGGGCAGCTATGACCAGGGGGTCTGGTTGCCCAATGGATAGCAGTTCTGCCAGGAATTCTGTCACCGTGCGTACAAAAGGGGACAGAGCTTTGGGAGGAGTACTGTACCTAAAAGCAATAAATAGGACTGAGCTGAAATACTGGACACAGCTGTGACTACATGTTATATAGTCGTGTTAATCTCCTCTCACTGCTTGTAACTTACAACTTTACAAAAATATTATATAGTCACCATGTGACTAGTGGGCCTGTGTAACTTCAAATGCCAGGGCTGAATTTTAGTCCCAGTCCGGCCCTGATCTTAAGTAATATAAAATAAGCACTTGGTGGGTATACACCGATCCCTTTTTTTTTTTTAATTATTATTCACGCCTTTATTAAAACAAACATACAATAAAACATCAAAGCATAAATAATATTAACACGCTGGTAGGAGTCCTTGAAGCTCCCAAAACCAAACCAAACAAGTGAACATAAAGTGAGCATTAAATGTACCAACAATTACTCCCAGCCGTTACCCCACTAGCTAGGGAGCAATATAACCACAAGGGTTCCAAAGTTCACTTGAATTTCCTGGGGATCCGACAAACCCTTGCTGAAACTCCCCTCCACCTTTCACCAGATCCAGAACCATATTAAATTCCAAAAGGATGAAACCATATCACATTGGATCCCCAAAACCATATTTAACCAACTTCAAGGACCCCTCCAACCGCACAAGAAATGAGATAAGTGAGTGTGAAAACCATGCAGGTTTACAACCAAGGTATACAAGAGGTTAATAATGGAAAATACCCCATTGTAAGGTCCGGAAAAAGACAGAGATGGACAATGCTGTGTTATAAGCTGTAACAATAAATGAGAAGCCGCATGCTCCTCTACAGCAGTTACAGACTCTAATCACCAGCTGCACATAAATGGTAAGAAATATGTAGGTCTAATATAAGCTGCCTGCAGCCATAGGTGTGTGAGCAGAAAACTGCAAGTTCTGTATCCCAGTCAGTCACTCTAGTACATACAATTACAATAGATGAGAGACAGGGCTGAAAACTGAGCCCATGATGTGTTTTCTAGAGCAATGACTCACTGCCCGCCATGTGCTGAGTTATTAGTGCACACTCAAATGTGCCAAGTTACTCCACAATTATTTATTTTACACATGATAAAACATAATCCATTCAGGCCTGTTCTATCCACCATCTTAGGTAATATAAAATAAGCTCTTGGCAGGTATACTCTGATCATGCAATATACGAGGGGGAGGACTAAAGGCAGCAATAGCTACAGAAATCAAGCACTAAGCTGGAAGTCATGTCCAGATTATATGTACAGCCAGGAAAATGACCTGGAGACACAGGATGTCTATACCCAGCATGATCCGTATATAGCAGAGTGAGGAGTGATATTATGTATACAGACCTGTGGTACAGGTTACGTATACAGCACAGGAATAGAGCCTTTACACATATACCACATATAGTGAGTAACATGGTTACACTGGATCTGTACACCCAGCCTCACAGTATGCAACAGAGATGAGGTCACATACAGATCATCAGACTCCATAACTGGGAAGAGGGGATAATCCGCACACAGCAGGGTCAGTATACAGTGCACTGACATGAAGTGCCGCCTCTCATCATCATACATATACCATCCCCCGACTGCCCCTCTCACCAGTGTCTCTAATACATGTGACTGCCCAGCTCCACCATAGTAATGGCAGACACTGTATGTGTCCCTGCTCTGTCCTAACATACATAAACCCAGAACTCATGAAGACTCTGTATAATACAGCAGTAATGTGGTATATCAGAAATGTCTGCAGGGAGGACACACAAAAGCTGCCTCTGCAATAAGTGAGGGAACATGGCAGCTACATGAATTTCAGAGGTAATCTTGATCCCAGATATGATGTAGGAGCTGATACTACCCTAGTACACACTACACAATGTCTGAGGTGAATGCAGAGTAGCATATCAAACATGTCTGCAGGGAGGTCACACAGAAGTTGTCTCAGTCTGTGAGGAAAATGTAGCATGCACATAAGGGACATGGCAACTACATGAATTGCTGAGGTAATATTGATCCCATACATAATGTAGAAGCTGATACTACACTAGTACATGATGTTTGAGGTGAATGTGCTCCTATCATCTGTCATGTGAGGTGATAACCCCAGTATTATACTCCCTGACACTGCAGACATGCTTCCTCCTGTTCATCCTGTGTAAGAAAGAGGGAGAGAGACACAGATTTCCTGTTCTATATAAGCCTCACCCTCCTCACAGTAACCCACCAGGCATAGACATACTGGGCTTCTTCCTCTGAAGCAACATCACTCTTGCTTAAAATCTACACCACTATACCAAAAAAGCCGCAGGAGTAAAGGTCCACCCATCCCCAAGTCATGTCCTCCTCTGCCTATGGCTCCAGTAGTTTCTTTACTAATGGGGATCACACAACACAGGAATATAAACAAGTAAATAAACAAGTAAATATGTACAGTGATCTACTAGATCAATGATCCTCTGTCAGTGATCTAGTAGAAATTACTCCCTTCAAAACTCACTGAATCCATTATAACTGAATAACAAGTCCCATACTTAAGCCAAATCACACTAGGAACAAATCCCTCACAAGCTCCTTCACTCGCTATATCAGATGGTTTAAAAACAGCTATTTTTTCCTTAGATACAATACAACCTGCAACTCACTGTAATGTATGTTTACCACCATATGTGAAAAGAAAGGTGCTGCCTGTATAACTCTTCTAGGCTAGTTACATTTGTGGTCACTGTGGGGTGCATACATTCCAGAGGGGATGTTTAGACAACCATGCACCATAGGGTTCCATTGTAAAAAGAATATATACAGTATATGTTTATGTTTCTTTGCAGTGGCCCTCTGTATAGGAAAGTGCTTTCCGATATGGTAAACTAAACAGTATGCAAATGAACACCTGCCAGACCGAGGATCATAAATAGGAGCGTATGAGCAAGTTACAAAATGCATAACGAAAAGCTAGAGAGCTACACTGTCCAGACAATATGGCCAATGAAGAAGAGATGAGAAGCACTAATCTAAAGGCCTAGGCAGCATATAGCTCAATTTAGCTAACCTGTGACAACTTTTAAAAATACATTTTTTTTGGGAGGGGGCAGCACTAAAATTAGTGACGAGAGCTTGTGTTTGGGTTTTGATAAGTATGAGCAAGTTACAAAATGCATAACGAAAAGCTAGAGAGCTATACTGTCCAGACAATATGGCCAATGAAGAAGAGATGAGAAGCACTAATCTAAGGCCTAGGCAGCATATAGCTCAATTTAGCTAACCTGTGACAACTTTTAAAAATATATTTTTTTTGGGAGGGGGCAGCACTAAAATTAGTGACGAGAGCTTGTGTTTGGGTTTTGATAAGTACGAAAATTGGTTTTGGTGGGTGAAACAACAGAAGAAGCTGAGGCTTTTTTCAGCCATGAAAATACCTTACAAAATGTTTGATCAGCCATAATATTTTTTTTGTAAAGTTTATCGCCAACAGCACTAAGACAATATGGCCCATGGAGAAGTAATGGCTTCTAACAAACTATCCAAAAATGTTCCCCTTTTTTTTTGGAATGAGCAACAGGTCTGTTGTTTGGAAAGTAAAGAAGCCATGTCTTTTTCACAAGCTTTCCAAATATCTTTTTTGGGGGCTAAGCAACAGGTTTGTTGTCTGGAAACTGAAGAAGCAATGACTTTAAAATACATTTTACTAAACTAGAATTTACTCATGAGTTTTAAACCACAATTTCCCCTTATCCAATAAAATACGACCGAGAAATGCTAAAAACGCGCCAAAACAATAACGGTGACAACTTCTCTTTTGTATTTTATAACACAATTCTCATGTTCCAAAAAAGACCGACCAAGAAATACTAGGGAAAGGCCAAAAAGCAATGGCGGCAGTAGGCCGCTGTATGATTTTGGCACATGCCAAATTAGATTAATAAAATGTGTGTGCAAAGAATTAGTAGTTTGTGACATCGACCCTTTAGGAAGTAGCCACAGAGTTAAGTCATTATGTGTTTTACTACTCTTCTGTATTTTTTTTTTAATAAAATTCCTCCCATCCCAAAAGGGAGGAATTTTAGGGGCACAACCAAGAAATGCTAGGTGAATGCCAAAAAATAACAGTGTCCATAATATAATAAGTTTTTCTTTTCTTTCAGTAATATCGGTGCTTGCTTCTGCATTAATGCAAAGAAAAAAAATAGGTAATTTAATTGCAGCAGCACTATAACCACAGTGACCAAGCAAGCAACATCTGCCAGATATCCTATCCCTCTCACTTTATCAATTAAATCTGCATCATTCTCTTCCTCACATAGTAATCTTATTCATTGCTGTGTGTAGGACTTATGACTAAGTTGGGAGCTATGACATCCTCTTACTTTCTAGATTTCCCACACAATGACTGCTGCATTCCTTGCTTCTCCTATGCTATTACAGTCCCTAGTAGGCCTCGGTGCAAAATTTGGACCTGGGCTGGACCTACATTTTGGTCAAATGTATGTGATGTGTCTTTGCAGTGTTCTAGATCCTATAAAAACATACGTGTTCACTCTCCAAGTATTGTGTCATGTCGGACACTGTTCACACCAGGGTGTCCGGCAGACAGCGGTAATACCCTGTTCCACTACAGTATTGTCATGTCAGACACTGTTCACACCAGGGTGTCCGGCAGACAGCGGTAATACCCTATTCCACTACAGTATGCTCAGGGACTTTGTTGGGTATTCTGTTCCAGTCGGGATAGGGTTAACCAGGTTGTCATGCTGGCTGAGGGCTGGGCCACGCCCTTGGTCTTTAAATAGTCCGTCCTGACTATGGGCGTCGCCGACTATAGCTTTTGCCTAGTGCTAGCAATACCGGTCAGCAGTGGTGGTTTTGGAGCGTCTGATATTTGGTGCAGTATATCTCTCAGTTGTTCTTTCTCCTATCTGTTATATATATATATTTGGTTGCCCTTGCACATTATTGTATTCCCTTGTGTATTAACGGTGCGGTGTTTCTTTTACCCCTGTCCATACGTATTTGTGGGGTCTGGTGTCTGGTCCCCTCACTGGGTGGAGGGTGGTGGGTTCAGCTTAGGGCTGGACAGGAGACAGGGACAGGGTGGAGGCCCAGGCAGGCACACCTTCAGTGTAAACCCTGGGTTGAGGGACAGACAGGGTTTTCCCTAGTCTGAGGGACCCCGCAGGGGTCCCGGGGTTTTAGCCTAAAGTAACCTAGGCATACCATGACATTATAGTCGGCCCAAATACTAAAGTAAGAAAAAAAAAAAAGTATAAGATAGGGAATATAGGGGTTACTTACTATGGATCCTATACTTTCCCTAACCAAGCAGCTGGAGGCTCTATCCATACAGGTCACTGAACTTAGGGGGGCGGTCCAGCAACAAGGCCTGTCAGCTCCTGCAGTACCTGCTGAGGCTGCAGCCAGGGCAGCTGAACCCAAGTTCACTTTCCTGAACGATTTGCTGGTGATCGTGGTAAGTTCACGGTTTTTCGTGAATCATGCAAATTGTATTTCCGTATGCGTCCACATTCCTCAGGTAATGAGGCTCAACGCGTGGGCTTGGTGATTTCTTTGCTGAGTGGTGATCCACAGGCTTGGGCCTTTTCACTCCCGTCTGACTCACCGGCATTTGAGTCTGTAGATTTTTTTTTCTCTGCTCTGGGTTTGATCTATGACGATCCGGATAGATTAAACTTAGCAGAGTCTAAGATACGCTCACTGCTACAGGGTGAGCGACCAGCTGAGGATTACTGCACGGAATTCCGGCGCTGGGCGGTGGACACGCAGTGGAATGACCCTGCTCTTAGAAGTCAATTTTTGTATGGGGTTTCTGGAAGGGTTAAACAGACTCTCCTAATGTACGAGACTCCCGCCTCTCTGGAGGCTGCGATGGCACTTGTAGTACGCATAGACCGCCGTCTCCGTCAGGGGGCGCTGGTTTCGTTGCCTCCGGGAGGTGGGGGAGTTGTAGGTGAGGTTGCCTCGGGTGAATCCGTGGAACCCATGCAGATCGCTGGTATAGCACAGTCACCGAGTAACAAGCCTAAACGTCCTTGGCACAGAAGGCAGGGGGTTTGTTTTTTTTGTGGCAAAGGAGGACATTTTATTTAACGCTTGCCCCCTGGTACCTAAGAAGGGCGCGCCGGTGGAAAACTGATAGGCTCAGAGGGTTTGGAGGAGTCTAGTCTGAGCCTTTATGTATCATCCGTCATGGTTTCCCAGTGTATGCTCCCTGCTAGGGTAGCACTTGGGGGGCAAATGCTCTCAATTACAGTGTTTGTTGATAGTGGCTCAGCTGCCAATCTCATTGATGAGAAGTTCGCTCATACAGCGGGATTTCCGGTGGAGAAATTGCCGAACCCCATCCGGGTGGTTACCATCAATGCTTCCCCGTTGTCTCAAGGGGAGATCACAGAGTGTGTGTTGGATATACAACTCCACATTGGAGTATTACACTCAGAGCAGGTAACTTGTAAGGTGCTTAGTAACTTACCGGCTCAGATGGTTCTGGGCTTTCCATGGTTGTCAATGCATAATCCTGTTATTGATTGGAAGACCCAGGACATAATTCAGTGGAGCAGGGAGTGTCAGGAGAGGTGCCTGGCTACATGTATTTCCGCTTTGACTCCCAGTATCCCGGAGCCGTTGCTGGACTTTGCGGATGTATTTTCTGAGAAGGGTTGTTCAGAACTACCACCGCATCGCCCCTATGACTGTGCTATTAGGTTGAAACCAGGGGCCAAGTTACCTAAAGCTAGAATGTTTAATATCTCAGGTCCCGAGAGGCTAGCTCTCAAGGAGTGCATTGCGGATAGTCTGAGCAAGGGTCATATTAGACCTTCCTTTTCTCCTCTGGCTGCTGGCTTCTTCTTTGTTAAAAAGAAGGATGGCGGTTTACGCCCGTGTCTGGATTTCAGAGAACTCAACCAGATTACGGTTCGTGATCCTTACCCTATGCCACTTATACCCGATTTGTTCAACCAAGTGGTTGGTGCCAAGTGGTTCTCCAAACTGGACCTCAGGGGGGCGTACAATCTTATAAGAGTCCGTCAGGGGGATGAGTGGAAGACGGCATTCAATACCCCTGAGGGTCACTTTGAGAGTTTGGTAATGCCGTTTGGGTTGACTATGGCACCGGCGGTCTTTCAACATTTCATAAATGATGTCTTCTCTCATTTGTTGGGGAGATTTGTTATAATTTATCTAGATGACATCCTCATTTTCTCTCGCGATCATGATACACATATAGAGCATGTTAGACAGGTCCTGCAGTTGCTCAGAGAGGACAGGCTCTATGTCAAGCTTGAAAAATGTGTGTTTATCGTACAGGAGCTACCGTTCTTGGGTTATATAATCTCCGCCTCATGGATTAAGATGGACACCGCAAAGGTGCAGGCGGTACTACATTGGGATCGGCCTGATAATCTTAAGGCACTTCAGCGATTTCTTGTTTTCTCCAATCACTATAGGAAATTTATTAAGAATTTCTCTATGATTGCCAAACCACTTACTGACATGACTAAAAAGGGTACCGACTTTTCTGATTGGTCTGAGCCTGCGGTACAGGCGTTTGAATTCCTCAAGAATAGTTTTGCCTCAGCGCCCATTCTGGTGCAGCCCGATGTCTCCTTACCATTTGTCGTGGAGGTGGATGCGTCGGAGGTTGGAGTGGGGGCTGTACTGTCTCAGGGCCCATCTTGGGCCAAGTTGCATCCGTGTGCCTACTTCTCCAAGAAGCTGTCGCCTGCGGAGCGTAATTATGATATTGGCAACAGGGAATTGTTGGCCATCAAATTGGCATTTGAGGAGTGGTGACACTTCTTGGAGGGGGCTGTTCATCAGATTACTGTGATAACCGACCATAAGAATTTGCTTTATTTAGAATCTGCTAAGCGCCTGTCCTCCAGACAGGCTCGCTGGGTATTATTCTTCACCCGGTTCAACTTCATTGTTACCTATCTACCTGGTTCGAAGAATATTAAGGCAGACGCTTTATCCAGGTGTTTTCCTGGTGGAGAGTTATGTGAAGAGCCGGTGCCTATTCTCCAAAAGGGTGTGGTGGTATCTACCATCACGACAGAAATTGAGGCAGAGATTGCGGAGGCTCAGGAGGAGGTACCGCCGGGGTTGCCTGCTAATAAATCTTTTGTGCCACTACATCTACGCTCTAGAGTGTTGGGCGAACATCACGACATGGTACTGGCAGGTCATCCAGGGGTTAAGAGCACTTTGGAACTGGTATCGCGTCGTTTTTGGTGGCCTAAAATCCGGCAGGATGTGGCCTCATATGTGTCTGCCTGTACCACGTGCGCACGGGCCAAGACTCCTCGTTCCCTTCCCGCTGGTAGGTTGCAGCCTCTCGGGGTGCCCAGTAAGCCATGGACTGAGATTTCCATGGATTTTATTACAGACTTGCCCGCCTCGGCGGGGAACTCGGTCATTTTGGTAATTGTTGATAGGTTCTCCAAAATGTCACATTTCGTTGCTTTACCATCTTTGCCCAATGCTAAGACTCTTGCTCAGATATTTATTCGCGAGGTGGTCAGACTTCATGGTGTCCCGTCTGACATTGTGTCTGATCGAGGTACGCAGTTTGTGGCAAAGTTTTGGAGAGCTTTTTGTTCTCGCCTTGGGATCAAATTATCTCATTCGTCGGCTTTCCACCCTCAGTCGAATGGGCAGACTGAGCAGATGAACCAAAACCTGGAGCAATACTTGCGCTGCTTTGTTTCCGACAATCAGGAAGAGTGGTCAGCGTTTCTTCCTCTGGCAGAATTCGCAATAAACAACCATTGCCAGGAATCGTCTGGGGAATCTCCTTTTTTTTGTGTGTATGGTCAACATCCTCAATTTTGTACCTTGCGTCAGGGGTGCTCGGTTGGCGTCCCTGAGGAGGACCAGTTGGGAGCTCAATTGTCGTCTGTTTGGAGGAGAGTCAAGCAGCGCTTGTTGAAGGTGGGTTCCAGGTACAAACGGGTGGCTGACTGCAGACGTGTGCCAGGTCCGGACCTGTGTGTGGGTGATTGGGTGTGGTTATCTACAAGGAACATCAAGCTCAAAATACCATCACTTAAGTTGGGTCCCAGGTTCATTGGCCCATTTAGGATCTCCGCAGTGATCAACCCCGTGGCATTTCGTTTGGAGTTGCCGGCTGTGTATAAGATTCATAATGTGTTTCACAAAGCATTGCTAAAAAAGGTCGTGGGTTTGGCGAATGGTTCTCCCGGGCCACCACCTCCCGTCTTGGTGGATGGCGCGTTGGAATTTGAGGTGTCCAAAGTGGTGGACTCTAGGGTTGTGTGTCGCACTCTACAGTACCTGGTCCACTGGCGTGGCTATGGTCCTGAGGAGAGGACATGGGTGCCGGCCTCAGACATTCATGCTGATCGACTGGTTACTATGTTCCATCGTCGCCATCCGGACAAGCCAGGTCCTCGACATGGTGAGGTTCCGGAGGTCCCTCGTAGAAGGCGGGGTACTGTCATGTCGGACACTGTTCACACCAGGGTGTCCGGCAGACAGCGGTAATACCCTGTTCCACTACAGTATTGTCATGTCGGACACTGTTCACACCAGGGTGTCCGGCAGACAGCGGTAATACCCTATTCTACTACAGTATGCTCAGGGACTTTGTTGGGTATTCTGTTCCAGTCGGGATAGGGTTAACCAGGTTGTCATGCTGGCTGAGGGCTGGGCCACGCCCTTGGTCTTTAAATAGTCCGTCCTGACTATGGGCGTCACCGACTATAGCTTTTGCCTAGTGCTAGCAATATATCTCTCAGTTGTTCTTTCTCCTATCTGTTATATATATATATTTGGTTGCCCTTGCACATTATTGTATTAACGGTGTGGTGTTTCTTTTACCCCTGTCCATACGTATTTGTGGGGTCTGGTGTCTGGTCCCCTCACTGGGTGGAGGGTGGTGGGTTCAGCTTAGGGCTGGACAGGAGACAGGGAGAGACAGGGACAGGGTGGAGGCCCAGGCAGGCACACCTTCAGTGTAAACCCTGGGTTGAGGGACAGACAGGGTTTTCCCTAGTCTGAGGGACACCGCAGGGGTCCTGGGGTTTTAGCCTAAAGTAACCTAGGCATACCATGACAAATTGATATCGGCATTTTGGCACCTTTCTGTAATAATGTCCTCCGTCCTGGCCCCTTCTTGTTATAATACCCACTGTCCTGGCCCCTTTTGGTAAAAAGGTCCTCTATCCTGGGACCCTCTCTGTAGCAGTGTCTTTCATCCTAAGCCCCTTCCTGGTATAATAACCCCCTTCCCTAGCCTCTTCCTGTTATAATGTCCCCTGTCCTGGGCTCTTTCTGTTATAATGTGACCCATTCTGGGTTCCTTCCTGGTATAATGTCCTCCATCCTTAGCCCCATCCAGGAATATTAACCCCCTTCTTGGTATAACGTACCCTGTCATGGGTCCCCTATTGTAATAATGTCATTCATCCTGGCATCTTCCTGTAACAATATCCGTCATCATGGTATAATGTACCCCATCATGAGACCCTTCCAGGTATATTATCTCCTATCTATTAACAATGTGCCCCATTCTGGGTTCTTTCTGGGTATAATATCCTCATCCTATAACAATGTCCCCATTCATGATATACTGTCCCCCATCCTGGTCAACTACCTGGTTTAATGACTCCCTTCCTGGTATAATGACCCCCATCCTTAGCCCCTTCCAGGTGTAATGTCCTCAATCCCAGCCCCCCCTTGGTATAATGACCCCCATCCTGGTATGATGCGCCACATCCTGTGCCCTGTCCTTGTATGATGTCGCACATCCCACGAGGCCATCTTGTGACAGTAGCTTCTGACTTTCCGGAAGTCAGAAACTACATCACAAGCTCTCAATACAAGTCTCTGAGAGCCAGAATGAGGCCAGAACAAGGCTCTCAGAGACTTGCATTGAAAAGGTACCACCTACGCACTCCAGCCAACACTGGAGTATGCCGACAGGTCACTTTTCGCCGGAGACGGACTTGGAGTGACAGTGGAAAAGAATGAAGGGGAAGAAAGGTGAATGCGAGACGGGGGGGCAGGGGACTTACATTTAAAGCACCACTCCAGCGGTGCAATAGAAAAAAATACTGGAGTGGTGCTTTAAATCCAATTTGCTTAATAATTTGGAACGTGGTGTAATATATACCCATTGCATCATAGAGATAATTAGTAGCCTGTATTTGGAATTAGTGGCCCATGTATCTGTTTAGTGATGCCACTTACCAGGATATATTCTAGTGGGCTCCTACTGTATACAGACTAACGCCCTTTACAGCAGCGTTTAGTCATTTAGGAGAGTCATTGCTATGGCTGCAAAGTTCTTTCATTAACTTTGTTTGGTCTCTGAACTTTGATTCACATTTGCCTGATACTTTGATCCTGTACATAGGAAGTATTTGTCAATTTTTGTTGTTTTATGAATGCAAATTGCTCGTGATCGGGCATTCAGCAAATATTTATCTTCACTTGTTTTCTTTCTGACTGGAGTAACATCGCCGCGGCAAGAATCACTTTGCATAACAAATGATACCATCTGGATGCTTTAAATCTGTGTACTTTAGGAATATCAAAATGGAATAGAACTTAAGTCATTTTAATTATGCCCACATGATTTTTTTCTGCCATATGTTCTATTGTGTTTTCTACAGTCCATTTGATTACCACGTGCCATAAATCTCATATGATAATTTGAAGGGTGTCAATGAATTCCCTGTGCTTCAGGAAGCAATTAGAAAGAAGAGAGAAGAGCACTTCCCATTAACCAGATTTCTTTTTTTTTAATTCTGTACTTGGTAGTTTTCTGAATAGAGGCTCACAAATATTGTCTTGCAGTTGACTTATTTTACCACGTGGCGCAATCTTAAAAGCAGTTTTGGATGGTTCCTCAAAGCAAGTGATCATGAGGGAACAAATTAATATTTAGCATAGTTTTCATTTTAAACTGTTGTAATGTTGTTTATTTAATTATGCACCGCCTCAAAAGTACCCGACAAGGACAGCTTCTAAAACCACTGATGATAGACGATGGATGCTCACAGTGGGCTGCACTATGGGTTTCACCCAGACCTCCAGAGTAGATATACTCTTTGTAGTGTTTCTCCATTCTGAATTTTAAATGGGTGAAACTATTTAAGGTTGTCTCCTTCCCCCCCTTAAATAGTCTATATTCCCTAAGATGGAATCATTTTATGTAAAGAAAGCTTAAACAGAACTTATCACCTCTGAGTAAACAACAATATTAAAAGACCCCCCAAAATCCTTCTTCAACATTTATAATTAGCACAATAAAAAAATTCTCTCTAACTCAGTTATCAAAGGTCTGGTTCTCCACAGGTTGCACTTTCTGACTATTTTGACTTCATTGTGAGACTTACTTGTGCAGTGTCCAACCCGCAGCGGCCAGATGTTACAGCATAGTGGATGCGTCCATAAATAGATCTCCCTGGGAGTCTGCCTACATAGCTTATTTTACATAGTTTCTCCACTGCTGGATAGTCTGTGCTCCTTCTACAAGTGCTTCTCACAAAATTAGAATATTATCAAAAAGTTAATTTATTTCAGTTCTACAATACAAAAAGTGAATCTCATATATTATATAGACATTACAGAGTGATATATTTCAAGTGTTTATTCCTGTTAATGTTGATGATTATGGCTTACAGCCAATGAAAACCCAAAAGTCATTATCTCAATAAATTAAAATACTTAACAAAAAACACCTGCAAAGGCTTCCTATGCAATTAAAAAGGTCCCTTAGTCTGTTTCAGTAGGCTCCACAATCATGGGGAAGACTGCAGACTTGACAGATGTCCAGAAGGCAGTCACTGACACACTCCACAAGGAGGTTAAGCCACAAAAGGTCATTGCTAAAGAAGCTGGCTGTTCACAGAGTGCTGTATCCATGCATATTAATAGAAAGTTGAGTGGAAAGAAAAAGTGTGGTAGAAAAAGGTGCACAAGCAACCGGGATAACCGCAGCCTTGAAAGGATTGTTAAGAAAAGTCCAATCAAAAATTTGGGAGAGATTCACAAGGAGTGGATGGCTGCTGGAGTTATGTCTTCAAGAGCCACCACACACAGAGGTATCCAGGACATGAGCTGCAAGTGTCACATTCCTTGTGTCAAGCCACTCATGACCAATAGACAACGCCAGAAGCGTCTTACCTGGGCCAAGGAGAAAAAGAACTAGACTGTTGCTCAGTGGTCCAAGGTGTTGTTTTCAGATGAAAGTAAATTTTGCATTTCATTTGGAAATCAAGGTACCAGAGTCTGGAGAAAGAGTGGAGAGACACTCATTCCTAGCTGCTTGAGGTCTAGAGTGAAGTTTCCACAATCAGTGATGGTTAGGGGAGCCATGTTGTCTACTGGTGTAGGTACACTGTGTTTTATCAAGACCAAAGTCAGCAAAGCCGTCTACCAAGAAATTTGAGAGCACTTCATGTTTCCCTCTGCCGACAAGCTTTTTGGAGATGGAAATTTCATTCTTCAGCTGTTAGGCATCGGGTTCCTGTCGCTGCACAGCGGGAATCCCAATCCTTGCATTCGGCGGTCTCCCATTCCTCTCCGGCCGCAGAGGAGGCTGCTCAGCAGACTCGTCGATCCAGACGCTCTGCTCAGACCAGCTCTGTAGGTTTGGTTGTTGCTGCCACCTCTGGTCCAGTTATAGCAACGCATGCTGGTCAGCAGCGAGTTACTCCAGGGACTAAGTCCTCCTTTCAGTCCACTGAGCATGCTTGTGGGACGATCCCTCATTGGAGATCGGAGGTCACATGCTCAGGTCCTTCTCTAGCTCGGATTGGACCATCAGGAGGGTCAGGAAGGTCCCGGAAGGGCACGGCTATAAAAGGTTCGCATGGCTGCTCGGCCATGCGCTAATATAAAGATTTAGGCCATGTGGAGTGAGAGTTGTATGCATGTATGAATGTCTGGTGAATGACTCATTGGAAACCCCTACCCTTGGTACGCATGTGTTGTGTAGCCTAGCCTGTTAGTGCCCAGACTGAGGAGCAAGTAGGAGGCAGAGTCAGAGACTGGCATCTACATCAAGTGGTGGCTTGGTCTGTACGCCACGGTTCTCTTGGTCAACACTCCACGGTCGCCAGCGTCACTTAGTGGCATCCGCAGTTGCGACGCCACATGCTTAGTAGGTCTACAGGGACTCTGACCCTGTGTCCTTGGAGCTGAGTCCTGTGACCTGATACTGAGTGTTTACCTTGCCGAGCTCTGTGAGCTTTAACATGCTCCGGCATTTATGTTCAGCGGAGTGCGGCTCTGTGAAGCAACAGAGTCCGCCCTGTACACACCGGGTAATGTTAAACCACGTGTTCTCCTCTATCATACCGCCATATAGCGTCCACCATTACTAGCAGCAGTTTACCACCCCTGCACGGCGGACCCCGGGCTGCGACCGCACCTTATTATCATCTTTATTATTTGGTGCGTTCCGCCAGCCCTAACACCAGAAGGACTTGGCACCTGTCC
Source organism: Dendrobates tinctorius (assembly GCF_039654945.1). NCBI lineage: Eukaryota > Metazoa > Chordata > Amphibia > Anura > Dendrobatidae > Dendrobates > Dendrobates tinctorius. Next base: position 25,220,342 of record NW_027361750.1, on the reverse strand, counting down.
ACACTGTTAAAAGTACCAATACCTAGTTTAAAAACAGCAGTATCACTGTGCTTGATTGGCCAACAAACTTGCCTGACCTTAATTCCATAGAGAATATATGGGGTATTGTCAAGAGGAAGACAGATGAGAGACACCAGACCCAACAATGCTGACAAGATGAAGGCTGATATCAAAGCAACCTGGACTTCCATAACACTTCAGCAACATCACAGGCTGATCGCCTCCATGCCTCGCCTCATTGATGCAGTAATTTATGCAAAAGGAACCCCGACGAAATATTGAGTGCATTTACTGAACATACATTTCAGTAGGCCAACATATCGAATTTTAAAATCATTTTTCAAGCTGGTGTTATAAAGTATTCTAATTTACTGAAATAATCAGTTTTGGGTTTTCATTGGCTGTAAGACATACTCATCAACATAAACAGAAATAAACACTTGAAATAGATCACTCTGTTTGTAATGATTCTATATCAGTGGCGGACATACCACATGTGCAGATGGTGCGCAGAGGTGGAGGGGGGCCCCTGCTGTTCGGCCAATGAGGGCAACCTAGCCTGTTTATCTGGCCCCAAGGCTCTACAGGACCCCTGGCCAGATTGCCCTCATGTGCTGTGGGCAGGGAGTGATCCCTGCAGCTCCGCTGCCTACAAGAGAAGATGGCAGCGGAGCGGAGCTGCAGCGATCTGTCCTGCTTCCTGCCCGCACTTCCTATCTCACACAGCACAGCAGAGCGGCTGGATGATGTCATCATTCAGCGTGCGGCTGTGCCAGAGATAGGAAGCTTGCGGTGACAGTGATGCTGCGGCTGCAGGAGAGCATGTGGAGAGGTGAGTGGTGCTGTGAATGTGTGCGCGCGTGTGTGTAGAGATGAGTGGTGGTGTGTTTGTGCGTGCATGCGTATATATATCGCTGTAGGGGAACGTTCAGAGAGGTGAAAGGTGCTGTGTGTGTCTGTGTAGGTGGAGGTGAGGGCAATGATTGGGGTGATGGGGAGAAGGCAATGATGGGGTAATGGGGGAGAAAGCAATGATGGAGGTGATGGAAAGGGCAATGAAGGAGGTGATGAGGAAAAGGCAATAATGGTGGTGGTGAAAAGCACAATGATGGTGGTGGTGGAAAGGGCAATGATGGGGATGGTGGGGGAGGAGGAAATGATGGAGGTGGTGGAATGGACAATGATGGGGTGGTTGGGGAGAAGGCAATGATGGAGATGGTGAAAGGGCAATGATGGGGGTGGGGGAGAAGGCAATGATGGAGGTGGTGGAAGGGGAAGCAATGATGAGTGTGGTGGGGGAGGAGGAAATGATGGAGGTGGTGGAATGGGCAATGATGGGGTGGTGGAGGAAAAGGCAATGATGGTGGTAGTGGAAAGGATAATGGTGGTGGAAAGGGCAATGATGAGGTGGTGGGGGAGGAGGAAATGCTGGAGGTGGTGGAATGGGCAATGATGGGGGTGGTGGGGAAAAGGCAATGATGGTGGTATTGGAAAGGATAATGGTGGTGGAAAGGGCAATGATGGGGTGGTGGGGGAGGAGGAAATGTTGGAGGTGGTGGATGGACAATGATGGGGTGGTGGGGAGAAGGCAATGATAAAGGTGGTGGAATGGACAATGATGGAGTGGGGAGAGGAAAATAATGGGATGTGGGGGGGTGGAGGACATGGAGGGGTGTGGGGGATTGGGATGGGAGGAAGGGGGATTTATAATAGAGTTAGGAACAGGGGAGGTGGAGGAAGACGTTATTATCGCTTATTATTAGTGATGAGTGAGTATACTCGTTGCTCGGGTTTTCTCGAGGATGCTCGGGTGTCTTCTGAGTATTTTGGCGTGCTCGGAGATTTAGTTTGTGTCAACGCAGCTGCATGATTTGAGGCTGCTAGACAGCCTGAATACATGTGGGGGTTTCCAGTTTGTTAGGGAATACGCTCTCTCATCACTACTTATTATGTCTAAGACAGTCCCTTAGTATATAATGTACTCACTTATTATACATAGCACAATCACTTAATATATAGTTTACTCACTTATTATGTATAGCACAGTCCCTTAGTATAGTGTACTTGCTTATTATGTATAGTGCCATCCCTTAGTATACATTATATAGTCACTTTTTATGTATAACACAGTCCCATAGTATAAGGTGTACTCACTTAGGTATAGCACAATCCTTTAGTATATAGTGTACTCACTTATGTATAGCACAGTCCCTTAGTATATAGTGTACTCACTTATGTCTAACACAGTTCCTTAGTATATAGTGTGCTTACTTATTATGTTTAACACAGTTCCTTAGCATATAGTGTACAGACTTATTATGTATAGCACAGTCCCTTAGTATATAGTGTACTCACTTATGTATAGCACAGTCCCTTAGTATATAGTGTACTCACTTATGTACTGCACAGTCCCTTAGTATATAGTGTACTCACTTATTATGTCTAACACAGTTCCCTAGTATATAGTGTACTTACTTATTATGTATAACACAGTCACTTAGTATATAGTGTACTCACTTATGTATATCATAGTCCCTTAGTATATAGTGTACTCACTTATTATGTCTAACACAGTTCCTTAGTATATAGTGTACTTAGTATGTATAATACCAGCCTTAGTTAAATAGTTTCCTCTTTTATTTTGTATAACACTGTCCCTTATTATATACCATCCTCTCTAGTTATAAATGGTGACGTCCGTTATTATACAAGGTGGGCTGTTGTGAGTTCATTTTCCCCTTCACCATTGAGGTCTGATGAACTCCCTCTTCTGGTGAAGGAAGGTAGTGATGCTGATTACCAATCACCTGGGTATGATGATGATGACTGGGTGACGGGAATTGCTGACTGGATATAAGGCAGCCGACGCCCTTCTGCCTTGCTGGTCATCTCTCTGAGGGATTCTAGGAGACCAGTCTGATTCCTGCTCCTCAAAAGCTAAGTTTTCTGCACTGCCTTTTGCATTTGTGTTTTGTTTTGTTTTGCCTTGTTTTTCTGAATTTCTGCCATTCCCTGCTGGGGTGAGTTGATTTCCTTTTGCTCTGTCTTCAGAAAATACCTGAGTGCTGATATAGTCTTTTGAAGCCTAGCGTCTTCAGGGCCTTTTTCCCTATCAGCCTGTTGGCCCTTGTTTTGATAGGGTTTTTGGTGGATTGCAGACAGCAGCTTTCCTATCCTGTCCTATTTAGTTAGCTTGGGCCCCATCATTTGCTCAGCCTATCTTTCTATCTGTGTGAGTGTTTTTTCATCTTGCTTCACCGTCATTATATGTTGGGGGCTGCCTATTGCTTTGGGGTCTGCTCTGGGGCAGTTTAGATTTCCCTTTCTGTCTTTAGGCTATGTAGTTCTCCGGCTGTGATCGAGGGGTCTAGGGCACCGTAGGAACCCCCCACGGCTACTGCTAGTTGTTGTTGATAGGTTCAGGGGTCTGCAATCCGATAGCTGCCAACTTCTCTGGTTTTCTGGACTTAGCTAGTATTTCTGTTTTTGCCTCCTATGGTGACTCATTCATAACAGAATCACCAGCCATACCGCAGATCCTAGGGTACTCAATAGCAGGAAAGAATTGTAAAAAAAAAAAAAGTGTGTATATTTTTTCCTCTATATCTCTGAGGGCGTAGAGGGAATTTTTTTTTTTTCTCTCAATGGAGATAAAGCAATTGTCTGATCGTGTGGAGCAGCTCGCTGCGGAAGTGCGGGGAATTTCCGCCTACCTTGCTCATTCACATGCTGCTGAACCAAAGATCCCTACTCCTGATGTGTTTTTTGGGGATCGGTCTAAATTTTTGAATTTCAAAAATAATTGTAAATTATTTTTTGCCTTGAAGCCTAACTCGTCAGGGAGCTCCGTGCAGCAGGTTAAAATTGTCATCTCTTTGCTGCATGGCGATCCCCAGGATTGGGCGTTTTCTTTGAAACCAGATTATCCTTTTCTGACTAATGTGAACGCATTTTTTCAAGCCTTGGGGTTGTTGTATGACGAACCTAATGCTATTGATCAGGCTGAAAAGAACCTGTTTGCATTGAGCCAGGGTCGAGATTCTGGAGAATTGTACTGTCAAAAATTCCGAAAGTGGGTGGTCCTTACTACCTGGAATGATAATGCCTTGGCAGCTCTCTTTCGGAAGGGTTTGTCAGAAGCCGTAAAAGATACTATGGTGGGATTTCCTGTTCCCTCTGGTCTTGACGATTCTATGTCATTAGCCATTCAGGTTAATCGGCGTTTACGTGAACGCAGGACTGCACGAGAGGTGTTGCCACCTGTTGAACAAGTGTCTGAACCTATGCAATGTGATAGAGTTTTGTCCAGGGAGCAACATCAGGAGTTCAGAAGGCGTAATAAGCTGTGTTTTTTTTGTGGAGATGCCTCGCATATTATTTCTGTCTGTCCTAAACGAGAGAAACGTTTTGCACACACGTTTTCTGTGGGTGGTGTTCAACCTAAGTTTCTTCTGGCAATTACTCTGATCTGCTCCCTGTCCACATTTTCCTCCAAGGCTTTTGTGGATTCGGGAGCAGCCCTGAACCTCCACACTGATAAGGGGCAATACCCCGAAACAGCTGTATGTGGATGGATACCATGTTTTGGCATAGGTGGTTTCCTTCATTGGAGACTGCCCTTCCCGTGGTTGTTCCTTCCCGGGCAAAGACCTGGCTGATCATTGCTTGCATTGAGAAACACGTGATGGTGTCTCCGCGGCTTCTGTTTTGCATGTTTTACATATTTCCCATAAGGGATGGGGGCAGTGCTCTAGAATCACTGCGTTGAGAAACACGTGATGGTGTCTCTGCAGTGTCGGATGTTGATCTCCATGAGTTCATTCATCCTCCTCTTCATAGTCTTTTTACTAGGCATTGCTCCTACCAGCCAGTTTCCTACTCCACACTAATGAGGGGCAATACCCCGAAACAGCTGTATGTGGATGGATACCATGTTTTGGCATAGGTGGTTTCCTTCATTGGAGACTGCCCTTCCCGTGGTTGTTCCTTCCCGGGCAAAGACCTGGCTGGTCATTGCTTGCGTTGAGAAACACGTGATGGTGTCTCCGCGGCTTCTGTTTTGCATGTTTTACATATTTCCCATAAGGGATGGGGGCAGTGCTCTAGAATCACTGCGTTGAGAAACACGTGATGGTGTCTCCGCAGTGTCGGATGTTGATCTCCATGAGTTCATTCATCCTTCTCTTCATAGTCTTTTTACTAGGCATTGCTCCTACCAGCCAGTTTCCTACTCCACACTGATGAGGGGCAATACCCCGAAACAGCTGTATGTGGATGGATACCATGTTTTGGCATAGGTGGTTTCCTTCATTGGAGACTGCCCTTCCCGTGGTTGTTCCTTCCCGGGCAAAGACCTGGCTGGTCATTGCTTGCGTTGAGAAACACGTGATGGTGTCTCTGCGGCTTCTGTTTTCCATGTTTTACATATTTCCCATAAGGGATGGGGGCAGTGCTCTAGAATCACTGCGTTGAGAAACACGTGATGGTGTCTCCGCAGTGTCGGATGTTGATCTCCATGAGTTCATTCATCCTCCTCTTCATAGTCTTTTTACTAGGTATTGCTCCTACCAGCCAGTTCCCTACTCCACACTGATGAGGGGCAATACCCCGAAACAGCTGTATGTGGATGGATACCATGTTTTGGCATAGGTGGTTTCCTTCATTGGAGACTGCCCTTCCCGTGGTTGTTCCTTCCCGGGCAAAGACCTGGCTGGTCATTGCTTGCGTTGAGAAACACGTGATGGTGTCTCCGCGGCTTCTGTTTTGCATGTTTTACATATTTCCCATAAGGGATGGGGGGAAGTGCTCTAGAATCACTGCGTTGAGAAACACGTGATGGTGTCTCCGCAGTGTCGGATGTTGATCTCCATGAGTTCATTCATCCTCCTCTTCACTGAACCTAATGGACTTGGATTTTGCTAAACGTTGTGGATTTCCGATGACACCTCTGCGGACGCCTATCCCTTTGAGAGGGATTGATGCCACTCCTTTGGCGAAAAATAAACCTCAGTTTTGGACCCAGGTGGTAATGCGGGTCGCCCCAGACCATCAAGAAAATTGCAGATTTTTGGTGTTGCATAATTTGCATGATACCATTGTTCTGGGGTTTCCCTGGTTGCAAATTCATAATCCAGTTTTGGATTGGAAATCTGTGTCTGTGGTGAGTTGGGGTTGTCGTTGTGCCCTTAGTGAGGCTCCGGTTTTTTCCACCTCTCCTCAGTCACATGATGTTCCTGACTATTTGGCGGACTTTTATGATGTATTTAGTGAGAATGAGTCTGCGTCTTTGCCTCCTCATAGGAGTTATGACTGTGCAATTGAACTGAGCCCGGGGTGTAAATTTCCCAAGGGTCGGCTCTTCAATTTATCTGTACCCGAGCACGAGGCTATGTGATCCTACATTAAGGAGGCGTTGGAGAAGGGTCTTATTAGACCATCCTCTTCACTAGAGTTGAGCGAAACGGGTCGAAAAAATTCAAAAGTCGCCGACTTTTGGCAAAGTCGGGTTTCATGAAACGAAACCCGACCCTAGGATGAGGTCGGCCACGAGGTCGGCGACTTACGCGCCAAAGTCGCGTTTCAAAAGTTTGTTTTGCGCTCTTTTTCAGCCAATCAGGATCCACGGACACTGTGGGCAACGTGATGACATAGGCACGGGTCACCACCATCTTTCAGAAGGGCATGCAAGTGATTGGCTTGCTTTGGTGGGCGTCACAGGGGGTATAAAAGGGCGTGCACGCCGACCGCCATCTTACTTCTGCCGATCTTAGCATAGGGAGAGGTTGCTGCTGATTCTGTAGGGAGAGCGTTAGGCAGGGAAGAAGACAAAAAAACTGCTTCTGCTGCTAGCGATTTGGCCTGCACAACACACCAGTCACTGTGTGTGCAGTGCAAGGGGAGGCTATATAGTGGTGTATCAGTGGTGTTGGTTGTTGGGCTGCCTTCTAAGGCTTCCTGACAGGCTGGCATTGCTGTTTACCCACTGCTCCGCAAACTGCTTTTTTAAAAGCAATCCAATCTCCCTTATCCTCTAGTCACTTTGGTCACAGCTGCGCCATCGAGCCTGTCACATAGCGCTCAGATATTCATTGGGCCTCAAACTGCTTAAGCAATCCCAATTTTTTTTTTGTCCTGCTGAGAAGAAAAAAAAACTGCTTCTGCTGCTGATAGCAATTTGGCCTGCACAACACACCAGTCACTGTGTGTGCAGTGCAAGGGGAGGCTATATAGTGGTGTATCAGTGGTGTTGGTTGTTGGGCTGCCTTTTAAGGCTTCCTGACAGGCTGGCATTGCTGTTTACCCACTGCTCCGCAAACTGCTTTTTTAAAAGCAATCCAATCTCCCTTATCCTCTAGTCACTTTGGTCACAGCTGTGCCATCGAGCCTGTCACATAGCACTCAGATATTCATTGGGCCTCACACAATCCAAAAGTGTCCAGTGTCCAAAAGTGTGTGCAGATATTCAAAATCTCCCTTATCCTCTAGTCACTTTTGTCACAGCAGTGCCATCGAGCCTGTCACATAGCGCTGAGATATCAGTGGGCCTCACACAATCCAAAAGTGTCCAGTGTCCAAAAGTGTGTGCAGATATTCAAAATCTCCCTTATCCTCTAGTCACTTTTGTCACAGCAGTGCCATCGAGCCTGTCACATAGCGCTGAGATAACAGTGGGCCTCACACAATCCAAAAGTGTCCACTGTCCAAAAGTGTGTGCAGATATTCAAAATCTCCCTTATCCTCTAGTCACTTTTGTCACAGCAGTGCCATCGAGCCTGTCACATAGCGCTGAGATATCAGTGGGCCTCACACAATCCAAAAGTGTCCAGTGTCCAAAAGTGTGTGCAGATATTCAAAATCTCCCTTATCCTCTAGTCACTTTTGTCACAGCAGTGCCATCGAGCCTGTCACATAGCGCTCAGATATCAGTGGGCCTCACACAATCCAAAAGTGTCCAGTGTCCAAAAGTGTGTGCAGATATTCAAAATCTCCCTTATCCTCTAGTCACTTTTGTCACAGCAGTGCCATCGAGCCTGTCACATAGCGCTGAGATATCAGTGGGCCTCACACAATCCAAAAGTGTCCAGTGTCCAAAAGTGTGTGCAGATATTCAAAATCTCCCTTATCCTCTAGTCACTTAGGTCACAGCAGTGCCATCGAGCCTGTCACATAGCGCTGAGATAACAGTGGGCCTCACACAATCCAAAAGTGTCCACTGTCCAAAAGTGTGTGCAGATATTCAAAATCTCCCTTATCCTCTAGTCACTTTTGTCACAGCAGTGCCATCGAGCCTGTCACATAGAGCTGAGATATCAGTGGGCCTCACACAATCCAAAAGTGTCCAGTGTCCAAAAGTGTGTGCAGATATTCAAAATCTCCCTTATCCTCTAGTCACTTTTGTCACAGCAGTGCCATCGAGCCTGTCACATAGCGCTGAGATATCAGTGGGCCTCACACAATCCAAAAGTGTCCAGTGTCCAAAAGTGTGTGCAGATATTCAAAATCTCCCTTATCCTCTAGTCACTTTTGTCACAGCAGTGCCATCGAGCCTGTCACATAGCGCTGAGATATCAGTGGGCCTCACACAATCCAAAAGTGTCCAGTGTCCAAAAGTGTGTGCAGATATTCAAAATCTCCCTTATCCTCTAGTCACTTTTGTCACAGCAGTGCCATCGAGCCTGTCACATAGCGCTGAGATATCAGTGGGCCTCACACAATCCAAAAGTGTCCAGTGTCCAAAAGTGTGTGCAGATATTCAAAATCTCCCTTATCCTCTAGTCACTTTTGTCACAGCAGTGCCATCGAGCCTGTCACATAGCGCTGAGATATCAGTGGGCCTCACACAATCCAAAAGTGTCCAGTGTCCAAAAGTGTGTGCAGATATTCAAAATCTCCCTTATCCTCTAGTCACTTAGGTCACAGCAGTGCCATCGAGCCTGTCACATAGCGCTGAGATAACAGTGGGCCTCACACAATCCAAAAGTGTCCACTGTCCAAAAGTGTGTGCAGATATTCAAAATCTCCCTTATCCTCTAGTCACTTTTGTCACAGCAGTGCCATCGAGCCTGTCACATAGCGCTGAGATATCAGTGGGCCTCACACAATCCAAAAGTGTCCAGTGTCCAAAAGTGTGTGCAGATATTCAAAATCTCCCTTATCCTCTAGTCACTTTTGTCACAGCAGTGCCATCGAGCCTGTCACATAGCGCTGAGATAACAGTGGGCCTCACACAATCCAAAAGTGTCCACTGTCCAAAAGTGTGTGCAGATATTCAAAATCTCCCTTATCCTCTAGTCACTTTTGTCACAGCAGTGCCATCGAGCCTGTCACATAGCGCTGAGATATCAGTGGGCCTCACACAATCCAAAAGTGTCCAGTGTCCAAAAGTGTGTGCAGATATTCAAAATCTCCCTTATCCTCTAGTCACTTTTGTCACAGCAGTGCCATCGAGCCTGTCACATAGCGCTGAGATATCAGTGGGCCTCACACAATCCAAAAGTGTCCAGTGTCCAAAAGTGTGTGCAGATATTCAAAATCTCCCTTATCCTCTAGTCACTTTTGTCACAGCAGTGCCATCGAGCCTGTCACATAGCGCTCAGATATCAGTGGGCCTCACACAATCCAAAAGTGTCCAGTGTCCAAAAGTGTGTGCAGATATTCAAAATCTCCCTTATCCTCTAGTCACTTTTGTCACAGCAGTGCCATTGAGCCTGTCACATAGCGCTGAGATATCAGTGGGCCTCACACAATCCAAAAGTGTCCAGTGTCCAAAAGTGTGTGCAGATATTCAAAATCTCCCTTATCCTCTAGTCACTTTTGTCACAGCAGTGCCATCGAGCCTGTCACATAGCGCTGAGATATCAGTGGGCCTCACACAATCCAAAAGTGTCCACTGTCCAAAAGTGTGTGCAGATATTGAAAATCTCCCTTATCCTCTAGTCACTTTTGTCACAGCAGTGCCATCGAGCCTGTCACATAGCGCTGAGATATCAGTGGGCCTCACACAATCCAAAAGTGTCCAGTGTCCAAAAGTGTGTGCAGATATTCAAAATCTCCCTTATCCTCTAGTCACTTTTGTCACAGCAGTGCCATCGAGCCTGTCATATAGCGCTGAGATATCAGTGGGCCTCACACAATCCAAAAGTGTCCAGTGTCCAAAAGTGTGTGCAGATATTCAAAATCTCCCTTATCCTCTAGTCACTTTTGTCACAGCAGTGCCATCGAGCCTGTCACATAGCGCTGAGATATCAGTGGGCCTCACACAATCCAAAAGTGTCCAGTGTCCAAAAGTGTGTGCAGATATTCAAAATCTCCCTTATCCTCTAGTCACTTTTGTCACAGCAGTGCCATCGAGCCTGTCACATAGCGCTGAGATATCAGTGGGCCTCACACAATCCAAAAGTGTCCAGTGTCCAAAAGTGTGTGCAGATATTCAAAATCTCCCTTATCCTCTAGTCACTTTTGTCACAGCAGTGCCATCGAGCCTGTCACATAGCGCTCAGATATCAGTGGGCCTCACACAATCCAAAAGTGTCCAGTGTCCAAAAGTGTGTGCAGATATTCAAAATCTCCCTTATCCTCTAGTCACTTAGGTCACAGCAGTGCCATCGAGCCTGTCACATAGCGCTGAGATAACAGTGGGCCTCACACAATCCAAAAGTGTCCACTGTCCAAAAGTGTGTGCAGATATTCAAAATCTCCCCTGTCCTATAGACACCTTGTACCTTGTTTTACATTACTATATAGTTTGTTGGATTTTGTCTACATTTCTACCAAAAATGAGGAAGGCTGGTGGAAGAGGCCGTGGAATTGGGCGGGGGTTGGCAGCTGGTAATGATGGTGTTGGTGGTGGATCTGATGGTAGTGGCAAGAGCAAAATAGGACCGAATGCAGGAGGTGCTGACCCTGCGTCATCGTCTGGCTACATAAGGCCTCGAACGCTTAGTTTTCTAGGAGTTGGCAAACCGCTTTTAAAGCCAGAGCATCAGGAAAAAGTTTTGTCTTACATTGCTGACTCAGCCTCCAGCTCTATCGCCTCCTCTTCTTCAGTTGTAAAAAGTAAAAGCACTGAGTCGTCATTGGAGGCTCATGTTCATGAACCACATCTTTCCTTGTGTCCTTCACCCCAACCAAGATTGAAGGATGACGCAGGCCATACTACTGATTACTCCATGGAGCTGTTTTCACATACCATGCCTGGATTATCAAGTGAAATGGTGAATTACCCAGGCCAAGATGAATCTGACATGGAGTGCACTGATGCACAGCCGCTGATGGATGATTCTGCTGGTACATTCACTCAGAGCACTACATTGTCCTCGCAGTGTACAGAGCCAGATTCTGACCCTGATGAGACTCAGGTGCCCCTTCCCGCACACTATACCACCATACACGGTGACACAGAGGAAGGTGCACATGACATAGAAGAGGAGGTGATGGATGACCCAGTTGTTGACCCAGATTGGCATCCATTGGGGGAAGAGGGTGCTGCTTCCAATAGCTCAGATGAGGAGCATCCACAGCAGACATCGACATCGCAACAGCTGTTATCTGGCAGGCCCGGAGCACTCCAAAGACAGGTTCCAAACATCAAAAGAGTTGCTGGACAGCTTGTCCAGAGGGTCAAAAGATCACAGCGTGCTAGGCCGCAAAATGTCTGCCAAAGTAGGAAGAGTGCAGTGTGGCACTTTTTTGAACAAAATCCTCATGATCAGGCCAAGGTTATCTGTAAGAAGTGCGCAAAGACCTTTAGCCGAGGGAAAAATCTGAAAAATTTGAATACCAGTTGCATGCTTAGACATTTAACCAGCATGCACTTGCAAGCGTGGACACAACACCAAACCTCAAGTGCCACATGTGCAACTGATCACAACGAAGGTAGTCAGCAACGCTACATTGTTTCCCCCACCGTAAGCCCACCGGTTAGCACAGCAGCAAATGTTGAGGTGTCGTTGCAAGACCACAGCAGTCAGGGAATCCCACTGTTATATCAACGAAAGACTGATTCTAGGCCATCAGAAAGAACACCAACTCCATCACCATCATCAACCCTCTCTCAGTCCGCCCTGTCCACCGCTACTTCCACCATATGCAGCTCTCAAGTCCAGCTCACCCTCCCAGACACTATGAGTAGGTCAAGAAAGTACTCAGTCTCTCATCCGCGTACACTGGGTTTGAACGCCCACATTGCCAAACTAATCTCGTTTGAAATGATGCCCTTTCGGTTGGTGGAAAGCACAGCTTTCTGCGAACTCATGGCCTATGCAGTACCACGCTATGACCTACCCAGTCGCCACTTCTTCTCTCGCAAAGCCATCCCAGCCCTCCACCATCATGTGAAAGACCGCATTGTCCATGCACTCAAGCAGTCAGTGAGCGGAAAGGTGCACCTCACAACTGATGCATGGTCCAGTCGGCATGGCCAGGGCCGTTACGTGTCCATCACTGCGCACTGGGTTAATGTGGTGGATGTAGGGTCCACAGGGGACAGCGGTGGTGGGACAGTGCTGCCTAGCCCACGGTATAGGAAACAGTTGGCTGTAGGCGTTCGACCCTCCTCCTCCTCCTCCTCCTCCAGAAGCGAAAGCTCGTCCACAGAGCGCAGTCGTACGAGCACTCCATCTGCAGCTGCCACTGTTGCACACGATGTGTCCCCCTATCGAGCAGCTAGTGGAAAGCGTCAGCAGGCTGTGTTGCAGATGATGTGTTTGGGCGACAGACACACCGCCGAGGTGCTGGCCGAGTACTTGAAGCGACAAACTGAGTCATGGCTGGGCAGTGTACATCTTGAGGCAGGCAAGGTAGTTAGTGATAACGGCCGTAATTTTGTGGCAGCCATAGCCCTTTCAAAACTCAGCCACATACCTTGCTTGGCTCACACCTTGAACCTGGTGGTGCAGTGCTTCCTCAAAAATTATCCGGAGTTAACAGTCCTGCTCCATAAGGTGCGAAGACTGTGCGCGCACATCCGCCGGTCGCCTGTACACTCCGTTCGTATGCAGAAGCTGCAGCGATTGCTCCACCTTCCCAACCACCGCCTCATTATCGACATTGCAACAAGGTGGAACTCCACCCTGCACATGGTGGAGCGGCTGTGCGAGCAGAGGCAGGCCATAATGCATTTGTGGGAGGATACACGGCCAGGCACTTTGAGAGCAGACATGGAGTTGACAGGTGTGCAGTGGTCGAAGCTGAAAGACCTTTGTAAAGTCCTTCAATGTTTTGAGGAATGCACACGGCTGGTAAGCGCAGACGACGCCATCCTAAGCATGAGCATCCCACTTATGCGTCTGCTCATGCAAACTTTGACGCACCTTAAGGAGCAGGCGTCTGCAGCCAATGTTGATGAGGAGGAAGAGGAGGAGGGAATCCTTGATGACATTCAGCCATTGTCTGCTCAGGGACCTCTCCTGGACGAGGTGGAGGAAGAAGAGGAGGAGGAGGATGATGATGGGGATGATTACTTAGGGGAGGAGGATGCATCTCGTGGGGCAAGTGAAAATGTTGGCGTGGCAAGGTCTGGTACAGGGTTTGTGCATGACTGGAGGGATGTGGATTTGCCAGAAAGTGCTCCTCCACCCAGCACTCGCAGTGCATCATTGACACCGGGAACATTGGCCCACATGTCAGATTATGCCTTGCGGATCCTAAAAAGGGACCCCCGCATTGCCAAAATGATGAACGATGATGACTACTGGTTGGCCAGCATCCTGGATCCACGCTATAAAGGCAAATTACAAAACATCATGCCACAGGAGAACCTTGACCTAATATTGGCTAATAAACAAGCAACTCTGGTAAATCGGTTGCTTGAGGCATTCCCAGCACACAGCAGCGGTGATGGTTCTCACACGAGCCGTACGGGCCGGGGGAAGCTTGGCAGAGGTGTTCGTGGTGCACACAGCAGAAGTGGCGTTGGAGACAGGGGTTTCATGACAATGTTTTGGACTGATTTTTCAAATACCGCTCACACAACTGGTAATACTGCATCGATGGAAAGTGACAGGAGACAGCAGTTGTCAACTATGGTTACAAACTACTTTTCCTCCCATATCGATGTTCTCCCACACAGGTCATTCCCCTTTGACTATTGGGCCACTAAACTGGACACCTGGCCTGAATTGGCCCAATATGCCTTACAGGAGCTCGCTTGCCCAGCTGCAAGTGTGCTATCGGAAAGAGTCTTCAGTGCAGCTGGATCAATCCTGACAGAAAAAAGGACCCGTCTGTCAACCCAAAATGTGGATGATCTAACCTTCATTAAAATGAACCACGCATGGGTTTCCAAGGATTTTGTCCCACCTTCCCCTGATGACACATAGGGTGACAGAAAAATGGCTTGCTTTGGTCCACCTCTTCCTGGTACTTCACCTATTTCGCCTTTTGCATCAGCTGAATGTCCAACATCAACATATGCCACTTTCTAAAACTCCCTAACTGTGCTGCCTCCCCCCCCATGGCCGGGGTCACCACCTAGCGCACGACACCGTGCGAGTGCCGTTGCCCTGGACAGGTGGGTAGGCAGACTCTTGGGCGCGGGCACTGGCACAGGGTCCCTCATAGTGCAATCAAGTGTCTCTGACGGTGGTGGTGCACACCCGCCGTCAGACACACCGCTGTACTATGAGGGGCCCAGTGCCAGTACTGACGCCCACGAGTGGGCCCCCCTTGCTTGGGCAGGGCCCCAGCGTTTGCAATCTTTACCTCTCCCTGCTCCTCCGCTGTGTAATCTGGGCCGTCAAATCCATACTGTGCCTGACACCGTCTGAGCCTGCCTCCTGATGTATAGACATATATTTTGAATGTGTACGCTATACATACATGTTATCCGGGGATACGGTACCCTTTCTAGTCTTTATGCAATCACGTGCAATCCATACTGGGCCTAACACCGTCTGAGCCTGCCTCATGCTGTATAGACATATATTTTGAATGTGTACGCTATCCATACATGTTATCCGGTGATACGGTACCCTTTCTAACCTTTGTGCAATCACGTGCAATCCATACTGGGCCTAACACCGTCTGAGCCTGCCTCATGCTGTATAGACATATATTTTGAATGTGTACGCTATCCATACATGTTATCCGGGGATACGGTACCCTTTCTAACCTTTGTGCAATCACGTGCAATCCATACTGGGCCTAACACCGTCTGAGCCTGCCTCATGCTGTATAGACATACACTCACTGGCCACTTTATTAGGTACACCTGTCCAACTGTGTGTTAAGACTTAATTTCTAATCAGCCAATCACATGGCGGCAACTCAGTGCATTTAGGCATGTAGACATGGTCAAGACAATCTCCTGCAGTTCAAACCGAGCATCAGTATGGGGAAGAAAGGTGATTTGAGTGCCTTTGAACGTGGCATGATTGTTGGTGCCAGAAGGGCTGGTCTGAGAATTTCAGAAACTGCTGATCTACTGGGATTTTCACGCACAACCATCTCTAGGGTTTACAGAGAATGGTCCGAAAAAGAAAAAAAATCCAGTGAGCGGCAGTTCTGTGGCCGGAAATGCCATGTTGATGCCAGAGGTCAGAGGAGAATGGGCAGACTGGTTCGAGCTGATAGAAAGGCAACAGTGACTCAAATTGCCACCCGTTACAACCAAGGTAGGCAGAAGAGCATCTCTGAACGCACAGTGCGTCGAACTTTGAGGCAGATGGGCTACAGCAGCAGAAGACCACACTGGGTACCACTCCTCTCAGCTAAGAACAGGAAACTGAGGCTACAATTTGCACAAGCTCATCGAAATTGGACAGTAGAAGATTGGAAAAACGTTGCCTGGTCTGATGAGTCTCGATTTCTGCTGCGCCATTCGGATGGTAGGGTCAGAATTTGGCGTAAACAACATGAAAGCATGGATCCATCCTGCCTTGTATCAACGGTTCAGGCTGGTGGTGGTGGTGTCATGGTGTGGGGAATTTTTTCTGGGCACTCTTTGGGCCCCTTGGTACCAATTGAGCATCGTTGCAACGACACAGCCTACCTGAGTATTGTTGCTGACCATGTCCATCCCTTTATGACCACAATGTACCCAACATCTGATGGCTACTTTCAGCAGGATAATGCGCCATGTCATAAAGCTCGAATCATCTCAGATTGGTTTCTTGAACATGACAATGAGTTTACTGTACTCAAATGGCCTCCTCAGTCACCAGATCTCAATCCAATAGAGCATCTTTGGGATGTGGTGGAACGGGAGATTCGCATCAGGGATGTGCAGCCGACAAATCTGCGCCAACTGTGTGATGCCATCATGTCAATATGGTCCAAAATCTCTGAGGAATGCTTCCAGCACCTTGTTGAATCTCTGCCACGAAGAATTGAGGCAGTTCTGAAGGCAAAAGGGGGTCCAACCCCTTACTAGCATGGTGTACCTAATAAAGTGGCCAGTGAGTGTATATTTTGAATGTGTACGCTATCCATACATGTTATCCGGGGATACGGTACCCTTTCTAACCTTTGTGCAATCACGTGCAATCCATACTGGGCCTAACACCGTCTGAGCCTGCCTCATGCTGTATAGACATATATTTTGAATGTGTACACTATCCATACATGTTATCCGGGGATACGGTACCCTTTCTAACCTTTGTGCAATCACGTGCAATCCATACTGGGCCTAACACCGTCTGAGCCTGCCTCATGCTGTATAGACATATATTTTGAATGTGTACGCTATCCATACATGTTATCCGGGGATACGGTACCCTTTCTAACCTTTGTGCAATCACGTGCAATCCATACTGGGCCTAACACCGTCTGAGCCTGCCTCCTGAGAAATATATTTTGAATGTGTACGCTATCCATACATGTTATCTGGGGATACGGTACCCTTTCTAACCTTTGTGCAATCACGTGCAATCCATACTGGGCCTAACACCGTCTGAGCCTGCCTCATGCTGTATAGACATATATTTTGAATGTGTACGCTATCCATACATGTTATCCGGTGATACGGTACCCTTTCTAACCTTTGTGCAATCACGTGCAATCCATACTGGGCCTAACACCGTCTGAGCCTGCCTCCTGAGACATATATTTTGAATGTGTACACTATCCATACATGTTATCCAGGGATACGGTACCCTTTCTAACCTTTGTGCAATCACGTGCAATCCATACTGGGCATAACACCGTCTGAGCCTGCCTCCTGAGACATATATTTTGAATGTGTACGCTATCCATACATGTTATCTGGGGATACGGTACCCTTTCTCACCTTTGTGCAATCACGTGTAATCCATACTGGGCGTGAGAACGGCTGGCGAGCTGTTAAGCAAGCTACAGCACCTGTCCAGACAAGTACAGGGATTCCCTAGCGAGGAGACTTATTTGATTGTTTTCAATGTTGGGACAGCAATTTTTGGGGAGCACTATTCTCTGGAGAATGATAGATGGGGCCCACCATACAATGGAACATTCCAAAGGTGGACATCAGACACTGGAGCAGCATTTACAGGGCCCATTATACACTAGAGCATTAGAAATGGGGCCCATTATGTTTGGAGCATTATTTGGGCCCATAAGACAGTGGAGCTTCATCCATGAGGACCAACATATACTGTAGCATTATGTGGAGCTCATCCTATACTGTTTCAAACATTATATGGGACCAATGATTCTGTATGGAGAAATAGATGGGCCTCGTCATGAGATGTAAAAAGTGAGGTATTTTTCATTGGACTATACCGCTATTTCTCTGCCGTATCGGAGCATGATGAGTTGTGGTATGTGTTAAAGGGGCGCTCTTTCGCCCAGGGCACATGAAAACCTGGAGCCAGCCCTCCCCCCCCACAGTTTGTAGCCAAATAACCCCCATTTTTCAGTGCGTAACTTGTATTATGAAGTTAATTAAGGTTGACAAGCTTAAGAAAGAAGAATTGATGCTTTTGGCATTCAAATGGGCACTGTAGGTGTGTTTCCTGTCCTCTTCTCACTGCCGACTTTTATTCCCCATTGACTTACATTGGGTTTCGTGTTTCGGGACGACCCCGACTGTTCCCTAAAATCGGACGATCTTGCTCGACCCGACTTTTGGAAAAGTCGGGTTTCACGAAACGAAACGCGACCCTAAAAAACCAAAAGTCGCTCAACTCTACTCTTCACCCTTAGGTGCTGGCTTTTTTTTCGTGGCCAAAAAGGATGGTTCATTAAGGCCTTGTATTGATTATCGTGCCCTCAACAAAATTACTATTAAATATCAGTATCCGTTACCCCTGATTTCGGATCTATTCTCCAGAATTAAAGGTGCTTGCTGGTTTACCAAGCTTGACCTCAGGGGGGCGTATAATCTTATCCGCATTAAGCATGGAGATGAATGGAAGACGGCGTTTAATACTCCGGAGGGACATTTTGAGTACCTGGTGATGCCTTTTGGGCTCACTAATGCCCCTTCTGTCTTCCAGTGATTCATGAACGACATTTTCCGGGACTTTGTGGATAAATTTTTGATTATCTATCTGGATGATATTTTGATTTTCTCCAGGGATTGGGATTCTCATGTGGAACATGTTCGGACTGTGTTCCGGATCTTGAGGTAGAATTCCCTGTATGTCAAAGGATCGAAATGCCTTTTTGGGGTACAGAGGATTTCTTTTTTGGGATTTATTTTGTCTCCGTCAACTATTGAAATGGACCCGGCCACTTTTTTGAAGGCCCTCCAGAAGTTTTTCGGTTTTGCTAATTTTTATTGGAAATTTATAGCAAAATTTTCTAGTATTGCCAAGCCATTGACTGATCTGACTAAGAAGGGTGCTGATTAGAGTTGAGCGATACCGTCCGATACTTCAAAGTATCGTATCGGATGGTATCGGCCGATCTTTAAAAAAAGTATCGGTATCGCCGATTCCGATATCGGAAGTCCCATTCAAGTCTATGGGACTTCCGGTATCGGAATAAGAAAAACCCTTTCCTGCCCTTGTACAGCCTCTCTGGGGTCTGTACGGGCCTTTTGGGGGGCTGTGCCGGCCTGCCAGGGGGTCTGTGCAGGCTCCGGTGGTCTGTGCCGGCCTGCCGGTGGTCTGTGCAGGCTCCGGGGGGCTGTGCCGGCCTGCCGGGGGGCTGTGCCGGCCTGCCGGGGGGCTGTGCAGGCTCCGGGGGGCTGTGCAGGCTCCGGGGGGCTGTGCCGGCCTGCCGGGGGGCTGTGCCGGCCTGCCGGTGGTCTGTGCAGGCTCCGGGGGTCTGTGCAGGCATCGTCCGATGGGACTACAAGTCCCATCGGGCGATGCCTGCTACCATGACAGTGATTGACACATTAGCCAATGATGGGACAGTAGTAGTCCCATCATCCGGCTAATGTGTTAAATGTAAAAAAAAAAAAAAAAAATACTACATACATACTACATGCATGCTACATACATACTACATGCTACATACATACTACATATATACTACATACATACTACATACATGCTACATACATACTGCATGCTACATACATACTACATACATACTACATACATACTACATACATACTACATGCATGCTACATACATACTACATATATACTACATGCATGCTACATACATACTACATACATACTACATACATGCTACATACATACTGCATGCTACATACATACTACATACATACTACATACATACTACATGCATGCTACATACATACTACATGCATGCTACATACATACTACATGCATGCTACATACATACTACATGCATGCTACATGCATGCTACATACATACTACATGCTACATACATACCACATACATACTACATACATACTACATACTACATATATACTACATGCATGCTACATACATACTACATGCTACATACATACCACATACATACTACATACATACTACATACATACTACATGCTACATACATACTACATATATACTACATGCATGCTACATACATACTACATGCTACATACATACCACATACATACCACATACATACTACATACATACTACATGCTACATACATACTACATATATACTACATGCATGCTACATACATACTACATGCTACATACATACCATATACATACTACATACATGCTACATATATACTACATGCATGCTACATACATACTACATATATACTACATGCATGCTACATACATACTGCATGCTACATGCATGCTACATACATACTACATACATACTACATGCTACATACATACCACATATATACTACATACATACAATACATTCATACAATACATACATAGACATACAGTACATATAACATAGAGTAACATACTTACCAATACTTGTCACATTGTTCCC
The DNA here is from genome assembly GCF_039654945.1 of Dendrobates tinctorius. Taxonomy (NCBI): domain Eukaryota; kingdom Metazoa; phylum Chordata; class Amphibia; order Anura; family Dendrobatidae; genus Dendrobates; species Dendrobates tinctorius. The sequence goes on along the minus strand of NW_027361750.1, from coordinate 25,200,082 downwards.
CGAAGCCATTGTCTTTTCCGGAATAAATATTAACATAACAAACCACAAAAATACTCACCCACGATCCGAAGCAGTCCACGAGTGTGTCCCACGACGATCTTGGGTAGAGAACTGCAGCATCAGATGATGCTGCCGTTCTCTACGGGCTGCAGGAATCCAATGACGGAAGGTAGGTATCCTTCCGCACTGTATTCCTCCGCCACTTAAAAAAAAAAAAGTCCCTAGTCTCACTTTATGCCATTGCTGTGTGGGAATTTCCCACGCAGCAATGGCATAAAGTGAGACTAGGGACTTTTGTATGTGGTATGTATGTAGCATGTAGTATGTATGTAGCATGCATGTAGCATGCATGTAGTATGTATGTAGCATGCATGTAGTATGTATGTAGCATGCATGTAGTATGTATGTAGTATGTATGTAGTATGTATGTAGCATGCAGTATGTATGTAGCATGTATGTAGTATGTATGTAGTATATATGTAGTATGTATGTAGCATGTAGTATGTATGTAGCATGCATGTAGTATGTATGTAGCATTTTTTTTTTTTTTTTTTAACATTTAACACATTAGCCGGATGATGGGACTACTACTGTCCCATCATTGGCTAATGTGTCAATCACTGTCATGGTAGCAGGCATCGCCCGATGGGACTTGTAGTCCCATCGGACGATGCTTGCACAGACCCCCGGACATCAGCACAGCCCCCCGGCAGGCCGGCACAGCCCCCCGGCAGGCCGGTACAGACCCCCACAGGGTGCACAGACCACCGGCAGGCCGGCACAGCCCCCCGGCAGGCCGGTACAGACCCCGGGCAGTCCACACAGCCCCCCGGCAGGCCGGCACAGCCCCCCGGCAGGCCGGCAGAGACCCCCGGAAGGCCCGAAATGACGGCGCATCATGATGCGCACACACCGCGCATCATGATGACGTCAGGCCGTCAATCAACTGAACTTCCGATTCCGATGCCGAATTCCGATATTGAAAAAATATCGGAAGTCGGTATCGGAATTCCGATACAGCAAGTATCGGCCGATACCCGATACTTGCGGTATCGGAATGCTCAACACTAGTGCTGATGTGTTGAATTGGTCTCCGGAGGCTGTTTCTTCCTTTCAGGAGCTGAAGCGAAGATTCACTTCTGCCCCGGTTTTGCGGCAACCTGATGTCTCACTCCCGTTCCAGGTAGAGGTGGACGCTTCTGAGATTGGTGCAGGAGCTGTCTTGTCCCAAAAGGATCTTGTAACATCTAAAATGAATCCCTGTGCTTTCTTTTCCCGAAAGTTCTCTCCATCTGAACGTAACTATGATGTGGGGAATCGGGAACTGTTAGCCATGAAATGGGCATTTGAGGAGTGGAGACATTGGTTGGAGGGAGCTAAACATCAAGCCGTGGTCCTCACTGACCACAAGAATTTGATTTACCTGGAGTCGGCCAAATGCTTGAACCTTAGACAGGCTAGGTGGGCCTTGTTTTTTACACGTTTTGATTTTGTGGTCTCTTTTCTTCCTGGCACTAAGAATGTCAAGGCTGACGCTCTTTCTAGGAGCTTCTTTGCTGATTCTCCTGTGGTGACCAAGCCTGCTACCATCTTAGGCGAAGGGGTAGTTCTTTCTGCCATCTCGCCCGATTTGAGATGTGCTCTGGAAGAGTTCCAGGAGGACAAACCTGAGCGTTGTCCCAGGGGAAAGTTGTATGTTCCTGACCAGTGGAAGAAGAGGGTGAAGTCTGAAGTTCATTGCTCTGCATTGGCTGGTCATCCAGGTATTTTTGGTACTAGATATCTGGTGAGTCGGTCTTTTTGGTGGCCCGCCTTGTCTCATGATGTCAGGAATTTTGTGCAGTCCTGTGGGACTTGCTCCCGGTCTAAACCTTGTTCTCGCTCTAGTGGGTTGTTGATGCCTTTGCCGGTCCCCAGGAGGCCATGGACCCATATTTCAATGGATTTCATCTCTGATATGCCTGTCTCTCAGAGAATGACTGTTATTTGGGTGATTTGTGATAGGTTCTCTAAGATGGTTCATCTTGTACCACTCCCTAAGTTGCCATCTTCCTCTGAGTTGGTGGCCCTGTTTTTGCAACAGGTGGTTCGCTTGCACGGGATTCCTGAGAACATTGTATCTGACAGAGGAGTTCAGTTTGTGTCTAGATTTTGGAGGACTTTCTGTTCCAAGCTGGGAATTCAGTTGTCCTTCTCCTCTGCTTTTCACCCTCAGACCAATGGGCAGACAGAGAGAACAAACCAGACCTTGGAGTCGTATTTGAGATGTTTTATTTCCGCTGATCAGGATGATTGGGATTCATTTTTGCCCTTGGCCGAATTTGCTTTAAATAATAGAGCTAGTTCTGCCACTTTGATGTCACCTTTTTTTTGTAACTTTGGGTTTCATCCTCGATTTTCTTCAGGGCAGGTGGAGCCTTCTGCCTGCCCAGGTGTTGACACTGTGGTGGAGAGAATGCACCAGATCTGGGACCAAGTGGTGGATAAGTTATCTCTCTCCCAGGAAAAGGCCCAGCGGTTTTCCAACCGACATAGAACCATTGGTCCCCAGTTTAAGGTTGGTGATATGGTTTGGTTATCATCAAAAAATATCGCTATGAAGGTGGCTTCTCCTAAGTTTAAGCCTAGATTTATTGGACCTTACAAGATTTTGGAGATTATTAATCCGGTCTCTTTTCGTTTGGCTCTTCCTGTCACATTTAAAATCCATAATGTGTTTCATAAGTCCTTGTTGAAGAGGTTTGTTGAACCAGTAGTTCCTGGGGTGGCACCTCCGGACCCTGTATTGGTTGAAGGTAACATGGAATATGAGGTAGAGAAGATACTGGATTCCCGTCTGGCTAGACAGAGAGTCCAGTATTTGGTTAAGTGGAAGGGTTATGGTCAGGAGGATAATTCCTGGGTCTCTGCCTCTGATATTCATGCCAAAAGATTGGTGCGTGCCTTTCATCGGGCTCACTCTGATCTCCCTGGTGGCGTGGATGAGGGTTCGGTGACCCCTCCTCAAGGGGGAGGTACTCTTGTGAGTTCATTTTCTCCTTCACCATTGAGGTCTGATGAACTCCCTCTTCTGGTGAAGGAAGGTAGTGAGGCTGATTACCAAGCACCTGGGTATGATAATGATGACTGGGTGACGGGAATTGCTGACTGGATATAAGGCAGCCGATGCCCTTCTGCCTTGCTGGTCATCTCTCTGAGGGATTCTAGGAGACCAGTCTGATTCCTGCTCCTCAAAAGCTAAGTTTTCTGCACTGCCTTTTGCATTTGTGTTTTGTTTTGCCTTGTTTTTCTGAATTTCTGCCATTGCCTGCTGGGGTGAGTTGATTTCCTTTTGCTCTGTCTTCAGAAAATACCTGAGTGCTGATATAGTCTTTTGAAGCCTAGCGTCTTCAGGGCCTTTTTCCCTATCAGCCTGTTGGCCCTTGTTTTGATAGGGTTTTTGGCGGATTGCAGACAGCAGCTTTCCTATCCTGTCCTATTTAGTTAGCTTGGGCCCCATCATTTGCTCATCCTATCTTTCTATCTGTGTGAGTGTTTTTTCATCTTGCTTCACCGTCATTATATGTTGGGGGCTGCCTATTGCTTTGGGGTCTGCTCTGGGGCAGTTTAGATTTCCCTTTCTGTCTTTAGGCTATGTAGTTCTCCGGCTGTGATCGAGGGGTCTAGGGCACCGTAGGAACCCCCCACGGCTACTGCTAGTTGTTGTTGATAGGTTCAGGCGTCTGCAATCCGATAGCTGCCAACTTCTCTGGTTTTCTGGACTTAGCTAGTATTTCTGTTTTTGCCTCCTACGGTGACTCATTCATAACAGTGGGCCATTTTATGGATGCACTTAAATAAAATGGCAATGGTTAGTGATATCAACTTCCTGTTTGTGGCACATTAGTAGTTGGGAGGGGAAAACTTTTCAAGATGGGTGGTAACCATCGCAGCCATTTTGAAGTCAGCCATTTTGGATCCAACTTTATTTTTTCCATTGGGAAGAGGGTCATGTGAAACATCAAACTTATTGATAATTTCACAAGAAAAGCAATGGTGTGCTTGGTTTTAATGTAACTTTATTCTTTCAGGAGTTATTTACAAGTTTATGAACACTTATAAAATGTGTTCCAAGTGCTGCCCATTGTATTGGATTGTCAATGCAACCTTCTCCCACTCTTGACACACTGATAGCAACACCGCATTGTATGTCTATCAATGTTTAATAAAATGATTTTCGATTTTATAAAATGAGTGACACTCTTGTTTTTTGCATCACCTCACAGTGACATGACCTTTGTGATATATTTGTGCATTCAGAGTGTAGCCTGCTCCTTTATAGGATAATGGCCTTGGGTATTGTGCTTACTATTAAAAGTTTTAAAATTGCAAAATGTTCAAAATTTTCGCCATATTTCCATTTTTTCATAAATAAACACGTCATATAGAAGAAATTTTACCTTTAACATGAAGTAAAATGTGTCACGAAAAAGCATTATCTGAATTAGTGGGATCCGTTAAAGCGTTCCAGAGTTATAACCTCATAAAGTGACAGTGGTCAGAATTGTAAAAATTGGCCTGGTCATTAAGCTGCAAAATAGCTCTGTCACTAAGGGGTTAATATATGGAGGGCTATGAGGAGTGTATTACACTATATGGAGGACTATAGGAAGTGTATAATACTATATGTAGGACTGAGGAGTGTATTTTAATATATGGAGGACTATACAGAGTATATTATACTATATGGAGGACTATAGGGAGTGTATTATACTATATGGAGGACTATGGGGAGTGTTTTATACTATATGGAGGACTATGGGGAGTATATTATACTATATGGAGGACTATGGGGATTGTATTATACTATATAGAGGACTATGGGGCACATTATATTATATAGAGGACTATGGGGCATATTATACTATATGGAGGACTATGAGGCACATTATACTATATGGAGGACTACGGGGTGTGCATTTTACAATATGGAGGACTGGGGTGCACATTATAATATATGGAGAACTATGGGGTGTATTATACTAAACAAGTAAAATGCTGCCTATTCATCGAGTGATTGGATTATTTATGCCGGAACAAAAATCATTGTTCTCAGGAGCACATCGCCCAGTGAAAACTGCAGATGTGCTGCTGATAACATGATACCGTATGGGGACAGATTGATCTAATAATGATTGTTCTGTTCCCATCATTATTCCTCAGCCAGTGGAAAGAGGCCGGGAAACAAGCGTCGAACGACTTCAATATTGTTGATCACACTCGTTTACCGGCCTGAACTCAGAGCATGTAAATACAACCAAAATGCTTCTATGTGATGTGCAATATGTTAGAATTTGGGGCCCCATTTTAAACTTTTGCCTAGGGCCCCACTTTGCCTAAAATCGGCCCTGCATGTAACACCTGACAGGTTCTCTTTAACAGTGAACACTATAAACAGGAAACTTTTATAAATGTCCTATATATAGCATAAAGAACACTTCAATCACATTTACTCTATCAACAAAAAATCAATGTGAATCGGAAATCACAATATTATATTATTGATGAGGATTAAAAAACACATTACCTCAGAAAATTTGGAGAGTAAAACAGAGTACAGAAGACTAAGGCCTCTTTTACACTTCAGTTTTTTACAATCAGTCACAATCCGCCAGGTTTTGAAAAAAACGGATCCGCAATTTTCTTTTGAGGATCTGTTTTTTTCCCCATTGACTTCCATTATTGGCGGATTGTGACGGATTGCCGTCCGTTGCATCCGTTTTTTTTGCGGATCCGCCAAAAGTTGCTGTCCATCACCATCCTCAAAGATTTCAAAACGGAGCTTGCAACGTTTTTTTCTCTGGCGGATCCTCCAGACACTGATTTAACCCGAAATTCTTTCTGGGTGCCGGACAAAAAAAAATTCTCTCTCTCTCTCTCTCTCTCTCTCTCTCCTTTTCCAGGCTGCGATTCCTTTAAAATTCTGCATTTGTCGGATCCGTCAAAAAAACGGACGGGTGGCATCCGTTCTCATCAGTACTACAACGGATCCGCCATCCGTCCTTCTGGTGGATTATGACTGATGCAAAAAACTGAAGTGTGAAAGAGGCCTAAGACAAAGCAAAAGTTACTCCAAAGCACTAAGAGCCATCTATCATGTTATAAATTACGAGATGTAATTAGATGGCTGGATCGATCTGCATAAGATTGACTTGGAGTTGTATTTCTTGAAATTTGCAGGTCCCTGAGATTTTGAACTCTACAATTCGATACGAAATGATCTACCAAAAAATAAAATAAAAACATTTCAGGTGCCATTTCACACACTGTTGAAGACTCAGAGAGTGAGCTAATTGTGTCAAGCACAGCCAAGCAGGCTTCCTCAAAATGCCCTGCAGCTATACCACATCATACAGCCTAGCGCAACTAATTATGGGGCTATTACAGGCAGTATAAAAGATGGGGGTCGGTTAAGGAGTACCATTGTATGCATGTACAATGTAGGGAAAGGAGGTCAAAGCGCGCACAGCTCATTCCACCTAGGGATAGAAAAAGGCCTAATCTGATTGTGCTATACTTCTTCAGTGCTGTAGAAGATTGAAAATGGGAGGGCTAATGTCAATCTGTGAATAGTAATTCATATACTCAAGTGATATGTAGGGAACTGCTTTAGCTGTATAGTCACTCATTGTGACAGAATTGATTTATCTGAGATATACTGCAGCAATAGTCAGGGCTTGTTCAGATGAGCACATAGCTCGGACGAGTGCTATCCAATGCCGATCAGCGTTTTTTCCTACAGACTGAATTAGCTAGTTGTATACTGACAAAGATTCTAATAGAAGAATCATAATTATATTAATATGTTGGAATCACTTCTCTTCTATAATCAATGGGATTTGTAAGAATATTCAACAGGACAGTAAGAGGGATATACTGTATAACAGACTGTTTTATGACAATATTTTGTTTAAGTCTCATGTGCAAATTTTAAACCTGTAAAATTGTCATTATTATCAGTTGATAAATATATAAGAGTAAAATAATATTTGTATTTACACAGTTTACTTATTTCCCTACTGTCGTAACTCAGGTCACTTTCAGGATAGTGTTATACAACATTTGAACTCCCTTTGCTGCCTCCTTCAGGTGCTTCCATCTTAAGCCCAAAAGAATAGAAAACAAGCGGAACCTCAATGCATGGAGTTGTCTGATACCTACAATGTCCTTTGTAAATATGTATATTTAAGCCCTAAGGACTGTAGCCATTTGTTTATTAGAAGATTATCTACTATTCTCTCTATACAGCCATTCTCTGTGACGCTGGGTCACTTCTCACAGCCAAGCCATGTGTCATGATCTGCTTAGTTCATGGGATTAGGTAGTTCAGAGGTTAATCTGGACGGCCTCACTCTGAGATTCTGGGAGGCTTTTTATAGCCTCATTGCGAACTAATCCCTGTTCGCTTATACTCAGATCTTTGGCCGAGTGTTTGTGACCCTGGTGTGCTTGGTGACTGTGATATTTTATGCTTGTTTGGTTTTGACCCGGTTCTGTCCCTGTTACGAGTTCTGCCTGTTCCTTTTGTACTGCGTTGCTATCTCTGTGTATGACTCATTGCTTATGTTCTGACTATTCTTTGCTTGCTCCTCTGGTACCACGCTGCCCTCTCTGTGTATGACCCCCCTGTTTTTCTGACCTGAGTTCCCCTAATCTCTACTCCAGGATTCCTGTAATAGAATCCTACAGTCATCTACTGCAGCAGGATGCTAAGCCACGCCCCCTGTGGTCACATGATCGTAGGTCCTTGTACTTTTTACTACCTTTAGTGTCGCAGGTCCTGTGCTCAAAACTTTCCCTGCAGTTTCGGACCCTGGACCCTCCTGTAGTCTGGGTGAGTGACCCTGCTCAGCTGCGGCAGTCTGCCGGTGCTGACAGGATCCTGATACCATGACACATGATAGTCAGGAGTCTGAGGTCAAAAACCAGGAGGGTTCTTCATAAATAGAAGGAAGAGACGAAGGCGCAGACAAGTAATGTTCCAAGGTCAGAATACCAGGAAGATAGCGGATCAGAGATGAAGAGTTTAAACAGATAGATGGTCAGAACAGGTTTCAAGGTCAGGCAACAAAAGATCTACAAACAGAATGCAAGGCACAGAGGAACAAACCACAAAGTAGCTGAATGTATATCTGGCAGAGGTCTGGGAGCAGCCTGGTATTTACCTGAGATAATAAACACCTGGAGACAGCCAGCCGATATATATTTTTACATGTATACCATGGCTATATATTTCATTGTGATGTGTTTTCATATCTTGTACTTTGTGTAAGATAGGGACAGTGCACTTAGGGAAAAGGGCCACTAGATAAGAGCACTGAGTACACTGCATGGTACGGTTTAGCTGTAGGTGACTTAAGAGGTAATACTAGGAGGGGTAGTTGGGGAATAAGAAAGGGAGACTTCCATTACAGAATCAGTCAGGGGAGACCCCTGTGTGTGCTCTGGCGGCCTATGGCCTGGGCTGCTCAGCCACCATGAAACGTTCTAAGTAGAAGCCCAGCCATCCCTGGAAAGGAGTGAGAGTTTAAGGAAAGAAGAGAAGAGTAAAGAGCACAGTATACACAGCAGCGTAGTTATTATGGGTCACTGTAATCATTTCCACTTTGTCTTCTTCCTTCACCCCCGCTGCGTTTTTACCGCCATATGGGGCAGTGAAATCCTGCCAACCATGCCACATGTAAATATTCACATTTAATGAAGCTAGATTAGAAACATAATGAAGGGGAATTGGAAAGGAAGCGAAAACGTTATATAAAGGCTGACGTGTTTTGAACCCGCTCATATCCTAGTAGGATAAATATTTTTTTCTTTTCTTTTTGTATTTACCTCCTCATGTGATGTCTCATATGAGACTCCCCTCAAATGAAATGTCACAGGAGATAAAAGAAAAGCACATTTCAAGATTAGCTGTAAAAGGATAATAGTTCTTAATTTTCTAATAAAGCAAATTACAGAAGTGGTTTGAGCTTAAAGATAAATATTAATAACGGACATTATAGGTATCGGACAATCTATTTAAAAGCACTCTGTCAGTCAGTTCAACGCTCCTAAACTATCTACAGTTGTGCTCAAAAGTTTATGTACCCCGGCAGAATTTTTGCATTCTACGCCTTTTTTCAGAGAATATGAATGATAACACCAAAACGTTTTCTCCACTCACAGTTAGTGGTTGGGTGAAGCCATTTATTGTCAAACTACTGTGTTTTCTCTTTTTAAATCTTAATGACAACACAAATCATCCAAATGACCCTGATCAAAAGTTTACATACCCCATTTCTTAATATCATGTACTGCCCCCTCAACATTAATGACAGCATGAAGTCTTTTGTGGCAGTTGTGGATGAGGTTCTTTATTTTCTCAGATGGTAAAGCTGCCCACTATTCATGGCAAAAAGCCTCCAGTCTTGTAAATTCCTGGGTTGTCTAGCATGAAATGCGCTCTTGAGATCTCCCCAAAATGGCTCAATGATACTGAGGTCATTAGACTGAGATGGCCACTTTAGAACCTTCACTTTTGTTATGCTATAGCCAATGAAAGGTCGACATAGCCTTGTGTTTTGATCGTTGTCATATTGGAACGTCCAAGTACGTCTCATGCCCAGCTTTTGGACTGATTAATAAAAATTTGCCTCTAGTATTTGCTGATAACATGCTGCATTCATCTTTCCTTCAACTTTGACCAAGTTTCCTGTGCCTTTGTAGCTCACACATCCCCAAAACATAAGAACGTAAGTGATCAACCTCCATGCTTAACAGTAGGAATGGTGTTCCTTTTATCATAGGCCTTGTTGACCGGTCTCCAAATGTAACGTTTATTGTTGTGCCCAAAAAGCTCAGTTTTGGTCTCATTACTCCAAATTACCTTGTTTCAGAAGTTTTGAGGCTTGTCTCTGTGCTTTTTTGCATATTGTAGGCGAGATCTTTGTGGCAATTGCGCAGTAATGGCTTTCTTCTGGCGACTCGACAGTGCAGCCAATTTTTCTTCAAGTGCCTCCTTATTATGCATCTTGAAACAGTGACACCTCTAGTTTTCAGAGAGTCCAGTATTTCAGCTGATGTTTTTTGTGGGGGGTTTTTTTGCATCCAGAACAATTTTCCTGGCACTTGTGGATGACATTTTTGTTGGTCTGTCTGACCTTGGTTTTGGTGGTTTACAGAGCTCCTGACTGGCATTATCAATTCCTTGGATATCTTTTTGTATCACTTTCCTGTTTTATACAGTTCAACTACCTTTTCCCATAGATCCATTGACAATTCTTTTGCTTTCCCCATGACTCACAATCCAGAAACATCAGTGGCTGATGAAAGATGCAAGAGTCTGTCTGAATCCCAGAAACTCACTCAGCTTTTATGCACATACACTGATTACAAGCAAACAGGTCACAGGTGAGGACGTTACCTTTAGTAGCCATTCAAACCCATTTGTGTCAACTTCTGTGCATGTGATCAGGAGAAAATCACCAGTGAATGTGAACTTTTGATCAGGGTCATTTGGCTGTTTTGGATTGTCATTATGATTTAAAAAGAGTAAACACAGTAGTTTGACAATAAATGGCTTCACCCAGCCACTAACCATGAGTGGAGAAAAAGTTTTGGTCTTATCATTCATACTCTCTGGAAAAAGGCCAATAAAGCAAAAAATTCTGCCTGGGTATGTATACTTTTGAGCACAACTGTATATGGGCATGCAAGTTATGGAAAGATGAATAATATGATACCTTGATAGCTGTGATACAATATCTTATTCCAAAGAAATCCATGTTTTTCCTAATATGTAAATGAGTTGTTAAGCTCTATGGGCCAGACACAGATTTGCATGAGAATCTGCCATCAGGGCTTATTTTAAATAAAATGGGGCTTAAGCTGTTTTTTTATGGGAATATTGATGATAGAAAGTTGAATAAATTCATAACTTGATATCTGCATACTGATGTCTTATTCCAAAGAATTCCATTTCTTAATATATAAATGAGCTGTTAAGATCTATGGGCACGACACAGATTTCCATGAAAATCTGCCTCAAGAGCTTATTTTAAATTAAAACTGGACGTTACCATTGTGAGACATGTAGATCTGGAGACATGTTTCTCACTGGAAATTACTTCTTTCATTTGAAAAAAGCTCTGGAGGCAGAATCTCAGGGAGATCTATGTCTGTCCAATAAATCTTAACAGCTCATTTACGTATAAGAAAAATTTGGATTTCTCTAGAATAAGGCATTAGATTGCAGATATCAAGGTATCATTTTATTCAAATTTCTATGACCTGTATGCCCATATAGACGGTTCAGGAAGGTTGATTCTACAGACAGATTCCCTTTAAATATAATGAGCAAAATGGAGTTTAAGGTCTGTATTTTGGAACTCCATTTGACCTTTTTTTGGCAATGTCTTTATTTTAGGACAGACACAATAGTGCTATAGACAACACTACTGTATCCAATATAAAATATGTTCACTGCTGCAAAAAAAAAAATCAGAGTTCCTTGGAGCAGAATCAATAGTTGTGCTCCAAGTTCCATCAAAATCCCATTTTCTGGGTTTTAGATGGAATAGACAGCAAAGGAGGATCAAACATGGTGGAAACCTAGCCTCGAACAGCATAAAAATTTATAATGAAAGCAAATCTTTATTCTAAACTTTTTTTCTGAATTACCGTATATACTCAAATATAAGCCGAGATTTTCAGCCCCTTTTTTGGGGCTGAAAGTCTCCCTCTCGGCTTATATTCGAGTCATATACGCCAGGGGGTCAGAGGGGGAGCGGGGGTGTCAGGTCATACTTATGTGGCGCCCCTGAGGCTTAGTCGCCACAGAGGTACTGCACCTTCTCCTAAGGTGTAGTGCCCCACCGTCCAGGTAAGGTGGGAACTCCTTGCCACACTCCAACACCTGCATCCCACACACAGGATAGTTCAGTAGGACCACATAGCAGCTTCAGGCTGGGGGTAGCAGAGCACCCTTCGTGGAACCCTGCTTCGTAACACGAGATGTGCTGGGAGGTGGGTGGAGTTAGTATAAAAAGAAGGGGAAAGATAGAATTACAGGTCAGTCTCACCGGCGGGTGAGAGAGAAGGAGGTCAGTCTGACAGAAGGGCAGTCTGAGGGGAGCTCGAGGTGAAGGAAGGCAGTCAGTCAGGAGAGGCTGAGGACTGGTCTTAGTGGAACGAGCTCCCTGGGAGAAGAGAGAGAGAAGAAGGAGTGCTGCAGCTGCCTCAGTGACCCGAGCCAGCTGGCACAGGAAAGAGAAGGAGAAGGAGAGTGAGAGACGTAGAACTGTAGCCTGCATTTCCATAAGAGAGAGAAAGACATGTACGGAACGAAGAGGAGAGAGAACAGAGAGGAGGAGAGGGTTGGATAGGAACCCTGCCTATAGGTTCTCAGCGCAAGGCCGGGGCCCGTTCCCCGAGATTGTATGGACACTTATGGTTCTGCAGCAGACACTGGTGGAGTAGTTGGCTGTAAATGCACTACTCCCATCCAAGACTTGGGGCACAACAGCAACTGAATAGAGAGCCGGGACTCAGGAGAAGGGAGTCTCCGAAGCAGGCTACAGCTGTCTATCATACAAGTAAAGACTAGGAACATCTAGAGAGAGGCATTCCAGGGTAACTAAGTACTGGAGTGCTTCGCCCTTAAAGGCGCATTGGAGGAGTCATTCAGGAAGGCACATGTTGGTGGGGTGCTGGCGAGGAGAGTCCTATCTTGCCTGGACGTTGGCTGGGCCTCTGCCCCGGAGGACACGGTACTGAAGCAGGCACCTGTGTACACTACGAACTGTGAGTAAAGCTTTGAAACTGCAAGCTGTGGTGTCCTCCATTCATTCCCGCATCAGCACCGCTACATCTGGGTATCAACATCTACACCATTCTGTGCCTCTACTCATCCATTGAACCTACACTGCCCTGGGACTACATCTCCACCTGTGGGGAGCTACACCATCTTAGCTGCATCACACCATCAGTCCCAGTGGATCTGCAAGCAGCGTTGGCTACCATCTTACTTGCCAAACACCACAGGTGGCATCACGAACTACCATTACATTAACTACATCACCGCCATTGATATTGGGCGCCCGGGGCCACGGACCGGGTCACCGCTGCTGTGACACACATCTCCCCTGACACCGGCCCGGTACCAAGTTCCCCACGGCCCTGGGTGGAGTGGGGGTGACCCACTTACCCCTCCTGGTGCGGTCTCTGGACCCCCCCTGCTTGTCCCACGGTCTCCCTTCCTTCAGCAGTCACATGGTACTGCTCATTAAACTCATGAAGATGCGCATGTTCATGAGTTTAATGAGCGGTACCACGTGACCGCTGAAGGCAGGAAGGAAGACAGTGGGAGAACGGAGCTGCAGAGACCGCGCCAGGATGGGCTAAGTATAGGATATATTCACCTGTCCCCGCTCCATCGCTGTTTGCTGCTGTCTGATGTGTCCTCTGTCAGTGACATTCAGACAGCAGAGGGCGCGGTGACGTGGTTAGTGCGTGCTGTGCCCTCTGCTGCCTGAACGTCACTGACAGAAGACGTGGCAGATAGCCGTGAGCAGCAGCGATGGACGCAGGACAGATGAATGTCTCAGGTGCCAGGTCCTGAGCCAGCAGCGACACCGGTACCTGACACCCAGTGACGGAGAGGTGAGTATGTAATTTTTTATTTCTATTTTCAGCAGCAGCATATGGGGGCATAATGTATGGAGCATCTTATGGGGGCAGCATATGGGGGCAGTATATGGGGGCATAATGTATGGAGCAGCATATGGGGGCATAATCTATGGTGCAGCATATAGGGGCATGATATATGGAGCATCTTATGGGACATAATATATGGAGCATCTTATGGGGGCAGCATATGGGGGCATAATATATGCAGTAGCATATGGGGGCATAATCCATGGAGCAGCATATGGGGGCATAATCTATGGAGCATCTTATGGGGCCATAACCTTTATGGAGCAGCACATGGGACATATTCTAGGGAGCATCTCATGGGACCATTATTAACCTTTGTGCAGCATTATATGGGGTGTATTTTGTATGGAGCATCTTATGGGGCCCATCATGAACTGTATGGAGCATTATATGGGGCTCCTGATTCAATATGGCTATTCAAAAACATTTAACCTACTGATGTCTCAATTAATTTTACTTTTATTGGTATCTATTTTATTTTTGAAATTTACCAGTAGCTGCTGCATTTTCCACCCTGCGCTTATACTCGAGTCAATAAGTTTTCCCAGTTTTTGTGGCAAAATTAGAGGGGTCGGCTTATACTCAGGTCGGCTTATACTCGAGTATATACGGTAATTCCACCTACAAAAAAATTTAAAATGCATTTTCTGACATTCATACTAGGAATATAGAGTATTCAATTACCAGTAAACTGTGGAATGACTGCTTGAGTTTGTAATATAATCTGTCTTCTACCTGGTAGAATACTAAAATATAACTTTTATTATTAATGCAATGAATATTTATTCCTCCAGTAACATTGATCTCAAAAATATTTCAAAAAGCTAGATTTTAATGGCAGAGAGAATTTGTTGTCTAATGGACAATATGTTGTTAATATGCATATGTTTCAAGCTAGCTTCTGTGGGTTGGTTTTTTCTTTATTTGGAATTTCTAAAACTTGCCACTAGATGTCTCCAATGCTGGTGAATGTAAATGAATCTGTAGAGATGAGCTCATCTTTTCTTGCTCTGATTACAGACCTTGTACACCTCTTTGGCGAAATGCAATATGTGATCATGGTTTTGTTCAGGGATTCTTCTGCTGGAGCCTCACCAGCCACAACATAGTGAAACCTGGACTTCAAGATTGCTTAAAGTCCATGGCATAATTCTAAATGCATCTCAACTTTGATGTATTTCATTTCTTTCCTGAGCCGGGTCTAACAATATGATAGCACAAATAGAGTCAACCACACTGCTAAACCAGAGATGAGGCCAGATAATGTCTATGCTGCATAGGATGACTTATTTAAAAAATGCCTCAATAGCTGCACGAAACCATAAATAGGTTTATACGTCACGCGTGGAAAAGCACTGGGTTACTTGAATGTTTAGACCCATATTTCTTGACTAATACTAAAAATGTCTCCAAAATGAAAGGAACTAGTATTTGTGTACTGTATATCAGCTATATCAATGTGAAACTTTAGTTTAGCAGTACATAACCTATATGTTGCTAGATAGTTCTTTGAAATGCAGCTCTTTCATATACCTTTATTTTCTGAGCAATAATGGCTATAACAAACTTTGCAACCAAACTATTTTTTGATTGCTGAAAAGTAATAAAAGAAATAGTCTTAATTTAATAATATTGTACAGTCTGTGTTTACAACTCCTATACAGAATGAGGTGCCTTCATAGTTACAGTCTATAAACAAAATTTATGCATTCTCATCCTGAAGTCATATTACCTTCAATCTATAACTTCTTAAAGGGAACCTGTCAAGTCTCCCGTGCCTCTTGAACCACCAGCAGTTGTGTCTATG
This sequence comes from Dendrobates tinctorius, assembly GCF_039654945.1. Classification (NCBI taxonomy): domain Eukaryota; kingdom Metazoa; phylum Chordata; class Amphibia; order Anura; family Dendrobatidae; genus Dendrobates; species Dendrobates tinctorius. The sequence goes on along the minus strand of NW_027361750.1, from coordinate 25,184,544 downwards.
TAGGAGTGGTGGAGCTAATGGTTTGCTACCTGACTACGCAGCCCTCCGCAGCTCTGACATCTGCAAATCTGAAACCAGCCTAAGTCAGAGGCTGCTAGGGACAACGTGGACCTAATACCCGAGTATTGCCGAAAATACCATTCCGTGAGATTCCGTTTAATGGTCTGGGGGAACCTCGAGATAGACGCAGGGCCATGGGTGTACTTAGCCTGTGAAGCTACAGGAAAAGATGGACTCAGACTACATGGGGCGGAAGGTACTGCAATCCGAATATACTGCTAGTGGTGGACAATATTCCCTAGGGCTAGAGAAACCAGTGAGAGGGACATTCTACCTATACTGAGAACCAGGGCTGAAGTTATATCCAGTACCTGTGGGAAAGATGACAACCCATTGGGTCTTATCCTCTATATCTACCTGTAAATACTGCCATTCACCAAGTAAAAATGTATCTGTTTTTATGAACCTTGTTTCTCCTGGATTAATTGCTGTCCTGGTTCCAGAAGAGAGATTCTTGGAGTCAGAAGAAGAGGTCTGCAGCTCTAAAGTAAAGCTGGAGTCACACATAGCGACTCAGCAGCGATCCTGACAACGATATCAATGTGTCAGGATCGCTTGTGAATCACTATGTGATCACTGGTGAGCTGTCAGACAGCTTCACCAGCGATCAGCACAGCGACGCCCAGCACCCAGCGTCACTGTGCACGTTAGTAACCAGCGAGCTGATGCAGGAAGCTGGTAACTAACGTGCGTCCCTTAGATACCTGATGTGTACGTTAGTTACCAGCTCCCTGCATCAGCGCGCTGGTAACTAACGTATACATCGGGTATCTAAGGGACGCACGTCCCTTGGATGCCCGATGTGTACATTAGTTACCAGCAGATCGCTGGTCTCCCGCCTGTCACACGCAACGATGCATGCTGATCAACGGGAGGCCAGTGACCAAAAAAAGTCCTGGCCTTTCCTGCAGCGATCAGCGATACCGGCAGGGGGGCTGGTCGCTGATCGCTGTCACACACAGCGATCTCGCTGGTGAAATCACTGTTGTGTCACAAAAATTGTGACTCAGCAGAGATCTCGTTAGCGAGATCGCTATGTGTGACGGGGCCTTAAGTGTGATGCACCTCACACACAGCAGCACACCGGGACTGGGACACAAGAATGCTAAAGCGAGTGGGAACAGAAGGTTTGCCCACGACTACCTCACTTATGCATCTTACATCAACATAGCTAATACCCTTTATTACATTGCACACATGAACAGATATTTAGGAAAAGTATTTCAAAAGTCTGTTTATGATATGTAAATGAAGCTTTTGACTAGTCTATGGAGCGTTAATGTCCCCACACTAGTTGGCCCACTTAGCATGCTATCACGCTACTGTGAGTGTGATGACATCACTTACAAACGATGACGTTGGCTTCAGATCATGAGCAGTGCACCTCTCTAAAGCCGGCACATGTACACTTGGCTTCAGAGGATGAATGCAGTGAGAGAAAGAAGCCATACACATACACAATACAGCTCTGGCAAAAATTAAGAGACCACTTTCAAATGTTCAGTTAGTCTGATTTTTCTATTTATAGGTATATTTTTGAGTAAAACGTAAATTGTTCTTTTAGTCTATAAACTTCTGACAACACGTGTCCGAATTTCCAAGCAATAAAATCTAGGGGTTTTTTTCTGACAAAGAAAAATGGTCAAAATTTTTTAAAAAAACAGCGCTTTCAGACATAAAATAATGCAAAGAAAACAAGTTCATAAAAATTTAGAAACAACAATACTAATGATTTAACTCAGGAAGAGTTCAGAAATCAATATTTTGTGGAATAACCATGATTTTTAAAAACAGCTTTCATGTGTATTGGCATGCTTTCTACCAGTCTTTCACACTGCTTCTGGCTCAAAAATGTAAGCAGTTCTTCTTTGTTTGATGGCTTGTGACTATCTATTATCCTCTTGATTACATTCCAGAAGTTTTCAATGGGGTTCAGGTATGGAGAATGGGCTGTATATGATAGTTTTGATGTGGTGGTCTCTTAATTTTTTCCAGAGCTGTATAAGTATAGTGCTATCGATAACGCTGGGGCTTGTAAGTGGGCTGACTAATCTGGAGACACTCACCTCATCGACTAATCAAAGGCTTCATTTCTAAAGATCTGTTTATGTGTGTATTGTTAATAAAAAGGACTGTTAGTCATGGTATTTAGCTATGTAGACACAACAGCTGGTGGTTCAAGGGGCATGGTGGACCTGACAGTTCCCTTTAAGTATTAAATCAACACTAGAGATGAGAGGATCGATCCACAGAAGATTGAGTTTGAGTCGACTTTTCTGAAATTTGCAGTATCACGTGAATTCGAACATTTTGATATTTGATTTACAGTTCGCAAAACAAAAATTTTCCCAGCACCATTTTCCACATTGCTAAAGCATCTAAGAGCAGTCTAAAGTAATTTTGGGTTGTTGCTTTGGCCTCCGCATTATACACAGATCAGCGGTTCCCAGCGGAGCACAGATTATACGTCAGAGTCGATATCCATTTCCAGAATCACTAGGTAAGTTTCTCTCGTGCAGGGTGTAAGCCCTTATGGTCAGCAAGGTTCTCTCTCTCTCGTGTAGAGTGTAAGTTCTTATGATTAGTGGTGAGCGAACGTGTTCGCCACTACTCGGTACTTACCCGAGTATCACTGTACTCGGTGAGCACCGAGCATTTCCAGGATTACTCGGCAGGAACTCGGGTCTCCACCCAGCTTCTTGGCGGACTTTACAGAACCAATCACAATGCAGGGATTGTCTGCCAGGCAATGAAACGCCGCAGCCATCTTTGTTGTGGTTGTGCAGTGATTGTTTCCCATCCACCATTAAGGAAGGAATCTGCCGTCTTATCTAACGGATCTTTTAAGTTTCCCATGTCCTCAAAGAGGAGTGCAAATTTCTATAGGTCTTTTCTACCGCAACATCCAGTTTCGGCACTTTATCCCAGGATGTTGACGCTGTATCTTCAAAGGGGTATTTCCTTTTTAGGAAAAAATCTTCTGTACCATCTGTATCAGGTTTCTTCCACTGTTTTTTGATTAGGGCTTGTAGTATATTTTCATTCAGGGGAAATGATCTCCGCTTCCTCTGGGCCAATCCCCCAAACATTATGTCCTGTACGATTTTCTCAGGGCGAGGGTCTATTATCCCCATAGTTGATCTCACCACCTTAACCAGGCTTTCTACCTCTTCTAAAGGGAAATTGTGGCGCCCCCCTCCTTCATGTCTGAGGATGAGGAAGAGTTTGATAAATCCAAGTCTTTTTCCTCGGAGCTAGAGGACTCAGACTGGGGGTGCTTGCTGGCTTTCTGCTCTCTGACCTTATCCCCCTGAATGAGGGATCTAAAGGTACTTTCGACCTCCGATTTAATCACCGATTTTAGCTCAGAGGCAAAGTTTGGGGTCTCTTCACACAGCACTTGCTCTATGCAGGAATCGCCGAGTCTCTTATGCCAGGTGATTGGCTACTCTTTGTTACACATGGGGCAACTTCTGTGTTTATTTTTCCTCACTCTTCCTTCCTTGAATAATGAAAGAGAAAAAGGGGAACCCCAAATACAAGGCGAACTTTTACGAAGATCACTCACCAATCAGACGCATCCGTGGGTACTGGTTCTGGAGGAGGAATAGAGTCCATTAAAGTGCTTTTTGAGGACGGAGACTTGTCCATTGTGCCAGATCTTCTGCTGTGCAGAGCAGAATGGCTGCTGGAACATCGGCTCCCCTTGCTTGCAGAATCATGCCTTTTAGGTTGTTGTTTCTGCTGTCTCTGACGCTGCTGCTGCTTTGGCTGTGGCTGTGGTCCGTTGTCCTCCATCTTGCCAGGGACCACTAGTGGCAGGGAGTGATTTCCACGCTTTCCCCCTTTTAAAATAGCCACCCGGAGTCCTCAACCCTACTTCCAGTTTACCCCAGAATTTCCTCTGCATCACTTGACCTCCATGGCCGCGTCATCAGGGGGTGGTTCGGAGCATACCCGCACATGCGCTGGCCAGACACCCGGAATCCCTACACCTGAATATAGTGCGGTGGCTGCGCTCCCCCCGCTCACCCTGCAAGACCCATCGGTCCCAGCAGTGGCGGCTTCAGGACATCACACCAGCCACGTAGTTATAAATTATAAACCTAGCACTCAACTTTAGGATATTCAGAAGAATATTTATTGGAGTACGTAAAAAAACATTTCGGTCAAATTTTGACCTTCTTCAGTTACTACAAAATCAAATGCATAGACATAGAAAATAAATAAATATAAAAACATAAAAATAATCCAATTAACAAAAAATGAACAGAAACAAGGTATGTACATAGGATATGGTCAATCATATAGCAACATCATTAAATGCAGTCCGAAACTTTTTTTACGTACTACAATAAATATTCTTCTGAATATCCTAAAGTTGAGTGTTAGGTTTATAACTTATAACTACTTGGTTTGGGAACCTAACCTTTAGCACCATTACTTAAGTTGTGCTCACGGTGTTTTTCCTTCATCACACCAGCCACGGCAGGGCCCTCCCCACTGCGTGAACCGGACTGACTGGGCCTGGACCATCTTCATGCCAATATTCACCTTTCAGGTATGTTGAAATGAAGGTTCCCCATCAGGGACAGGAAACCAACTGATGCGAGGGAAATGTTCTGCCCTTTTAGCTGTAGGTTTCCTGTCCCAGAAGGGCGAATCCCCTCTCTCCGTGGTGCTGTCATGGGGGGAGGAGAAAAGTCACATTTTCTGCCCAAATGTAGCAGAGACCTAGTAGGTAGGTATTTTCCATTGAGCCTGAGCGCGCACACACTTTTTTCGCAAAAGGCAATAGAATCCAGGTGGTCTGGAATCAGTTGTCATAAGGCTGGAAATATGGGAGTACAATATCCATATAATTGGATGATTGAATTAGTGTTTATTGAGAACACAAAAGTAGAACAGATGATGCAATAGAAGCAGAGCAGGAAGTATATGGAAAGCAATTAGTGAGGATGATGATGGGACTGATGACAATGACATGGCACTACTTACGGGTACAAACTGGTAACCAGAAAGGTGATCGCGTAGAGAGGAGGGAGGATAGAATGAACTTTTATTATCTTACTGGTCAGTTTGCTTTCTCCACAGAAGCAGATGATGGCGATTCATGTGATGATGGAGTGATGTAGTTGCTATTCAATGTGTGCAAGGATGTACTTAGCTTTTTTACCAACAGCACAATCTGCACAATGTAATTGATTCGTCCTCCAACAACATGGAAAAGAATTCCCCCACCCAAGAAACCTAGACATACGACTCCCCACAATTGCAACCATGCATTTTAGGCACTGTAAAGTCTGGTTAATCAACATCATGTGAAGCATTCCCTGATCCTAAGCGGAAAGCAGAAAAAAGTTGATTTGGCCATAGAAGAGGATTATGAAACACGTTGATTGTGCTGTGCATTGCTAATGCCAGAAAAAAACTATCTTTATGACATCAACTCCTCATTACCCCTCTATGGTTCCCAGGTTTTGTCCAACACAGAATCATAATCATCATCTTCATCCATGATTCAGCTGATGGCACCTCTGTGTGTGACTTGGCCAGTGCTCCTTGCCAGCCCACCTAATTTTCACCTCAAGGATTGCCCTGGCTCAAAGTGCTGCTACAAAAGACAGTGTGCCAACCACCTTTGCTTGCAAAGCCTGCCACACAGATTAGCATTAGAATCATTTGAAAAGTTATTTAATGGCACCTTAAATGTTAGCCTACAAATAACAAAAGACTGCCTGGCACATCCAAGCTAGTATTAATAGGTGCATGCTAGGAGCAGCTACCTCCATATACAATATACAAAAAAAGTTGCACTCTATCGTGCTAAAGCATGTTAATGTGAAATATATGAAATATGAGTAGCAATACAGCTTCTGAATATTAGGAAAAAATGAGACGCTTTGCATATAATTTGGCCAATTCATGCCTGCCCATCAACCAACGTCAAGGTGGTCTCAAAAACTGATGGGTCCCTACGTATCAATGTGAATACCTCTCTTAGGATGATGTCTGAATTCTTAGGTGAATGTGGACACCTCTCAGTAAAGCCTGCAGTTATGGGTAGGTAGGAACCTGCTGTAATTAAAATCACCACATGTTGAAGGGCAGAGTGTTCAGTCAGTAAGCTAACATACAAATAACAAAAGACTGACTGGCACATCCAAGCTAGTATTAATAGGTGCATACTAGGAGCAGCTACCTCCATACACAATATACAAAAAAAAGTTGCACTTTATCGTGCTAAAGCATGTCAATGTGAAATATATGGGAAGCAGGGTAACCCAATCGCAGGGGAGCGCAAAGGAAAGGGAGAAGCTTGAAAGGTTTTCTTCTTTATTAAGTTCCATTATGCGCTTCAACCGATAACCTCCGTCTTCATCAGGTTGCAAGTCAATGTGAAATATATGACACCAACATCTGACTGCCGGTACCTGGCAACAATAGGAGATCACCGTGATCAAAATAAAAAAAAAAGTAAATCAACCCCTCTTTGTCACCCTCTTTGTAAGGTAAAAATAATAAAATATATATTTTTGTATTTTTCCATTCTTTGCAGTTAGGGTTAGAGTTGAGGTTAGAGCTGGGGTTAGGATTGTGTTAGGATTAGGGTTTTGTTGAGGTCAAGGTTGGGTTGGGGTTAGGGTTGGAATTAGGGTTGTGTTGGGGTTAGGGTTGGGGTTAGGGTTGTGTTGGGATTAGGGTTAGGGTTGGGGTTGTGGTTAGGGTTGCAGTTAGGGTTGTGGTTAGGGAAAGGGGTGTGTTGGGGTTATGGTTGGGTTTAGAGCTGTGCTAGGGCTGGAGTTAGAATTGGGGGGTTTCCACTGTTTAGGCACATCAGGGGGTCTCCAAACGCGACATGGTGCCCGCCATCGAGTATTGGTGTACTCAGGAGAAATTGCACAACAAATTAAGTGGTCCATTTTCTCCTGATACCCTTGTTAAAAGAAAAAAGTTGGGTTTAAATTACATTTTTTGTGAAAAAAGTTAAATGTTAACTTTTTCCTTCTACATTGCTTTAGTTCTAGTGAAGCGCCTGAAGGTTAATAAACTTCTTGATTGTGGTTTTGAGCACCTTGAGGGGTGCAGTTTTTATAATGATGTCACGTTTGGGTATTTTCTGTCGTATTGACCCTTCAAAGTCACTTCAAATGTGAGGTGGTCCCTAATAAAAATGGTTTTGTAAATTTTGTTGGAAAAATTAGAAATTGCTGGTCAATTTTTAACCCTTATAACTTCATAGCAAAAAAAAAATTATGTTTCCAAAATTGTGCAGATGTAAAGAAGACATGTGGGAAATGTTATTTATTAACTATTTTATGTGACATGACTCTCCAGTTTAAGGGCACAAATATTAAAACTTTGAAAATTGCAAAATTTTCGCCAAATTTCCATTTTTTTAAAAAATAAACGCAAGTCTTATTGAATTAATTTTACTACTACATGAAGTACAATATGTTATGAAAAAACTTTCTCAGAATCATTGGGACACATTGAAGCGTTCCAGAGCTATAACCTCATAAAGTGACCGTGGTCAGAATTGTAAAAATTGGCTTAGTCATTAAGGTAAAAATTGGTCACTAAAGGGTTAAAACAACGCACACACTTTAGTAGGTGAGCACTTTTATGTTTAAGTTTAAGTTTCAGGACTATGTAGTTTTTGCTTTAAACCCCCAAAAAAGGCCACGTGCTTTGTGCTTTTACAAAATGCGATGGCACCAGGAAAACTAGGAAGAATGACGTCCTGATAGCAAGCATAAGTAGCTGTATTCAGGTGGCGTGGGTACACATTTAATATTAGACTATTTGAGCAATGAAGAGGCTCAACAAATTATTTTAAACGCACACAAATATGTTGTGTTGAAGTTTCAAAATTAGGGAGATTTTGCTTCAAAAAAGAAAATAATGATGCATCTCAAAACACAGGGATTGCACCTTTCATTTACTGACAGAAACAAGCCTTGTATTCAGAATTTGGATTTAAATGAAAAATCAGCGATGAGTGTTGAATACTATTCTTACTTGCTGTCACTGTGAGAAAACAAAAAAGCAGCTGTTATCATTTGTTTCTGCTGTATATCACAGATGTATTATTTCACAGACACACTCTGAGTGGTGATGATGAGACGCTACAGCAGTTCACTGTATATCACATGAATTTTGGATTTCTTTTCACAGATTGAGACTATTTCTCCTATTTTCAATCTGGTGCATCAGCCCTGAAGTAGAACATCACACCTCCTTTATCCCTATCCTGTGTGCTCTGACTGCTCCTATCCATACACAGTCTATAAAATGGTGCTCCTTGGTCTGCCCCTATGTTTTATACTGCCTGTGAGAGCCCACTGGCTGTACTACACCATGTAATCAGATTACGGCATTGTGGGGAAGCCCACCCTGCTGCGCCAGAATCCATTAGCCCGCTCACTGAGTGTGCTGAGTTTGCAGCAAGTGTAAGTCGGCGGCAGGCATTTTCTTATTTCGATCCTCGCAAATCAAATTGCACATTGTTTGAATTTGCATAGAACAGCCTTATTATGGGAGTTTTAGAACACATGAAGCACTTGGGTCCAGAGGTGTCTGCATACCCCTATCCCTACATCCATAGCTTTACCACTATTCTATGTGGATGTGAATAGTGTATTAATATAAGTAAGTGCTGCAATTAGAGCTGTATTCTTCTGCATTCTGCATTGATTTCCGGATGGTTTGGTCACAGAGTGAAAGTACTGTGAATATTAAACAGCTTAGAAATGGGAATTAGAACAATATTTCTAATTTGTATATCCTCTTATCAAGAGTTCTCTAATCATCTATGCCTTTAGATGTCTTATTTTAGGTTGAAGAAAACACCAGCAGTTCATTGTTAATTCTTTACCAGAATGATCGTAGATGAATGTTGAATATATGTATTGTACCGGAAAATTCATTTTCACTGGCAGTGATAGCGCTGCTGGATTATCAATTATCATATCTGTCACGTGAGTGTGTAAGGTGAGTGGGGGGGCAGGGTATCCCTGCACCCTCTGTAACATGTACCAAATATACACAAGCTCCTGGACTAGAAACAATATGTTAGAAACAGTGCAAAGTGACTTTATTACAGCCATCCTGTATGGAGGCTTTTATGCTTTTAATATTCAGTATCAGACTGGGGTATCTATGGCCCACCAGTAGAATCAACACTAGGGGCCCACACTAAAGTGTTATAGAAATATCATCTATTTGCCGTTATCTACAATCCTGTTCAATTAAGTGGGACATCGGCTGTAACACAGCTTGCTCCTGAATGAGATGCGGCAACAGCTCCTGTGCACGCACCAATACTGCAGTGTACTGTTATGGAGGTTTACGTTTTTATGTTACGTGCATTCATGCTAGCCTATAACATATTATCCTGATACATGTTGGGTAGGAGTTGATCTTTAGATTAGCCAATCCCCAAGAAGCCTAAAATATGTTCTCTGAGAACAGAGAAAGTAAGTAATCCCCATAGACAAGATAATAGCCATTACTAAGGCCAGGGCCGATTTTAGCTGTGCTGCTATTGTAGATGGAACTGCAATGGCGCGCAACACCAAATAACACTGCTGTACTGCAAAAGAAAAATACCACCATACAGGGGCTTAATAACAATACTGTGATTACCAGCAACTAAATAACACCTCTGTGTAGTGTCCATACCGTAACTGAACATGTCTGCCAGTTACTGAAAAACACCCCAAGATAGTTGGTGAATAACGCTGTCACGTTTATTAATTACTATTGTACTACCTTGGTTGCACAATGCAATCAGTGTATGTGCACACTACATCTTTTCCTGGCAGGCAAACTTGTCATCTTTTTCAGGTCATTCAGGAAATAACAGCATATTTTTTCACTGAAGTGTCTTCTTTAAGATTTTTTATTGTTGTTGTTTCTCAGTGAGTTTTCAATGTTTTTGAAAGACGGTGAGTTTTTCAACTTATTTTGTAAATTCTTGTAACTCCATTCAACAATGAAATAATGCTAGCACATTTTCAAGCATTTTTGCTCAATATTCAAAACATGAGTGTCTTTCAAAAATCTTTTGAACCTCACCATTGACTTCTATGATAAAATATAGAGCGTCTTCAAGCAGAAATGTTTCACCTTACGGAGAGTGACATACCAGCTCTGGCATGCCAAGGTAAGGAGGCTTATTCATCATGCAATGCTGAGTTTTCATACTTTGCATTGACCTTGAAACACCGTGTCCTCAAACTGAGATTCTGATTTGGGTTTTATCCTAAGTCACATTTCAAGACTTGTTAAAGGGTCCATAGTGGCTTGTAGGATTGCTGCTTCCAACAGATGGCGCTATACAGTTCAAGTCCTCTTCCTCTCTGAAAAGGCAATTTACATTTCAGAGCAGAAGGCACCTGAAGAATGGTCAAATCACTTCTTTCAAACTCTTGACGAATTTGGAAACCTGAAGTGGTTAAAAGATGATCAAAAGACTGAACATATGAACAGCAATTTGTTTTTATACAAAATTGAATATGTTCAATTGTTTTAAGAGCCGTTTGTTTTTTAATGCTTATTTTGTGACCGCAATTTTCTTTATTTTTTAACATTTTCTGGTGCTTTTTCAAGCGGTTTTCCGAGCAAAACTGCATGAAAAAGACATTGTGTGCGTACAGTATACACTATCACCAGATTTGCACTGCATGATTTAGTTGTAAAATTACTGAATAACATCATAACCTCAAACAGTCTCATGACCATACAGTAGTCATAAACCAAGATGTGTAATATTAGTGTTGCATCTGCTATATTCCGTTAAAAGGAATATGTTGCCACTAGTTTTTCAGGACTCTGGTTCAGAAGCCAGATGTTAGTCCATGATCATCCTCCCCTACCCACCAGCATCCCTGACTCCTTTTATGATCTGTCAGCCTGGTGCAATGATGACATCACTGGGTCGACTTGTTAAAAGAGGAAAGAGGATTGCTTGTTCGTGCTCCGGCACCCACATGCTGCTAACATGGTTTCTCTCCCAGAATCTTGCAAATCTTTTTAATCTTCTCTTGGTATATTCACAAAAAACAGAAAATATTGCCTTTTTTGTTTTTGAGAATTTCACCCTATGCATTGCAAACAGTGAAATCCACAATGAAAATATGAAGAAAGAAAGAAAATGTTGTGGATTTTCCATAACATGTGGATAAGATTTCCGAAATTTAATTCATTTGCTACATGCTCTAGATCTGACATTTTCAAATCTGAACAGATAATGATACAGGAAAGATGTATATCTTTGTACCGTGTTAGCCAGTAGATAGAAAAATATTCAGGATTGAGAGTCCTCAGTAGTTGATACCTTTTAATGGCTAACTGAAAAGATGGTAATACATTGCAAGCTTTCGAGACTACTCAGGTCTCTTCATCAGGCTAGACTAATACAAAATCTGAAGTCACATATTTATGCACAATACAGCCTAGAAAAAATGCAATAGATAAGACAAGTGACGTGAAGCAGAACTATCAATATGGGAGAGGGAGAAACATAAATATAAACATTGGACCAGTTCATAGATAAGGAGTCTGGATGTTTTATGGTCCTCTGATTGGGGTCTAGCTCTGTGTTGCCCCGCAAGGTTTTAAAAGGAAATTCCTTAATTGATGTAAAAAGACATAAATCCATGCGACACATTCATTCCAGCACTGAGAGTGTCAAAGTTCGTCATAAATTTGTACTCCCAAACTCGTCTCTCTCTCTGAGATGTGAAGTTACCTTTCAATACCAGTAATTTCATATCCATGCTGCTGTGATCAGGGATACAGAAATGTTTTGCCACAGGTAGATCCATTCTTTTTTCTCTTATTGTGTGACGATGAGCATTCATCCTTGTTCTAAGCTTTTGCCCTGTCTCCCCCACATACAGACCTCCAGTTGGACATTTAGTACAAATAATTAAGTACACCACATTAGATGTAATGCAGGTGAAAGTACCTGGGATCTTGTAGTCCTGATGTGAGTTGGGGATCTTTATCTTGTCCGTGGTCATTATAAATGGACAGGTTTTACATTTTTTCTGGTTGCAAGGAAAGGTTCCTGCAGCTGTTGGAGAGGACAGGGAGCTTCTGACAATGATGCTTCTTAAATTTGGGGGCTGCCTAAAACACAGCAGTGGGGGGTCTGGAAAAATGGATTTTAATCGGGCATCTTTTTGTAGTAAAGGTTGTAATTTCCGTGCAGCTCCCCTTAGCACCTCCAGATTTGGGTTGTATGTGACTACTAGAGGCACTCGGTTATTTTCTTCTTTAGCTTTGTAATGTAGCAGGTGATTCCTTGACAATCTGGTGGCTCTTGTAATTTGGTTTTCAATTGTTCTTGGATGGTAACCCTGATTCAAAAAGGTTTTTTTGAGGCGACCAAGGTGTTTGTCTCTATCCATGGGGTTGGAACATATACGATTGTATCTGATGGCTTGGCTATAGATAATAGAGTTCTTTATGTGTTTTGGATGGAAACTGTCCCATTTAAGGTATGTTGGACGGTCGATTGGCTTCTGATACAGGGATGTCTCTATTTCATTGTTTTTTAGCTTAATGATGGTGTCCAAAAAATTAATCTCGGTACTGGAGTAGTTGAGTGTTAAATTGATGGTGGGATGAAATTGATTAAACTGTTCGTGGAACGTCTTTAGCTGTTGCTCAGACTCCGTCCAGATGATTAAAATATCATCAATGAAGCGGTAGTAGGCCAGGGGCCTGATGGGGCATGAGGACAAAAAATCGCTTTCAAGCTTGGCCATGAAAAGATTTGCATACTGTGGAGCCATTTTACTTCCCATAGCTGTGCCAGTCTCCTGTAGATAGATCCTGTTGTCAAATTCAAAGTAATTGTGGGTGAGGATGAATTTTATAAGTTTCACCACGGCATCAGCATCAGTCCCTGTGTTTTCCATGAAGAATTTGCAGGCATGTAAACCATCTTGGTGTGGGATATTAGAGTACAAAGATTCCACATCCATGGTGGCCAGGATGGTTCCTTCTGGTAGAGGACCTATTGCTGCTAGTTTATTCAATAGGTCAGTTGTGTCCTGAATGTAGCTGGATGTATCCTTCACCAGTGGTTTAAGAATACCCTCTACCCATCCAGATACCTGCTCAGTGAGGGTGCCCACACATGAAATAATTGGTCTTCCTGGATTTCCAGATTTGTGGATTTTGGGAAGCATGTAGAATGTCCCTATTCTTGGAGTCTCTGGTATCAGGTCATCGCCAGCTCTTATGGACTGGTCAGGCAGAACAGAACAGATAATGTGCATCAATTCACAATGTGTGAATGAGTCCTAATACTTGTTGCTGTTACCGGGGAATACAGCCCAGCTGCTGACATACACCTGACTCTGATCATATTCACTTCTCTAAACAAAATGGCCATCTCAGTCTCCTGACCTCAATATCATTGAGCCACTCTGGGGATACCTCAAGAGCACAGTTCATGCTAGTGTAAGGTACAGCAGGAACGCGGGATGCAGTGACGAGCAGGAGGCAGATCAAGAGTTAAATGGTGTTTAGTACAGGGAATACTCCACACAGGGAGAGAATAGGGGAGTTATGGGGGAGTTAAGGTTCAGGAAGAGAACAAGTGTTCAAATAATGGGTAAACTTATCAATCTGATGTTTTCAGAGGATGGAGGCTTGGAGATCCAGCGGTGGCCTCATAGGAGACGCGTGAAGTCTCTGGCCTGGTTCTGGAGGAATGTGAGGCACTGTCTCCTGACAGCCGTGGCTCTCCTAGGCGTAGTCTTGCAGTACCGGGGCAAAGTGTCCATGGAGGAGGTGTCTGTGGCGTCGATGCAGAAGGATGGTAATCAGCGGTGGGGAATGGGAATATCCTGGCAGTCTCTGCGTGTTTATCCGTGTCAGGCCTACAGCATGCACCATCGTCAGTCAGCGGTACGGTACGGGATGTCTCCCCAGTGTCGGAGGTGAGAAAGCCCACAGTAACGCGCTGCTTGCAGCCTGGCTGCGTTGATGTCATCCATCGGCAAAGCGGCCTGGTCTCCTGGCGTCGCGCTATGGAGAGTGAGTCAACCTTCTCCTGCTGCGCATGCTGTCTTTCCGCCAAACTGAGCGTTTTGCCTTTTATAACGAACACACCCCTGTAGTCAAGTGCAAAGTTCTGTCCAGGTCAGAAAGTCCTCCCGCCGGCAACAGTGGTGATAGCCCCAATAGTTCCAGCCCAGAAACAATAGAGGTACCACTAGCCTCCCCCTCTCCTTTTGCTCGCCGTTCCATGGATGAGGGTTCTGGTAAACAACATGGGTAAACTTTTTCTTTTTGGACATTCTGCCGCCAAACAAATTTATCCTGATTTTAACGTTTGGGAGGTATTCCAGCTGTGGCTCGCCCGGAGCGCCGTAAGTCAGAAGGAGTAGTAGAGTCCCCTAGAGTGGTCAAGTCTGGTTGCATAAGAGCGGGTGATGAGGTGTCGGCTCCTACTGGAGCAATTTCTTTGAGGACTTCAGGTGCTTGTTCCTCCCATAAATCTTCAGGTGGCTGTTCAGAGTCTTCTTCCTCTTCATATTCTACTACAACTGGTGGGGATATTTCAGGAGCACCTGGAATCCCTTCCTGTTGAACAGGATCTTTTGACAGACAGGGACAAAGCATATTCCGGTGGACCACCCGAGTAGTGAGAGCCTCCCTCAGGCTGAATTTCATATAGAGGACCTTCAGAATTGATTCACCATTTTATCCGATACAGATTTTTCTCCCACCGGTTCTCCAGTTTGTCTTGGGGGCATTTTTCTCACACTAATACATGGTCACCAACTTTGAGATTTGTCCCCCGTAGCGGAGCTTGTTCTGCATGCTCCAACTGTTGAAGTTTGGTCTGCACTAGGCGATGCAAAGTCTGTAAACGATGACGATGTTCTCGGATCCAGGTGGACACCCCTGTCCATGGGTAGTCCTCTTCTGGGTCCAACTTCCAACTCGGTGATCTCTTTTCCTGCACGACCAAACAGCAAAATATATGGGGTATACCCGGTGGTCTGGTGAACCCGATTGTTGTACACCTAGACTAGTTCGGCTACGTACTCAGGCCACCATTCCTTCCGGTCTTCCTCCAGAGTTCTCAGCATTTGAATTAACGTGCAGTTGAACTGTTCACAGGCTCCATTACCCTAAGGATGGTACGGTGTGGTGCGAGACTTCTCAATTTGGTACATTCGGTGTAGTTATTCCATCACTTTCCCTAGGAAGCAGGCCCCTTGGTCCGAATAGATACGCTTTGGACACCCGTAGATCTGAATGAAGTTTTTAAAGATGTGCGGTGAATTCCACAGTTTGATCTCGAGTCGGGGTCATGATGGCAAACTTTGTGAAGTGGTCCACCATTACCAGACAATATTCGTACCCCTGATGTGCTGACCTGATGGTCAGATAGTCTATCATTAATAGTTCCAGAGGGGCAGATGATACTATAGTTTGAATGGGGTCTCTCTGTTCCGGTGGTTTGGCTAGCTCACAAGTTCTTTAGAGCCGACAAATCTCTTCCACTACAGCCTTCAGCCAAGGATGGTAAACAAACCGTTGCAACCACTGAAAGGTCTTCTCCTGACCAAAATGTGCTCCCCTTTCATGGGCCTCGGTGGCCACCTTTAGTAGTAGTGTCTCGTGAATTACCACCTGCCAGGTGACTCCTAATTCTTTCTGTAGTTGAACTTTTCTGTATAAAAAGCCATTCTTCATCTAGAGACATTCCCTCTGCCGAAGAATCCTTAGGGTCTCTGGAGAGAGAGCATTTCTTTCTTCTAGACTGGGAAGTCTCTTTGACGTCACCCACTGTCTAATTAGGGCTAGTTCCCCATTTTCCAGTTATCACACCCACTCATCACATGTTCGCCCCAAGATACCTTTCTGGGCCAGTACTTGCGCCTGCTCCTGTGTAGCCAAAACCATCCTGGGGGTTTCCTCACCTTCTAATTCCCCATCCCTACTTCAACCAGGTTTTTCATGTTTCACCCTGGATAAGGTGTCAACATGAGTATTCTCAGCTCCTCGTTTGTAGGTGATTTTATACCGGAACTTTGCCATTCTAGCAACCCATCGTTGTTCCAGAGGTCCCAGCTTTGCATTTTCCAAATGTGCCAGTGGGTTGTTGTCAGTACGCACCAATACTTCAGACCCAGATAAGTACTCCGTGAACCTCTCCTTCTTAGCGCACACCAACGCCAGCAGCTCTAGCTTAAAGGAACTGTAGTTGTCCGGATTTCATTCAGAATCATGAAGGGGGCAACTTGCATAAGCCATCACCTTATCTCTCCCATCCTGTATCTGTGACAACACAGCCCCAAGCCCATGTAGGCTCCTGTCAGGGTGGAAAATGAACGGTTGAGAAAAGTCCGCGTAAGCCAATACCGGGGCCTTTGACAGTGCTTTCTTCAGATCCTGAAAGGCTTTTTCCTGTTGTTCTCTCCAATGGATGGCTTGATTATTTGCGCCTGAGGGCACTCACTTCAAGAGTTCCAGCAGAGGGTTCGCTATGCGGGCAAAATTTTTCACGAAATGCCGGTAATACCCGGTCAGTCCCAAGAAGGCTCGGATGTCTTTCACCATCTCCGGTGTGGGCCAGTCCTGCACCACAGCAATTTTTTCTCAAGATGGCTTTACTCCCCCCACCAGAGACAACATGACCCCAGTACTCAATTTGGGTGCGGAACAAATGACATTTCAGAGGTTTCACCTTTAGTCAGTGTCTCTGAAGGTGGCTTAGCACCTGTTCCAGTCTTTGTAGATGGTCCTCGAAAGAAGCGGCATTAACAATAATGTTGTCCAGATAGATGAGTGTGGCTTCAAAATTTAAATCACCTAAATACCTTTCCGTTAACCATTGGAATGTTCCAGGGGCAGTGGCTAACCCGAACGGCATCCGGTTGAATTCATACAGGCCCATTGGGAGTATAAAGGCTGTCTTGGGCCGATTCTGCTCTGACATTGACACTTGTTAGTATCCGCTGGCCAGGTCCAACATTGAAAAGAATTTGACTTTTCCCAACGCCGACAAGGATTCCTCAATTCTGGGTAGCGGATGCGCATCTTTCACAGTGCAGGCATTAGGCTTATGATAATCCACACAAAAACGTAGTGTGCCATCCTTTTTCTTCACTAGCACTCTAGGGGCAGCCTATGGACTCTGACTCTCCCTTAAGACGCCCTTCTGCACCATCTGACTAAGCATACTTTTCACCTCTTGGTACAGTTGTGGAGGAATTTGTCGGTATCGCTCTCTAATGGGAGCGGCATTTCCTGTAGGTATCTCATTTGTGATGGCGGTGGTGCAGCCAAAATCATCCTCATGACCAGCGAATACGTCCCGATATCGTCCTAGTAGAGCCTCCACCTGCTGGACCTGCGATGAAGTAAGATCGGATAGCTCAGCCTGCATCTGTTCCAATATCTGCCGTCCTTCCTGTATATACTGGGGCTCTGGTGCAAGAGAAAATTCCACTGCCACTGTCCAAGGATCTCCCTGCTTTACCGTCAGTTGCACAGCCTGAGGTGGTATTACTTCTTCGGGCATGCCCCTAATCCGAGCTACTTCACTCCTAGAGGAAATCATGATGTCTTGCTCTCCTAAGTTGACACAGTGCACTGGGACCATTCCATCATGAACAATAGCTAGCCAGTGGGCCACCAGGAACCTGGGAGGTAGTTGCTTCGGAATAGATGGTTCAAGTTGGACATCTACCCCTACAGGGCCTTGTGTGAAAAAGTGATTACCTCTAAACCTAATGGGCCACTCTTATCAGCAACAACTGCAATTAAGTGTTTGCAATAACTGGCAATGAGTCTTTTACAACATTCTCAAGGAATTTTGGTTCTCTCATCTTTGCAGAATTGTTGTAATTTAGCCATATTGGAAGGTTTCTGAGCATGAACCGCCTTTTTATGGTCACGCCACAGCATCTCAATCAGATTAAGGTCAGGACTTTGACTAGGCCACTCCAAAGTCTTAATTTTGTTTTTCTTAGGCCATTCAGAAGTGGGCTTGCTGGTGTGTTTTGAATCATTGTCCAGTCGCATAACCCAAGCATGCTTCAACTTGCGGTCACATACAGATGGCTGACATTCTCCTTCAGGATTTTTTGGTAGACAGCAGAATTCATGGTTCCATTTACTACAGAGTGTCTTCCAGTTCTTGAAGCAGCAAAACAGCCCCTGACCATCACACGACCACCACCACATTTTACTGTTGGTTTGATGTTCGTTTTTTTAAATGCTGTGTTACTTCTACATTAGATGTAATGGGACATACACCTTCCAAAAAGTTCAATTTTTGTCTCCTCAGTCCACAGAGTATTCTGTCAAAAGTTTTGGGGATCATCAAGATGTTTTCAGGCAAAACTGAGACGAGCCTTTATGTTCTTATTGCTCAACAGTGGTTTTCGGCTTGGAACTCTGCCATGCAGGCCATTTTTCTCCAGTTTCTTTCTTTGTGGAGTCATTAAAACTTACCTTAGCTGAGGCAAGTGAGGCCTGCAGTTCTGTAGATGTTACTGGGGGGTCTTTTGTGACTTCTTGGATGAGTCATCACTGTGCTCTTGGGGTTCCCTTGTTCACAAATTTGTTTATGCTTCTATTTAATAACTATCTGGCTAGTTTGTTAAGTGAATGAGGAAAAGCTGCTCATATCTGTACATGTTTCATTATGTGATGTGTACTGTGCTGAACACTGCTCATGTATGGGTGCGGGAAAGCCAGTCCTGCACAGGACCCACTGGGGAAAGTGACCTGTTCGCTTTTGGGACAGACTGGTCCTGGGTTCCTTTGTGCATCAGAGTGTTTAGACCTTGCCCCCCTCCTGCACCAGTTTCAGCTTCTGCTACTTGGGCTAAACTTGTGTAGGTAACAGGGATGAGCAGAAAGAGTTAACCCCACGTGTTAACCTAGCTTCCCACATTGCATTTTGCCCCATCATATCCTCATTCCTTTTTATCTGCCCTATTTCAGTTTCTAGAGGAGATCTGCATGGAGCAATGAGCCAACATACCACCAACAGTGTGTGCCATCCTTGTAAAGACTTAAGGCCCTTTTACATTTAGCGATGCACCAGCGATCCGACCAGCGAAACGACCCGGTCAGGATCGCTGGTGCATCGCTAAATGATCGCTAGTGAGCTGACACACAGGCAGACCTCACAGCGATGCAGCAGCGACGCAGCGGACGATACTCACCTTTCACACACAGCGATGAAGACGTCCTCCCGCCCGCGTCCAGCGTCGCTCGTCTCACACAGCAGGAAGCCCAGCAGGAAGCAGACGACGAGAAATGGAGCCGCCCGATCTCGCGCAATGAGCAACAGATAGCGGGGGAGCCGGTCAGAGGTAAGTATCACACATAGCGATATCGCTAGCAATATCGCTATAACGTCACAAAATCAGTGACGTTTTAGCGATATTGCTAGGGATATCGCTATGTGTAAAACCCCCGTTTGACCTCTGTCATTGCCAACAAAGGATATATAACAAAATATTAGAGATGAACTTTTGTTAATGTCCAAATACTTATTTTCCACCATAATTTGCAAAATAAATCTTTCCAAATCAGACAAGGAGATTTTCTGGATTTCTTTTCTCATTTTGACTCCCATAGTTGTGGTCTTCCTATGGTGTCAATTACAGGCCTCTCTCATCTTTTTAAGTGGGAGAACTTGCACAATTGGTGGCTGACTAAATACTTTTTTCTTCACTGTACTTCCCACTTATTTTGAGGTCCTATCCTCCAGAGCGCTTCCAGACAGGCCACACATTCCAGCCAGTCTAACCTGTCCTACAAGCAGGGACTGCTTTAGTTCATTCTCTGCTCCAGTGACAACCAGGATTGATCATTTAGCTCATCCAAAGAATCTTCTAAATATGCTTTGAGAATTAATAATTTAAATCAATAGCCATAAGTCCAATAAATCCCTTTAGAATTTACATAGAGCTCTCCAGTCCTTGCATTAAATTTCTTGTCCTCTACCCCATTGCCAGAAGGTAATCAATGCCGATCTCCAGCAAAATATTTTAGCTAGTAATGATACAGGAACGATACATATCATTGTAAGGAATTTTCTCCTCTGACCTTGTGGAGGCATCAGGACCATGGACCAGACCTCAATCACCGGACAATGACAGTTTCACCCTCCTTATCTATGAACTGTTCCAATAGTTACTGCCATAACTGTTTCTCCCTCTCTCATAATGATAGTTCTGCTTCATGTCACTTGTCTTATCTGTTGCATTTTTTCTGTGCTGGCTTGTGTATAAATATGTGATTCTTCAGATGTTGTATTAGTCTAGCCTGATGAAGAGACCTGAGTAGTCTCGAAAGCTTGCAGTGTGTTACTATCTTTTCAGTTAGCCATAAAGATATCAACCACTGAGGACTCTCAATTGTAAATATTTTTAGCTAGTAATGCAGTGCTTCGAAATGGACTTGGCCTAACTGTCTTACAACTCCAATAGGCACTGCATGTGTTCTATCTACATCCGTGGTCCAAATGACCCAAACCTCTCCTTTTATCCACAACTCACTGCTCCTCCTAGCAGTCTTTCCTCAAAGTGGTGGGATGGCGCATCAATGTGACTACATGCAGCTCACAGCCAGAACCAACCGTAACTTGAGGTCCTGACCTCACTCTTACAGTCGGCAGTCAATAAGACTATCATCTCTGTGGCAAGCTACACCATTGTAAGTAGCTTGTGGCAATGTATGGTATTGCGACATTTGAACATCAGTTATATTTTTTCCCCAAAACATTGTGTGGGTAGTGACGTTAGGTAACATTTTGTAATAGTAATTGCAATAATGTGAGAAACTATTTTCCTCATTCCAGATACATAATTTGTCAAAATGAATCTTTTACACACTGTATATTTAAACAACCGTTTCTCTTTTATTATGGGCTCATAACAAATACAATAGATTATACAGAAAAATACATAGCCTTGTGCCTCAAATAAAGCACGTAGAGTGAGATAAATAGTCAATAGTAGGTCATCTCTACATGTGCTCTTGCTGTTCCTTTGCCAGGTATATTTTTCCTGCGCCATTGACCCTTTGTCAAATTTATCTTCTCATTATTTTATTTAGATTCATAAGGCTGGCAACATGGAAAATTTATACAGAATGCTGGATGGCGCACATTTCCACATTATCTTTTGTATTCTATGCAGGACTCTTATCTGTTGCATGAGCAAGGTGCATCTCAAACATACTTGCAAAGCGGCGCTACAGTATCTGGCCTGGCAGTTTTTCCATTACTGACCCAGTTGGCATTTGAACCTGCTGCTCATCTTCAATTTCCTATCAATGAGCCTGAACCATGCTTGACCATTAGTGTAAACGATTCCTGCCTACCTTAATGTACTACCACTCTGAATACAGTTTTGCTTGCTGATTATTTTCTATACAGCTGATTTTCTAACCTATTCTCTGTTATCTACTCGTTAAGTAGATTAGTCAAGCATATATGATTTGAATTATTATTCGATATGAATTACAGCATAATTTGTGATGTGATAAAAAGTTCATACCTTGGGAGAAAGAGGTGTGTGTGAATCCCTTAGATTTAACATTAGCATCAAGTAGATATGATCAAATCAATATGCTGCAAATCAACTTTGAATCGAATTTCAGGAAATTCGCAAGTTTCAGAGAATTGCAATTCGTTTCAGAGAATGTTTTAGCGATTTCTCATTTTTACAACACCAATTTTTTTTAGGGACAACATCACATTTGAAGTCACTTTGAGGGGTCTATATGATAGAAAATACCCAAAAGTGACACCATTCTAAAAACTTCTCCCCTGAAGGTGCTCAAAACCACATTCAAGACATTTATTAAGCCTTCAGGTGCTTCACAGGGATTTTTGGAATGATTAAAAAAAATGAACATTTAACTTTTTTTCACAAAAAATTTACTTCAGATCCAATTTGTTTTATGTATATATGCAGGTAAACCACTGTTTGGGCGCATGGCAGAGCTCAGAAGGGAAGGAGCGGCATTTTACTTTTCAATGCTAGATTGGCTGGAATTGAGATCGGACGCCATGTTGCATTTGGAGAGCCCCTGATGTGCCTAAACAGTGAAAAAAAACCACAAGTGACACCATTTTCGAAAGTAGACCCCCTAAGGAACTTATCTAGATGTGTGGTGAGAATTTTGAACCCCCAAGTGCTTCACAGAAGTTTAAAATGTAGAGTCGTAAAAATAAAAAATCATTTTTTTTCCTCAAAAATGATTTTTTTAGCCCGCTATTTTTTATTTTCACAAGGCTAACAGGAGAAATTGGACCACAAAAGTTGTTGTGCAATTTTTTCTGAGTATGCTGATACCCCATATGTGGGGGTAAACCACTGTTTGGGCGCATGGCAGAGCTCAGAAGGGAAGGAGCACCGTTTGACTTTTTCAACGAAGAATTGACTGGAATTAGATCAGACGCATGCCGCATTTGGAGAGCCCCTGATGTGCCTAAACAGTGGAAAACCCCCCAATTCTAACTGCAACCCTAACCTCAACACACTCCTAACCCTAATCCCAACAGTAAAGATAACCATAAAGACAAACCTAACCCTAACACACCCGTAACCCTAATCCCAACCCTAACCCTAACTTTAGCCCCAACAATGTTAGGGTTGCGGATCACACTAAATATAAAATATGAGAAAGTGCAATCGCAACCCGGGGTCCACTGTGCAGAGGTGGTATACTGCTGTTAGGTAATGGTGGACGCTATATGGTGGTATAAAGGAAGAACACATGCGGGTTAATGTCACCGGTGTGTACAGGGCGAGCTCTGCTACCTCACAGAACCGCACTACCGCAGAACATAAATGCCGAGCCTGTTTAGCTCACAGAGCTCGGCAACGGAGCGCACAGAATGCAGTCACAGAACTCTGCCCCAAGGACATGGGGTCAGAGTCCCTCTAGATCTTCTGAGCGCGTGGCGTCGCACCTGCGACATTCATACATGCATACAACACTTACTCCTCATAGTCTGGTAATGTAGTCCATACTAGCGCATGGCCGGGCGGCCATGTGAGCCTTTTATAGCTGCGTCCTTCCGGGACCTTCCTGACCCTCCTGATGGTCCAATCCGAGCTGGAGAAGGACCTGAGCATGTAACCTCCAATCTCCAATGAGAGATCATCCCACAGGCATGATCTGTGGACCGAAAGGAGGACTTACTCCCTGGAGTAGCTCGCTGCTGACCAGCATGCATTGCTATAGCTGGACCAGAGGTGGCAGCAGCAACTAAACTTACAGAGCTGGTCTGAGCAGAGCGCCTGGATCAACAAGTCTGCTGAGCAGCCTCCTCTGTGGCCGGAGAGGAATGGGAGACTGCTGAATGCAAGGCTCGGGATTCCTGCTGTGCAGAGACAGGAACCTGACGCCTAACAAACCCTAACCCTAATGGAAATAAATACATTTTTTATTTTGTCATTTTTCCCTAACTAAGGGAGTGATAAAGGGGGGTTTGATTTACTATTTATAGTGGGTTTTTTATGTTTGGCAGCTGTCACACACTAAAAGACGCTTTTTATTGCAAAAATAGTTTTTTCATCACCACATTTTGAGAGCTATGAAGTTTCCATATTTTGGCCTACAGAGTCCTGTGAGGTCTTGTTTTTTGCGGGACGAGTTGACGCTTTTATTGGCACCATTTTCTGGCATTTTTTTATCGCTTTTTATTCCGATTTTTGGGAGGCAGAATGAATAAAAGCCATCAATTCATGAATTTCTTTTGGGGGGGGTTTATACCGTTCTGCGTGTGGTAAAATTGATAAAGAAGTTTTATTCTTCAGGTCAGTACGATGACAGCGGTACCTCATTTATATCATTTTCTTTATAATTTGGTGCTTTTATACAGTAAAAAACTATTTTATAGAAAAAATAATTATTTTTGCATCGCTTTATTCTGAGAGCTATAACTTTTTTAATTTTACGGTGATGGAGCTATATGGCAGCTTCTTTTTAGCGTGATAAGATGACGTTATTAGCAGTACCACGTTTATTTATATCTGTCTTTTTGATTGCGTGTTATTCCACTTTTTGCTCGGCAGTATGATGATAAAGCGTTGCTTTTTGCCTTGGTTTTTTTTTAATCATGTTCACTAAAGGGGCTAACTAGTGGGACAGTTTTATAGGTCAGGTCGTCACGGATGCGGCGATACTAAATATGTATACTTTTATTGTTTATATTTTTTTTGTTCAAATATTGATTTATTGATGGAATAAATATTTAATTTTTATTATTTTATTATTGTTTTAGATTTTTACAATTTTTTTTTTTTTTATTTCATTCTATGTTTTACACTGTGTCCCACTATGGGACACTCATTTTGTGCAGGCTGATCACTTATATGGCTTGCAGATCTGCATGCCATATAAGCTGTCAGCGCTACAGGTATTTGTCACTAACCTCAGAGCCTTCCTGACATGCACTGCGCATGACAGGAAGTCTCTGAGCTTTGGTACCCCGGATGTCGTCATGACGACATCGGATTACAATGGGAGCGATCGGGACCCCGCGTCATGTCAGGGGG
Organism: Dendrobates tinctorius; assembly: GCF_039654945.1. Classification (NCBI taxonomy): domain Eukaryota; kingdom Metazoa; phylum Chordata; class Amphibia; order Anura; family Dendrobatidae; genus Dendrobates; species Dendrobates tinctorius. The sequence continues at coordinate 25,159,915 of NW_027361750.1, read as the reverse complement.
TCTCTGATCCAAAGGCAAAGGGGCTGTTACAGCTGACAGCCCCTCTGCCTGCTCCCGGAACACTGTAATCATGTTTGATCTCAGTGTGCTGGGGGTTAAAGTGCCGGGAGTGGTCTGTGTCTGTTCCTAGCACTTAGTGCCAGGTGTCAGCTGTGAGAATCAGCTGACACCTGGCTGCGATCAGCCACGCTCCCCCGTGAGTGCGGCTGATCGCATACTATTCCGACTAAGGTCATAGGGGCCCAGGGCACATGGACGTAATAGTACATCAAAGGACAGTAAGGCGTTAATTATAGCAGGGTATATGTTTAATTTGTTTCTATCTTAGCTTTTGTCTGTTTAATAGCCAGTGTGAACATGCTCCTGCATGTTGCATATATATCAACTTATACTCCAGTTCATTTCTTTCAGTTTTGCAAACAGGGTCGGACTAGGGTGTCTGGGTCTCACTGGGGAAATTGACCCTAGAGGCCCACCCTACAGCTATATGCAAATACCTGTTAGCCGTTATCCCCGTTATAGTAGTTCATCGGCTGTAAAACAGAGGAGCCTCCTGCACATCTACTAGGCACATGCTATAACTGGGATGAACTATTGCGGTAGTTTACAGTAAAGGGGTTATTTGGTTAAAGCAAGTTATCACAGATCAATGGGCTCTACAGGATAGGTACTTGCTTAGTTCCGACCATTAGAAACTGCACCGATCAGAATAATGGGGACGTTTTATCCCTGATAGGACACTTATTCCCATTTTAAAATGGAGCGGCAGATGGGATGTCAGACCGTAGCTCCATTCATTCTCTTTGGGGCTTCCAAAAAAACAAGTGCAGCGCTCGCAGCCACTGAGGGAATGAATAGATCAGTGGTCGCACATGCAGCTCCAGTTTAAAGTTCCAATTTCGCCCAATGGTTCCAAGCAGTCAGACCCCACTAATCAATACGTTATCACTTATCCTGTGGAGAGGTGATTACTTTTTTTCACAGTCATCAATAGCTGATCGCTTCCAGAGCATACTCCCCCACTTTTCCCCATCTTCTACACTATGTCAGATGAAGAAAAAAGCGATGTAGTGCCACCCTGCACAATAACAGGACCCCCCCTTTTCCTAAAAAGTAAATTATAGTAGTAATAATGTCCTTAATTGGACCCTAAAGAAATTATGTTCCCCACTTGTCACCATAAACTAGTATAACATGCTCCTCAATTTTGGCTCCCAAATGGTAATTAAGTCCCTCATCCAGGCCCCCTTTATTTAATAATCTCATCCAGCCTGGCCCACTTTATTTAACAATGTGCCCCTTGTCCAACCTGGCCCTCTATGTGTCTAGTCCAGTCAAGCTTACGTTTTTATTGATTCCATTTTGGTGTAGATGCAATGTTTTGATCACCAGTTATTGCATTTTATTGCAATTCTGTGGGAAACCAAAAAATGTAATTTTGACTTTTTTATTTTTTTCTCGTTACGCCGTTTACCGATCTGATTAATTCTTTTAATATTTTGATAGATCAGGGTTTTCTGAATGCGGCAATACCAAATATGTGTATTTTTAATTTTTTTTAATTGTTTTATTTTGAATGGGGTGAATGTTGGGTGATTTGAACTTTTATATTTTTTAAATTTTTTTTAACTTTTTTAAAAACTTTTTTTAGTTTTCTTTGGCTTCAATGCTATGTGTAGCTAAAATACTCATCTGCTATGAGCGCCGGCCAGTGGGTGGAGGTCATACCAATCCAGCAATGACAATGACAGCGGTTTCATGCAGACCCTGGGTTTTCATAATCACCCATTGGCGACTCCTGGTCATGTGACACGGTGCCGATGGGCGAGGTTTGTGAAACGCTTCCGTCACAAGTATGTTAAGCCAGAGATTGGGTTAACAGCAGTGGGTGGATTGTGATTCTACCCATGGCTGTTGAGGGCACATGTCAGCATGCTGGAAAACATGCGGGCTCAGCACTCAGAGCCTCCATGGAATACAGGGACACGAACTATAAAGTATATATGTGTCATAGGTCGTGAAGGGGTTAAATGTCACTGTCAGAGATTAATGATAGCATTTAACTGGTTACAGCAGGGGGGCGTTATTGGCCATTATCTGCCAGAGATTGTCACGTCGCCGTCAGACTCGGGGCCCGCTGTTCCGCCCTCAGCCACTAGGAGGCGACGGACTGTCACGCCGCCCTCGGGCTCGGGGCCTGCTGTCCAGGCCTCGGCCACCAGGAGACGCCGGACTGACATGTCGTCGTCGATCTCGGGGCCTGCTGTTCCGCCCTCAACCACTAGGAGGCGCCGTGGCTCGCGCCCGAGTGAGGGCGGCAACAATGAAAGGGCTTCTGCGCAGGCGTCTACTGGACGCAGACTCCGCTCCTCTGTCAGTCATGAAGGGGCTGGTGCATCATCATCAGGTCTGGTCCTGGGGGCGGTCCTGATGACATCACCAGCCCGGGAGCCTGTGAGGGACGACCTGATCCCTCAAATACCTTGGGACTGGGCTTGCAAGCCGCCGGATATATTCTTGGTTCCCCTACGTGTTACTTGTGATTGCCTATCGTTAACTCCGACCTCAGCCTGAACTTCTGACTACTCTGTTGCCTGCCGTTTTTGTACCTTGCATTTCTCCTGATTACTGACGCTGACCTTGGCCTGGATTCATGACACCTCTACTACCTGACGATTTTGTACCTCCGCTACTCTCCCGGTTTTTGACCTCTGCCTGGACTCTCGACTCTGCCTCTGCCTGCCGTTTCTGTACCTCCGCTGCTCGCCTGGTTTCCGTCTCCATTTTTGGCTCCCTTCCTGCTGTTCTATTGCGACCGTTCTGCTCTGGCACTCTGCTCCTGTTCAGACAGCGCTTCCTGGGCTCTGCAGTAAATCCAGATCCCTGTATAGGGGTAAAGGGTGTCGGTGCTACTCGGGGCGCTGTCTGTCTGCAGCCCAGACCGCAGACGGACGCGACATTATATCCGGCCCAAATAAAACTGTCTCTTGTGTGTGTGTATATATATATCACACCTATATAAAGACAGTTTCTCTGAATTTTTTTTTCCTTTCCTCTCTTGCCTGAGCTGATTGTTTGACTAAAACACCTGTTACTAAGCCTCAGTATACAGCCTGGAGGATCCGTCTCACCTTCCTGCTCGAGCATGCTGCAGGGACAAAGCTGAACGTCAGAGATCCGTACCCCGGGAACAGCAGCCTCTGAGCAGCTCTGGCTATGGTTGCGCAGAGGCTCAGGTATTGCCCGCAGATGCGGCCAAAGTTTTACTACCTATTTCATTGTATGTTGGTCAGGATTCTCTGTGTTTAAAAGCCTATGTCGATAGCGGGTCTGAAGGGAATTTTATGGACTCTTTTGCTGCTAAAAAACTTGATGTCCCACTACTGAAACTTAATATTCCAATTAAAACCACGGCTATTAATGGCACATCCATTATTCAGGAGGGGGTTAAATTTGTTACTGCTAAGATAACTATGTCAGTAGGAGCACTACATACTGAGCTTATTTCCTTTTTTGTGTTGGACAATCTATCTTCTGCAGTCATTTTGGGAATGCCGTGGCTACGTCAACATAACCCTGTCATTGACTGGCACCTGGGTGATGTGGTGCGCTGGAGTTCGCAATGCCAGGATAATTGCATGTCTGTAGCAGTAAATCAAACCAAGCTAAAAAAACACCCCTTCATACCGTTTGCTCTCAGGGATTATGGAGATGTCTTTTCCATTATAGAGTCTGAGAAACTACCGCCCCACAGAGAGTATGATTGTCCTATAAACCTAATTCCAGATGCCCGTCTTCCAAAAGGGAGAATATTTAATCTCTCTGGTCCAGAGCGTCAGGCCATGAATGAGTACATAGCGGATAGCTTAAGAAAGGGGTTCATTAGACCATCTATTTCACCAGTTGGAGCTGGGTTCTTCTTTGTAGAGAAGAAAGATGGTGGTCTCAGACCCTGCATTGACTACCGGGAATTAAACGCAATCACTATAAAGAACCAGTACCCGCTTCCACTCATCCCTGATCTTTTTAATCAGCTAATTGGAGCCCGTTGGTTTACTAAACTTGACCTCCGGGGGGCATACAATCTAATCCGCATAAGAGACGGCGATGAGTGGAAGACAGCGTTTAATACACCTCTTGGTCACTTTGAGTACCTAGTAATGCCTTTCGGACTCAGCAATGCTCCTGCAGTGTTTCAGCACTTTGTTAACGATATTTTCAGGGACATCTGTGGTGTGTATGTCATTGTGTACTTGGATGATATTTTGATTTACTCCACTGACCCTGTGACACATGCTCAACACGTCCGTTCAGTACTGCAGAGACTACGGGAGAACTCCTTGTTTGCTAAGGCTGGTTTCACATTTGCGTTTTTTAGCGCTGGAAAAAAACGCTAACCTGCGCATGCGTTTTTTCCCCTATCTTTAACATGGGTGCGCATACTTGCGCGCTTGTAAGCGCATGTATGCGATTTTCATGCGCTGCGTTTTTTTGGGGTGTGCGATTGGATTTTCCAGACGCATCATGTTGCATTTTTTGGCCCTGCAAAAAAGCGCATGCGCACATATGCGCACGTTTTGCGCTAAAAAGGGCCATTATAGCCTATGGATGCGCATATGTGCGCACTGGCATGCTCATGTAAGCGTTTTTTTGCATATGCGTTTTTTTTTTTAACCATGGAATTTAGGGGTTTGAGTTAGAGTTAGGGTTAGTTAAGGGGGTTTAGGGTTAGGGTTAGGGTCAGGGTCAGGGTTAGGGTTGGGTTTTGGGTCAGGGTTAGGGTTTAGTATGGTTTGGTTAAGGGTTAGGGTCAGGGTTAGGGTCAGGATTAGGGTTAAGTATGGTTTTGTTAAGGGTTAGGGTCAGGGTTAGGGTTAGGGTTAGGGTTAGGGTTAGGGTCAGGGTTAGGGTTAGGGTTAGGGTCAGGGTTAGGGTTAGGGTCAGGGTTAGGGTTAAGTATGGTTTTGTTAAGGATTAGGGTCAGGGTTAGGGTCAGGATTAGGGTTAATTATGGTTTTGTTAAGGGTTAGGGTCAGGGTTAGGGTTAGGGTTAGGGTTAGGGTCAGGGTTAGGGTTAGGGTTAGGGTCAGGGTTAGGGTTAGGGTCAGGGTTAGGGTTAAGTATGGTTTTGTTAAGGATTAGGGTCAGGGTTAGGGTTAGGGTTAGGGTTAGGGTTAGGGTTAGGGTTAGGGTCAGGGTCAGGGTTAGGGTTAAGTATGGTTTTGTTAAGGGTTAGGGTCAGGGTTAGGGTTAGGGTCAGGGTTAGGGTTAGGGTTAGGGTCAGGGTTAGGGTCAGGGTTAGGGTTAGGGTCAGGGTTAGGGTTAGGGTTAGGGTTAGTTAGGGTTTAGGGTTTGGGTTAGGGTTAAGTATGATTTGGTTAAGGGTTAGGGTCAGGGTTAGGGTTAGGGTTAGGGTCAGGGTTAGGGTTAGGGTTAGGGTCAGGGTTAGGGTTAGTAAAGTCATGGTTTGGGTAGTGTGAGGGGCCACCTAAAAATGTTGGAAAAAAACGCAAACGCGGTAAAAACGCGCTAAAAACGCATACAAACGCATAAAAACGCTGCGTTTTTTTCATGCATGCTCATAAAAATGCTTGAAAAAAACGCAGCAGTTGTATGCTTATGTATGCGTTTTTTCAATGCGTTTTTTTGCGGGAAAAACGCGCTGCAAAAAAAAGCAAGTGTGAAACTAGCCTTAGTTGGAGAAATGTGTCTTTTTCGCTGAGGAGGTACAATTTTTGGGGTACATGGTCTCAGGCAGGGGGTTCCGCATGGATCCTGCCAAGATCCAACCTATTAAGGCGTGGGTGCAACCCAAATCGCTGAAAGCATTGCAGCGATTTTTGGGATTTGCCAATTACTACCGTAAGTTTATCAGGAGTTTTTCTGAGATTGCCAAGCCACTCACGGATCTAACCCGAAAGGGGGCGGACGTGACCAACTGGAATCCCGAGGCCATTCAAGCATTTTCTATGTTAAAAGAATGCTTTGTGGCCAACCCGGTTTTAGTACAACCTGACTTAGACCGCCCATTTATTGTGGAGGTGGATGCCTCCGAAGTCGGAGTGGGAGCAGTGCTATCGCAAAGCACTGCAGCCCTCACTCAGCTGCGCCCATGTGCTTTTTTTTCCCGAAAGTTCTCTGCCACAGAGAAGAACTATGATATTGGGAATCGGGAATTACTAGCAATCAAATGGGCCTTCGAGGAATGGCGTCACTTTCTCGAAGGCCCAAACACAAGGTCACCGTCATTACAGACCACAAAAACCTGACCTACCTGGAGTCAGCTAAAAGACTGAATTCCAGGCAGGCCAGGTGGGCCTTGTTCTTTTCAAGGTTCGATTTTTTAATCCACCCATAATCGCCCTGCTGGCTGGCTTCAGTCCTTGCCCACCCCTGAGAGTCCATGGACCCACATCTCCATGGACTTCATCACAGACCTGTCGACCTCAGATGGGAAAACATGTATCTGGGTGGTGGTAGACAGGTTCAGCAAACAGTGCCATTTTATTCCCCTGTCTGGCTTACCTAACTCCGAAACCTTGAGCAAATTGTTCCTTGTGCACATTGTACGTCTTCATGGTGTTCCGTCAAATATTGTGTCCGACAGAGGTACCCAGTTCGTCTCAAAATTCTGGAGGGCGTTCTGTAAACGCATCGGTGTTGAGTTATCCTTCTCCTCGGCCTACCACCCCGAAACCGATGGGCAAACCGAACATGCTAATCAAGCTCTGGAGCAATACCTCCGTTGTTACGTGTCAGGACACCAGTCCGACTGGGTAGAACATCTACCATTGGCTGAGTTTGCCTTAAATAATCGCTACCAGGACTCCATTAAAACTACCCCTTTTTTTTGTAACCTTGGATTGCATCCGCGCTTTGGTTCGTTCTCGGCTAGGATGTCGGAGCTCCCTGGGGTAGAGAAAAACATACATCGCTTGAAAACAATATGGTCTGAAGTAAATACAAATTTGAAAGGGGCTCAAGTTAGACAGGCTTCAGCTGCAAACAAACGACGGTCCAAGGGGCCACACTTGGGGGTTGGGGACAAGGTTTGGCTTTCGACTAAAAACATCAAACTGAAAGTACCGTCTGCCAAACTGGGTCCCAGATTTATCGGCCCATATGAAATTATAGAAGTGGTTAACCCGGTAGCCTTCCGTTTGAAACTTCCGCAGTCATTTAAATTACCTAACGTGTTCCACAAGTCTCTCCTCAAACTGTATCACTCCCCAATTCACCCTGTCCAGTCCCCTCCTCCTCCTGTTTCGGTCGGAGGGTCCTTGGAGTATGAAGTCCAGGGTATCCTTGACTCCCGCCTTGTGAGAGACTCCATACAGTATCTTATACACTGGAAGGGCTACGGCCCGGAGGAGAGGTCCTGGGTCCCCGCAAGGAACATCCATGCCAAGGCATTAATTAGGAGATTTCATCTCCTGCACCCTGACAAACCGGGTTTTGAGGGTCCGGAGGCCCCTCCTGGAGAGGGGGGTACTGTCACGTCGCCGTCAGACTCGGGGCCCGCTGTTCCGCCCTCAGCCACTAGGAGGCGACGGACTGTCACGCCGCCCTCGGGCTCGGGGCCTGCTGTCCAGGCCTCGGCCACCAGGAGACGCCGGACTGACATGTCGTCGTCGATCTCGGGGCCTGCTGTTCCGCCCTCAACCACTAGGAGGCGCCGTGGCTCGCGCCTGAGTGAGGGCGGCAACAATGAAAGGGCTTCTGCGCAGGCGTCTACTGGACGCAGACTCCGCTCCTCTGTCAGTCATGAAGGGGCTGGTGCATCATCATCAGGTCTGGTCCTGGGGGCGGTCCTGATGACATCACCAGCCCGGGAGCCTGTGAGGGATGACCTGATCCCTCAAATACCTTGGGACTGGGCTTGCAAGCCGCCGGATATATTCTTGGTTCCCCTACGTGTTACTTGTGATTGCCTATCGTTAACTCCGACCTCAGCCTGAACTTCTGACTACTCTGTTGCCTGCCGTTTTTGTACCTTGCATTTCTCCTGATTACTGACGCTGACCTTGGCCTGGATTCATGACCCCTCTACTACCTGATGATTTTGTACCTCCGCTACTCTCCCGGTTTTTGACCTCTGCCTGGACTCTCGACTCTGCCTCTGCCTGCCGTTTCTGTACCTCCGCTGCTCGCCTGGTTTCCGTCTCCATTTTTGGCTCCCTTCCTGCTGTTCTATTGCGACCGTTCTGCTCTGGCACTCTGCTCCTGTTCAGACAGCGCTTCCTGGGCTCTGCAGTAAATCCAGATCCCTGTATAGGGGTAAAGGGTGTCGGTGCTACTCGGGGCGCTGTCTGTCTGCAGCCCAGACCGCAGACGGACGCGACAGAGATAATGCAAGTTCAGTTTCTGTACATGTAAAGGAGTGTCACATGACATATGATGTAATTGTACATCTTATGTGTAAAAGCGGTTAAAGAAGCAGGAAATGGGTTAAAGGGAACCTGTCACCCCCCCCCCCAGGGCGTTTTTAAGTAAAAGAGCCACCTTGTGCAGCACTAATGCTGCATTCTGTCAAGGTGGCTCTTTTATTTAGCGTCCCTTCCACCGCAGAAATAATCGTTTATAAAATTGGTCACACATGCCAGAATTTTGACCGGGAAAAGGTCTTTCCCCCTCTGACACAGACGCCTCGCATCCATCACTCATTTCATCCTTATGTCTTTGCTCCGCCTCCTCTGTGTTCAATTTCAAATGCTGGTGCCTGCCCTGTAATATATTTTCTTGGGTATGCGCAGTTAGCGCTGCCCGTTCTTTCACATCACTTCATGGCCTGGCTATCGTGCCTGTGTGGACGCGCTGTCACAGATCCCGCCCTACAGTCGCTTATGATTATTCACACTGCGGGGCTGGGAATCTTGGGCATGAGAGCTGCAGAGAACTACTGCACTGGCCGCAGCAATTACCAACACAGACAGTGATATATTTTTATAGGTATAGTAATTAAAACTTCAGATTCCAGACCAAGTTGCAAAAAATGTTCAATTAGCTGACTGCTAATGTCACAAGTGATGCATAGTATATTATGTCAAAGCCTCCAGCACCTCAACTTATAATTCTAGAGACAATTAAAAAACACGCCTACTATTACCGTCATGTGAAACCAAAGACATTCTCATTTGTATATAAGAAAGTTTGTGGAAAGAGTGCATACAATCTAAGTACAGTGTTTTTTTTAATTTGATTCCTGGGCAATCTACTCCACTGTGCACCAATAAGGCTTGTAAGGTGCCAAGCACATTTGTTCATTGTGATGGGAAAGATTTTTCCATTGAGCAAAGTTAATTAAAAGCAAAATATTATTTATTGTGAATTCATTAAAATAGTAACATAGGCATAGGAAAATATCTGACACGTTTTGAGTCTGTCTAACTTTTAATTGTAGACACTATGACTGAACAGTCAGACTCAAAACTCAAAGTATGCTTCTATGCCCATGCTGCTATTTTAATGAAGTCAGAATATAGAATTTTTTGCTTTTAATTTGCTTTGCTGGATGGAAAAACTTTTCCCCTCCTTTTTTGTGACTGAGAGCACTCTATTGGACCTAATTACTAAAAGAAAGTTAAATTAAAACATTTTAATCATGACAAATCCATTTTCCTAGATAATTCTACAGAAAATGAAAAATGGAAAAACGTTTACTTTTGAAGCCAACAAGTGGTTGTCAAAAAATCATGGAAATAGGGATCTGATGTGCGAGCTTCCAGTTGTTGAAGATGGCAACATGATTTATCCTGGTGAGTGTGTTTATAACTTGATTATTTGACTGTATGTTAGATGTTCACCAGGTGAGGTTGATATTCTTTTCCAAAGATTTTATTCTTTTAAAGAATGGGGAGAGGGGAAGACAGGGGGGGGGGGATGGGAATGGGAAGAGAAGGAAAGATAAGGGGAAGTAGCGAAATTACAAATTGACATCATGTGCAGAAAATGCAAAACATGCATTAATGATGTCATTTTACAAACGTATCTTGCCAACGCCTAAATATGTAGAATACAAGATTGTACAATAGAATAATAGCAATAAAGAACATAAAAACACACAAATGAGTATAAAGAGTGTCATTACAGATCTAACCCTATGTCAAATAGTAGATACAAGATCAGTTATGTCAGAGGCAAAACTAAAACAGCTTTTCTTATATCAAGATTACTAAGTGTTAAAGGATTCATTCAAGTAATAGGAGTAGGGAAAGTTTGGTCCCATTTAGACCATTTCCTGTAGAAGTTACTGAATTGGTCATTAGCCAATGCGAAATGCAACTCATGGGATCTATGTTGTGCGATCAACTGTAAGATATCATCAACAATGGAATGCAATGGAATTTTTTGAGGTTGATATTCTAAGCCAAAGGTCAGGGTGCGTAACACAGGCCAAGTGTGATGACACAGCAGAGTTAAGGCACTGTCACACATAGCGAGATCACTGATTTTGTAATGTCACAGTGATCTTGCCAGCGACATCGCTGTGTGTGACAAACATCAGTGACCGGCCCCCCCGCCGGGTATCGCTGATCGTGCAGCATCATCCTGGGCCATTTTTTGATCGTTGGTCTCCCGCTGGCCAGCACGCATCGCTGCGTGTGGCAGCAGGAGACGAATGATCAGTGACGTTTGCACGCTGGTTTCCAGGGTAAACAGCGGGTATCCAAGAGCAGCGCAGCTCTTAGAAACCCGCTGTTTACCTTAGATACCAGCTTGCTCGCTGGTCCTGATCGCTAGAGGGGCTGTCTATGTGACAGCTCACCAGTGATCAGCCTAATGATGTCCCAGCGATCCCATCCATGTCGGATCATTGGTGGGATCGCTGGGACATCGTTATGTGTAATGGGGCCTTTACACTTTACATATGACAAATGAATCAGTAAGGACCAGTACAGCAGGATATGCAAGATAGCAAACAGACATGTGAAACAGAAAACATCAGAAGACATTGAGCTAGGATTGTGGAAACATTCAAGAATTAGATATGTATATTAATTCAAAGACAATGCAAGTTAATGGTTATTGGCAGAGTTGTATGCTATCTACCGACTGATAACAGGTAACTGGTCAACCGCAAGACAGCTGCGGTGCAGCGGTAGCACCCTATGCAGTGATGAGGCAGTGACCCAGCAGAGTTCAAAGCAAAAACGTCTCTTTAATGTTCAACTCAAAAAACACAGCACACAATATCCTCCAGATCGCAGCCAGGAAACAAGACAGTCAATCTCTGGTTCGCAGCCGGGCACATATCCTCTGGATTACAGTCACTAAACATGCCAGTCCACCTCTGACCGGTTGCAGTGGGTGAGTGCACCGCTGTGTTAATGTTCTATTCACAGCATTGCACAGTACACCATATCCTCCGGACCACAGCCAGGAACCATATCCTCCAGTTTACAGTCACTAAACAGGCCAGTCCTCCTCTGACTGGTTGCGTGGGTGACTGCACCGCTGTGTGCACTGTGGGTGCCAGGCTTTCCAGCTGCCTTGGCTCTTTGGCTCCTTTTGCATGTGTTGCCTCACACAGGTGGAGCTGTGCAGAGCCGACTGCTCTGCACTCTAGTAAACACCAGACGGGCACTGACCCTGAACCTGACACACCCAGACCCTATACTGCAGGGTTTTAAACTTGCAACCTGAGGCCTTCAGCCACATGGAAAACCCGGCCTGGAATTAAATGGACTGCAGCACTACCATCTGCAGTCTGTTTCAAAAGCCCAGAGCAGGTTTTTCCTAAATCTGCCTTGGACAACCAGCATGTCCAAGACCTATACTCACTTTAGTCTGCATTGCAACCACAGCTACGCCTGTGACTGCAATGCCCTCTCATGACCTCAATACCCCTCCATGCACTTCCTGGGTGGGAACATACAGTGACCCTCACATGTAACACCAGTCACTGCCTCACACAGCATTGGTGAACAGGCAAACTGGATAAATGCTTGCAGAGAATCATATTTGCAGCAGAATTGTAAGTGTGAATAACACCAGAATTAGCAGAGAAGAGTTTTTCATGCTTACAGCAGATGAATGATTAACTGCAACTATGAGCTAGGAAGTGATATAGAAAGTTTACAAACAAGCTTGCTGAAAAGATGATTAGCCAAATGAGTGAAGTGGATGGTGAAGCAAACTCCTCAGGTACACATGATAACTGAATGTCATGTTTACTGAATACTCAGACATCACAGAGATGTCTGAGTCATCCTTACAAGGTCTTGGGTAATGATGTCAATGGTTACCGTTTATCACAGAAGCTCACTGCAGATTTGCATAAAGGCAATTGGTCCTAGGGGAAGGAACCAGAAGCTGGTACCTGAGTCAGCAACAAATATGAACCTAGCACTCAACTTAAAGGTATTTGTAAGGCGGTTTATTGTAGTACACGAAAAAAGACGTTTCGGTCAATGTGACCTTCTTCAGTTACGTGTGGTATATAGATTGTGTAGAGCTTATAGGCATCTATCAGAAAGGACGATGGTGCTTTAGGCATTGAGGAGAATAATCTCTCTAAGGTAATGAGCTTGTCAGTATATAGGAGAGGGGAAAACGACACACAATCTATATACCACATGTTTATTGTACTACAATAAACCGCCTTACAAATACCTTTAAGTTGAGTGCTAGGTTCATATTTGTTGCTTTAACGGTTTGGGAACCTAACCTTAGCACCATCTTGAGTTGTGCTCACGGTGTTCTTTCGGTACCTGAGTCAGGACAGATAAGTAATACTGTACTAATACTTAAAAACATAAGCATGCCTTAGAGATGTTTTGTCTTTCCCTCACAATCTCAGTACAGAACATCAGGAGCCCACTAGCTGATACAGTTGTGGCCAAAAGTATTGACACCCCTGCAATTCTGTCAGATAATACTCAGTTTCTTCCTGAAAATGATTGCAAACACAAATTCTTTGGTATTATTATCTTCATTTAATTTGTCTTAAATGAAAAAACACAAAAGTGAATGAAGCAAAAAGCAAAACATTGATCATTTCACACAAAACTCCAAAAATGGGCCAGACAAAAGTATTGGCATCCTCAGTCTAATACTTGTTTGCACAACCTTTAGCCAAAATAACTGCGACCAACAGCTTCCGGTAACCATCAATGAGTTTCTTACAATGCTCTGCTGGAATTTTAGACCATTCTTCTTTGGCAAACTGCTCCAGGTCCCTGATATTTGAAGGGTGCCTTCTCCAAACTGCCATTTTTAGATCTCTCCACAGGTGATGGGATTCAGGTCTGGACTCATTGCTGGCCACCTTAGAAGTCTCCAGTACTTTCTCTCAAACGATTTTCTAGTGCTTTTTGAAGTGTGTTTTGGGTCATTGTCCAGCTGGAAGACCCATGACCTCTGAGGGAGACCCAGCTTTCTCACACTGGGCCCTAAATTATGCTGCAAAATTTGTTGGTAGTCTTCAGACTTCATAATGCCATGCACACGGTCAAGCAGTCCAGTGCCAGAGGCAGCAAAGCAGCCCCAAAACATCAGGGAACCTCCTCCATGTTTGACTGTAGGGACCGTGTTCTTTTCTTTGAATGCCTCTTATTTTCTCCTGTAAACTCTATGTTGATGCCTTTGCCCAAAAAGCTCTACTTTTGTCTCATCTGACCAGAGAACATTCTTCCAAAACATTTTAGGCTTTTTCAGGTAAGTTTTGGCAAACTCCAGCCTGGCTTTTTTATGTCTCGGGGTAAGAAGTGGGGTCTTCCTGGGTCTCCTACCATACAGTCCCTTTTCATTCAGACGCCGACGGATAGTACGGGTTGACACTGTTGTACCCTCGGACTGCAGGCAGCTTGAACTTGTTTGGATGTTAGGCGAGGTTCTTTATTCAACATCCGCACAATCTTGCGTTGAAATCTCTTGTCAATTTTTCTTTTCCGTCCACATCTAGGGAGGTTAGCCACAGTGCCATGGGCTTTAAACTTCTGGATGACACTGCGCACGGTAGACACAGGAACATTCTGGTCTTTGGAGATGGACTTGTAGCCTTGAGATTGCTCATGCTTCCTTACAATTTGGTTTCTCTCAGACAGTTCTTTGGTCTTCTTTCTTCTTTCCATGCTCAATGTGGTACACACAAGGACACAGGACAGAGGTTGAGTCAACTTTAATACATGTCAACTGGCTGCAAGTGTGATTTAGTTATTTTCAACACCTGTTAGGTGCCACAGGTACACAAATTAGAGAAGCATCACATGATTTTTCGAACAGTGCCAATACTTTTGTCCACCCTCTTTTTTATGTTTGGTGTGGAATTATATCCAATTTGGCTTTAGGACAATTCTTTTTGTGTTTTTTCATTTAAGACAAATGAAATGAAGATAATAATACCAAAGAATTTGTGTTTGCAATCATTTTCAGGAAGAAACTGAGTATTATCTGACAGAATTGCAGGGGTGTCAATACTTTTGGCCACAACTGTATGATTTAATATTCTACATATGCTTTGTCTTATGTTGTTCACACGACCATAACAGTTCCTCTACAATAAACACTGGGTTTTCATGTTATTTTTAATTTGCTTATTAAATACTCAAAACTTGTTTATGAGCCTTATAAAAATGTCTGCTCATTCCAATTGCAAATTTTTCTTTAAAGAACTGCATTTTAATGTTCCCAGTCTTTACATTAACAGCACAGTAACATTATATGTGCTACCATTAAACAAAAACCTTTCAAATTCTTACTCGTTCTATATTTTTTAAATGTTTTTCCCTTTATTTCTATGCTAAAAATTTCTAAAAAAGAAAATCAGAAGGTTTATTCTTATTAGAGACTTAGAGGGGGTCTATCATGGAACAATCATATGAGATTGTATTGTTATTACAAAAATCAATAGTCCTTTACTATAAGCCAGTTTTAATATAAGATGTCTGATAAGTACAAAGAAAAGCACACAAGGGAAACAGAGGACTTTTTTTGGGACCCACTATGCATATATTAAAGGGAATCTATCAGTAGGAATAACCCTTCTAAACCATCTATATGGGCATGTAGGTCATAGGAATCTGAATAAAATGATATCTTGATATTTGTGATATGATGTTATAGTCCAGAGAAATCAATGATTTTCTTATATGTAAATTGGATGTTTCAGGATATGAGCTGGACACTGATCTGCATGAGAATCTGCCTCCAGAGATTATTTTTAATAAAAGGGGGTGTTAACAGTAGGAGACAAGTAACTAACAAATTACAGTACAACTGAACTATGTTTTCCAACAAGCACGTTAGCATCTGCAGCTCTCACAGCTCTGCTCTATTGCAACAATATTACAACCCTGTCTGCCTGTGAGATGGAAGCTGAGAGGAACCTGCAGATGTGTCAGGTATAATCACACACAGCTCTGCAGTGAGATCAGGAGAGCAGAAAGCGGCCATTACACATATCACAGTAATGCCCCATTTAATTTACAATAATCTCTGGATGCAGATTCTCATGCAGCTCTATGTCCGGCCCATAGATCTTAACAGCTCATTTACATATAAGAGAAACGTGGATTTCTCTGGAATAAGACATCAGATCTCAGATATCAAGGTATCATTGCATTGAGCTTCCCCTATAACCTAAGAGCCCTTATAGACGGCTTGGGACTGACGATCCTACTGACAGATTAACTTTAACATGGGGCAGTGGCACTTTTATTACCTTTTAGCAATCTCTACCATGGGATCTCTGCAGATTCTACCTAGCGAAACATCTGGCTAACCTAAAACACTAAATAGACCTGGAGTAGGAGGAAATTCCACTGCAGCCTCTGTGCACACTCTATGTGACAGACTGCCTGCTGTGAAAGAAAGGGGAAACATTGCAGTAAGGCTGGGGTCACATTTGCGAGTGTGATGCGAGAAACTTGCGCCAGTCTCTCGCATCAATACCCGACATTGCCGCCGGCACTCGGACCGGAGTGTACGGCTGCATGTATTTCTCTGCAGCCGCACACTCTGGTCCCGAGTGCCGGCGGCAGTGTCGGGTATTGATGCGAGAGACTCGCGGTGAGTTTCTCGCATCACACTCGCAAGTGTGACCCCGGCCTAAGGGGGAGATTCTCATATCTAAAAACTATTGAAGACAAGAACAAAGGTGCTTCCCAAAGTAACCAATCTTTTAATTGCTTTGATTTCAAGATCTGCTATTAATAAATAAGCACAGAGCTTTAAAAGGTTGCTATAAGTAGTGTTTCTAATCCAGTCCGCTCTGCTTTTCATACGCTGAGTCTACAGTATGTGTTGTTAGATTTCTGGTAATAGAATTTACATGCAGCTCTCCCATATCGCTCCATAAATAAACTGATCTAATTTTCAATGTTTACAGCTAACGTGAATGCTAGAATGGTGGCCATATTAGATTTCACATCAATTTCTTAACAATAAATATTACTGACAAATCACTAAACATATATTTTTGTATTTGGTGCCAAACATTGTTAGCATTCTCTCTCTGGTCTGAGGTCTTGAAACTGTTCAGCATTGACAGATATTCTACTTACGGTAATTGCTTTGTTTCATGGCCATAGAGGCAACAAGTACTGATATAGGATGCTCTTCTCGAGGCTTATGAAAAGCTATAGAAAACATGGCAAGCAACGTCAGACACCATAATGCAGGCTCTATCTTGATCTTTGCTATGTATAACTCAAATTCTACAAAGTTAGGACACTTTGCAAAATGTAAAGAAAACAAGAATACATTGATTTGGAAATCTCTTATAACTACGTATTACTCAGAACATAGACCACAGATCGGAGGATGAAATACATTTTTACATTTCATTTGAGAAAATGAACTCATTTTGAAATTGATGGCAGCAACACATCTCAAAAAAGTTGTGGACAGGGCCATGTCTACGATTGTGTAGCATACCCTCTTCTTTTTACAACAGTCTGTAAATGTCTGGTAAATGAGGAGACCAATTGCATCAGTTTTGGGAGAGGAATGTTGATCCACTCATGCCTGATGTAGGATTCTCGCTGATCAGGAGTCTGGGGACTTCTATACCTTATTTTCTTTCATAATGTACCAAATATTTCCAATGGTGAAAGGTCTGGTCTGCAGGCGGCCGGTTTGTCACCGAAACTCCAAAATTCCGTCATTGAAACTCTTCTCCTGTGAAGCCATGCTATTGTGATGGATGTGGTATGTGGTTTATCGTTGTCTTGCTGAAATATTCAAGGCCTTCGCTGAAATAGTTGATGTCTGAATTAAAGCTCACATTGTTTGAAAGCCTCTATTTAATGCCCTTCACTGATAGTGCCTTTCCAGATGTATAAGCTGCCCATGAAATTATTACTATTAACACTAATACAAAACCATACCATCAGAGGTGCAGGCTTTTGAACTGTGCACTGAAAACAAGCTGGATGGTTACATTCCATTTAAGAACATGGCATCCGAGATTCTCAGCCTGTTTAACATACTCATTTTAGACACAATCATGTGACTTGAAACCTGACCCTGTTTTTCATAAGTACCACTTCCTTCTCCCACCTTTTGTTAACCCTGTCCCAAGTTTTTTGTTACTGCCATCAATTTCTAAATGAGTTAATTTTTTTTAAATAAAATGGACCAATGTCTCACTTTCCCCTTCTGATTCTGAACCTATGTTCTGTTGTAAATAAAATTAGGCTATAAGAGATTTCTAAATCATTGTGTTCTTGTTTTCTTATTATGCAGCCTCCCAGCCTTTTTGAGAATTGTGGTTGTATTCCACTCGTGTGTTTATTTATGCACATGGGTTTTAGTATGTCTGTGTGTTATGTATATGGCATTGACAGTCACAGCATTATTGTATATAAGTGGATGAGTGACCATATGCATACAGATCCTACAGGAAACAACACTTTTGCATTATACAGTTTATGCATTCTCTAGTTTGAAAAAAATAAACAGCGGTTTTTAGAAGGTTTTGTATGTAATCATTCTTGTTACACTATTTTTTTTGTATACTGTTCAATTTCCTATTCGCTACATTTTGTCTTTATCCTGTAGTCCTAACAAACTTACAAAACCCATTAAAATTCATAAAATGAATCCTGATCCTGCGTTATCTGATTATTACCTTGTGAGTTACAGTGTAGAACTGACTTTCACTTTTTTATTTAATTTGAGCTTCCTTTAATATCTGTTTTAGGATAGAAATGACTGAATGTATTGCGAATCAGCTAGGCTCAGAACAATTGTATTTCCTCATATTGATTTTATGGCTGTGGTGCTGCCTGCTGAGTACTAATTTGAGGGACATTACTTTTTTATTTCCATGTCTATGACCACATCAGAAATAATGAGAACACAAATAATGCAGAAACCTGTGCACAGCCAGTCCATATGTTTAGCATAAGTTTGTTCTAATAACCCGGCCTAGTCCATGGAGAGAAGTTTTATAGGAACGTTTTTTGGGGAAGTTCCCTCATTAGTTTTTTACTGTGTCAGCATTGCACATGAGATTTTAGGAAATTTCATGTGTATGCTTCAAAGTATAGGCCCCGTTACATTTAGCGATGCACCAGCGATCCCGACCACGATATGACCCGGTCAGGATCACTGGTGCATCGCTAAATGGTCGCTAGTGAGCTGCCAAACAGGCAGATCTCACTAGCGATGCAGCAGCGGTCGGCGGTCTTACTCACCTGTCAGACGTGGCAAGGGTGACTGTCTTCTGCCCGTGTCCATGGCTCGCTCGTCGGTGCCAGCAGGAAGCCGACGATGAGAGATGGACCAGGCCGATCTCGCGCGATCAGCGATAGCCAGCAGGGGAGCCAGTCGGAGGTGAGTATCACATGTAGCGATATCGCTAGCAATATCGCTGCTGCGTCACGAAATCGGTGACGCTTTAGCGATATCACTATGTGTAAAGGGCCCTTATGTCTGCATTGTAAATTAGCAAGATGTAAATGTTGGTGTGAATGTCACCCTATGCAGGGTAAGGGGTAAAATGTGTGCCTCCCACAGTCCTGTCTTGTAATGATATCTATGGTGGCAAATGCTCTTGCGGATATCACTGCAGGAGGTCATCACTGGGGATCCCACCTGGGAACATAATGGATCCTAAGCAAAATTCAAGAAATAGAAAGTAAAGCCTCAATGAATACGTGATAAGTGCTTGAATGTTTGGTGCCCACTACTGGGCCATTCACCAAACACTAGTATGGGACCAGTTCCATTGACCTTGAATGGAATACTAAGGCACATACTTGACCATTTCTCTATTCAATCTCCTCTGCAACTGGGGCACAGGACCCCCTACTTTGTGAATGCTGTAGTTTCAGTGGTGAGGGCTCCCAGAGATCATATAATTAACATCTATCCTGTGATAAATTTTCTCTTGCTTATCTTGACCTGCTCAATTTTCATTTTAGATTTTTTGGTTAGCATTGCAGCATTGGGGTCCTGGGTTCAAATCCTACAAAGGACAACATCTACAAGAAGTTTGTATGTTCTCCCCGTGTATGTTCTCCGGGTTCTCTGGTTTCCTCCCACACTCCAAAGACATACTGATAGGGAATGTAGATTGTGAGCCCCATTGGGGACAGTGATGATAATGTCTGTAAAATGCTACAGAATAAGATAGCGCTATATAAGCAAAAGCATAATTAGAATAAAATTTTCTTGACGACGTAGGCTAGGTCTACTGTACCCTGGAACCCAAGTCACAAAACATGAATTCACAGACAAGCCACATGACCAAAAATGGTTCTTGAACTTGACTGTGACTTTCTGTCTCACAACTATTTTATTGCCCCAAAATGACTGTGAAAAATACCTCATACAAGAATTATATTATATTGATATATTGAATTCTATGAAGGCAAAGTCATATGCAACCTACGAGGTTGGTCAGACGTCTTAATGTCATTGGTGACCATTCTGACTTTAAGTGTATATTTTGAAAGCTAATGTTATATAATATAACTAATGTCTGTACCAACTTGTATCACTGATATGTTTCTTTTCTAGTGTATTTATACTTCGCAACAAAGGAATAATACATTGTGTAAGACTGAACTCTTGATCTATGTTCTAGTAATTTCTTGAGTCTGTGTCCTCCTTCCTGTAATTTCAGTCTTCAACCAGAGAGTCTAGATGTGTATGTGGAAGCATATCAAGTACCTTGGATTGTATACTGATGATATATGCTTGTCTGCTTTCCAGTTGTGAAATACAAGATCAGTGTCTACACAGGACATTTAGAACAAGCAGGAACCGAGGCTCCAATTCATATCTGCTTGTATGGAGAACATGGAGACTCAGGAAAAAGAATTTTGTTTAGGTCAGACTTGTCCAGTCCTTTCCAACAAGGGCAGGTAAAATAAGTTTTTTTCATACATAATTTCCACGATTTTTGTCAAGTATTACAAGTTTTATTAACATATTGGATGAAATACATTTTAAAGATGTTGTAGTCATTGGACAGCCTTACTCAGTATAGAGCAGTTCACTCTAGAAACGCATTGTTTTAATGAAAACATTGTTTTTTAATAATTAATTTGAGTGACAGCGCCAAATTAGGAACCGTGTCTGCAACGTCCAGCTGATTTCCCTGGCAGTTCCAATTTGAAGGTGGTTGTCTGTGTAAAGTACAAGTTCACTTCTAGTTAGGTGGCAGAAAATCCTGACAACACGTAGCCATTTTTTGAAGTCTCTATTCTATAGATAGGACACAATCCAATCATCAATATGCACCTTTTATGATAGAAAACAAGTGTAAAAGTTCTCCATGTTGCCAGAAATCTTTCATTTTGAATTGCAGCATTAATTAAAATCTAAGAGGTAGTGTTTATACTTGTGGAGAATGACAAGCCAGGCCTGGCACATCAGATTGAGGAGACTTATATGCCATACGGGCTCCTCTGTGAAATTAAATATGCAAATTGCAGAGAGGAAGAAGACTTGAACTCTAGTGCCATCTACTGGAAGTAGCAATTGTAGGGATGAAGACTGTCTTACCCTATTATTGTACAGTGGGGCAATAATAATATTAGCAAATTCCACCAATTAGAAATGCAGTATAGTCCTTCTGATTTTCTAAGTCTCTTACTCCATGTGCAGGGCATTGTAATAGCTTTAGTATCCATGGTTATGACCACTCATATAGTGACAGAGATGAGCGAATTTGTTCGGATTTGGTTCCGAATACGATCATACTCGAATATTGTTTTCGCAATATTCGAACACAGCCAAATGTCATTAGAGTCAATGGAAGTAGAAATTAACGAATATGTTCGGAACGATCATCAAACATACATTTGGCATGATTAGTGTTCGAATATGGCACGGATATTTCAAAATCAGATTCGGGGGCAAAAAATGAACAAATTCACTCATCTCTAGTCATAACCATGGATACATAAGCTACTGCAATGCCCGGCACATGATGTAACCGACATAGTGAATCAGAAGAACTATACTAGATTTCTAATTGGAGGTATTTACTAATATTATTTTTATTATTACTACACCTACTACATATTGGGATAGGATCTTGGAGATGGGAATACCACTTCAAGCATCTTGGATATCTTCAGATAAAAGTGTTCAGAAGAGGTCAGATAAAAGTTACAGACTCTGTGATTAGAACATTCTCAGATTTTTCACTGTTTTTTCATGATGGAATCTGCTATGTACTGTGAAGTATAGAAGTTTAGAAGCTAAACGTTCCAAAAGTTTTCAAGAAGACCTTTTGTAAAAATTATTTTTAGGCAAAAATACATGTATTTAGGTTGAAAAGTTACCTCCAAAGGACTCCAGCAATTTACTAAAATATTCATGGAATTCCTTCAAAAGATGGAAAGTAGAAACTCATTTTCATTTCTAGGGTGGGAAAGGGTTGGTGGGACAGAAAAGTTGGTTGATCAGCAACTGAGAGAACTGAGCAAAGTGGTCCCCTATTAAGGGGTCCATCACTGGTAGTTTAGCAGGGGTCCAATGTTTTCTTAAAGTGTTCCCAATCCAGACAAGTAATGGTTAAAAGGAGCTTATCAAGCTATAGTCATAGATTGTTGCGGAGCAGGTCTAATGATTTAGTGCAGTAACATAAAAAATTAATTTTCTCATAGAACGACATAGCCGTATAATACAGCCGCAATAGCAGTACAAGAATATGAGCAGTGGATGTATTATGCAGTGGTTCCTCACATTTGCCTTTGCTCTTGCTCCTTAGGTTGATGTGTTTGAATTTGAAGCTGTGTCACTTGGGAAGCTCCAGAGAGTGCTCCTAGGCTGCGGGGCCAATCACAAGTCACAGTACTGGTATTGTGAGAAAGTAATCATCGGGGAACAGGGCCAACTCGCAGAATATATCTTCAATTGTGAAAGGTAACATTATTCATGCCATCACATTCACACTTCGCACATTTTTAAATGCTGTATATCTGTGTTCCCTCAAGGATACTTATATGTTGGATGTCAGTTTTATGGAATCTGAGTCCACCAATATTCCAGAGCCTGTGTGTCACAATAAGGGTTTTCGGCAATACTTGCTCTTTCAATTCCTTGAGATCTTACTGCCTGTCATATGGGCATTTATTCTTTCAGCACATTTATTTTTTAAGTTCAGAGTAAAATGAGAAATAGCCCTTCTGTGACCAACGATGCAATACATAATACAAGCAAACTCCAGCTGTAAGTCCTGGGAGATGTAATGTTATCTCTGCTGATGGGTTTATTAGACATTTTATTACATAGTTAATAGACTAGTCACCATTTTATAGGTTAGCTGATCTGTTCAATGAGAGAAGACCATACGCTTCTGGTTTCCATAATTTGAACCCAAATATACATAGTCATTGTTCCCAAATTAAGTCCTTTTTATAACTCTTGCAATTTATGAAACTTTATTAGCTTCTTAATGACTGTATATTTAAAATTAAATAAATAATCACATCTGTTAGCAGATATCAGATAAGATGCTCAATCATTTTAAGAAATATGGATGCTTTCAAGACTAATTCTTTCCGTAAAGCTTTCCTTGACAATATCATTGAGGCCTCGTGAGCATGGCCGGTATATGGCTCCAATGTCGAGCTCAGTACTGGAAAAGTGTACCAGACGTTTTCTGGTAGATGGGATGGCACAGGAATGGTCGTGAAGGTAACTGAGTGCAGGTCAGAGCTGTGTGAAATGGCACAGCTTAAATTAAAGACCAGAAGATAATTTTGGATGCAACGTATTTTCGCTGCGTCCAAAATGCTGTGTTCTATTGAACACAGAAATATCCACATGTGTTCACTGAACCGTGCAGATTCACTGCGTCCAGTACATTCTATTGATGAAATTTCTGTCGTGCAGACTCGCGTCACTGCAAGAGAAATTGACGTGCTCCGGTTCTAAAAGACGCACCACATGTCAGTCTCCAGGAGTGATCTACAGGCACACATACACGCATGGTGGACATGGGATTTCAAGAAATCCCATCCACTATGCTGGAACATCTGACCGCTGTGGTTTTGACACTACATAAATATGCAGGGTCAAAATTGCAGCAATATCTGATCGTGGGCACATAGCCTAAAGCTACCACCGAGATGCTGTTTAATGCAAGGCATGGAGTCTAAGAAGAACCCCTTTTTTAATCCTGGGTCTCCTCAAGGTAGTTTAGACTTTGTTGCAAGGTAACTTCCAACTTGTCACCACCAAGATGGCCTCTAGAAGACAGAAGTTAAGAAGAATTTTGTAAGCCAAGTCTGGTCAATTTATTGTGAACAATCAACTATATCAGATGAGTTGAAAAAACTATAATTCAGAAATCATAAACTGTCGGAGTGGATGAAGATAAGAAAGGGCAGACAAAGGCACAGTCCAAGAAACGTAGTACAGTCAAGCACAGGAGAACATACAGAGCTGCGGAAGCACTACAGAATCTGCAACAGTGACAAGATAAGCAAGCAATTTCCTGCCAGCAGAGAGCTCTTTTAAAGCCCTAGTGATGTTATCAGGCTATATGACCCATCTCCTTTCTAGGTGTTAGCATTTTGTAGGCAATACCAAGCTAATGTTACACCTGCATGTTCCCTGCTGGAGATTAGCAGAAGGGTGGCCATCTCATCCAGTAGTACAGAGCCTTAACACAGCACACATTGAAGTGCTTGGGTGCATATTTATACGTCTGATTTCCTATAGAGGCATTGTGGCATGCGCAATGGGATACTATAGTGTGGAACATGATCCTATAAGAGGCCACAATGTGCCAACATATAGCCTGGACATTAAACAATATATATTTGACTTCTCTTATAAAAGAATTGAATTTGGAATGATTTTTTACCCTAAACACCATTACTCTGACAGCCCAAGTAATTTCCCATTCCAATGGGGACAGAACAATAAATTTGGGACCATAAGAATGATTTGTCTTGATGTATCCAGAGTTTGTGTATTATTCACTACTACATGGGAAATGTCTTACTTTATTATTTTATGCATTTTGCAGGTGGCTCCCATATATGTCTGAGGGATCTCTCCATTCAGAAATAGAACTGCAAAAGCAAGGTACAAATTATTTATTTGATTCCAAGTGGTATAATCTAAAGGGGTTATCACACAAACAGCATTTATCACCAATCCACAGGCAAGGTCCTGTTTGATGGGACCCCTTCTAATTATTAGAACAATAACCCACATTTTCCTGTCTGAATGGAGCCGTAGTGAGACTGTGAGACTATTACTCCATTTTTGACTCATAGGTGTGGCAGTCACTCATGCTCACTAATTTCCCCATTCCTACTGGGATTTTGCGCCCCCATTCGCAGGATCATAGGTATCTCTACAGCTGAACCAACAGCAATTATAAATTTATCATATATTCATTTAACCCATTTTTATTTGTAGTTTGATTTTATTATGTAGAGAGTTTCACCAGTCATTAAAATGTTTTAGAAAAATTGCTTATAAAGATAACAAAAGGACCCCAAACCATTTGTCGATGGTGTACCATCCTGACAGAGGAGGATACATATAAAGTTCTCTAATATATCATGTGAAAGGATGTACCACATTTGGTTTATAACCACACAAAATTACTGTGGAAAGCCTTGCTCTGTGTATACTGCATTTATTGTAATACTTTCAGAGTATTAGATAGTATTTAGATGTTATATCCACTGTAATTCGTCTTCTATGCTATAATAAATATATGCAATAGATATATATGTTGTATGATATGCAGTACATGTTCTTCATAAATGAATCTTCATACCATCTGTTTAAAGTTCCTTTTGATTTTACTGTACAGAGACCTACACAGGTTGAGAAGTACATTGCCAACATGTACTATATACTGAGTCATTACACTAATAACCTCACAATGTATCCAGGAATACTGACTTATCATACGAATAAAAGCAGAGAATTATTGGTTACGGTATATGTATTATTTTATTTGTAGAAATGGAACTAACTTCTGAAGAGAGACGTCCCACCAAAAACAATGGTAATTTTCAAAAGGTCACACTTCCAGTTGGCTAATATTTAGTATTTCATTGCAAATGCAAAGTCACTCATGCACAGCAGATACAAATCTGTCTACTTCCACGTCAAGTGAGACATATTATGCAATCTTTCTTTTTGTCTAGTTTTTCTATATGACACTAGGGTATACGGCAACAGTTAAATGAATGTAATAGCAAGAACATTTATGGTTTGGGCTGGTGCATTGGGGCTGAGGCAGGGGAATGATAGACCATGCCACCCAGTGGCTTTGACTAGAGAATTTCAATACAAGGCTAAGACTCTGAAACGAATGTGTATTGTTTGCTATGGCTGTAAAAAAAAGAAGAAGAAGAAGAAATCCAACTGCATGGATGTAAAATCTTCTGTTATTGCATAATTCTGTTATGCATAATTAATATTGTGATAACATCCACAGTAGGCTTTAAGTATGAAACATTGATACGTTTCTGGTGCGAAAAGCTGTCACCCTGCAGCTATGCAGGTAACTGGAACCTCCACTAGTTGGCAATAGAGTAGAAGGATGGTAAGTTGGTAACAAGTCAGCAAGAGCAGGCCTGCAGTGCTGCAGCAAAGGTACCACCAGGTTGCAGCAGAATAGTCAAACAAGCCGAGTCAAAACCTAGACCGTCACGCAGTACAAAGGGAAAAAACAAGCATAAAGTCAGTGGAGAGCCAAAGGGTCAATACCAGACAAAAGACAGAAGTACCAGGGACCAGAGGCAATGTCAAGTCAGAGTCAAAGCAGAGTCAAACTCCAGGAAATCCAAAAGCAATCAAGAAACACTAAGGCTGGACAGGCAGAGAGGGAGAAACAGACACGGGCAAGGTCAGAAAGTGCAGCAGGACAAATCGGGGTACTACCAGAGTCAGATACTCACGCCGTTGGCAGAAAATATAACTGACATAGCCTGCAGGATGCAGCAGGAAGAAATATCAGACCTGAACCCAAAACGAAGCCAGGCAGAGTTAACCCTTGCCATGATCAGACCAGGAAAGGGCAGACAGGGCTCAAAACCCTGACTGGATCATGACAGTACCCTCCTCTCAAGGGGGGCGTCCGGACCCCCAGGTTTCCCAGGATATCGAGCATGAAACTCCTGAACCAGGATGGATTGGATGGATCGTGCCGGAACCCAAGATCACTTCTCAGGACCGTAAACCCTCCAATGGACCAAGTACTGAAGCGAACTGCAAACCCTCCAAGAATCAAGAATCAGTTCAACTTCATTCTCAGTCTTACCGTACACCGAGACAGGAGGTGGAAGGGGTGGAGACCCAGCAGAGGAAGGTACACATGGCTTAAGAAGGGACTTATGGAATACATTGGGGATCTGAAGCGACAGAGGTAAGCGTAAAGGGAAGGCAACTGGATTGACAACCTCAATGTTCTCGTAAGGACCAATAAACTTAGGACCCAGCTTAACGGAAGGAACCTTCAGACGTATGTTCCTGGTAGACAACCACACCTTGTCTCCCACTAGCAACTTAGGTCCCACAGATCGTCACTTATCAGCAAGATGTTTTTGTTTGCCTTGAGCCACCCCAATCTTCTTTTGATCCTCCCTCCACACCTCCTCCAACCGTTGAACTGCCAAATGAGCCCCAGGACACCCTGAATCCAGCCTGGAAAATTCACCAAAATGGCGTTGAAAGCCATAGTTACAGAAAAACGGAGAGGACAAAGTGGACTGATTAACCCGATTATTAAATGCAAACTCGGCCACCGGCAGGGAGGAGCACCAATCATCTTGCCGCAAAATTTGTTCAAGTGACAGGTTGGTCCTCTCTGTCTGCCCATTGGTTTCAGGATGGTAGGCTGAGGAGAAGGTCAAGTCAATACCCAATCTCTTACAAAATGCCCTCCAGAACTTGGATACAAATTGTACCCCTCTATCAGACACCAAATTAAGAGGTACACCATGCAACCACACAACATGCTCAATAAGCAACTTGGATAAAGTTTCCACATTAGGTAGTCCTGCCAACTGTACAAAAATGCGCCTGTTTACTAAATCTGTCAACCACCACCCAAACCACAGTCTTGCCCTTGGAAGGAGGGAGATCAGTGATAAAATCCATGGACAAATGTGTCCAAGGTCAATCCTTAATTGGCAATGGCACCAGCCAGTTATGGGAGCTTTTAGAATGAGCACACATATCACAAGCAGACACAAACACGCAATGTCAGAAGACATGGAGGACCACCAGAACAGTCTAGCAATAGCTCTCCGGGGAGCCAAGACTCCTGGATGCCCACTGAGAGCCATGAAACTCACGGAGAACCCTCGACCAATACTGAATAGGAACGAAGAGCTTATTATCAGGCAATGACAGAGGAGCAAGTGACTGAGCCTCACGAATCTCCCACTCCAACTCGGAGGACACCCCAGCAATGACCACCTCATGCTGAAGAATGGATAAAGGCGGTTCGTGAGGTGATACTGGGTCCAAACTGCAAGACAAGGCGTCGGCCTTTACATTCTTGGAACCAGGCTGAAAGGTGATGGAAAAATGAAAACGTGAAAAAAAAGCAACCACCTCACCTGTCTAGGTGTTAAGCGCTTAGCCGACTTAATGTAGGACAGGTTCTTGTGGTCCATAATCACTGTAATCTGATGAACAGCCCCCTCCAAAAAAATGCCTCCATTCATCAAAAGCCAGTTTTATGGCTAATAACTCCCGATTCCTGACATCACAATTTCTCTCCACAAAAGACAATTTCTTGGAGAAAAAAACACAAGGTCTTAAGTTGGTCAGAGTGGTGGATCCCTGAGACAACACTGCCTCCACCCCCACCTCTGATGTGTCTACCTCAACAATGAACGGTTCAGACGATTGAGCTGTACTAATACAGGAGCAGACATGAAGTATTTTTTCAAAGAAGAAAAGACTGTAACTGCCGGGATTGACCAGTTATTAAGATCAGCCCCCTTACAAGTGAGATCAGTGAGAGGCTTGACCAACTGAGAAAACCCTTTAATAAATTTACGATAGTAATTAGCAAACCTCAAAAAACATTGGAGATCTTGCACCCAATCAGCAATAGCCTGTACCTTTCCTGGGTCCATGCGAAACCCCTCAGCAGACAGAATGACCCCCAGAAAGGACAGTTCTTGGAAAAAAATACACATTTCTCAGGTTTTTCCCTAAACTTTGGTGAACAGCACGCAGGTGAACCAAGTGAGAATCATTGTCAGATGAAAATACCAGGATGTCATCTAAATATATCACCACAAAGCACTCAATGAAGTCAGAAGAAATAGCAGACCTGAACCCAAAACGAGGCCAGGCAGAGTTAACCCTTGCCATGATCAGACTGGGAAAGGGCAGACAGGGCTCAAAACCTGGACTGGATCATGGCAAAAGCACCTTTAATTATGGACTCCATGAAGCGCATCAGTGTTTCATACTTGAAGCCTACAGCGGATGTTATCACTATTTTAATTCTGCATCAATAAAAGGAGATTTTACATCTGTGCAGATGTATTTCTTCCCATCACATCCATTTTGGTGGTGTCTTTGGCAGAGACACTTGCCACATTCCGGACTGGATCAAGGCGATGTGTGGTGAGATGGATGTTTTTGTCTTATTATCTGTAAAAAAACAAAATTGTTCTTGGGTCCCTCCATCAAGACAATCGTCAATCGGTATAACAAGGCGATGATAATATCTATGACTAAAGGCCGAACCGGTTACTCCATTCTCCAAGTGCCAATGCCCATTCCTCTTTTGTGACAAAGGGATTTTGTCTGACAAATACAACACTGTTCTCGAGGGGTAGGTATAATGGCGTCATGTCCTGATTCTTGGTCTACAACAGATACGACAGTTATTATTTATGCGGGAAAATTGTGTGCATGGCAAAAACATACCAGAGTCTCCTATGATCCATGTGTCGAAACCTGTCTTTCTATGTAGAATAGGTATAAAGTGAGTACTAATGTTAATTTATTTAATATCTGTATGGGAACTAAGACCTATACAAATTAAAAACCAATTGGCCAATGTTGTAAAGGTTCCACAGAACTTTGATGAACACATCATATGGTAAATATTAAATATGTCACCAGTCCAAGAACAGATTTATGGGGGAAATGATCAGGACTGGGTTTCAAGCTCCATTTTCTTGAACCAGTAGTATATTTATGAGCCAGAAAATTAAATCCATGCCAACTATGACGTGGCATAGATTTTCCGTACAACCTATACCACTTTTCTGCATACATTATGGCAATTTTGTGGTTGTAGATATCCCAAATTGCTAAGCAGTGGTCACTTTTAGATACATTTTTGGGGCTAGCACAAACATGCAGAAGGTCATAAATGTCTATGCTAAAGTCATGTGCAACAAATTTTGCAACTTTTCAATTCAGAAATCTGGAGCAACAGGAATAATAAGTTCTCCCTATATATTTAGTTTCAGTAATTTTTCTCTTATGGGGGCATAGATTTGGCAGAATAGTTAATAAAGGACTATTTTTATCTTTACAGAGGGGGAATGGAAGATCACACTTGTAACTGGCAATTTAGCCAATGCTGGCACTGATGCCACAGTATTCCTTCATGTCTATGGCACAGGAGCAAGTTCTGGCCCCATAACATTGGGATCGGGGAGTCATCAACTGTTTAATGTGAACAGTGCAGATACATTCCAGGTATGTGGTTAATGTTGTGGCTGTTTACAATGCTGTAATTAGCAGATTTACATAAACAGATGGTTATCATTCAGCCTGGATAAAAGTGAAGAGATAATTGTAAAAATTCACAAACTTCAAGAAACAAGCTGTAGGCTATGTGCATAGTGGTGAGATTCATCTGTCATACATGCTGTTCAAAAAAATCTAGACAATTTGTTGATAAATATATGGGGCAATTTTATAAATGATTAACATTATAGTTTTTCATAAGCAACACAATGTACATAGCCAGGACCAGGGTCAAGCAACATGGTGGAGACCACAACTCTTTCCTTAAGACACGTAGCTCCTCTCTTTGTCTTTTTGGGTGTGAGCATGGTATTTAAGCAGGACAACCAAAAGTATGTCAAGGAATCAGAGCTGCAGGACAGACAGTGTGGGCCACTAGATATGTAGTGAAATATATATAATCTAAAGATGATATATTTTACCTACTTAGCGCCATTATATTCCACAGTGCCTTACAGACTTCATCGCTGTCCCCATTGGGGCTCACAATCTTAATTTCCTAACCGTATGTCTTTGGAGGGTGGAAGGAAACCAGAGAATCTGGAGGAAACCCACAGAGATTACATACAAACTCCTTGCAGATGTTGTCCTTTGTGGAATTTAATCCAAGGGGTGAGATTTGATCCCCAGGGCTGCAAAGCAACAGTGTTAACCACCGAGCCACTGTGCTGCCTGTGAGAATATCAGACCCTACAAATACATTTTAATCAAGCCAGAGTGTTTTTTTTTTGTCATCGTCATTACTAATTACCCTTTCATACGTCTTTAACTTAAAATACTTGCTTTAGACAAAATGTAAAGGTTAGTATCCAGAATACACAAAAAAAGGGAAGCTGTCAAAGTTGGGTCAGTGGTCAAGATGTCACATCGGTCACAGAACATTAATACAGCACTACAAAAAATACATACAAAATTGTATTTACTAGATAAAAGAAATACAGTAAATTGACTGAAGCAAAAAGTTGAACTTTTTGTTTCTCACTGCTTAAATCAATCATAATGTTGTGCACAAATATGTGATTCTTCAGATTTTGTATTGGTCAATGCCTGATGAAGAGACCTGAGTAGTCTCGAAAGTTTGCAATTTGTTTCCATCTTTTCAGTTTGCCATTAAAAGGTATCAACCACTGAGGACTCTCAATTCTGAATATTTTCAATCAATCATGACTAGTGTTGAGCTTTCCGATACCGCAAGTATCGGGTATCGGCCGATATTTGCCGTATCGGAATTCCGATACCGAGTACCGATACTTTTTTCGTATCGGATACCGGAATCGGAAGTCCAAAATGCAATGAGCCACTTTTGTGGCTCTGATTGGCTGCCAAAATGACGTCATCATGATGCGCTGTCTGTGCGCATCATGATGCGCCGTCAGTTCGGGCCTTCGGGGGGGCTGTGCCGACTGTCCGGGGGTCTGTGCCGGCCTGCCGGTGGTCTGTGCAGGCTCCGGGGGTCTGTGCCGGCCTGCCGGGGGGCTGTGCCGGCCTGCAGGTGGTCTGTGCAGGCTCCGGGGGTCTGTGCCGGCCTGCCGGTGGTCTGTGCAGGCTTCGGGGGGCTGTGCCGGCCTGCCGGGGGGCTGTGCCGGCCTGCCGGTGGTCTGTGCAGGCTCCGGTGGTCTGTGCCGGCCTGCCGGGGGGCTGTGCCGGCCTGCCGGTGGCCTGTGCAGGCTCCGGGGGGCTGTGCCGGCCTGCCGGTGGTCTGTGCAGGCTCCGGGGGTCTGTGCAGGCATCGTCCGATGGGACTACAAGTCCCATCGGGCGATGCCTGCTACCATGACAGTGATTGACACATTAGCCAATGATGGGACAGTAGTAGTCCCATCATCCGGCTAATGTGTTGAATGTAAAAAAAAAAAAAAAAAAAAAAAAATTTACATGCTACATACATGCTACATACATGCTACATACATACAACATGCATACTACATATATACTACATGTAACATACATACTACATGCAACATGCATACTACATACATGCTACATACTACATGCATGCTACATACATGCTACATACTACATACCTGCTACATACATACTACATACATAATACATATATACTACATGCATGCAACATACATACAACATATATACTACATGCATGCAACATGCATACTACATATATACTATATATACTACATGTAACATACATACTACATATATACTACATGCTACATACATGCAACATACATACTACATACATGCTACATACATACTACATACATAATACATATATACTACATGCATGCAACATACATACAACATATATACTACATGCATGCAACATGCATACTACATATATACTATATATACTACATGTAACATACATACTACATATATACTACATGCTACATACATGCAACATACACACTACATGCTACATACATGCAACATACACACTACATGCTACATACATGCAACATACATACTACATACATGCTACATACTACATACATGCTACATACTACATACATGCTACATACATACTACATATATACCACATGCATGCAACATGCATACTACATATATACTGCATATATACTACATGCATGCAACATACATATATACTACATACAATACATACATATAGACATACAGTACATATAACATAGAGTACATACTCACTGTCACTTGTCACTTTGATCCCCGAAGCCATTGTCCCCTTGAGGAATAAATATCAAAATAAAATAACACCAATATACTTACCCCGATCCGCAGAAGTCCACGAGGGTCCCACGTCCATCTTGCGTGGAGAACAGCAGCATCAGCTGATGCTACCGCTCTCTACCAGCTCCAGGAATACAATGACGGAAGGTAGGTATCCTTCCGCACTGTATTCCTCCACCACTTTAAAAAAAAAAAAAAAGTCCCTAGTCTCACTTTATGCCATTGCTGCGTGGGAAAGTCCCATCGGACGATGCCTGCACAGACCACCGGCAGGCCGGCACAGCCCCCCCGGCAGGCCGGCACAGACCACCGGAGCCGGCACAGCCCCCCGGCAGGCCGGCACAGCTCCCCGGCAGGCCGGCACAGACCACCGTAGCCTGCACAGACCACCGGCAGGCCGGCACAGCCCCCCGGCAGGCCGGCACAGACCACCGTAGCCTGCACAGACCACCGGCAGGCCGGCACAGCCCCCCCGGCAGGCCGGCACAGACCACCGGAGCCGGCACAGCCCCCCCGGCAGGCCGGCACAGCCCCCCCCGGCAGGCCGGCACAGACCACCGTAGCCTGCACAGACCACCGGCAGGCCGGCACAGCCCCCCGGCAGGCCAGCACAGACCACCGGAGCCGGCACAGCCCCCCGGCAGGCCTGCACAGACCACCGGAGCCTGCACAGACCACGGGCAGGCCTGCACAGACCACCGGAGCCTGCACAGACCCCCTGGCAGGCCGGCACAGCCCCCCGAAAGGCCCGTACAGACCCCAGAGAGGCTGTACCAGGCAAAAATAGGGTTTTTCTTGCTGCGTGGGAAAGTCCCATCGGACGATGCCTGCACAGACCCCCGGAGCCTGCACAGCCCACCGGCAGGCCGGCACAGCCCCCCGGAGCCTGCACAGCTCCCCGGCAGGCCGGCACAGACCCCCGGAGCCTGCACAGACCACCGGCAGGCCGGCACAGCCCCCCGGCAGGCCGGCACAGACCACCGTAGCCTGCACAGACCACCGGCAGGCCGGCACAGCCCCCCCGGCAGGCCGGCACAGACCACCGGAGCCGGCACAGCCCCCCGGCAGGCCGGCACAGCCCCCCTGGCAGGCCGGCACAGACCCCCGGAGCCTGCACATACCACCGGCAGGCCGGCACAGCCCCCCGGCAGGCCTGCACAGACCACCGGAGCCTGCACAGACCACCGGAGCCTGCACAGACCCCCCGGCAGGCCGGCACAGCCCCCCGAAAGGCCCGTACAGACCTCAGAGAGGCTGTACCAGGCAAAAATAGGGTTTTTCTTATTCCGATACCGGAATGGGACTTCCGGTATCGGAATCGGCGATACCCGATATTTTTTTTAGATCGGCCGATACCATCCGATACGATACTTTTAAGTATCGGACGGTATCGCTCAACACTAATCACAAATGTTTTGTAAGACAACCCCTTCTATATGTCCTACTTTGTTATATAGATGTGAAAGAGACATATCCCCCACAAAGGACCCCTTTTTACTTCCCATTATCAGCTTACGTCGAGCGACTCTCTATACACGGGTTTGTAGACGTCCACAGCTTTGTCAGAATATGGCAGTTTACCATTGTGTTTTAGCTGCCAGACCCTTTGCCATTGTGTTTTAGCTGCCAGACTTTGCATTCACTTTGAATTTTGTTGGTTGATAAACATAAATTATTAACAATTCTATTTTTGTAAGCGCTCTTAATTTAAAGTATTTTTTTCCACACATGCGTAGAACGTTTGTACGTTACTGTACGTTTTTCAAAAATCCAGATAATATTAATTTGCTACAAATTCTCTTTTTGTAGTCACCCATGGATCATATTGCAATGCGTAACATATTCTTGTATACCATTGAGTTCTATGGTTTTATTTACGGTATATTTTATCACCTTTGTCAGATAATGCATTGGAATTCAACCAGCGTCAGTTAAAACTGAGATCAGATATAACACATTGCCTAAAATGAAATATTTCAGGAAAGTAATTGAGAAGACTGTATGCTGTTATTTTTATTTGTGGCTTCAGCTATGGCTGCCAATGCAGTCACTTAAGACACGATTCCCTTAGGAGGTTCTTTCTTTGTATTTTCATCGCTGTCTCTATCAATGTTCATCACCCTTTGAAGCTGCTTCTTTACTATACACCTAGAAGTTATATATCAACTTTCATTGCTCAGATCAACTGAATTTCCCTTTATAATTCAAGACTCGGCATTTTATGATGAATAACTGCTTGCAAACATCTCATTATTAGTTGTAGTATTAATAGTTTTACTAACAATAGGTGAAAACTAGCAACTTAAAAAAACAAACAAAAAAAAACTTGTTCCGTGAATACGCAGTGAGCCATAAAATTTAATGAGGGTATGATAAAAGTTAAACATTCCCCTTATGGGTCTAAAATAGATGCCAATAGTGTCTGAGAAGTCAAGCAGAGAAAGTGATCAGGCTCAGTCTGGTCCACGAGCCACGAGGGGACAGGTGAATCCCCTGGTTGGCCCCCAAATGAGCATCTCCATTTAATAAAAGGATCAGCAGAGTATACGAAGTACCAGGTCAGGTGGACCCAGTGCTTTCAAATGTGCTTGTGTTTTAAGGTGTGGTTTGCGCTTCTTGACAATTTCTACTTAAACATTTATGAATGGAAATCAGACAATGCCAATAACAGCTCATAATATGGAACTTTCTACTATGGATTTACTTTTTTTTTTAGCAATAATCTGCATTAATCTTAGATGAACAACTTCCAGCAGCATCTAAGGGACAGATACATAGTCTCTATGGTCAATGCTCACTGAGCAGTCTCCCAGACTTGGCATGTCAGATTGGAAGAATATATACGCTACACCAATACCGGCAGGTTGGTGTTGTATTAGACTTTTTGGCCATTATGTGAAACCTGCCTTGAAATTGTGGTTGATTCTACAGTTTTTCAAGGTTGGTTAGGTGCGGTAACAAATCTTGATATAGGATTTAAACGTTATATTTGTGTCCAAAATGTGTGCTACACTGAAACATGGCAATGAAAATGGATGTGGTGTCTTGAGAGAAAACGACCTATACGATGGCAAAAAAAAATAAAACAAATGTGGGAGCCGCTAGCAGCAGCATCTTCTACACTT
This sequence comes from Dendrobates tinctorius, assembly GCF_039654945.1. NCBI lineage: Eukaryota > Metazoa > Chordata > Amphibia > Anura > Dendrobatidae > Dendrobates > Dendrobates tinctorius. The sequence continues at coordinate 25,123,961 of NW_027361750.1, read as the reverse complement.
TCAGCAACAAACATCTTGGCAGTAGTAGTAAGCGACACAGGTCACTATTGGCCTACTTTACCTTTGACAAGGGTAACTTTGCTGTACAAGTGAAAAGCGTAATGGAATATATGTCACATCACTCATCTCAGTCACCACAGGATGATGTAACTTCTAATAGCTCGAGTCAGGAGTCAGTGTTCTGCTAAGCCCACCTCCTTCAGTTACCATAGCAATTAAGGTTGTACATAGCTGAATTTCCATTCCATCAATGGCACCTGTTTCTGTTCTGCCCCACAGTCCCTTAACCCACAGCACCTACATAGGTTAAGGAACATACAACACTTCTTCCATTTGATCTATTGGAAGTGATGAATAGTCAGCCTTTGTACTCTGATAGCATTGTTCGGGAGGAGATTGAGGGCACAGCTATAATGCCAAGCTATGCTGCTGTTATGATCTGACCTGGGTTGGAATAGTTGTATTGCAACCACTAGGGGCAGCAGCGGCAGGTAGCATTGACAGGAATAGCCAGGGGTCGGTAAACAAGAGCAGCAATATAGTTAAAGGATCAGCAGGTTGAGTAGTCAGGAATAGCAAAGCGTAAGTACACAATAGCAGCAGTACAATCTTGGAATGAAGCAGCAAGTGGAAGGAAAGCTTGACTAACGGCTGGGAGCTCAATAATCTTGCAAGGAAAGAAGTGCAATGCCAGGTTTAAGTAGGGTGTCAATCATGGTGAAGCCAATCAGGAGCTTATGGTAGAGACATCACAGGTACTAGTATCTGGGTTAGCAAGGAACTGTCCAGTGAGCTGAACAGCTCACAGGGAAGAGTTGCTGTCTGGTGCACAAGAGCTGCTGGGTTGGAGTCCTGACAGTTGCTGGCTCTGTGAGTCATGGTGATTGAGGAAATGGCAGTGGTAGTAGCACTCTGAGCTATTGCAAATCTTGAGGTGGAAATCAGACAGATGGAGAGGAGCTCAGGCCTGACAACTGTCAGCTGAATCAGGGATGACTGTAATGTTGATGATTCTGTGGTTGAGATGACCTGAGAACCACACAGAGGTGCTGAGGAGAGGGTGTTGGTCTTGGCAATTCCCAGCACAGCTAACGTCCAGATAAAATATCCTGTTTGGTAAATTCTGCTTATTCTGCAGTTAGCTCTGGAGGAGGTTGAGGAGGCTCCATAGTGCCTAAAAGCTGTGATGGTGGTTGTTGTGGTGGTGATTCCTATGTGCAAGCATCTTGGCTGAGGGAATTCTTTTGTACAATGCTGAATTACAAATCTATTGTAATGTAAAGGCTGTGCTGTTTGAAAATAAGTAATTTATATGCTGGCACAAATCAACTAGGAAGTCCGACTCCATCAGCATGTGAAGCTGCATCACTTGCTCATGTGGGAAAAGCAAACTGACCAGCAAGATGAAGAAGGCAAAAGCTGTTCTTCTCTTTGTGATTGTCGTTGTGGTATCAAGTCCACAACCACAAGTAGTGCCTTTGCGTTGTCATCTGCCCCATCATCCTCTTCATCTACTTCTTTCTATACTTTTCCTTCTCTCCCTCCAGTGTGTCATCAGGTAGTCATTTGAGTACCCAAGAAACATGCATCCAGTAGTACGTTTGTGTGGAAACTGAACTCCCACTTGTCTAAGTTCACAACAATCCATGAAGTTCACACAACTCCTCCCTCGTCTCAGCCTACCACCCTACCCGTGCCCTCCGTTCTGCTAATGACCTGAGGTTAACATCCTCAATAATCAGAACCTCCCACTCCCATCTCCAAGACTTTTCACTTGCTGCCCCAATTCTTTGGAATGCACTTCCCAGGTTGATACGATTAATCCCCAATCCCCACAGTTTTAAGCGTGCCCTAAAAATACATTTGTTCAGACTGGCCTACCGCCTCATTGCATTAACCTAACTTTCCTTGTGTAACCCATTCCAAATTTTTACCATAACCAGGTTCCTCACATCATGTTCTCATACGCCTTATGCTTTTAATATCCCTCTGTGTCTGTACTTTTACGTATTCTGGCTGATAACCGGTTCATGCAGCATTACATGAACACCCAATTCTTACACTAGAGCTGGTCTGAACAACAAAAGCAATTGTTACCATCCACCTTTTGTGTCTCCCCTTCTTCTTCATAGATTGTAAGCTTGCGAGCAGGGCCCTCATTCCTCTTGGTATCTGTTTTGATCTATGTTTGTTATGCTGTAATGTACAGTCATATGTAAAAGTTTTGGCACCCCTATTAATGTTAACCATTTTTCTTTATAACAATTTTGGTTTTTGCAACAGCTATTTCAGTTTCATATATCTAATAACTGATGGACTCAGTTATATTTCTGGATTCAAATGAGGTTTATTGTACTAACAGAAAATGTGCAATCTGCATTTAAACAAAATTTGACCAGTGCAAAAGTATGGGCACCCTTATCATTTTCTTGATTTGAACACTCCCAACTATTTTTTACTGACTTCCTGAAGCACTAAATTGGTTTTGTAGCCTCATTGAGCTTTGAACTTCATAGCCAGGTGTATCAAATCATGAGAAAAGGTATTTAAGGTGGCCACTTGCAAGTAGTTCTCCTATTTGATTCTCCTATGAAGAGTGGCATCATGGGCTCCTCAAAACAACTCTCAAATGATCGGAAAACAAAGATTATTCAACATAGCTTTTCAGGGGAAGGATGCAAAAAGTTGTCTCAGAGATTTAACCTGTCAGTTTCCACTGTGAGGAACATAGTAAGGAAATGGAAGAACACAGGTACAGTTCTTGTTAAGCCCAGAAGTGGCAGGCCAAGAAAAATATCAGAAAGGCAGAGAAGAAGAATGGTGAGAACAGTCAAGGACAATCCACAGACCATCTCCAAAGACCTGCAGCATCATCTTGCTGCAGATGGTGTCACTGTGCATCGGTCAACAATACAGCGCATGCATAACGCCTTTTTGTATGACCAAACAACTCAATCTTTGTTTCATCAGTCCACAGGACCTTCTTCCAAAATGTAACTGGCTTGTCCAAATGTGCTTTTGCATACCTCAGGTGACTCTGTTTGTGGCGTGCTTGCAGAAACGGCTTCTTTCGCATCACTCTCCCATACAGCTTCTCCTTGTGCAAAGTGCGCTGTATTGTTGACCGATACACAGTGACACCATCTGCAGCAAGATGATGCTGCAGGTCTTTGGAGGTGGTCTGTGGATTGTCCTTGACTGTTCCCACCATTCTTCTTCTCTGTCTTTCTGATATTTTTCTTGGCCTGCCACTTCTGGGCTTAACAAGAACTGTACCTGTGTTCTTCCATTTCCTTAATATGTTCCTCACAGTGGAAACTGACAGGTTAAATCTCTGAGACAACTTTTTGTATCCTTCCCCTGAAAAGCTATGTTGTTTTCAGATCATTTGAGAGTTGTTTTGAGGAGCCCATGATGCCACTCTTCATAGGAGAATCAAATAGGAGAACTACTTGCAAGTGGCCACTTGAAATACCTTTTCTCATGATTTGATACACCTGGCTATGAAGTTCAAAGCTCAATGAGGTTACAAAACCAATTTAGTGCTTCAGGAAGTCAGTAAAAAGTAGTTAGGAGTGTTCAAATCAAGAAAATGATAAGGGTGCCCATACTTTTGCACCGGTCAAATTTTGTTTAAATGCAGATTGCACATTTTCTGTTAGTACAATAAACCTCATTTGAATCCAGAAATATAACTGAGTCCATCAGTTATTAGATATATGAAACTGAAATAGCTGTTGCAAAAACCAAAATTGTTATAAAGAAAAAAGGTTAACATTAATAGGGGTGCCCAAACTTTTACATATGACTGTATATTGTCTGTACAAGTCCCCTCTGAAATGTAAAGTGCTGCGGAATATGTTGGCGCTATAGAAATAAAATTATTATTATTAATCGATGCCGAAACTCCTGGATTGTACTGCTTTTTACAAAAGAATCGTATGTGCTCAGCCTCAATGCCGAATACCTAGCTGCAATTTTTTTTATTGTGTACAAATTTTTATACATCTCACCAGTCTCACTTTCTTTGTAAATTTTGCTGAAATTACATTTTATTGTGTTTGCATCTGTGATGCCTTCCCTTGTTAGCACCCTTTCAGTAATGGGCCCCTGAGCAGGACAGAGCAGAAGTTCATTAAATGAAACTTGCTTCTTTAAAATTCACAATTTTTTTAAATTTTTGTTAAAATTCTTAACGCATTTTTGAGGCAGGTGAATTGGCGCATTTCCAGGATAGGCTGTGTTGCTTGCTGAGTGAAGCTTTTGCAGAGTGTACAGTGTGGCGCCCCCAGAAGTATGGCCGCCACACTGGCTTTGCCTTCCTCCAGGGAGGGTAATGCCAGGCTTGGAAGCAGTGAAGGGTCTCTCTCGCAGTTAACCTATACATGCAACACAGTTCCACTCCAGGCCAGCAGGGGGGACTCTGAACCAGATTTGAAGGGAGGGGTGCTCTCTGAGGGCCAAGAGGAAGGAGTGGTCAGTTAGTGTGAGGAGGTCCATGTGTGCAGACGTGTGGAGAGAAGCTGGAGGTTGAGCTGAGGAAAGAGAGCTCCCTCACAGTGAGAGAGCATGAACTGGAGCCTGGTCTCCACGGTTGTATGGATACTAAAGGTCCTGCACCAGACACCAGAGGAGTAGGAGGCTGTAAATGCCCTACTCCCATCTAAGACTTGGAGGCACAACAGCACAGAATGAGCCAAGAGAGGAATATCGGCTACAGCTGTCTGCCATATGAGGAGTGCTAATAGAAGAGAATTTAGAGGAACTTCAGTGTAACTCAGTACTAGGAGTACTTCATTCAAATAAGCGCTAATAAGGAGACTGCACAGCCCTTCTGCTGAGAGAGAAACCTGAGCTGCTTCCAGGCTAGCCTGCTCCAGTACCATCTGTAATCAGGACCCTGGACTGCATTTATCAAGTAAAGGTACAGAAATTGCACCCTGCTGTGTCTTTGTCTGCTTCCTACCCTTCCGTCACTGCTACTTCCCCGTGCCAGCCACATCTACACTGCCCTGGGACTACAGCTTCACCTGTTGGGGAGCTTTTACATCTTTGTTGCACCATACCATCAGTCCCAGTGGATCTGCATGCAGCGTGGGCTTAACATCTCACTTGCCGAACACCACAGGTGGCGTCACAAACTATTCCATTAACTACATTCCACCATTTCAATTCCCCCATTACTTGGGCGCCCAGGGCCACAGACCGGGTCACCGCTGCTCTGACACATCCTGCCGACACCGGCCCGGTACTGAGTACCCCACAGCCCTGGGAGGGCGACCCATACAGCTGCATACCACGTGTCTGCAGAGAGTGGAGAGGATTTCACTTGTTAGAGTCAATACTTCCCCATGTCTGGCACCTGCATAGGGGAAAAATATAAAGTGCAAAATTGTTGTAAATTACTCACCGAAAATTCTTGGATTTCTGTAATGCAATTCCCTTTTACAAAATGTTACATTTTTGGAAAGAATGTTAATGACATTGTGAGGTGTCACTCCCCCACGTGTACCAGCACTACAGCTACAACAAATAACCAAAACAACAGCAGCAATTACATCATATATAACAAAATGGACAAGATGCTTTTTCTGCCCTAGTACCATTAAGCAAACAGAGTCACGCCGTTTGAACAGCCACCTGCATTGTCTTTTGTCTGGCAGTTGCCGTGAGCCCCAATACCATGGACTTCTGGCTCAGCAGATTGAACCAGTGGGAAGACCTAGTCCATTTTCCAATAGGTTTACTATAATGTCCAGCTTTCAGTATACTGTAGTGTCAGAGAGGGGATTCAACACAGACCAGGTAATCTGCCGCTAGCAAAGAAAATTTTACATTTGTCAAAAAGAATCAAACATGGATTTGTGCCAACTTTTATTCTCCTAAGGCTGGTGCCAGGATTTATACTGGCCATAGCATCTGATTGTTTGTCTTCAACACCGTTCTTCTGCCGTTAGTGCTGATGGCCCATGCTGAGAAGGTGTCTACTCCCTATCCATCATGCCATCTATTTGGTAGTATTGCTGCTGGCAGGGCTGCTATTGCTGGCCCTACACTGCCCGTCATCTCTTTGCCTGCCATGTCCTAATTCTTCACCGTACAGGTTGTGCCACTGCACAGCCATGCCAGCCACACATCGCCTGGCTGCCTTGCCACTGTGTTTTACAGTCCCAGACTTTACTGCTTTGCCGGAGCTACCGTTACTGGCCCTATATTACCAGACCTCTTCTTTCTTGCCTCGTCCCAATTCTTTACCTTATGGCTTCTGCCGCAGCCACTGTACAGCTCTGCAATAAATACATCTCCTGGCTGCACATTGTGTTCTATAGTGAATGACTGTATTACTAATGCAAAACTTAAGACCAAAGCAGCACTGATGCGTCAAAGCCCACAAAAAAATCTCTCGATTAGTAAACAGCAATAGAGAAAATAATAAAATATAACTTTTAATGAATAACCATAAAAATAGAGCTACCCTAGAAGGAAAGGTGAGGCTCTAGTGTAATATTAAAAAAAACCCTCACTCTTAACCTAGATATGTTGTTAACTAAGCACAAAGGTGTCTATAGATAGTGAAGTGTATAGACTCCAATGTATGTATAGCACATACAACAATTTCCAGTCCTAATAACAGAATGACTGGATTAGACCCAACTAAACCACATGATAGGCACAGTAATTCTATGGAAACTGTCTTTCTCAGCTGTCTGTGTCTTGATTGACAAGTTGGTTGTCCAATACTGAGAGGGGCTTGCTGAGCTTTTGGTGCTTTGATTGACAGCTCTGCTGTCCAATCTGTGACTGGGGTGTGCAGGACTTTCTGCAGTTGTTCAGTGTTCTGGTAATCGCATACATATTTAATTGTGCTGTCTGCCCCTGATCCCTTTCAGACGTAGTTTGTGCTTACTAGTGAGTGTTAGCCTGATGTGATGCCTAGGAGAGGCAAGCTCTCTATCTCTGCTATCTCTTGTTGACCCTGGACTGTTACCTGACTTACGCCTTTGTCTTTTTCCTTGGTTATCTACGTACTCTCTCGGTATTGACCCCGGAACATCTGAATCTTCTGCCTCACGGCCTGTCCGTGAGTAGTAACTAGCGTCACAAGTACAATCCGATTTTTAACACCTAACATCCGATTTACATCCAAATGCAGTTCGATTTTCTATCCGACTGCAATGCAATGTTAACATGAGCTTTTACATAGAGCAATTCTGTCATTTACACTTAGTTTTGAAAGAAAATATTCTTCAAAACACACACACACACACATATATATATATGTGTGTGTATATACTGTATATATATAAATAATAATATAAAATTGCAAGTTGGGTGCAAAGCACCCCAGGTAAAGACCAAACCTTAGGTAGAGATTCAAAAATTGGAGGCAGAACACCATTCAGAGTGAAAAAAAGCAGCTTCTTTTTAATGCTCATCATGTCAAAGGTTCTCTCTCTTGAACCGAAATGTCACTATGATGGGCTATTAAACAGAAACTCCTTTTTTCACTATAAATATATATAGATAAACAGACAAACAGACAGATAAAAAGTCAGCAATTCAGCAGCCGCGTACAGCAAGATCACAGCTTGACCCAACAGTATATAATAGATAGATTACATAGAATCATAGAATCGTAGAGTTGGAAGGGACCTCCTGGGCCATCTGGTCCAACCCCCTGCTCAAAGCAGGATTTGCTAAATCACCCCAGACAGATATCTGTCCAGCCTCTGTTTGAAGACTTCTATTGAAGGAGAACTCACCACCTCTCGTGGCAGCCTGTTCCACTCATTGATCACTCTAACTGTCAAAAAGTTTTTTCTAATATCTAATCTGTGTCTCCTCCCATTCAGTTTCATCCCATTGCTTCTAGTCTTTCCTTGTGCAAATGAGAATAAAGATGATCCTTCTGCAATGTGACAGCCCTTGAGATATTTGTAGACAGTTATTAAGTCTCCTCTCAGTCTTCTCTTTTGCAGGCTAAACATTCCCAAATCCTGCAACCTTTCCTCATAAGACAGGGTTTGCCGACCGGTCACCATTCTGGTCGCTCTTTTCTGAACTGGCTCCAGTTTGTTGATGTCTTTTTTAAAATGTGGTGCCCAAAACTGGACACAGTATTCCAGATGAGGTCTGACCAAAGAGGAGTAGAGGGCAATAATGACTTCACGTGATCTAGACTGTATGCTTCTGTTAATACATCCTAGAATTGCATTTGCCTTTTTTGCTGCTGCATCACACTGTTTACTCATATTCAGTCTGTGATCTATTAGTATACCCAAGTCTTTTTCACATGTGCTGTTGCTAAGCCCTATTCCTCCCATTCTGTATATGCTTTTTTCATTTTTATTGCCCAGATGTAGTAATTTGCATTTTTCCCTGTTAAAAACCATTCTGTTAATTGCTGCCTACTGCTCCAGTTTATTTATATCTTTTTGAATCCTCTCTCTCTCTTCTTTAGTATTAGCTATTCCTCCTAGCTTTGTGTCATCAGCAAATTTAATCAGTTTACCCTCAATTCCTTCATCTAAATCATTGATAAAGATGTTGAACAATACAGGGCCCACGACAGAGCCCTGTGGTACCCAACTTGAGACATTTGTCCAACTGGATGTGCAGCCATTTATGACCCCTCTTTGGGTCCGATCACTAAGCCAGTTATGAATCCACCTAACAGTTGCCTTGTCCATTCTATACTTAGTCATTTTTTCAATAAGGATTGTGTGAGAGACTTTGTCAAATGCTTTGCTGAAGTCAAGATATACTATATCTACAGCATTTCCCTGATCCACCCAATCAGTTATTCTGTCATAGAAGGAAATTAAGTTAGTCTGACATGACTTATTAGTTACAAACCCATGCTGACTCTGTTTAATCACTTCATTCTTATCCAGGTACTGACATACATGTTGTTTAATAATTTGTTCAAAGATCTTTCCTGGTATAGAAGTCAGACTCACCGGCCTATAGTTGCCTGGGTCCACCTTCTTCCCCTTTTTGAAGATAGGAACAACATTTGCTCTTCTCCAGTCTTCTGGGACTTCTCCTGTTCGCTACGAATTTTCAATACATACAGTATGTACACATAGAATAGATAGATTTAAAGATGTCAGTGACATATATAATTAGTACAGTATGTGCAGCTTACTGTACATGTATTTAATTAATAAATTATTATTTTTCTGAAACAAATGGCGTGGGCTCCATAACCAACAGAGGGAAAGTCGATGGATGGGGCAGAGGTTTACAGCCTGAGAAGGGGGTAATACTCATGGCATTTCCCAGGTTATTAATATCAGCTCATAGCTGTATTCTTATTGTTTGCTGGATATTAAAATAGGGGACCCCACCAAAAAATGACATAGGGTCACCCTATAATTAATAACCAGAAAAGGCTAGGCAGACAGCTGCGGGCTGATATTAATAGCCTAGGAAGGGGCCATGGATATTGCCACCCCCCTGACTAAAAACCTCAGCCCAGAAATGCTCTCTATAAAATGTGCCAATTCTTGCACTTATCCTCGCTCTTCCCAATTGCCCTGGTGTGGTGGCAAGCGGGCTAATAGTTGGAGGGGTTGATGTCACCTTTATATTGTCAGGTGACATCAAACCCAGAGGTTAGTCATGGAGAGGCGTCTATAAGACGCCCCCATTACTAACCCCATAGTCATATTTTATAAAAACATACACACACAGAATAAGGTCATTTAATTGAAAGAGTGACACAGACTCCTTTAATCAATCTTAATTAAACCATACTTACGGCATCGCCCATTCCAATGAAGCCATTATCCCCTGGAAGAGAGTTAATAATGAATAGTAATCAATTTGTCCCACAACAGGTCTAGCTCTGCTACATCTAGATGGCAGGCTGCATGGTTTCATGATGCAACTATACAGCCTGCCATCCAGCAGATACTGAGCAGCGTCTTCTACCACTGCTCAGTGTCTCGCTGTGAACTCCTATGACCTGACTGACATCAGAACGCCGTTAGAAATTTTCCCATGTCGCTCGCGTGGACGTCAGTTAGATGAAGTGAGTTCATTGGCTGTGAACTTCCAGGACCGTTCTGATGGCACCACGAGCTTGAGAACTTTCCTCACGCCAATAATGTAATTGAAGTAAGAAGGAAGAATAATTTAAGGTATAGTTCTGATACTTTGTATTATACCTAGTGCTAAGTTTGAATAGACAATGTAGAGCTTCATTTTTTTTCCTGAAGGGCTCTTTTATCTATTGTGTATTACTTTGCAGATTAATTTAAAAAACTTGTGCAAACCATATAAAATACGCATTGGGCATGACAATTCAGGAGACAGCCCAGACTGGTATCTAGAGGAGGTCAAACTGTGTGATCTGTCATCTGATCAAGAGTTCCACCTACCAGTAAATCGATGGCTTGGAGAGAAACATGATGATGGAGACACATGGATAGAGCTGCCCCTGTCAACAGATGCAAGTGATCCATTAGAGTGTATGTATCTTCCATAGTAGTGGTATGTTGCAGTGTTTACAAGAGCTTTCAGGTGTTTTCGCATATACTACATGTATTATTGTCTTAGGTTATAGTCTATATAATGGAGACTTATATGGGTTGTCTACAATTTTTAAAAATTGTCTCAAAGAAAAAAAATACTAAAATAACAAAAGAAAGACATTACTAGTGAGGACAGAGATTGGATGCAGCGATCATGTGTGCATGTAAGGCACACCATCAATGAAGGACAAGTCAACAAGAATCATCCAGAGTAATAGTTCTTTGTTGTTTTTTTATCACATTTCTTACTTTAAGGTACCGTAATTAAGAAAAATATCCTGAATACCTCATGACTGACTAATATGTGCTTCAGTTAAACAGTAATGAAACAATTAGCAGCTTAACATTAAGTATATTAAAGGGGTTTTCTAGGCTGAAAAAAAATTGCAATCACTCTGTGTGACTTTAGATTGCTGAATTTGAGAATGTGCAATGATTAGAAAGTACTGGGAGTAGAAAACAGATGACTAAAGGCCCCTTTACATTTAGTGATGTACCAGCGATCCCGACAACGATACGACCCGGTCAGGATCGCTGGTGCATCGCTAAATGGTCGCTAGTGAGCTGCCAAACAGGCAGATCTCACAGCGATGTAGCGACGCAGCAGTAGTCGTTACTTACCTTTCAGACGCGGCGATGAAGATGTCCTCCCGCCCTCGTCCACGTGTCGCTCGTCGGCGCCAGCAGGAAGCTCAGCAGGAAGCGCCCAACAAGAAATGGAGCTGCACGATCTCGCACGATCAGCGACAGACAGCGGGGGAGCCGGTCGGAGGTAAGTATCACATATAACGATATCGCTAGCAATATCGCTTCTGCGTCACAAAATCGGTGATGCTTTAGTGATATCGCTAGCAATATCGCTATGTGTAAAGGCCCCTTAACACCTTCCAGCAAAGGTCTTTATATGAGTAGAGCTGGCTTTTAGTATATGTCTCACACAGGAATAGCCTGCTCTGCTCTCACTGCAGAGCAATTACAGGTTACAGCAGATATAAGTGTGACAATGACATCTCTGAGCTTATCCCCGCAGGCCGAACATAGAATTTAGGGGCCCCATAGCAGAAGTTCTAATTGGATCCCACCCCCAAAATAAAAAATAAATAATTGCCGGGGTCACAGAAGGGTATATGTCACAACTTTCCAGACTTTACATAGTAATCTTTCTCCTGCTGAAGTCCTAAATTCCTCTTTCTTTGCCTATTAAAGTTTGATGCCAACAAAAGTGCCTTTCAAAAACAGTATGATACTCCCATTGTGAAGTCCTCCACATTAACCTCTACAAGCATAGTATAATGACCCTACTATAACCTCTACAAGCATAGTATAATGACCCTACTATACTCCCAAGGCAAAGTATGGAGAATCCAACACAGCATGATGCTCCAACTGTGACCTCCACACAGCCCTGCATGCAGTATAATGGGCCTACATATAGTATAATAGCCCCAAACTGTAAAATGGCCCGGACTAGCCCCCCACACAGTATGATGGACCCCACACAAACCTTCACTATATATAATTGCTTGCATACAGAATAATGGCCACCCCACATAACTATCTAAATAATATAATGGCCTCAAATAACCTTACACATAGTATAATGCACCCCTCATAATCCTCCATATAGTATAATGCAACCCCCATAATCCTCCATATAGTATAATGAGCTCCCCATGGTCCCCAATAGAATATAATGTACTCCCTATGGTCCTCCATAGAATATAATGCAATTCCAATGATCCTCCATGGAATATAATGCACTCCCAGTGGTCCTACATAGAATATAATGCACTCGCCATGGTCCTCCATACAGTATAATGGACCCCCATGGTCCTCCATGCAATATAATGCACTCCCTATAGTCATCCATAGAATATAATGCACTCCCAATGGTCCTAGTTTCTATTAACTTGTCTTTTAAAAAGATACTAATATGTAATCATACTAACTATTATGGTATTGCATCTTCTGGTATTGTATGATGCACTTGTCTTATTCTAATGACCATACACAATACCTACTGATCATGCGCTCGTGCAGGCAGATACTACAGGTGTGGTGTCACCAGTGCTGCCCACCTTCCAATGTTGAAGTGAGCAGAGCTGGAACAGCCTTTTAAAATAAAAATGTGTCCCACGTGGAGGGATCAGGTGTAATTGGCAATTGCACCCTGAGAAAAGTTTAGGTAATTCAAACATGTCTCTCAATATTTGGTTTATTATGGAAATATTGTCTTGTTCTGAAAGCACTAACATTAAGGTACTCTATTTTCTTAGCGGAATCTCTTGTGATAATTTCATTCAGATATTTGTTTGCTTATGTCGTCATTTAGTCAGGACATTCATATGGACTAGTTAATACCTAAGCAATCAAGATCCATGCACACTGTTCTGCACATCACAGTTATAATTGCAATTGCAAGCATCACAAATGGACCATAAGTATCCTCTAGAACGCAGCAGATCATCCTCATTTAGTCTCTAGCAGTCTCCAGAATCCAACTAATTGCAACAGGATGTCACGTCAGCATTCTCCAAAATCAAACTTCTTTATTCAAAGCATTGAAAAAAGGCTTGTGAATGTGACAAGCCATAACATTACACAGTATTGCTGTACTGTATGGAGCTTTGAATAAAGAAGCCTGATTTTGGAGAATGCTGAATGCTTTTGCAATTTGTTAGCACAGTAAGTATATTGATGCAGGATTGCTGCATTGCACATAGTACCATCATAATACAGATGTGTGAATACCCTGTTCGTGGTGTCAGGCAAATATCCCAATGCATACAGCCGTGTGTACATACACTATACAGAAGCAATCCCTGAAGATTTTTCTTAGTAAATGTGTGTATGTCGTGTAGTGTGTGTTAATAAACTCACCTTCCGCCCCCTTTTCTGGAATCCAGAAATGTTTTGCTCCTTTTTTCAGTGTCATCACCACAATTCAGACTCTTTGGGCCATGCTACACTCTGTATGACCCAGAAGTGGCTTCTTCAGTGTAAGTTTATACAGCGTCAGAACGAGGCTCTATAGGCTTTCAATGTAGAAGAGACTTCCGGGTCAGACATGGAGCACAGAGTGAGCTGGAGAGTCTGATCTGCGGTGATGTCACTGAGAAGAGGAGCAGAACAGCATTAGATCACAGAGAAGATGGAGGTAAGGGAGTATGGCTTGGATACGGTGTAAGAAGATGAGCCAGGACAGAGTCAACGGTTTCCGGTACACGTTGGGACCGGAACTATCGGGACTGTAACCACTGTTGCTGGGGGATGATTCTTCTGGGAGGGGAGGACCTTTGCATTGGACAGCAGGGGGCATGGGGGAGATAAAAGGGACTGAGCATGGGAACGAGGAAGATTTGACGGGAAGGCGACAGGAGAACAAGGAGAAGATTGACTCCCTCCCCACTGCTCCAACTGCTAACTCCTCATCATCTATCGCCCAGCGTTCTGACTTGCAAACTGACTGTGGGCTTACTGAGCTGTTCCCAGACTTCCCTTATTGGACAGCTCCTTTCCGCTCTCAGTGAGAGATAATCTGACTTGCTCCGTTCTTAGCGACCACTTCAGAGTTTCGCACGCTGCCGCAACCCACGAGTGTGCATCCTGTTCGTGTCCTGTGCCATTCCAGAGGAATCTACAAAAGAGACTGTTTCCACATACCAACGCACTCAAGCCAAGCGGACATGGATACATCGGCACGGTCCGGAGACAGTGCTTTTTGTTCCTGTGTAACAGAGCCAGAGACATTGTCCACGATTTGCGACGCCGGCGTAAGATATTCCACTGCAAGCGATAAGTTATCTTTTTTGTGCACCTTCCTCTTAAATACTGTATTTGTGTTCAAATCCTGTTGTCCGCTGCACATGCCATCTGTAAAAACTTAATTCAGGTCTACGGATGCCTGCAGCAGATCCATTCTGATCAAGGAGCCTGTTTCTTGGGAAGAGTAATGGATGAGCTACAACAGATCTATCAGTTTGACAGGTCTCATACCACACCATACCACCCTCATGGAAATGGGGCTTGTGAGCGGTTTAACCATACTCTAATCCAGATGTTAAGGACCCTGGAAAAAGAAAGGAAGGCCCGATGGCCCGAGTACGTGGCTGAGCTCGTGTGGAAGAGCTACTCCTTGTTGTTCGGCCGAACTGGGAAAGAAGTCACGGAACTAGAGCTGGATCCAGGGGAGGACTACCCACGGACGGAGATTTCTACCTTGGTCTGAAAACATCGTCACCGCTTGCAGACCCTACATCGTCTAGTACAGACTTGGCTTCAGGAGTTGGAGCACCCTGAGAAGCTCCCTCTGCGGGGGAAAGATCTTCCGGTTGGTGAACGAGTGTTGGTACCTGAGAAATGTCCATGGGACAAGCTGGAAAACCGGTGGGAGAGTAGGCCCTACAGAGTGAAGAGTTGGGTCGGTGCAGAAGGACCCATATACGACATTTATCCAGAAGGAGAAGAAAATGCTCCCACTAGAGTGGTACATAGGAGTATGCTCCAGTCATACCTCTCAGACGACCCCATACAAAAGGATAGAAACACCTGACGTTCTTGAGGAGGTGCCTCCCATGACCGAGGAAGATGAAAGTTCTGAGCAACAATCTGAGAATACTTCTGTTAGTCAGGGCCCTGAGACCCTGAAAGAAAACATTATGGTGGCTACAGATCCAACTCTGCCTCCACTAGGAGACTCCACTATTCCTTCCAATCTATGTCGCGCCGAACGCACAATGGCTGGACAACCCCCCAATCATTGCAAACAGGATCAGTTTATTTGGCAACAAGTCGCTAAGACAGACAAGCAACGATCTAATGTTTCTCAAGAAATGGTGAGTGAAAAGAGAGGGGGGTGTAAGATGATGAGCCAGAACAGAGTCAGTGGTTTCCAGTACACTTTGGGACTGTCACCACTGTTGCTGGGGGACGATTCTTCTGGGAAGGGAGGACCTTTGCACTGGACAGCAGGGGGCGTGGGGGAGATAAAAGGGACTGAGTGCGGGAATGAGGGAGATTTGGTGGGAAGGTGACCGGAGAACAAGGAGAAGGTTGACTCCCTCCCCACTGCTCTGACTGCTAACTCCTCATCATCTATCTCCCAGCGTTCTGTTCAAATCCTGTTGTCGCCGATGTTGATTTTGTCTCCCTGTGCTGAGTATTTCTTGTATGATAATAACCTGTTCTAGTAAATCATGTTAACCCCTTCTCTGCCTCCGGCTCTTCAGTGCATCCAATGAACCTTCCTTCCAGTTCCTCTTACAACTTCGGGATGCCACAACCTCAACTTTGATAGAATATAATACAACTGGGTGGAAAACATTAAAATACATATACAGTATTTAGTAATACATTTCACCATTATAATAAAGTAAATGCTTCTATCAAATAAATTTTAAAAAAATTAATTTATCTTTTTTTTTTAAGTGTTGAAGTATGATATTCAGGTTTACACTGGAGACTTATCGGATGCTGATGCTGAATCCAAGGTTTACATCAATGTCTTTGGGACCAGAGGAGATTCTGGAAAGCGAAAGTTACATAAATCCAAGTTCCATACTGGGAAATTTCAGAAAGGGCAGGTAAAATATTTGCAACATCAGCTTTTTTGACATTTCATTGGGAATTATCAGAAGAAATCTTTGGTGGAGCTGTAAAAGTGCACAATCCTAGTGAATTCAATGAGAGTGCTGTCAGTATACCTTGGGAATAAGGCAGAGGCGTATGGCTCTCCATGGAGACCTGTGTATCCACGAGATCATAGGGTCCAGGTTCACAGACAAATGTTGCCATCTCAAAGACAAGTGAGAGAAAATAAAATGGAAATAGTAACCCTTTATATGATATGATCTAAAAACATCTAGGAAATACTCAACGGTTCAGTCAAGACTCAAGACCAACTAAGGAAATATTGCATTACATTCATTTACCGAACCCTAGAGGTGTGTGCATCAGATCCGCAATGAGCAGATTCAAACACCGCAGATAACATGACCTTCTAATGTGTATATTATGTAATGTAGAAAAAAAGGAATGTAAAAAAAAAGGAATAATGTAATAACTTATTTTGTATTGAAATGGAAAATTATATATCTCATTTATTATTCTTTTTCTAGGTTGATGTATTTTGCATTGAAGCAGTTTCATTAGGGGAACTGCAGAAAATCCAGATGAGCTGTGATGGAAGTAAAAATGGTACTGCATGCCAACATATGGGCGCATATAAACTTATAATATAAAGTACTGGTACAGAAACAAGAATACTAGGTCATAGCAATGCACAGATATGTAGCAAATTCTGCAAATGCATTAAAAAATCTTCAAGTTTACCAATGGTCCATTGGTTACGTCTGGTATTGTAGGATCAACTTCACTGAAGTGAATAGAGCAGAGCTGCAATACTACTGACAACCTGTAGGCAGGTATGGGGCTGTGTCTGGAAGATATCAGCATATGTGTTTCTTATCAAGTACAGCCCCTTTAATGGCAAAAAAACAGTTGTCAGTTTATTAAATAAAAGTATACTAGATCTCAGCCAACATCACTGGTCAATATATGGCCATATCCTCTTTCTTTTGTTGGAGGTATAGTGGATGCATTGTTTAAAAGGTTGTTGGGGCATATAATATTGCTGATCTATTCTTAAGATAAATCTATAATATCAGATCAGTAGGGGTATGGCAATCAGGCCTCGCCGTCCTTAGCTCCAGCAGTGGCCGGATGTCAACATTCGACAGAGCTGTACAGCACAGCTGCATTCATTGTGTAGGGCTGCAAGCAAGAACTGCAGCTCAGCGCCTGTACTAAATAGTAGCTGGTACGAAGTATGCGACAGTGGCCGCCAAACAATAAGCGGAGCGCTGCTATTTTACGTGTTTACATCTAGTTGCCATCGGTAGGCTGCCACGTGTTAGTCCATCACTGATCTGATATTCATGATCCACACTAAGGATAAGTCATCAATGTTTTATGCTCTGACAACCCATATGACTTACAAAAGGTTTTCATGTCATTGGTTGATTAAAAATGAAGTGCTATTCTACAATAAAATCCTCAGACATTACATTTTGACCAAGATATGGAAATTACACCTATGTAAGTAGATAATTAAAAGTTACAAACTTAAATCACATTTACAACTTGAATTCAAAATTCACGGTCAATCTGAAGGATCTGCAGAGCCAAGAACCCGTTTTTCATGTATATGTAGAATCTTTATTTTTCAGTAAGTGATCACGCACCCATTATTGTCTATGGGCATGTTCATATGTCCGAATTTGTTGAGAAGGACTGATTGTTTCCAAAAAAAATCATTTTCTTAGCTTAAAAAGGAAGCTTTAATCTATTTGAAAAAAATTGCCATTTTTTTTTTTAAAGAATTAGATACAAGCTACATTTTTCCTAAGGAAAACATTCTTACTTTAAGGGCGCAGTCAGCTGGACATATCACACGGGTGATGATTACATCGCAGGGCGTGGACTGGCCTGCATCTCTCCTTATGTGAGCATGACAGCTGCATATAAATACTAAGAATCGTAGAATGTTAGTGTTGGAAGGGACCTCCTGGATCATCTGGTCTAACCCCCTGCACAAAGCAGGATTCACTAAACCATCTCAGACAGTTGTCTGTCCAGCCTCTGAAGACTTCCATTGAAAGAGAACTCATCACCTCTTGTAGCAGCCTGTTCCACTCATTGATCGCCCTCACTGTCAAAACGTTTTTTCTAATATCTAATCTGTGTCTTCTCCCTTTCAGTTTCATTCCATTGCTTATTGTGTTTCCATTTGCAAATGAGAATAAGGACGATCCCTCTACACTGTGACATCCTTTCACGCTCTCACGATCAGGTCAGGAGAGTCAACGGCCAGTCCATGCAGGGCGATCCAATCATTGCCCGTTTTATACGTCCGTCTGACTGCTCCCTAATGGGATGAGTGATAGGGCTATGGTAGACACAGCCACATTCACACATAGCTTTCATTCTTCCAACCGGTGGAAGCACTAGAGATTGAAGTAATAGCATATATTTTACTTATTATAAGGACCGATTCACAGATCCACAAATCCATAACCCACAAGTTAGATGACTCAAACTCAACAGCCATATGTATGCCTATGAGGTTGTCAAGTTTGGGTCAAGAGACCTGTGGCCAGTCCATGCATTGTGGATCGAGTATGGGCCATGAAACCCAGATAAGTGAATCTGACCTTAGTGTGAGCCATTCATTTTCAATTCTAGATGTTAGAAAAAGTTGAGAAGGATAATTATTCTGTAGAAAAATGTTAACATTCAGAACCCAACAACCACTGCTACAAGATTTACCTGCGTGTTTTATCTTTTTTCACCACAGGGAAGGGTTGGTTCTTGGATAAAGTTCTTATACAATACACTGAAGATGAAAGTATTCACAAAGTTCTGTTTCCATGCAGCAGGTATGTTACATGACAATAGAGCCAATATGACGAAAAGATAACAATATTGCAGTGTAAATGTAGTATCAAACAAATCTCTGCCTGCGAAATATCAACTACCAGTGCTCCCATGAATGTGATTGTCTAAGAGAAATCTAGAGAATACCAGTGTCACAAGTAGATTATGGCATGTGCCGTTTAAAAAAATGGAACGTAATATCTTGTTGCTTTTTTTTTTTTTTTTATAAAATCCTAAAGTAAAAGGATTAATTGTTTCACTTGAAGACACCTTAATGTTTTCCTATTATTGGAATCTCCAGTTTCCTGGAATTACAGTTGTGGCCAAAAGTATTGACACCCCTGCAATTCTGTCAGAAAATACTCAGTTTCTTCCTGAAAATGATTGCAAACACAAATTCTTTGGTATTATTATCTTCATTTAATTTGTCTTAAATTAAAAAAAACACAAAAAGAATTGTCCTAAAGCCAAATTGCATATAATTCCACACCAAACATAAAAAAGAGGATGGACAAAAGTATTGGCACTGTTCGAAAAATCATGTGATGCTTCTCTAATTTGTGTAATTAACAGCACTGTAACTTACCTGTGGCACCTAACAGGTGTTGGCAATAACTACATCACACTTGCAGCCAGTTGACATGGATTAAAGTTGACTCAACCTCTGTCCTGTGTCCTTGTGTGTACCACATTGAGCATGGAGAAAAGAAAGAAGACCAAAGAACTGTCTGAGGACTTGAGAAACCAAATTGTGAGGAAGCATGAGCAATCTCAAGGCTACAAGTCCATCTCCAAAGACCTGAATGTTCCTGTGTCTACCGTGCGCAGTGTCATCAAGAAGTTTAAAGCCCATGGCACTGTGGCTAACCTCCCTAGATGTGGAAGGAAAAGAAAAATTGACAAGAGATTTCAACGCAAGATTTTGCGGATGTTGGATAAAGAACCTCGACTAACATCCAAACAAGTTCAAGCTGCTCTGCAGTCCGAGGGTACAACAGTGTCAATCCGTACTATCCGTCGGCGTCTGAATGAAAAGGGACTGTATGGTAGGAGACCCAGGAAGACCCCACTTCTTACCCCGAGACATAAAAAAGCCAGGCTGGAGTTTGCCAAAACCTACCTGAAAAAGCCTAAAATGTTTTGGAAGAATGTTCTCTGGTCAGATGAGACAAAAGTAGAGCTTTTTGGGCAAAGGCATCAACATAGAGTTTACAGGAGAAAAACGGAGGCATTCAAAGAAAAAAACACGGTCCCTACAGTCAAACATGGCGAAGGTTCCCTGATGTTTTGGGGTTGCTTTGCTGCCTCTGGCACTGGACTGCTTGACCGTGTGCATGGCATTATGAAGTCAGAAGACTACCAACAAATTTTGCAGCATAATGTAGGGCCCAGTGTGAAAAAGCTGGGTCTCCCTCAGAGGTCATGGGTCTTCCAGCAGGACAATGACCCAAAACACACTTCAAAAAGCACTAGAAAGTGGTTTGAGAGAAAGCATTGGAGACTTCTAAGGTGGCCAGCAATGAGTCCAGACCTGAATCCCATAGAACACCTGTGGAGAGATCTAAAAATGGCAGTTTGGAGAAGGCACCCTTCAAATATCAGGGACCTGGAGCAGTTTGCCGAAGAAGAATGGTCTAAAATTCCAGCAGAGCATTGTAAGAAACTCATTGATGGTTACCGGAAGCGGTTGGTCGCAGTTATTTTGGCTAAAGGTTGTGCAACCAAGTATTAGGCTGAGGGTGCCAATACTTTTGTCTGGCCCATTTGTGGAGTTTTCTGTGAAATGATCAATGTTTTGCTTTTTGCTTCATTCTCTTTTGTGTTTTTTCATTTAAGACAAATTAAATGAAGATGATAATAGCAAAGAATTTGTGTTTGCAATCATTTTCAGGAAGAAACTGAGTATTATCTGACAGAATTACAGGGGTGTCAATACTTTTGGCCACAACTGTAGCTGCAGAAATCTTAAATGTGAAATTCCCATTAAAGTTTAATGTAGCTCATTCAGTTGTGAACTTGTACCATGGTCATTATCCTACATAACATTTTAATCGGATTGTAAATGAGGCATTAAATGCCACATTCACATGGAATACTCTCAGAATTGCAGCAGATCGGGTCAGGATTTAGGCACAGAGGTTTTGATCTATCAATGTTTTGCCCCAAGAATACTGGCATGAAAGCTTTGAAAAGTCACAAAATTTAGGTGCAACTCAGAGTTGCAGCAAAATGTTGCAACATTTAGCATTTCTCCAGCTCTTAAAAAATTTGCCGGAGCCGGGACGTGGCAGGAAGTAGATGGAGTGTAATGCCACAGCTTGTCTAATTAATAACGAGAAGGGGTGTTCTCTACAACAGAAATCGCACTCCAGTACCTGACTGGAGTAAGATTTCTGGTATAGCGCATGGAGGTGGATGCCACTTGTCAAAAGCTCTATGTGCATTTTTTTTATGATTCAGGAGCGTCTGATTCTAACATGCCCCCTCATCAAGACCTTGAAGAATAGGGTGCAGATCTTGTAAATCCAGGCCTAAAAGCCACAATGTGTGAACATAACCTAATACAGTGATGAGCTATTTCTATTATGTGCTTTATCATAATTCTTACTTTTCCTATTCCTAAAATGTCCAATGTTGGGAGAGCAGGGGATGTCATTAGCAGCACTCAGTACACAGCGAACTGCAGTATATGAATGTCAATTTTCTAAAGGATTTACAATTACCTCCTGCACTGATTGATGTTTTATACGTCAAGTTTCACTCCCTTCATCTAAACTGCACTGACGTAGCCAAAAAAGGTGACAGGTTCACTTTAAGCCCAAAATAAACTTGGCAGGCATGCTGAAGAAATAACATTTGCATAAAAAATCAGTACAAAGCAGGCGCTTTATCTTCTCATGCTCAGTCCTATGCTACTGCTTATAGCCCATAAATTGTATTTTAATGAGCTCAGCAGTCTCACCTGAGATTTGTAGGGTTTATCCGAGGTGGAAGAATAGAGGTCCCTCTACCAATCTACCCAACCATTTTATAGAAATCCAGGCCCATAAGAAAATATTTTTCAAGCCAAGTTTGCAGAAAAACCCCAACTGTCCCTAATGTTTTTTCGTATCTTACCCATCTTAAACCACTATAAGATATACAGTGAGGTCTCCTTCACACATACTGGTGATTCCTCTACAGGAAAAAACCATACTGATGAGATCCATAGTCTGTGTGTACGTATGAGACATCCATGTGCAGTCCATGTGTCCATGTTTGCAGTCTATATGTCTGTGTGATACATCTGTCTGCCTTCCGTGTGTCCGTGTTACAGGTACCAGTGCCTGGGAAGAATCGGCACAGTTCGCGCTGATTCCAGGCACCGGTGGCTGCTGAAGGCAGCTCTCATCATTATCTTGCTGAGGAGACAATTATGGGAGTTGTATTCAGCTCCGCTGTGTATATCCTGTGTAAAATAAAAAATTAAATAAAAAACCTGCTTGGGTTCCCGCATATTTTTAATAATCAGCAGAGGGATATCCACAGCTGGGGGCTGATGTTAAAACCCTGGCAAAGCAGGCTTACACCGCTCCCTCACCCACCCCGTCTTAATTGAAACTTCAATTCAAAGCCCTAATTGCTGGCTCAGACCCTGATACCTCATTCATGGGCCATGACTGACTTCAGCTGCGCTATTATCAAATTTCTACTGTGGGTCAATTGATGCCACTTGGTGTCTGCCCCTAATTTTTGGAAATGTTAGGATTCCAAGTTGGGTCTCCTTGTGTGTTGCCTGAATTTAACAGACCTCTCAGAGCACCATGCCTACACCAGTCACTCGTCATCCACTTGTTACTGATCAATGTTTCAGTTAGAATCCCTGTCTCATGCATCCATACTGCGCAGTTATACTATTTGTATTCTAGGTCAATTGATGCCACTTTTCCTGGTGTCTGCCCCTAATTTGAGCTGGTTGGGAAGCTTTTTGCCCCCTCCTTAAGGTGTTTTCTAGGCCAGGCAAGGAGAAGAGAGGATATGTGTGAGCCAGAACTGAATTGCTCAGAAGGAATTCTAAATTGTCAGGCATGGGAAGTGGACTGCAGGCAGAATAATAGAATTATAGAAATATAGGGGTCCAAAGCCAGGTAACTTATGTTACTGTTAAATACTACATAACAAATGTGCCACTACATGCATTTGATAAGCATAAGCCATTATATAATGCGGAAGTTATGTCTTCTAAGTCATGCACCTGCTCTATCCTCTGTACAAATGTTACATCAGGCTCCACAGGAAAAATAAAATTATTTTTGTAAGGTTGACTAACTCCTTCCATATCTATACTAAGAATTCAAGGTTCTTGCGCCATCCTTAGGTTTTAACCCAAAGAAGGAACGGTTCGGAGAAAATACAATCACACATATCATGAAGAACCCACTTTATTAGTGTTTGGGGTCATACAAGTACTTGTCGTCCTGATTGACCTTTATACTGCCGAAAGTTTACAACATAGCCTTATAGGTGTGTCCCTTTTATCCCACAGCTACGATGCCTAATATTAGTGGTTTGTTCACTGCTTTGTCTTTCCTTTACTTCTTGGCTCTGATGCACAAATTAACTGACAAGTAAGTGCTCCTTAGCTCTATATGATTAGACAGAAATATTAGCTTTCAAGCTTAATCAACTAGGCTTAATAACACACTTTTCAATACACCAGCTCAAGGCTGTGTTCACATGGGGCCATGATGCATGTTTGTCACAATTTTTTTAAAAACAGTGCGGCAAAAAAATGCAGTGTAACCGAAGACATATGATTGCAGCCTCAAACTGTTTGCATTTCAGCTTTGGATTTAAACTATGGCAGATTTGACATGAAGAATAGCTCTGGCTGTAAATTATTTCTTCTTTTTAGTATAGTAGTATAGCAAAAAGTACAGTAAAAACTAATAGACCTCATTACAAGTCAGTGGGGTCCTAGTCATATCAAATATACAAATGATCTGCTAATATTCTGGTTTTAGTTATCCAACACAATTCGTTCATTCTTACTATTCCTAGCAACACCTCATTTTTTCAATTCCAGTTCAAGTACACTTGTCTACACATTTTCAAAGGTATTCTGGTTCATAAATGAAATGTGCCATTTCTTAATGATTTTGATGTGCTGCTGAATTCAAATATAATGAAAACTGACAATAGCTCTTCTTTCTATGATATCGAAGAGCTTTCTTTTAACTACTATGTAAATTGTCTTGAGAATTCATAGAAATATATTTGTTACTTTAAAACATTATTATTTCTGCATATATAAAGATGCACATATAGGAAAATTAGCTGTAGTTAAATTCACTATTAGGCCGGGGTCACACTTTCATGTGCAATGCGAGAAACTCGCGCATCAATACCTGGCACTGCCGCCAGCACTCGGGACCGGAGTGTGCGGCTGCATAGAAATACATGCAGTGCCGGGTATTGATACGAGAGACTTGCGCCAGTTTCTCGCATTGCACATGGAAGTGTGACCCCGGCCTTAGGGATAAGCAAATGTGATACTCAGTCATCACTTGAGTATCACTTTGCTTGGATGTGCTCGTTACTCGGCGAGTAATGTACAGTGTTCGATGTAAACTTGAATCTCCACCACGCATTTTTAGCACATGTTACGCAGCCAATAAGCATGCATCACTAATGCCAAAACCATCTTGGTTCTGCCATTACTGTGATTGGCTGGCTGGCTGGCATCATCAGGGATTAGAAAAGGACAGTTGCTACCTGACTTGCACAGTGACACTATTGCACAGCTCTGTGACAATTCGTATTGGAGGGAGAGAGTGCTTGTCTAGGCCCATGTGCACAGTATAGCAAATCCAAAGCCTATAGTGTTGATGCTGGTCCTGGAGCTGAGCCATCATACTAAGAGACCTTCTAAGAACTAAATGTTTGTGTCACATACAATCTGCATTTAGCCTGGGGATGAGAGGGAAAGAGTCACAGGAGCAGGGAGACAGAGAGAATCCAGTCTGTGGATAGGGATTAGGTCTGTGTAGCCCGTTGGCAAATAAATAGAAGCATTTTTTGTGTGGGAGCTGAAAAAATGGAATATATTTTGCTCCATCAAGTATTCTGTGCGTTAAGGTCCTTTTTGTGTTTTATAACACACCCAATCATTGAAACATTTTCCTGGGCTACATATCTCAGCCATACACTATTCCGTAACATGGAGTACATTTCTGTGATCTCTAAAACTGAGAAAAAGCTTTGGGAAAAATTTTGCAGTCTGCCATTTGTCAGACATACAGTGTTACATAGTCTGTGAACATTTCTGTGACCTCTAAAAGTAAACAAAAGCTTTCAAAAAATTTTAGGCTTCCATTTCTCAGATCTACAGTGTTACGTGGTCTGTGTACATTTCTGTGATCTCTAAAACTGAGAAAAAGCATTGACACATTTTATGGATTGAATTTGATTTTCATCCATACACTTTTGCGTTCCCTCTGTTACATTATGGTGGAGTAAACTTACAAAAACTGCTTTGATTGCTGCAGGTGACCATTTTTCCTTATTAAAAATATACTTGATTTCAAGAGCCCTAGCAATTACAAAATACATAAGGCATGCGTTAAAGGACGGGGAAGTGAAAGTGCTGATGATGGTGCACGCAGATACCGAGGATGTGGGGCAGTTGTGACTACGCATGTTACTGGAGCACAAGAAACACGCCCATACACCAAACATAGATTTCTGTCCCACTTTGCAGGGAGGCTCGGTACACCACTTCTGAAGCAAGAGCAGTGCTTACAGGTGGTTGGTTGGATAACTGATGATGCTTACAGCAGGCTTGACAGCGCAACACAGTCTTCCACATGGTCCAGTCTTTCCAGCCTGCTATCTGCTATCCAACTGACCACCTGTCCGCACTGCTCTGGCTTCAGAAGTGGTGTGCCATGTCTCCCTGCAATGTGCGACAGGAACCTATGTGCCGTGGATGGGCGTGTTTCTTGTGCTCCAGCAGCAGGGATAGTCATCCCAGCCCCAAGGCCCCGGAATGTGCATACACCATCATGAGTGCTTCCTCTTCCCCATCCTTTAATTCACTCCTTGCATATTTTGTAATTGGTAGGTCTCTTGAAACCAAGTTTATTGTTAATAATAGAAAAAAATTGGTCACTTGCAGCAATCAAAGCATTTTTTGTGAGTTTACTCTACCGTAATGTATTAGAAAGAAAGCAAAAGTGTATGGATGACAATCAAATTCAATCCAGAAAAATGTGTCAACGCTTTATATCAGTTTTAGAGATGATAGAAATGTTCACAGACTATGTAGCACTGTATGTCTGAGAAATGGAAGCATACAAAATTTTTTAAAGCTTTTGTTCACTTTTAGACCTCAGAAATATTCACAGACAAAGTAACACTGTATGTATGAGAAATGGAAGCCTACAAACATTTTTAAAAGCTTTTTTAGTAGAGATGGGCGAACCCGAAAAGTAAAGTCCGGCATTGTACCGAACATCTACTGTTTGGGCACGGACACCGAACAAGGACTTCTACAGGAAGTCAGTGTTACTGTTCGGGTTCAGCTGATAGAACACCGGGTGTTTGTCACGCTGTCATGTGCATGATACGCGGCAAACACCACTTCTGATCAGCGGTGAAATCATCCCCGCCAGTCAGAGAGCCGCGGTTCCCACGCTGTCAAAAGACAGCGTGAGCGCTCAGTTGTGATTGGAGGTATAATAACAGCCATCAGCCGCTCCTGTTCTCGCTGTTTTTAGTGTCAGCAGGTGTCAGATGATGGGACCTGTAGTCCCATCAGCTGACACCAGGGACCAGAAGTAAACTTTATACCTCCGATCACAACTGAGTGTTCACGTTGTCTTTTGACAGCGTGGGAACCGCGGCTCTCTGACCAGCAGGGATGATTTCACCGCCGATCAGAAGCGGTGTTTGCCACGCTGTCATGCACATAACAGCGTGGCAAACACTGGATGTTCGGGACTCCCATTCAAGTGAATGAAGTTCAGGTTCGGGTCCGGGTACTGTTCTGGTACCTGAACCCAATTTTTTTGTAATTGTTCAGCCGAACCTGCTGGACCCGAACATCCAGATGTCCACCCATCTCTACTTTTTAGCAGGTTTCGATATCACATACACTAAATGTTTACAGACCATGTTAACACTGTATTTCTGAGAAATGGAAGCCTACAAACATTTGTAAAACGTTTGTTCACTTTTTTAGACCTCACAAAAATAATCACAGACAAAGTAACACTGTATGTCTGAGAAATAGAGTCCTACAAAATTTTGAAAAACTTTTGTTCACTTTTGGTCCTCACAAAAATATTCACAGAGCACGTAATATTGTATGTCTGAGAAATGGAGGCCTACAATTTTTTTAAATGCTTTTTAGCAGTTTTAGAGATCACAGAAATTTACTGCACACTACAGAATAGTGTATGGATGAGAAATGTAGCCTATTAAAATGTTTCAATGATTTTTGGATGTGTTATATAACAAAAAAATGCCTCAGAGCACAGAATACTTGATGGATCAAAATAAATTCAATTTTTTGAGCCCTCACAAAAAAACTGCAGCTATATATTTGCCAATGGATTGCACAGGCCTAATCCCTGTCTACAGACTGGATTCTGTCACTCTTCGTGCTCCTTTGACTCTGTTTCCCTCCACAGGCTAAATGCAGATTGTATGCACTGCAAACGACGGCTCAGCTTCAGCACCAGTATCAACACTACAGGTCTCAGATTCCTTATACTGTGCACGTAGACCTTGACAAGCACTCTCTCCCTTCAATACGAAGTGTCACAGAGCTGTGCAATGGCATCAATATGCTAAGCCGGGTGGCGCTGTCCTTTTATATCGTCTGATTTCGTCACACTATCGGCTAATCACAGTAACTTCACAACCAAGATGGTTACAGTATTACAGTGACTCACAGGTAATCTCCACATGCTTATTGGCTACGTAACAGGCGCCAAAGATGCGGGACAGGAATTCGAGTTTTACATTGCTTGCCGAGTAACGAGTACATACGAGCACCGCGATACTTATGAAGGGGGTGTTCTTTACCATGGAAATTATTCTGCAATCATCCACCACTGTTGTCTTCCGGGGACGTTCAGGTGCAGTGGTGTAACTAGAGTCTGAAGGGCCCTGTGCAAGATTTGGACTGGGGACCCCCTCATCCTGAATAAGATAATAAGATATATATATATATATATATATATACATATATATATATATACACACTCTCCCTCCATCCTAGTATATATGTGCCTCATCCTGGTATTTAGTTGTGCTCAAAAGAAAGCCAACATTCTGCTGGGGTATGTAAACTTTTGAGTACAATTGTATATGTCACTCATCCTGGTATTTGTCCCTCCTCGTGACTCCATCCTGGTATATATATGACCCATTCTGGTATATATCCCTTATCCTGAGCCCTATCCTAGTATATATATCTCCTGTTCTGCCGCTATTCTTTAATGTATAGAAAAAAAATTAACTTTTATACTCACCAGGGGTGTACAAAGAAGTCATGACGCTCCATGGCAGAAGTATAATACACACCACATAGTCCTCCATATAGTATAATGCATCCCATAGCCCTCCATGAAATATACTGCATAACCCATAGTCATCCATGTAGTATAATGCACAGCCCATAGTCATGCATATAAGTAAAATACACAGCCCATATCCTCCATATAATACAATGCACAGCCCATAGTCCTCAATATAGTATAATGCCAGCTCATAGTCATCCATAAAGTATAATGCACTCCCATAGTCACCCATAAAGTATAATGTATTCCCATAGTAATCCATGAAGTATAATGCACTCCCCATAGTATTACATAAAGTATAATTCACCCCATAGTTATCCATAAAGCATAATGCACCCCATAGTCACCAATAAAGTATAAAGCACTCCCATAGTCACCCATAAAGTATAATGCATTCCCATAGCAGCCATATAGTATAATGCACCGCCATAGTCATCCATAAAGTATAATGCACCCCGATCGTCACCAATAAAGTATAATGCACTCAGTATCACCCATAAAGTATAATGCACTCCCATAGTCATCCATAAAGTATAAAGCACCCCATAATGAGAGAACGGAAAAAGGGAAAATGGATGGAGTTCACCATGCTGCGAGATAATCGATGTTTGGAATGGACATACATGTGTAGGGTGCCGTTTCTGCTGGTGAGGCACAACTATGAAGAGGAGGAAAAAGTAAGAAATCCGGCACAACCGTCCAACGTTAAAATCCAGTTTATTCACAAGCCATTAAAAACAAGGATCCAAGGAAACCACATAAAACCTGATGCATTTCTGGCGCAACACAGGTGCACTTTGTCATAGGATAAAGGTTTGCAATACACACAGAATATATATACACTGGTAAATACCAGTCACGTGTAAAGGAATAATACTGATCACTGTAGTATGGTCTCCGCAGCCACCACCCACTTGGCTTTCAGCCAGTGGATTCTACAATTGTTCACAGAGTCACTGCAATGCATGCAATTTTGCAATTGACTGGAAGAAATCCTTTTCTCTACCACATGGTGTGAATCACGTCCTACAATCTTTCATCAATTGTGATTCCCACCATGTGGTTTATTCTATTGAATGCTGTTTGTGTAATGTCAGGTACATTGTTTGCACAAAAAGCGAATAGCAGATCATATAAATAATATTAGCAACAAGAATAGTACCCACTTAGGTGCGGCTAAGCCTTTTACTACCATCCACAATAATGATATATCACATCCAGGAGGTCCCTTCCAACTCTACGATTCTATGATTCTATATTAAAGTCTATGGTATGTATGGTATGGGGTGTCTGCCCAGAGGGTGGATAAAACACTTGGCACTAATGGAGGCTTTTTGGATTATGAAATGAAATGACATATAAAGTTCCCTAATGAAAAGAACTACAAAAATGATTTATTTTATATTTATTACTTCAACTATTATTATATTTCACATCCATTTGTGCCAATTTGCCTGCTATATACAGTAACATTCATTGTTTTCCTACTCGTTTTTTTTTCTTGTTCCTCTCTGGAATCACCATGGTTAATCAGTGTAGCACACAGCTGTTGTTTTCTAAATGCAATTATCATTCCTTGGCACGTGATTGTTATTTACCAGTATATATATATTCTGTGTGTATTACAAACCTATATCCTATGACTAAGGGCACATTTGATGCGCCAGAAATGCATCAGGTTTTATATGGTTTCCTAAATAAATTAGATTTTAATATTGGATTGTTGTGCCGGAATTCTGCGTTCTTCCTTCGCTATAATGCACCCCATAATCATCCAAAGAAAAAGCGTCCAGCTCAACCAATTTAGTGAAATGGCAAGTTTATTCACCAAACTTCATACATGGAGGGCAAAATCTTCGGTACAGTGGCAGACAAGTGATAGTATTGACGCTTTTCTGGAGACTAAGCTCCCTTATTCATGATCATGAATTCTTTGGATGTTTCACGCCTTGACACAGCGGGTCCGTGCTCCCAAAATCAGGATGCATTGACGGGTGAGCTGGAATCTGTCTTTCTACCCCATAATCATCCATAAAGTATAATGCACCCCATAGTTATCCAAGTACTAGTACGGCCACTGATTTAAAAATATATATATATATAATTAAATACTCGCCTTCTTTTCGCTTCCCAACCAAGCAGCGACATCTTGTGAGTTGTAAAGCCGGCACCTGACTTTGGCATGCGAATTGAATGCATGACGTCACTTCCATGCACCCCCAATCACATGCGTGCTTATGTCAGCTGCCGGCCTCTGATTGATCGGCAACGTATATTGTGATGCATGGGCCCAATGGGACTATGCACTGCAAAACACTTCAACTAGATGTGCGTCCAAGGACGCACATTCAGTTGAAGCTTCAGTGCTGGCCACTGTTACCATGGTCGTGATGCTGCAGTTCAGGCATTTCAATGCTCACAAGATCACCAGTGCATTCTTTTTTTGCAGAATGTATCAAACTCTTGATTCAGCTCTAGACCTTTCACCTGCTAAATTGATGATGGATTAAAAAAGGGATAACCCATGAAACCCATTAAAGAGCTTTTGAGATAATTGTCCAAATACTTTTGGTCCTTTTAAAAGAGGCCGCTACATATTAGAGCTGTCATTCTTAAACTGTTACTCCAATTAGGATGTGAATAGCCTCAAATTAAAGCTCAGAGTCTGCACCTTAAGCCATATTGATTATATAACTGTATCTTGTTTTATGACAAAACTCATGCCACTGTCCAACTGTTTCCTGACCTAACTATGTCTAAAAACTATTTAGAATTAGGATTTGAATACACCATGCAGACATAACAATTGGTAATGGGATCGGTTGGCTTTCTCCAGACCACTGTACCATCAAAGGCATATATTGCCTTTTCCAATTCACCTATAGCATAACATGTGATGTGATATTACAGCATAGGCCAAAATCACCCTGTTCTCCTATTCTGAAGCCAAAATACAGGTTGTAGGCTGTCACACAAGTGGATTGTAGACCCACTGTGCAACAGTCCAGGCTTACACTTGGAGGTGGCTAAGTAGTCACTAGAGCTCCTGATGGTGGAGCTAGGCTTGAGGTGCAGGAGACAACCAGGTACGACTCCAAAGGCAATCCCCGGTGCTGCGGCAGCTGACCCCAAGGGTTAGATCACAGACACAGACTTAGAGTCCAAGGTAGGGTCGGATATAGATGCACATTTGAACAGACAAAACCTACAAAAGACAAAATGAAAAAAACCCTGCTGCAATTAAATAAGTAAAAAGCAAAAGTGCATTTAAATCATACAGAGTTCTTAGTAATACTGTATTTGATCAAACATAGCATAAAAGCCGTCCCACCATTGACAAGGTGACTCTGTGGTCGGGGCGGTCCTACACTGTCTAATATTAAAAACCTTATCATGTGTCAAAGTTGACGTCTGTGTGAATAAGGGCAGAAAAGGACCGGGTCCCAACCACCAGACACCAGTCAGGGGAAGCCTTTGTCATAGCTGCTTTTTGTTCTGACCAAGCGTCAGCTATGCCAGATCACCAGTGAGTCCGAATTATGAGGTTTTTCGCCCTTCTGATGACAAGCGCTTGGAGACAAGAGACTCAACACACAAGCCGTGGTCAAATCACTTTGACGTAATGAAATACAAGGCAATCTTTTATACCATTTACAACAATATGTAATTCGATGGAGCTCATGTAGCCCCCACCATCACCCACCATCAGCTTCAGGGTTACAACATGTTTACAATGTACCCAGAACACGCTGTGGCTGACTTTTGAGAACATATATGATAAGAAGCATTTTCTCCTTGAAGAGGAGACAGGCAAAACTGCAGCGTCATAAGAATGAATGAAAGGCAAAAGGCAAATGGAGAATTAAAGGCATTTAAAGGGATATAAAAGCAAACTATTAACTCTTCTATATCACCTTTAAATACAATTTCCAGCTCAGGAGAGGAAGGCCACACCCCAGCTTGCACAGAATGCAAAAATACAAAGAAAAAACACAAAAATTGAGCTTGGTTTGAATTGGTACACATGCAGCATATGATTGCATGTTCACATGGCCAAAAAGCATACAAAACCTACAAAAGACAAAATGAAAAAAACCCTGCTGTAATTAAATAAGTAAAAAGCAAAAGTGCATTTAAATCATACAGAGATCTTAGTAATACTGTATTTGATCAAACATAGCATAAAAGCCATCCCACCATCGACAAGGTGACTCTGTGGTCGGGGCGGTCCTACACTGTCTAATATTAAAAACCTTATCATGTGTCAAAGTTGACGTCTGTGTGAATAAGAGCAGACAAGGACCGGGTCCCAACATGCAATCATATGCTGCATGTGTACCAACTCAAACCAAGCTCAATTTTTGTGTTTTTTTTACATTTAAACAGAGCAGATCCTGGAACACCTGACAGGGTGGACACTGATGCAGGTTCAAACAGTGCAGATCCTGGAACACTTGACAGAACAGACACTAGTGCAAGTTCAGATAGTGTGGATCCTGGAACACTTGACAGGATGGACACTGGTACTGGTTCAGTTACCGCCCGGTAACTGCAGGCTCAGCTAGGGCTGGAGTGGCTTCATGTTTTGGTACCACCGCAGAAGTTTCTGGTTTAGGTACTATTGGAGCAGTTTCAGGCTCAGGTACCGTGGGAGCAGCTTTAGTTTCAGGTAACCCCGACAACAGGAACAAGTTAGGGTTTAGACAAGGTGGATTCAGACTAGGTGGGTTCAGCAGCAGGTTCAGGCTCTAACAGGATAAGTTCAGGAACAGGTTCAGACTACGCTGGTCCAGCAACAGGTTCAGTTTCTAGCAGAATAGGTTCAGAAACAGACTCAGGAATAGGTTTAGGGACATGACAGCTACTAGCAGGGACAAACTCAAACTAACACTAAAGAAGGCATTGTACAGGCACCTCCCTACAGGGGAGCATGCCTTAAATATTAGCTGCCTCCCAGCTATTAGCTGAAGGCAGATTCAGCGTGCGCTCTACCCATGTTGGAGGAAGTGAACACTCACACACTAAGCGTACTCCCAGGAGACCCATGCGCCATATCCAGGCCCAGGAGCAGGAAACCACTGTAGGACAGAAAGACGCCACCAAGCGGCCGTGGCACTGAGTATGTCAGTGTCCCTGCTGGGAGGAGGGAAAGAGAACATGCAGGGACGCCAGCATTAGTGTTGCAATATCCCCCCTTACAACACCTCTTATTCAAGCCCACAAGAAATCTCTGCAGAAGAAGTGACGCACAAATATTTTCCTTCGATTCCCATGATCTGTCTTTAAGGCCAAATCCTCTCCAGACCAATAGACATTTGGACTAAGGAGCACAAGAGCAGAAAAGAGAACAAGATTAATAAGAATAGTTGAAGATACTGTTTCCAGATCCATGTTCAATTCTGTGTTTGGGATTATGGATTATATATCTTTGAGTGGGTGAGGATCCCGGAAATTGGCCAATCGACCACCATTTCTCTTTGAGGCCAAATTCTCTCCAGACCTTTAGAAAAAAGTTTTTTTTTATCTCTGAAACATAAGAGCACAGTAGTAGGAGAGAAGGCCTGTTCTAGGGAAAGAATTGAAGATACGTGATGATATGTCCTTGAGAGGGTGAGGATCACAGAAAAAGGTCAATGGAATCAACATGTGATCTGTGAATAGGCAATGTCTACACCTCTTTTTCATTGCAGATCTGTTTAAAGAACATAAATGAATATACCTTCCCAGGGGAAATCTTCAATTTGGTGTCCGGGATGATGCGCTCTCGAGGGGGTGAGGATCCTGGAGTCAGGTCAATGGAACCATTGTATGGTCTGTGCGGAGGCAACAGGCAGCCGGACTGAATGTACAGAGACCAGTCACCTCTTGTGACCATACTATCCCAGTGAAGCACCTTACCGCATCTCCAGTCAAGGATGGGCTCATGGGTATGCAGACATGGAATACGCAGGAGTGGTGAGCGTAACACACAAGGCAGCATATAAAAAATGATCTTCTCCTTGTGCAGCATTCCCAAAGCTTCACCTGTTCAGTAACCATTCAAACGACTTTGGATAAAGCCTTTCTTTCAGCGGAGAACACTATCAAGGGACTCTAGACTTTGGAGTTGTTCTGTGCTACCACAGTAGTAGTACAATCCCTTGGCATGATGATTTTCCTGCTGATTCTCAACCAGCTTCTCATGGCCCACATTTTACAGTGTAGCATGCACTGATTTAGGAACCCACAGCCCTGCTTGGTGTCTCCATTGTAATGTGTTGGTGCAGACAGACGAGGTTGCTGCAACTTGGAATGGAGTGAATGAAGCAGCTGTCGTCAGGGTATCCAAACAGTTATTCGCAGTCAGCAAATATTTTCTTGGTGATCTCACTGACTGTTCAACTCTTGTACAACTCCGAGGGTGGAGAGGTCTTGGGATCACCGGGGTCCATTGCCTGTACAAACTGAAATGCACGTGGATTGTGGACCCACTGCGCCATGATCCAAATTTACCTTTGGAGGGGCGTGGTTTTCACTAGAGCATTTGATGATGGAATTAGGCTTGAGATGCAGATGGCTGCCAGGTACCACTCCAAGGGCCGTCCCCAATGCTGTGGCAGCTAACCCAAGGGTCAGGACCGCAGACAAGGCCTCGGAGTCCAAGCAGGACTGGATTTAAATGCAGGGTGGATCCTGGAATACTTGACACTGGTGTTGAGCGACTTTTGGTTTTTTAGGGTCGAGTTTCGTTTCATGAAACCCGACTTTTCCAAAAGTCGGGTCGAGCAAAATCGGCCGACTATAGGGAAAAGTCGGGGTCGTCCCGAAACACGAAACCCAATGTAAGTCAATGGAGAATTAAAGTCAGCAGTGAGAGGAGGACAGGAAACACACCAACAGTGCCCATTTGAATGCCAAAAGCATAAATTCTTGTTACTGAAGCTTGTCAACCTTAATTAACTTCATAATACTAGATACGCACTGAAAAATGGGGGTTATTTGGCTACAGTTGGGGGGGGGGAGGGCTGGCTCCAGGTTTTCGTGGGCCCAGGGACAAAGAGCGCCCCTTTAACACATACCACAACTCATGATGCTCCGATAGAGAAATAGCAGTATAGTACAATGAAAAATACTTCACTTCTTACATCTCATGACTGATATCCATTTTAAATTCTCCAATACCTCCAAAAACGGACAGTATATAACTCCATACAGTATTATGGCCAGCGCTTAGTGCGCTATACAGAGTAATGAGGCCCATATATTTCTCCATACGGAATCATTATTCCCATATAATGTTTCAAACCGTATATGATGAGCTCCACATAATGCTACAGTATATGTTGGTCCCAATGGATGAAGCTCCACTGTCTTATGGGCCCAAATAATGCTCCATATATAATGGGCCCCATTTCTACTGCTCTAGTGTATAATGGGCCCTGTAAATGCTGCTCCAGTGTCTGATGTCCACCTTTGGAATGCTCCAGTGTATGGTGGGCCCCATATATCATTCACCAGAGTATAGTGCTCCCCAAAAATTGCTGTCCCAACATTGAAAACAATTACATAAGTCTCCTTGCTAGGGAATCCCTGCACTACTCTGAACTCCTTGTCGTCCCCATCTTCCATCTCACTGCACTTGGCTGTTTAGGCCCTCCCACCGGCAGAGACACTTTTGCGTACTATGCGGTGCCCTGTGCCAGTGCCATCGCCCATGAGTATGCCCCCACACCTGCTCAAGGAACCTGCACTTTCATCTGCACCTTCCTCTTTGTCACCGTGTAAGGTGGTATAGTATGCGGGAAGGGGAACCTGAGTTTCCTCAGGTTTAGATTCTGGCGGTGTAGAGTGCGAGGGGAATGTAGTGGTCTGGGTCAATGTACCAGCAGCATCATCCAGCAGTGGCTGGGCCTCAGTGCACTTGTGGCGTCCCCAAGAGTACGGTCGCCACTGTGGCATTGCCTTCCTCCTAGGGAGTGTGTTGTCAAGCTTGGGAGCAACGAAGGATCTCTCTAGCAGTGAAACCAACACACAACACATTTCCCACTCCAGGCCAGCAGGGAGACCTCTGAACCTGACTGCTGAGGAGCTGCTCTCTATGGTCGGGAGGAAGTAAGTTAGGGCACTCTGTGCAGGGAAGGGGAAGTGTGTGGACGTGAGAAGGGGAGCTGGAGGATGAGCAGAGTTAAGGCTAACTCCTAGCTGGAGCGCATGGTGCGGATTCCGGTCTCCGAGTTTGTAGGGACACTGACGTTCCTGCAGCAGAAACCGGGGGAAGTTGCAGCTATAAATGCTCTGTACCGAACTAAGGCTCGGAGGCCCCAGTATCGACGTGTGTGAGGCAGAAGGAAAAGGCTACAGCTGTCTGCCATACAAGTAAAGTCTGAGGAACATCTGTTAGACAGGAGACGTTTCAGTGAACCACGGTCCTGTGAGTGCTTCCCCCACAAGCGCTAGAAAGGAGACGTTCAGGAAAGTACATGTTGGCGGAGTGTTGGAAGGGAGCTTTCCATTCTGGTCCCGGAGGTTGGCAGAGGTCCTGACCCGGAGGACACAGCACGGAGGCAGGCATCTGTGTAACCTGCAGACTGTGAGTAAAGCTTTGGAACTGCACGCTCTGGTGTCCTACAGTTATTCCAGCACCGCTACATCTGGGTACCAGCACCTACACCGCCTGTGCCTTTCCCTCATCACTACCTCTACACTTCCCTGGGACTCCATCTCCACCTGTAGGGAGCTTCACCATCTTTGCTGCACAACACCATCAGTCCCAGAGGATCTGCATGCAGCGTCGGCCTAACATCTATGTTGCCGAACACCACAGGTGGCGTCAAACTATCTATATAAACTCTTTACCATTATACCACGCCATTTACATGGGCGCCCAGGGCCACCGTCCGGGTCACCGCTGCTGTGACACATCCCACTGACACCGGCCCGGTACCGAGTACCCCACAGCCCTGGGAGGGCGACCCATATGCCGACTGCTGATCGGGCGGCGTTATTCCCACGAACCTCCAAACAGCGTCCCTGAAGGCAAAGTTTTTGGTTTCCGGGGGCAGTATGATTGCAAAGCTGAACCTTAAAGGAATGTCCAAAAGGGCACCACCAGGAGTGGAGCCTGTGGCTTAATTTGACTGCACCTGGGAAACCACTACCATACAAGCTACAGAAAAGATGGACAGATTGCAAGCTTTGTCGATTCTGTGTGTGGTGTGGTATGTCCGTTTGTAGTTGTTCTAGCGATTTCTCAGCTTTATTCCGTTAATGACCGAGACTCCGGCATGGCCCCGCGGTATGCGTCAAGCTTACTAGAGGGATACGCGAGGCTGTGGCACGTGAGATTGAGCAATAACAGGTCTAGCATTCCAGTACATGTCTGGGGCTGCATGCACGCTACGCTGAAAGGACCAGCTTTTGTCGCTTACAGGTGCAGATAACCTGCTGAACTCCGTTAGTGATGGGGATCTGGGATTCAGATTATTCCCCGCGAACGATGATTTCCCAGTAAGTTCAGGTCAACCGCAATTCTGGAGTTAGGCCTAACCGTCATTCCTGAAAAAATTACGTGTCCAAACCACAGGTGCTGTAGCTTGCTTAACAGCTCGGCAGCCGTTCTCAGGCCCAGAATGGATTCAACAACATTGTAGAAAGTTGATAAAGGGTACAGTTTCACCGGATAACACGTATATATGTAGCCTAGTTTACACATTAAAAATATATGTCTATAGATCAGGAGGCAGACTCAGATGTTCTCAGGCCCAGTATGGATTTGACCAGATTGTACAAAGTTGAGAAAGGGTACTTTATCACTGGATAGCAGGTATATATAGCATAGTTTAAACATGTAAAATATCCGTGTTCTCAGTATGGATTACACAGCAATCTAAAAAGTGGAAAAAAGGAAATGCATTTGAGGTGTATACAACTATATACTTTTGGTGTTATTTTTAAATCTTCATATATATTTCTGTCTCAGTAATACAGTCCAGCCTCTCCGCAATAGGAAATGAGATGCATGCAATTAGTGACATAAAGGCTATTGATTGCAGAAATCTAGGAATTATTATTCACGGGAAAAACTTCCGTCACAATTCTCATAGGCGATGCTGACCCTCAATTAATTTGTGTGTCGAGACAGTGAAAACATTTTTTTGTGAATAAAGTCTTGCTGTATCACACTTCCGTTGATTCCATCACTGTTACTCATCTCAATCCAATTTTTATCACAGGGAGCGATGTAAACATGGTGCTCACTGGCTATCATGATCTGTCACGTAACTTTGGAGTGCAAAAGACAGAAGCCACAGGCCGTAGGCGATTCTATTTGATTGGCATGAGAGGGCACATTTTGAAATGTGTGCCGGAATGTCACACGTTTGTGAGTAGGAAAACTGTGAAAGCTGATGATAAACCACCACTGCATGTAATTGTGAGTCGATGTCCATAAGAAATGGAAGCCACTGATCATCTGGAGCTAGAGCCCGGCCAGCAGGACAGGGCATAGCTACATCTTAACCATCATCTTTCAGTTCAATCAATTTGTAGTGGCAGTCCCAGTGAAGGATTTGACAGCCCAGACTACACAGCAGAGGAGCAGGGAGAGGTAAACATTGCAAATGCTGGGGCCCTGCCCAAGCAAGGGGGGCAAACTCGTGGGCATCGGTACTGGCACTGGGCCCCTCATAGTACGGCGGTGTGTCTGACGGCGGGTGTGCACCACCACTGTCAGAGACACTTGATTGCACTATGAGGGACCCTATGCCAGTGCCCGCGCCCAAGAGTCGGCCTACCCACCTGTCCAGGGCAACGGCACTCGCACGGTTTTGTGTGCTAGGTGGTGACCCCGGCCATGGGGGGGGGGCGCCGACTTAGGGAGGTTTACAAAGTGGCATATGTAGATGTGGGTCATTCAGCTGCTGCAAAAGGCGAAACAGGTAAAGTTCGTGGAATAGGAGGAGGACCAAAGCAAGCCATTTTTCTGGCAACCTATGTGTCATCAAGGGAAGGTGGGACAAAATCCTTGGAAACCCATGCATGGTTCATTTTAATGAAGGATAGATCATCCACATTTTGGGTTGACAGACGGGTCTTTTTTTCTGTCAGGATTGATCCAGCTGCACTGAAGACTCTTTCCGATAGCACACTTGCAGCTGGGCAAGCGAGCTCCTGTAAGGCATATTGTGCCAATTCAGGCCAGGTGTCCAGGTTAGCGGCCCAATAGTCAAAGGGGAATGACCTGTGCGGGAGAACATCGATATGGGAGGAAAAGTAGTTGTTAACCATAGTTGACAACTGCTGTCTCCTGTCACTTTCCATCGATGCAGTATTACCAGTTGTGTGAGCGGTCCGTGAAAAATCTGTCCACAACATTGTCATGAAACCCCTGTCTCCAACGCCACTTCTGCTGTGTGCACCACGAACACCTCTGCCAAGCTGCCCCCGGCCGGTACGGCTCATATGAGAACCATCACCGCTGCTGTGTGCTGGGAATGCCTCAACCAACCGGTTAACCAGAGTTGCTTGTTTAGTAGCCAATATTAGGTCAAGGTTCTCCTGTGGCATGATGTTTTGTAATTTGCCTTTATAGCGTGGATCCAGGATGCTGGCCAACCAGTAGTCGTCATCGTTCATCATTTTGGCAATGCGTGGGTCCCTTTTTAGAATCTGCAAGGCATAATCTGACATGTGGGCCAATGTTCCCGGTGTCAATGATGCACTGCGAATGCTGGGTGGAGGAGCACTTTCTGGCAAATCCACATCCCTCCAGTCACGCACAAACCCTGTACCAGACCTTGCCACGCCAACATTTTCACTTGTCCCACGAGATGCATCCTCCTCCCCTAAGTAATCATCCCCATCATCCTCCTCCTCCTCTTCTTCCTCCACCTCATCCAGGAGAGGTCCCTGAGCAGACAATGACTGAATGTCATCAAGGATTCCCTCCACCTCTTCCTCCTCGTCAACATTGGCTGCAGACGCCTGCTCCTTAAGGTGCGTCAAAGTTTGCATGAGTAGACGCATAAGTGGGATGCTCATGCTTAGGATGGCGTCGTCTGCGCTTACCAGCCGTGTGCATTCCTCAAAACACTGAAGGACTTTACAGAGGTCTTTCAGCTTCGACCACTGCACACCTGTCAACTCCATGTCTGCTCTCAAAGTGCCTGGCCGTGTATCCTCCCACAAATGCATTATGGCCTGCCTCTGCTCGCACAGCCGCTCAACCATGTGCAGGGTGGAGTTCCACCTTGTTGCAATGTCGATAATGAGGCGGTGGTTGGGAAGGTGGAGCAATCGCTGCATCTTCTGCATACGAATGGAGTGTACAGGCGACCGGCGGATGTGCGCGCACAGTCTTCGCACCTTCTGGAGCAGGGCTGTTAACTCCGGATAATTATTGAGGAAGCACTGCACCACCAGGTTCAAGGTGTGAGCCAAGCAAGGTATGTGGCTGAGTTTTGAAATGGCTATGGCTGCCACAAAATTACGGCCGTTATCACTAACTACCTTGCCTGCCTCAAGATGTACGCTGCCCAGCCATGACTCAGTTTGTCGCTGAAAGTACTCGGCCAGCACCTCGGCGGTGTGTCTGTCACCCAAACACATCATCTGCAACACAGCCTGCTGACGCTTTCCACTAGTTGCTCAATAGGGGGACACCTCGTGTGCAACAGTGGCAGCTGCAGATGGAGTGCTCGTACGACTGCGCTCTGTAGACGAGCTTTCACTTCTGGAGGAGGAGGAGGGTCGAACGCCTACAGCCAACTGTTTCCTGTACCGTGGGCTAGGCAGCACTGTCCCACCACCGCTGTCCCCTGTGGACCCTGCATCTACCACATTAAGGCTGGTTTCACATTAGCGCTTTTTAAGCGCACGCACGGCCGGGGGTAGCTCCGCCCCCGAGCCGGCTCTCTGCCCGGCGTGCCCGCCCCTTGCTTGTAGCGCCGCCTCCTAGCGCACAGTGGCGCCTGCGATCGGCGCACCCTATCTTTAGCATAGGGTGCGCAGATCGTGCGCAGGCCGTGCGCTAGTTGCGCTTTGACCTGCGCTGCGCACTTTTGACGGTGCGCCGTGCGGGCCAAAATCAGAAAAGTTTGATTTTGGCGCGCACGGAGCACCGTCAAAAGTGCGCAGCGCAGGTCAAAGCGCAACTAGCGCACGGCCTGCGCACGATCTGCGCACCCTATGCTAAAGATAGGGTGCGCCGATCGCAGGCGCCGCTGTGCGCTAGGAGGCGGCGCTACAAGCAAGGGGCGGGCACGCCGGGCAGAGAGCCGGCTCGGGGGCGGAGCTACCCCCGACCGTGCGTGCGCTTAAAAAGCGCTAATGTGAAACCAGCATAACCCAGTGCGCAGTGATGGACACGTAACGGCCCTGGCCATGCCGACTGGACCATGAATCAGTTGTGAGGTGCACCTTTCCACTCACTGACTGCTTGAGTGCATGGACAATGCGGTCTTTCACATGATGGTGGAGGGCTGGGATGGCTTTGCGAGAGAAGAAGTGGCGACTGGGTAGGTCATAGCGTGGTACTGCATAGGCCATGAGTTCGCGGAAAGCTGCGCTTTCCACCAACCGATAGGGCATCATCTCTAACGAGATTAGTTTGGCAATGTGGGCGTTCAAACCCAGTGTACGCTGATGAGAGACTGAGTACTTTCTTGACCTAGTCATAGTGTCTGGGAGGGTGAGCTGGACTTGAGAGCTGCATATGGTGGAAGTAGCGGTGGACAGGGCGGACTGAGAGAGGGTTGATGATGGTGATGGAGTTGGTGTTCTTTCTGATGGCCTAGATTCAGTCTTTCGTTGATATAACAGTGGGATTCCCTGACTGCTGTGGCCTTGCAACGACACCTCAACATTTGCTGCTGTGCTAACCGGTGGGCTTACAGTGGGGGAAACAATGTAGCATTGCTGACTACCTTCTTTGTAATCAGTTGCACATGTGGTACTTGAGGTTTGGTGTTGTGTCCACGCTTGCAAGTGCATGCTGGTTAAATGTCT
This sequence comes from Dendrobates tinctorius, assembly GCF_039654945.1. NCBI lineage: Eukaryota > Metazoa > Chordata > Amphibia > Anura > Dendrobatidae > Dendrobates > Dendrobates tinctorius. Next base: position 25,081,441 of record NW_027361750.1, on the reverse strand, counting down.
AAGCATGCAACTGGTATTCAAATTATTCAGATATTTCCCTCGGCTAAAGGTCTTTGCGCACTTCTTACAGATAACCTTGGCCTGATCATGAACTGCACTCTTCCTACTTTGGCAGACATTTTGCGGCCTAGCACGCTGTGATATTTTGACCCTCTGGACAAGCTGTCCAGCAACTCTTTTGATTTTTGGAACCTGTCTTTGGAGTGCTCCGGGCCTGCCAGATAACAGCTGTTGCGATGTCAATGTCTGCTGTGGATGCTCCTCATCTGAGCTATTGGAAGCAGCACCCTCTTCCCCCAATCGATGCCAATCTGGGTCAACAACTGGGTCATCCATCACCTCCTCTTCAATGTCATGTGCACCTTCCTCTGTGTCACCGTGTATGGTGGTATAGTGTGCGGGAAGGGGCACCTGAGTTTCATCAGGGTCAGAATCTGGCTCTGTACACTGCGAGGACAATGTAGTGCTCTGAGTGAATGTACCAGCAGAATCATCTATCAGTGGCTGTGCATCCATGTCAGATTCATCTTGGCCTGGGTAATTCACCATTTCACTTGATAATCCAGGCATGGTATGTGAAAACAGCTCCATGGAGTAATCAGTAGTATGGCCTGCATCATCCTTCAATCTTGGTTGGGGTGAAGGACACAAGGAAAGGTGTGGTTCATGAACATGAGCCTCCAATGACGACTCAGTGCTTTTATTTTTTACAACTTCAGAAGAGGAGGCGATAGAGCTGGAGGCTGAGTCAGCAATGTAAGCCAAAACTTTTTCCTGAAGCTCTGGCTTTAAAAGTGGTTTGCCAACTCCTAGAAAACTAAGCCTTCGAGGCCTTGTGGAGCCAGACGATGACGCAGGCTCAACACCTCCTGCATTCGGTCCTATTTTGCTTTTGCCACTACCAGCAGATCCACCACCAACACCATCATTACCAGCTGCCAACCCCCGCCCAATTCCACGGCCTCTTCCACCAGCCTTCCTCATTTTTGGTAGAAATGTAGACAAAATCCAACAAACTATATAGTAATGTAAAACAAGGTACAAGGTGTCTATAGGACAGGGGAGATTTTGAATTTCTGCACACACTTGTGGACACTGGACACTTTTGGATTGTGTGAGGCCCACTGAATATCACAGCGCTATGTCACAGGCTCGATGTTGCTGGTGTGAAAAATGTCAATAGAGGATAATGGAGATTTTGAATTTCTGCACACACTTGTGGACACTGGACACTTTTGGATTGTGTGAGGCCCACTGAATATCACAGCGCTATGTCACAGGCTCGATGTCGCAGGTGTGAAAAATGTCACTAGAGGATAACAGAGATTTTGAATTTCTGCACACACTTGTGGACACTGGACACTTTTGGATTGTGTGAGGCCCACTGAATATCACAGCGCTATGTCACAGGCTCGATGTCGCAGGTGTGAAAAATGTCACTAGAGGATAACGGAGATTTTGAATTTCTGCACACACTTGTGGACACTGGACACTTTTGGATTGTGTGAGGCCCACTGAATATCACAGCGCTATGTCACAGGCTCGATGTCGCAGGTGTGAAAAATGTCACTAGAGGATAACGGAGATTTTGAATTTCTGCACACACTTGTGGACACTGGACACTTTTGGATTGTGTGAAGCCCACTGAATATCACAGCGCTATGTCACAGGCTCGATATCGCAGGTGTGAAAAATGTCACTAGAGGATAACGGAGATTTTGAATTTCTGCACACACTTGTGGACACTGGACACTTTTGGATTGTGTGAGGCCCAGTGAATATCACAGCGCTTTGTCACAGGCAGAAATTGGCTAGTGTATGACAAACTACAAGGTGTATATAGAATTGGGCAGAATAGGAATCTCCCTAGAGTGTAGGTCTGTAAGAACGGAACAAGTTCTCGACTTATCCTTACAGAGCGACACACAGATAGCTTCACTGTGGCCGTGATAACAGCCGTTACACGGTACTGAGAGAGGAGCGTGCACGTACACGGCTGTCCGGTGTACGTAAAATTGTCAAGCTCCGTGTTTTTTAAGTATACGGACTGACACACGCTGTCTCTCTATAGTTTTGAATGTGATCAAACAGCAAATATATTTAACTGTTTGAAAGCTAGACAAAACTAGAAGGTGCAGGTCTGTAAGAACGGAACATGTCCTCGACTTATCCTTACAGAGTGACACACAGATAGCTTCACTGTGGCTGTGATAACAGCCGTTACACGGTACTGTGTGAGGAGTGTGCACCGCTGTATGGTGTGAAAAAATGCACGCTCAGTACCTCACCAGGACAGAAAAAAAATTGGGATTGCTTTTAAAAAAGCAGTTTGCAGAGCAGTGGGTAAACAGCAATGCAGCCATCAGGAAGCCTTAGAAGGCAGCCTAACAACCAACACCGCTGATCCAGCAAAATATAGCCTCCACTTGCACTGCACACACAGTGACTGGTGTGTTGTACAGGCAAAATGGCTAGCAGCAGAAGCAGTTTTTGGTGTCTTCTTCCCTGCCTAACGCTCTCCCTACAAAATCATCAGCAGCAGCAGCTCTCCCTATTCTGAGATCAGCATGAGTAACATGGCGGTCGGCGTGCACGCCCTTTTATACCCCCTGTGGCGCCCACCAAAGCAAGCCAATCACTTGCATGCCCTTCTGAAAGATGGTGGTGACCCCTGCCTATGTCATCACATTGCCCACAGTGTCCGTGGATCCTGATTGGCTGAAAAAGAGCGCAAAACAAACTTTTGAAACGCGACTTTGGCGCTTAAGTCGCCGACCTCGTGGCCGACCTCATCCTAGGGTCGGGTTTCGTTTCATGAAACCCGACTTTGCCAAAAGTTGGCGACTTTTGAAATTTTTCGACCCGTTTCGCTCAACTCTACTTGACACTACAGACACTGATGTAGGTTCAGAGAGTGCGGATCCTGAAACAGACACTTGTGCTGGTTAAGGTACCCCCTGAGCGGCTGCAAGTTCAGGTACTGCCAGAGAAGTTTCAGGTTCAGGTACTGCTAGGGCAGTTTCAGGCTCAGGCACCGCCGCAGCGGCTTCAGGCTTCATGTTCAGGTAACATGGATAATAGGAACAGGTTCAGTTTCAGACTAGGTGGGATCAGCAACAGATTCAGGTTCTAACAGGATAGATTTAGGAATAGGTTCAGACTAGGCAGGTTCATCAATAAGTTCAGGTTCTAACAAAATAGGTTCAGGTTCTAACAGAATAGGTTCAGGAACAGGTTCAAGAATAGGTTCAGGGACCTGACAACTACTAGCAGGGACAAACTCAAACTAAAACTAAAGAGGGTGTTGTACAGGCACTTCCTTATAGGGAAGCATGTCTGAAATACTAAATGCCTCACAGCCATTGGCTGCGAGCAGATTCAATGTGTACATGCTACCTCTTTAAGAGGCGAAGAACTCTTGCTCACACACTAAGCACCCCACTGGGAGACTCTTGCACCATGCACTGGCCAGGAGCAGGAGGCCGAATCAGGAAAGAAGGACACCACCAAGGGGCCGTGGCGATGAGTATGTCGGCATCCCTGATGGGAGGAGAGAGGAGTAACATGCAGGTACACTGACATTAGTGTTACATAGACTTTCCAATTTATGTGAGTCAAGATATGCTTTTGAAAATCACTTTTCCTCATAGATAGCAGAAATGGTCTGCTTTCTTAATTTAAGAATGAGGCATCTGTGAATTTATTTTAATAGAAATAAGTCAAAACGCTAAGAAAGAATGCAGCGTGATGCAAGGGATGTCATTTTGCTTAGGATTACATCATCGAGGTTGAGATGACGGGTTTCTATTGGTCCCTCTGAGATTATGCAATATTGATGCATGTTTGCAGCACTCCAAAGACATACTGATAGGCAATGTACATAGTGATGATCATGAGTGTAAGGTTCTGTGGAAATTAATGGCGCTATATAAGGAAATAAAATAAATAACTGATGCATTATTGAAGATGCAACCTTCGAATAAAGTTGCATCCAAGGCTGTCATAAATAATCACCCTGTATCTTGAATATTAGAGCCATTTAGCAAATTTAAGAATTATTTTCAGCACCTCAAAATTAGTTGGGTTCAACTGTTTCTATGAGAAAGAAGTAGAGTAAAGCCAGCTCACCTGTTGTGGCGTGTTGTCAGCACGGATTGCAAGGAGACCGCTTGGAAGCAATGTAGGAAAAGGAAAAGTCCAGCTGATAACAAATGGCTATTTATTGAAAAATTCAAGTTAAGATCAGCATCCTGCAGACAATTAGCGGTAACGCAGCTACGCGTTTTGAACACTACATGTGTTCTTTGTCAGAGCACTGAATTTTTCAATAAATAGCCTTTTTTTATCAGCTGGACTTTTCCTTTTTCTTAACTGTTTCTATGAATGATCTAAATCAGCTTTGTGTGATCAAACTTTTCTCTATCTTCTTTTTCTTCTTGACTTTTTTCAAGAAAAAGTATGAGTAATATATACAGCTCTGGCAAAAATTAAGAGACCACTTCCAAATGTTCAGTTTGTCTGATTTTTCTCTTTATAGGTATATTTTTGAGTAAAATGTAAATTGTTATTTTGGTCTACAAACTTCTGACAACATGTCTCCGAATTTCCAAACAATAATTTTATTTTATTTTTCTGATAAGGAGAAAAAGTTAAAATAAAAAAACAGTGCTTTGAGACCTCAAATAATGCAAAGAAAACAAGTTTATAAACATTTAGAAACAACAATACTTATGTTTTAACTCAGGAAGATTTCAGAAATCAATATTTTGTGGAATAACCATGATTTTTAAAACTAGGTTTGATGCGTCTTGGTATGCTTGCCACCAGCCTTTCACACGGCTTCTGGCACAAAAATTTAAGCATTTCTTCTTTGTTTGATGGCTTGTGACTATCCATCATCCTCTTGATTACATTCCAGAGGTTTTCAATGGGGTTCAGGTCTGGAGAATGGGCTGCCCATGACAGGGTTTTAATGTAGTGGTCTCTTAATTTTTTCCAGAGCTGTACTTGTCAGCACAAGGTTAACAGAGTTTCTCAATGCTCTTAACCTTTAATGTAAATAAAAGGAAATATTTCCATTCCTAGGTGACTAGATTGTCAGTTTAATATCACCATTTTTTTATTGCGTGGGGCAAAGACAAAGCAGCAAATCCAATCATTTTGACATTTGAAGATTTTTCCTACAAGTGTGTCATAATTGTACATGCATTTACATTTTATTCCAGTCCTTAATGCTATACACTTCTGGATGTCTTGCTGTTTTAGATTATTAGCCTCATTAGGAAGTTATTTTAGCATTACCACTATATTTCCAATGGTTCAAACATCCCTATATGAAGTGTGGAAATCAGTGTTATATTTAGATGTTAAACGGTCAGTTGAAGACGGTTGCTTATCTTATATGCTGTCAGCTTTTGTAAGACGCATCACAAGAGATGTAAACCTAATGAAGTCAGTGGCGTTCAATGTAAATCTTCTTGTCGGAAGGAATTTATTCACCACTAACTGAAGACTTTAATTCTAGGACAGAGAATTGCATCATTTTTTGCCTCAAGGAAGTTGAGGGACTATGATTGATAAGGAATGAAAACATGAAATTATATACAGTAGTATAATATTTAGACATGTATTTCTAGGAAAAAGTGCTAATGATCTTCACAATTCCTGATTAACTTTTTTTTTCTTTCCTTAGTTTAGCAGTTAAATACATATTAATATGAACTTAGCTACTCTAGCAACACATATTTTCTGATGCTGATAAAATGCAATCCCCCAAATGGTTATCCTTAGGACTGTAACCCTCTAGGTTTAGATCTTTAGTCTAAATACTTTTTTCACTTGTAGGATATACGTATCGCATTTAGCATTTGTAATCAATGGTGGTCCATTAAGGTCACTTTGGAAATCCATAGTTCAAAGGACTTTGAAGTCTTTGGAGTAAAATCCTGAGTCATCTTAAAATCCATATTTTAGAGCTACTTACTAGTTCTTGAAGAAACACCCTGTAAGACCAGACATTTCTCCCACTAGTTGTAAATGATATAGCGATTATCTTTTGTTTTATGTCTTAAAAGGATTGTCACATACAATACCTTCAATTATCTGTAAAAAAACAAGCCAAGCCTTACTTACCCTCCTTGGGTAAAGAACTGTCTCCCCTTCTTCTCTAGCTTCAGTTGTTTGGCTGTAGTAGTGACATCATGTCGACAGCGTTGAAGGACAACATTGAGCTCAACAGCTATTCTGATGTAAATGGCACAAGGTGTTCAGCTTTGTGATTGGCTGCAGCACTGTCAATGTGATACTTTTAAAAGGGGGCAATTCCTTTAAATCTTTCTCAGTCGTAGGATTCTGCAGGTTGTTTCATGTTTTCCATGAGATTTTCTTTCGAGAATTTAGACTTTGATAAAGGATTAGTAGTCAAATTAATAATCCAACATGCTCCATCCTTTAATTAAACAAAACCACAAGGATGAAGCAGCACTTCAATTATTCAAGAGAAAAGAATGTGGTTTTATTCACCCATGTTTTACAAAGTTTCAGCCCCTCATTCAAAACATTTTCTAAACAAAAATTCTTGGGGGACTTACGCTATGTGCACACCATGCATTTTTTATGCGTTTTCCATAGTTTTTTTCCTCTCGGAAATGGGCCAAAATGCTATGGAATCCTTATGCAAGCTAATTATATGACAATCCTGAAGTGTTGTGCACATGATCAGTAAATCACACCTAAAAAAAAAGTAAAATAATTACATACATCTTCAAATAAAAATAAAAGACCATTATTTCTCACCTAACGCCCAATCCCCAATGCCCTCATCTCCTAGAAAAAAAATCTAAAATAATAAACCACCATATACTCACATGTCCACCATAGTCAACGTAAGCTGCCGTGAAAGAGTTCACCAGAGATCATGAGCTGATGAGGACCGGTGCTCTCACGGCACCTCTGCATGAGAACTTTCTCATGCAGCAGTGGTGCTGTAAGGGAGAGCACCGAAGCTGATCAGCTGATGAACTCCGGTGAACTCTCTCACGGCAGCTCAGTGATACACTGTGGGAGCGATTACCTCCTGTTTGTGTATCGCCGGCTGTCTTTGAAAGCAGTCACAACAGTGATTGCTTTCAAAGTGATCAGGATCATCTTGGGACATTATGGATTATCTTCTCTGCGGACAGGTGAGGAATGTTGTGGTTCATTTTATTTTTCTTAGCTGCAGGAGAAATTGGGGTTCTTGGATTAGGTGTTCGGTGGGCATGGTTTAATTAAGACTCAGTAATGGACTCTGTGTCATTATTTCAGATAAAGGACTTTATTCTGGGTGTCTGTTTTTATACAATATCACTATAGGGTTAGTAATGAATAAGTGTCTTATGGCTATTGGCCTAACTAACTAACTAACCCTAACCCTGACCCTAAACCTAACCCTGACCCTGACCCTAACCCTAACCCTGACCCTAACCCTGACCCTAACCCTAACCCTAACCCTGACCCTAACCCTAACCCTAACCCTGACCCTGACCCTAACCCTAACCCTACCATACCCTGATCCTAACCCTAACGCTAACCCTAACCCTGACCCTGACCCTAACCCTAACCCTAACCCTGACCCTAACCCTGATCCTAACCCTAACCCTAACCCTGACCCTGACCCTAACCCTAACCCTTAACCAAACCATACCCTGATCCTAACCCTAACCCTAACCCTGACCCTAACCCTAACCCTTAACCAAACCATACCCTGATCCTAACCCTAACCCTGACCCTGACCCTAACCCTAACCCTAACCCTAACCCCCCTTAACTAACCCTAACTCTAACCCAAACCCCTAAATTCCATTGTCTAAACTAATGGTAAAAAAAAAAACGCATGTGCAAAAAAACGCATACATAAGCATGCCAATGCGCACATATGCTCACCATAGAGTTATAATGGGTGTCTTGCTGTAAAAAAAACGCATTGCGCGCGCATGCGTTTTTTTGAGGCAAGTCGGACGCTCAAAAAAAGGAACAGGTTGCATTTTGTGCGCCCGAGCGCATACCGCAAAAAAACGCATGCGCGGTAAAACGCGTACAAACGCATGTGTATGCGCACATAAGCGCATCCCATGCAAAGTATAGGAAAAAAACGCATGCGCTATTTAGCGCTAAAATACCGCGAAAAAAAACGCAAATGTGAAACCAGCCTAAGCCTAGGGCAGGGTGTCAATGACAGCTGCTAACACCAAGCCCTAATCCCATTACTCTGACACTGCATCAGCAGGAAAAAGTGAAAAAGGTGGTGTTGAACCAAGTAATTGCATCACAAAACTTTTTATATCTATATTTAGCTTAAAAAAGCCTTCATTGCTGTACAAAAACGCATGTAAAAAACGCATGCAAAAACACATCCAAAAATGCGGCCAAAACGCACCAAAAATGCGATTTTTGCTGCAGCATTTTTCCTGCCAAAAGATGCAGAAACCTTACAGAAATTTCTGCAAGCAAATACTCAACGTGCGCACATAGCCTTAAAGAGCCTGTAACAAGCCAATAAATTCATTCTTTTTACTTGAATGATTGGTGATGCTTCTTTTGTCTTCAGGTTTTGTTGTATGGAGTTGGAAAAGTCTAGTTTGTTTTGAAATGTGCAACTATACAGTTGTGGCCAAAAGTATTGACACCCCTGCAATTCTGTCAGATAATACTCAGTTTCTTCCTGAAAATGATTGCAAACACAAATTCTTTGGTATTATTATCTTCATTTAATTTGTCTTAAATGAAAAAACACAAAAATAATTGTCCTAAAGCCAAATTGGATATAATTCCATACCAAACATAAAAAACAGGGTGGACAAAAGTATTGGCACTGTTCGAAAAATCATGTGATGCTTCTCTAATTTGTGTAATTAACAGCACCTGTAACTTACCTGTGGCACCTAACAGGTGTTGGCAATAACTAAATCACACTTGCAGCCAGTTGACATGGATTAAAGTTGACTCAACCTCTGTCCTGTGTCCTTGTGTGTACCACATTGAGCATGGAGAAAAGAAAGAAGACCAAAGAACTGTCTGAGGACTTGAGAAACCAAATTGTGAGGAAGCATGAGCAATCTCAAGGCTACAAGTCCATCTCCAAAGACCTGAATGTTCCTGTGTCTACCATGCGCAGTGTCATCAAGAAGTTTAAAGCCCATGGCACTGTGGCTAACCTCCCCAGATGTGGACGGAAAAGAAAAATTGACAAAAGATTTCAACGCAAGATTGTGCGGATGTTGGATAAAGAACCTCGACTAACATCCAAACAAGTTCAAGCTGCCCTGCAGTCCGAGGGTACAACAGTGTCAACCCGTACCATCCATCGGCGTCTGAATGAAAAGGGACTGTATGGTAGGAGACACAGGAAGACCCCACTTCTTATCCCGAGACATAAAAAAAGCCAGGCTGGAGTTTGCCAAAACTTACCTGAAAAAGCCTAAAACGTTTTGGAAGAATGTTCTCTGGTCAGATGAGACAAAAGTAGAGCTTTTTGGGCAAAGGTATCAACATAGAATTTACAGGAGAAAAAAGAGGCATTCAAAGAAAAGAACATGGTCCCTACAGTCAAACATGGCGGAGGTTCCCTGATGTTTTGGGGTTGCTTTGCTGCCTCTGGCACTGGACTGCTTGACCGTGTGCATGGCATTATGAAGTCAGAAGACTACCAACAAATTTTGCAGCATAATGTAGGGCCCAGTGTGAGAAAGCTGGGTCTCCCTCAGAGGTCATGGGTCTTCCAGCAGGACAATGACCCAAAACACACTTCAAAAAGCACTAGAAAATGGTTTGAGAGAAAGCACTGGAGACTTCTAAGGTGGCCAGCAATGAGTTCAGACCTGAATCCCATAGAACACATGTGGAGAGATCTAAAAATGGCAGTTTAGAGAAGGCACCCTTCAAATATCAGGGACCTGGAGCAGTTTGCCAAAGAAGAATGGTCTAAAATTCCAGCAGAGCATTGTAAGAAACTCATTGATGGTTACCGGAAGCGGTTGGTCGCAGTTATTTTGGCTAAAAGTTGTGCAACCAAGTATTAGGCTGAGGGTGCCAATACTTTTGTCTGGCCCATTTTTGGAGTTTTGTGTGAAATGATCAATGTTTTGCTTTTTGCTTCATTCTCTTTTGCGTTTTTTCATTTAAGACAAATTAAATGAAGATAATAATACCAAAGAATTTGTGTTTGCAATCATTTTCAGGAAGAAACTGAGTATTATCTGACAGAATTGCAGGGGTGTCAATACTTTTAGCCACAACTGTACCTTGTGAGTTCTAAAACATCTCAATATCGATTTTATTAAACAAGTTATCCCATTAGAACAGCATCTGTAAATATTTTTATGGCATATGAACACTATTTAAAGGGGTTGTCCACTACCAGGACAACCCCTTCTCATACTCCACGCTTGACCCCAATTAACTAAAAAAAGCCTATACCCACCTTCCATGCCAGTGCTGTTTCTGGGGTGTTGGCACCCGCTCTCCCCGAGGGTATCGTGCAGTCATTGTGACACATGACCCCAGCACCCAGTCAACACTGGCATCACTGTCAACACCTCCGGACAAATTGAACATGACTTCCTCTTCATATTCGATTTGTCCAAAGACGGGAACAGTGATGCCATCACTGATTGGGCACCAGGGTCACGTGTCACAACAATCGCACGAGAGCCCCGGGGAGGGCGAGTGCCGACACAGCGGGAACGATGCCGGCACAAGAGGTGAGTATAAGTGTGGGTTATGACAAGAAGTTGTCCAAGTAGTGGATAACTTATTTAAGAATATAGCCCACTAGGGAGTCCCATCAAAGAATAGAGATCTGCTATCCATCTGAACATCTGCTATGAAATTTCTCTCTAAGATTTTGTAGCAAGTTAATAGAAAACTTACGCATCTGGGCACTTCACTTTTTAAATTGTGAAATCCGGAACAGTGTCAAATAAATATTACTATATAGTGCCAAACAACTTATGATAAAATCCAGACAATCAAGGGCAGAGCAGGAATTAGTCTGCATTTCTGGCATTTAAGAATGTTAGCAGACCTGATGGTTTGGGGAAAAAAGATGTTATTTTATACCTCACTGGTGTTTAGAGGGAGTGAAGGAGTTACTTATGGTTTAGGGCACAAAAAAGGGTAATATTACATTCCTGGTGTACAGATTCCAGCATTCTCCTGTTACCAGGAAAGTTGTGACTAAAATGGATAAAAACTACTATTAACTCCATCCTGCATCGTGCCCAGCCTCCTGCTCAATGCAGGATTCACTAAACCATCTCAGACAGATATCTGTCCAGCCTCTGTTTGAAGACTTCCATTGAAGGAGAACTCAACACCTCTCGTGGTAGCCTGTTCCACTCATTGATCACCCTAACTGTCAAAGTTTTTTTCTAATATTTAATCTGTATCCTCTCCCTTTCAGTTTCATTCCATTGTGTCTTGTGTTTCCATGTGCAAATGAGAATGAGGATCCCCCTACACTGTGACATCCCTTCCGATATTTGTAGAGTCAGCTATTAAGTCTTCTCTTAGCCTTCTGTTTTGCACGCTCAGCATTCCAAGATCCTTTATTCGTTCCTAATAGGACATACTTTGTAGTCTGCTTACCATTCTGGTAGCTCTTCTCTAAACTTGCTCCAGCTTTTAAATGCCTTTTTTAAAATGCGGTGCCCAGAGCAGGACACAGTTTTCCAGATGAGGCCTGAAGGAGGAGTAGAGGGGGATAATTATTTCACGTGATGTAGACTTTATGCTTCTCTTAATACATCATAGAACTGTGTTTGTCTTTTTTGCTGCTGCATCACACTATTGACTCATGTGCAGTCTGTGATCTACTTGTATACCCAAGTCTTTTTCACACGTGCTGTTGCTTAGTTGTATTCTTCTCATTCTATAGATGTAATTTTCATTTTTCTTGCCCAGATGTAGGATATTCCATTGTTAGATACCATTCTATTAGTCGATGCCCATTGTTCAAGCTTATCTAGGTCTTTGTGGCCTGTAATTTCCTGGCTCCGTCTTCCTTCCTTTTATGAAGATAGGGACATTTGCCCTTCTCCAATCTTCTGGGACTTCTCCTGTTCTCCAGTATTTTTCAAAGATTCTTCTGACTAGTGGTTTTGCAATTTCCTCTGCTAACTTTTTCAGTACCTAGGATCCAAGAGGTAACATTTCTCCTTGCGGAGAGTGATATGTTAAGCATGCCAAGATGAGAAGACTTTCAAGCCGCAATTCTCCTCTGGGAAATGTGCAAATTGTCTGTTCATAGTGGAAGAGGACTCGAACTCTAGTGCCACCTTTAGGAAGTAGCAATCCTAAAAGTCAATGTTGACCCTTTAACGAGCCTTGTTACATGACTTCGAATAAAAGCCAAAAACAGAATCTCAATTTGCAGACACTGTGTTTCGGGGTACTGACCCTCGTCAGTGCAAAGAGTGACATCTGGTTTAGCTGTGTGAGAGATGTAGCAGATTAAACTGTATGGATGAGAATAGTCAATTTCTGGAACAAAACGTTTGATCAACTGTAGCAGGCCAAGCAGATTTTCAAAATTTTAAACCACCGTAATTTTACACAAAGCAGACAATAGTCATTTTTGAAACAAAAAAAATGTGGTCACCTGTAGCAGGCCAAGCTATTTTTAAATGTTTCAAACCACCATAATTTCACACAAAACATGTTAAACTGTGTGGATGACAATACAGTCAATTTTTTCACACAAAAAAATGTGGTCATCTGCAGCAGCTACTGTATATATTTAGCAACGGACTGTAAAACCCTAAGTCTTGTCTGGAAGCTGTATTCAGCCACTCTCTTTGCTCCAGCTGTCCCTAGGCTAAATGCAGAATGCATCACATAGAAACAGCAAAGCACAAGATTAGCCCTAAAGGGCCCGTCACACATAGCGATATCGCTAGCAATATTGCTATAATGTTACTGGTTTTGTGACGTAGCAGCAATATTGCTAGCGATATCGCTATGTGTGATACTTACCTCCGACCGGCTCCCTGCTGATTATCGCTGATCATGCGAGAATGGCCTGGGCCGTTTCTCGTCGTCAGCTTCCTGTTGGGCTTCCTGCTGTGGCGACGAGCGACGCGTGGATGCGGGCGGGAGGACGTCTTCATCGCCTCGTCTGACAGGTAAGTAGCGACCGCCGACCGCTGCTATGTCGCTGGTGAGATCTGCCTGTTTGGCAGCTCACTAACGACCACTTAGCGATGCACCAGCGATCCTGACCGGGTCATATTGTTTTCTGGATCACTGGTGCATCGCTAAGTGTGACAGAAGGACTTTTAGTATGATGGTTCAGCAAAGTATCACCACTAGAGGACTCCAATTCCTAAAACTGTGCACACAGGCCTGGACAAATATTCTCTCCCTCCAATAAGAACTCTCTGAACTGTGTAATGGCGTTAGTGCGCCGAACGTGGAGGCATCAGTCCATTTATATCCCCATATGAGGTAGTGTGGCCAGTTGATCACAGTATTGCCACTGCCAAATTGGCTATGGCATAAGAGTGACTGGCAGGCAATCTCCGCATGCTTATTGGCTGTGCCAAACATTGGACCGGAGATCTGAGCATTCAATCGTCGCACCAGCCAATGCTCAAAGAGTGCAGGGCACATCCGAGCACCCAGATATTCGAGTGATATTTGAATATCACCAAGCACATTCACTCATCACTAGCAAGGACCCTATATTTTACATTTTCTGAATTCATAGCCATTTCAGTCAAATATTGAACTTCAGTTGAAGGAAAATTAACCCATGGGTGCTCACTTCCTCTTGATTACTTATACTTCCAAAGGTGGGGACAGTGATGCCAGCGATAATTGGGTGCAGGGCTCACATGAGAAAGCAACCTCACGTGAGCCCCAGGAACACAGGTTCCGACACTGCTGGACCGTAGCCGGCACGAGAGGTGAGAATAGTTGTTTGTATTTTAACGGGAGCAAACATTCAAATTGAGAAGGGGTTGTCCTAGTAGTGGACAACCCCTTTAAAATAAATAGAAAATGCTTATAGCTTACTGAGAGTTTTTGGCTGTCTACAGGATTTGTTGTATGCTCCATATAGTCTATAATAATATAAAGAACACCAGGGATCATTTTCATGTTATCTCGATCTCTTACATTTTGGACATAGCTGAGGGGCAGGACTTAGCCAATAGGTGGAGTCAATCATTTTTATCTCTTTCATTGCAGTCTGAGCAGTGGGGGATGACTTATTTGTAGCCAGTTGTGTGCAATTCAGCTACAGGCAAATGTAACATTACCCTCTTTCACTAAATTACCTGTGCTCCTCTTTAGTAATAAACTAGGTAGGTTGTTGAATAAAAGTTGAGATGCTGATTTGTCCTGCACATGGGCCCACCAGGTGATTCACCTGTTCTCCTGTGGGCTAGTCCAAGTCTGAGTATATTAACACACTGACATTACAGTACATACACATACTGTATATACAGTGTGGGGAAAAAATGTCACAGTAGTACTTCTTAAAAGAAAAAAAATCTATGTGAAGAAGAGGATAGGAAAAAAACATTGATTTCCTCAGCCACATAGAAATCTAGAACTGTAGCTTGCTAGACCTTTGTATAGTACATAAAAAAATATTTGAAGATGCAAGCAATGTCTCAGTAAGACATCAGACCCTAGAAAATAGAAGAAAGTAGAAAATATAGGTAGCTATAATTAAAGTTGAGTACTGCATTTTCCTACTTTCACAAGAGCCCCAAAACCATTTACCAAACTGCTCACTTTCTGAGTGGGTGGAACAGAAATTGAAAATATGTTTCTGCACAAGACTCTGAAATAGCAATGTTATTCATGTTGAGAGCTGTTGGCTCTGCTAAGATTATTAAAGAACTATGAAAGGACATGGTTAATCTGCAAATTGGGTGAAATGTAGCAAGTAATTAGTGCTTTCTACAAAGCTTTCAATAAATGCCATTGAAATCAATAGTGCTTATTGCCTGTTCGGAAGAAATAAAAGATTACTTGGTAAAAAAAATCACTTTTTGTCAGTAATACTTTTAATAACTTTTTATATTTGGATAATGTTTGAGTCATTTATTTATTTAACTCTTAATTAGATGGCTTGATGAAAAGCAGGAAGATGGGAGCACAGAAAGAGAACTCTTTGCCACAGGTAAGTGGGTTATTTGTTGTATTTCCTGGTTGTGCTTACAGGTAACTTGCCATGTAAAAAAATGCTATTGCTATTGACCTGCAGATAGGGGAAAGAATAAATTGACCTGCAGATAGGGGGTTAATCTACAGGTTAATAGCATTCTGAAACTGTCCGGTGCTGGCACTGAGAGCTCTGCTGTTGGGAAGAAATTAACATTATTCTTTCCAGCAGGCACAGGCTTTCAGTCATAGAGGTGGGTCAGTGTAGCTTTAGTCACCGTTCCGTGCATATTGAGCAGCGGCTGTAGCCACTCCCTGGCACTGACAGACAGCCAGCTCAGCATTATAGCTAGCTGTCGGTCAGTACCGGAGGTGAGGTTAGCAGGCACTCACCATGTACTGAGTAGAGACTGAATCTGCGCCAACCCACCTCTATGACTGAAAGCCTGTGCCTATCGGGAGGAATAAAGTTCATTTCCTCCCAGCAGCAGGACTCTCAGTGCTAGTGCCAGGCAGGTTCATAATGCTATTAACCTGTAGATTAACCCCATATCTGCAGGTTAATAGTATTTATTACATGACAGGTTCCCTTTAAAATAAATGTGTTTAATTTCATTGTTTACATTTTAATACCATAATATAGTTAAGTCTAACATTCTGCGCAGATTAGTTTCTGAATTTGTCTATTTTTCTCATACAGAGCTCCATGTTTCCTATAATTGCTCTCTACAGCCACCACTTGACTGCCTGCTTATAATGTTATTAGAGAGAGTCTGTCAGTAGGATCAACCCTCCAAGCCATTGATATGGGCATGTAGGTCATAGGAAGCTGTAAAAAATTATACCTTGATGTCTGCGATCTGGTGCTTTATAGCAGAGAAATCCACGTTTTTCTCAATATGTAAATGCGCTATTAAAACGTAAGAACCAGACAGAGATCACCTTTAGAATCTGCCTTCAAAGGTTATTTTAAATTAAAAGGGGATTTACCAGTGTGAGACATGTAATGACTGACAGCCTGCCCTTCTGATCTACATGTCTCACACTGATAACTCCACCTTTTATTTGAAACAAGAGGGGATTATAGGGAGAAAAATGGGAAGCGCAAGCTTCTAAGTGTAGTAGTTAATTATCAAAGGTATATACTCCGTGTGAATACACTCACCTATTTGGTATCTTGAGATACTGCATGTAGATCCCGTCTCTGGATCACTCCATTCCTCTTTCCATTCGGTTTGCTGCAAAGATCTAGGAACTAGTGAGAGCAATGGACAGCGCTTTCATAGGTAGTAACACTTGGTGAATGTTTTTCCCAGCAATATGCGCTCCTGAAGGATGATGATGGAACTTGATATTTAGATTCAAGGATGATTTTTATTTTTAATTCAAAATACAACCGGTTTCGACTGCTAAGAGTCTTCCTCAGGTATAATGTCAAGAATATAAACGGATCTGTCTGAACACATTTTATAGCAGATCTCCCTGCATGTGGTTTTGGGTGGGGGCTGAAAGGTCTGTTTTTCAGACACACCCAGATACTCAGATATACAGGATTTTGCACTCTGAGGAATCAAACAAAACCCATATACCAAATAAATGTTTCACAAAAAGTTTCACACAAAAAAATTTTCACATAAAAAAACAATTAAAAAGTATATATATAAAAATATTCCAAACTTTTCACACAAAAATTTTTTTTTCCCTTTTTCTAAAAACACTATAAATAATATTATGTGTAAAATTTCTTTAAAATGTTATTAAACATACTGAAGTGTGATTTGATACAAAAATATAAAATCCTACAAACATGTACATTATAGCAAAATTTGAAACTCTTCCTTAAAACTCTTCCTAATTTAAATATCATATGCCCTCTATAACATCATTTAATCCATCCGGGTATAATGTACCCAGACGGAAGATCCAATATGATTCTTTCCGGTTTAGCTTTTGTATCCTATTAGTACAATTCTCAGGTATTTCCTCCAGCGGAGTCACAGAAATATTGAATGTTTTATTATGCTTCAAAGATAAGTGCCGGGATAAACTCTGCTTTAAAAAAACATTTTTAGTATTGTGTCTGTGGCCATTCATACGGGATCGTAAGGACTGAGTGGTCCGACCCACATATTGCAGCCCACAGGCACAGGTGATAACATATATAACAAAATCACTATCACACGTTAATTTTTGCGTGATTGCTATGGTTTCACCTGTACTGTACGACGCAATGCATTGAGCCATATGACTGATAATTTCACAGGTACAACATTTTCGGGAACCACATCGATAGATACCCAGTTTGAAAGCATCAGTTTCATTTATCCTAATTTTTTCTTTTTTCTTTATACATTCCCGTTCCTTATCTTTGGTCATTCTGAGATTACTAGGGGCAATTATACCCTTCACCGTTTGGCCCCTACGAAAGGTAATATTGGGTCTATCTGGTAAAAGTTTTTTCAAAAAAGTATCCTTTTTCAACAAGTACCAATATTTGTTTAAAATATTTCTTATCTCTGTATTACTACGATTAAAAGCGGTAATAAAATTGTACTGCCACCCATCTTTTTTTCTTTCCTTATTCCTATTTTTGTTTACATTAATTATCCGCTCAGGTTTTTCTCCTCCTCCTTTAGTTATCGCCTCTTCCACTTCCTTGTTTTTATTGTTCTCTCTAGATAAACACTCCTGCTGAGTTCTTTCTAGATTAGTTCTGTATGCTGCCATTATTAATCGTTTTGGATATTTCTTATCCGTAAACCTATCAATGAGAATTTTCGATTGTTCCACATAATCTTCCTTATTTGTATTGTTTCTCCTAATTCTGCGGAATTGGCTATAAGGAATGTTTTGCTTCCATTTTTGATGGTGTGCACTTCGATAATCGAGGAAACCATTTGTGTCAGTTTTCTTGAAATATGTTTTTGTGCAAATTTTTTTATTTTTATGGGATATTTCTAGATCAAGAAAATTTATTTTTTCCTTATTAAGCTCTGCCGTAAAAGTAATACCCCAGTCATTCCTGTTTAATGCCACAATAAATTCTTGAGCTTCAACTTCAGTGCCTTTCCAAAATACAATTAAATCATCAATAAAACGACGATAATATATTATGTTGTTACAGTAAGGTTTCTGACACAGGGGCGATGAGGACTCGAAGCACCCCATGAAAAGATTTGCGAAACTTGGCGCTACCCGAGTCCCCATTGCGGTGCCAAGCCGCTGTATATACAATTGCCCCTGGAAGGTAAAAAGGTTATGTTCTAATATGAATTTTAAACCCCTTATTAAAAATTGTCTCTGTTGTTCTGGCATATCTGCTATCCCATTCAAGTAATGTGAAACTGAATTAATTCCCAATATATGATCAATATTGGAGTAAAGGGCATGTACATCTAAAGTTATGAACATGTACTTTTCTTCCCAAACGAAATTTTCGCATTCTTTTATTAATTGACTGGAGTCTAGGAGAAAAGAAGGTAATTTTCTGACTAGATGCTGTAAGTGCAAGTCGATATAATGCGACAGCTGGCTGGTTAATGATCCGATACCCGAAATGATCGGTCTTCCAGGAGGTTTCACAGGATTTTTATGCACCTTGGGCAGGTGATAAAAGAGGGCTGTATTCGGATTTTTGTTAGTCAGGAAACGTTTTTCCCTTTTATTTAGAATGTTTTGGTTAAAGGCAGTGTCTATCAACCTATGGTATTCTTCAATATGTTTCTTGGAAGGATCAGCATCTAATTTTGTGTAGTATTTTGCATCCGATAGTATACTATATGCTTCCTCCAAATAGTCATCTCGGTCCTGAATGACAATACCCCCTCCTTTATCTGCCTCTCTAATTACAATTTTATCATTGTCCTTTAGTTTGTTTAAGGCTTCTTTTTCTTCCTTTGAAATGTTAGTTTTTTGAAAGGGTCCTTTATGCCTTATTGGTCCATTTCTTATTAAGCTCGTAGTTTCTGTTTTCCCTTTTTGTATAGTTTTACCCCCAGTCTTATTTAATTCCCGAAATTCCTCGGATACTAAAGCATAAAAAGTATCCAAATGGCTACCTCGATGGTGGGTGGGGTTAAAAGTGGATTTGGGACAAACATTTTTATGTATACTTTTGCTGAATTGTATGGTATCCACTTTTACTTCATCCTTGTCTTTGCACCCTGCTGTTCGATCCATGATAGCAAAGTGTCTAATAAGTGTTAATTTGCGGACATATTTATTTAGATCTAGAAATAAATCAAAAGGCCTGGCTCCCTGTGTAGGACAGAAACCCAGCCCTTTTGATAAAATTGCTTCTTCAGCCTTAGAAAGTTGATATTTTGATAAATTGAATAAGTTTATTGTGCTATTTCCTATATTCTGTTCAGTAATATTCTTTTTTATATCCCTCCCTCTTTTGGAAACACCATAGTTTTTTTCTTTTCTCCCTCCTCTAGAACCTCTGGTCCTCCTTTTCTTTTTGAGGCTGACAACAGTGTTGGGGGAAAATACTTTGCAATCAGATTCTTCTTTTGTACCTGTATTGGGGATGCTACCAACGAGCCAGTCTCCAGACAGGGTAAAATTACCTCCATGGGTGATAGTGTTGTTCTTGGTACAATCTCTAAAAAAGATATATTGGAATTTGCTGGAGAAGGAGATGGTGTTTGCACTACTGAGGTGTAAAGATTAGGTGATTCAGTGGTGTCATCTATTTTGAAAATACTAGGACACAGTTCAGATATATGATTCTGAGATCGTATTGTTTCCTGTAGTTTTGTATTAGATTCTACTGGATTGGGGGGAAAAAAGGAGAAGAGTGAATTGTTGGATTCCTCTTCCTCCCTAATGGATAAATCCCCCTCAGAATTATAAAGACTACTCTCCTCACTAGCTGCCCCATAAGTTCCTTTGTTATGTATCGGTAAAGGAATCACACCCGGAGTGGAAGATATGACACTAGTTTTCTGCTTAGCTGGTAAAGAAAAAATTAGGATAAATGAAACTGATGCTTTCAAACTGGGTATCTATCGATGTGGTTCCCGAAAATGTTGTACCTGTGAAATTATCAGTCATATGGCTCAATGCATTGCGTCGTACAGTACGGGTGAAACCATAGCAATCACACAAAAATTAACGTGTGATAGTGATTTTGTTATACAGTATATGTTATCACCTGTGCCTGTGGGCTGCAATATGTGGGTCGGACCACTCAGTCCTTACGATCCCGTATGAATGGCCACAGACACAATACTAAAAATGTTTTTTTAAAGCAGAGTTTATCCCGGCACTTATCTTTGAAGCATAATAAAACATTCAATATTTCTGTGACTCCGCTGGAGCAAATACCTGAGAATTGTACTAATAGGATACAAAAGCTAAACCGGAAAGAATCATATTGGATCTTCCGTCTGGGTACATTATACCCGGATGGATTAAATGATGTTATAGAGGGCATATGATATTTAAATTAGGAAGATTTTTAAGGAAGAGTTTCAAATTTTGCTATAATGTACATGTTTATATTTTTGTATCAAATCACACTTCAGTATGTTTAATAACATTTTAAAGAAATTTTACACATAATATTTATAGTGTTTTTAGAAAAAGGGAAAAAAAAATTTTTGTGTGAAAAGTTTGGAATATTTTTATATATATACTTTTTAATTGTTTTTTTATGTGAAAATTTTTTGTGTGAAACTTTTTGTGTAACTTTTATTTGGTATATGGGTTTTGTTTGATTCCTCAGAGTGCAAAATCCTATATATCTGAGTGTGTCTGAAAAACAGACCTTTCAGCCCCCACCCAAAACCACATGCAGGGAGATCTGCTATAAAATGTGTTCAGACAGATCCGTTTATATTCTTGACATTATACCTGAGAAAGACTCTTAGCAGTCAAAACCGGTTGTATTCTATTTTGAATTAAAAATAAAAATCATCCTTGAATCTAAATATCAAGTTCCATCATCATCCACCTTTTATTTAGGATATCTCAAGGCAGATTTTAAAGGCAATCTGTGGCTGGGCCATATCAGCTTTTGATAGCTCGGACTTTTCTGAACGAGGCGATACCTCTCAAAAGTATCACGCCCACATACAGCAATATTGAATCAAAAATAAATGTTATGGCTCATGGCAAAAGAAAGAGGAAGATTACAAATATAAAAACAAAATTGACTGACGAGGCTAGCGGTTCATGAACACCTCATAATGTACTACAACAACAGAAAATTATTAAAAAGTAGAAATTCACTTAAAGAAACAGATTATAAACTGGTATGTGGATGGCAGTGCTAATGTGTGTTCACTACATCTGTGTGGAAAATGCAATGTGAAATTGCTATGTAAGTACAAAAAATTCCAGAATTCTACATCAGGATGAATGAATAAATATGTTAACTCTTTGTTTTGCATTTCAATTTATTGTTTTATAAGTGGAAAAGTGAGTGAGCATATAATAGCATATCATAGCAGTCATGTCAGATACATGTAAGAAAGTCAAGACGCAGTACACAGAGTACAAACTAGGAGCAGATACAGATTAGAATTGAACAGCCATAATTATGTTGGGGAGCTCTACATACTGAATATCTGGTAATAAGATACTTGACTTAGAACTGTCGAAACCTATTCTACTAAGAAGTAAACATATTAAATTAATAGGATGCAACGATAGACTGAGATAGAGAGTGTGGGTGAACCAGGATTAGGGGAGCTTTAGTTTATATACAAAGAGAAAACTCCATAAGTAACAGCCGCTCCTCTTTCTGATCCCCTTTGATGTAAATATGTATAAGGTAGTTTATAAAGCCTACCCTCTGGTATCACCCTATCATTGATATCTAGATGTACAACATTAGTTAGTAGAAGTGTTGTTCAGTCCTATTACTACATGTTGCCAGGGTAGGGAGCAAGCAGTGGAGATGTCTACCGAGGATGCAATGGGTAAATGGAGAAAACGTAATATTGTAAAGTTTGTAGCCCCTATAGATGGTGCTAACCCTTGTGTTATATTGTTCAATGATTTAACATCAGCAATTTCCCTGTTGTCAGGACTCTAATGTTAGGACCCTGTCAGCGTCGGCAAACTGCCACGCAGAGCAGGGTGACTTACCCACACTATGGGAGAGCACGGGGTCCAATACTGTAGTGATGGTTCAAGCAGACAGGACCTGCGGCACTGAAAATAGTAGGGAGTCCCAGGACCTATGATCATGTGACTGTAGGGGGCAGGGCTTAGCGTCCTTCTGCTGCAGATGATGTAACGTACCTACTGCAGGCAAACTGTTGTAGAGAGGAAAACGAAGGTCAGACAAGCGAGGGTTCGTACACGGAGAGGGCTGTGCGGTACCAGAGGGATGATCAGAGAATAGTCAAGTCACAGGCAGAGGGTCATACACAGAGAGGTAGCGCAGTACAAGAGGGACAGGCAGAACTCGTAACAGGGACAGAACCGGATCAAAACCAAACAAGCAACAAGTTATCAGGCACAAGGCACACATACGCACGAGGTCAACTAACTCAGCCGAGGGCAGGAGTATAACTGACACCGAGCCTAGGTCAAGTGAGCATTAAATAGCCGCCCTCTGCCAGAGAGAGGCAGAAACAATTAACCCCTGTCTGACCAGGATGGGCCAAAGACAAACCCCATCCTGGATCATGACAGTACCCTCCTCTCAATGGGGGGCCACTGGACCCCCGGGTCTCTCAGGATACTGGCGTGAAAGGCCCGGACCAACTGATCCACATGAACCGATCGAGCAGGAACCCATGATCGGTCTTCAGGACCATAGCCTTTCCAATGTACAAGATATTGAAGGGCACAATGGACCATCCTAGAGTCAACAATTCGTTCCACCTCGTACTCAGACTGCCCATCTACCAAAACCGGTGGCGGGGAAGACGATGATCCCTCCCCACAGAACCCCGCAGGTTTCAAAAGGGCCCTATGGAAAACATTGGGGATCCGTAGAGATGGCGGAAGACGCAACGGAAAAGCCACCGGGTTAACCGCTTCGGTAATTTCATAGGGACCAATAAATTTAGGACCAAGCTTCACAGAGGGGACCTTGAGTCTTATATTCTTGGTAGATAACCATACCTTATCCCCAACCAGGAACACTGGCCCCACGGACTATTTTTTATCTGCAAAAAACTTATATTTATCCTGGGCCTTCGTAATGTTACTCTGGACCTCCTGCCATACCTCCCCCAAATGCTGGATAGTCTCATCCACCCCAGGACACCCAGAGTCCAAACAGGAAAACTCTCCAAAATGTAGATGAAGCCCATAGTTGCAGAAAAAGGGAGATGTACCCGTAGACTGGTTAATGCGGTCGTTAAACGCAAACTCGGCCAAAGGTAACGCAGTACACCAATCATCCTGTCGGGCTGAGGTCAAGCAATGCAGAATTTGCTCCAGAGACTGATTGGTCCGCTCAGTCTGCCCATTAGTCTCTGGATGGTAGGCGGATGAAAAGGACAGACCAATACCAAACTTTTTACAAAATGCCCTCCAAAATCTGGAAACAAATTTTACTCCCCTATCAGACACCACATTCAAGGGTACCCCATGCAACCGCACCACATGCTCAACAAACAATCTGGACAATGTTTCCGCATTAGGTAGAGCCACCAAGGGTACAAAATGTGCCTGCTTACTAAACCTGTCCACCACAACCCAATCGACGGTATTACCCTTGGAGGGGGGAAGGTTGGTGATGAAATCCATGAACAAATGAGTCCATGGTCTCTCAGGAATTGGCAGTGGTACCAATTCCCCGGCCGGCCCGTTATGGGGGGTTTTCGCACGGCCACAAACATCACAAGCAGACACATATTCCCCAACATCAGAGGCTAAAGAAGACCACCAGAATATTCTAGCGATGGCCTTCCAGGTAGCCGAGATCCCTGGATGTCCACCCAGAACTAAGTCATGGAACTCCCGGAGGACCTTGAGGCGAAATTGAACTGGTACGAAAAGTTTATCCACTGGCTTAGTCGGAGGTGCAAGAGACTGGGCTTCCCGAATCTCCCGTTCCAAAATATTAGAAATACCTGCCACCACCACCCCAGGCTGAAGAATGGAGGATGGTGGTTCGGGGGGGACACTGGATCTAGACTGCGTGACAGGGCATCAGCTCTGACATTTTTGGATCCTGGCCGAAAAGTGATAGAGAAGTGGAATCGGGGAAAAAAAAGTGACCATCTAGCCTGTCTAGGAGTCAACCTTTTAGCTGACTCAATGTAAACTAGGTTCTTGTGGTCCATAATTACGGTTATAGGATGGGCCGCCCCCTCCAAAAAATGCCTCCATTCTTCAAAGGCCAACTTCACGGCCAGATGTTCTCAATTCCCAACATCATAGTTTCTCTTTGCAGGGGAGAATTTCTTCGAGAAAAAGGCGCAGGGTCTCAAATTAGTCAAAGTGGCTGGTCCCTGGGACAATACCGCCCCCACCCCCACCTGTGAGGCGTCCACATCAACAATAAATGGTTCAGACCGGTCTGGTTGAATAAGAACCGGAGCAAACATGAAACATTTTTTTATAAACTGAAACGCCGCTATCGCTGCGGCTGACCAATTCTTGATATCGGCCCCCTTTTGAGTCATGTCTGTGAGGGGTTTAACCACCTGTGAGAACCCCCTTATAAATTTGCGATAATAATTGGCGAATCCTAGGAAACACTGCAGAGCCTTCAAATCACAAGGTTGAACCCATTCGACAATGGCCTGCACCTTATTAGGATCCATGCGATACCCCTCAAAAGACACAATGAATCCCAGAAAAGACAGTTCCTGAACAAAAAATAAACATTTCTCTAGTTTAGCAAAGAGACAGTTCTCCCAAAGCCTTTGGAGAACTGCCCGAATATGACCAATGTGAGCCTGTTTATCTGGTGAGTAGATCAGTATGTCATCCCAATACACAACCATAAAACATCCAATACAGTCAGAGAACACGTGATTAATGAAATTTTGGAAGACCGCTGGAGCATTGGTCAGACTGAAAGGCATGACCAGATTTTCAAACAACCCTTCAGTAGTGAGAAAAGCAGTTTTCCACTCATCTCCTTCCCGGACTCGGATAAGGTTATACGCTCCCCGTAGATCTAATTTCGAAAACCACTTAGCCCCGGACAACTGGTTGTACAAATCAGGAATAAGTGGGAGGGGATACGTTTTTCTCACAATTATCTTATTTAACTCTCGAAAATCGAGGCATGGGTGCAAACCACCGTCTTTTTTCTTTACGAAAAAGAACCCCGCCACCACGGGAGAGACAGAAGGACGAATGTGTCCCTTACGGAGACTCTCGGAAATGTATTCCTTCATAGCAGCCCGCTCGAGACCCGAAAGGTTATTCAAGTGGGCCTTGGGCAATTTAGCACCTGGAACCAGGTCAATGGCACAATCAAATGGGCGGTGTGATGTTAAAACTTCAGCCTCTTTTTTGGAGAAAACGTCTGTATAGTCTTTTAGGTACTCCGAAATACCTTCCAGACCAACGGACGACACAGACACAGTAGCAAGACATTTTTCAGAACAATAGGGACCCCATTTAACAATGTCCCGAGATTCCCAATTAATCACAGGATTATGTAATTGTAACCAGGGGAACCCCAACACCAATCCCGCAGGCAGGTTGTCCATAACAAAGCATGAAATATGTTCCTGGTGCAAGGAACTCACTTTAAGGAGAAACTTCTCTGTAAGAAATATGATGTCATTCTTAGCCAGTGGTGTTTTGTCAATGTCAACAACATGGATAGGAGTCTCTAGCCTAACTGTCCCTAACTTACACCTGGACACCAAGTCAGAGTCAATAAAGTTCAACGATGATCCGCAATCCATGAAGGCAGAACTAGATGTGGAGACACTCCCACAACAAAGTTCCACTTGCAACAGCATTTTTGAAAATGGAGAAAAAGGTACCTGAGAGCCTGGGTGACCTCCACGACAATCACCCGGGCTCAGTCGCTTGTTGGTCAGTGGACAGGAGGGGCAATCCTTTTTCCAATGTCCAGAATCACCACAGTGAAAACAGCATTTTCCCAAGCGCCGTTGTCTCCTTTCTTTCTCCTTGAGGTCGATGGTTCCCATCTCCATGGTTTCCAATGTAGGACTGGCTCCCCTTCCTTGGGAGAATAACGGGGTCTCAATCTGCATCACTCCCCTCGCCCGTGGCCTGCGATCCATTCGGACAGCCTGTATCATAGCCTCCTCCAGGGAATCAGGCGGAGGGTGGAGAGAAAAGGCATCTTTCAGATGTTCAGACAGGCCTCTACGGAACAAGCCCCGGAGGGCGGCATCATTCTAGCAGACCTCAGCAGCCCAGCGTCTGAACTCTGAGCAAAACCACTCGGCTGAGTGCTTCCCCTGGCACACATTCATCACCATGTCCTCAGCCATACGCATCCGATCCGGCTCATCATAAATATGCCCTAGGGCCTCAAAAATGCATCCACAGTCATACGCTCAGGGGCAGTGCTCGGAAGGGAGAAAGCCCAAGCCTGGGGGGCTCCCCTTAACAGAGACATATTGACCCCCACTCTCTGACTTTCATCCCCAGAAGAGTGTGGTCTCAATGAAAAAAAAAAGCTTACAGCCCTCCTTGAAAACTTTGAATTCCTTTTTATCTCCAGAAAAGGTATCCAGTAACTTAACCAGAGACTCAGGAGAAACTAATGTAACATCCCGAGCCCCCGATGATAAAACCCCCTGCACAGGGTCAGCGATCAGCTGCTGAGACTGAGCCAGGGCTTGTTGTTCCCCCAGGAGTTTCTGAGACATCTGAGTCAGGTGCTTTACATGCTCAGAAAGAGCGTGCATAGGATCCATCACTCACACAGGAGAAGGAAAGCAGAGAAAAAAATGGTAATGGTCAGTTATAATGTCAGGACTCTAATGTCAGGACCCTGTCAGCGTCGGCAAACTGCCACGCAGAGCAGGGTGACTTACCCACACTATGGGAGAGCGCGGGGTCCAATACTGTAGCGATGGTTCAAGCAGACAGGACCTGCGGCACTGAAAATAGTAAGGAGTCCCAGGACCTACGATCATGTGACTGCAGGGGGCGGGGCTTAGCGTCCTACTGCTGCAGATGATGTAACGTACCTACTGCAGGGAAACTGTTGTATAGGAGAGGAAAGCGCAGGTCAGACAACCGAGGGTTCGTACACGAAGAGGGCTGTGCGGTACCAGAGGGACGAGCAGAGAATAGTCAAGTCACAGGCAGAGGGTCATACACAGAGAGGTAGCACAGTACAAGAGGGACAGGCAGAACTCGTAACAGGGACAGAACCGGATCAAAACCAAACAAGCAACAAGTTATCAGGCAGAAGGCACACGTACGCACGAGGTCAACTAACTCAGCCGAGGGCAGGAGTATAACTGACACCGGACCTAGGTCAAGTGAGCATTATATAGCCGCCCTCTGCCAGAGAGAGGCAGAAACAATTAACCCCTGTCTGACTAGGACGGGCCAAAGACAAAACCCCATCCTGGATCATGACACCTGTAGCTTAGTGGATGAGCCGGCTGTCAGTTATGCAACTGTAGCATTGAATTCCTGTGATTGACAAGGCATTAGAGTTGAACAAAATGTTTTGTAGGACCCTGGCCCAGAGGCCACGTCAGTACGCCATGGAAGCTGGACCAGAGCCCTGCGAACTTCCTACTACCTGCTGGCATCCTTGGCACTTTTTCTGATTAGAGATAAAGTGGTTACTGGATGAGGGTCTTGCACTTTTTCTCAACTCTACAAGGCACTCTTTTAGACTGTGGTCAGACAGCCATATGTGCTGTCATATGAGAGAATTGGGATGATTTTGCTAATGACACTCTTTAAGAGTTCCAGTGCAGCCAGTGCCTGAATGTAAGCCACCGGTCCTGCTGAAGCCAGTCCTGTATCCGAAGTCCCCTGGTCTCAGTGCGGCCAGTCCTGTATACGAAGTCCCCTGGTCCCGGTGCAGCCAGTCCTATTCCCGAAGTTCCCTTGTTCCAGTGCAGCCAGTGCCTGAACATTGTCTCCCATTCTGTGTGCGGCTAGTCACTTATCCAGTATCCTAAACTGATGTGCCTGAACATACCTCTAATCTGTGTCAGAGAACCTTATCCATGGGCTCAGCAGCTGCAGTACCTGGCAGCTACCTGCAGCCCAGTCTGTCTCCGCATAAGGAGCCCCTTCCTAGGCAGGCACGGCTTGTGGCACAGTGGGTCCACAAATCCACTTGCGCTACCGTTGTGCATAACAGTTTCCTCCTTTCACTATCCTACCTATGTCCGATGTTGCCATTTCTGTGTGTGGTTCCACCATTACTCCTCAGCAGCATGCCCTCTGTCTTGGTGTCATATTTGATTCAGCTCTTTCCTTCACTCCCCACATCTGATCACTCACCGGTTCATGTCACCTACACCTCAAAAACATCTCTAGAATGCTACCTTTTCTTACATTTGACTCAGCAAAAGCTCTTAGGGTAGCTTTTATTCATTCTATTGTAGACTATAGCAACTCTCTACTAATCTGTCTTCCTCTTATTAAACTCTTCCATCTCCAATCCGTCCTAACTGCAGTGGCCAGGATTATATTCCTTTCCAACTGCTACACCGATGCCTCTACCCTATGCCAGTTATTGCACTGGTTGCCCATCTGATACAGTGTTCAATATAAACTTATCACCCTCACCCACAAAGTGCTTCACGGTTCATCACCACCCTACATCTCCTCCATCGTCTCAGTCTGCCACCCTTCCTGTGCCCTCTGTTCGGCTAATGACTTACAGCTAAAATCTTTAATAATCTACAAGACTTCTCGTGTGCTGCACCAATTCTTTGGGGCGCACTACCCAAGACAATTCAAATAATACCCAATACCCACAGTTTTAAGCGTGGCCTAAAAACGCATTTGTTCAGACTGGCCTATTGCCCCACCTCATTTATCTAACTATCTCTGTTTTTCCCATTTTCTACAAAATCAGGACCCTCATAGCATCTGTTTGCAGCGATCCTCCCGACTACGCCAAATGTAGTAAGCTGGCCCAGCTTGGGGGGTGGTTCCCTGTTTACCACAAAAAGACTTCACAGACACGAGACGGAGGCAGATTTCGGGTACAAGTCCAAGTTTATTGGCCATCCTCCTGCCGACCTCAGCAATACACCTCAGCACTTCCACAGCTCTCCGTATTCAGTCCCGGGTACCTAAACCTTTCTTCTGTCGTAGTGATGTTCCTCATGGCTCTGTCACTGGGGCCGCCCTAGGCCTATCTACCACCAGCACTTCACCGGTCGGAGGTCGTCGTCAATTTGGTACCCCCCGTGGCCTCGTCTGTTCTGCGGTTCTTTGTGTTGGGGCCATCCCCCTGACTTCTTTTCTCCTCAGTCCCCTAATTGAGCTCCCCACACTGTTCGTACTCCTTCACTGACTCCTCTCCTACTGAGCTCCTCCCAGGACTGGAACTTTCCGGAACCCTCCTGTCCTATTTATCACCTTCCCGGGTCCCTGTAACCCCACTCCCATGACTAACGGTTTCTAGAGCCATAAGCTGCTGTCAAGTCCTGTACTCACACTCCCCCTTCCTTTGTCTATTGTCGTCCCCGACTATCGTATTCCCTACCTTCGTCGTCCTGAAGCTTTTCCACAGTCTGTTGTCAGACCGGTTGTTGGGCCAAACCCGCCGCATGCGGGGACCAAACTCAACCGGGAGCACCATGCTCCGAGCAGCCTACTGCTACTCGCCGGCGTGCACGCCAAATGACAACTTGGGCTAGGTACACCCGGATTACTCTATGGCATGTACCTCCCACTACTCTCCTCTTCCGTCACCCTCAATTGTCCGGAACGCCATGACTGAGGCCTTACGCCATCTCTTCCATCTCTTTGTCCTTCAATTTAAAAAGTCATGGTCGGCGTCTTCATCACACATACCTCGTACCCGGGACCTGTTGCATATTCCTTATGCATATTATACATTAAACCAACTTTTGTATAACCAGATTTTACTAATAGCATAAGTAACCCCCTTTTTTTCCTTACTTTTTCTTTAAACCAACATAAAAAACAAAACAGGCATACTCCCCCTTCCTTTAACATAAGCACTTTCCCGTGGACGTAAAACTGTCCCGTAGACTGCACAGCGGTGCACGACAATCCCAGTAGTCCGGGCCATCTCCTGACGGCCAATGTTCCACCAATTCAGCAGGGGACCCCACAGCCGTGAAGTCCCCAGGATACTTGAGGTGTCTCTGTGAGTTCTTTTATGGGGGCTCGTAGTCTTCGGGGTAGGCAACCACTGCAACAGCGTAGTAGCCGCGGGGTCAGTACTCCTTAAAGTAGGAGACCAAGTCTCCCTCCTGCAGAGCCTGGCCGTGACAGATGGAAGTCACATTCAAGTACACTTTTTGACCAGTGGCCAGGTCCCGAATGAACCCATAGCCTTTTTCCACATTTGTGTATACCAGCCACCCAGTGGACCGTGGAGCCGCCATGCCAGCCTCAACTTTCTCATGGAGTAGCCCCCAGATATCCCGCTCTCTGGCCTTCTTTCCCTCAATGACCTCCGCAACCCAAGCAGAGAGTCCGGTGTAGGCCGCAGAGTCTGTCGCAAGCCTGCCACTGAAGCTGAAGTATTGGCGGCAGCGATCCTGCCGACTATGCCAAATGTAGTAAGGTGGCCCAGCTTGGGGGGTGGTTCCCTGTTTACCACGAACAGACGTCACAGATACGAGACGGAGGCAGATTTCGAGTACAAGTCCGAGTTTATTGGCCATCCTCCTGCCGACCTCAGCAATACACCGCAGCACTTCCACAGCTCTCCATATTCAGTCCCGGGTACCTACACCTTTCTTCTGTCGTAGTGATGTTCCTCACGGCTCTGTCACTGGGGCCGCCCTAGGCCTATCTACCGCCAGCACTTCACCGGTCGGAGGTCGTCGTCAATTTGGTACCCCCCGTGGCCTCGTCTGTTCTGCGGTTCTTCGTGTTGGGGCCATCCCCCTGACTTCTTTTCTCCTCAGTCCCCTAATTGAGCTCCCCACACTGTTTGTACTCCTTCACTGACTCCTCTCCTACTGAGCTCCTCCCAGGACTGGAACTTTCCGGAACGCTCCTGTCCTATTTATCACCTTCCCGGGTCCCTGTAACCCCACCCCCATGACTAATGGTTTCTAGAGCCATAAGCTGCTGTCAAGTCCTGTACTCACATGTTCACACCCTTTCCATGCATCTAAGAGCACTCTTTGTCTATATTATACACATACTTGCTACTTATTTAGAGTATTACGGCTGTATTGTGCAATATATGCACATTTTATCGTTTACCTTTTGTGTCTCCCCTATCTCCTCATAGATTATAAGCTTGAGAGCAGCAAGTCCCTCACTCCTCTTGCTATCCGCGTTATATTTATTCTGTGTCTTTATTGTCTGTAAAAGACCCTTCTAAAATTGTAAAGTGCTGCGGAATATGTTGGTGCTATAAAATAAAAATTATTATTATTATTACAGGTGAGGAAAATATGGAGAACTTAATTTATTCATCTCCTACATTGTCTCTGTCTGCAAATAAAAAAAAAAAACCAACAGAAAACTGAGCAGGAGTATGACTTGAAAACATGCATGAATGTCTCTGTCCACATAAATTGGACTACACTCTGAAGACATCCAAGTACAGTCCAATATTTCACAAGCACCCATTGACCTGTATGGGTGTGCGTCATCCGAATTCCAGAGCCACTCGCAGCATGTGATTTTCCCCTCATGCCAAATTTGTACCCATATTATATCATTGATTTATATCTGATAAAACATAGGATAGCTCAGTACTGTATGATCACATAGGCCGGTGAGATGATATTGAAGTAGCCTGTACAGTTATGGCCAAAAGTTTTGAGAATGACACAAATATTAATTTTTACAAAGTCTACTGCTTCATTTTTTCTAATGGCAATTTGCATATACTCCAGAATATTATAAAGTGTGATCAGCTTAACAGCAATTACTTGCAAAGTCAATATTTGCCTAGAAAATGAACT
Organism: Dendrobates tinctorius; assembly: GCF_039654945.1. Taxonomy (NCBI): domain Eukaryota; kingdom Metazoa; phylum Chordata; class Amphibia; order Anura; family Dendrobatidae; genus Dendrobates; species Dendrobates tinctorius. The sequence continues at coordinate 25,049,280 of NW_027361750.1, read as the reverse complement.
TTATCCCCCAAAACACATTTCAACATCATTGCAGCCCTGCCTTAAAAGGACCAGCTAATATCGTTTCAGTGATTGCTCCATTAACACAGGTGTGGGTGTTGATGAGGACAGGGCTGGAGATCAATCTGTCATGATTAAGTAAGAATGACACCACTGTTCCCATTTAAAAGGAGGCTGGTGCTTGGAATCATTGTTTCTCTTCTGTTAACCATGGTTATCTCGAAAGAAACACGTGCAGTCATCATTGCACTGCACAAAAATGGCCTAACAGGGAAGAGTATCGCAGCTAGAAAGATTGCACCTCAGTCAACAATCTATCACATCATCAAGAACTTCAAGGAGAGAGGTTCCCTTGTTGCCAAAAAGGCTCCAGGGCACCCAAGAAAGACCAGCAAGCGCCAGGACCATCTCTTAAAAGTGTTTCAGCTGCGGGATCGGGCTACTAGCAGTGCAGAGCTTGCTCAGGAATGGCAGCAGGCAGGTGTGAGTGCATCTGCACGCACTGTGAGGCGGAGACTCTTGGAGCAAGGCCTGGTCTCAAGGAGGGCAGCAAAGAAGCCACTTCTCTCCAGGAAAAACATCATGGACAGACTGATATTCTGCAAGAGGTACAGGGAGTGGACTGCTGAGGACTGGGGTAAAGTCATTTTCTCTGATGAATCCCCTTTTCGATTGTGTGGGACATCTGGAAAAAGGCTTATTCGGAGAAGACCAGGTGAGCGCTACCACCAGTCTTGTCTCATGCCAACTGTCAAGCATCCTGAAACCATTCATGTGTGGCGTGGCTTCTCAGCCAAGGGAATGGGCTCTCTCTCAGTCTTGCCTAAAAACACAGCCATGAATAAAGAATGGTACCAGAATGTCCTCCAAGAGCAACTTCTCCCAACCGTCCAAGAGCAGTTTGGCGATCAACAATGCCTTTTTCAACATGATGGAGCACCTTACCATAAAGCAAAGGTGATAACTAAATGGCTCAGGGAACAAAACATAGAGATTTTGGGACCATGGCCTGGAAACTCCCCAGATCTTAATCCCATTGAGAACTTGTGGTCAATCATCAAGAGACAGGTGGACAAACAAAAACCTTCAAATTCAGACAAAATAAAAGCATTGATTTTGCAAGAATGGACTGCTATCAGTCAGGATTTGATCCAGAAGTTGATTGAGAGCATGCCAGGGAGAATTGCTGAGGTCCTGAAGAAGAAGGGTCAACACTGCAAATATTGACTTGCTGCATTAACTCTTTCTAACTGTCAATATAACCTTTTGCTACTCATAATATGATTGCAATTATATTTCTGTATGTGATAAAAACATCTGACAAACACACATAAAAACCAGAGGGCAGCAGATCATGTGAAAATATAATATTTGTGTCATTCTCAAAACTTTTGGCCATGACTGTAAGTGGTGTAGGAAGGATGAATGGATTGTAATACAGGGCACCTTGAATACAGTTACCACAAAATAGAAACTGTCGCATCTACAGATGTAGCAACTGTTAACATGACAGCTGTTGTGCGCTTCATTGATAGGGTCCTGTACCTATTCTATCCCCATAGTGTACCACTTATTCAGGTGAATTAGAATTGTCATGATATGTCTGCTGCTACATATTGTAAACTGTATACTTTGACAGTTATGCAATATGTCACCTCTTAACAATACATCTTCACTATATAATCCAGTTCTTGTCTGAATCCCACTTTGTAACATGTCCCCACAGGTGTCATGTCCCACATATAATAATGGCATCTCCTTTTGGACACCCTTGGGCACGTTGGTTGAATACTATCTCCATATTCTCTGTAGCTACTGATAGCTAAGATAATCTCTTGTTAGTCTGGTTTTTAAATTACTTTTGTAAATGGAATATTTGGGGCTGTGGGTTAAAAAAAAATAAATCACGCTGTTATGTGATAACATAAGATAGTTCAATCGTTGATGGACACTTTCACAGGCGCCCATGGATGGACTGAGAATGAGTATTTGAACACATTAATAGAGGCAATGTGATGCAAATGTGAAATAAAATCTGAGAAATATACAAATCCCCTGATTAGTGTTTCACAGCCATTGCTAAACTACAGGAGGACAAATTGATGTTTTATTGAAAGCTCCAAAGCGATAGTGGCTTGATGATTCAGCTCTAATGATAATGTAAAGTGTTGGGAATTCTCAGCTCATTATCATCTTATTTATTTGGAGAACTAACTGATGATTAACTTCATCTATTTTGCTTGTAGGAAGAGATAATCCAGTAGAAGAAATTGAAGGTAAGACACATAAGCACCCAGACATAATACTAAAACAGAAGGAATTAGCATATGTAAAGTCAAACGGAAGAAGAGAATAAAAGATACATATCATTTATCAATGCAAAAGTTGAAATACAAAGTGTTGGGGAAAACATAAGCAAGAATATGTGCTGGAAAATACAGAATTTAGGTATGAAGGCTTCCACTTGAAGAAGACATATCCCCACAATAGACCCCTTGTTTTGAATAAGAGTAGCACACCACCTATATTTTTGTACGGAAACTTAAAAGTGCTTCTTTGGTCTGGTGCGATTACTCGCAACCAGCAAGTACTCCCATGTATAGTCACAAGGATTGTAGAAATTTAACGTCAACATCACTGGGCATGAGAGGAGCCATTAAAGAGGAAGCACATGCTGACTTCAGATGTAATAGTCGGCACTCTGTATAATTCGTATGGTTCGTATTGTTATGTGCCTTGTGGCTGGCCATCATAATGTATAGTTTCCTTGCTTCCAGGTGGCTGGAAGTGCAGGTGTCAAGCATCACTATAATGCTGAATGTGGATGATGAGCATTGTGAAAAAATACGAGAAGTCAGCTCACCACTTTTAGTCCATCTAGATGTCCAGCTTGCTTCATAGTGCTCCGCGCGGACAAGGGTGAAGCAACCACAGCAGAATCCAGTAATGAGTATTGTGACCCTCTTAGGTAAAGAGAAGTTGGTGCAAGAAGCAGTGTGAGGCCAAAAGGGCCTGCTCAGAGCAGAAAAGCTGAGTAGGGCATTAGCAAAGTGACTGGGAGCGTTGGAGTAGTGGTGCATTGTGGTACATAGTAGACCACCTTGAGATCTGGGCTCTAGTGAGCGACAAGAAGATCAGGTTTATTGAGTGAAGCTGCACAAGTAGGAAGGACTGAGTGTTGTTGCTCGGTGGTAGGCCGTTAAGCTGACTGAGTTAGTGTGTGAGAGACTGTTAGGGTCCCGTCACATTTAGCGATGCACCAGCGATCCCGACCATGATACGACCCGGTCAGGATCGCTGGTACATCGCTAAGTAGTCGCTAGTGAGCTGCCACACAGGCAGATCTCACCAGTGACATAGCAGCGGTCGGCGGTCGTTACATACCTGTCAGACACGGCGATGAAGACGTCCTCCCGCGTCCACGGTCCTTTCTTGCGCAATCAGCGATAGCCAGCGGGGGAGCCGGTCGGAGGTAACTATCACACATAGCGATATCGCTAGCAATATTGCTGCTGCATCACGAAAACGGTGACGCTTAAGCGATCTCGCTTAGTGTGACGGGGCCCTTAGCCCACATTATCCAGCAGTGGCTTACAATTTCTGTGGAAGCACCAGTTTAGAGTTAGACAGATTGGTGGATAGTGAGAGATTGGCTGCTTTGAGGCCTAAGTGAAGGTCTGCTACCTTATGCTAAATTCTGTATGCATGCATGGTGCGTATGCATGGTACGTTAGGCTGGTTCATTCAAGAGCGATAATGTCAAGCCTAGTGTTTCCTTGAAAGGGAGCTAAACTATGTTGCACATTTACAACTGTTAGTAGTCCCAAAATTTTTAAAAGAAAGTGGTTTAGTGGCCACAAAGACCCATAAAGGCACAGAGCAATATCCTAGAGTCCTACAGCAATACTGTAAGATGGATAAAAGCCAAGAGGCATTTAGGGCAAAGCAGAACGTTGGAGGACACATTGGCATTTTTCGCAGCCCTCTGCCCTAGCGAAGAACTGCTCAGAAATGCCATGTCATGTTTGGAGGAAAAATAAAAGTTATATACAGTATGCAACCACAAAAAATCAGAAACCTTCTGAGCGAAGCCCCTCTTACAAGAGGTTAAACATTGAAAGAAGTTGTGTCATGCAGATACAGCAAAAGAAATGTTTTGAAAGACAAAGTCACCTGTTTGCAGGGTAGTGCCAAATATTAGTACTGTAGAGATCAGATAGTTGTTGTAGGACCTCAGAAGCTGCAGCCTAAAATTAGTCATCTCCTTAAAGGGAATCTGTCACCCCATTTTTCGACTATGAGCTGCCGGCACCGACATCAGGGGTTTATCTACAGCATTTTGTAATGCTGTAGATAAGCCCCCGATGTAACCTGAAAGATAAGAAAAAGGAGTAATATTATACTCACCCAGGGTCGGTCAAGGTCCGGTTTTGGTCCGATGGGTGTCACGGTCCGGCGCCTCTCATCTTCTAACGGTGACATCCTCTCCTTTACTTCCCTTTGTGGCTCTGCGCAGGCACACTGCTCTGCCCTGTTTAGGGCAGAGCAGAATACTGCAGTGCGCAGTCGCTGGACCTCTTCTGGCTCCTGCGCACTGCAGGACTCTGCTCTGCCCTCAACAGGGCAGAGCAGTGCACCTGCACCGAAGCCACGACAGGCAGCAAAGAAGAAGACGTCACCGTTAGAAGATGGGAGGCGCCCGACTGGACAACGACACCCATCGGACCAAAACCGGACCCAGACCGTCCCTGGGTGAGTATAATATAACTCCTTCTTCTTATCTTTCAGGTTACATTGGGGGCTTATCTACAGCATTACAGAATGCTGTAGATAAGCCCCTGTTGGTGGTGTCGGCAGCTCATAGTTGAAAAATGGGGCGACAGATTCCCTTTAACTTGAAGTCAGTTTGATCAGAAATCGTTCATTTTGTTAGCCAGTCATAGCTTTTTGGAAATTTTGCCTTAAGAGTGTGGGATTATATTGACATGTACCATATATGCTGCTGGCTTTTATTAGTGCATTAAAATAAATTATTTCTTTGGTGTGCTGGTTTTTAAGGGCATATATTTACCATGGTAAGTGTGACGACCAGGAAGACCTTGGCCAATTCAGGTGCCGTGGGGAATCCGGGCAGCGGGATAAAATGGGCCGTTTTGGAGAAGCGATCGACCACTACTAGGATAGTAGTACACCCGGAAGAGCGAGGTAGATCGGTAATGAAGTTCATACCAATCTGTCACCAAGGGGCCTCAGGAGGAGGCAGAGGGTGAAGCAGGCCGGATGGCAGACTTCTTGGTACTTTGCTCAGAGCACAAGTCATGCAGAAGGCTACGAAATCTGTCACATCTTGGCGAAGAAAAGGTCGCCAATAGTAGCGCGAGAGGAGGCAGAGGGTTTTCTTGACCCCGACGTGGCCCGCAATCTTGGAGGAATGCCCCCAGTCTAGGACTTCCGACCTGTTATTCTGTGGGATGAAGGTCTTGCCCGGCGGAATGGGGGAGAGAGTCACGGGTGCCACGGTGATAACTTTGGCAGGCTCAATGATATAAGAAGAAACCTCCTCAGTCTCAGGTGACTGCAAGGACCTGGATAGGGCATCCGCCTTGATGTTTCTGTCCCCAGGTCAAAAATGGAGTTTGAAGTCAAAACGGGAGAAATATAGCGACCACCTGGCCTGCCTGGAGTTGAGCCTTTGCACAGACTGAAGATACACCAAATTCTTGTGGTCCGTGAAGATTATGAATGGATGGACCACCCCCTCCAGAAGATACCACGACTCCTCCAGAGCCATCTTAATGGCCAGTAATTCCTGATCTCCAATTCAATAGTTGCATTCTGCGGGGAGAATGATTTAGAGAAGAACCCACAAGGCACCAAATGGCCAGAAGATGTCCGCTGGGAATGGACCGCCCCCGCTCCAGTGGAGGACGCATCCACCTCTAGGATGAAGGGCCTATTGACTAACGGCCGGTGTAAAATCGGGGCAGTAGCAAAGGACCGTTCCAAGGCAAGAAAGGCCTCTTCAGCCTCTGGAGTCCAGACATTTGCTTTGGTCCCTTTTCGGGTCAGAGCGGAGATGGGCTTGGTCATTGAAGAGAAGTGGGGAACGAACTGCCTGTAATAGTTTGCGAAACCCAGGAACCGTTGGATGGCTTTTACTCCGACCGGACATGGCCATTTGAGTACAGCAGACAACTTCTCTGAGTCCATCTTCACCCCGGAGTCCATGATAATATACCCTAGGAAGGGCAATGAGGTTTGCTCGAACAGGCATTTCTGTTATGAGCTAATTTTCTGTTCCACCAGCTGGGAGTTCTCCTTCCATTCTCCCTCTGGTGGTGACAGGAGGTGGTGAGGTTAGTTTAATTGGTAATGGTCTGCCACCTGACGAGGAGGATAATGATTGGATCTCTGGAGTATCAGACTGGATATAAGACAGCCGACGCCCTATCCTGTAGCTGGTGATTCAGTCTGCTTCTCAGGTCTTGGACTTCAGCTCTGCTCCATTCTTCTCAAGTTAAGTTTGTTTTTTGCTAATGTTCACACTTACTCTTGTTGGTCAGCTCAGTTTTTGTGTGGTCAGCCAGCCCAGCTGGGCTGTGCTGAATCTCCACTCTTATTTATCTGTATTTGCCAATTTGCCTTTTATTAGATTGGCCTCTTTTTTGCTCTGTCTCAGAATATTTCAGAGTGCTGATATAGTGGGAGAAGTCTAGTGACTTCAGGGTTAATTTTGTTATCAGAAGTGTTGGACATTATTTTGGGTAGGGTTTTTTGGCAGATTGCAGACAGTATCTTTCCTTTCCTGTCCTTTCAAGTAAGTTTGGCCCCATCGTTTGCTCAGCCTATTTTTCTGCCTTTGTTTGTGTTTTCATCTTGCTTCACCGTCAATACATGTGGGGGGGCTGTCTTTCCTTTGGGGTCTGCTCCTTTTCTTACTTTAGGCTTATTTAGTTCTCCGGTTGTGACGAGGCATCCAGGACCATCGTAGGCACGCTCCACGATTGCTGCTAGTTGTGTGTTAAGATCAGGGGATCTGCAATCTGCATAGTTACCAACCTCTCTGGTTTTCTGAGACTTAGCGTGTGTTTTTTTCTCCTCGGTGACCCATTCATAACACATTTCTCTAGTTTAGCATAGAGTCGGTTTTCCCTTAGGCGTTGCAGAACCAGCCGAACACTCCTCCTGTGGGTGGATAAGTCAGGCGAAAAGATGAGAATGTCATCTAGATATACGACAACACATGAGTACAGTAGGTCTCAAAAGATCTCATTAACGAACTCCTGGAAAACCGCCAGGGCATTGCAGAGACCAAAAGGCATAACCAAATACTCGTAATGGCCGCCCCGAGTATTGAAGGCTGTCTTCCACTCATCCCCTGCATGGATTCGGATCAAGTTATAAGCTCCCCGCAGATCCAATTTGGTAAAGATCCGGGCCCCTCTCAAATGGTCAAAGAGTTCAGGGATTAGCGAGAGAGGATACCTATTTTTGACTGTGATACTGTTTCAGCCTCGGTAGTCAATACATGGCCGAAGGGATCCGTCTTTCTTCCGGACGAAAAAGAGCCCTGCTCCAGCAGGGGAGGATGACTTCTGAATAAAACCCCGAGCCAAGTTTTCCCGGATGTATTCAGACATTGCCGCGGTCTCTGCCGGAGACAGTGGATAAGTTCTTCCCCTGGGGGGGAATAGCTCCTGGAATCAGCTCAATTGGGCAATCATAGGATCGATGCGGTGGCAGGGTCTCAGCCTCTTTTTTGCTGAAGACATCGGCGTACAAGTGATAAGCCGTAGGAAGCCCAGGAAGATCAGTAGGAGCGTGCTGCGGACCAGGGTGAGATACCGACAACAGACACTGTTCATGGCAGGAGTGTCCCCAGCGGAGGATCTCCCCAGAACGCCAGTCCAGAACGGGCTCATGTAGGCGTAGCCATGGTAGGCCGAGGAGCATGGCGTTGGACAAATTAGGCAGAACATAAAAGGCGATCTTTTCTCGGTGAAGAGCTCCAACTTGTATCTCCACCTCGACAGTGACCATGGTGATGGGTTCAGGTAGCGGTTTGCCATCCACAGAGGCGATGGTGCGTGGATTCTCTAGAGTAACCACCGGAATCCGGAAATGGTCCACTTCCTTGAGCCGGATGAAGTTACCAGCCGCATCCGAGTCCACATACGCCTCCACAGATCTACGCTCCTGACCTAAAACAATTAAAGCTGAAATGGTAAGGGGCAGAGAGGAATCGGTGTCACCTAGGAAGGCCTCTCTTACCTGGCCTAGGTGGAGGCGTTTCCCTGCCTCACTGGGCAAGTACGCACAAAATGATTGGCCCCGCCACAATAAAGGCATAGCCCCTGCGTCCTTCTCTCCCTGCGTTGTTGCTCGGACAACTTTACTCGGTCCACTTGCATGGGCTCGGGAGCAGAATTACTAGAAGATGCCAGGGAGCGGGGAATGGGCGCTTGATATAGCCTAAAAGGTCTCTTTTCCCTAACTGACTCCCGGGAGCGTTCCTGAAACCGTAAATCTATACGGGTGGCTAGGGATATAAGATCCTCCAGGGTGGTAGGAGTGTCTCGGCCGGCAAGCTCATCTTTTATTTTGCCGGAGAGTCCCCTCCAAAAGGCACCGACCAAGGCCTCATTATTCCACCCCAGTTCAGAGGACAGTGTCCGAAAGCAGATGGCATACTGTCCTACGGTGAGAGAACCCTCGCGAAGATTGAAAAGAGCCTCAGTGGTGGAGGCCACACGTCCAGGCTCGTCAAATACCCTGCGGAAAGTATCTAGGAAGTTCTGTATGCTAGATACCACCGGGTCATCTCTCTCCCACAGGGGATTTACCCAAGCTAAGGCCTCCCCCTCAAGATGCGACACAATAAAGGCTACTTTGGCTCGATCAGAGGGGTATTGCTTATGCAGAAGCTCAAAGTGCAACCGGCACTGGTTTAGAAACCCCCAACACAACTTGGGGTCGCCGCTAAACCTGGGAGTTTTCCCTAAGCGTGGTGGTGGGTGAGATATGGGGTCCCGTGGTAGAGCTGAAGCGGCAGCAGTGGACTGTAGGGACAGAAGTCGGTCGTCCACGGACGCCATGTAGCTCAGAATGTGGTACTGGGCGTCACGCTGCTGTGCGAGCTCCTGCTGGAGTCCCGCTAGCAGCAGTTTGTAAGGCGGAAAGGCGGGTGTCCATGGATTTCATAAAGGACATTATTCTGGTCTGGTTCACACGCAAACAGAGCAATTCTTTCTGCGTGGCCGCCGAGGCGCTAGCAGGGTCCATGGCCTGATTATGCTGTGACGACCAGGAAGGTAACGTCCGAGAGTGGACCCTCTGGGTCGTGGAACTGGAGCTCCCAGGGGCGAGCGCGCCAGGTGGAGCCGACCCCTATACAAGGACCGTTAGGGGCAGACCCTTGGAAGACAGATACCGCGACAGCTAGAACCAAGAGGGGCGGCTCAAAGGACCAGAGAGGGACTGGCAGAACCAGAGCACAAGACAAACCAGGGATACAGGATTGGTCAGGCACACGGGGCGGAGTACAGGACTGAGTGAGGAGTACGGGACTGAGTGCGGAGTGCAGGACTGAGTAGGAAGTATAGGACGGAAGACGGATTACAGGACGGAGTACTGGAGTACGGGACTGAGTGGGAAGTGCAGGACTGAGTACGGAGTACAGGAGTACGGGACTGAGTGCGAAGTGCAGGACTGAGGAGGAAGTGGAGGACGGAGTACAGAATTGAACAAGGAGTACAGGATGGAGCACAGAACTGAACAAGGAGTACAGGACTGAGGTAAGGCAGGAATACAGAGAGAGTTGCAGGGAAGAACCCCTACAACTTGGCCAGAGTACCGCATCTTGGAGACGCCTGATATAGCACGTGCTGCAGTCTGATTGGGCGGCCAGACCTCTGGGCGGGCGCTGCAGGGTTAAGGAACCTGCAGAGCGTGCGCCCGTGACCTAGAGCGAGTGCACGTGACCACCACGCACCGGGAGGACGGGAGCGAGGAGGAGGCGGGCACAGCGTGGCGAGCTGAGGGCAGGTGAGTACAGGCGGTGACGTGACAGTAAGAAACAATTTCTATATAGACATGAACTCTTCCAATGAGTCTATAGGGCAGAAAATTATGAGAAATTGCATGTAATGTTTTGAGAAAATATTTTTTTTAACATCCACCTGAAAACTGTTCAAATCCAACTGCTTCAAAATCCTTGATTTAAACAAAAAAAATTCTAAGAACATTTTAAGGGCAAATGGTATACAAAGACAGAAGACCACTAAGAATGAGATGAGATGACCTCTATAATACCCTAGCAATTTACAATATGGCTGTCATTGCCCCTTTTCAATGTAATTTCAATGTAATTCTTTGTGCAAATGATTATATTTAATGGCAGCAATGTTTCTTTACTTAGCTGAAAAGACTGAATTATATATTCTTTAAATGGTTATTGCTACTCACAAATTAACATAATTGCTTAATTAGTAAATTTAACGTAATTAATTCAATTAGGCACATGCTACTTTCATTTGCTTTTACTATGGGCATGTTGTAGAAGTTTGCTATATTGGTTTTGGTTTTATTGTGGGTCACGTGTCTTGCATTCTACGTGGTTTAATATAGATGTCTGATATTATAAAGTTGTCTTATTTTTTAACCCATTTATGACCTATGACGTATAGTTATGTCATAGGTCGCCTCCCCCTCTTTGATGCAGGCTCCAGCGCTGAGCCCGCATCTTTTCAGGCACAAAATAGCTGATTAGCTCAGGCTACTTTCACATTAGCGTTTTTTAGCGCTGCGCTTCGTGCGCAATAGTAACACATGCAAAAGCTTGTCATTGCAGATCTATGAATGCTGCTCTGTGGTCGGCGTTCATAGGAGATGAGTATTTCTGCTACACATCGCAGAACTTAAGCCCTGCTATGTGTAGCACAAGCGATCAGATGATCGCAGCTCCAAGTCTCCTAAGGAGACTATTGAAGCATGTGAAAAAAGTTAAAAAAAAAAGTTTTTAAAAATATAAAAAAAATAGCAAAATATAAAAGTTCTAATCACCCCTTTTTGCCCCATTCAAAATGAAACAATAAATGAAAAAATGCACATATTTGGTATCGCTGAGTTCAGAAACACCTGATCTATCAATATATAGAAATAACTAATCCGATTGGTAAACGGCATAACAAAAAAAAAATCAAAATGCCAGAATTATGTTTTTTTCTGTGACTGCAAAATTGCAACAAAATGAAATAGCAGGCGATCAGAAGATCATATCTATCCCAAAATTGTATTGATAAAAATGTCAGCTTGGGGCGCCAAAAATAAGCTTTCACCCAGTCTCAGCTCCCAAAAATGGAGACGCTACAGGTCTTGGAAAATGGTGCTTCTTTTTTTTTTTTACAAACTTTGGATTTCTTTCGCCACTTAAATAAAAAAGAACCTAGACATGTTTGGCAGAAACCTGGAGACCTGGAGAATCATATTAACAAATCAGTTTTAGCATTTAGTAAACATGCTAAAAAAGAAAAAAAGCAATAATGGGATTGCACTTTTTTTTTCAATTTCATCGCACTTGGAATAGTTTTTCCCATTTTCATTTACACTATATAGTAAAGCCAATGGTATCTTTCAAAATTACAACTCATCTCACAAAAAACAAGCCCTCGCGTGGCCATATGGCCATATTGAAGGAAACACAAAAGCAGAAAATCGCTAGGTGGTAAAGGGGTTATATGATATTTGAATTTAATTGTTAGAATGTATGTAATTCATTCTATTAATCAGAACAACAAATGACTATTATCTAAAGGGAATCTGTCAGTAGGATCGTCCCTCCTAAGCCATCTACGTGGGCATGTAGGTCATAAGGTACTGTCACACTTAGTGATGTACCAGCGATCCTGACCAGCGATATGACGCGGTCAGGATCGCTGGTACATCGCTAAGTAGTCGCTAGTGAGCTGCCACACAGGCAGATCTCACCAGCGACATCGCAGGGGTCGGGGGTCGCTACTTACCTGTCAGACAAGGCGATCCTGACGTCCTCCCGCCCGCGTCCACGCGTCGCTCGTCGGCACAGCAGGAAGCCCAGCAGGAAGCTGACGACGAGAAACGGTCCAGGACGTTCTCGCGCGATCAGCGATAACCAGCGGGGGAGCGGTCGGAGGTAAGTATCAGACATAGCGATATTGCTAGCAATATCGCTATAATGTCACAAAAACCAGTGACGTTATAGCGATATTGCTGGCGATATCGCTTAGTGTGACAGGCCCTATAGGAAGCCGAATAAAACAATACCTTGATATCTGTGATCTGATATCTTATTCCAGAGAAATCCACATTTTTTTAAGACTTGATAAATGAGCTTTTAAGATCTATGGGCCTGACCGAGATATCCCTAACAACCTGCCCCCAGAGCCTATCATACATGAAAGGGGGAGTTACCAGTGTGACACATGTAGATAAGGAGAGCAGACTTTCATTTTTAGTAAGATCAGGAGGCAGATTCGCAGTGAGATCTCTGTCCGGCACATAGATCTTAACAGATCATTTACATATTAAGAAATATATGGATTTCCCTGGAATAAGACTTCAGATCACAGAAATCATGCCATTACTTCAATCAACTTTCTGTGACCTGTATGCCCATATAGACAACTTGGGAGGGTTGATCCTACTGACAGATTGTAAATGACTCAGTCCCATTATAATTTTAATTAGTAAAAACCTACATTACAAGATTGCCTGCAAACTCATGACTGCATAGAGATCAGTCTACAAAGACCCAATAATCACCTGAAACATAACACAACCATTTCTTTACCATCTGATTGCTGACTTCTTTCCCTTGTACCACATATTTTTTCAATCAAAAATCAATTGTTATAGGAGAAAATATGGAACATCTGTCTGATTACATCCACTTTATTCTGCATTCAGAAAGAACCATTATTGTGTAAGCTCCCCAAATTACATTTTAGAAACATGAGGAAGCAAGCGTACCTTATTGGCTAGAGCAGTGGTTCCCAAACTCCAGTCCTCGCGGACCCCAACAGGTCATGTTTTCAAGATTTCCATAGTGTTACACATGTGAGAGAATTCCTGATGCCTTGATGATACTTCCATCACCCGTGAAATACTAAGGAAATCCTGAAAACATGACATGTTGGGGGCTGTGAGGACTGGAGTTTGGGAAACACTGGGCTAGAGGAAAGTTTTCCAGTTGCTGGTGGCCTTCTTCAGTTCATAACCCAACTGGATTGAAAATGCATTTGTTCATATCCCCAATTTTGTGTTTTTAGCAGTTTTTGCTATGTTTTTAAACTTTTAGGACATGTAGTGGTTTTATTCCATTCTCCACGGACAGTGCCATAGAACTCCATTTTTTCTTATCCACTTTTCTCATAAAACCCTTAATTTCTGTATACCGTAAATTATACTGTAAGCAAACCATACTCTAGAACCCCAGTAATTACACAAAAGGAACAGAAATAAATAAGAACAATACTAGTGCAGAATGGCAATATTCTTAATGGATTTGCATACATGAGAAATGCAGATAGCTAGATTTATATCATCTATGTAATTGATATTTACTGATTTATTTTCTGAAGATTTTTTCATGAGCTGAAATACCTGAATTTCTATTTGGAAATTTCTTAGTAAATCATTACGCTACATTCCATTACACCACTATAGAACAATGTTCTAATTACATTTTCTAATCCCTGGAATCAAGCGTACATGTGGCTGCATAACATGTCACTGGATGCTGGTAACTAGCAAAAGATGTTATTTTAATAATAAGAAAAAAAAATAGTATTTGCTTAGAGTCTGTCTATAACATTAGCCATAGATATTGTGTTGGTATTTCTGTCTTTTATAGCTGTTCTTTCTTAGACTTATTCCCACATGACCATGCATAAACATTGTAACAGACAATACTCTTGATTTATTTTTCTCCGGGTGAGTGGATCCTACTTTTTATCCTGAACTTATTATAATAGATGTATAAAACTTATTTCTTGAGGTATAACACCGCCCTGACAGAGTAAATAGAAAACGTGCATTTTATATATTTTTTAACCCCTTTACCCCCAGGGGTGGTTTGCATGTTAATGACTGGGCCATTTTTTACAATTCGGACCACTGTCCCTTTATGAGGTAATAACTCTGGAATGCTTCCATGGATCCTGGTGATTCTGACATTGTTTTCTCGTGACATATTGTACTTCATGTTAGTGTAAAATTTATTTGATATATCTTGCATTTATTTGTGAAAAAATGGAAATTTGGCGAATATTTTGAAAATTTTGCAATTTTCCAACTTTAAATTTTCATACCCTTAAATCAAACAGATATGTCACACAAAATACTTAATAAGTAACATTTTCCACATGTCTACTTTACATCAGCACAATTTTGGAACCAAAATTTTTTTTGTTAGGAAGTTATAAGGGTTAAAAGTTAAACAGCGATTTCTCATTTTTACAACACCATTTTTTTTTAAGGGGCTCCATCACATTTGAAGTCACTTTGAGGTGTCTATATGGCAGAAAATACCCAAAAGTGATACCATTCTAAAAACTGCACCCCTGAATGTGCTCAAAACCACATTCAAGACGTTTATTAACCATTCAGGTGCGTCACAGGAATTTTTGGAATGTTTAAAAAAAAATGAACATTTAACTTTTTTTCACAAAATATTTACTTCAGATCCAATTTTTTATTTTACCAAGGGTAACAGGAGAAATTGGATGCCAAAATTTGTTGTACAATTTGTCCTGAGTACGCTGATACCCCATATATTTAGGTAAACCACTGTTTGGGCGCATGGCAGAGCTCGGAAGGGAAGGAGCGCCGTTTGACTGTTCAATGTAAAATTGGCTGGATTTGAGATCGGACGCAATGTTGCATTTGGAGAGTCTCTGATGTGCCTAAACAGTGGAAATTCCCCAAAAGTGACACCATTTTGGAAAGTAGACCTCCTAAGGAACTTATCTAGATGTGTGGTGAGCACTTTGAACTCCCAAGTGCTTCACAGAAGTTTATAACGTAGAGCTGTAAAAAAAAAATCATATTTCTTTCACAGAAATCTTTTCGCCCCCAATTTTTTATTTTTACAAAGGGTAAAAGGAGAAATTGGATGCCAAAACTTGTTGTCCAATTTGTCCTGAGTACGCCAATACCCCATATGTGGGGATAAATCACTGTTTGGGTGCACAGCAGTGCTCGGAAGGGAAGGAACACCGTTTGACGTTTTAAACGCAGAACTAGCTGGAATTGAGATCGGATGCCATGTCGCGTTTGGAGAGCCCTTGATGTGCCTAAACAGTAGAAACCCCCCAATTCTAACCCCAACACATCCCTAACCCTAATTCCAACCCTAACCATAACCCTAACCACAAACCTAACCTTAACACACCCCTAACCCTAACCCCAACTCTAGCCCCAACCCTAACCCTAACTTTGGCCCCAATCCTAACCCTAACTTTGGCCCCATCCCTAACCCTAACTTTAGCCACATTCACTTTAGCCCAACTCTAACCCTAATGGGAAAATGGAAATAAATACTTTTTTATTATTATTATTTTTCCCTAACTAAGGGGGTTATAAAGGGGGGTTTGATTTACTATTTTTTTTTATTCTGATCACTGTGATAGGGTCTATCACAGTGATCAAAATGAACCAATAGGAAAAAATCTCCTATTGTTGCCGGGTCCCGGCAGGCAGATCTCGGCTGGCGCATGCGCAGTGCATTTTTTCCCGGAAGAAGAAGCCGGCAACCCGAGGGACTTTAGCGGGACCTGCAAGGACAACAGAGGTACCGGGGGGGTGATCGGGGGACCCTATGTGATCGCAAATCAGAGAAGCGAGAAATTAAATGGAAAATCTGACCTTTTTTAGCAGTTGCAGTTATACCATTAATAACGGTGATCGCAACACCGGGATCGGTAAAAACCCACCCGAATCATGTTCTCTGGGATCTTGGCTACCTCCGGCAGCCGAGACCC
This sequence comes from Dendrobates tinctorius, assembly GCF_039654945.1. NCBI lineage: Eukaryota > Metazoa > Chordata > Amphibia > Anura > Dendrobatidae > Dendrobates > Dendrobates tinctorius. The sequence goes on along the minus strand of NW_027361750.1, from coordinate 25,033,264 downwards.
CAAAGAAATTCCGACGCTGGGGGGCAATATAACCTCAGTGCCATTAAAAACTGGCGCTGTGGTTTAAGCACCCTTAAGTGCCGCTGTTAAAAGGCGTATCGGCGGTTGTTAAGGGATTAAATGTAACTTTCATCATTCTCCCCTGCTCGCTCCAATGTCCGGCAGAGCATAGGAGAATGATGAGAGCCGTGTTCAACACCCGGCGCCGGGGAACAACGCTTACTGCAACGCTTCTTCCCTGGCGCCCGTCCGTGTGGTACTAATGCAGCACACACATGCCACACATGTGCCGCAAGTATTACACACACGGACACTGACATCTCCGGTACCGGAAATATGAGGACGTGTGAAAGAGGCCTTATAGTGGGTTTTTATGTTTGGCAGCTGTCACACGCTAAAAGATGCTTTTTATTACAAAAAAGAGTTTTTGCATCACCACATTTTGAGAGCTATAATTTTTCCATATTTTGGCCTACAGAGTCATGTGAGGTCTTTTTTTTGCGGGACAAGCTGACGTTTTTATTGGTATAATTTTCAGGCACATGACATTTTTTGATCACTTTCTATTCCGATTTTTGGGAGACAGAATGAGCAAAAACCAGCAATTCATGAATTTCTTTTGGGGGGGCATTTGTGGTAAAATAGATAACGCAGTTTTATTCTTCAGGTCAGTACGATGACAGCGATACCTCATTTATATAACTTTTTAATGTTTTGGCGCTTTTATATAATAAAAACGTAGAATGTAAGTCCGCAAGGACAGGGTCCCCTCCCCTCTGTACCAGTCTGTCATTGTAAATTTGTTTACTGTTAACGATATCTATAACTTTGTATGTAACCCCCCTTCTCATGTACAGCACCATGGAATTAATGGCGCTATATAACTAAATAATAATAATAATAGAAAAAATAATTATTTTTGCATTGCTTTATTCTGAGAGATAACTTTTTTATCTTTTCGCTGATGACACTGTATGGCAGTTCGTTTTTTTGCGGGACAAGATGTTGTTTTCAGCGGTACCACATTTATTTATATCTGTCTTTTTGATCGAGTGTTATTCCACTTGTTGGTCAGCGGTATGATGATAAAGCATTGTTTTTTGTCCTATTTTTCTTTTTTTATGGTGTTCACTAAAGGGGTTAACTAGTGGGACAGTTTTATAGGTCAGGTCGTTACGGATGCGGCGATACTAAATGTGTACTTTTATTGTTTAGATTTTTTTCTTTCAAATATTTATTTAGTTATAGAGTAAATATTGATTTTTTTAATTATTATTATTATTTTTTAAATATTTTTACAATTGTTTAAAAAAATTTTTTTTACTTCATTCTAATTTTTACACTTTGTCCCACTATGGGACAATCATTTTTTGCAGGCTGATTGCTTCTATAGCATGCAGATGAAGCAGCATCTACATGCTATAGAAGCTGTGCACACTGACCTGAGAGACTTCCTGACATACACTGCGCATGACAGGAAATTTCTCAGCTCTGGTAACCTGGATGTCATCATGATGACATCGGGTTAACATAGCAGTGATCGGGATCCTGCGTCACGCCACGGGGTCTCCGATCCAAAGGCAGAGGGGCTGTCAGCCCTCTGTCTGCTCCTGGAATGCTGTGATTGTGTTCAATCGCAGTATTCCGGGGGGTTAAAGTACCGGGAGCGGTCTGTGACCGCTCCTGGTACTTAGTGCCGGGTGTCAGCTGTGAGAATCTGCTGACACCTGGCTGCGATCGGCCGCGCACCCCCGAGTGCGCGGCCGATCGCGATTATGTACTATAACATCCATGGTCAGACAGGCCTGTGTCACGTGGAAGGGATAGTATGTCACATGTCAGAAAGGGTTTATCGAACATGTACAACACAACAGATATTGTATATTGTTAAAGCGGATCTGTCCGCAGATTTTGAAATACAAACTGGATACATTATTAGTTTCCAACAAGGCTGTCACGCCATTCTGTTTGTATTTGGTTGTCGGCGTGACGATGCATGCTTTTTGCTTTAACCCCTTACTCCTTTCCCCCTAATTGAGTTGGGATACTGCTGGCTTTTACCTTTGTGGAGCCTGCTTGTTTCCCTGCTCTGCTGCGTAGCTGCACATGTGGTGTTGGGTCTTTGCTCTGCTGCTTGACCATTTGCTTGTGCGGTCCCTGGTGGCCGCTGTGGAAGCTGTCCGCGGGTTGTGAGGTCATTTGCAGCTGGTGCATGACGTTCCACGTGTGTCTTGGCTGGCAGCTATGGCCAGGTGCTCTAGGCTGCATTTCCTGCACAGACTGTGCTGTAATGGTTTCTGTGTGTGCTTAGGGCGTGCGCACTGCGCAGCCACACCTTCCATGCTTTTATCAGGGTTAGTGTGTGTACTTGAAATGCTGTCCCCAGCCAATTGCTGAGGGGCAGCTCCTTTATAAACTTACCCTGCCCTATGGGCAGGGCTAGAGCTACTCACAGCTCACAAAGCTCCTGAACCTTGCCATGTGTGTCTCGTGTCTGTGTTCCTGGACCTCGTCTGTCTCTGTTTTGGTACCAAAGTCCCTGCCTTGATTCCTGCTTTGTCCTGTCCCCTCGCCCTGCCCCAGAGGCAGTATATATGGGCCTGAATCCATGATCCTGTACTTATCCTGTACCTGACCCATCTAAATTCACCCTGGCCTGGAGGCGGTGTATCCAGGCTTGAATCCTTAATCCTGTATCTATCCCGTACCTGACTATGTTTGAACTGTGTCTGCGGTAATGTTTCTAGAATACCTCTGTGTTTGGAGCCTCACACCCAGTGACTCTGAGTCTCTTGTAACCGGTGTTCCTGCTGAGCATCTACTACCCTTGCTCTGACTACCATACGGTGCTAGCTCCATGCAGGCCCAGGAATCCTGCGGTTCTAGCACCATCAAGCTTGAGTTCCTTCCTAGGTCCGATGCCTGGAGCCTGACGACCGCAGTCTGGAACCTGATGACCGCTGCCTGGAGCTTAGTGACTGCAGCGGTGCCTGTATGTCGTGTTGGATGTCCGGAACCAATGACTCCTGTCTGATGTCTGCCGGTGACTCTGTGGTCCTGTGGGTGATCCTGATGTCTTGATGACCTCATGTGTCCTGATGTCCTGATGACCTCGTGTGTCCTGATGACCTCGAGTACCCTGATGTCTAGCCTGATGTCTAGCCTGATGTCCGGCCTGTGTCCTGATGTCCTTATGTACCCTTACGTCCTGCCTGTGTCCCGATGTCCCGCCTATGTGTGCCTCGGTGATCCATTGGTGCCTTGGGGTCCACTGGGTGGTACCCTTCTGTGAGGTGTGGAATCGGGAGCCTGGCATAGCCCTGTTTCATCTATGTACTGTGACTTTACTTTAGTAAACTATACGTTATTGATACTTTAAGTTGTGTGATGTTATCTAGTCCTACGTGTCTTCTTTGTCCACATGCTCAGCTGCCACAGAATCCCGGTCGCTGCCCTTCCCTAGTTAGGGTAGGCCCGGGTCCCCCTCTGTGGTATAGAGGGTCCATATTGTGTCTGTGGAGGCACCTGTTGGGCCGCGTCTGCGGCTGCAGTCGTGACAAAGGCAAAGCAATTCGCACTGCTGTAGCATACAAGCCCCAACAACCGGCAATTAAAGCTGCATTTTAAATCACTGTGCTGCTTGGATTAATAGCAGAATCTCTGGGTGCCAAACCACAGAAAAACAAAGTGACATAAGTAGTCCAATTAAAGATGAGGAATGGATGGCACTCACCGTTCCTAAAATCCAAAATTTGTTACAAAAATCGTTAAAACATCATCAGGCAGGGATATGGCAAATAGAATAAAAGGTCCTTTTTTTCCACTTGCCATTTCCCTGCATGGTGATGCTTTAACGATTTTTGTAATAAATTTTGGATTTTAGGAACGGAGAGTGCCATCCATTCCTCATTTTTAATTGGACTACATAGGATACATTATTAGATAAATTGACCTGATGAGACTGGTGTACTTACTTTATAGATCCATGTTAGAATGGCAGCATAATTTGTTTCATAAGTTTTTCTGCTTATAGTAGAATGAGCACATTATGAGTCTCCAACGTGAGTGTAGTCAGTGAGAGCTATAGAGACCTCTTATCATCTAGCAGGGTTGCCAACTTCACTTTTTACTTTTTCAGAACAGCTTATCAAAAAATCCCAGACAGACTATATTTTTACGGACACATTGTAACACCATAATAAATTATTGGGATTCGAAGTGATACATGACTACAGCCCAAAACTTTGATATGAAGGCATTAGCTACATTCACATTAAATTGTAAAATGATGATGATTACAGTCAAAATAATCTGTCTAAGTTTCTTTAACTTCAAAATCATCACAGACGCCTCCATTTCTTTCATGGAAAGGGCAAAAAAAACTGACCCTATTTTTATGGAGTGTCCTGGAACTTCGGGACGGTTGGCAACCCTGTCACCTAGCCTAGTTGATGAAAACAAACCAAATTCTGTCAGATACGAGTATAAGGCTCCACTAATAATTCATATGCTCTATAGAATCAGCCGCCTTCTTACAATTAGCATATCCTAGAGAAGATCATCTTGTCAGAGTTTACTCTGGAAAAGTGAATGCAAAACTTGTGTCCCTGGAATACTGAGGGAAATCATTTGATTTGCTAATTTTATGTATTTGAGAAATAATTTAATCGATTGTCACTTTTCAGATTTAACCATAACCGATAAGTTTTCTTTAAAAGAATTGACCATTTCAGTTAAATTTTGCCCATGAATGCAGCTTGGTATAATAAAAAAAATAAAAATTGCCATACTCACCTTCCCTGGGTCCACTGACAACTCTCCGCTGCTAGTTCCGGTTTCTAGCACCTACTTCAGTGCTGATGTCACATTGACAGCACAGCAGCCAATGAGTGAGCCCAGCAGCTCGGCCAATGTAGTCATAACGCCCCACTCAGAGTTGTTGAGCTCACTTATCGGCTTTCCCCTTGACATCCGCACCTCAGCCAAAAAGCAGCAGTAGAGATGCTGGTGGACCAATGGAAGGTGAGTACAGCTCAATTTATTTTTTTTTATACCATACTGTGCTCAGGAACAAATATTAACTGAAAGGTGACAACCCCTTTAAATATGACAGTACTAACCAAGTCTTAGCATGTTGCTACACACTGGTACTGTATGCAATATTAAAGGGTTAGTCCAGTCTTCATTCATGGATATTGTCAGATAGTGCTTATGAAAATAATCACTATTGCAGTTTACCAGTTTTTAAAATTTGCAGCCGTTCTTGAAATATTAACACTTTGCTTTTGTTTACAACTCGTTGCCAAGGAGACTGACCACCACTGCTGTCTAGCTTGTAAGCCTGTGCTGAAGATGGACAAGATTAGGCCAGGTTCACATCACATTAGGGCAATCTGTTTAACGGATCCGTTTCTAAGCGGCACTAACGCAATGTAACTGATCTGTTAACGCACCCATTGACTTCCATTAGAGTAACGGATCCTAACGCATGTCAAAATCGGCATGCGTTTGCGATGGTCTGTTATTTTGTGACGCACTTTAGAACGTGGGCTACCGCGTTTTCGGGTCCATTACGGCGAACGCACAGCGATCGGAAGCATTCGCTCTGCATAGAACTCTGTTGCTAACGCAGGCTGGCGCAATGCAACCATGCGTTAACGCGATCGCAAAAACACAGACAATTTGGGGCTCATCCTTAGTGCATCCGTTAAACGGATTACCCTAGCGCGATGTGAACTTAGCCTTAGGAGTTAACAGTGCTGTCCAACAATTCTGAATCGCTTCAAATCAGTGCTTATAAGCAAAATAGAAAAGCACTTGTAGGCACTGTGCCGGTCCTGCTGTCTGACAGCAGCGGTCGGTCTCCAAAGCAGTGAGTTGTAAAGAAAAGAAAACTGTTTATCTTAAGAACGGCTGCAAATTTTAGTAAGCCTTAAATTGCAAAATTGCTTTTATTTACAAGGACTATCCAACAATTCCCATCAATGAAGATGGGAAATAAACCTTTTAGCCAGTCTCCTAAAACTGAAAGCGGAACCAAAAGTGAATAACAATCGATAAGTGTAGTAGTAGTGCCACCTAGTATGGATTTCAGCCATCAGGCTTCCGTAAGTGAGGACTGAAACCATTAAACATTTTGTTAGAAGAAAATTATAATTACCGCTAACTGTTTGACCGTAATTCACAGCATTGTGGTTAACATATTCTTCCAAATTTGGACTTGATAAATTATGGACTATAATTAAAGAATTAATTGCACTTTCTTAAAAATCTGCATTAGTTCGCAGGAATCTGGCACTTTTAGATAAAATTATAGGTTCCGTGTGATTGTACACAATAGTCTGTCTAAATTTAACATTACATTATAGACAGGAGTAAAAGGAAGACTTAAAACAGGCAAACATGAAAATCCCCCTGCTGGGAGACCAGACAGATATAATGCTGCCGTTTTGTTTGGGATAATTGACTGCTTGTGAACATAACAATTTTCCAATGTGGTGATTACATAACGTCAGCCTTGCTCAGTTCTGCTGTGCTATTTTTTATTATTGGTCTAGTTGGAAATGATAGATTTATTAAGAAACGTCTGCAGTAGAGTTGAGCGAAACGGGTCGAAAAAATTCAAAAGTCGCCGACTTTTGGCAAAGTCGGGTTTCATGAAACAAAACCCGACCCTAGGATGAGGTCGGCCACGAGGTCGGCGACTTACGCGCCAAAGTCGCGTTTCAAAAGTTTGTTTTGCGCTCTTTTTCAGCCAATCAGGATCCACGGACACTGTGGGCAACGTGATGACATAGGCACGGGTCACCACCATCTTTCAGAAGGGCATGCAAGTGATTGGCTTGCTTTGGTGGGCGTCACAGGGGGTATAAAAGGGCGTGCACGCCGACCGCCATCTTACTTCTGCCGATCTTAGTATAGGGAGAGGTTGCTGCTGATTCTGTAGGGAGAGCGTTAGGCAGGGAAGAAGACAAAAAAACTGCTTCTGCTGCTAGCGATTTGGCCTGCACAACACACAAGTCACTGTGTGTGCAGTGCAAGGGGAGGCTATATTGTGGTGTATCAGTGGTGTTGGTTGTTGGGCTGCCTTCTAAGGCTTCCTGACACGCTGGCATTGCTGTTTACCCACTGCTCTGCAAACTGCTTTTTTAAAAGCAATCCAATCTCCATTATCCTCTCGTCACTTTGGTCACAGGCAGCTGTGCCATCGAGCGTGTCACATAGCGCTCAGATATCAGTGGGCCGCACACAATCCACAAGTGTCCAGTGTCCAAAAGTGTACGCAGAGATTCAAAATCTCCATTATCCTCTCGTCACTTTGGTCACAGGCAGCTGTGCCATCGAGCGTGTCACATAGCGCTCAGATATCAGTGGGCCGCACACAATCCACAAGTGTCCAGTGTCCAAAAGTGTACGCAGAGATTCAAAATCTCCATTATCCTCTCGTCACTTTGGTCACAGGCAGCTGTGCCATCGAGCGTGTCACATAGCGCTCAGATATCAGTGGGCCGCACACAATCCACAAGTGTCCACTGTCCAATAGTGTACGCAGAGATTCAAAATCTCCATTATCCTCTCGTCACTTTGGTCACAGGCAGCTGTGCCATCGAGCGTGTCACATAGCGCTCAGATATCAGTGGGCCGCACACAATCCACAAGTGTCCAGTGTCCAAAAGTGTACGCAGAGATTCAAAATCTCCATTATCCTCTCGTCACTTTGGTCACAGGCAGCTGTGCCATCGAGCGTGTCACATAGCGCTCAGATATCAGTGGGCCGCACACAATCCACAAGTGTCCAGTGTCCAAAAGTGTACGCAGAGATTCAAAATCTCCATTATCCTCTCGTCACTTTGGTCACAGGCAGCTGTGCCATCGAGCGTGTCACATAGCGCTCAGATATCAGTGGGCCGCACACAATCCACAAGTGTCCACTGTCCAATAGTGTACGCAGAGATTCAAAATCTCCATTATCCTCTCGTCACTTTGGTCACAGGCAGCTGTGCCATCGAGCGTGTCACATAGCGCTCAGATATCAGTGGGCCGCACACAATCCACAAGTGTCCACTGTCCAATAGTGTACGCAGAGATTCAAAATCTCCATTATCCTCTCGTCACTTTGGTCACAGGCAGCTGTGCCATCGAGCGTGTCACATAGCGCTCAGATATCAGTGGGCCGCACACAATCCACAAGTGTCCAGTGTCCAAAAGTGTACGCAGAGATTCAAAATCTCCATTATCCTCTCGTCACTTTGGTCACAGGCAGCTGTGCCATCGAGCGTTTCACATAGCGCTCAGATATCAGTGGGCCGCACACAATCCACAAGTGTCCACTGTCCAATAGTGGACGCAGAGATTCAAAATCTCCATTATCCTCTCGTCACTTTGGTCACAGGCAGCTGTGCCATCGAGCGTGTCACATAGCGCTCAGATATCAGTGGGCCGCACACAATCCACAAGTGTCCAGTGTCCAAAAGTGTACGCAGAGATTCAAAATCTCCATTATCCTCTCGTCACTTTGGTCACAGGCAGCTGTGCCATCGAGCGTGTCACATAGCGCTCAGATATCAGTGGGCCGCACACAATCCACAAGTGTCCAGTGTCCAAAAGTGTACGCAGAGATTCAAAATCTCCATTATCCTCTCGTCACTTTTGTCACAGGCAGCTGCGCCATCGAGCGTGTCACATAGCGCTCAGATATCAGTGGGCCGCACACAATCCACAAGTGTCCACTGTCCAATAGTGTACGCAGAGATTCAAAATCTCCATTATCCTCTCGTCACTTTGGTCACAGGCAGCTGTGCCATCGAGCGTGTCACATAGCGCTCAGATATCAGTGGGCCGCACACAATCCACAAGTGTCCAGTGTCCAAAAGTGTACGCAGAGATTCAAAATCTCCATTATCCTCTCGTCACTTTGGTCACAGGCAGCTGTGCCATCGAGCGTGTCACATAGCGCTCAGATATCAGTGGGCCGCACACAATCCACAAGTGTCCACTGTCCAATAGTGTACGCAGAGATTCAAAATCTCCATTATCCTCTCGTCACTTTGGTCACAGGCAGCTGTGCCATCGAGCGTGTCACATAGCGCTCAGATATCAGTGGGCCGCACACAATCCACAAGTGTCCAGTGTCCAAAAGTGTACGCAGAGATTCAAAATCTCCATTATCCTCTCGTCACTTTGGTCACAGGCAGCTGTGCCATCGAGCGTGTCACATAGCGCTCAGATATCAGTGGGCCGCACACAATCCACAAGTGTCCAGTGTCCAAAAGTGTACGCAGAGATTCAAAATCTCCATTATCCTCTCGTCACTTTGGTCACAGGCAGCTGTGCCATCGAGTGTGTCACATAGCGCTCAGATATCAGTGGGCCGCACACAATCCACAAGTGTCCAGTGTCCAAAAGTGTACGCAGAGATTCAAAATCTCCATTATCCTCTCGTCACTTTGGTCACAGGCAGCTGTGCCATCGAGCGTGTCACATAGCGCTCAGATATCAGTGGGCCGCACACAATCCACAAGTGTCCAGTGTCCAAAAGTGTACGCAGAGATTCAAAATCTCCATTATCCTCTCGTCACTTTGGTCACAGGCAGCTGTGCCATCGAGCGTGTCACATAGCGCTCAGATATCAGTGGGCCGCACACAATCCACAAGTGTCCACTGTCCAATAGTGGACGCAGAGATTCAAAATCTCCATTATCCTCTCGTCACTTTGGTCACAGGCAGCTGTGCCATCGAGCGTGTCACATAGCGCTCAGATATCAGTGGGCCTCACACAATCCACAAGTGTCCACTGTCCACAAGTGTGTGCAGAAATTCTAAAACTCCCCTGTCCTATAGACACCTTGTACCTTGTTTTACATTACTACTATATAGTTTGTTGGATTTTGTCTACATTTCTACCAAAAATGAGGAAGGCTGGTGGAAGAGGCCATGGAATTGGGCGGGGGTTGGCAGCTGGTAATGATGGTGTTGGTGGTGGATCTGATGGTAGTGGCAAGAGCAAAATAGGACCAAATGCAGGAGGTGCTGACCCTGCGTCATCGTCTGTCTACATAAGGCCTCGAACGCTTAGTTTTCTAGGAGTTGGCAAACCGCTTTTAAAGGCAGAGCATCAGGAAAAAGTTTTGTCTTACATTGCTGACTCAGCCTCCAGCTCTATCGCCTCCTCTTCTTCAGTTGTAAAAAGTAAAAGCACTGAGTCGTCATTGGAGGCTCTTGTTCATGAACCACACCTTTCCTTGTGTCCTTCACCCCAACCAAGATTGAAGGATGACGCAGGCCATACTACTGATTACTCCATGGAGCTGTTTTCACATACCATGCCTGGATTATCAAGTCAAATGGTGAATTACCCAGGCCAAGATGAATCTGACATGGAGTGCACTGATGCACAGCCGCTGATGGATGATTCTGCTGGTACATTCACTCAGAGCACTACATTGTCCTCGCAGTGTACAGAGCCAGATTTTGACCCTGATGAGACTCAGGTGCCCCTTCCCGCACACTATACCACCATACACGGTGACACAGAGAAAGGTGCACATGACATAGAAGAGGAGGTGATGGATGACCCAGTTGTTGACCCAGATTGGCATCCATTGGGGGAAGAGGGTGCTGCTTCCAATAGCTCAGATGAGGAGCATCCACAGCAGACATCGACATCGCAACAGCTGTTATCTGGCAGGCCCGGAGCACTCCAAAGACAGGTTCCAAACATCAAAAGAGTTGCTGGACAGCTTGTCCAGAGGGTCAAAAGATCACAGCGTGCTAGGCCGCAAAATGTCTGCCAAAGTAGGAAGAGTGCAGTGTGGCAGTTTTTTGACCAAAATCCTCATGATCAGGCCAAGGTTATCTGTAAGAAGTGCGCAAAGACCTTTAGCCGAGGGAAAAATCTGAAAAATTTGAATACCAGTTGCATGCTTAGACATTTAACCAGCATGCACTTGCAAGCGTGGACACAACACCAAACCTCAAGTGCCACATGTGCAACTGATCACAACGAAGGTAGTCAGCAACGCTACATTGTTTCCCCCACTGTAAGCACACCGGTTAGCACAGCAGCAAATGTTGAGGTGTCGTTGCAAGGCCACAGCAGTCAGGGAATCCCACTGTTATATCAACGAAAGACTGATTCTAGGCCATCAGAAAGAACACCAACTCCATCACCATCATCAACCCTCTCTCAGTCCACCCTGTCCACCGCTACTTCCACCATATGCAGCTTTCAAGTCCAGCTCACCCTCCCAGACACTATGAGTAGGTCAAGAAAGTACTCAGTCTCTCATCCGCGTACACTGGGTTTGAACGCCCACATTGCCAAACTAATCTCGTTTGAGATGATGCCCTTTCGGTTGGTGGAAAGCACAGCTTTCTGCGAACTCATGGCCTATGCAGTACCACGCTATGACCTACCCAGTCGCCACTTCTTCTCTCGCAAAGCCATCCCAGCCCTCCACCATCATGTGAAAGACCGCATTGTCCATGCACTCAAGCAGTCAGTGAGCGGAAAGGTGCACCTCACAACTGATGCATGGTCCAGTCGGCATGGCCAGGGCCGTTACGTGTCCATCACTGCGCACTGGGTTAATGTGGTGGATGCAGGGTCCACAGGGGACAGCGGTGGTGGGACAGTGCTGCCTAGCCCACGGTCTAGGAAACAGTTGGCTGTGGGCGTTCGACCCTCCTCCTCCTCCTCCTCCTCCAGAAGCGACAGCTCGTCCACAGAGCGCAGTCGTACGAGCACTCCATCTGCAGCTGCCACTGTTGCACACGATGTGTCCCCCTATCGAGCAGCTAGTGGAAAGCGTCAGCAGGCTGTGTTGCAGATGATGTGTTTGGGCGACAGACACACCGCCGAGGTGCTGGCCGAGTACTTGAAGCGACAAACTGAGTCATGGCTGGGCAGTGTACATCTTGAGGCAGGCAAGGTAGTTAGTGATAACGGCCGTAATTTTGTGGCAGCCATAGCCCTTTCAAAACTCAGCCACATACCTTGCTTGGCTCACACCTTGAACCTGGTGGTGCAGTGCTTCCTCAAAAATTATTCGGAGTTAACAGCCCTGCTCCAGAAGGTGCGAAGACTGTGCGCGCACATCCGCCGGTCGCCTGTACACTCCGTTCGTATGCAGAAGCTGCAGCGATTGCTCCACCTTCCCAACCACCGCCTCATTATCGACATTGCAACAAGGTGGAACTCCACCCTGCACATGGTGGAGCGGCTGTGCGAGCAGAGGCAGGCCATAATGCATTTGTGGGAGGATACACGGCCAGGCACTTTGAGAGCAGACATGGAGTTGACAGGCGTGCAGTGGTCGAAGCTGAAAGACCTTTGTAAAGTCCTTCAGTGTTTTGAGGAATGCACACGGCTGGTAAGCGCAGACGACGCCATCCTAAGCATGAGCATCCCACTTATGCGTCTGCTCATGCAAACTTTGACGCACCTTAAGGAGCAGGCGTCTGCAGCCAATGTTGATGAGGAGGAAGAGGAGGAGGGAATCCTTGATGACATTCAGCCATTGTCTGCTCAGGGACCTCTCCTGGACGAGGTGGAGGAAGAAGAGGAGGAGGAGGAGGAGGATGATGGGGATGATTACTTAGGGGAGGAGGATGCATCTCGTGGGGCAAGTGAAAATGTTGGCGTGGCAAGGTCTGGTACAGGGTTTGTGCGTGACTGGAGGGATGTGGATTTGCCAGAAAGTGCTCCTCCACCCAGCACTCGCAGTGCATCATTGACACCGGGAACATTGGCCCACATGTCAGATTATGCCTTGCGGATCCTAAAAAGGGACCCCCGCATTGCCAAAATGATGAACGATGACGACTACTGGTTGGCCAGCATCCTGGATCCACGCTATAAAGGCAAATTACAAAACATCATGCCACAGGAGAACCTTGACCTAATATTGGCTAATAAACAAGCAACTCTGGTAAATCGGTTGCTTGAGGCATTCCCAGCACACAGCAGCGGTGATGGTTCTCACACGAGCCGTACGGGCCGGGGGCAGCTTGGCAGAGGTGTTCGTGGTGCACACAGCAGAAGTGGCGTTGGAGACAGGGGTTTCATGACAATGTTGTGGACTGATTTTTCAAATACCGCTCACACAACTGGTAATACTGCATCGATGGAAAGTGACAGGAGACAGCAGTTGTCAACTATGGTTACAAACTACTTTTCCTCCCATATCGATGTTCTCCCACACAGGTCATTCCCCTTTGACTATTGGGCCGCTAAACTGGACACCTGGCCTGAATTGGCCCAATATGCCTTACAGGAGCTCGCTTGCCCAGCTGCAAGTGTGCTATTGGAAAGAGTCTTCAGTGCAGCTGGATCAATCCTGACAGAAAAAAGGACCCGTCTGTCAACCCAAAATGTGGATGATCTAACCTTCATTAAAATGAACCACGCATTGGGTTTCCAAGGATTTTGTCCCACCTTCCCCTGATGACACATAGGGTGACAGAAAAATGGCTTGCTTTGGTCCACCTCTTCCTGGTACTTCACCTATTTCGCCTTTTGCATCAGTTGAATGTCCAACATCAACATATGCCACTTTCTAAAACTCCCTAACTGTGCTGCCTCCCCCCCCATGGCCGGGGTCACCACCTAGCGCACGACACCGTGCGAGTGCCGTTGCCCTGGACAGGTGGGTAGGCCGACTCTTGGGCGCGGGCACTGGCACAGGGTCCCTCATAGTGCAATCAAGTGTCTCTGACGGTGGTGGTGCACACCCGCCGTCAGACACACCGCTGTACTATGAGGGGCCCAGTGCCAGTACCGATGCCCACGAGTGGGCCCCCCTTGCTTGGCCAGGGCCCCAGCATTTGCAATCTTTACCTCTCCCTGCTCCTCCGCTGTGTAATCTGGGTCGTCAAATCCATACTGTGCCTGACACCGTCTGAGCCTGCCTCCTGATGTATAGACATATATTTTGAATGTGTACGCTATCCATACATGTTATCCGTGGATACGGTACCCCTTCTAACCTTTGTGCAATGACGTGCAATCCATACTGGGCCTAACACCGTCTGAGCCTGCCTCATGCTGTATAGACATATATTTTGAATGTGTACGCTATCCATACATGTTATCCGGGGATACGGTACCCCTTCTAACCCTTGTGCAATGACGTGCAATCCATACTGGGCCTAACACCATCTGAGCCTGCCTCATGCTGTATAGACATATATTTTGAATGTGTACGCTATCCATACATGTTATCCGGGGATACGGTACCCCTTCTAACCTTTGTGCAATGACGTGCAATCCATACTGGGCCTAACACCGTCTGAGCCTGCCTCATGCTGTATAGACATATATTTTGAATGTGTACGCTATCCATACATGTTATCCGGGGATACGGTACCCCTTCTAACCTTTGTGCAATGACGTGCAATCCATACTGGGCCTAACACCATCTGAGCCTGCCTCATGCTGTATAGACATATATTTTGAATGTGTACGCTATCCATACATGTTATCCAGGGATACGGTACCCTTTCTAACCTTTGTGCAATGACGTGCAATCCATACTGGGCCTAACACCGTCTGAGCCTGCCTCATGCTGTATAGACATATATTTTGAATGTGTACGCTATCCATACATGTTATCCGGGGATACGGTACCCCTTCTAACCCTTGTGCAATGACGTGCAATCCATACTGGGCCTAACACCGTCTGAGCCTGCCTCATGCTGTATAGACATATATTTTGAATGTGTACGCTATCCATACATGTTATCCGGGGATACGGTACCCCTTCTAACCTTTGTGCAATGACGTGCAATCCATACTGGGCCTAACACCGTCTGAGCCTGCCTCATGCTGTATAGACATATATTTTGAATGTGTACGCTATCCATACATGTTATCCGGGGATACGGTACCCCTTCTAACCTTTGTGCAATGACGTGCAATCCATACTGGGCCTAACACCATCTGAGCCTGCCTCATGCTGTATAGACATATATTTTGAATGTGTACGCTATCCATACATGTTATCCAGGGATACGGTACCCTTTCTAACCTTTGTGCAATGACGTGCAATCCATACTGGGCCTAACACCGTCTGAGCCTGCCTCATGCTGTATAGACATATATTTTGAATGTGTACGCTATCCATACATGTTATCCGGGGATACGGTACCCCTTCTAACCTTTGTGCAATGACGTGCAATCTATACTGGGCCTAACCAGGAAACCAGGATGGATGAACACAGAACTTAAGCACATGCTAAAAAGGAAGAAAAAAATGTTTATAAAATGGAAAGAGGGAGGCATATCTAAAGAAGAATATAATGCTGTCTGCAGAACCTGCAGGGCACAAATCAGATTAGCTGAAGCTGAAAATGAATTGAGGCTTGCAAGAGATGTCAAAAGCAATAATAAAGGATTTTGGGGATATGTCAAAAGTAAAAGAAAAGTCAAAGATGCTATAGGATTTTTACAGGATGAAAATGATGAAATGGTAAGACAGGATGTTGAGAAGGCTGAACTTTTAAATTCCTATTTTGCATCTGTTTTCTCTCAGAAAGGAAATGTAACATCAACTGTTATTCACTGTCCTATTAAGGGAATAGAAGAATCCAGGATATCTATAAACAGAAAGATAGTGAGGAAACACTTAGCTAGCCTAAATGAATTCAAGTCTCCAGGTCCAGATGAATTACACCCCAGAGTACTGAAGGAGATAGCAGAAGAAATTTTTGAACCCCTCGCTATAATCTTTGAAAATTCTTGGAGAACAGGAGAAGTGCCAGAAGACTGGAGAAGAGCAAATGTTGTTCCTATCTTCAAAAAGGGGAAGAAGGTGGACCCAGGTAACTATAGGCCGGTGAGTCTGACTTCTATACCAGGAAAGATCTTTGAACAAATTATTAAACAACATGTATGTCAATACCTGGATAAGAATGAAGTGATTAAACAGAGTCAGCATGGGTTTGTAACTAATAAGTCATGTCAGACTAACTTAATTTCCTTCTATGACGGTATCACTGATTGGGTAGATCAAGGAAATGCTGTAGATATAGTATATCTTGACTTCAGCAAAGCATTTGACAAAGTCTCTCATACAATCCTTATTGAAAAAATGATTAAGTATGGAATGGACAAGGCAACTGTTAGGTGGATTCATAACTGGCTTAGTGATCGGACCCAAAGAGTGGTCGTAAATGGCTGCACATCCAGTTGGAAGAATGTCTCAAGTGGGGTACCACAGGGCACTGTCCTGGGCCCTGTATTGTTCAACATCTTTATCAACGATTTAGATGAAGGAATTGAGGGTAAACTGATTAAATTTGCTGATGACACAAAGCTAGGAGGGATAGCTAATACTAGAGAAGAGAGAGAGAGGATTCAAAAAGATTTAAATAAACTGGAGAAGTGGGCAGCAACTAACAGAATGGTTTTTAACAGGGAGAAATGCAAAGTACTACATCTGGGCAATAAAAATGGAAAAAGCATATATAGAATGGGAGGAATAGGGCTAAGTGACAGCACATGTGAAAAAGACTTGGGTATACTAATAGATCACAGACTGAATATGAGTCAACAGTGTGATGCAGCAGCAAAAAAGGCAAATGCAATTCTAGGATGTATTAACAGAAGCATACAGTCTAGATCACGTGAAGTCATTATTTCCCTCTACTCCTCTTTGGTCAGACCTCATCTGGAATATTGTGTCCAGTTTTGGGCACCACATTTTAAAAAAGACATCAACAAACTGGAGCAAGTTCAGAAAAGAGCGACCAGAATGGTGACCGGTCTGCAAACCCTGTCTTATGAGGAAAGGTTGCAGGATTTGGGAATGTTTAGTTTGCAAAAGAGAAGACTGAGAGGAGACTTAATAGCTGTCTACAAATATCTAAAGCGCTGTCACATTGTAGAAGGATCAACTTTATTCTCATTTGCACAAGGAAAGACTAGAAGCAATGGGATGAAACTGAATGGGAGGAGACACAGATTAGATATTAGAAAAAACTTTTTGACAGTTAGAGTGATCAATGAGTGGAACAGGCTGCCACGAGAAGTGGTGAGTTCTCCTTCAATGGAAGTCTTCAAACAGAGGCTGGACAGACATCTGACTGGGATGATTTAGCGAATCCTGCTTTGAGCAGGGGGTTGGACCAGATGGCCCAGGAGGTCCCTTCCAACTCTACGATTCTATGATTCTATGATTCTATGATTCTATGATTCTGTAACACCGTCTGAGCCTGCCTCATGCTGTATAGACATATATTTTTTATGTGTACGCTATCCATACATGTTATCCGTGGATACGGTACCCCTTCTAACCTTTGTGCAATGACGTGCAATCCATACTGGGCCTAACACCGTCTGAGCCTGCCTCATGCTGTATAGACATATTTTGAATGTGTACGCTATCCATACATGTTATCCGGGGATACGGTACCCCTTCTAACCTTTGTGCAATGACGTGCAATCCATACTGGGCCTAACACCGTCTGAGCCTGCCTCATGCTGTATAGACATATATTTTGAATGTGTACACTATCCATACATGTTATCCAGGGATACGGTACCCTTTCTAACCTTTGTGCAATGACGTGCAATCCATACTGGGCCTAACACCGTCTGAGCCTGCCTCATGCTGTATAGACATATATTTTGAATGTGTACGCTATCCATACATGTTATCCGGGGATACGGTACCCTTTCTAACCTTTGTGCAATGACGTGCAATCCATACTGGGCCTAACACCGTCTGAGCCTGCCTCATGCTGTATAGACATATATTTTGAATGTGTACGCTATCCATACATGTTATCCAGGGATACGGTACCCTTTCTAACCTTTGTGCAATGACGTGCAATCCATACTGGGCCTAACACCGTCTGAGCCTGCCTCATGCTGTATAGACATATATTTTGAATGTGTACGCTATCCATACATGTTATCCGGGGATACGGTACCCCTTCTAACCTTTGTGCAATGACGTGCAATCCATACTGGGCCTAACACCGTCTGAGCCTGCCTCATGCTGTATAGACATATATTTTGAATGTGTACGCTATCCATACATGTTATCCGTGGATACGGTACCCCTTCTAACCTTTGTGCAATGACGTGCAATCCATACTGGGCCTAACACCGTCTGAGCCTGCCTCATGCTGTATAGACATATATTTTGAATGTGTACGCTATCCATACATGTTATCCAGGGATACGGTACCCTTTCTAACCTTTGTGCAATGACGTGCAATCCATTCTGGGCCTAACACCGTCTGAGCCTGCCTCATGCTGTATAGACATATATTTTGAATGTGTACGCTATCCATACATGTTATCCAGGGATACGGTACCCTTTCTAACCTTTGTGCAATGACGTGCAATCCATACTGGGCCTAACACCGTCTGAGCCTGCCTCATGCTGTATAGACATATATTTTGAATGTGTACGCTATCCATACATGTTATCCTGGGATACGGTACCCCTTCTAACCTTTGTGCAATGACGTGCAATCCATACTGGGCCTAACACCGTCTGAGCCTGCCTCATGCTGTATAGACATATATTTTGAATGTGTACGCTATCCATACATGTTATCCGTGGATACGGTACCCCTTCTAACCTTTGTGCAATGACGTGCAATCCATACTGGGCCTAACACCGTCTGAGCCTGCCTCATGCTGTATAGACATATATTTTGAATGTGTATGCTATCCATACATGTTATCCAGGGATACGGTACCCTTTCTAACCTTTGTGCAATGACGTGCAATCCATACTGGGCCTAACACCGTCTGAGCCTGCCTCATGCTGTATAGACATATATTTTGAATGTGTACGCTATCCATACATGTTATCCGGGGATACGGTACCCCTTCTAACCTTTGTGCAATGACGTGCAATCCATACTGGGCCTAACACCGTCTGAGCCTGCCTCATGCTGTATAGACATATATTTTGAATGTGTACGCTATCCATACATGTTATCCAGGGATACGGTACCCTTTCTAACCTTTGTGCAATGACGTGCAATCCATACTGGGCCTAACACCGTCTGAGCCTGCCTCATGCTGTATAGACATATATTTTGAATGTGTACGCTATCCATACATGTTATCCAGGTATACGGTACCCTTTCTAACCTTTGTGCAATGACGTGCAATCCATACTGGGCCTAACACCGTCTGAGCCTGCCTCATGCTGTATAGACATATATTTTGAATGTGTACGCTATCCATACATGTTATCCAGGGATACGGTACCCTTTCTAACCTTTGTGCAATGACGTGCAATCCATACTGGGCCTAACACCGTCTGAGCCTGCCTCATGCTGTATAGACATATATTTTGAATGTGTACGCTATCCATACATGTTATCCGTGGATACGGTACCCCTTCTAACCTTTGTGCAATGACGTGCAATCCATACTGGGCCTAACACCGTCTGAGCCTGCCTCATGCTGTATAGACATATATTTTGAATGTGTACGCTATCCATACATGTTATCCAGGGATACGGTGCCCTTTCTAACCTTTGTGCAATCACGTGCAATCCATTCTGGGCGTGAGAACGGCTGGCGAGCTGTTAAGCAAGCTACAGCACCTGTCCAGACAAGTACAGGGATTCCCTAGCGAGGAGACTTATTTGATTGTTTTCTATGTTGGGACAGCAATTTTTGGGGAGCACTATACTCTGGAGAATGATAGATGGGGCCCACCATACACTGGAACATTCCAAAGGTGGACATCAGACACTGGAGCAGCATTTACAGGGCCCATTATACACTAGAGCATTAGAAATGGGGCCCATTATGTTTGGAGCATTATTTGGGCCCATAAGACAGTGGAGCTTCATCCATGGGGACCAACATATACTGTAGCATTATGTGGAGCTCATCATATACTGTTTCAAACATTATATGGGACCAATGATTTTGTATGGAGAAATAGATGGGCCTCGTCATGAGATGTAAAAAGTGAGGTATTTTTCATTGTACTATACCGCTATTTCTCTGCCGTATCGGAGCATGATGAGTTGTGGTATGTGTTAAAGGGGCGCTCTTTCGCCCAGGGCACATGAAAACCTGCAGCCAGCCCTCCCCCCCCACAACTTTAGCCAAATAACCCCCATTTTTCAGTGCGTAACTTGTATTATGAAGTTAATTAAGGTTGACAAGCTTAAGTAAGAAGAATTGATGCTTTTGGCATTCAAATGGGCACTGTAGGTGTGTTTCCTGTCCTCCTCTCACTGCCGACTTTTATTCCCCATTGACTTACATTGGGTTTCGTGTTTCGGGACGACCCCGACTTTTCCCTATAATCGGACGATCTTGCTCGACCCGACTTTTGGAAAAGTCGGGTTTCACGAAACTAAACGCGACCCTAAAAAAGCAAAAGTCGCTCAACTCTAGTCTGCAGTATTCTCCATACTGTGCAGTATTGTAACGGTCAGTATTGTTTTAATAAAAAACGATTTGACATTTGTATTGTTAACCATTAGATGTCTCTGTTACTTATGTGGGTGACTTGAAAAAAATAGGGGACATCAAGGTCCGTTGTTTATATTTAAAGGGGTTTTCCTTATAATGCTTTTTATGTTTTAACCCTGTAGGTATAACGGTGCCCAGGGTGGTAGTCTTAGGCGAGTGTCATGTGTCCGGCACGTTACAGAAAATTGTGGGTCCTGGCTGGGTGGTAGTGTTCTGAGGGCCTGGTGCCCATGCAGGCCGCCATTAGCCAATGGTATTGGCTGGCCAGGACCATGAGTTCCACAGATTAATGAAGAAGACTTCCTTGCAAACATGGGAACTTTACTGAACTTAATCAGGATTATGTACAAGGAATAGCAAGTACCCAGACTTCAGCACATTTCATTCACAGCAAGAATCCTTTTCACAGACATTGTTTCCTTCCACTGTTGTCTACTTCAGGGCCGCTATAGCACACTGTGTCACCCTACTTCGTCACAGCCTGCTCAACGGCTCCACATCCTATCACTATGGATGCCCTGGATCCATCACTAGGGACCCTCATTATTCCCACAGTCTCAGCCCTCTTTAGGTCCGTACCTTCGGCATTTATCAATCCCAGGGTTTCTCGTGACACGCCATCCTCTTAAAGGACATATTTAAGGTGGAAGGCCATCTGTCAGTTCCTGTCTCTTTCTAGCTGTGGATCTTCTTACATAGGCTTGCAGATTTAAAAATATAAACTAACTGCGCCATATTCACAGCTGCATTAGTGCTGTCCAGTCTAATTCACAGGCTGCAGCGGTACAGTAATGTCACTGTGGCAGTACATGTGACTGCTGCAGCCAATACCTGGCTTCTGTGCTAATGTTGAAGACACTGGTTGCCAGGAAATGGCTTTGCTGTAGTTACATATACATGTATAGTAGTGACTATATTGCCTCTACAGCCTGTAACAAACAGCAGGGGCAGTAATGGGGAAGCAGAGCTGGAGCAACTGTGGGTGAGATTAGCCGAATTTGTTATTCTTAAAATCTAAAAACCTATGGGGTAAAAACCAACTGAGAAACAAGTGAAAAAAATACCACAAAGAGTGACCATATACATTTTTATGTAAAAACAACTTGTTGTGTATATATTCAGGCTTTTGACCGTCATTTAATGACTTCAGATTTCTAGAAACGTCAAGCGGTTGAAAGAGGTTACATGTCCATACTTAGGCCATTTTCCCCTCGGAAGATGCTCTATGCCAGCGTTTCTCAAACTCCAGTCCTCATGGCCCCCAACATGTCATGTTTTCAGGATTTCCTTAGTATTTCACAGGTGATGGAAGTATCATCAAGGCATCAGGAATTCTCTCACATGTGTAACACTATGGAAATCATGTACCTGTTTGGGTCCGCGAGGACTGGAGTTTGGGAACCACTGCTCTATACTTTACACTACTAGTCAATCGGAAAGCTCGAAAGACACTTAGCGGACACCTGGACATCTCTTCGAGCATTTTGCCATAGTTTTTGCTTAAATAAAAACACTAGAGGTTTCTTCATTATTCAACTGAGTGAAAAATGGCAGGGAAATATCAGTAAAAAAAGACTGCAAAAACCATGGAAAATCTCTGAAAAATAAAGCAGGTGGCCAAAACTGTCAGAAAAACTCTCAGGAATCAACTGAAGAAATCTGAAAAAAGAGATTCCTTCCATCTTCTGTTTGAAAAACTCGACGAGTTTACCTGAGCTTAAAAGATGTGTGTGCACATACCCTAAAAATCATAACCTGTTGATTCTCTTAGGGAAATAAGTTCTGTGCAATTTATCCTAAAATTTCAGACAATCTGAAGTTTTTATGGACTAATTTGTAAAGCATAATGAATGACAATTATTAGTGATTAGGGATGAGCGGACCTCTGGAAGTTCAGGTTCTGGTTGGTACGAACCGAAATTTAGTTCAACGTTCAGTTCAGGTCCCAGAACTGTACCCAAACTTGAACCTGAACCCAAACCCCATTCAAATCAATGGGGACCTGAACTTTGGAGCCAGAAAATATTCTCCTTCCCTCTCTTCACCTCTCTGTCCCTCTCTCTCCCTCTTTCTCTCTGTTTTGAGTTCAGCACTAGGTGTCTTGTACTTTGCCCAAACTTTACAGTTCGGGTTCCCTCATCTCAATTAGTGATAAATGTCTAAAACTCAACATATTGATGACTTGCTCAACAGCTTTAAAAATTACCGACAGTCTAATCTTTATTTTTCTCACTGAAAATAACATTTTCTATTTTTACACAATTTCCAGCAATTTACAGACTCTTGCAACTTTGCCAATCAGTGGTGTGGGTGGGGTTGTTCAGAGCTCAGCATTTTAAACACTGCTACAACTACAGCAAAGAAAAGAGATTTTAGCAAAATTATACCAAGTAGTCCTGTAAGAAATTGTAAAATGATGTCAGTTTCAATTATGAATTTGTAATAAGACCTCAAGCATACAATTGAAACATGTAACATGTGATATAATAGGACACCCAAGGAGATTTTTAGGCCCAAACTTTATGTGCGTTCAATTGAAAACAATCTTTCAGGCTACTTGAACACTCAGGAAATTTGTTTGTGACAAATCCACATGATTTGTAAATCCGAACCGCATGTCAATTTACAGTCATGGCCAAAAGTGTTGGCACCCTTGAAATTGTTCCAGAAAAGGAAGTATTTCTCCCAGAAAATTATTGCAATTATACATCGTGATGAATCCGCACCTCGCCATCCCGCCTGATGTCACAATTACTTCAGAATGATCACCTAACGCGGTCTCCCCACTTTCACCAATGTGATGTTCTGGACCCTCTGGGGACACGTAAGGTCAGCTTCTTACAGTTTTACACAGACACACCTTGTCCACATGGGCCTAGAGAGGCACATGTTGTGAGAGGATGTGTTCCATGCAGTCACTGAAGTGGCACCACACTTGCTCACAACCCTGACAAGCTGAGAGGCCCCTTTCACTAGCACCAGTGAAACAGAGCATTGCCAGAAAGGTAGGACTGCCACTAGTTCCTCGTTAGATAGAAGCCTGGTCCATTAACGGGATTACATCGGGCTAGAAACCAGCCTCGGTAGCATGAAAAGAAAAACCTAGAAATGGACATGTGCAGTCATGGATGGAGATTGAAGAGCAGCCCAAGGTTAAATTATATATTTAATTGTGTTAAGGTCACACTATATACATGATTGTTATAACAGGATTTTGGTTGCTTACCATAAAATCTGTTTCTCAGAGTCTTCATTGGGGGACACAGGAACCGTAGGTGTGTGCTGCTGTCACTAGGAGATTGACACTATGCATGAAAAAAGTTAACTCCGCCTCCGCAGTATACACCCCTCCGACTGGCTGTAGGAAAATCAGTTCGTGAAAAAGCAGTAGGAGGAGACATTATCATGTAAGTCATCATATATTCATTACACAAAATAAAATCATTGGAGGGTGCTGTGTCCCCCAATGAAGACTCTGAGAAACAGATTTTATGGTAAGCAACCAAAATCCTGTTTTCTCTTTCGTCTCATTGGGGGACACAGGAACCGTGGGACGTCCAAAAGCAGTCCCTGGGGTGGGGAAAGACAGAAACTTCCTTCAGGTCGGAGAACTCACCACTGCCGCCTGCAATATTCGTCTGCCTAGGCTGGCATCCGCTGAAGCATGGACCTTATAGAACCTTGAAAAGGTATGCACGGACGACCATGTGGCAGCCTTGCACAACTGCATGGCTGATGCCCTGTTGTGTACCACCCAGGAGGCGCCCACCGCCCGGGTTGAATGGGCCTTGACCCCAGCAGGGGACACCCTGTCCTTTACCCGGTAGGCTTCCAGAATTGCCATTCTGATCCAGCGGGCAATTGTTGCCTTAGAGGCCAGCAGGCCTCTTCTCACCCCATTGGGGATAACAAAGAGCAAGTCCGCCTTCCTGAAAGGAGCGGTCCTGGCCAGATAGATCCTTATTTCCCTGACTAGGTCTAGCTTAGTCAAAGAACGCTCCAGAGGATGGGTTGGAGCGGGACAAAATGACGGAAGGATTATATCCTCGTTCAGGTGGAAGGCCGATACCACCTTGGAAAGAAAGTTAGGAGGAGGCCGCAAAACAACCTTGTCCTGGTGCATATTTAGGAATGGAGGACGACAGGACATGCCGCTAATTCTGAAACCTGCCTAATAGAGGTGATGACTACAAGAAATACCACCTTCCAGGACAACAAAGACATGGGAGCTTCCTGTAGGGGTTCAAAGGGTGATCCTGTCAAGTCTTCCAAGACCAAGTTAAGATCCTATGGAGCCGCATGTACCACTCCTTGCAGAAAGGTCTTAACCTGTAAGCAGGAGGCCAAATTCTTTTGAAAAAGAATAGAGAGAGCAGATACCTGGCCTTTCAAGGAACTTAGGGCCAGACTGCCATCTAACCCTGCCTGGAGAAAAGCTAGGACAACAGGCAGGGAACAGGGTGTGACGTGATTAGACTCACACCAGCCAAAATAGGCCTTCCAGGCTCGATAATCGACCATGGAAGAGGAAGGCTTCCTAGCCTGGATCATTGTATTAATGACTCGGTCCGAAAAACCCGCTGCTCTCAGTATTGTTGTTTGAACAGCCATGCAATCAAATTGAGCAACCGAGAATTCGGGTGGTAAAACGGCCCCTGAGCCAGGAGATCTGGTCTGTCGGGGAGTCTCCAGGGGGTGCCTGTGAGAAGATTGATAATTTCTGCGAACCAGGCCCTCCTGGGTCAGTACGGGGCGATCAATATGACCGGCACCCCTTCCGGCTTGATCTTCTTTAGCAGCCTGGGCAGGAGAGGAAGGGGATGGAACAGGTAAGGGTGTCTGAACTGTGTCCAGGGAATGACCAGCGCGTGGACCCCTATTGCTAGAGGATTGCGGTATCTTGAGACAAACTATTGGACCCTTCTGTTCTGTCATGATGCCAGGAGGTCCACATTTCGAGTCCCCCATAGCTGGCATATCTGATGGAACACTTCCTGGTGTAAGGACCATTCCCCTGCCATGAACCCCTCCCGACTGAGGAAGTCGGTGGCCGTGTTGTCTGTGCCGGGAATGTAAACTGCCGAAATTGCCGGAATTGCGGTTTCTGCCCAGCTGAAGGTTCTGGATACCTCGGCCAGTGCCCGGGGACTTCTGGTTACCCCTTGGTGATTGATGTATGCCACCGCTGTGGCGTTGTCCATTTGAATCCGGACTGGCTGGTTGTTGAGGTATCTTTCCCAATGTAGAAGTGCTAGAAAGACTGCCCTCACCTCTAGAATGTTGATTGATAGTGAGGATTCTTGCCTCGACCATCGTCCCTGGACTGTCAGGTGGCGGAATACCACACCCCAGCCCAGGAGACTGGCATCTGTAGTTACAAACTGCCAGTGGACAGGGGGAAAAGGCCGTCCCAGATGAACAAGGGGGAGGTCAGCCACCACTTGAGGGACTCCCTGGTCTGAATGGAAGGGAGGAAGGGGCGATCCAGCGAAGAGATGGACCTGTCCCACTGAAGGAGGATGTTCCTCTGCAGTATCCTGGAATGGAACAGGGCAAAGGGTATTGCCTCTGAAGCTTCCACCATTCTTCCCAGGACTCTCATGGCAGCGCGAAAGGATAAAAGCCAGAATTTCAACAGAGAGTGAATTCCCTGCTGGAGGGTAATCCACTTTCTTTCTGGGAGAAGGACCCTTGAGTGGTGGGTGTCGATTACCATTCCTAAGAATTCTAGGCGTTGTGTTGGCGTTAGGTGGGATTTCTCACTGTTTATGATCCAACCAAACCGGGAGAGCATGGTTTAAAACTACCGCTAGATTTTCCTGGGCCTGAGTGAAGGAGGGCGCCTTGAAGACAATATCGTCGAGATATGGTACCAATATTATGCCTCTGACCCTTAATATAGCTACCGTCGCTGCCATAATCTTTGTAAAAATTCTGGGGGCTGTTGCCTGCCCAAATGGCAGGGCCACAAACTGGAAATGCTGCTTTTGGACAGCAAAACGCAGAAACCTCTGATGTCCCTGAAAAATGGGGACGTGTAGGTAGGCGTCCCGGATATCTATGGAACATAGGAATTCCTGATCCTCCATAGACGTAATTACAGACCGAATCGATTCCATCTTGAAATGGCATAAGCGGACCCATCTGTTTAGCCTTTTGAGGTCTAGTATGGGCGAACTGAGCCATCCTTTTTTTGGTATCACAAACAGGTTTGAGTAAAAGCCAGTAAAACGTTCCTGCTTGGGAACGGGGACGATTACTCCTGCATTGAGGAGAGAGTCAATTGTCACAAAAAATAAAAAAACCTAGAGCCATAGCAGCGTCTTTTGGTGGCTGCGATAGAAAGAAGCGATCTCACGGAAGCGCGTTGAAGTCTATCTTGCATCCTGTTGATACTGCCTCCTTTACCCAGATAGTCTCTACTGAATTCTGCCAGACATCTCTGAAGAGGAGAAGGTGGCCTCCTAGTGTGGGAGAGGTACTGGGAAGGGAGTTGGAATCCCTGCTGGCGTCAGGCTGAAGTGGCTCTGCCCAGCCCTGACCTGGTAACTCTGCTGTTGGAACTGTGGGAATGCCATTACGGGGTGGCCCGAAATGATACCTTCATCCTATCTCTCGGTGCTTGCGACATCTGCAGGCCCTGAGCATAAGTGCCTGTCACTGGGATATGGCGAAAGGGCTGAAAGGGCTGAGCCCTACGTTTGAAAACATATTGATGAGGTTTGGCCTGAGGGAGAAGGGTTTTTGTACCCCCCCGTTGCATCCTTAATGATTTGATCTAACATTCACTCAAAGAGCCGGATGCCCTGAAACGGCAGATTGGTCAGTGATTTCTTTGAGGACAAATCAGCCTGCCAAGCCTTTAGCCAGACCGTCTGCCAGACAGCTACCATGTTACTGGATGCTTGAGCTGCGCAAGACGCAGCATCCAGGGCTGCTGATACCATATACCTCCCAGCATGAGAGATTTGGTCTGCGCACTCCTCCAGTTCCTCTGGTGGTGCCCCGGCCAATATGCCCTGTCTAAGCTGTTTGGCCCATTCTGTAGCAGACTTAGCTACCCAGGCAGATGCGAAGGTTGGACACAATGTTGCGGCTGCTGCCTCAAAGGCAGATTTTGCCAGTGATTCTATCCTCCTATCATTGGGATCTTTTAGGGCTGCCCCACTGGCAAGTGGAAGGACTGTATTGGAAGCGTGTCTGGATACTGGCGGGTCCACCGAAGGGGAGGCGGTGCAGTTAGCGGTGAGATCTGGAGGGAAGGGAAATAGAATCCAAAAACGATTCCCTCTCTGAAACTGCCTGGTTGGGTTTTCCCTTTCCCTGGCCAACACTTCCTCAAAATCCTTGTGGGAGGCGAAGACCCTAGAGGGGGACTTATGATGCTTAAATGAAAAAAACCTGATCATTAGGTTTTGATGTGGTGTCCCCAATGTTAAAAGTATCATTGACTGCGGCAATGAGGCCCTGAACCATATCCTTGACCTGGGACTGTTCTGGCCCATACTCAGAACCCTCCTCTTAGTGTGTCTCTGATAATGCCTCACCTGATTCCAGGGATGAGGACCGGGAGGTGGCAGACGGCCAGAGGAATTCTCGCGGTGAGATGGAGTGAGAAGGGGACTTGGGTTGGTGGTCCTGTCTAAACCTTTTAAGGCCTCTAAAAGACCCAAAAGTAGGTTCCTTTGGTGCTCCTGTGTCCACTAGCGTCTGAAGTGGCAATCTGTTAAGCACCGTTACCAAGGTCTGTGATACCTTGGTAAGGTCGGCCATGGACTTAGATAAGGAAGAGGCCCATCCTGGACACTCACTGTCTCCCGTGGCGATGGATGGCCC
This sequence comes from Dendrobates tinctorius, assembly GCF_039654945.1. Classification (NCBI taxonomy): domain Eukaryota; kingdom Metazoa; phylum Chordata; class Amphibia; order Anura; family Dendrobatidae; genus Dendrobates; species Dendrobates tinctorius. The sequence goes on along the minus strand of NW_027361750.1, from coordinate 25,004,970 downwards.
CTGGGCGGTAGGCAAGGTGGCTTCCTCCTGCTCCAGGAGTAATGTGGGAGCTCTGACAGGCAAAGCGGGGGGCTGCATCTGCTCTCTAGCGTAGGTGACACCGTAGCTCTGGTGCAATCTGAGCAGAGTGGTGAGGACTGACCTGAAGGAAGCCTGACATTGCATTTGGAACATACAAAATATTTGACCAAGGTCACTGAAGCGGATGAGGAGGAGGAGCGGGACTGCTCTCCATTGGGCATACTGACAGGTTTTACCTGGTGCCGATCGTTGGGGGTAGAGAGCGGAGTGAGGGAGCAACCTGTAGTGCAGTACTCACATACCCACGACCTGTGTCCCCGCCGCAGCTGCCGCCCAAAGGCTGATGAAAGAAAGCGAGGTGAACAGCCCTGCCGCTGCCTAGAAGCCTTATGAAATCCCCACCCGTAAGTGGGCCCTGCTCTGGCCTCCAGGAGCACCAAGATGGCACTGGTACAGGAAGAGGAAGCCGGGGGGCGGAGCCTGCTGGGAGCCGGAATCTGGCATCGGCCGTGATGGGCTCCTACTGGAGCCCAGGGCCATAACGCTGCCACGGGAGGAGGCTGGAACCGCGCTGCACCGCGTGCTTGAAAGTAAGTGTTTGCTCTTAAATTAAGCATAGAGCCATGGGCTGCAAGCCCGAGTGCTGATTACAGCGGTCACATTCAGCCAGAGCGGCTGGTGAGCAGATCATACAACGCTGCAGCCTCTTACCTCCAGTTCACACCGTAACAGGGGTCAATTTACCTGCATGAAAAGATTGCTGTCCCAAACCCTTTCTGCAGGGCGTCTCTCTCCATCATCAGGCTCTGGTGGGCGAGTGATGGGAGACGAAGGTCAGGACCAGGAGCTGCCACCTGAACACGAGTCCTGTGATAGGGGATAGGGTCCTGCCCGCGGGATTCATGAGGATACGGGGTAGCAGTACACGCCGTACTCATAATCCCGGTGTGGGAATACAGATGTAGCATATTTACTTTGTATTCCTCCATGGTTACCTGAAAAGGAACAACGCACATTGAGGTAGGCATGGGTCAGCGAGAGACCTCTGTCCACTTCCTGCTGACACTAAGCAAAACTGCCGGTCGGAGGGGTGTATACTGCGGAGGCGGAGTTAACTTTTTTTCATGCATAGTGTCAACCTCCTAGTGACAGCAGCACACACCCACGGTTCCTCTGTCCCCCAATGAGACGAAAGAGAAATGTGTATAATGGTCAGATATGCAAATACAAACAGTGGCAGTACAAAAGATATAAACAGATGGATCATGTCAATTACGGGTTTGATGTTAGAGCATGTGTGCACTGAGCAACAGGTGGCATGGGCTACCAGCTGGTTCCTAGGTTCTTCACAGCATGTTACTCAACATAGCCACCACCTTTGAAGTAAACCGCAAGCATAACAGAGAGAGTGAGGCCACATGGCCTTACAGTAGGTTTTATCCCCTTTATTTCACTCCCCTGCTGCCTTCTGTGCTGAACTTAAATCCCCTCCCCTTGCATCTAGCAGCTAAAAACTCCAAAAGCAAAGATGGGTCATAGCTCCTTAATGGACGGTCATAGGGAGGCGGCTTTGGCGCCATCAGATCTGGCCGGGCCCTTGCTATGTGTTGAGACCAAACACAGCTTTGCTAACTGGCTCCTACTAGCCCTTCTAAGTATATTCCCACCCTGTGATGCCAGAACAAATTGAGACCCTGAAAGGTGTTTGGTCCAGTCCTGAGATCTCAAAAACGTTACCAGTGTGTGACCAGGATAATGATAAATCCATATTCTCCTTTGAAATCATAGCTGACTCAAAGTAGTTATACATATCTATTTTGCAAGAACGCCTTTTGTTCTAAGCGTAGCTGTCTGAAAAGGTGAGATCTGTCACTCACAGCATTTTGAGGGGTGACCCCATGCTGAGCTAGGCGCACTGTTATAACCGCACAGAGGAAGGAGGTTTTATAATCCCCTGCCAGATAGGATACAAATGATTGACATGAAATTATATCTTTAATATTCTTCACACACATGTTTTGTTATACACATGTTTATTTCCTTTGTGCTTATTGGAGCCAGGGATTCCACCAGGAATTTCAGGGCCCCATACTTGAGACTCCACCCAGGCTCCACTCCATCTTCGCCTCCACCTCCCAATCCAGAAACTATGCAGTACTCTTATGTGAACAGCACTCTAAGTGGGTCTTCATTGCGCAATTGTTCTGGGCAGTCACCCCCTCCAGGAATGGGTAGGTGGGGAGTGGCTGTTGATCCAGTATTTTGCACCTGTGTTTGCTAACATCTTGCTTTACGGGCTGGCTGCACCCTGTAGTGCATTTGTTCTAAGATCTGGGCAGGTAAGCGGTGCTGCCTTTTTTTTGCTGTTTAACCAGGATTTTTGGAGGTTTTTAGCCTTCTTTTGTGGCTTTGCTATTGGTTCACCTCCCGAACCTTCCACAGTCCCAACGGTGACACTGTCAATTGTGCATTTTTAGTTGTTTTCAGTCATGTTTTGTCTGTTGTTGGCTGTTCAATAAAATCATGAATTTTATTACATAATTTTGTGAGTGGACACTATCTTACAGGTAGCTTTTTTCTTGTTTTTTTTTTCTCATTGCGTTTTCTACCTGAGTGGCAGCTCTGGCTATATCTATTTCTTATTATATTATGGTGCACCCTATGCTTCATACTGCTACTCAAGGTAGGCTCTTCTGGCAGGGCCCCACTTTAACCTATTAAACATTGGTTAAAATACCCAATACTCTTTTGATACATTTTTATTCATTTTTCTTTAAGGGAATGTGTCACATAATTTTTTTAAAATGACCAATAATACGACATACAAGGGACAAATACCACCACTAAGAGTCTAAGAACACTGCGTGTTCTAAACGCATCCAGGTGCTCTGCCTCCTTTGTATTGAATTTTATGTTGTAGCCCTATTTTTTCCTGAATATCAATAAAGTTTTTTGAATTTTTTTTTACCTTGGGGCTGGATTCTTTTTCCCTTTTTCTTGTTTGAACCCAGTGTCTTGGTAGAGACCCGAATCCGTTGCTCGGGATCCTCATAATATTTTGGAATTTGCAATTGGGGTGAGCTGAAATCTCTCTTTTTCCTTGGTGTACAAATACCACCAGACCATGAACAGACCACATATTACTACCATATATTGACCAAATTATACCACATACAAGGGACAAATATCACCACACCTTGACCAGACCACATATTACCACCACATAGTGACTGAATACTACAATACTGATCATTAATAAAAAAAATACAATACTAATATTACAATAAGTGCCATAATACACAGGACCCATGTACATATTATAAAGTATATAGTGTCAGTGTACAGGTAATAGTGACTCACCAGTGACATTATACACTGGAGATCTGTATTTAGTGTCAATGTACAGATAATACAGTTGTCATGATCCCAGTGCAGGTTTTTGAGCTGCACACCTGGGGTTAATGATTGTGGCCTCTTTCTGGTTCTGGGAGAGCTTCTTAAACCCCTGGGAAGCTTCAATCCCTGCCAGTTATACTTTTGCCTTTGGCCTAGTGTGCTGACCCCTGTGTGCCTGTTTGTTGCTATAGCTTGTTTATATGGTTCTGACCCGGTTCTGTTTCCCGTTGTGAGCTTGCCTGTTGATTTTGTACTGCCTTATTATCTCTGTGTATGACTCATTGCCTGTGACCTGACTACTCTCTGCTCGCCCCTCTTGTACTTTCCAGCTATCTCTGTGTATGACTCATTGGCTACGTCCTGACTATCCTCCCTGTCTATGCCCCCTGGTAACTTTGTCTCGCAGTTACCCTGCTAGGAGTTCTCTTGCAGCTCCTAGCTTTGTGGAGTTTAGGCCACGCCCCTAGCAGTCACGTGCTTCAGGTCCTGCGGCTCTAAGTATGCATCTACTCGGCTGCTGCCCACTCCACAGGTATCTTTGAGCACTGTTCGCTTTACTCAGGACACGCGCACTGGCTCAGTGAGCAAGTTCAGTGCGGTGTTCCTGACAACAGTGATCAACAGTAATATTATACACAGGAGCACTGTATATAGTGTCAGTGTACAGGTAATGCAGTGATCACTGATGACATTATACACAGGAGCTCTGTATATTCTATATAGTGTAGAGTGTAAGTATACAGGCAACATACTGACTTGCCAGTGGCGTCTGTAGCTGAAGATATTAATCTTCGCTTTTCTTCATCCAGTGCATACCGCCATCACTTCTTCCAGCCAGTGATTCATCTCTGCAGAAAATAACACAGTTTTCTAGAGCACATTCTCCAGTTTTTTCCCAACTTCTACACTATGCCAAATGAAGAAAAAAAGCGACAGTGTCGACCTACACAATGATAGGACCTACAATGTGTTTCCATCCTACCCCACATGTGTCCTCTAATCATGGCCATGTGTCTCTATCCTGCCCCCATATGTCCTCCCATCCTGGCTCCCTCTTCTCCTGTCTTCTGAAACACATCCTGACATGTTGCCCTTAAAAATAAATATATCATTAAACTGCACCATAATAAAAAAAAATATCTCCCATGCTGCAGCCCTGAATAAATAATTGCCCTTCACTGGGCTTACTGCACAAAATATCCTCCCTACACTGCCCTTCTCCAAAATATCCCTTCCACAGTGCCCCTCTTCATAATGTCCCCTCTCAACACTGCCCCTCTACAAATTATCCCACACACACTTCCTCTCTGCAAAATATCCCCCGCACACTGACGTTTTCCAAAATAACCAAATATTCCCCGCACGCTGCCCCTCTGCAAAATATCCCATGCACACTTCTCTGCAATATATCCTCCCTACTGAGAAATTGTTTGTATGCAATGATTGCCCAAAAAGGTTATGCAGCAAAATATTAAGTTAAGGTACAATCATTTTTGTCCAGGCCATTTTCATTAGTTTTTTTCTTTTTTTCTCTTGAACCACAGTTTAGAAGCAATGTCTGATTTTCATTAGTTGATATTCAGTAAAGTTAAATTGAAAATCTATTTTGTTAGTTTGAAGTTATTTCATTGACCATTGTGGGTTTCTCACTTTTACAGAAGATACCAACAAGTTTGTCCTTGTGTGTGTATTACCGTACATAGCAGACTGCAGAATCAATTCACAGTGAATTTGTCTGATGGTGGGGCCTGTAGTTCTTATCTCTCTTCTCCTAAAGAGACCCAATGTTCAGCTGTCATCTGATGTGGACAGTATTCCAACTGTATACTATATTATAAGTTAATTGGTTCCATTACCTAATTAAATTACTCATTACACAAAGTTTTACAAAGTTTTCAAAAACAAGAATGTGTCAGACAAAGACCATTTTATTTGTGTCCCTTTGTAAAACTGGCATTCCTACCTGCCATTGTTATATATTATATCTAATGTTCACATCCTATTCTTTTTGTTGTAGGAAAACTTTGGAATATACAAATAACAACCGCCAATGATTCCTTACGGAATAATGAGATGAAAATTAATGTTATTATTTACGGATCAGATGGGAAAACACAGGACATTCGCCTTTTGCAAAATTCTGAGATTCAATGTTTATTTCCCGGCTCTACAGATGAGTTTTCAGTAAGTACAGATTAGACAAGCATAAAACTATTATAGTTCAAAATAGCAGTATGCCAAGGGTGCCGTAAAGGTAACAAATAATTATCCTGATTGGTAACTGGCATAACAAAGGAAAACAATTAAAAACAGTGTTTCTTTGCATTACATAAAGGTAGAATAATTAGTATTAATTTAATGGCAGCTCGATCACAAAAAAAAATAACAGCGGTATGCTGTCAGAAAAATTAAAAAAAGCGGTTGAAACATGAAAAGTCAAAAAATACAAAAAAATATTTTGGCTTATAGCTTCCTTCATTTTTACAGCATGTTCACACCTGCTATTTTTCACTGTATTTTCTTTGTTCCTTCTTGGCAAAAGTAGCAAGCAGACAAATATTCCCGACAAAAAAGAAAAATGCAAAAACTGTAGAGGCGAAACACTATGTATTAAGGCTCATACTCACATGCGAGAAACTCGGACGAGTCTCACACGTCAATACCCGGCACTGCCGCCGGCCCTCGGATCGGAGCATTCAGCTGCATGTATTTCTATGCAGCCGCACGCTCGGCTCCCGATTGCCGGCGGCAGTGCCGGGTATTGACGTACGAGACTCGTCCGAGTTTCTCGCATGTGAGTATGAGTCCTTAGAAAAATGTAGGCCTCATTCTGATAGCTGATTTTCACATACTTTTTTATCCATGATTTTCAAGGATAGAGCACGTATCCTTTATAATAGCTGATCATATGTCTGTGTTTTTTTGCATCAGTTCACAAAAAAATCAAGGAGACGTCTTTTTTTTTTATCAGCATCACTGCTGAAAACTAGCAATAAAAGTCTTTGCAATTCATTTATTTTTTCATACAGGAAACTCACTGAAGAAATACTGCTGGTAAATACTAACCAAACCCTGATGAAATTTGGATGAAAAACACTGATGACACTCAAAAATTTCTTTTTGTAGTTGAAAAATCAGTGACATCTGATTGAGGACTTAGAGCCATAGTTATCATTCTTGGTTTACAGTATATTGCAAGATGATGGATTTTGAGGCCTAAGGAGCCGAACTTAGACTCTTAGACCCATATAATTCTGGAACTCTCCCTGCTAAGCCTCATTACTTGGGCCTACATAGTTATACTCCTTTAGTATAAATGCTATATACTCAACGTATATTTATGCGACTGCTGTAAATGTAAAGTTACAGACTAAAAAGAAAAATCAGCTAAAAGAACATTCAATAGTCCCTGTACAAAGTACCATGCATTCACTTAGTATGTTACTGGCCTTTTAATAGTATTATGGTGTATATTGATCATACTCACATTGATTTGCTGTAGTTTAAGTTACTGCATATTGCTTGTGTTCAGCTTCCGCATGTTCTCAAATGACAAATGACATTATACTAATCCATTCGCTTGACACGGCATGTTCTGTACTCCAGACTGTTAACTGAATGCATCCTACGTCTGTTTAGTAACTTACAGAAGAAAGCGGAGTTCATTATATCAGTTACATTTTATAGTAATAACAGCTATAATAGCCTAATAAAGTCTAGTATGTGTATGGCTGAAAGGACCCGTGTCATATGATTAGAAAACATATATTAGGTGCCGTATTATATTTTTTATTGAATCATTAAACAGCATTCACTGCAGACTATCCTAGGCCTATTTTCTATATGCCATTCATGGCGCATATGAAAAATACTTGTATCTCAGCCTTTACATTAGGAATTGATCCCAGCCTTTAAGGGAACCTATCACCCCCCAGGCGTTTTTAAGAGCCACCTTGTGCAGCACTAATGCTGCATTCTGTCAAGGTGGCTCTTTTACTTAGCGTCCCTACCACCGCAGAAATAATTGTTTTTTAAATTGGTCAGAAATACCTGAATTTTGACAGGGGGGGCAGGTCTTTCCCCCTCTGACACAGACGCCTCGCATCCATCACGCTTCTTCCTTCAGTTTGCTCTGCCTCCTCAGAGTTCTTTGGAAGTCCTGACGCCTGCGCTGTACTATATTTTCTTGGGCATGCGCAGTTAGCGCTGCCCGTGCTGTCACATCACATCCTGGTCATCCTATCGCGCCTGCGTGGACGCACGGCCAGAGATCCCGCCCCACAGTCACTTATGATTTAGTCACACTGTGGGGCTGGGAATCTCAGGCATGCGCAGGAGTTCTCTGCGGCTCTCATGCCCAAGATTCCCAGCCCCGCAGTGTGAATAATTATAAGCGACTGTAGGGTGGCATCCCTGGCCGCGCGTTCACGCAAGCGAGATAGGAAGGCCAGGATGTGATGTGACAGTACGGGCAGCGCTAACTGCGCATGCCCAAGAAAATATTGTACATCGCAGGCGTCAGGATTTCAAAAGAACGCCGAGAAGACGGAGCAAATTAAAGGAAGAAATGAGTGATGGATGCGAGGCGTCTGTGTCAGAGGGGGAAAGACCTGCCCCCCGGTCAAAATTCAGGTATTTTTGACCAATTTTAAAAATGCTTATTTCTGCGGTGGAAGGGACGCTAAGTAAAAGAGCCACCTTGACAGAATGCAGCATTAGTCTTTGCAGACCGTATCGCCGCATTTTTTGTGGTGTAGCACAATAACGGGCCGCAAAAAAATGTTTGCTGATCGACTTTTTTTCCAATATTATGGAAATATTATAGGGAAAAAAACGGAAGTGATGGCGCGCCGCAAAAACAAACTTCTGTTTGTTTTTGCGGCTCCATTGGTTACAATGGGGGGCCGTGTCCATGCGCCATATAACAGATCGAGCAAGCTCGATCTTTTATGACGGCCGCAAAAACGGCCCTCACGACCGTACAGCACATAGCGCACAATTGAATTTTTGCGGGCCGATTTTGTGGCCAAAAATACGGTAAGTGTAAAACCAGTCTTATATGATATATTAGGCTTTTTCTATGTGTTTTTATCTATATTGGAAGGAATTACTTTTGTATTACAGGCTTTTAACTTTCTCTCTTACTATTATTATTACTAGTAGTGTTATAATGAGGTTAGATCTTAAAAACATAGCAGGTTCAGAGAATATTTTATATTTCACAATTGAATTGACTTCACTAATTGTATGCAAAAAAAAACAGGTAACAATCAAAGATATTGGAGAAATATATAAGATGCGTCTAATCTGCGATCACTTACCCACTGCACCAGGATGGCATTTGGAAAAAATTCAAATGGTGAATCAAGAAACCAAACAGGATGTGCAGTTTGACTGTAATTCTTGGCTCCTTGTGGATTGTGAAGAAGAGGAAGCCATAAAAGAATTTCGGGTGATCGGTAATCAACAAGTAATTTTACCTGGTAAATATAAGTAAGACTACATTAAATGTTTGAATGTTACTGGAATTATTGTTAAATCAGGGGCATTGCTAGGAACTAGTCTCAAGGAATAAGTCTCTCTATATGCTACCACTCCCTGGCCACCTAAAGTCAAAATATATACAGTACTTACAGTATATAGTTATTATGTAACATTGTGGCTGCTATTTCAGGACTAGATCATACCTACCTACTGTTCTGATCAAAGCTCGCGATACAAAGACAATTATTACCAATAATACTAATATAAAAGGCCATAATAATACTGCCAGACTATATCACCGACAATAGCCACTGCACAGGGAATACATGATGGACAAAGAACAAAGACAAATTACCAAAGATAAAACCACACACCTTCCACTGAGTGGCTGAAATGCAGCATCAAGCTGTCACTTAATAAAACAAACACAATAAAATAGACCAATGTACCGCAATACAGTGAATGTACAGCAGTAGATACCAGATCTGAAGACAGTATTACAGTACAACTGTCATGATCCCAGTGCAGGTTTTGACCTGCACGTCAGGGGTTAATGACTTGAGCCCAGTGCAGGTTTCGCCCTGCACGCCTGGGGTTAATTATTGTGGCCTCTCTTTGGTTCAGGGAGAGCTTCTTATAGCCCTGAGAAGCTCCAATCCCTGTCAGTTATACTTTTGCTTTTGGCCAAGTGTGTTGGCCCCTGTGTGCCTGCGCCTGTTCTTTGTCTTCTAGCTTGTTAATATGGTTCTGACCCGGTTCTGTCCCACGTTGTGAGTTTGCCGTTTGATTCTGTACTGCGCTACCCTCTCTGTGTATGACTACTTGCCTGTGACCTGACTATTCTTTGCTCGCCTCTCTTGCACTTTGCAGCTATCCCCGTGTATGACTCATTGGCTACGTCCTGACTCCCTATTCTGTCTATCCTCTGGTTTTGTTGTGCTATCTCGTGCTTTGACCCCAGCCTGTCTATGCCCCTTGGTAACTTTGTCCCGTAGTTACCCTGCTAGGAGTTTTCCTGCAACTCCTAGCTCTCTGATGTTTATGCCACGCCCCCAGCAGTCACGTGCTTTAGGTCCTGCTGATCTGAAGCACGCACCTTCTCTGCTGCTGCCCGCTCCACAGGTATCGCTGAGCACAGTTTGTCTTACTCAGGACACGCGCACTGGTGCAGTGAGCAAGTGCAGTGTGGTGTACCTGACATCATAACTGACCGTGAACTTTTTTTTCTCTCCTCACTTCTGCAGCATCATGGACCCAATGCATGCTTTAACTGAGCAGGTGAAATGCTTGACTCAGTCGCTGCAAAAGCTAAGTTTGGAACACCAAGCTCTGGCCCAGTCCCAACGGCAGGTTGCGGACTCGGTTCAGGGGGTGTTTTCCGCAGGCTTTCAGCAGGTGGGGAATAGAGATGTCATTTTAGTCCCACCCGAATCTCTGGTTAAGTTGCCAGATACGTTTAATGATAACAAAAATTAATTTAGAGCGTTTAAGGAGGGCTGTAAGCTCTTTTTCTCCTTAAGACCCCGCTCCTCTGGCGATGAGAAACAGAGGGTGGGGGTGGTTATGTCCCTGCTTAGGGGGCCCCACAAGCCTGGGCATTTTCTCTTTCCTCTTCTGCCCTGGAGAGAATGACTGTGGATGTGTTTTTTGAGGCCTTAGGGCTTATTTACAATGAGCCCGATAGAGTGCGTTTGGCTGAGGACAAGGTGATGAGTGTCTGTCAGGGGGAGCACTCGGCCGAGTGGTTCTGTTCTGAATTTAGATGTTGGCAGCTGAGATTTCTTGGAGTGATGCCGCCCTTCGGGGACTGTTCCGTAGAGGCCTGTGTGAACGTCTGAAGGATGCCCTGGCACTCCATCCTCCACCTGACTCCCTGGAGGATGCCATGACCCAAGCGGTTCGCATGGATCGCAGACTGCAGGCAAGAGGTGTTATGCAACTTGAAACACCATTATTCTCCAGTGGAGGTGGGACCCAGACTCTTCCTGTGGCTATGGAGGTGAGCGCTGTCACCTGTGAGCAGAAGGAAAGAAGACGCCACCTGGAGAAGCAGTTGTGCTTCTATTGTGGTGAATCTGGACACTGGAAGAAGAACTGCCCCTCCTGTCCTTCATCCTCCAAGGTGGCGGGAAACGACTAGGTCTGGGTAGTAGTCGAGGAGGCTACCCAGACCTTCAAGTACAATTTTCCTCACATGTAAATATGGTGCTTCAGGTGGAACTGGAACTTGGTAATGGTCCGGTTCAGACTACTGCTTTTGTTGACTGTGGTTCTGCTGTGAACCTGATTGATACCCGAATTATGACTCTTAGTAAGATGGGAACAGTCAGGCTTCAGGATCCTGTTAAACTTGTGGCAATTGACTCATCCCCTCTTACTCAGGACGGTATCTGTTTCAGGTCTGAACTTTTTTCTCTAAAAGTGGGTCCCACTCATGTGGAAAAATTAAGCTGTCTTGTGTTAGATAACTTGCCTGCAGGACTGGTACTGGGGATGCCTTGGCTTCAACGCCACAATCCCACCATTGATTGGGTGACAGGGGAGATCACTCAATGGGGATGCAAGGATAAATGTTGTAACCTAGGACCTCTTGTTAACTCTGTTAAATCCGTATCTGTGTCATCTGTTGGTCTGGAAGGTATTCCGGAGTACCTGAAGGATTTCGAAGACGTTTTTTCCGAAAGTGAGGCTGAGGCGCTGCCACCACATAGACCCTACGATTGTGCAATTGAGTTAGTACCCGGAGCCAAGTTACCTAAGGCTCAATTGTTCAATTTGTCCGGGCCTGAGCGCCAAGCCATGAAGGAGTACATAGCTGAGAGTCGCCGCAAAGGGCATATCAGGCCTTCTGTGTCACCCGTGGCAGCAGGATTCTTCTTTGCGAAGAAGAAAGATGGTGGTTTGCGGCCGTGCCTAGACTTTCGGGAACTTAACAAAATAACGGTTAGGAACACTTACCTGCTGCCCCTCATCCCAGACTTATGTAACCAGCTAGCTGGGGCCCAATGGTTCTCCAAGTTAGATCTCCGGGGGGCCTACAATCTGATAAGGGTTCGGGAAGGGGACGAGTGGAAAACTGCGTTTCTCACATCTGAAGGACTCTTTGAAAACCTGGTAATGCCGTTTGGGTTAACTAATGCACCCGCTATCTTCCAGAACTTCATCAATGCTGTGTTTTCTGACCTGATAGGCCATTTTGTTATCATTTATTTGGATGACATTTTGGTGTATTCCCCGGACAGTCACTCTCACTTGCAACACCTACAGACAGTTCTCCAGAGACTCAGAGAGAATCAATTGTTTGTTAAATTGTCAAAGTGTTCGTTTTTCGTACAGGAACTGTCGTTTTTGGGGCTGATTGTGTCTTGTGAAGGGTTTCGCATGGATCCTAAGAAGGTGCTGGCGATCGCAGACTGGGTTCAGCCTCAAGATCTCAAGGGGCTCCAGCGCTTCTTAGGATTTGCGAACTATTACCGGAGATTCATTAAAGGTTTCTCACAAGTGGTTAAACCACTCACGGATCTTACCCAGAAGGGGGCTGATGTAAAAAATTGGTCTATACTCGCTAAGGAGTCCTTCTCAGCGATTAAGAGATGTTTCATGTCTGCCCCGGTGTTGGTCCAACCAGACCCGTCCAAACCATTCATTGTGGAGGTGGATGCTTCTGAAGTGGGGGTAGGGGCAGTGCTGTCCCAGGGTTCGGCCACCCTTACTAATCTCAAACCCTGTGCCTTCTCCATGAAGTTCTCTTCAGCCGAGAAAAACTATGATGTAGGCAATAGAGAACTTCTTGCGGCCAAGTTGGCATTCGAAGAATGGAGGCACTTTTTGGAAGGGGTGGCTCACCCTATCACTGTTATCACGGATCACAAAAATTTGGCATACCTTGAATCTGCTAAGAGGCTTACTCCTAGACAAGCCCGTTGGTCACCTTTTTTTTCACGATTTCAATTCTCCATTACTTTTCGACCGGGGTCCAAAAATGTTAAAGTGGATGCCCTGTCCAGAAGTTTTGACCCGGTGTCTCCCCCAGAGCCGCCGTCTTCCATTCTTCCCCCAGGGGTGGTAGTGGCGGGGGTCTCATTGTTTGTTCCAGATATATTGCGGACTAGACTTCTGCAGGAGTTTCATGAGACTAGGCTGAGTGCTTATCCCCGTATCACGGCCACTAGAGAGGCAGTAGCCAGGGTTTTTTGGTGGCCTTCACTGAGGTCCGATGTCGAGAAATTCATTTCTGCTTGTGGTGTGTGTAGTGTTGAGCATTCCGATACCGCAAGTATCGGGTATCGGCCGATACTTGCTGTATCGGAATTCCGATACCGACTTCCGATATTTTTTCAATATCGGAATTCGGCATCGGAATCGGAAGTTCAGTTGATTGACGGCCTGACGTCATCATGATGCGCGGTGTGTGCGCATCATGATGCGCCGTCATTTCGGGCCTTCCGGGGGTCTCTGCCGGCCTGCCGGGGGGCTGTGCCGGCCTGCCGGGGGGCTGTGCCGGCCTGCCGGGGGGCTGTGTGGACTGCCCGGGGTCTGTACCGGCCTGCCGGGGGGCTGTGCCGGCCTGCCGGTGGTCTGTGCACCCTGTGGGGGTCTGTACCGGCCTGCCGGGGGGCTGTGCCGGCCTGCCGGGGGGCTGTGCTGATGTCCGGGGGTCTGTGCAAGCATCGTCCGATGGGACTACAAGTCCCATCGGGCGATGCCTGCTACCATGACAGTGATTGACACATTAGCCAATGATGGGACAGTAGTAGTCCCATCATCCGGCTAATGTGTTAAATGTTAAAAAAAAAAAAAAAAAATACTACATACATACTACATACATACTACATGCTACATACATACTACATATATACTACATGCATGCTACATACATACTACATGCTACATACATACTACATATATACTACATGCATGCTACATACATACTACATGCTACATACATACTACATACATACTACATATATACTACATACATACTACATACATACTGCATGCTACATACATACTACATACATACTACATACATACTACATGCATGCTACATATATACTACATGCTACATACATACCACATACATACTACATATATACTACATACATACTACATACATACTACATGCATGCTACATATATACTACATGCTACATACATACTACATACATACTACATATATACTACATACATACTACATACATACTGCATGCTACATACATACTACATACATACTACATACATACTACATGCATGCTACATATATACTACATGCTACATACATACCACATACATACTACATATATACTACATACATACTACATACATACTACATGCATGCTACATATATACTACATGCTACATACATACTACATACATACTACATATATACTACATACATACTACATACATACTGCATGCTACATACATACTACATACATACTACATGCTACATACATACTACATACATACTACATGCTACATATATACTACATGCTACATACATACCACATACATACTACATACATGCTACATATATACTACATGCATGCTACATACATACTACATATATACTACATATATACTACATGCATGCTACATACATACTACATGCTACATGCATGCTACATACATACTACATACATACTACATGCTACATACATACCACATATATACTACATACATACAATACATTCATACAATACATACATAGACATACAGTACATATAACATAGAGTAACATACTTACCAATACTTGTCACATTGTTCCCCGAAGCCATTGTCTTTCCGGAATAAATATTAACATAACAAACCACAAAAATACTCACCCACGATCCGAAGCAGTCCACGAGTGTGTCCCACGACGATCTTGGGTAGAGAACTGCAGCATCAGATGATGCTGCCGTTCTCTACGGGCTGCAGGAATCCAATGACGGAAGGTAGGTATCCTTCCGCACTGTATTCCTCCGCCACTTAAAAAAAAAAAAGTCCCTAGTCTCACTTTATGCCATTGCTGTGTGGGAAATTCCCACACAGCAATGGCATAAAGTGAGACTAGGGACTTTTTTTTTTTTTAAGTGGCGGAGGAATACAGTGCGGAAGGATACCTACCTTCCGTCATTGGATTCCTGCAGCCCGTAGAGAACGGCAGCAACAGCTGATGCTGCAGTTCTCTACCCAAGATCGTCGTGGGACACACTCGTGGACTGCTTCGGATCGTGGGTGAGTATTTTTGTGGTTTGTTATGTTAATATTTATTCCGTAGACGACAATGGCTTCGGGGAACAATGTGACAAGTATTGGTAAGTATGTTACTCTATGTTATATGTACTGTATGTCTATGTATGTATTGTATGAATGTATTGTATGTATGTAGTATATATGTGGTATGTATGTAGCATGTAGTATGTATGTAGTATGTATGTAGCATGCATGTAGCATGCAGTATGTATGTAGCATGCATGTAGCATGCAGTATGTATGTAGCATGCATGTAGTATATATGTAGTATGTATGTAGCAT
The DNA here is from genome assembly GCF_039654945.1 of Dendrobates tinctorius. Classification (NCBI taxonomy): domain Eukaryota; kingdom Metazoa; phylum Chordata; class Amphibia; order Anura; family Dendrobatidae; genus Dendrobates; species Dendrobates tinctorius. Next base: position 24,989,552 of record NW_027361750.1, on the reverse strand, counting down.
GCATGTAGTATATATGTAGCATGTATGTGGTATGTATGTAGCATGTAGTATGTATGTAGCATGCATGTAGTATGTATGTAGCATGTATGTAGTATATATGTAGTATGTATGTAGTATGTATGTAGCATGTAGTATGTATGTAGCATGCATGTAGTATGTATGTAGCATGCATGTAGTATATATGTAGTATGTATGTAGCATGCATGTAGTATATATGTAGTATGTATGTGGTATGTATGTAGCATGTAGTATGTATGTAGCATGCATGTAGTATATATGTAGTATGTATGTAGCATGTAGTATGCAGTATGTATGTAGCATGCATGTAGTATATATGTAGTATGTATGTTGCATGTAGTATGAATGTAGCATGTATGTAGTATGTAGTATGTATGTAGCATGCATGTAGTATATATGTAGTATGTATGTAGCATGTAGTATGCAGTATGTAGCATGCATGTAGTATATATGTAGTATGTATGTTGCATGTAGTATGAATGTAGCATGTATGTAGTATGTAGTATGTATGTAGCATGTATGTAGTATGTATGTAGTATATATGTAGTATGTATGTAGTATTTTTTTTTTTTTTTTTTTTTACATTTAACACATTAGCCGGATGATGGGACTACTACTGTCCCATCATTGGCTAATGTGTCAATCACTGTCATGGTAGCAGGCATCGCCCGATGGGACTTGTAGTCCCATCGGACGATGCCTGCACAGACCCCCGGAGCCTGCACAGACCACCGGCAGGCCGGCACAGCCCCCCGGCAGGCCGGCACAGCCCCCCGGCAGGCCGGCACAGCCCCCCGGAGCCTGCACAGACCACCGGCAGGCCGGCACAGACCACCGGAGCCTGCACAGACCCCCTGGCAGGCCGGCACAGCCCCCCGAAAGGCCCGTACAGACCCCAGAGAGGCTGTACAAGGGCAGGAAAGGGTTTTTCTTATTCCGATACCGGAAGTCCCATAGACTTGAATGGGACTTCCGGTATCGGAATCGGCGATACCGATACTTTTTTTAAAGATCGGCCGATACCATCCGATACGATACTTTGAAGTATCGGATGGTATCGCTCAACTCTAGGTGTGTGTGCTCGTTCCAAAAGCTCGCATAACTGGCCAGCTGGGGAACTCATACCTTTACCGGTTCCTGATAGGCCATGGATTGCATGGGGTACCCCTGAATGTGGTGTCTGACAGAGGTGTGCAGTTTGTGGCCAAATTTTGGAGGGCATTGTGTATGAAATTGGGCATCTCACTCTCCTTCTCGTTGGCATATCACCCGGAGAGTAATGGTCAGACGGAACGCACCAATCAATCCCTGGAACAAATTCTCAGGTGTCTGACCTCCGCTAGACAGGATGATTGGTGTGATGCGTTACCATTGGCGGAATTCGCTTTTAACAACCCGAGTGAGTCAGTCCACCAACATGTCCCCATTCCTGATTTAATTATGGGTTTAATCCTCATTTTGGGGAGTTTTCACAGGTGGATTCCGGTTGTCCAGGGGCAGAGGGGTCCATTCAATGGTTAAAAGACCACTCGGCGGAAGTCCAGCGTAATATCTCTTAGGCCCAGGAGAGGTACAAATATTTTGCTGACAAAAAGAGAGCCCCGGGACACGTGTTTCAGGTGGGGGAGAAGGTTTGGCTTTCCACACGTAGCATCAACTTGAAGGTACCATCAGCTAAATTGGGACCAAAGTTCATTGGTCTGTACGAGATTATGGAGATAGTCAACCCAGTGGCATATAGGTTGTGTCTCCCCGCCTCCTTAAAAATATCCAATGTGTTCCATAAATCCCTGTTGAAACCCATAGGGTCTGTCAAGGAGGGTTCCGAGTCTGTTGTCCCTCCAGTGTTGGTGGAGGGTCACTTGGAGTATGAGGTCGGACATATTGTGGACTCTCGGCGGGTGCGCCGCTCTTTGCAGTACCTGGTCCACTGGAAGGGATATGGACCAGAGGATCGCTCATGGGTCCCTGCTCACTCTGTACATGCAGATTGCCTGGTTCGGGCTTTCCATACCAAATACCCGGGAAGCTTGGGGGTCCAGAGGACCCCGGTTGAGAGGGGGGTACTGTCATGATCCCAGTGCAGGTTTTGACCTGCACGTCAGGGGTTAATGTCTTGAGCCCAGTGCAGGCTTTGACCTGTACGCCTGGGGTTAATTATCGTGGCCTCTCTTTGGTTCAGGGAGAGCTTCTTATAGCCCTGAGAAACTCCAATCCCTGTCAGTTATACTGTTAGGCGTCAGGTTTCTGCATCTGCTCTGCAGGAATCCAGAGCCTCACATTCTGCGGTCTCCTGCTGTCTTTCTACTGCAGAGAAGATTACTTTGCAGCAGACCGCCCCAGAGACTAAGTTCCTCTGTGCTCCTACTGGGCATGCTCACGAGACTATCTCCCATTGGAGATCGGGAGTCATGTGCCCAGGTCCTGTTCCAGATCTCATTGGTCCATCTCGGAGATCTGGAAGGTCCCGCACGGCTATAAAAAGCGCGCATGACCGTTCGGCCATGCGCTAGTATAGACTATACTTGCTATGTGTGAATGGTGAAGGATGTATGTCTCTGGTGACTGACTCATTATAAAGCCCCTTCCCTCTGATATTACGTATATGGATAGGGAATTATTTAAGCAGTCAGCACCAGTCAGTGGCAAGTCTTAGGCCACAGTGCACAGCGCACCTCTACTCTAGCGTCCGAAATTGCGCCTGCTTTCTAGCTTTGTCGTCGAGCGGCAGTGTCCTATGCCACACTGCAGTTGCAGCCCTTCTTGGCGCTCGCAGTAGCGACGCCGCACACATGGTAGGTCTACACGGACGCAGCCCCTCTGTCTTAGTTACTGTTCCTGTGACCTTATACCGTGTGTGCATTTTCCTGAGGCCTGTGACACTAACAGGTTCAGTATTTTGTATGTTTATGTTGCGGCGCCTCTGTGTGTGAACAGAGCCCGCTCTGCGCACTTCGGGTGAAGTTGAACCCATGCGCATTATACCGCCATATTGCTCCTCTGTCAATACCTAGCAGCGATGTAACACCTACTGCACGGTGGACCCCGAGCGGCGAACGCAATTAATTATTTATTTTTATTTAGTGCGTTCCGCCGTTCCTAACAAATAGTTTTGCCTTTGGCCGATTGTGTTGACCTCTGTGTGCCTGCACCTGTTCTTTGTCTTCTAGCTTGCCTATATGGTTCTGACCCGGTTCTGTCCCACGTTGTGAGTTTGCTGTTTGATTCTGTACTGCGCTACCCTCTCTGTGTATGAATCCTTGCCTGTGACCTGACTATTCTTTGCTCGCCTCTCTTGTACTTTGCAGCTATCTCCGTGTATGACTCATTGGCTACGTCCTAATGTCCCATTCTGTCTATCCTCTGGTTTTGTCGTGCTATCTCGTGCTTTGACCCCAGCCTGTCTATGCCCTTTGGTAACTTTGTCCCGTAGTTACCTTGCTAGGAGTTTTCCTGCAACTCCTAGCTCTCTGAGGTTTAGGCCATGCCCCCAGCAGTCACGTGCTTTAGGTCCTGCTGGCCTGAAGCATGCACCTTCTCTGCTGCTGCCCGCTCCATGGCTATCACTGAGCACAGTTTGTCTTACTCAGGACATGCGCATTGGTGCAGTGAGCAAGTGCAGTACAGTGTTCCTGACAACAACCTCTTGATGACTTTCATCTGCAGAATTTGTAACAGACACAGTTCCAGCATCATCCCCACCTACTCTAGTCCTGAACCCACTCTCCACCCTGCTTCCCAAGAGACTAGATAATTGTCTGTCTACCATGAAGACAATGTCCTCCCCCTTTTTAGAGGTGTTTTTTTTTTGTTCTGTTCAAGTAGTAATTCCACCGGTGTGTGCCCTATTAAGACAAATCCCTTTTCTGATATAGTTTAATTAAAAATTCCCAACCGTTCCTTCTGTCCCTCTTTACTCTATCTTACTGCTATTTTTATTTCTGTTTTGAAGACATTTTGTTTGCAAATTTCCAGTGAAGGCTGGAACTCATAGATGTTTCTAATACAAGTGTTTCCTGTTGTAAAGAATTGGCATTTTTACTTTGTCGCTATCAGGCTTTATTCCAGCCACTATTTATGTGAAAATTGTTTGGGGAAAAATAGAGCAATATGTTAGTCACTTAGATGCCTAATTTATGAGTTATTTCTGTCGCTTTTCTTTGTATTTTAGGTGCTTAGCTTGAATAAAGAGTAAACCATTTTAAAAGGACTTCAGCGCTATTTGCACTATTTTATTGATAGACTGTGTAAAAGATTTTTCATTAATTAAAGAAGCACTCCTCCCATCAAACCTGTTATCCTCTTATTGTATTGTAATCATCATATTATACAGCACTGTGTACTTACAATTACTCATTCTGCCTCTCTACTCAGTTAATTATTCTCTTTCCTCTGTTCTATGTAGAAATAGGAAGTCTCTTGTCCCTGAATTTATCAGTCCCCTCTTTAACATCTGACCCAGCTGCTATTATCCCCCCTGCTAGGGACTTTTGCAGCGACTCATGACACATGCTTGGAAAATTGACCTCCCGTTTCTATATAGATCTAATGGAAACAGAAGAATTAACTGGATAGAAGGGTAGAATGAGGAATTGTTAGTGCACAATGCTATATAATAAGATGATTACAATTTATTGAGAAAAAAACATTTTGGCGGGAGAATTTCTTTAATAGTTTTATGGTTAAGGACTCCAAAAATTAAAAATAACAAACTCAGCAACAGAAAAGGCTCCAGCACTGTTTCTTCTCTGCTGCCCTTGATCTAGTTGCAAGGTATCACAACTAGAACACATGACCGCTGCAGCCAAACTCTTGGCTTGTTGGTGATGCCAAGGAAATCAGTACAAATCACTAAACACAGAAACACAGTGATTAGCTGCAGTGGTCATGTGCTCGGCAATCAAGACATCACCGCTGCAGCCTGTCAAAGAAATGGAGCAGCAGTGGCGAAATAGCACTGGAGCAAAGATAAGTAAATATAGTTTTGTTTCTTAAGGGCCTGTCACACTAAGTGATATCGCTAGCAATATCGCTATAACGTCACTGGTTTTTGTGACGTTATAGCGATATTGCTAGCGATATCGCTATGTCTGATACCTACCTCCGACCGCTCCCCCGCTGGTTATCGCTGATCGCGCGAGAACATCCTGGACTGTTTCTCGTCGTCAGCTTCCTGCTGGGCTTCCTGCTGTGACGACCGACGCGTGGACGCGGGCAGGAGGACGTCAGGATCGCCTCGTCTGACAGGTAAGTAACGACCCCCGAACCCTGCGACGTCGCTGGTGAGATCTGCCTGTGTGGCAGCTCACTAGCGACCACTTAGGCCTCTTTCACACTTCAGTTTTTTACAATCAGTCACAATCCGCCATGTTTTGAAAAAAAACGGATCCTCAATTTTCTTTTGAGGATCCGTTTTTTCCCCATTGACTTTCATTAATGGCGGATTGTGACGGATTGCTGTCCATTGTATCCATTTTTTTTGAGGATCCGCCAAAAGTTTCTGTCTGTCACCATCCTCAAAGATTTCAAAACGGAGCTTGCAACGTTTTTTTCTCCGGCGGATCCTCCAGACACTCATTTAACCCGAAATTCTTTCTGGGTGCTGGACAAAATCAATCTCTCTCTCTCTCTCTCTCTCTCTCTCTCTCTCTCCCCGGCCAGCGTTTCCTTTAAATTTCCTCGTTTTCAGGATCCGTCTGAAAACGGATCCTGTGGCATCCGTACACATCAGTTGAGAACGGATCCGCTTGTCTGACTTTTTGGCGGATTTGAACTGATGCAAAAAAACTGAAGTGTGAAAGAGGCCTTAGCGATGCACCAGCGATCCTGACCGCGTCATATCGCTGGTCGGGATCGCTGGTACATCGATAAATGTGACAGTACCTTTACATTTAACCTCAGAACACCTTATCAGTAAAAAATTGAATGCTAAGAAAACCATTTTATCTCTGAATAAGATAGAAATGAGCTGTAGGGTATAGAGCTAGAAGTTTACAAACACTATATAAAAAGACACATATGTATGTTTTTCTCAGTATCTGACATGAAATCAGAATAAACCTTTCCCATTTTAGGTCAATTAGGATTACTATAATTACTATTTGCCAAATGCCAGAATAATGAGAGAGAGAATGTTTTAAGGCATTTTTATTACTTACTGCAAAGTCAAAAGTTTACATACATTTCATTAGTATTTTGGTACCATTGCCCTTAAACTGAATGACTTGGGTCAAACGTTTGGGATATCCTTCCATAAGCTTCTCACAATAGTTGGTCAAAATTTGGGAAAACATGCATATGTGTTTTTATATAGTGTGTGTAAACTTTTGGTTTCAACTCTAACTATTGTTTGGACACTTAAAAAATAAGGTTCACATCTAAGCAGACTCCATACAACAGAAAGCTGTCAACTGAGAAAATTAATAAATGACAGTCAGACACTGTAAAAAGCTGGAAAATTTATGAATAGCTTTACTCTGAACTTACAACCAGATATGCTAAATTTTCAAGAATGTGTATTTCCATTTTTGTAATTTTCTTTTTATTTTGCTGATGAATTTGGATGAGACCATGTGCTGACAAAAGCATCTGTTGTTGAGGAGGAATTGCAGACTTTATCCTTACTATAATAAGAGTTACATTAAGTCCCAATAATTCCATATGTTGTTTACTTGTCTAGTGACTTTCTGACTTGTTTCCTTTCAGTTAATCAGTATATAGTGTCTGTGCACACCGGTGATCATTGGGGAGCAGAGACATTGGCTAATGTCTATATAACTCTCTACGGAGAGCAAGGAGACTCAGGTGCAAGAAAATTGCAGAAATCATCCATCCCTGGAGACAAATTTACACGAAACAAGGTAAACTGGGTTTTAATTCTCAACGGTGTTATTACATTTGCATATGCTGTGGAACAATGTAGTGAGTTACTTCATTACTGTATTAATAGGATATAATAAACTGCAGTTCTTACAAACTACTCCAGAAATCCAAACATTGTGTCACTTCAGTTTTTGCCCAAAAGATTGCAAAATATTGAATCCAGTGTAGACAGCATATCATCGGCTTAAAAGCGTTGTCCACAAATTTATCATTGATGACCTATTCAAATCAATAGGAGGAGGATGTTCACTACCCTGCCATGGCGACTTTCAGAAGACAGAGCAGCTCCATAATTGAGCAACACCGAGAACAGCTGAACTGTGAGGGGTGACAGGTATCGAACCCTGACCAATCAGACATTCGTGATGTATCCTACCGATAGGATACAATGAAAAAGCAATGGACAAGCTCTCTAATGACAGTGGCGTAAACTATAGTCCGATAAGCCCCGAGGCAAAATTTGGACCTATTACCCCCCACATTTTGGTCAGATGTATGGGCCCTTATAGCGTTCTAAATCCTATAATGACATATGCGTTCACCCCCTTGGTGTATATGCCCTCAATCCTAGGCCCCATCCTGGTATATACATTCATGGCAAAAAGTATTGGCATCTTTGAAATTGTTCTAGAAAATGAAGTATTTCTCCCAAAAAACTATTAAAATTTCACATTTTCATATACACAAAACGAAAAAAAAAGCAAATAATTTGACACAAAATCCCCAAAATGGGCTGCACAAAGTTGATGGCACCTTCAATTTAATATTCATTTGCTTCCTATAACTATCAGCAAGCTTCTTGCACCTCTTAACTGGAATTTTGGACCAGTCTAATTATGCAAACTGATCCATGTCTCTCATATTTGAAGGCACCTTCTCCCAACAGCAATTTTAAGATCTCTTCACAGGTGTTCAATAGGATTAAGATCTCGACTCATTGCTGGCCACTTCAAAACTCTCCAGCGCTTTATTTTCACACATTTCAGGGTGCTTCTTAAAATATGTTTGGGGTCATTGACCTGCTGAAAGATCTATGACCTAGGACACAAACCCAACTTTCTGGCACAGGGCACTGCATTGCAACTCAAAATCCTTTGGTAATCTTCAGATTTCATGCTGCCTTCCACAAAGTCAAGGCACCAAGGCAACCACAAAACATCTTTATACCTCCACCATATTTGACTATAGGTCATTCTGTTTTCAGTAAACAGTAGAATGACGTGCTTTACCAATAAGTTTTATCTTGGTCTCATCTGTCCACAAGACACTTTCCAAGAAGGACTTACTCATGTACATTTTGGCAAACTGCAAGTCTAGCTTTTTTATGTTTCTGTGTCAGCAGTGGGGTCCTCCTAGGTCTCCTGCTAAAGCATTTCATTTCATTCAAATGTCAACAGATAGGTCGTGCTGACATTGCCAAACCCTGAGCCTGCAGGACAGCTTGAATTTCTCTTGGAACTTTATTGGGGCCGTTTATCCACCATCCGAACTATCCTGCATTGCAACCTTTCCTCAATTTTTCTTTATCATCCATATCCAGGGAGATTAGTGTGCCATGGGTTGTAAACTTATTGATTAGATTGCGGACGATGGACAAAGAAACATCAAGATCTCTGGAGATGCACTTGTAACCTTGATATTGTTGATATTGTCCAACAATTTTGGTTCTTGAATCCTCAGACAGTTCTCTTCTCCGCTTTATGCTCTCCATGCTTAGTGTGGTACACAGACACAATTCACAGTCAACTTCTTCCCTTTTTATCTAGTTTCAGGTGTAATTTTCATATTGCCTACACCTGTTCCTTGCCACAGGTAAGTTTGAACGAGCATCATATGCTTGAAGCAAAGTGAGTTACCCACAATTTTGGAAAGGTGCCAATAATTTTGCCCTGCCCATTTTGGGGGATTTGCGTGGAATTATGTCCAAGTTGCCATTTTTTCTCAGTTTTTTTGTGTTGTTCCAATACACACAAAGGAAATAAACATGTGTATAACAAAACATGTGTAATAGCAATAATTTTCTATGATACTTACTGCATTTTCTGGAACAATTTCAAGGGTACCAACACTTTCTCCATGACTGTATGTTCCTTATCCTGGCATATATGTCCCTGGAATATATGTCCCCAATCCTAGGCCCTTTTATGGAATACGCAGTGGCATTTAAATGTTTGGGCGCCCCTAATCAAAATTATTGTGAACAGTTAAGCAAGTTGAAGATTAGATGAATGAACCCTGAAAAGGGCAAAAGTTAAAGATGACAAATTTACTTTGCACTTTAGGAAGAAATAAAAAAAAAAAAAAATATATATATATATATATATATATATATATATATATATACACACACACACACTACCGTTCAAAAGTTTAGGGTCACTTAGAAATTTCCTTATTTTTGAAAGAAAAGCACACTTTTTTTTCCAAGATTTCTGGCTCTCACAGGCCTGTAATATCTTCTTTAAGAGGCTCCTCTGTCCTCCACTGAAAACCTACCTAGTAATGGCACCTGTTTCACCTTGTTATCAGTATACAAGACACCTGTCCACAACCTCAAACAGTCACACTCCAAACTCCACTATGGTAAAGAGAAGACCAAAGAGCTGTCGAAGGACACCAGAAACAAAATTGTAGCCCTGCACCAGGCTGGGAAGACTGAATCTGCAATAGGCAAGCAGCTTGGTGTGATGAAATCAACTGTTGGAGCAATAATATGAAAATGGAAGACATACAAGACCACTTATAATCTCCCTCGATCTTGGGCTCCACGCAAGATCTCGCCCCATGGGGTAAAAATGATCGCAAGAATGGTGAGCAAAAAATCCTAGAACCACATGGGGGACCTAGTAAATGACCTGCATAGAGCTGGGACCACCATAATAAAGGCTACCATCAGTAACACACTACACCGCCAGGTGCTATGATCCTGCAGTGCCAGACATGTTCCCCTGCTTAAGCCAGTACATGTCCAGGCCCGTCTGAAGTTTGCTTGAGAGCATTTGGATTATCCAGAAGAGTATTGGGAGAATGTCATTTCGTCTGATGAAATCAGAGTAGAACTGTTTGGTAGAAACAAAACTTGTGTTTGGAGGAGACAGAATGCGTAGTTGCATCCAAAGAACACCACACCTACTGTGAAGCATGGGAGTGGCAACATCATGCTTTGGGGCTGGTTCTCTACAAAGGGATCTGGACGACTGATCTGTGTACATGAAAGAATGAATGGGGCCATGTATTGTGAGATTTTGACTCCTATCAGCAAGGGCATTGACGACAAAATGTGGATGGGTCTTTCAGCAAGATGAAACGTGGATGGATCTTTCAGCATGATAATGATCCCTAGCACACCACCAGGGCAATGAAGGATTGGCTTTGTAAAAAGCATATGAAGGTCCTCGAGTGACCTAGCCAGTCTCCAGATCTCAACCCCATAGAAAACCTTTGGAGGGATTTGAAAGTCTGTGTTGCTCAGTGACAGGCCAAAAACATCACTGCTCTTGAGGAGATTAGCATGGAGGAATGGGCCACCATACCACCAACAGTGTGTGCCAACCTTGTGAAGACTTACAGAAAACGTTTGACCCCTGTCATTGCCAACAAAGGATATATAACAAAATATTGAGATTAACTTTTGTTAATGACCAAATACTTTTTTTCCACCATAATTTTCAAAATAAATCTTGCCAAATCAGACAAGGTGATTTTTCTGGATTTTTTTTCTCATGTTGACTCTCATAGTTGTGGTCTACCTAAGATGTCAATTACATCCTTTTAAGTGGGAAAACTTGCATAATTGGTGGCTGACTAAATATTTTTTTCCCCACTGTAAATAGACAGCTGCAGGCTGATATTAATAGCCTAGGAAGCAGCCATGGTTATTGGTCACCCAAGACTAAAAATATCAGCTCTCAGTCACCCCAGAAATGTTGCATCCATTGGAAAAGAAGAGACTCCAGATCATTTTTTATTTATTTATAGTGCAGTAGTTGGCTGATGAATACTCACATTGTACTCCTGCTCTTGCTGCTATCAGCGACAGAAAGCCGTATGCTGATGAGAGTAGTACTCTCTCATCAGCCAATGCCTGTGACCAGACATAACCTTTTTACTGCCGGTCACAGCCGCTGTCATCTGACAGCGTGGGACCCTTGGCACTCTGGCTGGCGGTAATGATATTACCGCCAATTAGAGCCTGTGCTTGCCATGCTGTCACGCACAAGACAGTGTGGTAAACAATGGTGTGTTTGCACCCTCCATTCATCTAAATGGTGTCTGGGTTCAGGTTCGAGTTAGGGTACTATTCAAATACCCGAACCAAACTTTTTTAAATGATCGGGCTAACCCACCAGACCCAAACATCTACGGGTTCGCCCATCACTACTGCACTTATCTTCTGTTTGTCATTAGGAAATGGGCAGCATATTTGTTAACAGTACTTGCTTTATTGCACATGTCCTGGCTTAAGCAGGGGGACACATCTGGCACTGCAGGATCTGAGTCCCTGTGGCGTAGTGTGTTACTGATGGTAGCCTTTGTTACAGTGGTCCTAGCTCTATGCAGGTCATTCACTAGGTCCCCCATGTGGTTCTGGGATTTTTACTCACTGTCCTTGTGATAATTTTGGCTCCACAGGGTGAGATCTTGCATGGAGCCCCAGATCGAGGGAGATTATCAGTGGTCTTGTATGTCTTCCATTTTCATATTATTGCTCCAACAGTTGATTTCATCACACCAAGCTGCTTGCCTATTGCAGGTTCAGTCTTCCCAGCCTGGTGCAGGGCTACAATTTTGTTTCTGGTGTCCTTCGACAGCTCTTTGGTCTTCACCATAGTGAAGTTTGGAGTGTGACTGTTTGAGGTTGTGGACAGGTGTCTTTTATACTGATAACAAGGTGCCATTACAACAGGTAATGAGTGGAGGACATAGAAGTCTTTTAAAGAAGAAGTTACAGGTCTGTGAGAGCCAGAAATCTTGCATGTTTTTAGGTGACCAAATTCTTATTTACCACCATAATTTGAAAAATAAATCTTGCCAAATCAGACAAGGTGATTTTATAGATTTGTTTTCTCATTTTGACTCTCATAGTTGTGGTCTACCTGTGATGTCAATTACAGGCCTCTCTCATCTTTTAAGTGGGAGAACTTGCACAATTGGTGGCTGACTAAATACTTTTTTCCCCACTGTAGCTTTTGCTGGTTAGTGAATATAAGAGGTACTTCAAGTAATTTTTTGGGGGTCTCCCCTATAATAACCAGTAATGGCTAAGCTAGCAGCTGTGAGCTGAAATTAATAACCTGGTAACCTTTATGGATATTGCTCCATTCCCAGAATATTAAAGTTGGCTTTCACTCACTCACTCACTCACTCACGGAAAGCCCAACAAACAGGAACTCCATGCATGTGTCGAGCCTATCACAGAGCCGCGACACATGCAGCTGCAGAGCCGAACAGCTTATCAGGCTGTGCAATCCAGGAAGCTGGGTTCCCTCTGCAGCTTATTCGGTTAGCGCTATAGCTTGCTGAATAAGCACGGGCCTGAGCAAATTAGCTTAGCTCTAGTGCTGACAATAGGAAAAACAGTATTAACCCCATAGCTTCTGTAATGGCAGAACCACAAGTCTCAGGAATATTCTAAGATTAATCCTGCAAGCCTCACCAGCAACAAAGGTATGGCACTGCCTAGTGGCTAAAGCAGAAACAAGAACAGAAGTTACAACATTGCACCAAAGTGCAATAAATTGTAATGTCTACTGTAATTCAAGGGTCTTGTCCTGAGAAAAATAAGGCACATAAAACTCTACACTTCATGATCAATTCACTTTGTGCACTTACACAATCCTCCTTCTGGTCTTCCTCATACATCATTTAGACTCTATGTTGTCAAACAAGGGTCTCAAAACCTGAAATGTCCGGTGTGTAATAGATAGTAAATATGGCCAAATGCTTCCATCTGTTGTGCCACCAAAATACATTTTTTTCTGAGCCTGATTAGCTTTTTCACTTACAAAAATAACCACCTTAACCTTATTTGTATGATTATAGCAGTATTGTTTTTTTCCTTTCTTCCCAGGTTGACAGTTTTGAACTGGAAGCCGTGTCTCTTGGTGAACTGAGGAAAGTTGTACTTGGACATGACAGAGAAGGGTATGGAGCAGGAATGTATCTGAAGATGGTCACAATTAAAGAATCTCAAGACTCTTCTACTGAATGGGTTTTTCCATTGTGGAATTGGTTGGATAGTCACCTGGGTTTATGTCAGACAGTCTGCAAATTGTACACAACAGGTATGAATCGATCCACACTAGTACATATTTAGTAAGGCTTTAATAAGATCATGCAGTTAAGTTTATTCAGGGTTTTGTTTTTACCCCTTCACGATTTGTATGTAAAAAATCGTGTGCCTGACTTTGAAGGGAGTTCGCACACTGAGCCTGAAACTTTCCCTGCACATGAAGGCTGATTTGATCAGCCATCATGTGCCTTTAACAGCAGCAGGTGGAGCAGAGCACCTCCTGTTGCTGTCAACATGCTAAATGATGTCAATCTATGCTATGTTCAGCAAAGGCGATCAGACGATCTCAACTTCAAGTCCCCTAAGGGGACTATTAAGTACAGTAAAAAGTGGGGGAAAAAACATAAGTTCAAATCATCCACAATTTTTCCATATTAAAAATGAAAATTAAACAATAAAAAAATACATATATTTGGTACTGCTGTGTTCACAAAAGTATGATCTATCAAAATATAAAATAAATTAGTCAGATCGGTAAACGATGTATCGAAAAAAAGATCAGAACACCAGAATTATGTTTTTTTTGGCCTCCTAAACATTGCAATATTGCAATCAAATGCAATAAGAGGCAATCAAAATCTCATATCTACCCCAAAATTGTATCAGTAAAACATCAGTTCATGGCGCGAAAATTAAGCCCTCACACAGCTCCATACCCTGAAAAATAAAAATGTTATGGGCCTTGGAAAATAGCAACAAAACCTAAAAATTGTTTTTGTTTACAAATTTTTTTTAAAACAATTTGGCACTTAAGTAAAAAAAAAAACTATACATATTTGGTATCTGCGAATTCATACTGTCCTGTAGAATCTTATTGCCAGGTCAGTTTTACAGTGTACATGGTAATTTGAAAAAAAAACAAATTGTGGAAATGTACTTTTTTTTGCAATTTCAACACACTTGGACTTTTGTTACCATTTTCCAGTACATCATCTGGTAAAATGAATGATGTCATTCAAAGGTACAACTCGTATGGCTATATTGATGGAGAAATGAAAAAGCTATTACTTGGAAGAAGAGAAGGAAAAAATGAAAATAAAAAAATGGAAAATCACCTGGGATTGAAGGGGCTTATGGCTCAGTTCCCACTGAGCATTTAGTGCATGTTTGATGCTTCAGAATCGCTACAACAATTAGCTTACGTAAGCTACTTGCTTTTTTAATTGCGTTTTTAGGGTATGTAGTGGACACTTTATGCAGCATTTTCAGAGCAGAATCTGGGCAGAACCTCCCAAGTTCCAAGTTTTTGAGAAATTATATTGTTTTTGAGGAGGTTTTTGGAGCGTCTTTTTGTAGTTCTGATCCAAAACATCCTAAAAAAAACCCTCTGTGCATGCATAGTGAGTTTTTTGCATGAGTTTTATTGCATTTTTTCTGCCCTATTCTCCCTTTCTCTTCCTTACTCCATTGTAATGGACATCCAGGAGAAATCAGTGTTTGGAGTTTAGCACCACTGTCCGGTATGAACCCCGATCTTTTAAGTTTGGGTTCACTCTTTTCTAAGAACAATGCAAGCTGTGCATCTCAGTAACAGACCAGTTCTATCCACCACCGACACCTGGAACAGCTTATCGGTGGGAGTGTTATCGGTGTCGCACCCCCACCGATCAAATATTTATGACCTGTCCTGCAGATGGGCAATCAATGTGAAAGTCATAGATAACCCTTCAATTTTGGCCTTAACACTGTTGCCACAAATGAGCCCAGATGAGCGCAGATCTCGCTCTCGTGAACCTAGCCAGATTGTGAAGATTCTTCAATTTGCCAGCAGTTCTACTCAGGTGCTCTTTTTGCTATTCCTGTTCTACACAATTTCACATGAAAGCGAAAATATCCCTTTTTGATATACAAACTTACAACTGGGTATCTCACAAAGCAAAACTAAAAAGACCTGATTTGTCTAGGACAGTTTTCAAGAACTGTTGCCATGGTTACCATTAGTGCAAGACGTCTTAACCTGTAATGTGTCAAATAAATATTCCATGATTTTCTTTCTCATTTTACGGTCTTTTTCTTGTATTTTTCTGTTTTCTCATATTTAAGGCAGGAGATTATCAACAAGCCCCATACCTATCGCTCAGCTTGATGGCTTATGGATAATTGATATTTCTGGCTCTGGATTTGAGAGTGCTGAGAATCTGAACAGTTTTTCTCTTTCATTTTATGGTAATGGGGGTAAAGTACAAATGGAAGTAACAATTAGTGGGAACACGCTGCAGGTCAAGGTATTTATAACTCACTAACAATGAATTCCACTGTATGACAATATGAAGCAGACTTCTGTTGTATTACACCCCTTATATTTTGTGTGTTCTGACTGTTCCTAGTTTCCTACATTATAGTGATTTGTAAAAACGTAGTACGCATGCATTATGCAACCTCAAAGGAGCCTGCCATCATGTTTGTTATTTAAAAGGGTAGTGCATTAAATAACATCTATAACCTATAGATAGATGATAAATGTACGGTAAGTGCACATGTTGTGGACTGCTGTGCGGAATTTTCTGCGCGGAATCTGCATCTCTTGGCAGAATCCGCAGGTCAAAATCCATTTTTTTATGCGGATTTCCTGCGGATTTGGCCTGCGTTTTTACACCTGTGGATTCCTATAATGGAATGGGTGTAAAAACTCTGCGGAATCCTCACAAAGAATTGACATGCTGCAGAAAAAAACGCTGCGTTTCCGTGCAGATTTTTCTGCAGCATGTGCACAGCAAATTTTTTTTCCCATAGAAATTCATTGTAATATCTCTATGTGTTACTTGCATGATATGCTGCATGTTCTCAAACTGCACCATCATTTTTGATTTGTTTTCCCCCATCTACTTCAATGGAGAACAAAGTGGGAATGAAAACAGCTATTCTGCATCCTGCAGAAGTGGAATCCTGCAAAAAAAATCAGCCAAACATTCGGGGTGACGTTCTCATGTCTCCTTAGTCTATGCTTGCTTAGATCCGAAAACTATATTAATCACTATTTAGCCATCAAAATGTATACGGTACATCAAACTTTTGCAAATTGAATACACATGTATACCTTTTTTGGGTTGTGTTTACAAACCCCATTTTGCAATTCTATTTCTCTGTTCCGTTCTAGGAACGGATTTACACCAGATCGGTTCTCAGCATGAATTCCCTTTCTACGTTCCTACAGCAGTACAAAGAAATAAAATAGCAAAACTCAAGTGGGAACAGAGCCTTATAGATTTGTTAGAAAGATCAGGCTCAGACTGGCCCATAGCAGCACAACTGAAGCCCCTGATAAGCCCTTGTGCAAGGGTGGGTCACCCCTTCTACCAGGAGCAGTACATGACATAGTACATTTCAAGCTGTATAGAGGCAAAGGCAGCCCCAATTATATAGAAAACTACCCAGTTTATTATTATACAGAAGCATAGGCTGAGATTGCAAAAAAAGAAACAGCTGATTACATACGAGTTGTATCCTCTATCCCCAGGCCCCACCTTCTCTACACTACCATAAGGGTACCTTTCAAACCAGTCAACTTGCAGCTCTGTGCTGTTGCTGAAGGCCTGTTGACTGTTGTTTTGCATCATGTTTCTCTGGATCATTGCGTTAATTGGTTATTCCCATGTTATCAAATTGGTAAAGTTAGTTAGGCAGCATGAAAATAAGCATGTTGGCAGTTAGACAGTATGAAAATAAGCAAGTTTGCAAGTGACTTACTTTTTCTATCTGCGGTCCTTGTGCTATGATGAGAGCTTTTGTCTTGTTGTTTAAAGCTTGTTGACAAGGTGACTGACCACCAAAAGGTGGCCAAACATATGTAATTGCCTCATTGAAGCATGGACTAAAAAGAGTATGCTCCTCAGATCCCATCCTTCTCTCTCTAGACCAAGTTCTATAGAGCTGTTTGACAATGCTGCTTACCTTCCCCTCCCTGTCAGCTCCTAACCCCAAACTGCTGCTATCAATCCTGTGTAAGGAGGTCAAGGGCCTAGCCCTGTAGAAGTGTATATTGGTTGTATTCCTTACATGTTTGTGTGCGGTATGAATATCATGTGTATATGTGTGTTTGGGGCCACATGGCATTAGGTTGTTTAGTTAGGTGTAATATTAGAAAAGGGCCACTAGATGGGGCACTGAGCACAACTAGTGAGAAGACCGTTAGAAGGGTTAAATTAGAGGAGTGGCTAGACAGGAACAAAAAGGAGACAGTTTTTCCCTCCGTGAGTTAGTTGAGCAGAGGGTAGCCATACTGGACAGTGGAGTACAGCGAAGACCTACAGCAGTAGCCAGTGAGGAAGGTCACTGGAGGTCCAACAGTTAGAGATTGGGAACTGCAGGACTAGTGAGACTAATGGAGAAGTCTCAGTGGTCAAGTCAGCTAGCAAGGAAGAGATGAAGTGACAACCAAGCCAGTCTATGGAAACCCGCCCGTGTCTGGAATTGTCAAGCCAGGGAGGTCAGTGGGTGAGCCTCCTGTAGAAGTGGCAGCTGGAGTACGGGAGCTGTGTGAAGAGTCTAGTGAGCTGCAAATCTAGGACATGTACAGGAGCAACAGTGCCGTAAAGGAGTGAGCTGTAACAGATAAGACAGGTACCTTCGTGGGCTGAAGTCAGTCTCAGGAAGAAGGGTCATAGTTCCGTGATCACCGTGTTCCGTGTGACGTGTCCGCTTGCTTGTGTGGTTCATACAGGTGAAGCGGAGGAAGGAGTAACGTACTGCTGTAGATGAAGATGTATAGCTGTTATCGAGTGAAGAGTCCTGTAGCCATTGTGGATATGCTGTGACTTGAAGAGAATAAAGCTGAGTTGTTAAAGATGTTTTCCCTTCACCCATGACAGCACCACCTGAGAGAGGGATCCGCCCCGCCAGGACAGGAACCTACTGAGACCTAAGGGGCGGCACCTCTCCCCTGCTTCAGTTGGGTTCCTGTCCTGGAAGGCACCCCACTGTCGGCGGTACCTGTCATGGGTGAAGAAAAGAAGATGGACCCAGCCCCGTCCTGGCGCAGGAAGAACAGGTGTCTCACCTGCAGCGCCGGCCGTCGGGTGCTGGATGCGCAGTCCCCGGGCCCTCCGGGGTTCCGGGTTCGTGCGGGCATCGGTGGGATCCCCGGGGTCTGCGGGAAGCCCCCACCGCGCCGCCCTCCCCTCGCGCACGCCGCATCTCGATCCCCATAGCAGGGGAGAGACGCTGGCTTCTTCCGGCCGCTGATGTCAGTGGCACGTTGCATGCTGGGTGCGCCGGCTGACGTCAGAGAAGGGCGACGGTTTAATGGCGCCGGGTGCGACGCCGGCCAGCTTTTCTGAAGCGGTCAGCCGGCGGTCGCAGGGGGGTGGTAGAGAGACGCTCACCTGAGCGGAGGCGCGGTATTTAAAAAGAGAAGACGGCAGCAGACGGCGGTGCAACATGGAGTCAGTGCAGGAACGTTCAGCGTCCCTGCCTCCCTCTCAGCCCTCTGGCAGAAAGCATGGAAGCCATTCCAGCAGCAGTCGCCCCAGCCGCAGGTCGGGGGACTCCTCAAGATCCAAAGAGCGCAGGTCACGTGCCCCGACGCAGCCTCCGAGTCCGGTACCCTTGATTTCGGGTGGTGAGTGATCTTCGTGAATGTTAGCAGGTCAGAAATGGAAGGCTCAATTAAGTCCCTATTGAAAAAAGGGAAAAAAAACAGGAAGGATCCCCCTAGTTCCCCCTCGGATTCCGCGTCAATATCATCTCAGGCGGAAAAATCATCCTCCTCAGACTCCTCAGACAGCGACATGGGGGGTAAACCATGTTTCACTGTAGAAGACACGGACGCCCTCCTAAAGGCCATTAGAGCTACAATGGGCCTACAGGAAGAAAAGGCGGCTAAAACCCTAGAGGATGTTATGTTTGGGGGGCTTCAGGAGAGGAAAAAACGAACCTTTCCAGTAAACGAGAAGATCCAGGCACTTATTGAGAAAGAGTGGAAAAAGCCCGAAAAATCGGGGGCCCTTCCATCCACTTCTAAGAGACGATATCCCTTCGAGCATAAGGATGCAGAGATATGGGAAAAAATCCCCAAAATAGATGCAGCAGTGTCCAGGTCCTCCAAAAGGTCGGCCCTGCCCCTGGAAGATGCAGGGGTTCTTAGAGACCCGCTAGACAAGAAGGCGGTCTCATATTTGAGGCACGCATGGGAGGCGACAGCAGGAGGACTAAAACCGGCGATAGCGGGCACTTGCACGGCACGCTCCCTCATGATCTGGCTGCAGCAGTTAGAAGAAAAGCTGGCTTCAAGGGTCCCAAGAGAGAAAATCTTATCGGAGATGTATCTCTTGCACGGGGCAGCAGCTTTTTTGGCCGATACCTCGGCGGACTCTATGCGGATGACAGCCAGGGCAGCATCACTATCAAATGCTGCTAGACGCGCGTTATGGCTTAAGGGTTGTCCGGGTGACCTTCAGTCCAAGGCCAAATTATGCTCTCTCCCCTGCGACGGTCGATTCTTGTTCGGCAAGAACTTGGACGATATACTGGAGAAAGCAGGCAATAAGAAAAAAGGCTTCCCCAGATTCCCTATGGATCAGAGGAGACAGCCCTTTCGGAGGGGGAGATTCAATAGGGGGCGCCCTCCCGCTGACAGGAGAAGATGGGAGGATAAAAGAAAAAAAGAATCGGGATTTATGTTTGGTGGAGGCACCTCCACCTCAAAGAAGTCGGCACAGTGACGCCAGTATTCCAGTGGGGGGGAGATTGGCACTCTTTTTCCAAACCTGGGAGAAGATCTCCTCCAACGCCTGGATCCTAACCATCCTAACAGAAGGCCTGAAAATTCCCTTCATTCGTCAGCCAAAATCCGTGGTCGTCATCACACCCATCAGGAAGGTGACCGAAGAGCAGGTGGCCTTAGAAACAGAGATCCTGAGCCTGATAGACAAGCAGGTACTCTCCGAGGTACCACGCCTACAGGAAGGGAAGGGGTTCTATTCACCCCTTTTTCTAATAAAAAAACCCGATCAAACATTCAGGACAATCATAAATCTCAAACGGCTCAATCTATGGATAAGGAACTCGACCTTCAAGATGGAATCAGTAACTACGGCGGTGAAGCTGCTACACCAAGATTGCTTCATGGCCGTAGTCGATTTAAAGGATGCGTATTATCACATCCCTATCCACCCAGATTACCAGAAATACTTGAGGGTAGCACTTTATATTCAAGGCACACTAAGGCACTTTCAGTTCAGGGCTCTTCCATTTGGCATATCTATAGCCCCGAGAGTTTTCACCAAGGTCATAGCAGAAGTGACTGCCTTTCTCTGGATTCACGACACGGTCATAATACCATACCTGGATGATTTTCTCACAAGTAGGCAGCTCAGAGGACCACTGTACAGCGCAGTTGACCCAGGTTATCAACACCTTGCAGGAATTAGGGTGGATAGTCAATTTCAAAAAATCAAAATTGCAACCCCTAAAAAAACAGACCTTCCTAGGATTCGTACTAGACTCAGAAAAGCAAGAGTGTCTGCTCCCAGAGTCCAAAATAGAAAAGGTGCAGAATCTGGCCTTCACGGGCCAAAACCAACCACGTATGACTTTAAGAAGAGCAATGTCCCTGCTAGGTACCCTAACATCCTGTATTCCGGCGGTCAGGTGGGCTCAGTTTCACACCCGGCAACTCCAGTGGGAGATATTAACAGCACAAAGATCGCTAAGAGGGCGTTTAGAAGGAAAGCTGGAGCTTTCCTTAAAAACCAGAGACTCTCTCAATTGGTGGCTGGACAAGAGAAATCTGACCTTGGGAATACCGTGGGACAGACAGACGTCAGATATAATCTTAACAGATGCAAGCTCCTCGGGGTGGGGGGCACACCTAAGGGGCATCATAGGTCAGGGTTCCTGGATGCGTCAAGAAAGGGAAGCATCCTCCAACCTGAGAGAACTGTGGGCAGTGAGCAAGGCCCTAAGTCACTTCATTCCGCTACTCCAGGGTCGAAATGTACGCATCATGTCAGACAACAAGGTAGTAGTGGCATACATCAACCACCAAGGAGGGACAAGATCACACTCCTTAATGGAAGCGGCGACAGACATTCTGAGCAGAGCAGAAGAACACCTACACTCCTTGACAGTCTTACATATAAAAGGGGCAGAAGACATAGAGGCAGACTTCTTGAGTCGCAATACCCTGAAGCAGGGGGAATGGGCGCTAAACCGGTCCATTTTTCAAAAAATAACTCAGCTTTCGGGGAAACCGGTGATAGACCTCTTTGCCAACAAACACAACAGGCAAACAGAAAGGTTCTGCTCTCTAAACCCGAGAGAAAAACCATGGGCAGTGGACTCGTTGCACATCCAGTGGAACTTCAGGCTAGCTTATGCGTTCCCCCCAGTGGCTCTGATCCCAACAGTTGTCAGAAAAATCAGAAACGATCAGGCCAGGGTAATTCTAATAGCTCCATTTTGGCCAAAAAGGCCCTGGTTTGCTCTGCTACGAAGGATGTCCCTCTCCGATCGATGGGTTCTGCCAGAAATCCTGGACCTACTAGCTCAAGGTCCAATTTTCCATGCTCAGGTCAAAGGATTCCATCTGACGGCGTGGAATTTGAAAGGTCGCTTTTAACGGATAGAGGGTTCTCCCCTGGGTTGGTGGCCACCCTGCTAAAGAGTAGGAAACCAGTGATGACTAACATCTACGGCAGAACATGGAACAAGTTCCTGCAGTTCTTAGGTAGGCCGTTAGGAAAAGATCCCCCGATTAATGCCATCCTGGAGTTCTTACAATCGGGGTTGCAGATGGGGTTAGCAGTGAACACACTTAAAGTTCAGGTCTCTGCACTAGGGGCGCTCTACAACTGCAAATTGGCATCAAATAGATGGGTAGCCAGATTTATTAAATCCTGCCATAGAGCTAGGCCTATCCCAATACCCCGGATAGCCCCCTGGGATTTAAACCTAGTGCTAGAAGCCCTTACAAAAGATCCGTATGAGCCATTACATCAGCTACCCCTAAAGTTTCTGACCCTAAAAACAATCCTGTTAGTGGCCCTCACGTTAGCCCGCAGGATAAGCGATTTACAGGCCCTCTCAGTAAATCCACCTTATACGCAAGTCTTTCAGGATAGGGTAGTGTTAAGAACAGACCCCGCTTATCTGCCCAAAGTAGCATCAGATTTCCATCGGGGCCAGGAAATTGTCCTTCCATCTTTTTGCGAGAACCCAAAAAATCTGGGGGAGGAAAAGTTCCATAATCTGGATGTTAAGAGAGCTCTCGTAGAATACATATCTATGACTAGCCAGTGGAGGAGGTCCCAGTCCCTATTCGTAGCTTTTCAGGGTGCCAGGAAAGGCTATGGGGTTTCAAAAGGGACTATTGCTAGATGGATTAGGGAGGCCATCAGTGTAGCTTACACAGCTAGTGGTATCCCGATTCCTGACGGCATCAAAGCTCATTCCACCAGAGCCGTGGCGACCTCCTGGGCCGAAAAAGCAGAGGTATCGATTGAACAGATTTGTAAGGCCGCTACCTGGGCCTCACCTTCAACCTTCTTTAAGCACTATAGGTTGAATCTATCCTCCTCTGCTGACTTAACCTTCGGTAGAAGGGTGCTGCAAGTGGTGGTCCCTCCCTAAGGTGTTTCGAATCTCCAAAAATCTCTCAGGTGGTGCTGTCATGGGTGAAGGGAAAACCACCATGGTTACTTACCGGTATCCGGTTTTTCCGGAACCCATGACAGCACCCGTATATTCCCCCCCTTTTCACTGTATGGGTGTGCACAATTAGTAGGGTGTTTTTTGAGTGTTGTGGTGTTGGATTAAACATGTAACTAACCGGGAAGTCCTCTCAGTGCTCTGTAACCCAACTGAAGCGGGGGAGAGGTGCCGCCCCTTATGTCTCAGTAGGTTCCTGTCCTGGCGGGGCGGATCCCTCTCTCAGGTGGTGCTGTCATGGGTTCCGGAAAAACCGGCTACCGGTAAGTAACCATGGTGGTTTCCAGCCTCTGCCTGCAGTCAATTGAGTCCTCAAAGTGAACAGCATACCGGAGATGGAATCGCCTCCAGCACAGGGCGTACTGGAGCGACTGCAGAAGCAACCCCCCGGCGGCCATAGTATTACACCTGCAAAATCACAAGTACCCAATAGCTGCTTGAGCAGTTCTCCTAATCACTGTTCACTGTCCCCATGAACAGCTGGGCCATGTATTTGTTCACTATATATAAATATAGAGATAACAGTGCAGAATTTGGAACAAGCGCACTGTCAAAATAGCACATTTAGGTCAGCAGAAAGACGATGCTGAAACAGAATCTGAGAATGTGTAGCATACTAATGAAGAATGAAGACAAAGCAGGTTATTAAAATAAAGAAAAAAAATGATTTCTTGCATTGTAATGATTGAAGTATTTTCGTATATATTGGTTTAGAAATTTAAGTTACCCCGTCATCCACATATCCGATTCCAATTAATTGAAATGAATAGGAAAAGTGCATTTAACCTGCTGATGGTGCCACCTTCCTGGAAGGACCTGCCAACTCATCACCATCAGCTCCACTTACCTCTCGTGCGGATATGATTGACACAAGACAACCCATTTTATTGTTTTTTCCTCTGGCATTTCATTAACCATTTACCCTCCTGTTTTAATTTCAGGATGAACTACAAGTGGGCACGTTCTTTAAGG
The DNA here is from genome assembly GCF_039654945.1 of Dendrobates tinctorius. Taxonomy (NCBI): domain Eukaryota; kingdom Metazoa; phylum Chordata; class Amphibia; order Anura; family Dendrobatidae; genus Dendrobates; species Dendrobates tinctorius. Next base: position 24,965,743 of record NW_027361750.1, on the reverse strand, counting down.
TTCAGGCTTCTTGGTCACATACACAGGTGTTCCAGTCATGGCATTTATCCTCAATACACATGAAACACACAGTGACGAATCAGGAGATGTGGCTCAGTTTTCAATGCTGGATGAGACCTAATGAGGACAGATGTGTCGAAATACCAGCACTGTATCCATATAAAGATCCCCTCCCAGGTGAATATTGGCTTTTTCATTTTTCTATTACATATCCACATGGTGTGAAATTACATTTAATGAAAATGTGCATGAAAATTATTTCCAGTGGTGGAATACACAATTTCTATACACACCGGAGATCAAATGACTGGAAGGAGCGTCGGCCGAATGTACATCTGCATGCAAGGTGAACATGGAGAATCAGGAAAAAGAGTTCTCAATGTGTCTGTCAATGATGTCATTTCTTTAACCAAAGGACAGGTAATGCTCAGGGACAGTATTTTGGGTTGGCTGTGTAAATGTAATAAGGTAATTATGATAGTTCCTTTAATTTCTGCACTCTATATGCCCAGCTCAGTAGTTCATGAGTTGAGTGCTCAAGGACCACACAAAAACACAATATATTTCAATGTGTGAATGCTACCCATGCTGTAAGTTTTGTAATTCCTTATTCTGTATTATAGGATACACCCAACTAAAGGGGTATTGATCTTTTACCTTCACAACCACAGCAATTCATCATAGCATAGATTCCATGCACACTGTCTAGATTCCTCTATTTGCCCCTTGTAAGTCGGCTGCCATGTGTCCTGCAAAATATAAACCCTCACGCAACTCTTTTTACAGACAAAAATAAAGTAATATAGACAGGGAATGATTTTTTAAAGGCTTGTTTTAGTAAAAGTAGTAAAAAAAAACAAAATAAATTTGGTATTCTCATCATATTGATGTGCAGATAAAAAGTGACATATTAATTCATTCTGCATTGGGAGTGGTATTATAAAAAATCAAAGAAAAAGTGAACATCACAAATGATTGTTTTTTTTGCTCATTTCACCACTCGAAAAGTGTAATCAAAAGTGGTCAAAAAGTAATTTGCAGTGGCATCAGTTGCCTGCTCTTGGGGCAGAACAAATATTCTGCACCACTTAAACCATGACACATTAGTACTTATAAACACAGGATTTGTAATTTTAGGAAAATACTTACGGTAAGTAATTATATTTTGACCTAGTTTGTTCAGATTAAAAAAATAAAATACAAAATTATACACGTTTACTTTATTATTACTTACAGTATATTGTTTTTCATGCAATTATTTTACTTCCCTAACTTTATCCCTAAACCTAACCCAGTCCCTATCCCTAAAACTAACCATAACTCTGATCTGATCCTTAACCATAACTCTAGCTGGGAAAAAGAAAAAGGGTAAAAATATAAATGCAGCTCAAAGTAGTGAATGAAGACAGCATTGATTGATGTGCAATGCACTTGCCTCAATACTATTTTCATTCATTAGGTGCTAATCTTCTGTAAATTGTAGCACTGGAGAACAGTTTGTAATTGTCTGCTGCGCTCTACATTGAAGATGCATTACTGCCATAGAAAATTGGGGGAAAAAGGGGGAAAAAAAGCGCTATGTATTGTATATATGAAATTTTAATCTGCAAAAGTTTCTATGAAAAAATACAGAAGAAAAAAAGGTACTTAGCACATAAATTGGCCAATAGTAACATACATAGTAACATAGTTTTGAAGGCTGAAGGAAGACCTTATGTCCATCTAGTTCAGCCTATTTTTAGTGCAGCTGTTCTGCATTGTTGATCCTGGGGAAGGCAAAAAACCCACAGAGTAGAAGCCAATTTTCTCCATAGGGAAAAAAATTCCTTCCCCTAAGCTGGGTCTACCATCTACCTATAATATTCTGTTATTCGTAAATTTCTATACTGTTGCTCACAAGAAAAGCATCCATTCCTTTCTTAAATTCATTCAGTGAGTTGGCCATCACCACTTCCTCAGGAAGAGAATTCCAGAGCCTCACTGCTCTTACCGTGAAGAACCCTCTTCTATGCTGGTGCAGAAATTGTCTTTCCTCCAAACGAAGAGAATGCCCCCTTGTTCTTGTCACAGTCCTTGGTGCAAACAGTTCATTGGAGAGATCTCTGTATTGCCCTCTGATATATTTGTACATATATATTAGGTCTCCCCTAAGTCTTCTCTTTTCTAGAGTAAATAGACCTAATTTTGATAACCTTTCTGGGTATTGTAGTGAACCAACTCCATTTATCATTTTAGTAGCCCGCAATATATGTGTGCCCAACTGCCACGCCAAGGCATCTTTCGAAAGTTGGGTCCCTGTCCTGTTTTGTCACCTCTCCTGGGCAAAAAAGCCTTTTTTGCCCATTAGATGTGACAAAACAGGACAGGGACTCAACTTTCGAAGGACGCCTTGTACTGACCTGGAGAATCATATTGCCCGGTGAGTTTTGCCATATAGTGAACATGGTAAATAAAAAAAACAAAAAATAATGGTGGAATTGCACTTGCAATTTTTTTTCTGCCTGATTTCCAGTGCATCATATGCTAAAATGAATGGTGTCATTCAAAAGTAAAACTCGGTCCACAAAAAACAATCTTTCATACGGCTATGTGGACAGAAAAATGAAACGTTATGATTCTTGGAAGAAAAGGGGGGGATAACCCGGAAAAATGCAAGTTCATGAAGTGGGTAATATGTAAAAAGAATAGCTACACAACTCAAAGAAATGATGGTCCAAAACTCATTTAATGTGAAGACTGGAGCCATATTTGAGAATGTACTGGGTAAGGACCAGGCCAATCCAGTACTGAAAAGAAACAGAGTCAAGCAGCATTCCCGCTGGTTCCTACATATTATTACTTTATTTTATTAGTTCTGCAGCATATTACTATTTAGAAATGAAAATCTGATGCTCTCGAATCTTATATCGTATATCTAACTCCACATCTAGAAATATGGCTTGAGATATGCGGCAAGGAAATTTAGTTTTGTCATGACTTCCTTTCCTTGAAAATGATAAAAATGATATTCTTTAGAAGCTGACACATAGCAATGAAAGGTCTTGTATTCATACCATTCTCTCAGGTTCATACAACACACGGGATAAAGAATAAGCACTGCTCTACTATTTGTAACCCACAGGCGAAGCAGTGGTGATCGTGACTCCTTAGGAGCTGATTACTAGCAACAGAATGGCCACACATAGATATGAACTGCTAGGTTATACCTGAGCCTTCACATAAAACCTATATACGGTGTACAGGCATTCTGCTTAGCGGCAGGAAGGTTTGTGAAGGTATATATTATTCTGTGGCGAGTCCAGCAGCATTGTGTATTATGTGCTTTTCTAACATTCATAAGCTAAACCGGTAAATAACCCCATTCTTTAGCTGCATTATATGAACGAACAAATATACAACATCTAGAATAGGCATAACATATTGTGAATAGATGGCTACACATGTTTAATGGAGCACTTCAGTCAAAGCTGCAAATGCACATTAGAAAACAGGCTCAGACCGACCCAGTATCCCCCAGTGGGCCCCTGAGCCGGGGTATAACTATTTCACTTGCAGATGCTGTGAACGGGGGTATAACTATTGCAGTCACAGAGAGTATAGTGGGGGCTCCCTGATACCAGCACTAGTTTCAGCTAAATAGGTTTCCTTGGGTGCATATCCAGTTGAAAGGAATTATGCCACCAGCCTATCAGAGGCCGACACCAGAAGGTGGTGATGGCGCTATTATGTCACTGCATTGTGCCACCTTTGAGGTGCAATGGAGAGAGAAGAAAGAGCTGCTTGTCATGGGAGCAGGAACAGGTTCTTTTTTTAATTACTATTTAAAGAGCGCCAAAGAGGGAGACGTTAGCCAGTATTGGGACCACAATGTTGGACATTATACTATATGGAGGCCGGAGAGGGTGCATTATATTATATAGAAAACAGAGAGGGGAGGCCAAAATGGGGGATATTAAATTGTATGGAAGCCAGAGAAGGAGACATTCACTATGGGGCCAAAATGGTGGACATTATACTATATGTGGACCAGAGAGGGGGACATTATAGAGCCACAACATTAACAATGCCCCTCAATGTGGTGCAGTAACAATGTCTCTTTTGTGGCATCATACATTAATCGTTATTAGTTTATGTGGCCACAATTTTTGATTTTGCAACTGTATCAAGGCGTAGACTATTACTGTATGGGTAACACAGCGGAGGGGATATTACTGTTGTATTTGAGCGTAAAGGTGGACATTACTGTGATTTTGGACACAAAGGTGATTTTTCCTATTGTATAGGGGGCCACAAACAGGGACATAAGCATTAATATTTATGGGGGTTACATAGGGAGACATATGTACTGTGAAAGGCTTACAGAGGACATCACTACAGTAAAATATTTTATTTGAGGGGATACTTATGTTGTGGTATAAGTGAAGTAAGGTAATATCATTTTTTTCCTAGTGTTTTTTAATGTTTGCGTTTTTTAAACTGCTGCGGCCAAACATTTACATAGTTAATAGTGAAATATACCATGCAACACTTTTTGTGTGTATTTAACTACTTTGGTGTATTCTTTAAGTGACTGGGATTTTTTTTACAAAACCCATCTTGCTCTTCATGATTTTTAGATGTTTTCCCACAATAATATAACAGCAGTGTAATGTCAGATTCGTAGCACAATTGTCCCCTGAAGACAAACACGGTCCCCTAATTATTCACACCTCTGATCAAACTATTATGGTAACAATATCATCCTCTTCTTTAATGCCTTGGCAAAGGACCTCTATCATGTGACTATGGTGTAACTAAAGGTTCTAGACCCTAAATTTGTAGTTGTTATTTTGCCACATTTTGAACAAAAAAGCCTGTAGTTTTCGATTTATACGGAACCACAATTTTGGTGGGATTATGTGCAAAAAGTGGCAAAAACTCACAGACAAATTAAAGGCGAGGCATGAGAAACTTTATTCATTGGTATATACAGCTGAATTGATTGCCAGACAGTAATTGTCCATTTCTCTCATAGTCTACTTTCTGTAATTGTTCCTAGCACCACCGTCCTTTGGTTGATTGACAGTGGGTTCATACTGGTACGCAGTCACAGATGTGTCAATCATCCAAAAGGGGGCATCACTAGACAGGTAAAAGAGCTTGAGGATGAGGAGCTGGAAGTGCATCGTCACACCCCAGTGCACTTCCAGATTATAAAGGGAATATGGTAACTGTCTTATCTTTTAAAAGCCTAATCACTTTTATCTATGGTTTGATGGGTCACAAGTTTCTGAAATGTTCTCTTTAAGAACCTGGTATTTTACTGATTTTATTAATTTGAGTAACTGTTACTATACGTTGTCCTTTTTTAGAAGGCCCATAATGTATAAAAATTTGAAAACTATTTTAATACAGAAATTATCCATTAAATACATTTTAAGACATGATAAATTCATTAAAGGTCCAAAGGTTGGATTGTAAAACTTTACAGTCCTCACGACAACTGCAGGAATGGTGCAGCCATGGAGGGTTTGTAGATATCCAAATTACCAAGCACATGGATGTTCCCAAATACACAAACAAAATGCTCCACTGCAGCCAGGAATGCAAACTTCATCTTCACGTAGTTTAAATGCCTCGCTGGTATATAAGTGCAGACTTCCTGTAAATAGAGGTAATTTCAGGGCTTTCACAAAACACGGGCTGTTATAAAAAAATAAAACCTGCGTACTCTCATGAGGACAGTTTATCCTTCTGTCTGAAAGATCTATTAATTAGGAATGAATAACCGCTGATGCCCATAAACCTGAGGAACTGTTACAGGACTTTATCAGTAATTTGCAAATACGCTGGCAGCATGCTGTATAAATGTTTTAAGGAATAGTAAAGCATTTAATAGCAGCCAAACCTAGCTTGTGCTCCCGTTATAGGACTATTAATCACAGGGAAGTATCTCTTCCACATGTGGAGGAAGACAACTTTTATTCAGCTTCTGCTTTAGACATATAACGGATACCATGGTTTTTTTGCACCCATTTTTAGATATAACTGTACCTAACATAACTTTTTTTAAGGTTTACATTTATTGAATAATTGTAAATATATTGATTAATTCACCTTTTAAAAAGCTATGTCTTAAAGGGAATCTGTCGTCAGATTCATGCTGCCCTAACCTCGGGCAGAATGAATCAGACAGTGGCTGCAGAACTGCATCAAGGTATTAAAGGGGATCTGTCACCATGTTTTAGCTACCTTATCGGAAAGCAGCCTGATGTAGGCAAAGAGAAGCTGAATCCAATGATTTATCACTTAGATTACTAGGTGCAGCTGTTCCGACACAATCATAGTTTTTAGATTTAGCAATACAACAGAGCCAGGGGAGCTAACCCCACCCACAAAAGACTCACTATATGCATTTTCTATAGACGTAAACCCCTTCACGACATGCGCCTTACTAGTACAGCGTATGGCGCGTCCCTCCCTCTGAGCCCACATCTTTCCCAGCACGTCAGCTGTTTTGAACAGCTAACATGTGCCCTTAACAGCCGCAGGTGGAATCGTGATCTACCCGAGGCTGTTAACCCGTTAAATGGCGCTGTCAGATGTTGAAAGCGGCATTTAATGTGATCACGACAGAAGCGCGTCACTAATCCCACCCATCGGTGACCCCCTCACATGATAGCAGGTCTTCAATGGGTCGGCATGACAACCAGAGGTCTCTAGCAGACCTTTATGGTTGTCATTGAAGGATTGCTATAAGCGTCGCCCAGTGGTCAGCGCTCATAGCAAGTGAGAATTTCTGCTAAATACAGGCAAAATCTGATCATCGCCTGTGTGTAGCAGAGGCGATCGGGTTACTGTAGCTTCTAGTCTCCCAAGGAGACTATCTAAGCACGCCAAAAGTAAAAAAAAAATTAAAATATAAAAAAGAAAAAAAAATTAAATTTCAAGTCACCTCCCTTTCGCCCCATTCAAAATAAAGCAATCAAAAAAAAAATTATACACATATTTGGTATCGCTGCACTCAGAATCGCCCGATCTATCAAGCTATAAAAAGAATTAATCCGGTCGGTAAACAGCGTAGCAAAAAGAAGTCAAAACTCCAGAATTATGTTTTTTGGTCGTCACAACATTGCATTAAAATGCAATAACGGGCAATCAAAAGATCATATCTGTACCAAAATGGAATCTCTAAAAACATCAGCTCGGCACACAAAAAATAAGCCCTCACCCAACCCATTCACGAAAAATGGAGACGCTACCGGTATCGGAAAATGATGTAATTGTTTTTTCATAAACTTTGGATTTTTTTTCACCATTTAAACAAAAAAGAACCTAGATATGTTTGATATCTGCGAACTCATAATGACCTGGAGATTCATAAAGGCAGGTCACTTTTTGCATTTGGTGAACATGGTAAAAAAAAAATCCAAAAAACAGTTGTGGAATTACACTTTTTTGGCAATTTCACCGTACTTGGAATTTTTTTCCCGTTTTTGAGTACACAACATTGTAAAACCAGTGGTGTTGTTCAAATGTACAACTAATCCCGCAAAAAACAAGCCATCACACGGCCATATTGATGGAAAAATATTAAAGTTATAGCTCTGGGAAGAAGGGGAGCGAAAAACAGAAATGCAAAAACTAAAAATTGCTACAGGGGAAGCCAGGGGAAGAGTCTTGAGGAGATCATTTGCATATTCCCAGTGCCTTCTGGGATAAGTGAAGAGTCTCCGCGAGCTCAACGATCACTGGGTTTTGGCTGCTGCAGCTGAAAAGAGGAAATCGGAAAACCAGGGGAAGAGTCTTGAGGAGATCATTTGCATATTCCCAGTGCCTTCTGGGATCTCAACGATCACTGGGTTTTGGCCGTTGCAGCTGAAAAGAGGAAATCGGAATTTTGGCTCATCTTTGATCGTTTTTAAGAAATCTCAAGATGGAAGAGGCCAGGAGCCATTTGGTGAGCTGCATTTCTTGCTACATGTTCACAGATTTACCAGTGGAAAAGCCAAACTTCACATGTCACAAATGCAAGCTTGTGTCCCTGTTGGAGGAAAAGTTGCAAAATCTCGAAGAGAGGTTAGCTACGTTGAAGATCATTAAGGAAGGTGAAGAGTTCTTAGACAGAGCAGAATTATCTCTTCATGTTACAGAAAGAGAAGAAATTCGAAGTGCACCTGAAGAAACAGAGGAATGGAGACATGTGACCCAGAGAAGCAGGAGGATCAGGAGGCAGTCAGCACCCATACTGCTCAGAAACCAGTACCAGGCTCTCACGCAGGAAAACAATGAAGAAATACATCAGGATAAGACTTTGCCAACAAACAACAACCTTGTACACCTTCAGAGTCCTCCCGGATGGAGAAAGAAAAATGTTGTGAAGAAGAAACGGAGAGTGGTGGTCATGGGGATTCCCTGTGGAGAGGAACAGAGGCAGCTATCTGCAGACCGGATATAACTTCAAGAGAAATGTGCTGTCTTCCAGGTGCAAAAATTAAAGATGTGTCTGACAGGATATCAGGACTCTTCAGACCTACAGATGACTACCCATTCCTGCTACTACATGTGGGGATAAATGACACCGCAAGAAACGACCTGGAAACCATCTGCAGAGACTTTGAAGACTTAGGCAAGAAAGTGAAAGAACTGGGAGCGCAGGTGGTCTTCTCTTCCATCCTCCCAGTGGATGGCCATGGAACAAGGAGGTGGAATAAGATTCTGCAGGTGAACAACTGGATACGTCGATGGTGCCGTCAGCAACGATTTGGATTTCTGGATCACGGAGTGAACTACTTATACGATGGACTACTTGCTAGAGATGGGGTGCACCTTACGAAGACTGGAAAGCATGTATTTGGAAGTCGCCTTGCTACACTTGTAAGGAGAGCTTTAAACTAGAACAACATGGGAAGGGAAGCAAAAGACCAGAAAAAGCCATACACCTGACAAATGCTATTGAGAACTCTGCTATTAGAAGTGGAAAGGAAGAACAAAGACGAAAGAATCTAATTAATAAAAATATTGGAGAAAGAGAAACCAATCACAAACTAAAATGTTTCTATACTAATGCACAAAGCATGGGCAACAAACAAGGAGAATTGGAACTACTAACACAGGAAAAGAAATATGATGTCATTGGAATCACTGAAACTTGGTGGGACAATACACATGATTGGAATACAAGACTAGAAGGATACAACTTATTTGCAAGAAACAGACTTGATAAACGAGGAGGGGGTGTCGCATTGTATGTTAGAAACAAGTATATATGCACAGAGATTGAAGCTTCAGAGACTGGGAGTTCTGTGGAAACTGTTTGGGTAAGAATACAAGGACAGAACAATGGAAAGGACACCATTGCAGGCATTTACTACAGGCCGCCTGTGCAAACTGAACATATGGATGAACTCTTTATGCATCAAATGGCCAAGTTCTCCAAAAAATATGACATAGTTGTCATGGGAGATTTCAACTATCCAGACATTTGTTGGGAATCTCTCTCAGGCAAAACTAACAGGTCAAGGAAATTCTTATCCTCTCTTGCTGACAACTTTATCTTCCAAAAGGTAAGGGAGAAAACAAGGGGAACTGCTACCTTGGATCTAATCCTTATAAACAGGGAGGAAATGGTTGAGGAGGTAAAAGTGGCTGGGACCCTAGGAGGTAGCGACCATGTTATTTTAGAATTTTGGATAACTAGAGGCGGAAGACCTGTGAAGACTCAGACGTCAAGGTTAGATTTCAGAAAGGCAGATTTTAAGGGATTCAGAAAGAGAATTGGAGGGATCCAATGGCTGGATATCCTAAAAGACAAAAATGTCCAGGAGGGATGGGAAATCTTGAAAAATGAAATTCTCAAAGCACAGTTGTTAACAATTCTGAAAAGAGGGAAGAATAGGAAGCATTTAAGGAAACCAGGATGGATGAACACAGAACTTAAGCACATGCTAAAAAGGAAAAAAAAAATGTTTATAAAATGGAAAGAGGGAGGCATATCTAAAGAAGTATATAATGCTGTCTGCAGAACCTGCAGGGCACAAATCAGATTAGTAAAGCTGAAAATGAATTGAGGCTTGCAAGAGATGTCAAAAGCAATAATAAAGGATTTTGGGGATATGTCAAAAGTAAAAGAAAAGTCAAAGATGCTATAGGATTTTTACAGGATGAAAATGATGAAATGGTAAGACAGGATGTTGAGAAGGCTGAACTTTTAAATTCCTATTTTGCATCTGTTTTCTCTCAGAAAGGAAATGTAACATCAACTGTTATTCACTGTCCTATTAAGGGAATAGAAGAATCCAGGATATCTATAAACAGAAAGATAGTGAGGAAACACTTAGCTAACCTAAATGAATTCAAGTCTCCAGGTCCAGATGAATTACACCCCAGAGTACTGAAGGAGATAGCAGAAGAAATTTTTGAACCCCTCTCCATAATCTTTGAAAATTCTTGGAGAACAGGAGAAGTGCCAGAAGACTGGAGAAGAGCAAATGTTGTTCCTATCTTCAAAAAGGGGAAGAAGGTGGACCCAGGCAACTATAGGCCGGTGAGTCTGACTTCTATACCAGGAAAGATCTTTGAACAAATTATTAAACAACATGTATGTCAATACCTGGATAAGAATGAAGTGATTAAACAGAGTCAGCATGGGTTTGTAACTAATAAGTCATGTCAGACTAACTTAATTTCCTTCTATGACGGTATCACTGATTGGGTGGATCAAGGAAATGCTGTAGATATAGTATATCTTGACTTCAGCAAAGCATTTGACAAAGTCTCTCATACAATCCTTATTGAAAAACTGACTAAGTATGGAATGGACAAGGCAACTGTTAGGTGGATTCATAACTGGCTTAGTGATCGGACCCAAAGAGTGGTCGTAAATGGCTGCACATCCAGTTGGAAGAATGTCTCAAGTGGGGTACCACAGGGCTCTGTCCTGGGCCCTGTATTGTTCAACATCTTTATCAACGATTTAGATGAAGGAATTGAGGGTAAACTGATTAAATTTGCTGATGACACAAAGCTAGGAGGGATAGCTAATACTAGAGAAGAGAGAGAGAGGATTCAAAAAGATTTAAATAAACAGGAGAAGTGGGCAGCAACTAACAGAATGGTTTTTAACAGGGAGAAATGCAAAGTACTACATCTGGGCAATAAAAATGAAAAAAGCATATATAGAATGGGAGGAATAGGGCTAAGTGACAGCACATGTGAAAAAGACTTGGGTATACTAATAGATCACAGACTGAATATGAGTCAACAGTGTGATGCAGCAGCAAAAAAGGCAAATGCAATTCTAGGATGTATTAACAGAAGCATACAGTCTAGATCACGTGAAGTCATTATTTCCCTCTACTCCTCTTTGGTCAGACCTCATCTGGAATATTGTGTCCAGTTTTGGGCACCACATTTTAAAAAAGACATCAACAAACTGGAGCAAGTTCAGAAAAGAGCGACCAGAATGGTGACCGGTCTGCAAACCCTGTCTTATGAGGAAAGGTTGCAGGATTTGGGAATGTTTAGTTTGCAAAAGAGAAGACTGAGAGGAGACTTAATAGCTGTCTACAAATATCTAAAGGGCTGTCACATTGTAGAAGGATCAACTTTATTCTCATTTGCACAAGGAAAGACTAGAAGCAATGGGATGAAACTGAATGGGAGGAGACACAGATTAGATATTAGAAAAAACTTTTTGACAGTTAGAGTGATCAATGAGTGGAACAGGCTGCCACGAGAAGTGGTGAGTTCTCCTTCAATGGAAGTCTTCAAACAGAGGCTGGACAGACATCTGACTGGGATGATTTAGCGAATCCTGCTTTGAGCAGGGGGTTGGACCAGATGGCCCAGGAGGTCCCTTCCAACTCTACGTTTCTATGATTCTATACAGCCTGAAGGGGTTAAGCTGCTTATTCTAAGAGAGGGCAGAATTGGACTATGATGCACACATTCTGCTGTAGTCCATGTAATGATAATCGCCATGTGATAAAATCTTCATTGTAAGTAAACAACAGTCTGATTTGTGACACATTGCTGAAACCTGTGTGTTAACCCCTACCTCATGCTGTCCTCAGATTACATAGCAAAAATGTGCTGCCAGATTCCCCTTAAATGCTGCAGTATCCTGAAAAGTCAGTCAGGGACTATTTCTGTTACCTGATTAGTCTGATGTGGTCCCCAGCCGATTTTTCCTTCCCCCTGCTCAAGTTTAGTGACAGGTTATATGCACATAGGAAGAGACCTGTTAGTCAAAGGGATCAGGGAAGAAGAAGCATCTGAGGACAGCATCAGACTAATCAGCCAAGACATCTAGTACCAGGCTGATTTGTCAAGGTTTGCAGTGTTTCAGAGTAAAACATACCTGGCTGCAATCGTGCAGCCAATGTGTGATTCATGCTGCCCGTAGTTCAGACAGTATGAATTTGACAAACTCATTTCCTTTAATAAAAAATGGAAGTCACACCATAAAATGTGACACATGTAAGAAGTAAACGCTTCATAATAAATTTGCTACATCTCCATCTACTGTATGAAGTAAAGCGTTGATATGTAAATTATGGTAAATTTGTGTGACTTTTCTGAAGCATACTCTCTCGTTAAGCGCCATACATTCTTTTTTTTTTTTTAAAAATCGCAAAAGTAGATTAAAAATACACAGTCCACCTCCCTGCTGAAAACACACTGCTCACAACAAGCTGCACACATGGACGCATGCTATTTCACTCTATAGCTCACCTACTAAAATGCTCATCATAATTTCAGGATTATACAGCCATTGTGACATAGATTTTCAGGGTAAATACAACCAGTCTCATTAGGACTAACATATTTATTTAATAATTCACACAGTTTGTATTGTAAAGTGTGCTGATCGATCAGCCTTAAAGAACATTAGTTTAATATTGAGGTGTTAGCTTTAGTATATTTGATTCTCCCTCTGGACAAACTGTCTATATTTTCAACTAGTATGATCCAGAATATTTATAGAGTTTACTCATATTTTGCAGTGTAATTAAAGGTGTTCTAATATTGTATATTGTACTTATGGAGTAGACTGTAAATGTATAATACAATGTACTTACAGACTGTAATAATATTATACAGTGTTTTTTTATTTTATTACACTATACAATATTGTAATTACAAAGTATATTAATATTATACAAATATTGTAATTACAGAATATCCCACTTGAGGGAGCTTTGAGACTTCATGCATATAACATTATTAAATCTTATCCGTTAGTGGGTCAATCCTCCTAAGCCATCTAGAGCATGCAGATCATAGAAAGTTGAATACAATGATACCTTGATGTTTGCAATCCGATGTCTTATTCCAGAGAAATACACGTTTTTCTTAATATGTATATTAGCTTTTAAGATCTATGGGTTGGACATAGATCTTGCTGAGAATCTGCCTCCAGAGCTTATTGTAAATGAAAGGGCCAGTTACCAGTGTGAGACATGTACAGTTGTGGCCAAAAGTATTGACACCCCTGCAATTTTGTCAGATAATACTCAGTTTCTTCCTGAAAATGATTGCAAACACAAATTCTTTGGTATTATTATCTTCATTTAATTTGTCTTAAATGAAAAAACACAAAGAATTGTCCTAAAGCCAAATTGGATATAATTCCACACCAAACATAAAAAAGAGGGTGGACAAAAGTATTGGCACTGTTCGAAAAATCATGTGATGCTTCTCTAATTTGTGTAATTAACAGCACCTGTAACTTACCTGTGGCACCTAACAGGTGTTGCAATAACTAAATCACACTTGCAGCCAGTTGACATGGATTAAAGTTGACTCAACCTCTGTCCTGTGTCCTTGTGTGTACCGCATTGAGCATGGAGAAAAGAAAGAAGACCAAAGAACTGTCTGAGGACTTGAGAAACCAAATTGTGAGGAAGCATGAGCAATCTCAAGGCTACAAGTCCATCTCCAAAGACCTGAATGTTCCTGTGTCTACCGTGCGCAGTGTCATCAAGAAGTTTAAAGCCCATGGCACTGTGGCTAACCTCCCTAGATGTGGACGGAAAAGAAAAATTGACAAGTGATTTCAACGCAAGATTGTGCGGATGTTGGATAAAGAACCTCGACTAACATCCAAACAAGTTCAAGCTGCCCTGCAGTCCAAGGGTACAACAGTATCAACCCGTACTATCAGTCGGCGTTTGAATGAAAAGGGACTGTATGGTAGGAGACCCAGGAAGACCCCACTTCTTACCCCAAGACATAAAAAAGCCAGGCTGGAGTTTGCCAAAACTTACCCGAAAAATCCTAAAACGTTTAGGAAGAATGTTCTCTGGTCAGATGAGACAAAAGTAGAGCTTTTTGGGCAAAGGCATCAACATAGAGTTTACAGGAGAAAAAAAGAGGCATTCAAAGAAAAGAACACGGTCCCTACAGTCAAACATGGCGGAGGTTCCCTGATGTTTTGGGGTTGCTTTGCTGCCTCTGGCACTGGACTGCTTGACCGTGTGCATGGCATTATGAAGTCTGAAGATTACCAACAAATTTTGTAGCATAATGTAGGGCCCAATGTGAGAAAGCTGGGTCTCCCTCAGAGGTCATGGGTCTTGCAGCAGGACAATGACCCAAAACACACTTCAAAAAGCACTAGAAAATGGTTTGAGAGAAAGCACTGGAGACTTCTAAGGTGGCCAGCAATGAGTCCAGACCTGAATCCCATAGAACACCTGTGGAGAGATCTAAAAATGGCAGTTTGGAGAAGGCACCCTTCAAATATCAGGGACCTGGAGCAGTTTGCCAAAGAAGAATGGTCTAAAATTCCAGCAGAGCATTGTAAGAAACTCATTGATGGTTACCGGAAGCTGTTGGTCGCAGTTATTTTGGCTAAAGGTTGTGCAACCAAGTATTAGGCTGAGGGTGCCAATACTTGTGTCTGGCCCATTTTTGGAGTTTTCTGTGAAATGATCAATGCTTTGCTTTTTGCTTCATTCTCTTTCGTGTTTTTTCATTTAAGACAAATTAAATGAAGATAATAATACCAAAGAATTTGTGTTTGCAATCATTTTCAGGAAGAAACTGAGTATTATCTGACAGAATTGCAGGGGTGTCAATACTTTTGGCCACAACTGTAATGACTGATAGTCTGCTCTCATAATCACAAGTAACCAAGGAGGGGGGGAGTGAAAGGTTAAATTGTCTCACGAAGTGTGGAAAAAATAAACTCAGTAAGAATGCGGTGCACGGACTCCAGGCCGGCTTCTGGACAGTGAAGGCAACAAGAGAAAAATCCAGCATCGGCAACAGAGGGTAAAATATTAAAACATGACTTTTAGTGGTGACATAATAAAAACATACATCAGAGCAAAGACATCTACAATCAATTAATAAAACTTAATAAAAAAGGGAGGCGGGAGAAGGTGGAGGACACGAGTCTAAACGTTTCAAGCTCAACCGCTCTTAGGCCTGACAAAGGTGTGTCCAAGTCAGAAAGACTTATAGGGAACATTAAAAAGGAGGAAATAGTGATGAGTGAACGTGCTCAGATAAGGTGCTAACCAAACATGCTCGTGTTCTAGCCAAGAGTCTTTGGCGTGCTCGAGTAATATTTTCAAGTCCCCGCGGCCCCATGTCTCACGGTTGTTCAATAGCTGCAACACATGCAGAGATTGCCTAACAAACAGGCTATCCCTGCGTGTGTTATGGCTGTCGAACAGCCATGAGACATGCAGCCGAGGAGATTCGAACATATTTTTTCGAGTACACCAAAGACACTCGATTGGCACAAGAGCGTGCTCAGATAACACCATATCCCAGCACATTTGCTGATCACTAGGAGAGACAAATGAAACTCTGACTGTAATTAAACACACACCATGAAATAAGTGCATGAGCAAAGTCGCATATAGTAAAAGTAGATATAGTAAAAGACATATGACAAAGATTTACAAATCAATGTAAAATTAAAGTAATAATTTCATTGCTCCCTCCTTTTTCCTGTTCCCTCTAAATCTTTTTGGCTGTTCTGCCCTTCCCATACGCTGCCTGTGAGATGGAAGCGGAAGCACTTTGAGAGGACAAATGCTGCTGCATATATTTTTTAGTGAGACAAACTTCACTTCTGCAGCATTGTGTTAGCTCTGATCTCACTGCAGAGCTGTATGTGACCAAAAGAGCAAACTATTATTCATTACTTGGTTCATACTGGTAACATTTCATTTAAAATATGCTTTGCCGGCAGATTCTCATGAAGATCTATATCCGGCCCATAGATCTTAACAGCTCATTTGCATATAAGACAAACGGGGCTTTCTCTGGAACATGACATCAGATCTCAGATATAAAGGTATCATTGAAATTCATGGCAGCAACACATCTCAAAAAAGTTGGGACAGGGTTAACAAAAATCTGAAAAAGTAAGTGGTACTAATGTAAAAGAGACGGAGGATCAATTTTCAACCAAGTCACATTAGTATTATGCAGTGCCATTATAGGGTGTACTACGTGTTATACATTGTACATATGATTGTGTATTTACTTTTTTAGGTGGATGTTTTTCCAATCAAAGCTGTATATCTTGGTCAACTACAGGAGGTTGCTCTTGGTTTTAACAATTTAGCGCCAGGTATGTAAAATGCCACAGCGGACAAACTCTTCCAGGGTTTCATGATTATATAGTTGTGTAGAAGCATGTAGTAAAGTAAATCTTTAGTTATTGGCTTAAAATTAGATCAAATTGGGTACCTTTACGATATAATTGTGTACCATTTATTTTCTTACCTGCTATTTTTTACTTTCATTGTACTAACTTGAGCTATAACCCATTACTAGCATTTAGCTACAGGGGAGCAATTTTATGAAAACTGTCTTATTTTTAGACAGTGCAAATTTAGACTTACCAGTCATAAAATGCACAAAAATTATCAAAGTGGTTCATGCTAATTTTAAGACTATCTAGTCTAAGTTTACTCCGGCTAGTTTGCTTACGTCACATCTCCACCAGAACCTGCTCCTGAAACATCTGCTTTTGTTACTTTACGCTGCAGTATTCATTCTGTGGGCGGTGCTGCTGATAGTAGAGACGTCGAAACTAGAGGCTCTGGATAGCACATGCTCTGTCCCACCAATAAGTGTGGGGTGGCTGGGACCTGCAGTGCCATCCAATCTGAGTATGGATGTGTGTGCTGTCCAGTTGGAGTTATCAGCTCCTTGCTCCAGCCATTTGGAGAGCACCACACCCTACTTAACTCCTTCACCCCCCAGCCTGTTTTCACATTCCTTATCAGGCTATTTTTTTTGCAATTCTGACCAGTGTCACTTTATCAGGTTATAACTTTGGAATGCTTCAATGTATCCCAGTGATTCTGAGATTGTTTTTTGTGACACATTGTACTTCATGTTAGTGGTAAATTTTGGTGAACATGATTTGTTTGTTTATGAAAATATCATAGAATCATGGAATCATACAATGTTAGAGTTGGAATGGACCTCCTGGGTCATCTGGTCCAACCTCCTGCACAAAGCAGGATTCACTAAATCATCCCAGACAGATGTCTGTCCAGCCTCTGTTTGAAGTCTTCCATGGAAGGAAGACTCACCACCTCTCGTGGCAGCCTGTTCCACTCGCTGATCACCCTAACTGTCAAAAAGTTTTTTCTGATATCTAATCTTTGTCTCCTCCCATTCAGTTTCATTCCATTGGGAGGAGACACAGATTAGATATTACAAAAAAATTAGAATAAACTTTTTGACAGTGAGGTTGATCAGTGAGTGGAACAGGCTGCCACAAGAGGTGGTGAGTTCTCCTTATAAAATTTAATAAATTTGACAAAAAAATAGAAAATTTAGCAATTTTCAAACTTTTAATTTTTTGCCCTTAAACCAGATAGTTATATCACACAAATTAGTTAGCAAATAACATTTATCACATAAAAATTATGGAAATCCCTTGGGGAAAGGAGAAAAATGTGGAGCTATCTAAGTGTAGCGAGTGAATGTATAATCATCAGGTGAGAAACAAATTGCGTGCCCACTTGAATGGGTTGTGCCAACTGAGGCATGTTCCCCTTGTTGTCTGGCGCTGGATCACATGGGGCTCCACGTGCTTCCGGTGTCGTCACATGGAGGAGGCGCTTGCCATAGCGGTGTACTCTGGCTGCGCTAACACAGCGATGCAGTACTTCCGGGCGGCATGGCATAAATATGTGCCCAGTGCGCCTTCCTTTTATGCCCCCTGAGGAAGGAGTTTAGCGCTCCGAAACGCGTGTCGGGGTGGGCCGACTTCCCTCTGTTTCTGCAGCTTTAGGTAATATATAGTGGGAATTTTCTCTTTTTGGGAGTGCATGTGATTAACTGAGCTATGTGAACACTTGCTCCGCTATTATTTGCAGTTCCTATGATTCTTTTCACATGGATGTGAGTGGTAGGTGATATTCTTCTATTGAGATATTATTGATTTTTTTCCTCTTACATGTATAATGCATGCCAAAATTGTGTTATACAAGACTAGGAGTAGTTTGGTAGGGTGCAAGCAACCTGATGTTCTGCTGGAAGTTCCTCAAGTGAAGTTCCAACAGCGCGTGATGGCTGTGAACAATCCAGGTATGTGGCGCTACCACAGGGGGAGATAAAAAAATGGATTATTGACATAATCTTCTCCAATAAAAAAAGTTTAATATTTACATCGCCATATTTTGAGAGCTATAATTTTTCCATATTTCAGCTGACAGTCATGTGAGGGCTTGCTTTTTGCGGGGTGAGTTGACGTATGTATTGGTTCAATTTTCTGGCACATAACATTTTTATATCACTTTCTAGTCCAATTTTTGAGAGGAAGATTGAACAAAAACCAGTAATTCAGGAACTTTTTTTATGCTGTTTATCATATGGTAAAAGTGATAATTCTTTGGGTCAGTACAATTAGAGATACCACATTTGTATAATTTATTGTATGTTTTGCCACTTTTATACAACGAAAACTATAGGAAAATATTTGTTTTTGCATTGCTATATTCTGAGAGCTATAACTTTTTTATTTCTCCGCTGATGGAACTATATGGCAGCTTTTTTTTACTGGCTGCGATGAGATTTTTAGCTATACCATTTTTATTTCCATTCGACTTTTTGGTTGCACTTTATTCTACATTTTATTTGGCAGTATGGTTTGTTGCCAAGTTTTTTACTTTTTTTACGGTGCTAACTGAAGGGGTTAACTAGTGTGATAGAATTATAGGTCAGGTCGTTCTGGACTCAGCAAAACCAAGTATGTGTACTTTTTTGGTTATTTTTTTTTATATTAATATACTCCAGGCAATGACAGTCGAGGCTTGACGATGACGTAAGCTGAGCTCCCGGCGGCGATTACATAGGCACAGCTCCTGTGCTGCGCACAATAGCCATGACGTACTAATTCTATTCTACCACTCTGTCTGTACCATTTGGGGGATTAAAAAATATAGTAATTTTACTCTACTGCTGTGTCTGGATGAATAGTGTGCCTAAAATAATTTTTACCAGATGTCCGGTTTACTGTATGAGTTCGGATGCTGAATAAAGTTTGATGAAAGGCTGGAGCACAGCCAAATAACAAGATTTTAGGCTGTGGGCACTTCCGGAGCCATCACAGCTATGCCAATCATTGGCATGGCTGTGATTGTCTAGTGAACCACCTGTATAAATGCCTGATCAGTGCCACATGTCATTCTGCTTTGATTATTGAAGGGACAGGATGCAACTGGAGTGAGGTACAGAATTAGACTGTGCACTCTACATAAAAACCTCTTTGAGTACTTTGCACGTGTCTCAGTGGGAGAACTGTGCCAAAAAGCCTCTGTGTATACTCTGCTCCTATATCTGTGAGAATACTGTGCAAAAAAAACTCTGTGTTTACTCTACACCCCCACCTGTTGTAGTACTGTGCCTTTAAGCCTCTGTGTGTACTCTGCATCACCACCTTTGGGAGTACTCTGCCTTTAAGCCTCTGTGTGCACTCTGCACCCTCACCATTGCTTGTGAGGCCACGTGTCGATTATTGGATCCAGTAATTGGGGGAAGTGCAGATGAACGCTTCAGTGCGATGGTGTTGAGATGCTTGGTGATACTGCTAGTGATGGAGCTATCATATCCTCTCTTTTCCGAGCAGAAGTGGAAGCTAAACTTAGATCAGCGGTGGGGAATCTTTTTTCTGCCAAGGGCCATTTGGATACTTATACCATCCTTCAGGGGACGTACAAACTCCGCCCACAAATTACATACTGACTCTGGCACTGGTGGCAGGACGTAATCTTTCATTGCATGCCCTTCAGTGTTCATTAGTGAACACTGCGTGTGTGTGGTAACAGAGCAAGAAGAAATTAATGAGTTTGTGGCAATCAAAACACAGCTCCCTGCCCAAGAATGCGGTCCCTGAGAATCTGCCCGGGGGCCTGATAAAAGGTCATCGAGGGCCGTAAATGGCCCTGGGGCCTGAGGTTCCCCATCCCTGGCTTAGATGCTCCACCAGACACTGGAACTCCAAGAAGTTCCCGCAGTTAAGCCGCGACACAGAAGTGAGTAAATCATGCAGCTAAGTTGCCACCACATTAATCACTAGCATCAGTTGGTGATGACGCTCCCATTGAGAACATACCTACTCATACAAGAATTGTGCTAGAGACTTGGGGTCAATTGGTCTCAATTTGTCAGTGAGGTCAATAACCAGATCGTAATGTAATGCTGGAGGGTGTGGACCCACTGCACCACATTCCAGTTGTAGACCCACTGCTCCACGGTCTGGTGTGGGTTGACTAAGTGATAGAGGTTCTTCTCTAGAACCCCTGATGATGAGGATAGGCTGGGCCACTGGTATACACCAGGTACCACTCCAGGGCATTCCCCAGGTCTGCAGCAGCTGACGGAGGGCCAGAGACACGGGTACGAGGTACAGGAGGACAGAGCTAATGACATGGTCAGACAATCCGAGGTCAGGGAACGCAACACAGCTTCAGTATACAAAGCCAAGGTCAGAATAAACTGTAAATGTGCCAGGTCAATTGCAGGGGAGACAGAACGAACATGCACACGCAGGATCCAGAGACAAGCAACTGGGAACTAATGAATGGGCAAAGAGTAGTATGAGGAGCTGCCTAATAAACCTGCTGCTGTGTAGAGTTAGGCTGGGGTAAGCAAAACCTGCAGGACACAGCAGGGTTAAATTACTGTAGGATCTGGCTCTCTTTCCCTAATGTCAGGTAGAAATTCTCAAGGAGCAGAGCTGGCAGTGAGCACAAAGCAGCTCAGGTTGATGGGGAAGCAGATTGGTGAATGCAGTTAGTAAGACAGCGCTGAGATGGCGTTCGAGATGGTGGTGTGACAATGCATTTGTTTCCTGTTTTGACTGCGCCTTGTTTTACTGACTATTCCTATATCTTCTGATTTTGTACTTTTCCTGCCCTCTTGGTTCTGATCCAGTTACATGACCACTCCTGCCATCCTGCACTGTCATATAGCTGCTTATCTTGTGACCACTGCTCAAGGTCCCAGATCCCTGTCCATGGTTATAGGATGAAAGCCAGGGTAGCCCATGGTATCTGGTAAGGAGAGTTGCTTGCTTGTCCAGGGTTTACTATTTTACAGCTGCCAGGCGACCACTGGCAGAGCCCCATTACACTTAATTTGCGGCAGAAACCTGCACCAGAATTAATCCATGCTGTGCTTTTCAACAAACCACGTGCCCTACTTGTTGGACGAGACATAAAAACTGTCTAAAACACATAATTATGGTGCAAGCCTTAAAAGACTGTTTTTTGGTGCAAATTGCGCCACAATTCTGGCACATTTACTTTGACTAATGAGCCTCAATGTTTATAAGGAATCTGAAATCTAGCATCACCCCACCCTGTGCTAACAAAAGCTTAAGCACCTTCCTGACTGTTGTATACTGTGATTTTTGCTGAATCAGATTGGCTGATGTGTTTCTGTGTAAGCCCATCACATGTTGAGAATTCTATTACAACAAGAAGAGAATGATTATGATCTACAAGTACAGAAGTGGCAGCTGCCAACTTGATGGCTGACACATTATGTTTATGTTAATGTTTTAGCTGATCTCTGATTTCTACGCTATCCATGTACCGTTGTCATTATTCTCATTTAAGCTGTGCACTCTGCAGACAACATAGGTAACATACACTATTGCTTGCCTCAGCCGCCAAGTCAGTGGTTGCTACATCTGTAAACAGCTAACCAGTGAGAAAAGGCTGATCTTCAAGTGGTTGGCGCCTTATACCGAAGTAAACCTGCTTTAGTACAGGACATTTGATTTATATAAGTAATGTAAGAAAAAAAATACTGTTGTGCTCAAATAGTTCACATACTCTGGCAGAATTTTTGCTTTCTTGGCCTTTTTTCAGAGAATATGAATGATAACACCAAAACTTTTTCTCCACTCATGGTTGGTGATTGGGTGAAGCCATTTATTGTCAAACTACTGTATTTTCTCTTTTTAAATCATTATGATGACCCTAATCAAAAGTTTACATACCCCATTTCTTAATACTGTGTATTGCCTTCTCTAACATCAATGACAGCTTGAAGTCTTTTGAGGTAGTTGTGGATGAAGTTCTTTATTTTCTCAGATAGTAAAGCTGCCCACTCTTCTTGGCAAAAAGCCTCTAGTTCCTGTAAATTCCTGGGCTGTCTAGCATGAACTCTACACTTGAGATCTCCCCAGAGTGGCTCAAGGATATTGAGGTCAGGAGACTGAGATGGCCACTCCAGAACCATCACTTTGCTCTGCTGTGGCCAATGACAGGTCAACTTGGTCTTGTGTTTTGGATCGTTGTCATGTTGGTGTAATGGGGTGGCATTGCTATTGACCGTAGAGACAAGCTGCCACTTTAAGAGACAGCACCCCCCCCCTTGGTTAGAGCAATGGGACATTCTCTCTCCCCTGCTGTAAAGACCGTGTGGTTTCTTCTGATAGCACTGGAGAGGGGAGGGGCAGCTTTTCTGTGTTTGCGTTGAGAGCCGAGGAAGGAGATGTGCCCTGGAGCTGTGAGGAAAAGAACGTTTAGTCTGAGACTGTGACTTTGTAAACTATT
Source organism: Dendrobates tinctorius (assembly GCF_039654945.1). Taxonomy (NCBI): domain Eukaryota; kingdom Metazoa; phylum Chordata; class Amphibia; order Anura; family Dendrobatidae; genus Dendrobates; species Dendrobates tinctorius. Next base: position 24,942,716 of record NW_027361750.1, on the reverse strand, counting down.
CAGGGGATAAAAAGGTGGCTTTCCTGTGTTGCTGTGAGAAGCCACAAAGAAAAGACAAGAAAGGAATCCAGAGGAGTGAATTACTAGGAGCATCACTGGACCTGCACTCAAGGAAAAGACCACATTGCACAGAGCTTCCAGGAAGAAGTGCGCACCATCTTGCAAAGCTTCAAGGGCCCCGGGAATGGACTGAGATACCAATGCTGCTGTGAGTGTTAACCTCTTCTGTGCACATGCTAGGGTTATGATAGGCTGCAATAGATAGAGCACGGCAGCCTTGTGGCCGGTGTAGCAGAGGCCAGATAGGTTATAGTTAGCGTAGCATCATACATTACTTTACTGTGTTGTCTTGCCTGATGAATAAATACACTGAGCTGTTGGTGCTCCATGCTGTTTGACGGCCCAGCTAAAGAATATTATCCTTGCAAATTGTCTGTTTCCAAGGCATACCTCTGTTTCTGCATTTTCCTATACCCTGCATTCCTTGCCTGTAAACAAAATTAACCCTTTGTTGCTTGCCCCTCATCTTGTGTACCATAGTCTCCCTCCATTGTGGTGGTCCCCCGGCCATCGCATCATTGGAACATATAAGTATGTCCCATGCGTACCACCTGGACTGATGATTGTAAATCTGCCTCCAGTATTTGCTGATAACATGCTGCATTCATCTTTCCTTCAACTTTGACCAAGTTTCCTGTGCCTTTGTAGCTCACACATCCACAAAACATCAGCGATCCACCTCCAAGCTTTACAGTACGAATGGTTTTCCTTTCATCATAAGCCTTGTTGACCTCTCTCCAAATGTAACATTCAATTTTGGTCTCATCACTACAAATTACCTTGTTCCAGAAGTTTTAAGGCTTGTCTCTGTTCTGTTTTGCGTAATGTAGGCAAGATGCTTTGTGACATTTGTGCAGTAATGGCTTTCTTCTGGTGACTCAGCCATGCAGCCAATTTTTCATCAAGTGCCTCCTTATTGTGCATCTTGAAACAGCCACACTGCTAGTTTTCAGAGAGTCCAGTATTTCAGCTGATGTTTTTTGTGGGTTTCCCTTTGCATCCTGAGCAATTTTCCTGGCAGTTGTTGACAAAATTTTGTTGGTCTACCTGATTGTGGTTTTGTTTTTACAGAGCCCCTGATTTTACCATTGTTAATCACAGTTTGAACACTGCTGACTGGCATTATTAATTCCTTGGATATCTTTTTGTATCCCTTTCCTGTTTCATACAGTTCAACTACCTTTTCCCGTAGATCAGTTGACAATTCTTTTGCTTTCCCCATGACTCACAATCCAGAACATCAGTGGCTGGATGAAAGATGCAAGAGTCTGTCTGGATCCCAGAAACTAACTCAGCTTTTATGCACACACTGATTACAAGCAAACAGGTGAGGATGTTAACTTTAGTAGCCATTCAAACCCATTTGTGTCAATTTATGTGCATGTTATCAGGCCAAAATCCCCAAGGTATGTAAACTTTTGATCAGGGTCATTTGGATGTTTTGGGTTGTCATTATGATTTAAAGAGAGAAAACACAGTAGTTTGATGATAAATGACTTCACCCAACCACTATCTATGAGTGGAGGAAAAGTTTTGGTGTTATCATTCATATTCTCTGAAAAAAGGACAAGAAAGCAAAAATTCTGTTGTGGTATTTAAACTTTTGAGCACAATTGTAAATAGCTCACCCTCAAGATTTGGCTACAGGGGAAGAAAAGTAAGTACTAATTTTTCAGGGGAAGAAAAGTAATTTGACAAACTGATTTTTAGGCAAACTAATAAAATGATAGTATGAAATCACAAAAAGAAACTATTACAGTGGCAGCGCCTCTCTTATTTGTAGGCTGCTTCCGGAATTGCAGTTCTGTACCATCTAAGTGAATATGGCCAAGCTGCAATGCTAGACAATAGTCAACATAGTCTGCTTTTATAATACAACCAATCTCCTGAATTTAGGTAATACATATAAAATTTTGTTCACCGATTTATAACATTTCCAAATACGTTTCTATAGCTCTACAATGCAATGTAATGCAAATGTGCTGGTTAGAATTCCACCTGCTTTTCATAGCATTTGAAGACCTCGCTGCCCCTGATTACATCATGTCGTGACCCTCTATTATACCAGGCTTAACCTCTTTCTAATAGTTCATGCACTCAATCTGTTGAATAGTGAGATGATTATAACATATGAATACAAATAAGAAGTAAGATGAGCAATTTGACTAAAAGGCAAAAAATGTCCTGTATTCAATTTTATACATTTATGTGTAATGGACATAAGTGCTGGAAGAGTGGATACCAGTTTTTGTAAAATCCTTGTGATTTTGCCGAATTTGTGGACTAAAATTGCTGTACAATAACTCACTTGCTATGCTATCACTGCAATGTGGCAGATGCCATGACAGTGTGGAGATGATTTTATCTACTTAGTAATCATAAATTCTTGGCAATTAGCTGAATTAATTTTTGAAGAAATAGAATAAAAATGGTTTATTTTCGTGTAGGCTATAATAGAAGAAGGGAGGACAGTCTAGTGATGAGCGAGTATACACATTGCTTGGGTCTCCCCGAGCATGCTTGGGTAGTCTCCGAGTATTTTGGCGTGTTTGGAGATTTAGTTTTCGTTGCTTCAGCTACATGATTTGCGACTGCTAGACAGCTTGAATACATGTGTGGAATGCCTGTTTGTTAGGGAATTCCTACATGTATTCAGCCTGTCTACAAGTCACAAATCATGCAGCTGAAACCAAAATCGAGCAACGATGCTACTCGCCCATCACTAGAGCACATGAAAAGCACAGGGCCCTAAGTAAGAGCAGTATATGGGCCCCTAACTCTACAATATTTCATCATAGAGCCCCCCCGGTATGTCTCTCTCACAATCCACCAGTAATTGAGACCTGCTGTGTGTTTGATCAGCTTAGTCTTAAGGCCCTTTTACATTTAGCGATGCACCAGCGATCCGACCAGCGATCCGACCCGGTCAGGATCGCTGGTGCATCGCTAAATGATCGCTAGTGAGCTTTCACACAGAAAGAACGCACAGCGATGCAGCAGCGACGCAGAGCACGATACTCACCTTTCACACACAGCGATCTTGGCGTCCTCCCACCTGCCTCTACGCGTTGCTCGTCTCACACAGCAGGAAGCCCAGCAGGAAGCAGACGACGAGAAATGGAGCTGCCCGATCTCGCGCGATCAGCGATGGACAGCGGGGGAGCCGGTCGGAGGTAAGTATCACACATAGCGATATCGCTAGCAATATCGCTATAACGTCACAAAATCAGTGACGTTTTAGCGATATTGCTAGCGATATCGCTATGTGTAAAACCCCCTTTAGTCTTTTACTGCACATGCAATTTAAAACTGCAAAAAAGAAGTCAAAAAGATCCACTCATCTTTTACCTCTACACAGGATTGACAGTAATAACATGTCACAGACAAAAGCATATGAAAAAATGCAAATCATCTTTAGTAGATACAATAAAATTATCAGAGACAAATTACCGCACATATATAAGGCTATGTGTAGACAATGCGTTTTTGGTGCATTTTTGAGGTGTCTTTTTCCATGCAGAAATGAGCCAAAATCGCTATGGATTCCTTACGCCAGCTAATTTAATGAGAATCCTGACGTGTTGTGCACATGATCACTAATTTTCCTTGAGTATTTACAGTGCGGTTTTTTTCTGCAGCATGTCTATTGTTTGCGTTGACTATTACTGTTTTTCACCAATTGACATCCATTGAGTCAGTCAAATCCACAGCCAAAATGGAGGAATAAAAATGTTTGCGGATTTGCTGAGCTCTCATTTGCATTTTTATGGGCTTCATATGGTGTTTCCCAAGCTGTCATCTGTGTGACAGGGTGGGAAACACCGATGCTGCGGTACTGATCGGCAGTAACATTACCGTCGGTAAGATCGCTATCTCCGGCAGAACGCTGGGGGTCACGCTGTTGACATGGAAATTTGGTTGATATAGATATATATCTCTGTGTGTGCTGTGGCCTGTCCTAATTAGACAGAGTCTTATTGAGCGCTCAAGGAAGGAAAGACCCAAAACCTAGTTAGCAGCAATCCATTCCAGCAGAACTCTGCTGGTTTATTGAAATATACAAGGTTTTATCAGTTCGTACAGAAAGGAGTGGTTACTCATCAACATAAAGGCAGAACTTCCAATCTAATTGGTCAGTTTAAATACATGAACATATATGGGTGTCCGACATGGGGTTACTCAGACATCATATAATTTACTGTCCATAGTCTTGCAATGTCAACAAGACTCCAATATCGGCTTGGAACATCTGTTGTTACCTCTTCTTCTCTAAGTCTGGTAGAAATGTCACAAGACAATGCTACTTGTATCATAAGATAACATCAACTCCCCAGACTGGCTCATGGGGTGTAGCAGGTCATTTCCAACAACTGGTTCAGGATAGCTGTGAATATGTATATATGTGAATATGAGTATATGGAGTATATAAGAGTACATGAGTATATAGCATATAGCCTATAGCAGGCAAGGGAGATCTAGATGAAATACATATACATATATATTTCTATAACCATCCCCCCTTAGATATCACTTGCCCTAAAATCCTGCTCCTGGCCAAAAGCGCTGCAAGTCTTTTATGCTGCCAGTGGACTGACGCACGCCAAGCGCATACATCCTCCCTCCGTACAGACTTTTGCAAATGGGCGGTCAGGAGATCTGTCCCTAACGGGGGTTTGGTGCAATGTAATCAAAGTCTCTTAGTTAGCAGCCTATGCAGTCAGTGATGTGTATTCTCTATCAGGTAGATAATTTATTCAGTCAGGTAGGGAATCCACAGCATCATTCCAGCTCAGGTGTATCTACTGGTATGAGGGTTTTCCTGTAATGCGGTGTGTGGATCCAGATGGGGGTTTTCCCTCCAGATTGGTGGCGTCAGCACTTGGAGAACAGCCATCAGATCTGGGATTGAGTGCTTCTCCTTACGGACTTTTTCCACCAACACTCAGTCTCCGGACTTCAGGGCGTGCATACCAGGCACCGAATCTGGACCTGGCAATGAAGGAAAAAACTCGAGAATGGACATTAGCAAGATTCTTGATAAATTCAATTACACATGCAGACAAAGTATCACATTGCATAGTCAACTGCTAAGTAACAAATACCCCTAACCTGGGTTTAGACCCAAATAAAATTTCATATTGGTGACAGCTTTTTCTGAGCCTATGGGAGTGTCTAAGGCCAGGGTTTGTCTATCCCTTGGCAAAAAATTTTTTAGCATGCTGCTCTTAAGTGTCCCACCTAGTCTATGGTGCGGGATGGTGGGAAGTATGTAGGCCTAATTCTGACCCTACTGCTGATCAGATCTCTTGTGTCAGGTTTGCTGTGTATGTGTGTCCCTGATCACTTGCTATCGCTTCTGGAGACCCCCATGTCTGCACACTATTTTTGAGAGTGGCTTCTTTGCAGTAGTCTTCTTCAACAGGTTCCTTACTGGGAAAATCTTCAGGCCAGATGATGTGGGGGAACTTTTTCCCACTTGTCCGATGTTGCATTTGTCGGACGCCAGACAGCAGCTGCCGGAAACTTGGCTGTCAAGGTGGAAGTCCAGTCCAATCGGGTCATTCATCTGTGTCTTCAATTCTGTGCGGGGGGCCATGTGCCCATCGAACCACCGTAGGATACATACTTTGAGGTAGACGTTTGAGGTAGACAGGTTTCTTGGAGCCCAGTGCTTTTGCCCTTTAGCATCCAGCTTTCCTTCCCCTCCTTCCGAGTCTGGTCCTGCTACTTCTTGTACAGGTTTCGAGAAGTCATTTTGTCAGGTTTTCTCGTCTTCAGTCGTCATGTAGTAGCCGTCCGGCTCTACGACTTCTCCCATTTTCCATATTGTCTTCCTCTGGCTGCTGCTTTGGCTGCCACTTCTGCCATGTTGATGCCCCATGTCTCTACTGTGTTCAGTTTTCCATGTGCCTTGACCTTCAACACTGCCACCACTTTTAGTAGTTGAAGAGCGTCCAGCAGGTCTCTGATGGCTCCATGTTGCTTCACGGTCAACCCACTTGCTGTGATGAAGTCTCTTGCAGCCCAGATGGGTCCGAAGTCGTGTGCTATGCCATGCGAGTACCTGGAAGTTTTGTTCTTTGCAATCTTGCAGGCCTTTCGTCAGCTCTACCAGTTCCGCTTCTTGGGCTCTTGGGCTGACAAACTTCTGGACCATAGGATGTCTTGATTGCTGGTCACTGCACATTCCGTGTGGAACCTTCCTTCATCATCTGCAAAACTGGAGCCATCTACGGTATCTTGCAGACTTTTCATCTGAGGGCCCGTATCCGCATCCCCCCTTGGGAGTGGGAGTAGAGACAGGTAACGGCTGAAAGCACTGAAGAGGGGTGGAGAGCATCCTTGTCAGGAGGGCGTGTGCTGCAGATATTGTTTTCATGCAGGAGGGCCCCCCCCTTGCAACTGGATCCAGGATGGCTGAGAGGTAGTCTAGAGGCCTCTGGTTGTCCTCCGCGGTTCTGTTTTAAGACACCAGTAGCATGACCTCTTCCATCTTCGGCCTTCCTTCTCCGTTCGGCCAAGATGGGATGGCTTCTCGTAGTCAGGGAGGCCTAGAGCTGGTGCAGGGACTATGGAGTCTTTCAGTTTCCTGTACGAGATGAAGGCTGCAATGCGTTGATGCAATTGTACAGAGGCTGCATTAAGACTGGAGCACCAGGGATCCAAGTTCTGCAGTACAAGACTAGACCAAGGAAAGCCTGCATCTTCAGAGTTGTTGAGGGAGCCATCTTCTCCTCCGCGGTCTTCCGGTCATCTCATCTGTTATACGTCTTCGTCTGGCGGGCAATACGGTGTCTTCAGGAACATAACTTGCTTTTGACACCACTGGACTCTGTTTTCCCAGAGCTTGCGTCGTTGCTCCACCAGATAGAGTAGAGGAGACAAGGAAAGGGCTGTGCAGGTAGCGATGTCGATGACTTCTGCATGCTCTGCAATCCAGTCGATGGGGATGGAGGACAATGCTCTGGTGAGCTGTGAAAGGCTGTTCCGGGCCCTCTTGGGCATCACTGTCCATTTGTTCTGCACCCCCCTGGTCGTCCAGGTGAGGGAAAACATTGAGGGGAGCTTTGGGCAGATCCATCACCGTGAGCACCGTTGCTGTGGCTGGCACGTTTGTCAGCAGAGTGTGTAGATTTGGCACAACTGGAGTTTCAAACATGGTTGCTTCGCTCACAGCCCTCAGGTTATGCACCATTCAATCCAGTCTGGTTCTCCTTTCACAGTCTTCCTCTTCATCAAGAAAAGCTGGGACTGCATGATGATTCCCATGCGTGAGGCGGCTCAATCTGGCCTTGCTCTTCACAGTGCCGTGAGTGACTCCCATCTTCTGGCACAGCCGGCAGGAAAACAAGCCATTTGCTGGCATCCTCTTCATCAGAGATGACGTTCAGGTGAGCTTTCTTGCTCTCACAGGGGGTCTTTTTGCTGGGACGTCTTCTTTACCAGCCAGCAGCAGTTCCTTTCACCCAGCTTGATCTCAGGTCAGCATTTGTTAACCAGCTGGAGGAGCTGAGTGGTTGTCCTCTGGTCCAGGGCCTGGAAAAACTTCAGGGAGCACGTTCAGAATCTTGTCCAAAATGATCCTCTGGCGCTGGAGCCAGAAGCAATGTAGCCACTTCACAAAGCGGGTGTGGCCCCTCTGGGTTAAGGGTCTCCTGACCCATGCCAAAGTTCTTAGGCCGTTTCTTGAACAGCAGTTCCACTTAGACCTCCAGTTGGTCAGGGGCAGTTTGGCTCTAGGTGATGAGCAGCGGATGCTGGGCTTTGTGAGGGTACGTGATTCCAGACTTGAGTGACAAGTCACTGGCAAAACTTGAAGTCTCCCTTGGACCATAGGCTTCCGGTTACTATGTCCAGCACCTCCTTGGGTAGGCTTGCACCGGTTGTTCGAGGCTCTTGTAGGGCCACCAGCATGATTGACTCTTCTTGGGTCTGGGGTGGAGAAGAGGTCAAGGTCACATCTTCATGGGACACTTTGGTCACTTTCAGTTCCTGCAGTAGGCCTGCTCTCATCAGGTGTGGTGGGCAGGTCTCCACCATAAACTGGAACAGGATGGAGTGTCCTGGCTGTGTCCACATGCTCAGGGGCTTGCAAGCTGGGGAATGTCTGTCTTGACCTTCAGTCCCCATAAAAGACGCAGAGTGCTCTGATAGACTGGTGGAGTCGGGGATTTTCATTTCTGACTGCACCAGTGTCCACAAGGAAAGATATGACAGCCCCCAGTGATTTCAGGTATTGGGTCCGCTGATGGGGTTTCACATGTCAGGGGCGTGACGTCTGGCGGACCAGGTTTGCCTCTGTCCTATGGACAGGGTTCTTCATTGTCTTCTGTGTTTCTTTCTTGGCCTATTCCTCTGCGTGATGCCCTGGGTTGCTGGGGTGCAATGCACTGGTTCCAGAAATGGCCAAGGTTGCCACAGTTGAAACACCTGTAAGGTCTCCTGTCCCTGCAGGGTAGTTGCTCCTCCACGTCAGTGGCCACCATAGGAGGGACTGTCCTCTGCACTCCTCGGAGAGACTCAATTCTTCTGGCTACTGCGATCAGGGTATCCACTGCTATTGTCCTGTACTTAGGCCTGGCCACTATCAGCAGTTTCTTGATTGGTTCTCTTAATACATGCACAAAGGCCTGTGCCAACATTTGTCCGTGTATCTGTTCATGAATAGTGAAGCCTAAAACTTGGAATACTTGCCTCTCTCTGCCATGAAACTCGTCTACAGACTCTGTCTTGGCTTGGCTCATGTTATGTAAGCTGAGTGCTTGTCTGGCTTTGGCCCACTCTCTGAGCTGTTCAATTAGCTTTGATCCTGATTCCCAGGAATGCACATCTAATTCTGATGGAAACTTAAAGTGTTCCTTCATGATTGGCCAGAGTGTTTCACCTGCTTTTATCTCCATTATGGACCAGAGATCACTCCAGGTTGCCGCATATGTCTGCTGGCTTTGCTGCATTCTTCGGTAAAATGGCATGGGGTCCATATCTGTGTCTGGCAGATTTCTCAGAACACTAAACACCTGACTAGGGGTGAAGGGCACATAGTGTAAGAGTTCTGGCTCTATCTGCCCCTGCCTACTTGGTGTCTGTGAGTTTCTCCTAATACTAGGCAGCTTGTATGGTGCCCCTTCTTCATGTTCATCAGAGGAGGCACTGTGCAATTGTGTGTTTGTCTTGTGTGTGGGTAGTACTCCCCCCCTCTGAGACCGCAGCTCCATCTCAGACTTAGCAGGTGCAGTCTCTGATGGCCCACACCTCCCTTCTGCTAGCTGTTGTATTAGGAGGGCACCTGTGTTGTTATGTGTGGGGAGTGATTCACTTTCTTCTCCCGGTATCATAGCTGGCTCCTCAGAGAGGGTGCCCTGTGGAGGTAGGGACACCTCATTGTCCAGATTTGGCACTGGGCCAGCTGGTGACGATGAACGGAGAGGTGGGGGGGAGAGAGGGAGAGAAGCAGGGAAGGATGGAGGAGAGATTGGGAATAGGAGGAGAAGTGATAGTGGAGGAGAGTGGGGAGGAGACAAAAGAGGAGGAGAGAGTGAAGACGAGGGGGATGAAAGAGGTTGAGAGGTGGGCGTTGGTGATGAAGATGGAGAGGGAGGAGGAATGGGAGAGAGAGAAGGAGGAGAGATAGGCAGAGGTGGAGAAGATAAAGAGGGGAGAGAGATGGTGGAGGAGGATGTGGTATAGCAGGAAGAATAGATGAGAGAGGGGAGGTAGGTGTGAGAGATGGTGGAGGGGAGGAAAGAGGATGAGAGGGATGGGAGGAGGGAAGAGTGGAGAGAGAGGAGGGGGAAGCGGACTCCTTCCCTTTTTCTGCCGTCACTGAAGGCATGCTTGGATTTGTGGTGCCTCTCAGACGGCACAGATTAGAATGATGCTGAAAACACCTTTTTCTTCTTTTGTATATGAAAAAAAACAATCCTTTCCTGTTCACACTAACTCTCAGCGCCTTCTACGCTGTAAAATCCGCTGTCACTTTAAGAAATTCAGACGGCAATTCAGCTTTACTAGCTACTTCCCTTTTTTCCTTTCAATACATATCATGCCATGCTACAGCACACGAAGCTGCCCTTGGAAAAAAACACATACTTAACTTTCTGAATAAAACCTACTATGTCTGTTCCAAAAACTTCAAAAAAAAGGTGATTAAAAACTTCAAAAACCACTTTGCAACCCCTTTAACTTGCTTAAAAAAGAAGGAAAAAACAAAACCAAAATATTTATTAAAAAAAACTTCAAAAGCAGAGGAGTAAAATGGAAAATCAAAAATTGACAAGAGAACAAGGAAATAACCAAAAGCAGGTAAACATTCTCTTTTTAACAAAAAAGAAGAGGAAAAAAGAATGAAGAAGTGAAAACCAAAAAAACTGATAACAAAACTTAAAAATGGAAAAAACCCAAAAGGAAAAAAGAAAAATGATCAGGGAGTAAAAGATTTTTAAAAAGAAAACAAATCAAAAAGTTGATAAAACTTAAAAACCACTCCGGAAAATCAAAGATCAATACAAGTACACTTCCAACAATCTAAAAAGTGTCCGTGCTGACTGCAGAACACACACACTTCCCTTTTCCTGCCTGTGTCTCTCAGTAAAACCTTCTGAGAACAATGGAAACAAAAAGCAAACGGAGACTACAGTGATATACTCAAAAGACACAGCTTTCCCGAAAATTCTCACACTACAATAATAAAAAAAAATAAAAATCTCCACCAAAAAAGCAAGATAAAACATGAAACAGGGAAAGCAGGCAAAAATATGACAATATGAAAAAATATATATATCTCAGGGGCACACCCTATAGACAAAAAGAGGAAGTATAAGAGAAAAGGAAAAAACTTTTTTCTGCTTCAGATCTTCATGGAGACCAGCAGTGAAATCACAGGTTGATGCACAAATAGACGTCCGGGGAGAAATTGAAGCCCTCTTTTGTGACACGTATGTCAAACAGCCGCTGGTAACCGATAACTGCCAACCACACTGGGTGCACTGCGCTCAGTGACCCGGGAATGCTACCACGCTGTACCGGACGTCCTGCCTGGCTCGCCGGTAACAGAAATGTGATAACCCCCACAAAATTGCCACAACCTGATACCTGAGCCGGCTTCTCCTGTCCTTCCCTATGTACAGGTGTGTTGGTGGCAACCTGTCAAGTGGTTTGGCTTGACAAGCTAATACCACCATGTGCCTGGCGTGGGCGCTCCTGTCCCTTCCTATGCACGGGTGTGTTTGTTGTGATAGCTTGATGGGAGATTCGCCTTGTGATAACTCTCTAAGACGCCACCACCTGTCCCTTGGCAGGCTTCTCCTGTCCTCCCCTGTGTCCAGGTGTATTTGTGAGGACTTATCTGAGTGATTCAACTCCCCTGCTATCGGTTTCCCAGCAACCACAAGCACAAATCAGTCACAGTTTCCACCAGCTCTCTCCCGGATCTAGACACACAGGACCACAGCAGACACTTTGCTTATCCCAGGGTTTGGATAAGGGTGGACTTTTTTACACTACCTGGGTTTGGTGACCACACTGACCGACTAGAGTTGCTGACCCGGACTGGGCACAGGGAACATTCAGGTAAGATAACTAGATTTTCTTACCTTACTTATGGAGTTGCGCAAATCTCCATTCCCATGGGCCAAGGCCTTGGCCGGCACCTCTCTCCTCTCCGGTCAGCAGGGTCCCCGTGCGTTTCGTCCACAGCCCCGCAGTGGGCGCCAATTTGACATGGAAATTTGGTTGATATAGATATATATCTCTGTGTGTGCCGTGGCCTGTCCTAATTAGACAGAGTCTTATTGAGCACTCAAAGAAGGAAAGACGCCAAACTTAGTTAGCAGCAATCCACTCCAGCAGAACTATGCTGGTTTATTGAAATATACATGGTTTTATCAGTTCGTACAGAAAGGAGTGGTTACTCATCAACATAAAGGCTGAACCTCTAATCTAATTGGTCAGTTTAAATACATGAACATATATGGGTGTCCGACATGGGGTTACTTAAACATCATATGGTTTACAGTCCATAGTCTTGCAATGTCAGCAAGACTCCAATATCGGCTTGGAACATCTGTTGTTACCTCCTCTTCTCTATGTCTGGGAGAAATGTCACAAGACAATGCTATCATAAGATAACATCAGTCGAGGACTGGCTCATGCGACCTGAGCCAGGAAAGACCAAGAAGGAATGCGTGAGATAGGTGGGGCAAGACATAAAAGGCAATACTCTCCTGGTGTAAGGCTCCTATTTGCATCACTACTTCACTACCGTGTAAAGGTTTGCCATCCAGTGACACAATTAGACACGGATTTTTCAAGGATACCACTGGAATCTGATACTTGTTCACTTCTTCAAGCTGAATAAAGTTGCCTGCCGCACCCGAATCCACATATGCCTCCACGGATTCATCTCTCTGTCCAAAAATGAGAAGAACGGACATAGTAAGTGGTAGAGATTGAATTATGTGACCTAGGGAGACCTCTCTTACCTGGCCTAGGTGGATGAGTTTTCCGGATGCTCTGGGCAAGAGCGGAGAAAATACAACGACCCTCCGCAGTAGTAGCATAGACCTTGTAGACCTTGCGCACGTCTCTCCCTCCAATGAAGTTCCGCCACCTTGAGACGATGCACCTGCATAGGTTCTGCAGTGGACACCGTGAGAGTAGCGGTGGGTCGTGGACTAGGCGGTCTATTCACTGAAGGGCATAACCTAAAGCAGGGGTCCCCAACCACCGGTCCACAGCCCAGCACTGGGCCGTTGCAGTGCCCTTGCTGGTCCGTGGACACAAGGGGAGCTGGCGGCGGTGCAGCAGCTGATACTCACCTAGCGGTCCCTGTCGGTACGGCGGCTTCATCCAGCGCTGAGTGGTCAAGTGTACCGCTCATTTAAGGTCATGAATATGGATGCCACTCATCTCCCATAGGCGTGGTGTCCATAATCATAGACCTTAATGAGCGGTAGCACGTGACCGCTCCGCACAGGAGCTGAAGCGCCACGAGATGCAAGGACGGAAGTTCAGCAACGGGAAGGAAGTTCAGCGATGTGAGGGTAAGTATGATGGGGGAGCCGAGCGGAGCCATATATACAAGGGAGGGAGAGTGGGAGCGGAGCCATATACAGTGGGGCAAAAAAGTATTTAGTCAGTCAGCAATAGTGCAAGTTCCACCACTTAAAAAGATGAGAGGCGTCTGTAATTTACATCATAGGTAGACCTCAACTATGGGAGACAAACTGAGAAAAAAAAATCCAGAAAATCACATTGTCTGTTTTTTTTTCATTTTATTTGCATATTATGGTGGAAAATAAGTATTTGGTCAGAAACAAAATTTAATCTCAATACTTTGTGATATATCCTTTGTTGGCAATGACAGAGGTCAAACGTTTTCTGTAAGTCTTCACAAGGTTGCCACACACTGTTGTTGGTATGTTGGCCCATTCCTCCATGCAGATCTCCTCTAGAGCAGTGATGTTTTTGGCTTTTCGCTTGGCAACACGGACTTTCAACTCCCTCCAAAGGTTTTCTATAGGGTTGAGATCTGGAGACTGGCTAGGCCACTCCAGGACCTTGAAATGCTTCTTACGAAGCCACTCCTTCGTTGCCCTGGCGGTGTGCTTTGGATCATTGTCATGTTGAAAGACCCAGCCACGTTTCATCTTCAATGCCCTTGCTGATGGAAGGAGGTTTGCACTCAAAATCTCACGATACATGGCCCCATTCATTCTTTCATGTACCCGGATCAGTCGTCCTGGCCCCTTTGCAGAGAAACAGCGCCAAAGCATGATGTTTCCACCACCATGCTTTACAGTAGGTATGGTGTTTGATGGATGCAACTCAGTATTCTTTTTCCTCCAAACACGACAAGTTGTGTTTCTACCAAACAGTTCCAGTTTGGTTTCATCAGACCATAGGACATTCTCCCAAAACTCCTCTGGATCATCCAAATGCTCTCTAGCAAACTTCAGACGGGCCCGGACATGTACAGGCTTAAGCAGTGGGACACGTCTGGCACTGCAGGATCTGAGTCCATGGTGGCGTAGTGTGTTACTTATGGTAGGCCTTGTTACATTGGTCCCAGCTCTCTACAGTTCATTCACTAGGTCCCCCCACGTGGTTCTGGGATTTTTGCTCATCGTTCTTGTGATCATTCTGACCCCACGGGGTGGGATTTTGCGTGGAGCACCAGATCGAGGGAGATTATCAGTGGTCTTGTATGTCTTCCATTTTCTAATTATTGCTCCCACAGTTGATTTCTTCACTCCAAGCTGGTTGGCTATTGCAGATTCAGTCTTCCCAGCCTGGTGCAGGGCTACAATTTTGTTTCTGGTGTCCTTTGACAGCTCTTTGGTCTTCACAATAGTGGAGTTTGGAGTCAGACTGTTTGAGGGTGTGCACAGGTGTCTTTTTATACTGATAACAAGTTTAAACAGGTGCCATTACTACAGGTAATGAGTGGAGGAAAGAGGAGACTCTTAAAGAAGAAGTTACAGGTCTGTGAGAGCCAGAAATCTTGATTGCTTGTTTCTGACCAAATACTTATTTTCCACCATAATATGCAAATAAAATGAAAAAAAAACAGACAATGTGATTTTCTGGATTTTTTTTTCTCAGTTTGTCTCCCATAGTTGAGGTCTACCTATGATGTAAATTACAGACGCCTCTCATCTTTTTAAGTGGTGGAACTTGCACTATTGCTGACTGACTAAATACTTTTTTGCCCCACTGTATATAAGGGAGGGAGAGTAGGGGCGGAGCCATATATACAGGGGAGGGAGAGTGGGAGCGGAGCCATATATACAGGGGAGGGAGAGTGGGAGCAGAGCCATATATACAGGGGAGGGAGAGTGGGAGCGGAGCCATATATACAGGGGAGGGAGAGTAGGAGCGGAGCCATATATACAGGGGAGGGAGAGTGGGAGCGGAGCCATATATACAGTGGAGGAAGAGTGGGAGAGGAGCCATACATACAGGGGAGGGAGAGTGGGAGCGGAGCCATATATACAAGGGAGGAAGAGTGGGAGCGGAGCCATACATACAGGGGAGGGAGAGTGGGAGCGGAGTCATATATACAAGGGAGGGAGAGTGGGAGCAGAGCCATATATACAGGGGAGGTAGAGTGGGAGCGGAGCCATATATACAGGGGAGGAAGAGTGGGAGCGGAGCCATACATACAGGGGAGGGAGAGTGGGAGCGGAGTAATATATACAAGGGAGGGAGAGTGGGAGCGGAGCCATATATACAAGGGAGGGAGAGTGGGAGCGGAGCCATATATATATATATATATATAAGGGAGGGAGAGTGGGAGTGGAGCCATATATACAGGGGAGGGAGAAAGGGAGCGGAGCCATATATATATATGAGGGAGGGAGAGTGGGAGCGGAGCCATATATATATATATAAGGGAGGGAGAGTGGGAGCGGAGCCATATATATATATAAGGGAGGGAGAGTGGGAGCGGAGCCATATATACAAGGGAAGGAGAATGGGAGAGGAGCCATATATACAAGGAAGGGAGAGTGGGAGCAGAGCCATATATACAAGGGAGGGAGGGTGGGAGCGGAGCCATATATACAGGGGGAGGGAGAGTGGGAGCGGAGCCATATATATATATAAGGGAGGGAGAGTGGGAGCGGAGCCATATATACAAGGGAGGGAGAGTGGGAGTGGAGCCATATATACAAGGGAGGGAGAGTGGGAGTGGAGCCATATATACAAGGGAGGGAGAGTGGGAGCGGAGCCATATATACAAGGAAGGGAGAGTGGGAGCGGAGCCATATATACAAGGGAGGGAGAGTGGGAGCGGAGCCATATATACAGGGGAGGGAGAGTGGGAGCGGAGCCATATATATATAAGGGAGGGAGAGTGGGAGCGGAGCCATATATACAGGGGAGGGAGAGTGGGAGTGGAGCCATATATACAAGGGAGGGAGAGTGGGAGTGGAGCCATATATTCTAGGGAGGGAGAGTGGGAGCGGAGCCATATATACAAGGAAGGGAGAGTGGGAGCGGAGCCATATATACAAGGGAGGGAGAGTGGGAGCCGAGCCATAAATACAAGGGAGAGAGAGTGGGAGCGTAGCCATATATACAAGGGAGGGAGAGTGGGAGCGGAGCCATATATACAAGGGAGGGAGAGTGGGAGTGGAGCCATATATATATAAGGGAGGGAGAGTGGGAGCGGAACCATATATACAGGGGAGGGAGAGTGGGAGCGGAGCCATATATATATATAAGGGAGGGAGAGTGGGAGCGGAGCCATATATACAGGGGAGGGAGAGTGGGAGTGGAGCCATATACACAAAGGAGGGAGAGTGGAAGCAGAGCCATATAAACAAGGGAGGGAGAGTGGGAGCGGAGCCATATATACAGGGGAGGGAGAGTGGGAGCAGAGCCATATATACAGGGGAGGGAGAGTGGGAGTGGAGCCATATACACAAGGGAGGGAGAATGGGAGCGGAGCCATATATACAAGGGAGGGAGAGTGGGAGGGGGGAGCCATGTATACAGGATGGGAGAGTGGGAGCAGAGCCATGCATACAGGATGGGAGAGTAGGAGCGGAGCCATGTATGCAAGGATAGGAGGATAGGAGCAGAGCCATGTATACAAGGATGGGACAGGGGAGCCATGCATACAACAGGGGGAGCCACACAGAGCTGGACAGGACGGGGCTGATGATTAGAAAATAATCAGCATGTACAGTACTCCAGTACAATTTTTCTTAAGTGCTCAATGCTCCATTTCCTTGTAGGTTCCAATCATCATTAGCAGTGACAGTCATCCGTAGAAGTAGCCCAGTGCTCCCACTGAAACAGAGAAACAAGCCAGGTACTCTCACGCATTCAAAACTTATGGTGAGTTGAGTCACATTATAAATGTTATAATTAAATGATAAGTATGCACTGCTAAACTACATCCAAGTCCATAGCCCCACCCCCTTAAGACCAAAGCCCTGCCCCTGTCACACCTCCATCCCCGCCCTGCCGGGCCATGGAAGAATGGTCTTGCTTGAAGCCGGTCCCTGGTGCAAAAAAGGTTGGGGACCACTGACCTAAAGGACCTCCTCTCCCTAGCCGACTCCCGGGAGCGTTCCTGGAATCGAAAGTCAATGCAGGTAGCTAGAGAAATAAGATCCTCCAATGAGGTCGGAGTATCCTGACCCACAAGTTCATCCTTAGTTTTCCCTGAGGGACCCTGCCAGAAAGCCCCCACTAGTGCCTCATTACTCAACCCCAACTCGGAAGACTGCGTGCAAAAATGAATAGCGAACTGTCCGACCGTAAGGGCGCCTTGATGGGGATTAAAGAGGGACTCAGTAAGGGAGGCTAACCAACAAGGTTCGTCAAAAACTCTACAGAAAGTGTCCAAAAAGGCAGGTAGACTTGAGACCACGGGGTCATCTCATTCCCATAAGGGGTTTACCCAGGACAAGGCCTCTCCCTCAAGATGGGAGATAATGAAAGCCACTTTAGCTCGGTCAGTTGGGTACTGCTGGGGTAATAACTCAAAGTGTAAACTGCATTGATTTAAAAAGCCCTGCACAGGAGGTGGTTTATCAAGATGAGGAGGAGGGTGAGGAATAGAGTCAGGGGCGCGAACCAACGCCTGCGAGGTGGCGGCTGACTCTAGGGAGAATAAACAATCATCCATGGAAGTCATATATGTCAAAATGTGGGCTTGCATATCGCGCTGTTGGACAAGCTCCTGATGGAGGCTAGCTAGTTGGGAGGCATTTCCAGGATCTGCAGCCTGTAAGGCCGACAAACGAGAATCCATGGTTTTCATGAAGGACATGATGCGAGTCTGAGTCTCTCGCATATATACTAATTCCTTCTGAGCAGAGACGGAGGCACTGGCGGGATCCATGGCCTGATTATATTTTGACACATAGGAGGGGCTAGCTTCCAGGAGTGGACCCTCTGGGTCACGGCACTGAACCTCTTCTGGAACCGACCCCTATACAGGGATTGTTAGGGGCAGGCCCGGGGGAGTCAGGTACCACAACAGCCGGTACAAAGTGGGACGGCTCGTAGTGAAGCTGAGAGACAAAAGTAGATAGGGAAGGCAAGATAATAGGGGCCTGGAAGGCCTAAAAGGTTCGGGATACTGGAGAGTGGGCCCTGTGGCACCAAGAAAGGGACCAGGACAGAGAAGGATGGGGACTGCTGAACAGGACCAGGAGACCAAGGGCCACCAGGACAGTAGAGGACAGGGAACCAAAGGCTGATTTACTGGGGAGCTGAGACCAGAAGCAAATAAAGGGTTAATTAGTAACAGTGGGCCAGCACCCGCAGAGACAGCCTAGATTTAGTACACATTAGCACACAATAATCAGGCGCCTCCATTAAGGGAGGGCTGCCTGATATAGCCAGCAAAAGCATCTGATTGGACCGCAGATGGTCCAGATCAGGTGCGGTACATTAAAGGACCGGCAGAGCACATGGCTGAAGCCTAAGATGCATGCACAGGTCCGCCGTCGGACGTGAAGCCAACAGAGCGGAGAGGAGATGCCGGGACCCTGGAGCAGTTGGACACTGCGCCGTGGGAACAGCACGGTAAGTATTAGGAGGTTGGGCAGGCACGGCGGCTGCGAGTGTAGACATGACAGGCGCTGCAGCAGCCGCAGTCATGACACTGTCTCAGGAATTCACAAACCTATTGTTACTCAATCACAACCAGGGCATTTAAGATGATGTAAAGATTGCTAAGTGTACTATTATTTATTTGACAAACTTCCAAAGTATTCCTATTGATATGAAAATTGATGAAATTACCAATGTTTGGTTGAAATGACAGAGTGCCCATTGAGTAATGTTGTTTTTGTAATATTGTGAGAGACCGGAAGAGTTGTAAACACTGCTAACGTGGAGAAAAAAAAATACCATCACCACCTCTGCAGTAGTTCAGAAAACTGGTGTCCTGGAGAAATGTGTTGGAGACTGGAGTGGAAAGTTCAGATTACAAAAAATATTAGTTTTATATTTTTCGCAGAATAGAGAGAGAGAGAGTAGGGTGTTAGACAGAGATGAGAAAGGAGGAGATGTAGGGTTGGGCAACACTAAGGAAAGCTTTGTGGTTGCGTGGGATACGTTTGTGTTGTATGCTGAGGTGAGTGGCAACGAGTTTAATGAGTGGCACAAGATGGAGGCATCAGAGTAGCAGTTGGAGAGAAATAGGCCCCTCTCTGCTTCCTTCAGGATAGATTGTGGAGAGCAGAGTTTAGTGAGAGCAATACTGATTAGTAGTGAGTTGCCATAATCAAGACGAGAATGAATCCGTGACGGTAACAATTTTTCCATTACAGAGCAACGGTATGAAAAATGGTAATTACAACAAATTCTGAATATGTTTTTAGGTGCAGGTGACATGAGTATACAAGTGATTTGATACAGAGTGAAGGAGTGAGTAAAATATAACCTTAAAGACATTGTCCACTACTCGGACAACCCTTTCTTAATAGCTATGTTACCCCCTTATAAAACAACACCTATACTAACCTCCGGTCCTGGCACTGTTCCAGAAGTGTTGGCATTGCCTCTCTCAGGACTTGTCTTACATTGGCCACAGAGATTGCACGAGATAACAATCAGTGGCCATTCACTGTTCCCTCCTTTGAGTAAATTAGAAATCTGGAGGAAGTGGGAGAACATCTGTAGTTTTCTCTTCCTCCGTATGTCAGTTAAGTCAGAAGGAGGGAACGGTGAAGTGGCCACTTATTGGCCACATTATTATGTCACGAGAGCCCCGGGAGATCCAGTGTCAACACCACTGGAACAGCATCGGCCCTAGAGGTGAGTATAGCTATTAATTTTATAATACCCCTTTAAGACAACGAATATGCTGCCTAAGAGATATGATAGTGCCACACATATAAGTAGAAATATTAAGTTTAGGTTGACTAGAGGAGGAAGGAAACACAAAATCAACTTTGGATAGTTTTACTTTCAGATATACAGAGGCGATGATGTTAGAGACAGTTGACAGTTTGTCACAATTGTTTTATGTAGTGTAAGGAGGTAGAAAACAGAAAAGACGAGAATTGTTAATGTCTTTCCGAGTAACTGCAAGCGAGCACCGCCATCTGCTGGTCAAAGCTTATACAGAACGTGAAAGCAAAAAGGATTGCAGTAGTTTTAATTATAAAAGCCTGGGAAAGAGAGTAGTAAGCGCCCAAACCTGAAACAATCCTAATGTGCACGCAGCGTAGCTGGCTTCTAGCCATCATTAAGAGAAGTCCAAAGAGTGAAGTTGGAGACGAAAGGTCCCTAGGGCAAAGGTCCAGAGACAAGAGAATGAAGTTGGAAGAATGGTGCCGAGTGAGCGGGGTCGAGTTCGAGAGGAAGAATACCAGGTCACCACAGTAAGGAGCATCCATGTGGGATGTTACTTCCAGCATAGATGTACGGTACCGAGTGTGTGATGGGGAAGTGCACCGTCAACTGAGACTGCCAGTGTGACAAGCATGTTGCGCAGCAAATGACTCTCATATATAGGACTTGCACACTAGCGGGAAATACCGATGACCCTTGTAAGGGCCAGTAAAATGAGCAAAGTTTAGTAAAGGGAATACGATGATTACGAGTTTAGGCCAGGTTCATATTGCGTCAGATCAGTTCTTTCAATGCGTTAAACAGACTGCACTAACGCTACTCTTTTTTCTTATCGCGTTATGCGATCGAGCTAGCGCAGATGCTCCATCTGCGCTAGCAGTGACGGACCCTAGAATGCTGCAGACCGTGTCCGAGGGTCCGTCACAGAATGACGGCACATCGCTAACGCATGTCGATTATAACATGCGTTAGCGATGTGCTACATTATGGCCGTCTATGGGTGCGTTAATGCATCCGTTACATAACGTTGATGCCGCTATGCAATGGATGCATTAAACGCACCCCCCTAACGCAATATGAACCTGGCCTTAGTAGTGAGAACGTCCGTTGAACTGAAATAGGAATATAAGCATTACTGACCAACCACCCTTCTAATCACAAGATAATAAGAACAGTATACATACATAAATAGAATGTTGGATAGATATCATAGTGAGGTGCATCACCGTATTTCGATAGTGTATAATAATACATTGTATTGACCTTGTTCTTGTTGCCCACAATATTGTGCTGATTTTTGTAAATACTAATAACTAGATTTCCTTTTTGTGTTAGTCTAATAAATAGTGCTGAATAAGTATCACTGTCTGCTCATTGTCTGTGCTGTTGCATTCACGCACCTGTTTACAGTAGAGCAGAATTGATGTCAGGAGAAGTGTATAATTGTGTGTCATTAACATGCTGAAGGACAAATCTGCTGATAGTGTTTCCAGTTGGGGCTGTATAAAGAGAACAAGAATGAGACCTAGGACTTATCACTGGGGAAGAGAAAAGAAGAGCCAGAAAGAACGATACACTAAAAGAGCAGTCAGAGAGGTTAACTAAGATAGAGAAGTACAGTATCTTAAGGCCGGAAGAGCGAAGCCTAATGAGGAGGAGCCGGTGATCAAACACTGCAGTATTCCTGAAGAATTAGAAGATAGTAGTTGCCAATTATGTTAACTGTTGCTAGATGTTTAAAAACTCCAGTAAGGATTGCTCCTGTAGAGAGTAATCGTGCATTTACACCAATAGAATCAGCTGAAAACTGTTAGTAGGAGTAGGAATGCTCATTCCTGATTATCCTCTGATGTAAACTTGACATCAGAGTTATGAAGGAGCATAACGCTCATTTGTCGGATGATCAGATCATTAATGCAGCATAGCACTCAGTAAATATGGGATATGATGCTGGTAACATGATACTGTGTGGGAATAGACTATTTGTATTAGCATTTCTTCCATCGCATCATTGTTTGTCAGCCTATGCAAACAGGTCAGAAAACGAATATTGAATAACTTGTGCAAAGTTCATCACTGTTAATAAATGGTGCATTGTCTGGCAATATATTACACATATAAATGCAGACACAACATTGGAGACACAAATACACACACTGATATTATGGGCAGGTTGTTGTCAAATTATCCTTTTTGTCTAGAATCTCTGGTTGATGTCATATATTTCTAGCATTTGCTAAGTGTGACGGATTGCACAAGGGAGGGGGGTGTCGACTTCGCTCACCTCGGGGGAGGAGAGAGAAGGACCCAGCAGGGATCGGCTCTCTGGCGCCACCACTTGCCCCAGGTCAGTCAGGGAACTGCATCGAGGGCAAATAGTCGCCAGAAAGGCTTCCCTTATAGGTACGAGTTATTGAGGCGCTCCCAGTAAGGGGGGATATATATCACCAGTCCAGGCTGGGGATATACTGTATATATAAACCTCCCAGCCGTCACTGCCCGAGTTCCTCACTAAAACAGTATGGTCTGTTGCCACCAGTTCCTCGTTCAAAATAAGCCCCATCCATCAGCAGGCTTATATCTGATCAGAAACCAAGCCGGGTAGCGTGTTATAGCCAATGTAGTGTGCAGACGTGGGAATTCATAAATCAAGATAAAAGAGCAGCCCAAGATTAATTTTATATTTAATCGCCGAAAGACGCACTAGAAATATACAGGCATATATTACCAGAACAATATACAGGTATACAGTCAAGAGTGTAGTTAAAGGGTAGGGTATAGATGGGTTTCAATTATTGTGTTATGTAGCATGTTACCACAGGGAGGCGCTGATGGATCACAGGTCCAAATCTTAGTTACGGGCTTTCCTGGCCGTGTCAGCTAATGGATCATCTTGCCAGTAGAAAAACTAAGCTCAAAATGATAAACTGCCTCTTATCTCCTAGGCTGCTCCCTCCCACACTCTGTGCCACCCCTGGGCTTGTGCAACCTCTCTCCTCCCATATCTGAGAGTATGGTTTTCTGTCCAGAACCATGGAGGCTCATAATTTTCTGCCCGAAGCTCTGAATGAGACGGCAGCGGCGCCATGGGATTCTGCTGGATTTTATCTGTGCAGGGAAAACAAATATGCCTACTGCATGTAATTCCTGGTAGCTATGCTTCATAACTCCATAACGCAGAATGCTAGGGGTGGCTGGATGTTAAGGGCTTGTGGGGGAAGGAATGCAGAGTCCAATAATGTGCTTGGCTAGGCTCAGAGATATTGCATTCTGTTATTATAGGACATTTTCCAGATTCAGTACCTCAGAGCCTTGCTGTGGCCTGTGGTGCATGAGTTAGACAAAGGAATCCAGTTTGGCTATGCCCGCAGGAGAGTTCATACCCCTGTCCTAATTGCTCATCACAGAGCTTCAAAGGGCTTGTTCCTGGAGTTTAATTAAAGGAAAACAATAATCCTGTGGACTCTCAAGGGTGAGGGCACATTTCAGGAGTGGAGAGACAGCTCCGTCGTCTCTCACACTGTTTACCAAAAAAGTTTTGAAACAAATTAAACATTATCACTGTGTCCAACATGTATGCTAAACCCAAACCTGTCATGGGCTATGGTTGTGGTAGGGCGACAGAAAAAACCCTAGTGTCACAGATAAGAATCTGTTAACCACTGTCATTAGCAGTGCCAAACACAGATCGCATTTGGCCTACATTGCCTTTGGCAAGCATATTATTGGAAAGGAAGCAGAGGCCGTAAAGGAGTATATGTCTCATCATTCATGTCAACCACAGCAGGATGATGTAGCCTCTGACAGCAACACTTTCAACTGAAGTCAGTGTTCTGCATCGCCAGGTGTCTTGCTACAGCTACACATGCTTACAGGATGATTGTGACTCGCCCCAGAGGCCGGGGGGCACTCTGTGCCGGGCCCGTTGACTTCAATGGGAGATGT
Source organism: Dendrobates tinctorius (assembly GCF_039654945.1). NCBI lineage: Eukaryota > Metazoa > Chordata > Amphibia > Anura > Dendrobatidae > Dendrobates > Dendrobates tinctorius. Next base: position 24,918,893 of record NW_027361750.1, on the reverse strand, counting down.
CACAGTGGCAGTAACCCGGTCCGTGGCCTCAGGCGGTCAATGTAAAGGGATAGAGTGATGGGGATAAAGTTGTTGAGATGATTCGTAACGTCACCTGTGGTTTCTGGTCAGTTTGACCAGCGTTGCAGGGTTGCTTCTCTGGGACAGATGGTTTGCTGCAGCAATGATGTTGAAGCTCCCCACAGGTGGAGCTGTAGTCCCAGGGCAGAGTAGATGAGGTTGGCAAGTGGGGAGATGATGTAAAGAAGTAGATGTAGCAGAGCCAGGTGTAAGGCGCAACAATAAGTGGAGGACACAAGGGCATGTAGTTCCAAGGCTTTACTCACAGTCTGGTGCACACAGATGCCCGCTTCGGTGCCGTGTCCTCTAGGTCAGGGGCTCAGCCAACTCCCAGGAAAGGTAAAGTACACCTTTCCAGCACTCCTCCTACATGTGCCTTCTCTAAACGTCTCCACACTAGCGCCTAATCAGAAGTACTTGTAGTTGCATATTAAACTCAAGTTCCTCCCTCTTGATGTTATTTAGAACTCTACTTGTACAGCAGACAGCTGTAGCCTGCTTCGGGGACTTCTTGCTATCATATCCTGGCTCACCCACGTTGCTGTTGTGCCCCCAAGTCTTAGATGGGAATAAAGTGATGATGACTAGTGTTGAGCATTCCGGTACTGCAAATATCGGGTATCGGCCGATATTCGCTGTATCGGAATTCCGATACCGAGTACCGAGATTTTTTCAATATCGAATACCGAAATCGGAAGTTCCCATAATGCAATGAGCCACTGTTGTGGCTGTGATTGGCTGCTGAAATGATGCCATCATGATGCGCGGTCTGTGCGCATCATGATGCGTGGTCTGTGCGGGCCTGCCGGGGGTTTGTATGAATGTAGTATGTATGTATGTATGTATGTATGTATGTATGAATGTTGTATATATGTAGTATGTATGTAGTATGTAAGTATAGTATGTAAGTATGTTGTATGAATGTTGTGTATATGTAGTATGTATGTATGCTGTATGAATGTAGTATATATGTAGTATATATGTAGTATGTATGTATGCTGTATGAATGTTGTATATATGTAGTATGCAAGTAGTATGTATGTATGCTGTATGAATGTAGTATACTGTATATGTAGTATGTATGTATGCTGTATGTATGTACTGTAGTATGTATGTAGTATGTAGGTATGTTGTATGAATGTTGTATATATATGTAGCATGTATGTAGTATGTATGTATGCTGTATGAATGTAGTATGTATGTAGTATGTATGTATGTTGTAAGAATGTTGTGTACATGTAGTATGTATGTATGCTGTGTGAATGTAGTATATATGTAGTATGTATGTAGTATGAATGTAGTATGAATGTAGTATGTATGTAGTATGAATGTTGTATGTATGTAGTATGTATGTTTTTTTTCTTTTTTTTTCTTTTGCATTCAACACATTAGCTGGATGATGGGACTACTACTGTCCCATCATTGGCTAATGTGTCAATCACTGTCATTGTAGTCCCATCGGACGATGCCTGCACACACAGACAGACCCATGGAAGGCCCGTACAGACCCCCGGCAGCCGGCCCAGACCCCCGGCAGGCCCGTACAGACCGCCGGCAGCCAGCACAGATCCCCGGCAGGCCCGTACAGACCGGTACAGACCGCCGGCAGGCCCGTACAGACCCCCGGCAGCCGGCACAGACCCCCGGCAGGCCCGTACAGTCCCCTGGCAGCCGGCACTGACCCCCGGCAGGCCCTTACAGACCGCCGGCAGCCGGCACAGACCCCGTTAGGCCCGTACAGACCCCCGAGAGGCCCGCACAGAGCCCGCCTGCACACACAGACACGCACAGTGTCCTCCCACGCAACGCCCACATTGTTCCCCCCCTCCCGAACTGGATGTATAAGGAAAGAAAGGGTTTTTTTTAAATCCAATATTTCTGTCCCATTGACTTATGGGACTTCCGGTATCGGAATCAGCGATACCCGATACTTTTTGTGTATCGGGCCGATCCAATCCGATCCGATATTTCTGGATATCGGATGGTATCGCTCAACACTAGTGACGACTTCTATTCCTCCGGTTTCTGCTGCAGGAACATCAGTATCCATACAACCTCGGGGACCGGACCCCGGCCATGCGCTTCAAACTTGAGGAAGGGCTCTGCTCTGACCCTAGTCCTTAGTTCTCTTCTTTTCCTTTCGTTCCGTACTAAACTATCTTCCTTCTGAAGAATCAGGCTTTCTATGGCTCTTTCCTGTGCCAGCAGCTCCAGGTCTCAGGAGTCTGCTGCAGCACTTCCTTCACTCCATCCCTCTCAGGGGATTTTCTCTCACAGACTGACCTTTTCCTAATATTCTCCCACTCGCTTGTGCAGTCTAAGCTCCGCCCACCTCCCAGCACTCTTCGTGTTCCAAACAGGGAGCCACCAAAGGTGCTTTGCTACACTACTATGTTATGTGGGATGCAGGTGTTGGAGTGTGGTCAGGTGTCTCCACCTTACCTGGATAGTGGGGTACCACACCTCAGGAGGAGGTGCAGTACCTCTGTGGCAACTGAACCTTCAGGGGCGCCACAATTGTAAGCTGCCATTATATCAGTCCACCCTTCACATAGCTTCCTCACTTTGAAAACAGCACTCCTGTTTAGTCTCCCTTAAAAATGGATAATTTTTATAGAGTTTAAGCCTATGCAATTGCCTAATCATTTTGTCTTTAGCAATCCAGTTGTGGACACCCAAAAAGGTAAAATTTTTACATTGTAGTTGACAAACAATAACTTCTTCACGTTGAAAACAGTACATCTGTGTGTACCTAATTACAGTAAATATAATTTTTGAGCTGCTTTTAAAAAAGCTGTTTAAAAAACACAGCAATGCATGCTTTCGCACCCTAAAAGAGATAATTTTTGAACTGTACAATATAAGTAGCTTAAAAAATGGGAAACTTGTGTTGTTAAATTGGCTGCTGGTTAAAATCGGTTACTATCTGTGTCCCCTAGCCAGATAGGTTTAGATCTTTTTGACATTACAAAGGTTGTGTTTGCATTACTCACCTCAAAACAAGTTCAATAGATTCCAAGGGGAATTCAGAGTCTTAGGGCCCCGTCACACACAGCGACTCACCAGCGATCCCGACAACGATATCAACTTGTCAGGATCGCTGGTGTGTCGCTACATGATCGCTGGTGAGCTGCCAAACAGGCAGATCTCAGCAGCGATCAGCACCAGCGACGACAAGCGCTCGCGTCGCTGTGTTTCTTAGATACCAGCGCGCTGGTGCAGGGAGCTAGTAACCAAGGTAAACAGTGGGTTTCTAAGCGCCATGCGGCACTTAGAAACCCGCTGTTTACCTTGGTTACCAGCTCCCTGCATCAGCGCGCTGGTAACTAAGGTACACAGAGGGTTTCTAAGCACTTAGAAACCCGCTGTTTACCTTGGTTACAAGCTCCAGCTCGCTGATCGCTGGTCTTCCGCCTGCCACACGCAGCGATGCATGCTGGCCAGCGGGAGACCAACGATCAATAAAATGTCCTCTCCTTTCCACAACGATCAGCGATACCCAGCAGGGGGGCCAGTCGCTGATAAGTGTCACACACAGCGATCTCACTTGTGACTCAGCAGTGATCTCGCTAGTGAGATCGCTGTGTGTGACGGGGGCTTTACACACATACAGCTCTGGCAAAAATTGAGAGACCACTGCACAGTTTTATAAAAATCAGTTTCTCTACATGTCTGACAGCCATTCCATTTCAGAGTCAGTTGAATTCCAACCAGAGTACACCTCATTCTACTTAATGTGCTTCTGATTAGGAGATCACCTAAACCAAATCTTATTTAACAAAGTAAAGTATAAAAAAACCCTGCTAAGGTGTTCACAATCCTCTTGCAATAGGACAAGCTGGATGGCAAAACAAGTGCTAGTAATATCCCAAAGGTAATAGGAATGAAAAAATAACTTTTAACCATGCCAAAGGAGTTGAAAAAAAAAGTCTTGAGTGAGGAAAAGAAGGGCTCAATTCTGGCTTTACTTGTAGAGGGATACAGTGACCATCATGTTGCCTCCATCCTTAAAATTTCTAAGCTGGCAGTCCATTAAAACAAGGTCAAGGCAGCAGACATTGGGGACAACAAAGCTACAGATGGGCAGAGGGCGAAAATGACTCTTCACTGACCAGGATGACCGTCATCTTATTCGAATGTCACTCAGCAACCAGAGGATGACATCAAGTGACCTACAAAAGAAATGGCAAATGGCAGCTGGGGTGAAGTGCATGGCAAGAACAGTTCGTAACAGACTCTTAGAGGCAGGGCTCAAGTCATGTAAAGCAAGAAAAAAGCCTTTCATCAATGAGAAGCAAAGGAGAGCCAGGCTGAAGTTTGCCAAAGACCATAAGGATTGGACCATAGAGGATTGCAGTAAGGTAATCTTCTCTGATGAGTCTAATTTTCAGCTTTTCCAACACCTGGTCGCTAATGGTTAAACGGAGACCTGGAGAGGCGTACAAGCAAGTGTCTTGCACCCACTGTGAAATTTGATGGATGATTGGTGATGATCTGGGGATGCTTCAGCAAGGCTGGAATTGGGCAGGTTAATCTTTGCGAAGGACGTATGAATCAAGCCACATACAAGGTTATCCTGGAAAAACTGTTGATTCCTTCTGCTCAGGCAATGTTACCCAACTCTGAGGACTGTTTTTTCCAGCAGGACAATGAGCCATGCAACACAGCTAGGTCAATCAATGTGTAGATGAAGGACCACCACATCAAATCCCTGTCATGGCCAATCTCCAAACCTGAACCCTATTGAAAACCTCTGGAATGTAATCAAGAGGAAGATGGATAGTTACAAGCCATCAAACAAAGAAGAACTGCTTAAATTTTTGTACCAGGAGTGGCATAAGGTCACCCAAAAGAAGTGTGAATGACTGGTGGAAAGCATGCCAAGACGCAGGAAAGCTGTGATTAAAATCATGGTTATTCCACAAAATATTGATTTTTGAACTCTTCCCGAGTTAAAACATTAGTATGGTTGTTTCTAAATTATTATGAACTTGTTTTCTTAGCAGTATCTGAGGTCTGCAAGCACTGCATTTTTTTGTTATTTTGACCATTTCTCATTTTCTGAAAATAAATCCAAAAATTAGTGCTTGGAAAGACATGTTGTCAGTAGTTTATAGAATAAAAGAGCAATATACATTTTACTCAAAAATATACCTATAAAGAGAAAAATCAGACAAACTGAAAATTTTGCAGTGGTCTCTTAATTTTTGCCAGAGCTGTATTTTCTAGACAATTAGAGGCTTTTTAATTATGCAATTTGCAGAGAATAAATTAACTACAAATCTAATTGTTAAGGAAAATTCGCCAAATTTCAAAAGATCCGATCATATCTAATATCATATCTAATTTATAACATGAAAATGGCTTGCATCAAAATTATCATCATATTTACTATGATTTTCATAGCATTTTGTATGACTTTATGAAGCTATATTTACTTTATGAAGCTATTATTTGGTGCATTAATGATAACCTAATCAAAATAATAATGACAGAAAACTTTATATATACAATATATAGGTATGGTTTTATCTAGTACATTTATCAGACCTACTAATGAAGAAATATCATTATCTGCATATATTTTAAACATGAAAACTAATTTCCATTTCACAATTTTTTTTTGTTTAGATTCATGGTTCTTAGAGAAAATCATTGTCAAAGAAGATTACTCTTGCACCTGTCACACATTTTATTACAATGACTGGATCACAAGCCTTTCGGGAGAAGAACTGACTGAATCTGTAATTATGCTGACAGGTAATGTCATAGTTAGGGCCCATATTATGGTAGTTATAGCGGGTTATTCTTTGAATCATTATCATTCCAAATGTCTTGGTATCCTGCGTTATCTTATCTTTTTTAAGTAGTTTGCATGTTCTGACTACATGGTATTAGCACAAAAAATGCATTTACAAGATTTTTTTTGCTACTGTGTGTCCCCCTTAGTGCCGCTGTTAATCTGTGCTGATGGAGGGTGGCTTCTTCCCCCTCTGGCAGCTAACACTTTATTCTCTCCTTATTTTACCTGCACATGGAGTCTTCTAAATTATAATGTTATGAAACTTCAGAGACTCTGCTCCTTCCCTGACCAACTGGGCAGAAAATAATTTTTATATTGGTCACTATGTAGATAATTGTTTATGGAGAGAGTGAGCAAGTGTCCACCAGCGATCAGCGCAATAGGTGGACTTGGGTATATATGCTACCATATAAACAAATGTCAAACCTCCTCATTGGATCTTTTTTTCTTAACATATAAGTGGAAATTATAGGGATAGATTGATTAATTCTGTTTTAAATGTTTGGTAGCATAGAATTAGACTAGATGACATTGCTATTGATACTATTTTGGTGCAGATATGATCTTTTGATCTCCCATTATTGCATTTTAATGCAATGTTGTGGAGATCAAAAAAATCTAATACTGGTGTTTTGATTTTTTTCTAGCTCGTTACTCCATTTACTCATCGGATTAATTATTTTTATATACTAATAGATCGGGTGATTCTGAACACAGCGATACCAAATATATGTATTTTTTATATATTTTTAATTGCTTTATTTTGAAGGGGGTGATTTGAACTTAAATTTTTTTAATTTTTTAATATTTTTTTAAAGCTTTTTTTTACTTTACACTTGCTTCAATAGTCTCCACTAGAAGCTGTGATCATCCGATCACTTGTGCTACACAGAGCAGGGCTTCAGCTTGAGCCCTGCTCTATATAGCAGAAATGCTTACTTGCTATGAGCGCTGACTGCTGGGCGGCACTCATAGCAATCCGGCAATGACAACCACTGGGGTCATGCCAACCCATCGGCGACCCATGGTCATGTGACACGAGTGCCAATGGGTGGGATCAGCGACGCTCTTCCAGTGTGAGTATGTTAAATGCGACTGTCAGAGATTGACAGCAGAATTAACATGTTAATATCCACTCACAGCTGTTAGGGGCACATATCAGGTGTTCAAATCAGCTGACATGTGCTTTGAAAGTTGCGAGTTCATCACAACAGCCCTCAGCAAACAGGGGGAGCCAACCTCAGAAGTAACTATACATCTAAGGGGATAAATACTAGGGATGAGTTGCCCCGTGGATGTTCGGGTGTGTCGGATTCGGTCAAACTAGAGTAAAAAGTTTGGTTCAGCATGTTAACTTGACCCCGAATCCAATACAAGTCAAAGGGAACCTGAACATCGGTGCTATAAAATGGTGAAAATACGGGTTAGGCGGCTGCAAAAGGAAGCTAAATGGACGTAAGAGTAGGACAAGTGCCCTGCAAACAATTTTTGATAGGAAAATTGCTTAAAATAACATAGACTAAAAAATAACAAATAATAATCTTGAACCAAGAGGCGGAGGTCCAAGTGGAAGAGGAAGTGGAGGTGGATGTGGCAGTGTAGGTGGAAGAGTCAAGGGAGGAGTAATTCAACACTTTTTTGCATTTTTGTATTTTTTTCTTCAGTGTTTTTTTTAATTAATTTATTTTTTAAAATTTATGGCACTGACTTTAAGCAACCTATAATTAACAAGCCTAAAAGTAGCAATCCAGAACCAGGAGGCGTATGTTCAAGTGGATGCTGAGATAGACATGGCAGTATAGGTGGAAGAGGAACCATAGGAGTAATTCAACACTGTTTTTTATGTATCTTTTTTCATTTTTTTATATATGGAACTGACTTAAAGCAACATAGAATGAACTCCCAATAAACTAAGCAAGAAACAAAGCTCCAGCTGGAGGAGGTGGACATGTGGTGTAGGAAGAAGAGGCAAAGTAGGAGGTAGCAAACACAGTTTTAGGTTTTTTATTTAGGGAGGAGGCACCCAAATGGAACGAATGGTAAATAGAGTTGAATACTGGTTGGGCGTGGCTGGTATAGCTTTCTAGTCATCCAAAGGTATGGACAAGTCATGTGGGATCCACGCTTGGTTCATTTTAATGAATGTTAGCTTTCCCACGGCTGTCTGTCACACCCCCTACCATGCGAAACATACGTTCCAAACTGTACACTTGCCACAGGGCTGGCCAGGAACTCAAGGCATAAAAGGCAAGCTCAGGTCTTGTGTCAAATTTGGAGGCCCAGAAGTTTAATGGGGCAAACCCATCAGTTAGTACTTGGAGACGTGTGGATAGGTACTCTTCAACCATGTTATTCTAACGCTGCCTCCTGCTAATACGGTACTTATCAGATGGTGGCTAGATGTTGTGGCATGCTCATATAGTCTTGCCACATTTTAGCTATGCTAACCCTGCCTTCCGAGGTGGTGGCGGTGCCCCAGCTGCATTGGTGACTTCCTCCTCTGCCTCTGCTTTGTTCTTCCACTGAGCCCCTGCTGTCAGGTGGGAAAGCTATCAGAAGTTTCTCTACCAACATGTGCTTATATTCACACATTTCCTGATCCCGCTTCAGTAACGGAGATAATAGTACGTTGTCCTGGTAGAGGGGATCCAGCAGGGTGGCCATCCAGAAATCAGCACTGTTATGAATACAGGCAATTTGGCAGTCCTTGCACAGGAACAGCAGCATATATTCACTCATGTGTGCTAGACTGCTCAGAGGCAACGGCAAGCTGTCCTCAGTGGGAGGTGTATCGTATGGGTATGGTATGGATTGTACTCACTCAGGTGCAATAGGAGGAAGACAGGAGGTACGTTCCTTTTAAAGTCCATATGGGTTTATTTGTTTCATAAAACCCGGAAGCACTAACAAAAAGGAAAACAGCCTTTAGTGCAGGCAAAACAAAGCATCATTGTTTATAGCACAGTCCTCTAGCTCCTCCGAGAGCTATGTGGGAGTTCCTGCTCTCCCAAGACACCAGCCACTGCTAACTCACATGGCCAGATCACATGACCCTGACTTCACACAGGTGCTGGCAGGATTCTGCTCCCTCAGGCCTGTGAGCACACAGGATGGGGTAATGTCCAGCTCCCAGGCTCGGTCTGAAGCCTCATTCACAGGAAGACTTCCGACCATGGAGATCTCCACACCTCCAGCGACAGACCATATGCCAAACAACAGTCTCCATTATGTAGGCTGTAACCACACCCACAGGTGAGGTATATGGGTAACTAGACATGCCCATCTCTCATAGTTACCCGCAACCCGGACACAGGTGTATTAAAAGCCATCTTAGTGCTTACATGCACTAAAGAAAAATACTCTGGGTTACATCACAAGGAGCAGCCATCGCTGTGACACATACCTCCCATTGATTACGCGGCCATTAACCTCCTTACAGTAATGTGTATTCCCCCAACCATGCTCCAGTGATGCCCGTGACCTGATATGAGTGCCACCCTACTGTGAACATGAATGTTCCTCCTCATCCTCCCAAACTGTCCCCTGGCTGTACAGTTGTATACCTGACCATTGTTGGGACAGTAAACTACCCTCCCAGCCATGTGTGGATGACAGGCCTGATAATGATGTGAGTCAGCCCTGCTCTTCTTCCTCCTATGCCACCACCTCATTCATTATTGCCTGAATTATTTTTTCCAGCAGACATAGCAGTGGTATAGTAACACTGATGGTGGAGTCATCAGCGCTGGTCATATTGGTGGATTATTCAAAGCAGCGCAACACAGCACACACGTCCTGCATGGAGGCCCAATCATTGGTGGTGAAGTCGTGTTGTTCTGCAGAGCGACTCACCAGTGCAGGCTGCAGTAGAAACTCCCCTATTTCCTCCTGCTGCTAGCACAGTCTCTCCAGCATATGCATGGTGGATTTCCACTTTGTGGGAGGCTGCATGTCAAGCGGTGAGCAGGAAGGCAGAAATTATGCTGCAGTGCAGGCAATCAAGCAACAGTAGGCTAAGAATGTTGAAAGCACACACACACTACCCGCACTTTCAGCAGCAGCTCTGACATATGTGAGTAGTTTTTCAGGAAGCTCTGCACCACTAAGTTTAGCACATGCGCTAGGCCACGGATGTGCATCAAACTGGCTAGACCCAGAGCTGCTATGAGATTTCGCCAGTTATCACACACCACCAAGCCAGGCTTGAGGTTCACCAGCACCAACTCTCATCTGTCTGCTGTTTGATCCCCATCCATAGTTCCTGCACATTGTGGGATTTTAAGAGCAGCCTGCTGTAATTTCCCATTGGCTTTGCTGAACTTGATGATGCAGGTCTGTGACCGGTTGAGGAGGCAGTGGAGGAAGTGGAGGAATGGGCAACCTGGACAGAGAAATGCCCAGCAATTCTCGATGGTGGTAAGACATGGGCTAGAATGCCTTTCCCCTGTGTCCCAGCCGCCACTAGATTTACCCAGTGAGCAGTTTGGATGATGTAGCATCCCTAACTGTGTTTACTGGTCCACGTATCAGTGGTTATGGGGACTTTGTCTCTGATGGCGTTGTGCAGTGCACGTCTTATTTTGTCCGCTAGGGAAGGGATGGCAGGTCTTGAAAAGTAGCGGCGCTTGAGAAAAGCGCAACCACCATCAGTTTTTTAAACTATCCATCTCCACCAGTTGGAATGGCAGCATGTCAAAGACCAGTAATTTGTAAATGCTGTCATTAAGGACCGTGGGTGGGTAGGGGGGATATCTCCTCCTACTTTCAAGGATTTGGGTGATGGAAAGCTGAACACTTCCATGTGATGGTGAGGAGATGCTCGGCGACACTGGTGGTGGTTGTGCTATCACAACCTCTCTTTTGGAGTGAGCCAGGTGGCCCTGTTGATCAGGAGCAGGAGGAAGAGGTCGAGACCGCAGCAGAAGAGGGAGCAGGAGTAAGCTCAGATTTGTCATACTTTTTAAGGTGTGTACTCAACTGCACCTCATGGTTGGAATTCAGATGCCTCGTCATGCATGGGGTGCTCAGGTTCAGAAGATGTATGCCTTGCTTCAAGGTCTGACGGCACAGTGTGCAAACCACCCATTGCTTGTCCTCAGCGCTTTCCTTGAATAAATGCTATGCCAGACAGCTCTTTTGAGCTGGCTTTGGTGTGCTGATTTCAGTGGCATGGTAGGAGTAGAGCCGATACACTGACTAGGGTCCGACCGCTGTCCGTTCCACCCTGCTCCCTCTTTTACTGTGCTTCTGGGGCAGCATGGCCACCTCCTCTTCCTCCAAGCTGTGCAAATCACTAGGATTGCCCCAACTCCTTTGTGGTCTAGGACTTCATCAACCCCTGCATCATCTTCCACCCATTCCTCACCCCTGCCCCCCTTGCCAGTCTACACACTGCATTAAGATGCTGCAGTTGGAAACTGTTTTTTATCATCCTCTGCCATGTGCTGCGGTGGTCCACTGATCATGTGCACTAGCCCTCCCACGTACTCATCCTCCAGCCAAACAGGTCGTTGTGCATCAGTGCACTCAATCTCTTCTACTTCTGTGGCAGGGCCCGGTATATCTGCCATGGTACAACAGTCATTGGCGTAATCAATAAGCAAAAAGACTGCTGCATGGTTTGGGTTTCAGATTGCTTGGCTGATTTGCAAGGGGGTGAGGTGGAAGCCTATTGACCATGGGCCTCAAGTGCCAACTGCGCTTTCTGCAGTGGACGGGGTGGAAGATAATGGAAAGGAACCGAAGCCACTGTCAGCCATCCAATGTAACACCACCTCAACATGTGCTGGCCTAGACTTGATTATACACCAGGTATATTATGGCCTAGGCCAATTTATACTCTGGGGTATAAATTGGTCTAAGTCATTTCATACCCCCTTATGCCAAATTATACCCTTTCTTTGATATCAGCAGCGTTGAGTGATATACACAAGAGTTACATAATTTTTCAACATGTTATTGGAGATTGAGGTTTGTCAGGTCAGTTATGTGAGAAGATAATTGGCTTAAATCTTAAAGTTCTAAACACATAGAGAGTTTTTCTGGTTCAAGTAATAAAAGTCTATAAATAAAAAGATTAGACTTCCTTAAAGATAAAATGGGATGAAGAATCCTACCGCACTACTCAGTAGTTACACATTAAAAGCAGCTGTGTGTCTGAGTATGATAGAAAGAGATCTGCACATTTTTCAACCCATCAGAGACAGGGTGAGAAAACCAGTGAAGTGATAAGATGAAGTTACAATTGCATTCTTAGGTATGTGTCAAAGTCACTGGTAAAGTGCTGGAGGGGAGATATGTTTCACTGCGCTTAATGGCGTTACTGATGTAGAACTCAGAGATTTTCCTACAGCACAATAAGTGCTGTGAAGGTTTAGCAGCTAATTTGCTTAATGGGCTGGGATTTTTGTGGACAACCATAGAGCGGGTAGGAAGTTTTCCATCTTATTTCCACCCCAGGGTGTAGTCTTGGGCTTAAATTCCTGGCATCCAGAGGCAATCAGTGTAGATTGTCTGGAGAGGAAACACTCCAGAGAAGTTGTTGTGCAGGAACCAACCTGAACCATGTGTGTTCCTCTAACTGTGAACCGGAGTAATCCCGGTCTCAGAAGGACTTTGCGTTGTACTACCATTTTGTTTTGTTTTCCTCATTTCCCCAGTGGACCGCGTTTGTTTTACTACATTTTTTTTATGCCGACTATAATAAACCAAAGGAAGTTCTTAAAGAGACAGTGTTCCCATGTCTACCTATGTGTACCGCTGAGTGAGCTGATTTACCACAGATAAAAGCCCTTGTTTTAATGGACAATCAGTGTAATCTCAGATGTAATGACTGTTGTCCGTTACCAGTCACATTGTATTGTAAGATCAATCTTCATCATGTGATTAACAACACAAATACTTTCCCACTATGTGTAAGTCAGTTTTAAGTGATTAAAAAATGTCATCTAAAATCTTTCATTTATGAGGGCTCATGAAATAGAGCGGTATATTGTAGCCTTGAGGGATATAGTTTGACCTAGGCTATTTTACACCCACAGGTATTACTTGGTCTTGTACAGTTTATCCCTTGGGTTATACACTGTGGCCTGGGCCATACTATTCCCGTGTTTAATCTGGAAAGGGGTTAATTTGGCCTGCTACACTGAGTTCTCCAGCGTCAGCTTTTGCAAGGAGACATGTGACGCTATGACTCCTGCTTTAGGTATGCGGTGGGAGGTTCCTTTCTCTCTGCCCTCCTCGCCGCTTACTCTGTTTCTCTAAGCAGAGGGTGGAAATTGGGCGTTACCTCAGCTGTGTCAGGTGCTTCATGAGAGGGCTATTTATACCCTCCATATCCTTTTGTTCACCGCTGACTATTCAGTTGCACTTTAGTTCTTTGGTAAGTGTTTGTTTGGTTTGTCTCTGACTTTGATGCATGGTACCCTCTGGTTCCTACGTCCTTGTTTATGCTTCCTGACCTAAGTTTAGTTTGCTAGCTTTGTCTCTCCCGTACCAGTTTGACCTAACTGTGGCCAGTGTGCTCAGCCACAAACCACCCCGCTACTGGCACCTGGAAAGGGCTTTGTGAAAGTACCCCTCTCTTTAGTGGAAGCGAGTGAAGAGTACCCGGCCCTCAAGGGTATGCATAAGTGTGACAGCTTGCACCAAATGTGTCTTGCATACTACTGTTGCTGGCCTTCAGCCAGGTCATCTCATCACTATTCAAGTGTCGCAACCGCCCAGATATTTCAGAAAGGAGCAATCTAATTCCTTTACTGAGCGGCATCAAAAATTTCAGGAATTAAACAGGAATTCCAAGTCACTGTCTCATGATGCCCACAACAGAGGTGCAGCAACTGAAGTGGAAATAAATATGTACCAGCATGGATGTTACGGTGAATATACAAATCAGTATTTATTTCAATGCTTCTTGGCAATCCAGGTATAGAATACATGTTTTGGTCATAATCTCCCTTCATCGTTTATATTGCACAAAGAGTAATCAAGAATAAGCCTTCATTGTAAATGTCATTACTGAAAAACAAATGTCAACACTAAATATGCAGAGTATGCATAAGTATATAGAGTGTAGATGTGGGAGGAACGGCCCCCGTCGAGTGTCCAGGCCGGAACCAGAGGAGCCGTCATCTGGGTTCCGGGGGAAGCTGTTCCCAGGGGACAGGATTCGAGGACGGGCCGTTGTGACTGGCAGATGGGCTGGGGGAGGGACCGGTATAAAGGAGGCGGGGAATTCCCCAGACGATGAGTCAGCAGACCGGGACAGAGACAGGAGGAGAGCATGGGAGCGACTGCCAGCTAGAGCGACTCACCAGCGCCAGGGAGGACGCCGACTGGGGACTCCAGAGGGACGGTATCCAGAGAGCCGTCCGAGACTTGTCCCTCTCCACCCTGCGGCCACTGCGGCTCTAGCACAGCTCGTGGCCGCTGTCGCCTCCCCTTTGCCCGCGGCTGCGGCCTATCCGCGGTCGCCCGCTGCCACCTCCCCAGAGCTCGTGACCGCAGCCTGTCCCCTGCCACCCGCGGTCACCCTGCCTTCACCAGTGGCTGCGGCCAGCACCGCGCCGTCGGCAGCCACGACTGTCCCGGTCCGCAGCAGGAGCCGGGCCTCTCTTGATCGCCGACTCCCTGTTGCAGCCATTAGCTGCACAGGTGGCCTGTCACTCGCCACTATACATCGCTGCCACCTGCCCAGGTCTGGGCGCTGTGGCCCAACTGTCCAAGGACTCCGCCGGGGCCTGTGGGGCTCCAGTGTCCTCAGCGCGCCAGAGAGCGCGAAGACTGCGTCAACACCTCACCAACTGGGCCCAGCAACTATTTTGCCGAATGACCACCAGCCTGAACGGCGAGGGACATCTGGACGGCTAAGTAGACTCTAGACTTAAGGACCCGTAGTCGGCCAAACCGCGGCCCTATAGTGACCGGCCGTTGCTGGGAGTAGTCGTGTGCTGTGTTTGCTTGTTTAGAGCCCCTGCGTGGGCAACCTGTGATACCCCTGTTTCGGTGATCAGGCTGTGACTGAGGAAAAACCCCTCAAGTCCCATAAACATATTCTTAAAAGCACCGTAGTTGTCTCATGACTCGACACTGCATCCTGCGTACCTGCTGGTACTACATTTTGGTGTAGTCTGCAGAATGCAGTCTCTGAGCGTAGACGGCGGTGCGCCTGATCAGAGTGGGGTTGCGGCCGCTGCTGATGACGGGGTCCCCACTTCAGCATCTCCCTGGGGGCTATGCTAAGTTACTTGCCCCGGTTTTCTGGCTCCGATACCCTGTTGTGGAGCTGGACAGAGCGGATGCGGGGCCTTTTCCGAATGCACCCCATGACCCCTGGCCCACGGTCTGGGACCTGGATGACGAAGAGGACTTCCCCGTCACATCTACGGGGCATCCCAGTAGTGGCACTACAGCAGACCTGGACATCCCACCAGAACCAACTATTCGACCACCCTCCACCACCCCAGAAGACTTCACTACCCCAGAAGACTCCACTACACCCGAGCTTCGATGCTCCGAGCGGTCAACAGCTGGCAAACTCCCTGAACGTTACGAACAGGACCAGTTCGTATGGCGACAAGGACTGTCATCCCAAGGAACTAACATGAGTCTACAGAAACCCTCATTCGAGGACTGGCGAGCATACAGGGCGGGGGAGTGTGGGAGGATCGGCCCCCGTCGAGTGTCCGGGCCGGAACCAGAGGAGCCGTCATCTGGGTTCCGGGGGAAACTGTTCCCCCCGGGGGACAGGATTCGAGGATGGGCCATTGTGACTGGCAGATGGGCTGGGGAAGGGACCGGTATAAAGGAGGCTGGGAATTCCCCAGACAATGAGTCAGTAGACCGGAACAAAGACAGGAGGAGAGCGTGGGAGCGACTGCCAGCTAGAGCGACTCACCAGCGCCAGGGAGGACGCCAACTGGGGACTCCAGAGGGATGGTATCCAGAGAGCCGTCCGAGACTTGTTGCCCCTCTCCAGCCCGCGGCCACTGCGGCTCCAGCGCAGCTCGCGACCGCTGTCGCCTCCCCTTTGCCCGCAGCTGCGGCCTATCCGCAGTCACCCGCAGCCACCACCCCTGAGCTCGTGACCGCAGCCTGTCCCCTGCCACCCGCGGTCACCTTGCCTTCACCAGTGGCCGCGGCCAGCACCGCGCTGTCGGCCACCACGACTGTCCCGCTCCGGTCCGCAGCAGGAGCCGGGCCTCTCTTGATCGCGGACTCCCCATCACAGCCGTTAGCTGCGCTGGTGGCCTGTCACTCGCAACTATACATCGCTGCCGCCTGCCCAGGTCCGGGCGTTGCGGCCCAACCGTCCAAGGACTCCGCCGGGGCCTGTGGGGCTCCAGTGTCCTCAGTGCGCCAGAGAGCGCGAAGACTGCGTCAACACCTCAGCAACTGGGCCCAGCAACTAGTTCGCCGAAAGACCACCAGCCCGAACGGCGAGGGACATCTGGACAGCTAAGTAGACTCTAGACTTAAGGATCCGTAGTCGGCCAAACCGCAGCCCTATAGTGACCGGCCGTTGCCGGGAGTAGTCGTGTGCTGTGTTACTATGTTTGCTTGTTTAGAGCCCCTGCATGGGCAACCTGTGTTACCCCTGTTTCGGTGATCAGGCTGTGACTGAGGAAAGCCCCCTCAAGTCCCATAAACGTATTCTTAAAAGCACCGTAGTTGTCTCATGACGCGACACTGCATCCTGCATACCTGCTGGTACTACATAGACAGTGTGTACAATTTTAAATATGTGTTATATACTGTATATATATCCTATCCCTGAGAAATTAAGCAAAAAATCCTATATGCAAAGATTATATAGAAATAACACATTTTTTATGTTAATCTATACAATGTAGTTAACCCTCAACTGGTGAGGTGAGGTTTGCCGCATCCCAGGGAATTTTTGTTCGGCTGCCATTCATTGAAAAATGCTGGTATGAGGATATGTGTCTCACTAGCTTCCATCCATTTCCTTGTCAACAGGATGTCGTCAAGGCCTCTCTCTTCTGGCCATGCATGTCCAGGGGAAGAGTCCTGAGGAGAGAATTTGCATATTCCCTGTGCCTTCTGGGATAAGTGAAGAGTCTCCGTGAATTTTGGCTCATTTTTCATCGCTTTGAAATCTCTATAACTATAACAATATGGAAGAGGCCAGGAGCCATTTGGTGAGCTGCATTCCTTGCTTCATGTTCACAGACTTACCAGTGGAAAAGCCAAACTTCACATTCCACAAATGCAAGCTTGTGTCTCTGCTGGAGGAAAAGTTGCAAAATCATTAAGGAAGGTGAAGAGTTCTTAGACAGAGCAGAATTATCTCTTCACGTTACAGAAAGAGAAGAAATTTGAAGTGCACCTGAAGAAACAGAGGAATTGAAACATGTGACCCAGAGAAGCAGGAGCATCGGGAGGCAGTCAGCGCCCATACTGCTCAGGAACCAGTACCAGGCTCTTACGCAGGAGAACAAATGAAGAAATACATCAGGATGAGACTTTGCCCACAAACAGCAACCTTGTATGCCTTCAGAATCCTCCTGGATGGAGAAAGAAAAATGTTGTGAAGAAGAAACGGAGAGTGGTGGTCAAGGGGGATTCCCTGTTGAGAGGAACAGAAGCCGCTATCTGCAGACCGGAAATAACCTCAAGAGAAATGTGCTGTCTTACAGGTGCAAAAATTAAAGATGTGTCTGACAGGATATCAGGACTCTTCAGACCTACAGATGACTACCCATTCCTGCTAATACATGTGGGGACAAATGACACAGCAAGAAACTACCTGGAAACCATCTGCAGTGACTTTGAAAACTTAGGTAAGAAAGTGAAAGAACTGGGAGCTCAGGTGGTCTTCTCTTCCATCCTCCCAGTGGATGGCCATGGAACAAGGAGGTGGAATAAGATTCTGCAGGTGAACAACAGGCTACGTCGATGGTGCTGTCAGCAAGGATTTGGATTTCTGGTTCACGGAGTGAATTACCTATACGATGGACTACTTGCTAGAGATGGGGTGCACCTTACGAAGACTGGAAAACATGTACAGTGGGGAAAAAAAGTATTTAGTCAGTCAGCAATAGTGCAAGTTCCACCACTTAAAAAGATGAGAGGCGTCTGTAATTTACATCATAGGTAGACCTCAACTATGGGAGACAAACTGAGAAAAAAAAATCCAGAAAATCACATTGTCTGTTTTTTTTTTCATTTTATTTGCATATTATGGTGGAAAATAAGTATTTGGTCAGAAACAAAATTTCATCTCAATACTTTGTGATATATCCTTTGTTGGCAATGACAGAGGTCAAACGTTTTCTGTAAGTCTTCACAAGGTTGCCACACACTGTTGTTGGTATGTTGGCCCATTCCTCCATGCAGATCTCCTCTAGAGCAGTGATGTTTTTGGCTTTTCACTTAGCAACACGGACTTTCAACTCCCTCCAAAGGTTTTCTATAGGGTTGAGATCTGGAGACTGGCTAGGCCACTCCAGGACCTTGAAATGCTTCTTACGAAGCCACTCCTTCGTTGCCCTGGCGGTGTGCTTTGGATCATTGTCATGTTGAAAGACCCAGCCACGTTTCATCTTCAATGCCCTTGCTGATGGAAGGAGGTTTGCACTCAAAATCTCACGATACATGGCCCCATTCATTCTTTCATGTACCCGGATCAGTCGTCCTGGCCCCTTTGCAGAGAAACAGCCCCAAAGCATGATGTTTCCACCACCATGCTTTACAGTAGGTATGGTGTTTGATGGATGCAACTCAGTATTCTTTTTCCTCCAAACACGACAAGTTGTGTTTCTACCAAACAGTTCCAGTTTGGTTTCATCAGACCATAGGACATTCTCCCAAAACTCCTCTGGATCATCCAAATGCTCTCTAGCAAACTTCAGACGGGCCCGGACATGTACAGGCTTAAGCAGTGGGACACGTCTGGCACTGCAGGATCTGAGTCCATGGTGGCGTAGTGTGTTACTTATGGTAGGCCTTGTTACATTGGTCCCAGCTCTCTGCAGTTCATTCACTAGGTCCCCCCGCGTGGTTCTGGGATTTTTGCTCACCGTTCTTGTGATCATTCTGACCCCACGGGGTGGGATTTTGCGTGGAGCACCAGATCGAGGGAGATTATCAGTGGTCTTGTATGTCTTCCATTTTCTAATTATTGCTCCCACAGTTGATTTCTTCACTCCAAGCTGGTTGGCTATTGCAGATTCAGTCTTCCCAGCCTGGTGCAGGGCTACAATTTTGTTTCTGGTGTCCTTTGACAGCTCTTTGGTCTTCACCATAGTGGAGTTTGGAGTCAGACTGTTTGAGGGTGTGCACAGGTGTCTTTTTATACTGATAACAAGTTTAAACAGGTGCCATTACTACAGGTAATGAGTGGAGGAAAGAGGAGACACTTAAAGAAGAAGTTACAGGTCTGTGAGAGCCAGAAATCTTGATTGCTTGTTTCTGACCAAATACTTATTTTCCACCATAATATGCAAATAAAATGAAAAAAAAAAGACAATGTGATTTTCTGTATTTTTTTTTCTCAGTTTGTCTCCCATAGTTGAGGTCTACCTATGATGTAAATTACAGACGCCTCTCATCTTTTTAAGTGGTGGAACTTGCACTATTGCTGACTGACTAAATACTTTTTTTCCCCACTGTATTTGGAAGTCGCTTTGCTGCACTCATCAGGAGAACTTTAAACTAGAACAATGTCGGAAGGGAAGCAAAAGTCCAGAAAAAGCCATACACCTGACAAATGCCATTGAGAATTCTGCTATTAGAAGTGGGAGGAAAGAACAAAGACAAAAAATCTAAATAATAAAAATATTGGAGAAAGAGAAGCCAATCACAAACTAAAATGTTTCTATGCTAATGCACAAAGCATGGGCAACAAACAAGGAGAATTGGAACTACTAACACAGGAAAAGAAATATGATGTCATTGGAATCACTGAAACTTGGTGGGATGATACACATGATTGGAATACAAGGCTAGAAGGATACAACTTAATTGCTAGAAACAGACTTGATAAACAAGGAGGAGGTGTCGCATTGTATGTTACAAACGCGTATATCTGCACAGAGATTGAAGCTTCAGAGGCTGGGAGTTCTGTGGAAACTGTTTGGGTAAGTATACAAGGACAGAACAATGGAAAGGATACCATTGTAGGCATTTACTACAGGCCGCCTGTGCAAGCTGAAGATATGGATGAACTCTTTATGCATCAAATGGCCAAGTTCTCCAAAAAATATGACATAGTTGTCATGGGAGATTTCAACTATCCTGACATTTGTTGGAAATCTCTCTCAGGCAAATCTAACAAGTCAAGGAAATTCTTATCCTCTCTTGCTGACAACTTTATCTTCCAAAAGGTAGAGGAGAAAACAAGGGGAACTGCTACCTTGGATCTAATCCTTATAAACAGGGAGGAAATGGTTGAGGAGGTAAAAGGGATAGGACCCTAGGAGGTAGCGACCATGCTATTTTAGAATTTTGGATAACTAGAGGAGGAAGACCTGTGAAGACTCAGACGTCAAGGTTAGATTTCAGAAAGGCAGATTTTAAAGGATTCAGAAAGAGAATTGGAGGGATCAAATGGCTGGATATCCATAAGGACAGAAGTATCCAGGAAGGATGGGAAATCTTGAAAATGAAATTCTCAAAGCACAATTGTTAACAATTCTGAAAAGAAGGAAGAATAGGAAGCATTTAAGGAAACCAGGATGGATGAACACAGAACTTAAGCACATGCTAAAAAGGAAGAAAGAAATGTTTATAAAATGGAAAGAGGGAGGCATATCTAAACAAGAATATAATGCTGTCTGCAGAGCTTGCAGGGCACAAATCAGATTCTCTAAAGCTGACAATGAATTGAGGCTTGCATGAGACGTCAAAAGAAATAATAAAGGATTTTGGGGATATGTCAAAAGTAAAAGAAAAGTCAAAGATGCTATAGGATTTTTACAGGATGAAAATGATGAAATGGTAAGACAGGATGTTGAGAAGGCCGAACTTTTAAATTCCTATTTTGCATCTGTTTTCTCAAGGAAATGTAACATCAACTGTTCTTCACTGTCCTATTAAGGGAATAGAAGAATCCAGGATATCTATAAACAGAAAGATAGCGAGGAAACACTTAGCTAACTTAAATGAATTCAAGTCTACAGGTCCAGATGAGTTATTCCACAGAGTACTGAAGGAGATAGCAGAAGAAATTTTTGAACCCCTCTCCATAATCTTTGAAAATTCTTGGAGAACAGGAGAAGTCCCAGAAGACTGGAGAAGAGTAAATGTTGTTCCTATCTTCAAAAAGGAAAAGAAGGTGGAACGAGGGAACTATAGGCCGATGAGTCTGACTTCTATACCAGGAAAGATCTTTGAAAAAATTATTAAACAACATGTATGTAAGTATCTGGATAAGAATGAAGTGATTAAACAGAGTCAGCATGGGTTTGCAACTAATAAGTCATGTCAGACTAACTTAATTTCCTTCTATGACAGAATCACTGATTGGGTGGATCAGGGAAATGCTGTAGATATAGTATATCTTGTCTTCAGCAAAGCATTTGACAAAGTATCTCACACAATCCTTATTGAACAATTGGCTAAGTATGGAATGGACAAGGCAACTGTTTGATGGATTCATAACTGGCTTACTGATCGGACCCAAAGAGTGGTTGTAAATGGCTGCACATCCAGTTGGAAGAATGTCTCAAGTGGGGTACCACAGGGCTCTGTCCTGGGCCGTGTATTGTTCAACATCTTTATCAACGATTTAAATGAAGGAATTGAGGGTAAACTGATTAAATTTGCTGATGACACAAAGCTAGGAGGGATAGCTAATACTAGAGAAGAGAGAGAGGATTCAAAAAGATATAAATAAACTGGAGCAGTGGGCAGCAACTAACAGAATGGTTTTTAACAGGGAAAAATGCAAAGTACTACATCTGGGCAATAAGAATATAAAAAGCATATACAGTATGGGAGGAATAGGGCTAAGCAACAGCAAATGTGAAAAAGACTTGGGTATACTAATAGATCACAGACTGAATATGAGTCAACAGTGTGATGCAGCAGCAAAAAAGGCAAATGCAATTCTAGGATGTATTAACAGAAGCATACAGTCTAGATCACGTGAAATCATTATTGCCCTCTACTCCTCTTTGGTCCGACCTCATCAGGAATACTGTGTCCAGTTTTGGGCTCCACATTTCAAAAAAGACATCAACAAACTGGAGCAAGTTCAGAAAAGAGCGACCAGAATGGTGACTGGTCTGCAAACCATGTCTTATGAGAAAAGGTTGCAGGATCTGGGAATGTTTAGCTTGGCTTGCAAAAGAGAAGACTGAGAGGAGATACAGATTAGATATTAGAAAAAACTTTTTGACAGTGAGGGTGATCAATGAGAGGAACAGGCTGCCACCAGAGGTGGTGAGTTCTCCTTCAATAGAAGTCTTCAAACAGAGGCTGGACAGACATCTGTCTGGGATGATTTAGCGAATCCTGCTTTGAGCAGGGGGTTGGACCAGATGGCCCAGGAGGTCCCTTCCAACCCTACGATTCTATGATTCTATGATAACAGGGCTAGCTGTCGCTAAGTGCTGTCTTGGCCTTACTGAACCCCACATCACCACTCACTATTTACACTATCCTAAAAGTAATGTTTCATAATGCCCTCGGATTGACTCATCAAAGTATTACATTTTCCAATACTTGTGGGTGTCAAAAATTTGTTATACTCATGTGTAATCAATCGCCAATAAGAAAACAATTAAAACAAACGTGATCTTTGCATTTTCTGTAAAAATAAGAAATTTCTAAACACTGGGGTATAGGAAACCCCACATCATCAGTTGCGTGTCAAAAACCCCACCTCATCAGTTGAGGGTTAATAGATATCTCAACAATCCAGAGGTTGATAAATATATCTTACGTTTGAGGTGAAACAAGTCTGTAGTATACCAGGTATTGCTTAAGCGGAGACCCAGTTGGACAACAGCTATCAAGAACTCATGAGATTAAGATTAGTCATACATTAATATGAAATAGGACTCTTACAAAAATGATAACAGAAATTGGGAGAAATAGACATTTCCAAGAGGGAAAGGTATACTGCACTCTAAGGCTAAGTGCACACGTACCGGAACTCTCGCGGAAATTACCGCGAGAATTCCGGAATTCCAGTCCGCGGGAAAATCGCATTTTAAATTCCCGCGATTTTCCCGCGGAAAAACTAGCATTTTGCAAGCGTAATTAGCTTGCAAAATGCTAGCGTTTTCCAAGCGATCTGTAGCATCGCTTGGAGAACTGATTGACAGGTTGGTCACACTCATCAAACATAGTGTTTGACGAGTGTGACCAACTTTTTACTACTGAGGCTGCCTATGCGGCATCAGTAGTAAAATATAGAATGTAAAAAAAAAATAAAAAACGGTGTTATTCTCACCCTCCGACGTCCTGCGCATCCATTCCCAGTAATCCTTTGCGAAAATGCCCGCGATGACGCCGCGGTAAAAACCGCAGCTTTAGCACAGCATTGCGGAATCCCATAGGAATGCATGGGATGCTTATTTTTCGCGTTTTCGCGGCAAAATTGCGCGGTTAAAACCGCAGCGGAAACGCGAAAAAAACGCCACGTGTGAACTCAGCCTAAGGAATAGATAACATATGCCAGAACCATAGATATAAATAAGGACCATAGACTGCAGGGGAAGCTCCCAATAGAATACAGAAAATGTCAGAGAACAAAAATAGAGCCTATGAATCCCAAACAGGTGCAAGACTTATTTCATATAAAAAGTATACATTTTATTGAATATATTAAAAGTTATCAGAAAATCCCACAAAATAAATACAAAAATAGTATCAGGTGAATGGTAGAGATACAATATGTGACAGTGCACACAGGCAAGAAACACTACATGGTAATATAGAGATGCATGTATAGCCACAATGGTTCAGTGCAAATCCCTGTAAAGTGACAAAGTGCAAATTAAAAGGAAGGGAGCTGACAGGGCACTGTAAATTCATCAAGTGTGAGATCTACTGTATTTAAATAATGATCATAGTGATCTAGTGTACAATGTACCTACTACAATAGTAAGGTGTAAAAGATCTCTCCTTTTGTAATGAAGAAATTGATGTGCATTAATAGTTACCAGCATCCAACTTATATATCAGTGTTGTAATAAACAATCGGTGGCAATACAGTAAATGCATACTGTGAGAATCAGGTGGGAATAGTGGATGAGGGCAGGTATATCTCGCCCAGATTCCTTTCCTATGTGGCCTAGTCTGGTCAGTATCGCACCTGCTTGCTAATGAATAATGGGAGGTGGATATAAAAGGATGCAAGGTGGTTGTGTGAGTGTCTCAGCCTGGGAACACAGAGAGCTTGTCTGTGTGAGAGACACACGTGAATGAAAGCAGTGCCCACTGCAACTGTGGTTTGGCTGGACGGGAGAAGCCCGCCAGTTGGTAGTTAGGTTGTCCATTGTTTAGTTAGTGCCGGACAGGCAAGGATTTGTTTTATGTTTTATTTCCTTTTGCATTGCTTTCACCGTTAATAAACCTGACCCAGGGTCAGTTATACACGAATCCCAGCTCTGCGCCTGAGTTTAATGCTGAACGCACGTGACCTTTGACCCCAGCAAAGGCGATCCCGGAGTGTTTTATCACAATACTTACTCAGCCATGAAGTGCTAACAACGCCTGTGTGCACTGATGAACTCCAACGCACGTTTCGCGTTTCGGACCTATGTCATCATTCTCCGGATATTTGTACTGTCTTTGTATTCATTTTGAATGATTTTTTGGTAACTCTCAACACGTTCAATAAAATTTATACTTTTTATATGAAATACGTCTTACACCTCTTTTGGATTCATAGACTTTTTTTGTTCTTTTACAAAAACACCGTGAGCACAACTATGGGGTGGTGCTAAGGTTAGGTTCCCAAACCATATGTAAATTAAGTATAAACCTAGCACTCAACTTAGATGTGTGAAAAAATGAATTTATTGTAGCACACAAAAAAGTTTCGGTCTGTTGTGACCTTCTTCAGTTACGTGTTACTCAGTATGCAAGGTACGAGAATATCTCTGATGCGAGACCTGATGTGCGTTATAATATAACGGAGATCTGTGTTGGAAGCTGAGCATATAGAGCTTCAAAATATCTTAGTTGTGCATGGTGTCAACAATACCAGGGATTCCCAGGTAGTCTCCCATGCCGGTACTGGCCCGGCCTCAAGCTTCTTAGTAGCTGCGATCTGACGAGGGCATGCAAATTCAGCTTAGAATGGCTGTTGACATTGTCTCTACCCTGAGGAATATGCTTATAGGGGTTCTCTGACAGATATTTTTTAAAGTGCACCTTATACCTATCTATACTCTAACCACTTTTGCAATTATCTTTATTTTAAAATTCCCTACCATCCTCCCTTGCCTGCTAATCTCTACATATTTTTTTTCTACTTCCTGTGAAGTTTTTGTGTGAGTAGTTTCAAATCGGACGTCACAGGAGGAATGGACCTGCAGCTTCAGTCACCACAGTCCCTTGATTGATGATGTCCTATTTCAGTAGCAGTGAAGGGTGACCTTCAACTATCAACTCAATGTTGCCCAGGGACAGCCCTGAAGCCTCAAAGATCTGGAGAAGATCTGTATGGAGGAGTGGGCCAACATCCCTGCTGCAGTGTGCACAAACTTGGTTAAGAACTACAGGAAACACCTGACCTCTGTAATTGCAAACAAAGGTTTCTGTACCGAATATTAAGTTTAGTTTTTCTATTGTTTCAAATACTAATTTCATGCAATAAAATTAATAATGTAAAAATCATACAATTCGATTTTGTGGATTTTTTTTAGATTCTGTCTCTCACAGTTGAAGTGTACCTACAATAAAAATTACAGACCTCTCCATTCTTTGTTGTGGGAAAACTTGCAAAACCTGCAGTGTATTAAATACTTATTTTCCCCACAGTGTATGAGCAGAAAGCTGTCAATCATTGTTATGGGCAGGGTTATACAGACCTCAGCCTTTACAGAACTGCTGGATCTGCAGCAGAGAAAACAGTGATTTCATCAAAATGACAGCGAGCAGGTTCAGTAAGGGACACATAAGTGGAAACAGGGTCTCTTCTTATCTTACATTTGGTAGTAAAAATATGGTGCCAAATTCCCTTTAACACTTTGCCATATTGGCAGCAATGTTTTTATCATTCAGCTTATGTAGATACAACCGACTGTTTTTTATTTTTAGGAATTTCCAGAACTCTTACAACACAAGCTAGTCACAATTAGTAGTTGTTTCTGGACATCGACCACAGTGTCACAAAAGTTTTCTGCATATTATTTCCAGTTTTCCAATGTACTGTGCCTTTCTCATGTAGGTCTCATGCCATGTGACATTTCTGGGGATAAGCCCTATTCCTCATTTTAGATGCCAGTTGCTTGCGAGGCTATAGCTGTGGACTAAGTGCAAGTAGATAAATAAACGTGGATTCTGTAACGTTAGATAATGTTAATTGTACTTTATATGATCATAACTTCTGGAGAAGCTGAAAAACCCTCTTAAATTACTGCTGGATTTTCAATTTCAGTTTGATTTTCATCGCGGAGCCTAAATGAGCGGATCGCCCGCTGTGCGAAATTCATGTCAGCCATTTGCCTTGTTGTTGACTTACAGCTATACTAGCAATTTTATCAATTTTCTGTGGGAACATATGGGAACTCTGATTTCGGCAAATGAATCACTGACAATACTACAGCCAAAAAAATACTAATGTGTTACTAGACTCCTAATAAGGGGAATGACATGCTAGCGAGTTTCGTCTGTGACTGTTCTTAAAGATATTCCTAAAATCACAAAGTGGATGCCACACTAGCACCTGGAATAACAAATCTTAATAACTGATGACAGGGTCTACATTACAACACATCAAGTGAAATCCTAATTAAAAAAACAACATCAAAACAAAAATCCTTGAGAATAATTAAAGGTAATGTGCGCCATCGGTGAGAATTAATTAGAAAAACATGTTGTAAAATGCTGTTATAATAATCCCTCATACAAAGATGTAATGAACATAATATTTATTGTTGTTGCCCTTTAATAAGGGCATATAATATACAGGTAGACCATGCACATGCTATTTGACCCTGCGGGTCCCCCTTTTGTTTATTGGGTAGTGAGAACCTGTGTTGGATTCTCCCATATAAAAGAAACAATGTTAGCTCGTGGAGTGGGATGGCCTTGGCGGGCTTTCACATTGCGTTCTTGCCCACGCTTATTGGTCCTGTCAAGGCTTGCATCCGAACCCCCCACAAAATGGGATTTGGATGTATGCGCCGACAGAGCTATTGACTAAAATGATGTCAGTAGAGTAAATGTGTACTCTGTCGTGCACCATATTCAGCATTATACACCTACTGGATGTGGACACTCATGCGTAGCAGACTGCGCCTATATGTCCACCTCCTGTTGGTGTATATGCCTAAAAATGATGCACAGCAGAGGACACTTTGACACCATTACAGTCAATGACTCCGTTGGCACAAGCACCCAAATCCCATTTTGTCCGTGGTTCAGATGCAAGCCCAGATAAGGCCTCTTTCACACTTCCATTTTTGACCATCAGTCAAAATCCGCCAGGTTTTGAAAAAATGGATCCGCCATTTTTTTTGAGGATCCGTTTTTTTCCCCATTGAGTTGCATTACTGTCGGATCTTGACGGATGGCCATCCGTTGGATCAGTTTTTTTGAGGATCCGCCACATTTTTTGCGTCCGCCGGCATGCCTGGACGGACCCTGCAACGTTTTTTTGGTTGTTGTTGGATCCACATTTTCCATTGCGCATGCCCGGAGAAAGGAAGTCAGGGAGAAAATTAACCCTGAAATCCTGTCTGGCGGACAAAAAAAAATTCTCTCTCCTTCTCTCCTTCTCTCTCTCTCTCTCCTTCTCTCTCTCTCCCCTTCTCTCTCTCTCTCTGTCTCCTTCCCGGCCACCGGTTCCTTTAAAATTCTTCATTTTGCGGATCCGTCAAAAATCGGATCCTGTTGCATCCATTCACATCAGTTAGCAACGGATCCGCTTTTCCGCCTTTTTGGCGGATTTGAACTGACACAAAAAACTGAAGTGTGAAAGAGGCCTAAGACCGCTGAGTGTGGACAAGAACGTAGTGTGAAAGAGACCTAAGGATCATGGAAATGACCAGAACTTTCTACTAGTATAGGTCTTCAGAATGCCCATAGTACAATCAGCAGTCAATCTATGCGGCCATTGAAATAGGCATGCTGCCATAGTGAAAAAAAAACTAAAAGTTGAGCTTGGTTTAAGTTGGTATACATGCAGCACATAAACGCATGTTCACTTTGGCCATAGAGCATACAAAACCTACAAGAAGCAAAATAAACATAAACCTTGCTGTAACTAAATAAGTAAAAAACAAAAGTGCATTTAAATAACACAGGGTTCTTAGCAATACTGTTTTTAATTAAAAAAATAGCATAAAAGCCATCCCAGAATCGAGAAGGTGACCCTGATCAGTATGGTCCTACGCTGGCTAATATTAAAACCTTACCATTATTATTATTATTATTTATTTATATAGCGCCATTAATTCCATGGTGCTGTACATGAGAAGGGGGGTTACATACAAAGTTATAGATGTCGTTAACAGTAAACAAATTTACAATGACAGACTGGTACAGAGGGGAGAGGACCCTGTCCTTGCGGACTTACATTCTGTGTGATAGTGGGGAAGAGACAGAAGGTCGGGGGTGCAGCAGCTCTGGTGGTTTTCAGGCGGCAGCTCGGGGGTGGTGAGGCGGCAGAATGGTTATTGCAGGCTGTAAGCTTTCCTGAAAAGATGGGTTTTCAGGTTCCGTTTGAAGGATCTGAGAGTGGTGGATAATAGGACATGTTGAGGCATGTAATTCCAGAGAATAGGGGATATTCGGGAGAAATCTTGGAGGCGGTTGTGTGAGGAACGAATAAGTGTGGAGGAGAGTAGGAGGTCTTGGGAGGATCGAAGATTACGTGAGGGAAGATATTGGGAGATTAGTTCAGAGATATAGGGAGGGGATAGGTTGTGGATGGCTTTGTAGGTCAGTGTTAGTAGTGTCAACTGGATGCGTTGATGAATTGGGAGCCAATGGAGGGATTTGCAGAGGGGAGAGACAGGGGAGTAGCGAGGAGAGAGGTGGATTAGTCGGGCAGCAGAGTTGAGGACAGACTGGAGTGGTGCAGTTAGCAGGGAGGCCACAGAGGAGAGTGTTGCAGTAGTCAAGGCGGGAGATAATGAGGGCATGTACAAGAGTTTTAGTAGATTGAGGACTGAGGAAGGGACGCATTCTGGAAATATTTTTGAGTTGGAGGCGACAGGAGGTGGCAAGAGATTGGACGTGTGGTTTGAAGCAGGGGCGTAACTAGAACTGATTGGGCCCCATAGCAAACTTTTAAATGGAGCCCCCTCAAAGACATACCCCCTCAAAGACACACCCCCTTCAAGACGCACCCCCTTCAAGACGCACCCCCTTACTGATAATGCATACTAGAGTCACATTAGGATCACGGCGGAGCTGCTTACCTGACCTCTGCCGCGAACCCTGGCCTGAATTCCGCTGTGTACAGAGTGGTGGGGCCCTTGAGAGGACTATGTAATAAAAGAGGACACTGTAAATAACAAGAATACACTATGTAAGAGACAGCACTATACATAACAGCAGAGGAAGCTATATAATAAGGGACGGCACCATATATAACTAGAGAGGATGGTACGTAATAAGGAATGGTATTATACATAATAAAAGAGGAAACTATGTAACTAAGAATGGTGTTATACAGAATTAGTGAGTACACTATATACTAAGGGACTGTGTTAGACATAGTGAGTACACTATATACTAAGGGACTGTGTTAGACATAATAAGCGATAAGAAAGTCTTCCTCCACCTCCCCCTGTTCCTAAGGCCATTATAAGTCCCCCTTCCTCCAATTCCAATCCTCCACACCCCTCATTGTCCTCCTCCCCTCGCATCCCATTATTGTCCTCTCCCCCACCCCATCATTGCCCTCTTCACCACCTCCATAATTTCCTCCTCCTCCACCACCACCATCATTGCATTCTCCCCCACCACCCCATCATCATTTTTTTTCCCCCACCACCCCATCATTGCCCTCTCCATCACCCCCATCATTGCCTTCTCCCCATCACTCCCATCATTGCCTGCTCCATCACCCTATCACTCTCATCATTGCCTGCTCTATCACCCCAACACTCCCATCATTGCCTTCTCCATCACCCCATCACTGCCTTCTCCCCATCACTCCAATCATTGCCTGCTCCATCACCCTATCACTCTCATCATTGCCTGCTCCATCACCCCAACACACCCATCACTGCCTTCTCCCCATCACTCCCATCATTGCCTGCTCCATCACCCTATCACTCTCATCATTGCCTGCTCCATCACCCCAACACTCCCATCATTGCCTTCTCCATCACCCCATCACTGCCTTCTCCCCATCACTCCAATCATTGCCTGCTCCATCACCCTATCACTCTCATCATTGCCTGCTCCATCACCCCAACACTCCCATCATTGCCTTCTCCATCACCCCATCACTGCCTTCTCCCCATCACTCCCATCATTGCCTGCTCCATCACCCCATCACTCCCATCATTGCCTGCTCCATCACCCCATCACTCCCATCATGGCCTTCTCCCATTACCCCCTCATGGCCTTCTCCCATTACCCCCTCATGGCCTTCTCCCATTACCCCCTCATGGCCTTCTCCCATTACATCCTCATGGCCTTCTCCCATTACCCCCTCATTGCCTTCTCTTACCCCCTCATGGCCTTCTCCCATTACCCCCTCATGGCCTTCTCTCCCCATCGCGGTCTTCTCCTCATGTCCCCATCTCCTCAAGGGCCAGGCTAACCTACACACACAGACACACACACAGACAGACATACACACAGACATACATGCATTCACACACACACACACAGACAGACAGACACACATACATACATACCCACACACACAGACAGACAGACATACACACACATAGACATACATACACATACATACATGTCCAGGACTCAGGTCACACGGTGGTCAGGGCCCAGCCAGGAGGAGAGTGACAAGTCAGGACTCAGGAGCCGCCGCTGGAGACAGCCAGTCAGGGAGCCGCCAGTGCCGCTCATTACATATGCTCATATGTAATGAGCCGCTCATTACTTATGCACATAGGTAATGAGCGGACTCAGAAAGCAGGAAGGAGTGGACAGCTGCGCTGACTGACGCCGCTGAGAATTGAAAATCATGGAGATAATAAGCACGGGGTCCGGGGCTGCATTAATATTGCACTACCCGGGTAGCGCCGATTGGAGCCGGGGACCCGGGTGGCGGGCCCCTATATGGGGCCGGGCCCCAAAGCAACCACTTCGGCTGCTACCCCAGTAGTTACGCCCCTGGTTTGAAGGACAGGGCAGAGTTGAGAGTTACTCCGAGACAGCGGATTTCAGGTGGGAGAGAGAGCGTGATGCCGTTTACCATAATAGAAAGATCAGGTAGGGAAGATACGTGAGATGGAGGGAAGATAATGAGTTCAGTTTTGTCTACATTGAGTTTTAGGAAGCGAGAGGTGAAAAAGGAGGATATGGCTGATAGACACTCCGGGATTCTGGACAGCAGAGAGGTGACATCAGGGCCAGAGAGGTAGATCTGAGTGTCATCTGCATACAGGTGGTGCTGGAAGCCATGGGACTTTATGAGTTGTCCTAGGCCAAGAGTATAGATGGAAAAAAGTAGGGGCTCCAGGACAGAGCCTTGGGGGACTCCAACAGATAGAGGGCAGGTTGAGGAGGTAGTGTTGGAGTGGGAAGCGCTGAATGTGCGGTCAGAAAGGCATGAGTCAATCCAGGACTGGGCAAGGTCTTGATGCCAAGGGAAGAAAGAATTTGTAGTAGCAGTAGGCAGTGGTCGACTGTGTCGAAGGCAGAGGACAGGTCGAGAAGGAAGAGGATGGAGAACTGTCTGTTAGCTTTGGCTGTAAGTCATTAGTAATTTTGGTCAGGGCAGTTTCAGTGGAATGTGGGGGCAGAAGCCAGATTGGACCCTGTGTCAGAGATGACCTCAATGTGTGAATAAGGTCAGACAAAAGGACCGGGTCCCGATCTATGGACACCAGCCTAGGAGAAGCTTTTAAATGTAATTTCCAGCTCAAGGGAGGGAGGACACACCACGGCTTGCACAGAATAGTGCCATACTGCCAAAGTGGCTGAGCAACCCATCATTATTTTGTCTAGGTTTGAAGTTGGGCAAAACTCTAATTTTTTCCAATGAACCAGTTTCCTATAGTGCAGAAAATAAGGTCACATAAAAGACACCAGAATCTAAAATGGTGATATATGGATCCATATTTCAGCATCTATTCATATGTATTTGAATGTAAATTTTGCTGGTGAAGAACCTTCTCCACATTTTACTTATTTATATTCAAAAGACTGTATCAATATACCAAAGATCTGTTGAGTCATCAATGTCAACATTAATGTAAAATCAAATATTACCCTGGGAGAATATATTTTGGATCATATTTTTGTCAAATTTAGGATATAGCTTACCTAGATCCACATTTTATGAATCACACAATTGGGGAATACACCACCAGACTGAAGGAAAAAAAAATTGGTCACTGCTTTATTTTCTATTCACTCATTGCTTTGACTTGATGTATATACTGTACGTTTGCCAAAGAGAAGCTTGCATTTTTTAAATATTTTCAATAAAATAAGAGTAGATATTTTAGTGCTTGGTTATCAACAATTCCCGAATCATTCACAGTCCTAGAATTTTTTTCTTCCCATGTAGACTATTGAGCATCACTAATACAAGCTGGTATAATACCCAATAACAAGATACAAATGTGAATTACTTGTTGTATAGCAGATCTGATTCCTGGATTAATATATTATTCATAAACTAAACCCGTCTGTGTGTGCTTATGAAAATTATGTCAAATCCCTGCATTCATTACTTTTTAGAATCCGCTGTGGAACTGAATAAGATAAATTCTTTCGACACATCAACAAACGGAAAATGGCAACTTCAAGTGCTGGGTACTCCGACTTTAGAAGAGGACGTGGATTTGTCTGTTGTTGTCTATGGCAAACATGGGAAATCTTCACCGCAGAAAGTAACAAACATGGACTTGGATTCTTTTATGGTGCGAACTATCTTAACATTATATGTATCATGCTTTATTTGCAGTTTATTATACAGTATATGTAACATGTTCTTCTGATGTAAGATGGGTAAAGTAATGGTTCTCCTTAAAGAGACCAGTTGAAAGTTGAGTCTTACAATTAAAGCTCCATGGAAGAAAAGTATGTAACTTGTCTCTCATATATCTCTCAAGTACCATCTGCTTGTAGTATGTACACTATGTCAGTGTGTGATGGTCTACACGTAAATGAGCTTTATAGCACAACCAAGTATAAATACCAAGCCAAAAACACTTTTACAGACAGATTTTTCTGGCCATTTTGCCGTCAACAATGTAGTGTACAGTCTGGCTTGGAAGAAGTGCAGCCTCTATACTCGTCTGGTCTTATTAAGGAGAATCAGCATTTGCCCATGGAGGCATTAAGCGCTTTGCACTAATGTAACCTGCAGAATTAATTCAACAAGTTTTTCTGGTGTAAAGCGAACCGCTTTCTTCAATATTTGAATCACTAAAAAAACTCTAAATTACATTTTAATTTATATATACGCCAAAACAGTGTTAAAAGTAATAAAATTTTTCGGTCAGAAAACAAAGACTTATGCAAAAAGATCAGTGAAAAAAATTTAAAAAGTTATGGCTGCTGAAAAGCTATGGGGCAAAAACAAAAAAACGTATATTGTTAAGGTTACAGAATAGCGGATTCACCAGGGTTGAATTTCCTTAAACTTTTGGTTTCAACCAAATTTGAGCACTTTGATACTCAATTTGCAGAACAAAAAAAAATTCTTGGCACCATTTATCACACTGCTGAAGCATCAACATGCTCAATAGCTATGACATCTAGCAGATTATAGGGTCAGTATCTGATTCATCTCAGATCAGTGGTTCCCAGTGGAACACAGTTTGGCAGAGTTGTTTTCCATTTAAGAGTCACTGGGTAAGTCTCTTTCTCCTGAAGTATATAAGTCCTTACGGATAGTGGGATCCTCTCTCTCTCTCTCTCGTAGAGTATAAGGCTTTATGGTTTGTGGGCATGGCCATATTTAGAGTTTATGCTGCCCTAGGCACTTTTAGTGGTGAGTATGAATATAGCACCACCCTAGCTCCGCCTACACATCTCAAACCTTCCAAAGTCCCACCGCCCGCTCTTGGAAAAACTCATCTTCTGCACCACATCCTCATCAATCTGATATTAACAGTTCCCAGCAAACACCAGATCACATATATAGACAGCAGCTTTTGTTTTGGCCAAAAGAATTTTTAAGCCACCACTACGACAAGGTAGACTCTTTTGGCCGGGCCCTTCTCTACTCTAACCTATTAAACATTTCTTAAAATATAAAATGCTATTTTTAGGTATATTTTTATTTTTTTTTCTTTAAGGAAATGAGTCACTTTTTTTAGAATGACCATTAATACCACATGCAAGGGACAAATACCATCACACCATGACCAGACGACATATTACCAACACATAGTGATGGAATAATACCACGTACAAGGAAAAAATACCTCCATACCATGACCAGATCACATTACCATCACATAGTGACCAGATAATACCACAAACAGGAAGAAATACCACCACACCATAACCAGATCACATACTACCACTACATATTGACCAAATACTACAATACTGGTCATTAATTAAAAAAACAACACTAATGCCATTATACACAGGAACTCTGTATATAGTGTCAGTGTACAGAAAATACAGTGTTCACTGGTGACATTATACACAGGAGCTCTGTATATAGTGTCAGTATACAGGTAATACAGTGATTACCAGTGACATTATACACAGGAATTCTGTATATAGTGTCAGTGTACAGGTAATACAGCGATCACCAGTGACATTACACACAGGAGCTCTGTGTATAGTGTCAGTGTACAGGTAATACAGTGATTACCAGTGACATTATATACAGGAGCTCTGTATATAGTGTCAGTGTACAGGTAATAGAGTTTATAGTGTCAGTGTACAGGTAACACACTGACTCACCAGTGACGTCTCTAACTGAAGTCCTTCATCTTTGCTTTTCTTTTTCATGGAGCACAGACCACCATCATTTCTTCCAGCCAGGACTCATCTCTGCATAAAATAACACAGTTACTTAGAGCACCGCTTCCAGAGCACATTCTCCACTTTTCCCTTTCTTCTACCCTACACATCTGAATACAGACGTGCACCCATAATTAATATATAATTAGTTATTATTAATCCACCACTGCGCCCCCACCAACTATAAATAGCCATTTTCCACACTTAATAAATATATACATTAATTAGCCCTTGTACTCTTTCCTCCAATTCATTAAGTCACTGCATCTTCAATGCCCTCCACTATGTGTCTCCCGCTCCCCCTATTCAAAATATTTACATGCCCCTTATTGTCATGTCTTCTCTCTCTCTCCCACCCCCACCCTCTATTCATTATCAGCTGCTCTCCCCCCACATTCAATACATCATTTACTTCCACCACACTCAAAATTCATCATTATTTGCTGTCCCCCAGGTCCTCATTTTCTTTCCCCCTCCCCCACCTTCAATTCAATTGCTGTCCCCCGTCCCTCACTTCATCATTTGCAGTCCTCCTCACTTCATCATTTGCTGTCCTCCTCCCCCCTGTCACTTCATCATTCATAGTCCCACTTCCTCCCTCACTTCATTATGTGCAGTCCCCCTTCCCCTCCCATCATTTGCAGCCCCCCTCCATCATTTGCAAATTACAGCCCCCCTCCATAATCATTTGCAGCCCCTTTCATCATCTGCAGATCCGCCCTTTCATCATGTGTAGATCCCTCCTTTCATCATGTGCAGACTCCCCTTTCATCATATGCAGGCCCCCTCCTTTCATCATATGCAGGTCCCTTCTTTCATCATGTGCAGACCCCCCTTTCATCATGTGCAGACTCCCCTTTCATCATATGCAGGTCCCCTCCTTTCATCTTATGCAGGTCCCTTCTTTCATCATGTGCAGACCCCCCTTTCATCATGTGCAGACCCCCCTTTCATCAGAAGCAGAACCCCCCCTTTCATCATGTGCAGATCCCCCCTTCATCATGTGCAGATCCCCCTTCATCTTGTGCAGACCCCCCTTTCATCATGTGCAGACCCCTGTTGTGAATTCTCTTTCTGGTCTTCCTCTGGTTATTACTGAAGATAGTAGAGCTGGTCAGATTGACAGAGGGGTTGCAAGTTCTCTTTCTGAGCTCCCTCTGGTGGTTACTGGAGGTAGTGGAGCTGATCTGATTGACAGAGGCTTGCCACCTGATAATGAGGATGACAATTGGAGATCTGGGGTTTCAGATTGGGATTTAAGACAGCTGTCTCCCTCTATCCCTGCTGGTGATTTTCTTCCTGTGCCTTCTGAGGTCTGATGTCTCCTGCTCTGTCCCTGCATGGTTCAGCTAAGTGGTTCATTTGCTATTCTGTTTGCATTTGATCTGGTTTTGTCTATTTCTGCTTTGTGCTGGTCAGCCAGCTCCAGCTGGGGCTGTGCTAAATCACCGCCCATATGTTACTTCTTGTGCCAGTTTGTTTTGTCCCCTGTTATATTGGTCTTTTTTGCTTTGCTTTCAGAATATACCAGAGTGCTGATATAGTGGGGCGAAGTCGTGCGACTTCAGTGTTTTTATGCATCAGACATGTTGGACATTTTGCAGGGTTTTTTGCGTGATTGCAGACAGTGTCTTTCCTTTCCTGTCCTGTCTAGTCAGTGTGGGCCCCATCATTTGCTCAGTCTATTTTCCTGCCTGCGTTTGTGTTTTCATCTTGTCTCACTGACAATATATGTTTGGGGGCTATCTATTCCTTTGGGTTCTGCTCCGGGGCAGTTTAGATTTCCCCTTTCTTGCTTTAGGCTTAGTTAGCTCTCTGGCTGTGCCGAGGCATCTAGGATCATCGTAGGTACGCTCCACAGCTACTGCTAGTTGTGTGGATAGGATCAGGGGTCTGCAATCCGCTTAGTTACCAACCTCTCTGGCTTTCTGTGACTTAGCCTGGGCCTGCTATCCTCCTCAGTTACCCATTCATAACAGACCCCCCTTTCATCATAAGCAGAACCCCCATTCATCATGTGCAGACCCCCCTTCATCATGTGCAGACCCCCCCTTCATCATGTGCAGATCCCCCCTTCATCATGTGCAGACCCCTCCCTTTCATGTGCAGAATCCCCCGGCGCTGGGCTCATTTTCATCCTCCCCCGGGCCCCCCATGCATGGCTGGGCTCACGCCGCTCACCTGTCCAAAGCACGCGGTCCCACTCCATGCATGTGTATGCTGTTTCCAATTACCAGGCTCCAGGCGCCGGTATTCTTCCTGAATATGGTAGTGAAGTGGTGTCCATATTCATGACCTTAATGAGCGGTACCACGTGACCGCTCACACAACGAGAGGATCCAGTGCCGGAGACCATCGAAGCTGCAGGCACCACTGGGGGAGGTGAGTATAATGTCATCAAGGGGGAGGGGAGGAGAGGGGGAGGGGGAGCGACCCCAGCCAAAAAAGAAAAAAAAAGCATTGTGCAGGTGCCGCCCCCTCGCAGAGTCCCGCCCTAGGCACTTGCCCTCGAGTGCCTAGTGGGAAATATGGCCCTGTTTGTGGGGCTCACTTCTATAAAGTGTAAGCGAGAAAATCTAAAAAAGCCAGCAAATTTGAAGTTCCAAAGAGCAGCTCATCCCTAATTAAGATCCTATTGGGTCTTGTTATTATGGGTTAAAAGAGATTTATGAGCTTAAAGACAGACGGTACTCAATAAAAATAAAAATTAGATCAGCATATGAAACCATCTATTTTATGCAACAAAATGCTCTGTGGTGTTAGAGACCCATTATTGTCCCAGAACCTGGAGCCATCAGAGAACCCTCTTGTAGCCTGGGGGCTAGTCTAACTCTACTGGTTACTGAATACACAGAAAGTCATCTTCTAGCAAATGTAACTTTACTATTTCTACATTTTCACTTGTACAGAATTTGGTTCTGTGTATATTCACAATATTTAATTTCTTAACACCCTATGATGAATATATAAGTCATGGAGCAAGTCGGGGGGATCGTGTTCAGGAGCTAAACCCAATCCATATGTGGCTGATGCTGGCTAATTTACATAGCCGACATCTGCCTCTAACAGCCATGGCTGGAGCTGAATTCTGCTCGTTCCTATCTATTCAGATGTTGTTGTCAATCCCTCTAAGCAGTATTTAAATGTAACACACAGAAGTGCTCATGTGTACCATTTACCATCAATGTCGCTGCCATTTTGGTACTCCGAGAAGGCTCAGCCCTAGGCATGCAGTATATACTGTAATATCAAGCTCTGTGCTGTAGTATTGCAGTGTACAATAAACATGACTAGATGATTGCAGTTTCAGATTTTAAAAAAATAAAATATATAGAAATTTACTGTAAATTACAACCTTTTCCTCCATTAAAAATACAGAAATGGGAAAAAAAACATCTTGTATTGCTGCATCCAATCCACCAAAATATAAATTAATTAACCCATACAGAAACATCAGAACCACTGTTCTTTAGGCACCACACTTCCCCCCCCAAAATTCCGTCATTTTTACTTTGCAATGAATACAGGAAAAAAATAAAAGCCCAAAAATGACATCCGTTTCACTAGTTCAGTTGGAACTTTTTTCACATTTTTTCAGTACATTGTATAATAAAATGAATTAGGTCATTCAATATTACAATGCGTCCAGTAAAAAAAACAAGCCCTCATATGTCTGTCGACAAAAAAAAAAAGTATGCTTGGAAAAAGAGGAAATAAAAATGAAAGGGAAAAATTGTCCAGGCGTTCAGGGTTCAATGCCCTTATTGCTAGTTAGAGATATTCCTGATATTATCATATACCAAATTATGGATGTATAAAACATATTAACTTTATCAATATTTCTACCGAGAAAATGACACATAGATAACGTGCCATAATATTTAGAACGTTTTACAATGGAAAAGACAAATTTTTCAGCTTCTACTACTTGCATTAGAATTTGTGCCAAGTATTGTACATAAATATTCAGATTTAGAAGTAATTTCTTATATGATCACTTCTGACAGCTGAGTGTTGGAGATATCGGGAATATAATAAAGGCTTCCTTCCTGTCCACGGGTCTGAGCTTTGAGAGAAGACTCCACTTACAGAAGGTACATGTCACGTTAATTGATTGTGATTGCTTGATAGAAATTCTACAGTGGCTCTCGCCAGTAATTTCCTAAAAAGAAAAACTCTTTAAAGTCATATGCATTGTAATGAACAAATGCCCTTTGAATAATTTTCAGCCTGGTTAATACATAACAAATGAGCTTTAAGTATGCACAAGATGTTCTTTTATGTCTTCCTATCATGCAGTATTCATCTGAAATACCACAGTGCAGATAATCTAGCCTTTATTGATGTCCATGCAATGGGCACTTTTTCTTTTTAACAATCAACATTTTCTTAAATGTACAGTGGCTTGGAAAAGTATTAAACTTCCTCCCCCTGCTATCTAGCTTACAACCTGGAATTACATAGGTTTTTTTGAGTATTTGCATCAGTTCATGTAAAGAACATTGCCCACAACTGTGAACATTTGGTTCTCTTTTTATTGTTTAGCAAACAACAAATAGGACAAAATAACTGAAAACTTCAGTGTGCATAACTATTCATCCCTCTAAAGTCAGTACTTTGTAGAGCTTCCTTTTGCAGTAGTTACAGCTGCAAATCACTTTGGATAAATCTTTGTGACCTTTCCACATCTTGCCACTGGCACATAGCCCATTCATCAAGACAAAACTGCTTGAGCTCCTTTCATCCCAGCAGTATGATGCTGCCACCACCCTGTTTCACAGTAGGGATCGTATTCTTGGGGTGATGAGCTGTGCTGGTTGGCAAGAGGCATAACAGCTACCTAGTTGGCCAAAAAGTTACATTTTGGTCTGATCTAACCACAGCACCTTCCTCCATATATTTGAAGAGTCTCTCACACGTTTTTTGGCAAACTCAAAACGATCCTTACAAATGTGGGTGTAAGTAAAGGCTTTTTTTCTCCACACTTTTCCATAAAGGCCACTTCAAAAGAATGTATAGCTTATTGTGGTCTTATGAACAAATATTCCAGTCTCTACAGCTCCTTCAGGGTTACCTTTGGTCTCTGTACTGCCTCTCTGATTAATGCCCTC
This sequence comes from Dendrobates tinctorius, assembly GCF_039654945.1. Classification (NCBI taxonomy): domain Eukaryota; kingdom Metazoa; phylum Chordata; class Amphibia; order Anura; family Dendrobatidae; genus Dendrobates; species Dendrobates tinctorius. Next base: position 24,878,642 of record NW_027361750.1, on the reverse strand, counting down.
CTTTCCCGGGCTGAGTTTTGGTGGGCGGCCCTCTCTTGGCAGGTTTGTTGTGGTACCTTGTTCTTGCCATTTAATGATAATGAATTTGATGGTGCTTTTTATTTTTTATAACCCACACCTGACTTATACTTCTCAACAACTTTATCACTGACTTGTTTGGAGATCTCCTTGGACTTCATGGTGTTGTTTGGTTAGTGTTGCCTCTTGCTTAATGGTGTTGCAGCCTCTGTGGCCTTTCAGAAAAGGTGTGTATATACTGACAGACCATGTGACACTTAGATTGCAGACGAGTGAACTTCTTTTCGTTAAGCATGTGACTTATGAAGGTAATTGCTTTCGCCAGAATTGTTTAGGAGCTTCATAGCGAAAGGGGTGAATACATATGCACATAGTACCAATTTTTAGTTATTTGAGACCATAAATTCAATTTATGCCTTTATTTTTCTCACTTCACCAACTTAGACTATTTAGTGCTGATGCATCACACACAATCGGATTACAAAAATATTTAAACACAGGTTGTAATGTAACAAAATAGGTAACATGCCGAGGGGTTGAATACTTTCATGACCATATTGATAATACTATCCCAACCATCAGTTCTACCTTTCTGGCCTAATTGTGTCTGAATGTTTTGCACGAAAAGCCCTACCATGGTAAAGGATTTAATGCAATGCTTTTGCATTGCAGAGCATTAGATCAGCTTCTCACGTGTAGGGAGGAGGTGTGTCAGCTTGTGCTCTGAACAGGAGCTTACAGGCCATCATCCCTGGGTGATCAGATGGCCATATTTTGGCCCGGTGTCACCTTGGAGACCATCGGCAAAATGCGATTGCAGTCGGCTCATGTCGGAAAGTGGTTAATAGGCTGGGAAGCTCCATGGTTTTTGGCCCCTTCCCAGACTAAGACTAGCTCACAGCTGTCTACTTTCCATTATCTGGTTGTTAAAAATAGGGGGACCTCAAGCAATTTTTCTTTTTTTATATATATATGTTCATAAAAAGCTGGCAGATAAGCTTCACAGAGCTTTTAAAAGGGAATCTGTCACCCCATTTTAGCCCTATCAGCTGTCAGATCATTTGCTTATCTACAGCATTCTGTAATGCTGTAGATAAGCCCCCGATTTAACTTGAAAGTTAAGAAAAACAAGTTGGATTATACTCACCGGGGGGCGAGGGCGGGTGCTGTGGGAGTCGCAGTCCGGTCCGGCGCTTCCCATCTTCATGCGATGCCGTCCTCCTTCTTACTTCTGCCTCGGCTTCAACGCAGGCGTACTTTATGTGCCCTGTTGAGGGCAGAGTAAAGTACTGCAGTGCGCAGGCACCGGGAAAGGTCAGAGCGGTCCGGCGCCTGCGCACTGCAGTACTTTACTCTGCCCTCAACAGGGCAGATAAAGTACGCCTGCGCAGGAGCCGCGACAGAAGTAAGGAGGACGGCACTGTATGAAGATGGGAGGTGCCGGACCGGACTGCAACACCCATCAGACCGGACCGGACGTCAGGGTGAGTATAATCTAACCTGTTTTTCTTATCTTTCAGGTTACATCTGGGGCTTATCTACAGCATTACAGAATGCTGTACATAAGCCCCTGATGGCTGTGCCGGAAGCTGATAGGGTTAAAATGGGGCGACAGACTCCCTTTAAATATCTGACAGCTATCTATCTCTCTCTCTATTTATCTAATGATCTATCAATCTATATCTGTAAATAAGGCTGCTTTATTAGTTAGAAAACTAGCTTTAAATGACAGAGATTTACAGTATGTAAAAGATGAATGTTAAAAACGCATTGCATTTGCATGTCATATGGATGCTAGCTGAGAAAAATCGCATTGTACTCGCATGACACTCATCTGACTTTTCAGAAGCAACATCGAAGCAATTTTTTATACGCAGACCAGAGCGAGTATTTACGCTCCTTCCCTAGGAAACTGCCCACCTCTGAAATACTGCAATGAATGAGCAGTAAACTATAAAGTTAAATATATATATATATATATATATATATATACAGTATATCTGTTCTTGAGAATGGAGAGGATTTTTAATAAGAAATAATTTGTAAAGTTGCTAGTTTTTACAGGGATTTTTCAATTTTAAGCATTTACAATGATGAAGCAATGCCTTTAAATGAAGCAGTACACACGTTTCATTCTATGTTTTTCATTATTTTGATTTCCTAAGACTACGATGCATCTAAATGGCAGTCACTGATCATATAGGAATCTAAACATGTTTTTATCAGTTATGGGGTGATGACTGCAAAATTATTATTGCAAAATTATTATTTTTGGTATAAACTTGTTATCCAGGTAAAGCAGCTCCATCAGGTTTCATATGTTTGAAATTAAGGTGTAATATTCTGCTTTAGCAATATCATTTATATCAAATTTTATTTAAAATCTAAATAAAAAATGTGTATATGGCTGACTGAATTAAGAAACAGTTTTGTCACCCAATTGATTTCTCAACAATATATTTCTCTATTAAGATCCGTATGAGAGATGTGGATACCAACCAAGAAATAGGCTTTTATCCAGATAATGTCTACTTACCTGGTGATGATGGCACAGAGAATGTGGCTGAATTAGCAGCAGTCCACCCCAACCAACCACCATTGGATGGTAAGGTTTTAATCTCAAAGGTGTTCTGCACGTTCATTAAGTCCTTTCCAAATGTCCTGTTTTAGGATGTAGGGTATTCTTATATAGCTGTGCCTTACACCCAATCACCAGCTGTTCACAATATTCAAGAGCATTTCTGTGTTACTGGGTTATTCATTGACTTCAATGAAACTAATCCATTCTTCTGTAGCCAGGGAAACCAGAGGGCTAAATGGCAAAAATCTGTAATTTGACACAAACATGGCCTTCAGTATGGTGAGGATACCGGGAATACATTTCTGACTCTAGCATGTCTCCTCGTGCATAACAGTTCACTTTCCTCTGTCTATTTGGGAGCCCGAGACGATGCAATATACTGTCGTGGTAGTAGTCCAGCAAATGCGGACCATACCTGCGTGGTGAACTGAAACACAAACAAACAAATGGACAATAACCTCAGTAGTAAGCTCATTAAGGCTATACAGTCCAATTTTATGTCTTACCATGACCAAATGTACTTTCCATGACTTTAGAGCGACATTTTCCTTCCAAAAATCAGACTCTCAGAATTTTGATGTTGTTTTATTTTATGGTAAATGGAAAGAGTGTGGTAAAAGATATGTGTGGTTCCCTAAAAAATGACTTCTGATTTATAACTCTTGGAAAGTCCCGGAAAACATATAATTTAGGGGCACATGGGATCGTGCTGCTCCCCCTCACAGCTACTCTCCATTTTTCTATCTCTCTCATTGTTTTGTGGTTATAGGGTTAATTTGTGTTATTAGATTTGTCATATACAGGTGATTTCATTCCTGGAGTCACGTGATTGGCTTCTGCTTGGCGACAGGATTGTGATTGGCAGGGGAGTATTTTGTCGGGCTCAAACACGGCTACTTAAAAATTCCCCCTGCATGCCAGTTCTGGGCAGTTTACTTTAGGTTCCTGGACGAAGAACATCCTCAATCTGATGGAAGACCTCATGAATCAGCTGCTGAGGAAAGCTTCAGTGAGCGGGGCAAGGAGTGGCTCTGCTGATGCCTGCAGGAAAATGAAGCCCAGCATTCCAGTCCTAGTGCGTCACATGGGGAAGTTGTCACTGCGAAATCAGAGAGAAGAACAGGAGAGGCAGTGAGAGAAGATGACAACGCGACGACTGAGGGTTGGAGGTTAATGAAGAGGACTTGGAAGCAGCGCCGTTGCTACTCACCTCCAAAGTCCTGGAAAAGAAGTGGAGGCAACCGAATATCTGATTCACCGCTTGAGGTATGAGGTCATGAAGCAGAAGGTCCAGGAGGAGCTGAGCATCGAACCCACCAGAGGGTGAGATGTCAAGATCACAGCGTGCTGAGGGTTTTTCTTTAGCAGTGCAGTTGGGGGTAGAAGTCCCATGGACGGTGGGGCTAGTGGTAAGCCATCTGTGCCTCTGCTGAGTAGCATATTTATGTTGTTCAAAATCCTTGCTGACATAGCTAAATCTGCACATGGTAACCCTGCCATAAAGTCAATTAAGGAAAACATAGGTGGTGTGGGCAGCAGAGCTGCAGCTATATGGGTTAATCCTGCCATTAATTGTGGTAGGGATGTTGCAGAATTTAATCAACTTGATGTTGGCAATTTGAATGTGCCAGTCAGAAGTGTTGACTGGCACATTCAAATGTGTGGTGGATGTGTGTTTAAAAGAAGCACTGACCTGCGACATTTTACCGCTGGGCTTTCATTTGTTACCAGCAGTCAAAGAAAGAATTTGGCAAAATGAGTATGTTAATTTGTTTTCACACCTGCCAGTTTACAAGGATTTACATAAAACTGAAGTAAAAAAGTGAAGTAGGAGGAGATGAGACAAAGTGTTGTTCAGTCATTAAATAATTAGTTGCAGGCGTTCTGCATTTTTCATCTGTATTGGGATAGTAGTGTCTTAAAAAATGTTCAGGTCTTTTCCAATATGTGGACAGCAAATAGGAATTTTGCCGGGAGCGCCTGGTTATTATATCATGACATGTTTAGGCAAAAGTTGGTGGTGCAATGAAATTGGGTCAAAATATGTCAGTCTTTGGGTTAACTTGATGCTACTGCAAAAGTCTGGCAGATTGGCCCCAGGCAACTAATACATCTACTTTTCACAGGGGAATATGCTTTGCCTTTAATGAGGCTCAATGTAGGTGGCTGTCAAACTGCCACTAAAAGCATGAGTGCTCATTTGCCGAGGAGCACATCCCATGGACCATTGCTTCAAAAAGGCCAAACAGTTTTCACAGCAGCAGCTTAGCTCAAAGGAGGCATTGGTCAAAGGTGCCGAAACCGACGATGTTGGAAAAAATGCTTCTGTGTTTACAGTTTTACCCAAACTGCATGAAAGTGGAATTACTATTCAATGGATTTTTTGTACCAGAATTTGATGATGTTGGTTGCTCATGGGTTGATAATCTAAAATTTGTCAATTTCAATAAAGAGGTGGTTCTTTCAAAAAATTGCAAGGAGGTGGAGGAGTTTCTTCATCATCTTTTAAGAATTTTTGGTTATTTCCTTTGGGTTTTGTTCGGAAGAAGGAACAAAACAATTATAGATTAATACATCATTTGTCTTATCTATTGAAGATGGTATTGAATGATAGTGGATAAGTCAAAGGCGTAAGTGTGTTATTCATTATTTGATACAGCACTCGTTTTGTTGAGAAAGTTTGTTCACGAGGCCTTGTTAGCAAAAGCAGATAATAAATCGGCTTTTAGGTTGTTGTTACTAGTGTCGCCCATGGGATTTAATTGGTTAGGATTTCAGTTTAAGAAAGGTTTTTATTTTGATAAGTTGTTACCTATGGGCTTCACATTGTGTTTTATTTTGAGTCGTTTTTGCGTTACTGGAGTGAATTGTTGCTAAGTATACAATTTACAGGGTAGTATATTGCATTGCCTTGATGATTTTTTTTTCTTGGTAAGAAAGGTTCTAGCAATTGCTCTAGGTTATTAGATACGTTTTCCAGGGTAATGAATGAATTTGGTGTCCCTTTTCCTATGAAAAAAACAGTTCAGCCATGCAATCAGTTAGATTTTTTAGGTATTACAATCGATAAGGTTTTAATGGAGTTTAATTTACCAGAAGAAACATTGATTAGGATACTTGGTTTACTTGAAAAAAATTATTTCAGTGAGGAAAGTTTTATTAAATAAGTACAGTTGTTACTGGGGATGTTAGTTGTTGTGACTCGAGTAATTCCCATGGCCAGAATTTGTGCGAGGGGACCCTACTTTTCTACAAAAGGTAAACACACAAAATGTTGCATTGCCGTGTGGTCGCCACCAGGGCCGCCATCAGGGCATGACAGTCGGGCCTGCAGCGTACACATCAGCAGAGCCGCCACAGCAGCCGACATCCAAAGCTACAGAAGAGCTGAAGGACCTGTGGTGACGTCATCATTACCACAGTCCTTCACCATTGATCAGCCCGCCCCCTAATCACATGACGATGACGTCACCACAGGTCCTTTCAGCTCAGCCTCACACAGCTGCAGCTCCAACTTCAACGCAGGAGCGAGGCCAGGTAAGAAAAAAAGTTTTTATCTTATTTTATTATTGAAAAGGGCAATATGTTTCCCTGGCAGAATGGAGACTCGGGGGCAGGACTGGAGACACACAGGGGCAAATATGGAGACATGGGGGCAGAATGCAAGACATGGGGGCAGAATGCAGACATGATGCGGCAGAATGCAGATATGATGGGGCAGAATGCAAGACATGATGGGGCAGAATGCAAGACATGATGGGGCAGAATGCAAAACATGGGGGCAGAATGCAAGACATGATGGGGCAGAATGCAAGACATGATGGGGGCAGAATGCAAGACATGGGGCAGAATGCAAGACATGATGGGGCAGAATGCAAGACATGATGGGGGCAGAATGCAAGACATAATGGGGGCAGAATGCAAGACATGATGGGGCAGAATGCAAAACATGGGGGCAGAATGCAAGACATGATGGGGCAGAATGCAAGACATGATGGGGCAGAATGCAAGACATGGGGCAGAATGCAGACATGATGGGGCAGAATGCAAAACATGTGGCAGAATGCAAGACATGATGGGGCAGAATGCAAGACATGATGGGGGCAGAATGCAAGACATTATGGGGGCAGAATGCAAGACATGATTGGGGCAGAATGCAAGACATGATTGGGGCAGAATGCAAGACATGATGGGGCAGAATGCAAGACATGCTGGGGGCAGAATGCAAGACATGATGGGGGCAGAATGCAAGACATGATGGGGCAGAATGCAAGACATGATGGGGCAGAATGCAAGACATGATGGGGGCAGAATGCAAGACATGATAGGGGCAGAATGCTGGACATGATGGGGGGAGAATGCTGGATATGATGAGGCAGATTGCAAGACATGATGGGGGCAGATTGCAAGACATGATGGGGGCAGATTGCAAGACATGATGGGGCAGAATGCTGGACATGATGGGGGCAGAATGCTGGACATGATGGGGCAGATTGCTGGACATGATGGGGGCAGAATGCTAGACATGATGGGGGCAGAATGCTGGACGTGATGGGGCAGATTGCTGGACATGATGGGGGCAGAATGCTGGACATGATGGGGGCAGAATGCTGGACGTGATGGGGCAGAATACTAGACATGATGGGGGCAGATTGCAAGACATGATGGGGCAGAATGCAAGACATCGGGCAGAATGCAGATATGGGCAGAATGCAAGACATGGGGCAGAATGCAAGACATGGGGCTAGAATGCAAGACATGATGGGGCAGATTGCTGGACATGATGGGGGCAGAATGCTGGACATGATGGGGGCAGAATGCAAGACATGATGGGGCAGAATGCAAGACATGATGGGGCAGAATGCAAGACATGATGGGGCAGAATGCAAGACATGGGGGCAGAATGCAGACATGATGGGGCAGAATGCAAGACATGGGGCAGAATGCAAGAAATGGGGGCAGAATGCAGATATGATGGGGCAGAATGCAGACATGGGGCAGAATGTGCCAGTAAGTCAGGATGGGGCAGAATGCGAGACATGGGGGCAGAATGTGACAGTGAGACACAAGAGGGGGCAGAATGTGACAGTGAGACAGGAGGGGGCAGAATGCGAGACATGGGGGCAGAATGTGACAGTGAGACACAGGAGGGGGTAGAATGTGACAGTGAGACACAGGAGGGGGCAGAATGTGACAGTGAGACACAGGAGGGGGCAGAATGGACATGGGGTAGAATGTGACAGTAAGACACAGGAGGGGGCAGAACGTGACAGTGAGACACAGGAGGGGGCAGAATGTGACAGTAAGACAGGAGGGGGCAGAATGCAACAGTGAGACACAGGATGGGGCAGAATGTGACAGTAATGACACAGGAGGGGGCAGAATGTGAGACATTGGGGCAGAATGTGACAGTAAGACACGTGGGGGCAGAATGTGACAGTGAGACACAGGAGGGGGCAGAATGTGACAGTAAGGCACAGGAGGGGGCAGAATGTGACTGAGGCACGGGGGCAGAATGTGACAGTAAGATACAGGAAGGGGCAGAATGTGAAAGTAGGACACAGGAGAGGGCAGAATGTGACAGTGAGACACAGGAGGGGGCAGAATGTGACAGTGAGACACAGGAGGGGCAGAATGTGACAGTGAGACACAGGAGGGGGCAGAATATGACAGTGAGACACAGGAGGGGGCAGAATGTGACAGTGATACACAGGAGGGGCAGAATGTGAGGCACGGGGGCAGAATGTGACAGTAAGACACAGGAGGGGGCAGAATGTGACAGTGAGACACAGGAGGGGGCAGAATGTGACAGTGAGACACAGGAGGGGGCAGAATGTGACAGTGAGACACAGGAGGGGGCAGAATGTGACAGTAAGACACAGGAGGGGGCAGAATGTGACAGTGAGACACAGGAGGGGGCAGAATGTGACAGTAAGACAGGAGGGGGCAGAATGCGACAGAGAGACACAGGAGGGGGCAGAATGTGAGAGTAATGACACAGGAGGGGGCAGAATGTGAGACATTGGGGCAGAATGTGACAGTAACACACAGGAGGGGGCAGAATGTGACAGTGAGACACAGGAGGGGGCAGAATGTGACAGTGAGACACAGGAGGGGGCAGAATGTGACAGTAAGACACAGGAGGGGCAGAATGTGACAGTGAGACACAGGAGGGGGCAGAATGTGGCAGTAAGGCAGGAGGGGGCAGAATGCGACAGTGAGACACATGAGGGGGCAGAATGTGACAGTAATGACACAGGAGGGGGCAGAATGTGAGACATTGGGGCAGAATGTGACAGTAAGACACGTGGGGGCAGAATGTGACAGTGAGACACAGGAGGGGGCAGAATGTGACAGTAAGACACAGGAGGGGGCAGAATGTGACTGAGGCACGGGGGCAGAATGTGACAGTAAGATACAGGAAGGGGCAGAATGTGAAAGTAGGACACAGGAGAGGGCAGAATGTGACAGTGAGACACAGGAGGGGGCAGAATGTGACAGTGAGACACAGGAGGGGCAGAATGTGACAGTGAGACACAGGAGGGGGCAGAATATGACAGTGAGACACAGGAGGGGGCAGAATGTGACAGTGATACACAGGAGGGGCAGAATGTGACAGTGATACACAGGAGGGGCAGAATGTGACAGTAAGACACAGGAGGGGGCAGAATGTGACAGTGAGACACAGGAGGGGGCAGAATGTGACAGTGAGACACAGGAGGGGGCAGAATGTGACAGTAAGACACAGGAGGGGCAGAATGTGACAGTGAGACGCAGGAGGGGGCAGAATGTGAGGCACGGGGGCAGAATGTGACAGTAAGACACTTGAAGGGGCAGAATGTGACAGTGAGACCCAGGAGGGGGCAGAATATGGCAGTGAGACACAGGAGAGGGCAGAATGTGACAGTGAGACACAGGAGGGGGCAGAATGTGACAGTGAGACACAGGAGGGGGCAGAATGTGACAGTGAGACACAGGAGGGGGCAGAATATGACAGTGAGATGTAGGAGGGAGCAGAATGTGACAGTGAGACGCAGGAGGGGCAGAATGTGAAAGTGAGACACAGGATGGGGCAGAATGGGAGACACAGGGGGCAGAATGGGAGACACATGGTGCAGGATCATGGTGCAGGATGGATACGATGTAGACGGTGCAGGATCGGGAGATCATATGGGGGCAGAATGGATAGTCATGAGGGCAGGATGAGAGAAAATATGGCTGAAGTCAGGAATGAGACACACAGGGGTCAGGATGGGGGATATTATTACCATAGGGGATAATTAAGGGATATTATTACTGCAGTGATGTATTTATTTTATTTTTTTGAGGATACTGTTTTAAATGGGGGGGCGGTTCTGTTACTGTGCAGAGCGACACTATGTCGCCTTTTTTTCTTCATCTGGTGTAGTGTAGAAGTTGGGAAAAAAATAAGGAATGTGTTCTGCAAGTGGAGCTCTAGATAACTCTGTTATTTCCTGCAGAGACGAGCCCTGGCTGGAAGACGTGATGGCGGTGTGTGCTGGATGAAAGATGAAAAACAAAGATGAAGGACTTCACCTAGAGACATCACTGGTGAGTCAGTGTGTTACCTGTACACTGACACTATACACTATATACAGAGTGCCTTTGTACAATGTCACCACTGATCACTGTGTTATCTGTACACTGACACTATATACAGAGCTCCTGTGTATAATGCCACCAGTGGTCACTGTATTACCTGTACAGTATATACAGAGTGCCTTTGTACAATGTCACCAGTAATCACTGTATTACCAGTACACTGGCACTATATACAGAGGTCCTGTGCATAATGTCACCGGTGATCACTGTATTACCTGAACACAGACACAACATGCTAAGTACAGCTCTCCTGTGTATAATGGCACTTATGGTGATAGTATTATGTTTTTTTATTAATGATCAGTATTGTAGTATTCAGTCACCATGTCGTGGTAATATGTGGTCTGGGCATGGTGCCGTGGTATTTGTTCCTTGTATGTGCTATTATTCTGTCACTGGTGGTAATATGTGGTCTGGTCATGGTGTGGCAGTATTTGTTCCTTGTATGTGGTATTATTGGTCACCATGTGGTGGTAATATGTTGTCTGGGCATAGTGCCGTGGTATTTGTTCCTTGTATGTGCTATTATTCTGTCACTAGTGGTAATATGTGGTTGGGACATGGTGTGGTGGTATTTGTCCCTTGTATGTGCTATTATTTTGTCTCTGTGGTGGTAATATGTGGTCTGGCCATGGTGTGGCTGTATTTGTTCCATGTATGTGGTATTATAGGTCACTATGTGGTGGTAATATGTGATCTGGACATGGTAATGGTGCGGTGGTATTAGTCCCTTTGGATGTGATATTATTGGCCATTTTAAAAATTGAAAAATAAATAAAAAATATACCTAAATTGTATTGGATATTTTACCAAATGTTTAATAGGTTACAGTAGAGTAGGGCCCGGCCAAAAGAGTCTACCTTGTCATGGTGGCAGATTTAAAAAATCTTTTGGACAAAACAAGAGATGCTGGCTAGATGTGTGATCTGGTAATGGGAACTGTTAATGTGTGATTGATGAGAAGTGCAGTTTTTCCAAGAGAGAGGTGGGACTGTGGACAGTTCGAGGGGTGGAGCCTGGGCGGAGTCTCAAGGGGCCCCGAAATTCTTAGTGGCAGCCCTGGTCGCCACACACGTCAAATTGCCTCATGCGAACGCATCTGCATACAACGCATGTCCCTGCGTACCCAGTGTTAAAGATAGGTACGCAGGGAAATGCAGGACGCATACAGAAGTAGGCAGAGCATAGGCGGAGCTTCAGGGAGGAAGAAAGGAGGAAGTAGGCAGCCATCCGCAGCCCTCCTGAACGTAAATGTGAAACCTGTCTAAGAAGACTATTAAATGCAGTAAAAAGTTTTTAAAAATATGAAAATAATATAAAAACTTCAAATCACCCTCCTCTTGCTCCTTTAAAAATAAAACAATTTAAAAAAAATAAAATAATAAAATATTTGGTATCGCTGCAAAAGTACAATCAAAATATAAAATAAATTAATTTGATCGGTATATGGCGTAACAAGAAAATAAATCAAAACTCCAAAATTATATTTTTTTGCTGCCACAACATTGCAGTAAAATGCAATAATAGGTGATCACAACATCGTATTTACCCCAAAATGGTATCAGTAAAATGTCAGCTCATGACGCAAGAAAATAAGCTTTTACACAACCCCAGATTATGAAAAATGAAAATGTTATGGGTCTTGGAATGTGACATCAAAGGCAAAATGTTAGGCCTCTTTCACACTTCCGTTTTTGACCATCAAGTCAAAATCCGCCAGGTTTTGAAAAAAACGGATCCACCGTTTTTTTGGCAGATCCGTTTTTTTCCCCATTGAGTTGCATTACTGGCGGATCTTGACGGATGGCCATCCGTTTGATCAGTTTTTTTGCGGATCCGCCAAATTTTTTGCGTCCGCCGGCATGCCTGGACGGACCTTGCAACGTTTCTTTTGTTGATGGATCCGCATTTTCCAGTGCGCATGCCCGGAGAAAGGAAGTCAGGGAGAAAATTAACCCTGAAACACACTCACACACTCTCTCTCTCTCTCTCTCCTCTTCCCGGCCAGCGGTTCCGTTAAAATTCTTCATTCTGCGGATCCCGTGCCATCCGTTCACATCAGTTAGGAACGGATCCGCTTTTCCGCCTTTTTGGCGGATTTTAACTGACACAAAAAACTGAAGTGTGAAAGAGGCCTTATGGGTCTTGGAATATGACATATTTTTGTTTTTAGAAATTTTTGAATTTTATTTCACCACTTAAATAAAAAAAACTGTACATGTTTGGTATCGGCTGTGAAGGATCAGCTCTATGGTAGATGTGGGTTCACACACAGGATTCAGTTTGATGATTCAAAACAAAAAGACGGTTCATTAAATGTTCATAAACCATCTGGTTTAACAATATAGAACAACCCCTTCCAGGTACAAAAAGGTATAACAGAACAAAAATGGAAAATAATCAGTCCATATAAAGCTCGGGCTCAGCCATTTAAATTTCTGTATTTTACTCTCAGACTCCAGCAGAGTCTGAGCAGCACATGCAAGGCCTCCTCACCTCGCACACACGCAGAACAAGTGAGACAGCACCAGCTGCCTTAAATGAGACATTCCAAGTTGTGAACTGGAGGTTAGTGAGCAGCTGATCCCATCCAGGTCTTTCAGCTGCTCGAAAATCCCGGACCCATAATCTGGGCCCACTAAAACACCTTTCAGCACTATGTGTGCTGGAGTATGCTTCTCCTGGTTCTAGTGTGGGGAAGGTGACTTGACGGACAGACTTGACTGAAGGAAGAAGGGACGGTTTGTGCACTATAGATGGATATTGGCAATGACAGAAGGGAAACAGCTGGGGAAGGTGGAAAAGGAGTGCAGTACCTAGATTTGACCAAAAGATGGCAGGGGGGAGCGTAGAACAGGACTTGACAGCAGCTTAGGGCTACGAAACCGCTTAGTCATGGGGGGCGGGGAGATAGGAACCCAGGAGGGAAATTCATGAGGAAGGGGATAAATAGGACAGGACAGGGTTCCAGGCTAGGCTAGTCCTGGGAGGAGCTCAGGAGGAGAAGACTCAGTACAGAAGACTGACAACGGTGGAGAGCTCGACCAGGGGACTGACAGGAAGAGACAGTCAGGGGGTGGCCCTGACACAAAGAACCGCAGGACAGACGAGGCCCCGGGGGTACCAATTGGATGACTACCTCGGACTGGTGAAGTGCTGGCGGTAGATAGGCCTAGGGCTGCCCAGCGAAAGATCCGCGAGGAACGTCACTGCGACTGAAGGAAAGGTGAAGGTACCCGGGCCTGAATACGGAGAGCTGTAAAGGAACTTCGGTGTATGGCTACGGTCGTCAGGAGGACGGCCAATAAACTCGGACCTGTTGCAACTGAAATCTGCCTCCGTCCCGTCTCTGTGGCATCTGGTCGCGGTAAGCAGTGGACCACCCCCTAATCTGGGCCCCCCCTACTACACTACAGCACCGAGGCTTGGCACCCAGGGAAACACATACCTCCCGGCTATGACTTGTCCAGCTGCCACCTTACATACCCCCCTTCTGCCCAAAGTGGGGGGCTTGGCACCTTCCGCCATGAAAGAGTGGACCCTTGACAGATCATCAGCATTGCCAAGCAGTTTCCTGAATCTATGTTCTAAATGGAAGCTAAAATCCTGAAGTGCTAAGAACCACTTGGTAACTCAAGCATTGTTTCCCTTCTTCTCCCTTATCCATATCACCAGGGCACAGTCTGACACTAGCCTGAATTTCATGCCTAAGAAGTAGTACCTTAGAGTGTCCAAAGCCAACTTGATGGCTAAACATTCCTTCTCCACTGTGGAGTAATTCTTCTCGCAGGATGACAGTTTGTAACTTGAATAAATAATGAGGTGTTGCCCCTATCATCTCTTGTGATAAGACAGCCTGACATCTGACGCATCCATCTGGACCACAGTTACTGGAAGGCTGGAGACCACTTAGCCATAATCAACTTTGTCCCATCAAGAAGTTAGGCGAAGTTAGGAATGAAACATCGGTGGTAGCCCACAATGCCCAGAAATGACCTCATTTGCTTCTTTGAGAGAGATTGTGACCAACTCTGGATCGCGTCAACTTTATTTGGGGCTTTATTTCGCCCCTGCCTATGACATAGCCCAAGTATTTAACTTCCTTCATGCCCATGGCACATTTCTTTGGGTTAATGGAAAATCCCACCTTCTGTAGAGCAATCAAGTATCACCTGGACTTTGCTCAGATGGCTTCCTCAATCTTGGCTGAAGATCATGATGTCATCAAGGTAGACCGCTGCATGGTTCTTGTGGGGAGCTAGGGTTCGGTCCATGACTCTCTGGAAGGTAGCCAGAGCTCCATGCAACCCAACCTGTGACCTGAATGAGACCTCGCAACTCAGAAAAAAAGTTGTTTATTCTGCTGCAACAGATCCCGACATTGCTATTTCAGTGAGCAGGGCCAGGTGTCTGCCACCTTAACATCTTCCACGCTGATTACAGACTTGGCCACCAGACAAGTAGCTTCCACGGGTTCTGTGTCTTGCTACATCTTAATCAGGTTGACATGGAAAACCTGGTAGGGCTTCCTTTTCTCTGGTTGGTGAACCTTATAGTTGACTTCACCAATTTTCTCTACCACCTCATAGGAGCTCTGCCACTTGGCCAGGAGCTTGCTCTCCACTGTGGGCACCAGCACAAGTACTCAAACCCGTGGGTTAAACTGTCTCACAGTGGCTGACTTATATTACACCCTGGACTGTGCTTCCTGTGCCTGGAGGAGGTGCTCCTTCACAATGGGCATCATGTTGGCAATCCTCTCTTGTATTTAGGCAATATGCTCAACCACGCTTATATAGGGTGTGGTGTCTGTTTTCCAAGACTCTTTCGGGCCGCCACCCTCTCAAGCACAGCCAGGAATGCCTCGATGTCATTCCCTGGAGTAATCTTTTGCAATGCCCCTTGTAGTATCGGAATTCCTGCATGCTGCTACTCTCCAGCAGGAATGCCAACTCACTCACCACAGTGGCCCTCGTTCTGCACTTCCTCCTTCTTCCTCTCTGCTGCCTGAGGTCTGCGTATGATGTGTAGATCCCTGGGTACTGTGTTTAGGTCACATGCACGTTCTGTCCTACAGTGTCCCCAGGCAATGGCTGGGAGACAATTATTATTTAAAGCATCTCCACCTGCATGGAGGTGACTGTGCAACGTTGGTATTCTGTTTCCCTGACACGCTTGCTAGTTCTCAGGTCCCTGTCCATTATTACCTGCTAGTTACGCTAGAGTCTGCATGTACCTAGCCCAACCTGCTGGTTCTTGCCTTAAAAAAACTGAAGTCTGAACTGAGAAAATAAATTAATGTGTATGCACAATGTAAGTGCATATTAACACATGACCATTAACCAGAGTAAACAAAAAGCAAAAAAACACAAATAAAATGTAAAAAATAAACTGCAAATAATGCATAAAGATAATAACAATAAGGGTATTTAGTAAACATAATTTTGATCAAAATGATGTACAAGCCATCCCGCCACATCACGGCAACCCTTGTGGGACAGTCCTACTCTAGTATTTAAAACCTTTTCACATGCCAAGTGACGTGAATGTGAACAAGGATCGAGGGACTGACCCACTAGTAAAAGCTTAGGCCATACAGGATGGTTTTCCCAGCTCAGAAAGAGGGCGGTCACACCCTTACATGCACTGAATGCACAATGAAATGGATAAAAAAACTGAAGTCTGAACTGAGAAAATAAATTAATGTGTATGCACAATGTAAGTGCATATTAACACATATTTTCTCAGTTCAGACTTCAGTTTTTTCATCCATTTCATTGTGCATTCAGTGCATATAAGGGTGTCACCGCCCTCTTTCTGAGCTGGGAAAACCATCCAGTCTGGCCTATGCTTTTACTAGTGGGTCAGTCCCTCGATCCTTGTTCAGATTCACGTCACTTGGCAAGTGAAAAGGTTTTAAATACTAGAGTAGGACTGTCCCACAAGGGTTGCCGTGACGTGGCGGGATGGCTTGTACATCATTTTGATCAAAATTATGTTTACTAAAAACTCTTATTATTATTATTACCTTTATGCATTATTTGCAGCTTATTTTTTACTTTTTATTTGTGTTTTTTGCTTTTTGTTTTCACTGGTTCTTGCCTTGTTCCAGTCTGTCCTTGTTAGTACCTGACTTGTCAGTTTCTATTACAGTCGGAAAAACCTGCACCTGCCGTGCCAGCCTGTATATCAGCTGGACCCGACTACACCTGCTATGTCTGTCTGTATATCAGCCAAACCTGCCCCACCTGCCGTGCCAATCTGTATATTAGCTTGACCCTTCTGCATTTGTGGTTCCTGTGTTCCTGCCATGCCTGCCTGTATCAGCAGTTTTCTCTTACTGGGCTATTCCAGATACCTGTCCCTTGGGGGTTAACTGCTATGCGTCCGTGGTCTGTCCTGGAGGAGCACCCTAACTCCACCATCAAGGGCTCTGGTGAAGAGTCAGGTGCTCACCTATTCAAACCCCTCCAGGCTGTCTGCAGGCCATGGCACAGTGGTTCTGCCACTCTCTTTACACCCCTCTCACGGTTTCCTGCAACTGGGTCTCGTCGCTTTGGCCTAGAGGTGATGCAGCGTCTCTGACACAGACAGCCTCTGCCAGGAGTGTCATCTGTTCCTGATACTGTCATTGCTGCTGCTGTATTATTGGCTTCTGTAGCTGGAATTGTTGTATCAACAGCTAGTTGGTTTCCTGCTGAGCTTGCTGCTTCTGCAGATTTACCTGTCCCAGCTGTTTAATCAGCTCCTCCATGGTTGCAGGCTGCACTTGCACTGCTTCGGCTACCTTGACCCAGGATGTCCAGTTTCCAGAAAGTAATCACCTGTCCTCTGGGACTGAGGATCAGCTCTATGGTAGACGCTGGTTCACACACAGGATTCAGTTTGTCGATTCAAAACAAACAGGCGGTTTATTAAATGTTCGTATACCATCTGGTTTAACAAAATTAAACAGCCTCTTCTGGGTACTTAGAGTTATAACAGAACAAAAATAGAAAATAACCTGGTTCTCTGGGTCCTACATCACCGAGGCTTGGCAACTCGGGGACACAGACCACATGTCCATGGCCTGTCCAGCTGCCACCTTTGCTGCCACCTTACATTGCATACTTGTACTGACCTGGAGAATCATATTGTCAGGTCAGTTTTACTATATAGTGAACATGGTAAATAAACCCTCTCGTTAAAAAAAATTGTGAAATTGCACTTTTTTTTGCAATTTCAACTCACTTAGAATTTCTTTCCTGTTTTCCAGTGCACTTTGTGGTAGAATGAATGGTGTCATTCAAAAGTAAAACTTGTTCCACAAAAAGCAAGCCCTCATATGGCTATGTTTAAGAAAAATAAAAAAGTTATGGCTCTTAGAAGAACAGGAGAAAAAAAGAAATGGTAAAAATGGAAAATCGCACGGTCTTGAAGAGGTTAAGTATTTATCACAAGCTACAGGGAAAAAACAGAGTACACCAGGTTACCATACAAAAAAGTACATGCGGTATCTTGCCAAAAATTCGTGATCGACCCCATCAACGGTCGGCATTTGATCAAGACTGACCAGGACGGCTTACACACTCCATAGTCTTTCATCTGATAGATCGCTTGTTTCACTAGAGTCATGTTGAAAACTAAAAATATGTATTTCATAATCTGAGGTGCTAATTTTGGAATGTAACATGTAATGTTTGGAATGTAAGTGATATTTCTATCACTAAGATCATATTCCGTCTTTGTCTATTTGTAGAAGTGACTTATTCAGTTTACATCAGGACGGGAAATTTCCCTGCATCTAGCACAGATGCAGATGTTTTTATCACAATATTTGGAGAAAATGGAGATTCAAGCAAAAGACACTTGATAACAAAAGCATTACCTACAATATTTGACAAGGGAAAGGTATGTATGCTTGATGTCGATTTTAGCATCATGGTCCATGGATAAAAGCTAATGTCAAGCATCGCCATGTTGTGTGCGGTATCAGTGAGATGACAGTAGATCAGAGCACTCCAAACTCATTTTAGATAAAAACCCACATTTACGAATGATATACAGCCATATTTTGTAGTACAAGGATCCTGACATTTGGGCAGCATGTATCAGACACTGGCTGTATGATTGCAGCCATGTATATTTGAATTATAGAAAAACATACTTGTCAGAGACACCGTACTGAACTTGCTCACTGAGCCAGTGCACGTGTCCTGAGTAAAGCGAACAGTGCTCAAAGCTACCTGTGGAGTGGGCAGCAACCAAGTAGATGTGTACTTCACACCCGCAGGACCTGAAGCACGTGACTGCTAGAGGCGTGGCCTAAACTCCACAGAGCTAGGAGCTGCAAGACAATTCCTAGCAGAGTAACTGCGAGACAAAGTTACCAAGGGGCATAGACAGTGAGAATAGTCAGGACGTAGCCAATGAGTCACACACAGAGATAGCTGCAAGGTACCAGAGGGGCGAGCAGAGAGTAGTCAGGTCACAGGCAATGAGTCATACACAGATAGTTGCAAGGTACAAGAGGGGCAGGCAGAGAGTAGTCAAGTCACAGGCAATGAGTCATACACAGATAATAACGCAGTACAAAATCAACAGGCAAACTCACAATGGGAAACAGAATCGGGTCAGAACCATATAAACAAGCTATAGCAACAAACAGGCACACGGGGGTCAGTACACTCGGCCAAAGGCAAAAGTATAACTGGCAGGGATTGAAGCTATCCAGGGGTTTATGAAGCTCTCCCAGAACCAGAAAGAGGCCACAATCATTAACCCCAAGTGTGCAGGTCAAAACCTGCACAGAGCTCCAGACATTAACCCCCAGTGTGCAGCTCAAAAACCTGCACCGGGATCATGACAGTACCCCCCTCTCAACGGGGGGCCTCTGGACCCCCAGGCTTCCCCGGGTACTTGGCATGGAACACCTGAACCAGGCGATCTGCATGTACCGAGCGAGCAGGGACCCATGAGCGCTCTTCTGGTCCATATCCCTTCCAGTGGACCAGGTACTGCAAAGAGCGGCGCACCCGCCGAGAGTCCACAATATGTCCGACCTCATACTCCAATTGACCCTCCACCAGCACTGGAGGAACAACAGTCTCAGAGTTCTCTTTGACAGATCCTGCTGGTTTCAACAGAGACTTATGGAACACATTAGATATTTTTAAGGAGGCGGGGAGACGCAACCTATATGCCACAGGGTTGACTATCTCCATAATCTCGTACGGACCAATGAACTTTGGTCCCAACTTAACTGATGGTACCTTTAAGTTGATGTTACGCGTGGAGAGCCAAACCTTCTCTCCCACCTGAAACATGTCTCCCGAGGCTCTCTTTTTGTCCGCAAAATATTTGTATCTCCCCTGGGCTCGAGAGATATTACGCCGGACTTCAGCCCAGAGGTTTTTTAACCGTTGAATGGACCCCTCTGCTCCTGGACAACCGGAATCCACCCGAGAAAACTCCCCAAAATGCGGATTAAAGCCATAGTTAATCAGGAATGGGGACATGTTGGAGGACTGACTCACCCGGTTGTTAAAAGCGAATTCAGCCAACGGTAACGCATCACACCAAACCTCCTGTCTGGCGGAGGTCAGACACCTGAGAATTTGTTCCAGGGATTGATTGGTGCGTTCTGTCTGACCATTACTCTCCGGGTGATATGCCGACGAGAAGGAGAGTGAGATGCCCAATTTCATACAGAACGCCCTCCAAAATTTGGCCACAAACTGCACACCTCTGTCAGACACAACATTCAGGGGTACCCCATGCAATCGGACCACATGCTGCACAAACAATCTTGACAACGTTTCTGCTGAAGGTAATGCTGCCAAGGGAATGAAATGGGCCTGTTTAGAAAACCTATCCACCACCACCCAGATCACGGTATTGCCCCTGGAAGGTGGAAGGCCGGTAATAAAATCCATGGAAAGATGAGTCCATGGCCTATCAGGAACCGGTAAAGGTATGAGTTCCCCAGCCGGTCGGTTATGCGAGCTTTTGGAACGGGCACATATGTCACAAGCAGAAACAAATTCCTTGACATCGGACCTTAATGAAGGCCACCAAAAACCCCTGGCTACTGCCTCTCTAGTGGCCGTGATACCTGGATGAGCACTCAGCCTAGAATCATGAAACTCCTGCAGAAGTCTAGGCCGCAATGAACCTGGAACAAACAGTTTATCGCTTGGCCTGGTTGCCGGAGCTAGGGCCTGAGCCGTTAGAATTTCTTGTTCCAACTCAGTTGAGACCCCCGCCACTACCACCCCTGGGGGAAGAATGGAGGACGGCGGCTCAGGGGGAGACACTGGATCAAAACTTCTGGACAGGGCATCCGCTTTAACATTTTTGGACCCCGGTCGAAAAGTAATTGAGAACTGAAATCGTGAAAAAAAAAGTGACCAACGGGCCTGTCTAGGAATAAGCCTCTTAGCAGATTCAAGGTATGCCAAATTTTTGTGATCCGTGACAACCGTGATAGGGTGAGCCGCCCCTTCCAAAAAGTGCCTCCATTCCTCAAACGCCAGCTTGACTGCAAGAAGTTCTCTATTGCCTACATCATAGTTTTTCTCAGCTGAAGAGAACTTCTTGGAGAAGGCACAGGGCTTGAGATTGGTAAGGGTGGCCGGACCCTGGGACAGCACAGCCCCCACCCCCACTTCAGAAGCATCCACCTCCACAATGAATGGTTTGGACGGGTCAGGTTGCACCAACATCGGGGCAGACATAAAACATTTCTTAATCGCTGAGAAGGATTCCTTAGTGAGTACAGACCAATTTTTTACATCAGCTCCCTTCTGGGTAAGATCCGTGAGTGGTTTCACCACTTGTGAGAAACCTTTAATGAATCTCCGGTAATAGTTCGCAAATCCTAAGAAGCGCTGGAGCCCCTTGAGATCTCGAGGCTGAACCCAGTCAGAGATCGCCAGCACCTTCTTAGGATCCATACGAAACCCCTCACAGGACACAATCAACCCCAAAAAAGACAGCTCCTGTACAAAAAACGAACATTTTTCCAATTTGGCGAACAATTGGTTCTCCCTGAGTCTCTGGAGAACTGTCTTTAGATGTTGCAAGTGAGATTGACTGTCCGGGGAATACACCAAAATATCATCCAAATAAATAATAACAAAACGGCCTATCAGATCAGAAAACACAACATTGATGAAATTTTGGAAAATAGCGGGTGCATTAGTTAACCCAAATGGCATTACCAGGTTCTCAAAGAGTCCTTCTGATGTGAGGAATGCCGTTTTCCACTCGTCCCCTTCCCGAACCCTTATCAGATTGTAGGCCCCCCGCAGATCTAACTTGGAGAACCATTGGGCCCCAGCTAACTGATTACATAAGTCTGGGATGAGGGGAAGCAGGTAAGAGTTCCTAACCGTTATCTTGTTCAGTTCCCGAAAGTCGAGGCACGGCCGCAAACCACCATCTTTTTTCTTCACAAAGAAGAACCCTGCTGCCACAGGTGACACAGAAGGCCTGATATGCCCTTTGCGGAGACTCTCAGCTATGTACTCCTTCATGGCTTGGCGCTCAGGCCCAGACAAATTGAACAATCGAGCCTTAGGTAACTTGGCTCCGGGTACTAAATCAATGGCACAATCATAGGGTCTATGTGGTGGCAGTGCCTCAGCCTCACTTTTGGAAAAAACGTCTTCGAAATCTTTCAGGTACTCCGGAATACCTTCCAGATCGACAGACGACACAGACACGGATTTAACAGAGTTAACAAGATGTCCCCGGTTACCACATTTATTATTGCATCCCCATTGAGTGATTTCCCCTGTAACCCAATCAATGGTAGGATTATGGCGTTGAAGCCAAGGCATCCCCAGTACCAGTCCTGCAGGCAAGTTATCTAGCACCAGACTACTTAGTTTCTCCACATGAGTGGAACCCACTTTTAGAGAAAAAAGTTCAGACCTGCAACAGATACCATCTTGGGTAAGAGGAGATGAGTCAATTGCCACAAGTTTAACAGGATCATGAAGCCTGACTGTCCCTATCTTATTAAGAGTCATAACCTTGGTATCAATCAGGTTCACAGCCGAACCGCAGTCAATAAAAGCAGTAGTCTGAACAGGACCATAACCAAGTTCCAGTTCCACCTGCAGCACCATCTTTGCACATGAGGAAAATTGTACCTGAAGGTCTGGGTAGCCTCCTCGATTACTACACAGACCTAGTAGTTTCCCGCCATCTTGGAGGATGACGGACAGGAGGGGCAGTCCTTCTTCCAACGATCAGATTTCCCACAATAGAAGCACAACTGCTTTTCCCGGCGGCGTCTTCTTTCCTTTCCCTCACAGGTGACAGCGCTCACCTCCATAGCCATAGGAAGAGTCTGGGTCTCATCTCCACTGAAGAATAAGGGCGATTCCCGTTGCATAATGCCTCTAGCCCGCAGCCTGCGATCCATGCGAACCGCTTGGACCATGGCATCCTCCAGGGAGTGAGGCGGAGGATGGAGTGCCAAAGCATCCTTCAGACGTTCTCTCAGGGGCAGAAGAGGAAAGTGAGAATTCCCAGGCTTGTGGGGACCCCCTAAGCAGGGACATCACCACCCCCACCCTCTGTTTCTCATCCCCAGAGGAGCGGGGTCTCAAAGAAAAAAAAAGCTTACAGCCCTCCTTAAATGCCCTGAAATCATCCTTGTTACCAGAAAATATATCTGGCAATTTAACCGGGGATTCAGGTGGGACTAAAATGACATCTCTATTCCCCACCTGCTGGAAGCCTGCGGAAAGTAACCCCTGAACTGAGTCCTCAACCCGCCGTTGGGACTGGGCCAGAGCTTGGTGTTCCAAACTAAGCTTCTGCAGTGCCTGAGTCAAGCATTTCACCTGCTCAGATAAAGCACACATTGGGTCCATGCTGCAGAAGTGAGGAGAGAAAAAAAAAAAAATTGTAGGCCAGTTATAATGTCAGAGACACCGCACTGAACTTGCTCACTGAGCCAGTGCGCGTGTCCTGAGTAAAGCGAACAGTGCTCAAAGCTACCTGTGGAGCGGGCAGCAACCAAGTAGATGTGTACTTCACACCCGCAGGACCTGAAGCACGTGACTGCTAGAGGCGTGGCCTAAACTCCACAGAGCTAGGAGCTGCAAGACAATTCCTAGCAGAGTAACTGCGAGACAAAGTTACCAAGGGGCATAGACAGTGAGAATAGTCAGGACGTAGCCAATGAGTCACACACAGAGATAGCTGCAAGGTACCAGAGGGGCGAGCAGAGAGTTGTCAGGTCACAGGCAATGAGTCATACACAGATAGTTGCAAGGTACAAGAGGGGCGGGCAGAGAGTAGTCAAGTCACAGGCAATGAGTCATACACAGATAATAACGCAGTACAAAATCAACAGGCAAACTCACAACGGGAAACAGAATCGGGTCAGAACCATATAAACAAGCTATAGCAACAAACAGTCACACGGGGTTCAGTACACTCGGCCAAAGGCAAAAGTATAACTGGCAGGGATTGAAGCTATCCAGGGGTTTATGAAGCGCTCCCAGAACCAGAAAGAGGCCACAATCATTAACCCCAAGTGTGCAGGTCAAAACCTGCACAGAGCTCCAGACATTAACCCCCAGTGTGCAGCTCAAAATCCTGCACTGGGATCATGACAATACTTTAAAAGACACTGGGGACCGAGCTGCACAGGAGACTAGTCGGACAGGTGGGTCCTCAGCGGCTGCTCCCCGACTGCTGCCAATGACTGACAGGTTTGTGGCTATATACACACACAGAAAGAGACCAGTCACTTAAGGAGAGAGGGCGTGGAGAAACCGCCGGGGATCCATCTGTTCAACTAGACTTCTGTGCGCTATATAGTATATATAGGAGGGGGAGGGAGGACGAATCCAAGGTACAACCAATGGTCATAATAAAATTGCTTTATTAGTGGGGTCAGGCAAGGTACAAAACGACATGACCCCACTAATAAAGCAATTTTATTATGACCATTGGTTGTACCTTGGATTCGTCCTTCCTTCCCCCCCTTTGTCATGTTGTATAGTACATCTGGTCTGTTATAGTCCGTAGGTAATACATGTTGGTGGCATATTTTCTGGTATTTATACATATATATTAATTATTTGCCCCAAATGTTATATATACCAGATTTCACTACCCTTGCTATTCATAGTATATATAGGGTATAGATTAAATTAATGTATAAAGTGCTTGGTATTGATATAGGTTTAATGAGCAGGGCATGTATACATAGAAATGTAAAGGGGGGTAAATAGGTCCAAAACAGGATATATATTCAGTATAAGAAAAATGTATATATCTCTATGTATATCCCCCCGCTTAAATTAATAGTGGCTAGGTAGTGATAGGTAGATAGCTCAATAGAGCAATGTTATATTACCTAGCCAGTATAAACTCAATCTACATCATATAAGATAACATGAAGTTATAAGGCAATAATATCCATAGCAGGAGGATACATACCAAGGGGGTGTGCAGGTGATGATGTCTGGCACCGGAACCCCGATGCGCGTTTCGGACCAAACAGACCATCGTCACTCCACCTATAATAGGTGATGGTTACAACACATCTCGTATCCCTCTCTGCACAATGACCTCTGCACAGTTCATAAGCTGCAAAACTGTCCTATAGACTTAATGAGTCATATTCTGACTATTGTGGTCAGTGATCCATATAGCTGCTGTAAAGCTTATCTGTAAATGTTGTTGGCCGCAACTCAGGCAAGATAGATGCCTATAATCATGTGTAGAAAATAGGTAAAATAAAACAGATTGCAAAAAAAGACAATGTATCACAATCTGGTTTTAATTATTAGACAATAATACAGAGGATACATTCCATTTACATTACTTTATCAGCGTCTATGAATGTTACTCTTGGGCCAAGCTCCCAATTAGAGGCTCACTCATAACACAGACTGTACACTAATCAGTGTTTCCCTCTCGGCTGATTGACCCTTTAATCCTATGTCTGTTGCAATAAGGAGAAAGGCTGAAAGACATATGTGGCTCCTGAGCCAATAGCTAGGCACTGGCAGCCGAGCAGCTACAAAACAGCAACTTAACATACATTTCCACAAATCAAGTTAAAATGGAGCCGAATGTTTCCAGCTTTTTGTTCATATCAATTCATATCACAAATAAATGTTTATTTCTGATGACGAGTACCTGCACAAGGCTGTAAAATGATACTTACCAATGTAACAACTGTATTATCAGAAATATTCACTTTATACAAATGCCAAAATGTCAGTCACATTTGTCATCAGAGTGACACACCACAATACATATTTCCCAAAATCTTGCTTAAAATGAACCACATTTTAAATAATATGTAATATCTTGGTATCTGCAATGCTATAACAGCGCTACCCATAAAAAAATCATATGTGTACAAAGATAATAGGACAGAACAAAGGGTATAAAATGATGGCATCATCAGCAAATGATATCCTGCCACATGTATCCCATGATCCTGCCCCATCTGTCCCATGATCCTGTCCAATGTGTCTTCATCCTGCCTCATGTGTCCCCTGATTCTGTGGCTGACCCATCTGTCTCCATCCTGCTCCATTTATCTCCATCCTGCCCTTCATGACCCATGATCTTGCCTAATCTGCCTTAGTGCTTTCAGTAAAAAAAACAAAAAAACAAACAAAAATACTTTCTCCTTACTTGACTTTGGTCCAGTGACGTAGTCTCCTCTACACATATGAAGCACAAACTAGCCGGCACAAGACACTTGCGTTATACACTGGCGACATGCCGCCGATGTCAGCAGCCAGCTGGTGATTGGCTGGCGGCTTTTAACTTTTAGCAATAGTTTTTAACTGAACGTGCGTCCAAGGACATCTGTACAGTTACTGACCCGGCAGGATCCTCCTGCCCCTGGGCCTGATGAGCAGAGGGGGGCCTGGTCCAGTAATGCCCTGATGGCAGCCCTGATCCCAGGACTATCTTTATACTCCTCTGAAGCCCAACAATAGACTGGCTTTCATAGGAGAACATAGTGCTCACTATATACTCTAATATTGTGGTATGGCAGTATGTAGTACAAGCAAACAAACAATTGCAGCTTCAAGTCCTCTATGGGGACTAAGATATTAAGTGAAAATAAAAATAAAATGCAGTTAAAAGTATAAAACTATGGGTCATCCCCTTTTCCATATCCAATAATAAAGAAGCAAAATAAAATAAAAATAACCATATTTGGTATTTCCATGCTCATAAAATGTAGATCCACCAAAAGGTAAGAATAACCCATAATGTAAAGGTGATAAAAAATTGAAACATCAAAACTACCATTTTCAACTGCCACACCTTACCCCCGAAACATGCTTTACAAAATGATCAAAACATGGGAGCGAAAAAAGATAAAGTGTGGTACACAAAAAGGAAGCTCTCAAACAGCTCCATTATTGGAATTTTTTTTTTAAGGCATGAGCTTTAAAAATTGACGAATCAGAATATTTTTTAGCCGCTAATATTCTAGAAACTGTATAAGTTGGGTATTGATATAACCCTGTGGTCCTCAACAATCGTGTTGTGAAGAATCTTTTGCTTCACAAAGAACGCCATGAAATCAAAGCTCAACAAAGGCAGAATTTCATTTTTTTCACCATTTCACATATGGCAAAATGAGTAGTGGAATTAAAAACTATATCTCGTCCTGCAACAAAAAAGCAAGCTGTCATGGGGGAATGTCGACAATAAAATGAAAAAGATATGGCTCTTGGAAGAAGAGGAGGAAAAAAAGATTGTGAAAAAAAAATGTAAGAATTAGTTGCAACATTAAGGGGCTAAAAATATTACTTTAGAGATGTACTCTGGGGCCGTACCTCAAGGATTAGGCCATGAAGTGGACTCTGAGAAATTAGCTCATGCATTTGTGTCAATTTTTTCTCCTAAGTTTTAAGATACTTTTTCCACTTTAGCAATTGCATTGTATTTTTTTGGTTGATTGTTTTTTAAATATCAAACTTATTCCAAGTTTGCATCTCTTATTTCTTGTAGGTAAACGTCTTTAAAATAAAGGCTGTGGACCTGGGCATGCTGTCTGGCATACACATTGGACACAATGCTGTTGGTTATGGAGCTGGATGCTATCTAGATCAAATCACCATACAGGAGTCAGATAAGGCGGATATTAAATACCTGTTTCCATGCCAACGCTGGTTAGACACCGCAATAAATGACAAACACACTGACTGTACGTTAAAGCTCCTTGGAAAATTCAACAGAAATAATGAAAAACTACTTACATCCACTGAAGGTAAAGGTTAACCCTTAAATTAAGACAATCAGACCAGTAATCCAATCTTCTGAATGTTCTCGATGGCCACTTTACAATATAATCCATAGGCGCCACATGTTATGTAATGTAGAAAATAAATGGTAGTCACCTGTAAAAAAAAAATTATATCAGAAAGTCTTGTAGCAAAATAGTCCATGTATGTGCACAGTCACTATCAATGGGCTGCTTTAGTAAAAACGTCACAGTCCTCATAATGAAACCCTAAGGCCTTACTCAGACGTCCGTTTTTGACCGATTACTTTGATCAGAGTGTGGCCCGAGTCTCATCCATATTTCTTGTACATGGAGTAAAAAAAAGTTCTTCCATTTGAGTGCGGTCCAATTATTTTATTGACCCATAGATTTGCATTTCTGATTTTGATCCGACAAACTTTTAGGGTACTTGCACACGTTGAGTAAAATTACGGCACCATTTTTGCATCTCTCTTTTCAGAGCTGAAAAAAATGCACATTTCTGCCTGTGATTTTTTTTTCCTGCTTTTTTGACTGAAGTCAATGGTGAAAAACGCACAGATAATTGACATGCAGCAGGTTATTTTCTGCACCAAATCTGCAAGTGAAAAATTCTCAACGTGCGCTTGACACTTCAGGTTTCTCATTCACTTAGCTCGCATCAAGATTGCTTCAGGTTTATCTAGAAATTATGCAAAGATAAAAAACACCAAATCTGCAATGAGTAAACACGGTCTTAGAGTTTCTACTTAATGAGTTTTTTGAGGAGTTGTTTTTAGAGAAGGTTCACTCCAAAAAGCACCTCAAATATCATATAAAGAATCGTTGAAGGATTCTTGAATTACAGGTAATTTGTATAGTAAAACCACATTGCTGATCACATGTTCAGCCCCTTAAGTCATTTTTTTCCACCTCAGGTTATAAAAAACGCCTGGTGGAATAAAAAAAACTAATGTCCATGTCATTCTTTTTGAAGCGGCCTATGATGGAATCCAGTCCAAATTGGGCACTGTCTGTTCAAAAGGCTGCATGATAAAAAGAAACTCTTCCAAAACTCTTCAGAAGACATTAGGGAATGCTTTAATATATGATGAACACCTTCAAAACTCACCAAAAGAAGAGAATTTCTTTAAGTGGCTTCCAGTCGACGTTTTTGAACGCCTCTAAAAAAAAACTTCACTTCTCCTGCCTGATCTTGTGCAAACCTACTGTATATTAAAATGGTATTTAAAGCTCAAGCTCAGACTGATCAGGAGATTCGCTATAGTCATCTGTAATCATCTAATAGAAAATAGAAAACCATTTTTGAATAAACGGAAATAGGGAAAGAAAAAAGAATGAAGCAAGACATCTGATATATTTTTTTATGACAGTCTGATAGGATGCTATCTATTTGCCATCCACCTTGTTTTGCTTACCAGACAGTTTGTTGAAGGAATAGCAATATATAACATTTTGGATTTTTTTTTTAGCCAAAGTTAATTATTTCTTATCTATTCCTTGTTTTAGGAAAATACAGTGAAATAAAAACTGCAGTGACTTATAGCAGTGTTCACACTTTGCATTTTCATGCAGTATTTGTAAAAGCAGCATTTTTTAAACTAATACTGGAAAGGGAACTTTAAGAACTTTTTGAACTGCTTTTAAGAATGGCTACAATTTAAAATATTTGTATGACTAGTTAATAAAATAACTTTTTTTTACAAATATGTTTGCTGCTGGTATTGAAACACTTAAAAAGTCATTTGAAAGTGAGAAAAATTTTCTTTAATTTTCTTCATACACAGAAATGATATTGCGGAAATTCACGAGTAAGGCTGGGGTCACACTTGCGTGTGTAATGCAACTCGTGCGAGTCTCTGGCATCAATACCCGGCACTGCCGCCGGCACTCAGGACCGGAGCATTCAGCTGCGTAGAAATACATGCAGCCACACACTCCCTGTTGACAGTGCCGGGTATTGATGCAAGAGACTCGCACGAGTTTCTCACATTACACACGCAAGTGTGACCCCGGCCTAAGAATCATATACAGTACTACAGACCATTTTTCATGCTTTCAATGCATTGATTCTGCACATTGAAATCAGTAGAAAACAGATCCATTATGCAAGCCATGTGGCCATGGAAGACATTGAAGAACAGAGCATTCTTGCTGTTTTGCATCAGGCTAGGGCTACAAAGCAATATGTGTCATGCGACAATGAATTTGCAGTGACTCAATGGCCGGGTGCCCACAATCCAGAACTAGCAGCGCTGCCGTTTATTGAACGCAGGTAAATCCACATGTGATCACTGAACTGTGCAGTTTCACCCCATTCAATACATTCTTACTGATGTAAATTCTCTTGCAGAGACTAGTGCCTCTGCAAGAGAAATTGACATGCTGCTGTCTGGAGAGACCCGCCTCATGTCCATCTCCGTGGGTGTCTGTGGAAGCATAGTGGACATGGGATCTCTTTAAATCCTATCCACTATGCTGTAACATCTGGACTCTGCGGGTGTGACGCTGCAGATGTACGCAGCGTCCAACCTGCAGCAACTCCAGATGTGGGCACATTCCCTAACAATTGATCTGACTTCTTATGGTTTTGCGTTGCGACTAGAGATGATCGAACAGCTGATCATCGGGAGCGCTCCAGGTATCCAGGTTCCTGATGCAGCTATTCAGGAAGCACTCTAGCTATTCAGATAAGCTCTTATCCGAAGCTACTCGCTCATCCCTAGTTGCGACCTGTGACATACTACAACTGTGACACAAAGTGGCAAATGTTTCTATGGGCAGGTGCCGACGACCGTATATTCTCTCATCCGAGAGAATCGAGTCGATTATGCAAATCATACCCTGATCAAACTGTAATTAGAGTGCAATCATCGTATGATCCGATTCTTAGGGGGGGAGGAGAAAAAGGAGAAACAAATTTCTTCATCTTCTCCATTCTGACAGTTTATGAAAATCGGACTGCACGCAAATGTCATCCAAGTTCAGTCCGATGGTCTCCACAGACTCAATAACTTGCATGGCTGAATGCAATCTGAATATCGGATCAAACTCTGGCCTTTGATGATTTTTTTTTTCCTCAGACTGCTTTGTTCTGAGGAAAAAAATTGGCATGCGCACAGACCCATAGAATAACAATGGTCCAAGTGCGATCTTATGTTTTGTTGGATTTTCAATCACTGGTTGCAGGTCACAAAGGAATCACTTGCTATAGACTTTAATGCAAGTTGCAGGCATACTACCTATCTTCAACTTCACTGTCGCTTCATTATTTATTGGCTGCAAATTCAAAGCTCTAAAAAAGATACACACATTTTGGAACTTGATTTTTGTGAAAATTGCTGAGAATGACGCAGCGTAGCACCTGCCTTAGGCCAGGATCACACTACTGTGTGTGATGCGAGAAACTCGCACGAGTCTCTCACATCAACACCCGGCACTGCCGCCGACACTCAGGAACGGAGTTGCAGCTGCACAGAAATACATGCAGCCGCAGCTCCGGTCTGAGTGCTGGCGGCAGTGCCGGGTGTTGATGTGAGAGACTCGTGCGAGTTTCTCGCATCACACACAGTAGTGTGATCCTGGCCTTAATAAGATTTATGAAATTCTGTTTGCTACAATGAAACAATAAATTATTACAGTAACCAACACGTGTAAACAAACCCTCCACTTAGGATCAGCTTTTGGATAAAAAAAGATAAAACATAACCTACTATTAGGAAACTGCTGAATGTGAGCTTGGCCTAAATATAAATACATTTCTAGCAGTCAAATATAATACCTCGGAGCAGAAAAGGACGATCATTTAGTAAACTCACATTATGTGTTAGAGATGGTTCAGTGGACAGCGTAAAAAGGAGAAACTAACATAGGAATGCAATTTGTGATATAAATATCTTAAAACTGGAGTATTTAGTGACTTGCTACAGTGCCCAGTGGACTCGTGGCAGAATGAAATATACAAACAGTTTGCTATAATGCTCCATAAAACACATTTAATAATGCACCACACACATACAAACTTTTTATATATGTGACATAAATTTGCTGCTGATAATTCCCAGTTACACTTCGAGATGACAAACCATCATAGCTGGGAAATTACAGCTGTGAAATCATCCCAACTTCCACATATGCATCAATGTAATAAAATTAAGTCAATTTTAAAAGCTTCCAAAGTCTCTCTCTCTCTCTCTCTCTCTCGTATATATACTGTATACAGTCATGGCTGGAAGTGTTGGCACCCTTAAAATTGTTTCAGAAAATGAATTATTTCTCCAAGAAAATTATTACAATTACACATGTTTTGCTATACACATGTTTATTTCCTTTGTTTGTATTGGAACAACATAACAAATGAGAAAAAAGACAAAGTGGACATAAATTCACAATAAACCCAAAAAATAAGCAGGCTAAAATTATTGGCACACTCAACTTAATATTTAGTTGCACAACTTTTGGAGTGGGGAAAAAAAGTATTTAGTCAGTCACCAATTGTGCAAGTTCTACCTCTTAAAAAGATGAGAGAGGCATGTAATTGATATCCTAGGTAGACCACAACTATGAGAGTCAAAATGAGAAAACAAATCCAGAAAATCACCTTGTCTGATTTGGCAAGATTTATTTTTCAAATTATGGTGGAAAAAAGTATTTGGTCATTAACAAAAGTTCATCTCAATATTTTGTTATATTTATATATCCCTTGTTGGCAATGACAGAGGTCAAACGTTTTCTGTAAAACTTCACGAGGTTGGCACACACTGTTGGTGGTATTTTGACCCATTCCTCTATGCAGATCTCCTCTAGAGCAGTGATGTTTTGGGCCTGTCGATGGGCAGCACGGATTTTCAAATCCCTACAAAGGTTTTCTATGGGGTTGCAAACTGGAGACTGGCTTGGCCACTCCATTACCTTCATATGCTTCTTACAAAGCCACTCATTCGTTGCCCTGGTGGTGTTCTTGTAATCATTATCATGTTGAAAGACCCATTCACGTTTCATCTTCAATGCCCTTGCTGATGGCAGGAGGTTTGCACTCAAAATCTCACGATACATGGCCCCATTCATTCTTTCATGTACACAGATCTGTCATCCTGGTTCCTTTGCAGATAAACAGCCCTAAAGCATGATGTTGCCACCCCATGCTTCACAGTAGGTATGGTGTTCTTTGGATGCATCTCGGCATTCTGTCTCCTCCAAACACGACGAGTTTTGTTTTTTCCAAACAGTTCTACTTTGGTTTCATCAGACCATATGACATTCTGACAGTACTCTTCTGGATAATCCAAATGCTCTCTAGCAAAATTCAGACTGGCCCAGATATGTACTGGCTTAAGCAGAGGGACACGTCTGGCACTGCAGGATCTGAGTCCCTGGTGGCTTAGTGTGTTACTGATGGTAGCCTTTTTACGGTGGTGTCAGCTGTATGCAGGTCATTCACTAGGAGGCAGGAGTGGGGTGATGCTGCAGGCTGCAGGCAGTGATGAGGGGGGCTCCAATGTGCGGCGCTCTGCTGTGGGGGTCTTGTGCTGCTGTGGGGGTCTTGTGCTGCTGCAATGTGAGGTGCTGCTGCTGGGTGTCTCCGGGTGCCCGGCGGTTGCTGGCCGGTGCTGATGGGCACTGGAGACACCCGCAGCACTGGCCAGCAACCACCAGGCACCCGGAGACACCCGGACACCCCCACATCCCAGCCTGCAGCCTACACCAGCGGTACTGGTAAGGCATGTTCGCTTTGTAAGGCGGACCCTCATTTTCCCTCCAAATTTGGTGGAAAAAAGTGTCTTACAAAGCGAAAAAGATGGTATAAATATAGATGTCAGTGACACACACATATATCTGTATTTTTATTGCATAGAGAAATAGATAGAAGAAAAGTCGGTAATAAATCTGCTGGGTTCTGTAAAATCACCGCAGGAGCCGACAGGATAGAAGAGATGGTTTACATACAGTAAAGACAAATGGAATAAGTACTGTAGATATATAGATGTTAGTGACAAATACAATTAGTACAGTGTGTGCAAATTACTGGACACATATTTAATTAATAAAAGATAATGTTTCCAAAAAAAATGGCGCACCATTTTTGTAATCAGCAGAGGGTAAGCCGACGGCTGGGGGCAGATGTTTATAGCCTGGGAAGGGGGTAATACCCATGGAGCTTCCCAGGCTATTAATATCAGCTCACAGCTGTATACTTAGCCTTTACTGGCTATTAAAATGGGGGACCCCCCAAAAAATGACGTGGGGTCCCCCTATAATTAATAGCCAGCAAAAGCTATGCCAACAGCTGTGGGCTGATATTAATAGCATGGGAAGGGGCTATAGATACTGCCCCCCAGGCTAAAAACATCAGCTCTCAGCCGCTTCTGGCCAATTCTGGCACTTAGCCTTGCTCTTCCCACTTGCCCTGTAGCTGTGGCAAGTGGGGTAATAGTTGTGGGGGTTGATGTCATCTTTGTGACATCAAGCCCTGAGGTTAGTAATGAAGAGGCATCAATAAGACACCCCTATTACTAACCCCATAGTCAAATTGTAAAGAAAACACAGACACCCAGTTAAAAATCCTGCTTAAAGGGAAGGTGCCATCAAAAAAAAAATTTTTCAGCAATTTAAAACATTTTAAATAATTAATGTTTACATTTTCTTAAAAATATTATCATTTGTTTATAATTTAGCAAAATATGAAAAATAATTTTAAAAAGTTTGGCATTTCCACTTGTTAACACTAGGGGGAGCAGCTACTGAAATTTGACACAAAAACCAAGTGTACAACTAGCTCACATTGCTGCCCTGCAGTAATTATGGGCGGAGTCTGCTGACAAGGGTGTGATGTCACTCCTCTCCCCCCCTTCTGGGTGTTTGCTAAGGGAGAAGAGAGGATGACATCTAGGAACACAGTGATTAGACATTTTGAAGGTGACTGAGCAGTTATACTGACAAGTAGACAGTCACCGAGGATGGCAGGCAGAAAGGATTCTGAGAGCAGGGTGACAGCAGCACAGAGTATTTCAGGAGAGCAGTGTGCTGGTCTATGGGGGGCACAGAGGGAGATATATGGGGGATGGCGCAGGGTGACAGCAGCACAGTGTATTTCAGGAGAGCAGTATCACACAGGATAGGATTAGATACATGCCTCAGCAGTCAGTATCGCACAGGATGGGATTAGATACACAGCTCAGCAGTCAGTATCACACAGGAGAGGATTAGATACACGGCTCAGCAGTCAGTATCACACAGGAGAGGATTAGATACACAGCTCAGCAGTCAGTATCACACAGGGGAGGATTAGATACACGGCTCAGCAGTCAGCATCACAAAGGAGAGGATTAGATACACGGCTCAGCAGACTGTATCACACAGGACAGTATTACAGATATGCCCACACCGGTGTAACTGCCCCCCCCATACACTAGACTATGGGCTGTATATGTCACTGTCCTCCTCAGACAGCCATAAAAGCTCTCATAAAAGCAAAGGTGTCAGATTACCGGAGATCACTGGGGCTGTGTGTGAGTGAGGAGGAGGAGACAGAGCAGGAGGACAGTGGAGCAGGAAGCACAGTGCAGAAAATGGAGCTCAGCAGATAGCACTGGGCTACAGTAAAATGGTGCCCAACCACACCTACAGCAGTGAATGGTGCAGCCCACAGGGGCGTGCCCAGTTCACTGCTAATGAGGCTGCAATGTGGGGTCGGGAGCCGACCGCAGTCTCCTATGTCCAGGGACGGCCATACTTGCAGACTATACGAGTCCTCCACAGATCTGCAAATCAAGATGGCAGCGCCCAGTGGCTACATTAAAACATTATTACAAACAAACCATAAATCCTAGTTAGTACAACATTTGCTGAAACAACATGTTTTGTTACTTACTCTTTTTTTTCAAATTATATAAAATTGCGGCACCTTCCCTTTAAGAGACAATGTGGTTACTGTGCAGTTTGCCAGTAGACATCATTTATCAGTTATAGGAAGATGTTACATCATCAGTATAGTAAATGTTTTCTTTACAGTTAACTTTGCAATGAGATAATAATGACAAAAATGTATTAACTGTTTATACAGGGACAATCAATGTCATTCTGGTGACAGAAGATGTTTACAACCTTGTAAATAATTCTACTGTGTCTTTAACAATTTGTTGTAAATATGGAAATTATAAACCTGTCAAATTTGCTAAAGGAGAACTAACCGGGGGCGAATCCATACACACAGTAGAGATCAATGGTAGTCTTGGATTTATCCAAAAAGTGCGACTTGAAATGGAGGATAACCAAAAAGATAATAGCTGGTTCTGTAAAATGGTAAGTGGCACTAATCGTGACCTAAATCAAACTTTATTGCCTGCATTAGATTATGGAGTTATTACTGTAATGTTACTGATCGTCTGACATTTTGTACTAACAAGTGAAAGTGAGAACCTGTATTTCTAATGATTCACAGAAGGTTAGCCTCATTCATCACTGTACATATTAAGCAGCTTCCAGTACTATAGACCTGTAAAGGAATGCTGAGGAATAGATACCAACTATACAAGCATTGAAAAGCACAGATTGGTGGGACAAAACACATAAAAGATATTAACAATGTGACGGGCAAGGCATAGGTAGATTGCAAATGTCATCTTTAGGCCTTGTTCACACAATAAGATCGCACTGCGTTTTTTTGCTGCATTTTTCCAAAATTGGGAATAACATGATACTTTTACTGACTTGTTCTGAGTTGGATGGATGAACTTTTGCTTTTAAATAGGACCAATCACTTGTGTGAAAAACACAATAAGAAAAAAAGAAATTCTTAACTTTCCTTAAATACATAACATCAATAAATCAGATAGTTTTCCTAAGTATTGCATTTTGTTTTCATTTTACCAGTGTGAATGCAAAATCTGGGGAGATTCTCTTTTCTTGAAGGTATCAACTGGGGGGGGGGGCATTAAAAACAGCATTTAGATGGTAACTAGAGCTTTGTGGTCAGATTTAGCAGTATTTTACCTGTTTTGTAATATGGTCGAGTCGTTGCTCTGTATAATGCCAAAAGCAAAATAGAAACATGATGAAATAATGTATCAGAAATACCGCAAATCAGCAAAAGGCAAACTAAGTAAACCTTTTTCTCACCTCCCCCAAGGCTCCTGAACTTTTCTCAATACAAAATATTGCTATATATCAGCCATGTAAAAAGATGCCCCTTGTTCTATGCACCCCAGATAAAAGAAGACTCATATGCTTCTAAAAACATACTGTAGTTGCTTTCAAAGAATTAATCTGCACAAGGTTGCTTCTAAAGGGTCAATTTACTAAAATTGGACCCAGTTGCTTAGTTGCTTATAAAAGTGTTATCTAAGTCTCTAAATACATAAAGACAGTGCCAACAGCAGACACATTGAGGAGCTATGAAAGGTTTTACCTTTACAACTTTTTTTAGCTTATTAATATCCTTGATGCTCTATGATAGTCAGGAATCCATCTTACATTGCTTCATAAATTAAAGGGGACCTGTCACCAGCAAAAGGCTATTAACCTGCAGATATACGCTTAACATGCAGGTTAATCGCGTTACTAACCTGTCCAGCGCCTGCACTTAACCGAACGCTGTAAGAAGAAAATTATCATTATTCTCCTTGGCAACATTCAGTTTCAGTCACCAGGGTGGCGCCGGTGCTGGTTCAGTCACTGTTCTGAGAACACAGAGCAATGGCTTTAGCCGGACCCCCCGGCCCGGCCCAGACTGGCAGCTGGTCCTAATGCAGAGCCAGTGTTACTCAGGGCCGAGGGCTCTGTACTAGTGATGAGCGAGTATATTCGTTGCTCGTTGCGACTGCTAGACAGCTTGAATACATGTGTGAAATGCCTATTTGTTAGGGAATTCCCACATGTATTCAGCCTGTCTACAAGTCGCAAATCATGCAGCTGAGACGACGAAATCTAAATCTCCGAGCACGCCAAAATACTCGGAGATCACCCGAGCATGCTCCGGGACATCTGAGC
Organism: Dendrobates tinctorius; assembly: GCF_039654945.1. Classification (NCBI taxonomy): domain Eukaryota; kingdom Metazoa; phylum Chordata; class Amphibia; order Anura; family Dendrobatidae; genus Dendrobates; species Dendrobates tinctorius. The sequence goes on along the minus strand of NW_027361750.1, from coordinate 24,841,185 downwards.
AATAATGCTGCTCGCTCATCACCACTCTGTACATTTTGTTAGTTTTCTCCCCGCCACGTTCAGCTAAGTGCAGTCACTGGACAGGATAGTAACTCTGTTATCCTGCAGGCCCATCCCTGCAGAGTAAACACGTTGTTCTGGTGACAGGTTCCCTTTAAAGGGGTTTTTCACTTTTTTGTGGGCTGAGACTGAAAGCTTTTTGGTGCATGTCCTACCACCACCGACGTGTGTGTCATGTTGCGCTGCTTCAAGTGATCCACAAGTATGGGAAGCGCTAATGATGCCATCATCAGTGTTACTATCCCACTATTTTGCTTCCTTGAAAAAAGCTTCAGGCAATTATGGATGAGATGGTAGCACAGGAGGAAGAGGAGGAGGAACAAGGACCATTCACACCATTATCAAGCCAGTAGTCCACACATGGCTTGGAGGGTGGTTTCCTGTACCAACAGTCATGGGACAGTTTTTGAGGAGGAGGATGAAATGTGTTCACAGCAGGGTAACATTCAAGCAGTTCACGGGCATCATGAGGCTGGGGTGATACAGAGGACCCAGACGATGCACCTCCCACCGAGGACAGCTTGTCGTTGCCTCTGGGCAGTCTGGCACATGTGAGTCAATGTATGCTGCTGTGCCTGCGTAATGACCACCGAGTTGCCCGGATTATTACCAGTGCTGATTACTGGGTGTCCACTCTACTGGATCCCCGCTACAAAGACAACATACCATCCTTACTTCCGACATGGAGAGAGCTTGGAAAATGCTGAAATACAAGTGCACTACTGATGGCATTCCCTCCTGACAGCAGGTGCTCAGTGGAAGCACAAGGAACAGGAGGAGGAGGAAGTCACAAACCCAGCTGGGGCACCGGCACCAACTAAGAAAGGGAGGGTTAACATGGCCGAAATGTAGAAAACCTTCTTCAGCAAGCCACAACATCCGACATCACCTTCTAATACAGTCCATATTAACAGGAGGCAGCGTTTCAACGACATGGTGGAAGAGTACGTGTTCACAAGTGTCCATATACTGAGTGATTGGTCTGCATTATTTAGCTTCTGAGTCTCCACATTGGACACATAGCCTGTGCTTGCCCTTTACGCCTTGGAGGTGCAAGCCTTCCCTGCGGCAAGAACACGGAACATGTGTTTAGCATGGCAGGGGGTGTGATCACAGACAGGCGCATCTGCCAACGTGGGGAAGCTCACATTCATTAAAATGAACTAGGTGTGGATCCCACAGGACTTGTCCGTACCTTTTGGCTGACTAGAGAAGTAGACCAGCTGCAGTCAGCCATTGTTATATTCTACCTCAGTTTGTTCACTATATTTGCTAATTTGCCATTCCCAATGTTTTGGGGCCAGCCCCCCCCCCAAAAAAAAAATGTTGTCTCCCTCCTCTTCCATATACACCTCCTCCTCGATCTTCTCCTACACTTGGACCTCCGCCTCCTGATTCAAGATTAGTTTTTGTTTGTTATTCTATGTTATTTTAAAGTGGTTGTCCCATGAACAAAGTTGATTGTAATTAATACAGTATATCTTGGAATAATAATAATTTCCACAATTGGGTATGTTTAAAACGTGTTCCTATGCTTAATCTTATAAATGTGCCCCCGCGATGTACTCTGTAATGGCCGTGTCTAACCATGCAGGAACATGGTCTGATTATACCACATCTCCTGGGAAGGGGAGGAAGCAAAAAACTACACAGACAGGACAGGATGGGATCGCAAATAATTCTTTCTTTGGGGTAAAACATTTTTAAAAATAGACACGGAAATGCTTCATCTCACAAAAAAGAATTACCTTATTTTTTCGGATTATAAGATGCACTTTTTCCCGCCAAATTTAGGGGGAAAATGGGGTTGCGTCTAATAATGCGATGTACCTTACCAGCCATGGTGGATCAAGGTCCCAGGGTCGCTGCTGGAGAGGCAAGAGTGGAGCGTTGCTGCAAGCCACAAGCTGGAATGAGAGGGTGTTTGGATGTGCGACGCTGCAGGTGTTCAGTGATGCAGGGACTCGCTGACATTTTGTGAAAGCCGGGAGTCCCCGCACTTCTGTGGTTTATTATGTGGTGGACTCCGGGAAAATGGCTGCCGGGGACAGCGCATGCGCAGATGGAGATCTCGGCACCAAGATCTCAGTGCCAAGATCTCCATCTGCGCATGCGCCGCCCCCGGCAGTCATTTTCCTGGTCCACTGCATAGTAAACCATGGAAGTGCAGAGGCTGTGGGCTTTCACAAAATGTTGGCGGAGCCCTCACACCACCGAACACCCACAATGTCGCACATCCGAACACCCCTTTCTCCCAATTCGGGGTCCGCAGCATCGCCTCACTCCTGCCTCCGCCAGCAGCGACCCTGGGACCCAGCTTCACCACCCCCGTTAAGCAATAAGATGCATGGATTAGAAAAAGCACCACCGTTTTATTAAAAAAGTTTTTTTCCTATTTTTCTCCCGAAAATTTGGGGTGCCTCTTATAATCGGGTACATCTCATAAACTGCAAAATACAGTAGCTGCAGTCCACAGGTCCGCTCATCCCTATATTCAATACATCCAGCAAGAAATAGAACAGCAGCACCGATCTTGTCATGGGTTCACCCATGTTTTGAACAGCTGACATGTGCCCATTACTGCTGTCAGTGTAATCGCGATCCACCCGAGGCTGTTAACCCGTTAAATGCTGCTGTCAATCTCTGACAGCGGAATTTAATGTGATTGCATTGGAAATGCGTCACTAATCCTGCCCATCGGTGACCCCCATCACATAATCGCGGGTCACCGATAGGTCAGCATGACAACCAGAGGTCTCCAGCAGACTTCTATGATTGTCATAGATAGATTTCTATGAGCGCCGCCTTTGTGGTCGGTGCTCATAGCAAGTGAGCATTTCCGCCACACACAGGTGATCTGATCATCGCCTTTGAGTAGCAGAGGCGATAGGACAACTGCAGCTTCTAGTCTCCCATGGAGACTATTGAAAAATGCAAAAAGTAAAAAAAAGTTTTTAAAAATGTTTAAAAAAATTAAATATAAAAGTTCAAATCACCCCCCCATTTGCCCTATTCAAAATAAAACAAAAAAAAATAATAAAAAAAATATACACATATTTGGTATCGCCAAGTTCAGAATCACCCGACATGTCAAGCTATAAAAATAATTAATCCGATCAGTATACGTCGTAGCGAAAAAAAAGGCAAAACGTCAGAATTACATTTTTTTGGTTGCCGCAACATTGCATTAAAATGCAATAACGAACTATCAAAAGATTGTATTCACTAGAGTTGAGCGACTTTTGGTTTTTTAGGGTCGCGTTTCGTTTCGTGAAACCCGACTTTTCCAAAAGTCGGGTCGAGCAAGATCGTCCGATTATAGGGAAAAGTCGGGGTCGTCCCGAAACACAAAACCCAATGTAAGTCAATGGGGAATAAAAGTCGGCAGTGAGAGGAGGACAGGAAACACACCTACAGTGACCATTTGAATGCCAAAAGCATCAATTCTTCTTACTTAAGCTTGTCAACCTTAATTAACTTCATAATACAAGTTACGCACTGAAAAATGGGGGTTATTTGGCTAAAGTTGTGGGGGGGGAGGGCTGGCTGCAGGTTTTCATGTGCCCTGGGCGAAAGAGCGCCCCTTTAACACATACCACAACTCATCATGCTCCGATACGGCAGAGAAATAGCGGTATAGTACAATGAAAAATACCTCACTTTTTACATCTCATGACGAGGCCCATCTATTTCTCCATACAGAATCATTGGTCCCATATAATGTTTGAAACAGTATATGATGAGCTCCACATAATGCTACAGTATATGTTGGTCCCCATGGATGAAGCTCCACTGTCTTATGGGCCCAAATAATGCTCCAAACATAATGGGCCCCATTTCTAATGCTCTAGTGTATAATGGGCCCTGTAAATGCTGCTCCAGTGTCTGATGTCCACCTTTGGAATGTTCCAGTGTATGGTGGGCCCCATCTATCATTCTCCAGAGTATAGTGCTCCCCAAAAATTGCTGTCCCAACATTGAAAACAATCAAATAAGTCTCCTCGCTAGGGAATCCCTGTACTAGTCTAGACTCCTCGTCGTCCCCATCTTCCATCTCACTGCACAGTATTTCAACTTTGCAAGTGCTGTGATCCTGGGCAAGCAGGGGGGGCCCACTCATTGGCGATGGCACTGGCACAGGGCCCCTGATAGTACTGTGGTGTGTCTGATGGCGGGTGGGCCGAACCTGCACTTTCATCTGCAGCTTCCTCTTTGTCACCGTGTAAGATGGAACTGTATATGGGAAGGGTAACCTGAGTTTCATCAGGGTCAGATTCAGGCCGGGTAGCGTGCGAGGGGAATGTAGTGGTCTGGGTCAATGTACCAGCAGATTCATCGAGCAGTGGCTGGGCATCAGTGCACTTGTGTCGCCCCCAGGAGTACGGTCGCCACAGTGGCATTACCTTCTTCCTAGGGAGTGTGATGTCATGCTTGGGAGCAACGAAGGATCTCTCTAGCAGGTTAACTGATTGGGCGGCGTTATTCCCACGAGTCATGACCCTCCAAACAGCGTTCATGAAGGCAAAGTGTTTGTTTTACGTGGGCAGTATGGTTGCAAAGCTGAACTTTAAAGGAATGTCCAGAAGGGCACCACCAGGAGTGGAGCCTACGGTTAAATTCGACTCCACCTGGGAAACCTCAACCATGCCAGCTACAGAACAGATGCACACATTGCAAGCTTAATTCCGTTAACGAACGAGACTCCGTCATGCCCCGCGGTCCGAGTCCGGCTTACTAGAGGGACACGTGAGGCTCTGGCACATGAGATTGGCCAATAACTGGTGTGTCATGCCCTTACATGTCCGTGGCTGCATGTGCGCTACACTGAAAAGGCCAGCGTTTGTCGCTTACAGGTACAGATAACCCGCTGAACAACGTTAGTGATGGGGATCACTGATGACAATTATTACCCGCGAACAATGATTTCCCAGTAAGTGCAGGTCAACCGCAGTTCCGGAATTAGGCCTAACCGTCATTCCTGAAAAAATGAAAAACTTACGTGTGCAAACCACAGGTGCTGTAGCTTGCTTAACAGCTCGCCAGCCGTTCTCACGCCCAGTATGGATTACACGTGATTGCACAAAGGTGAGAAAGGGTACCGTTTCCCCGGATAACATGTATGGATAGCGTACACATTCAAAATATATGTCTCAGGAGGCAGGCTCAGACGGTGTTAGGCCCAGTATGGATTGCACGTGATTGCACAAAGGTTAGAAAGGGTACCGTATCCCCGGATAACATGTATGGATAGCGTACACATTCAAAATATATGTCTCAGGAGGCAGGCTCAGACGGTGTTAGGCCCAGTATGGATTGCACGTGATTGCACAAAGGTTAGAAAGGGTACCGTATCCCCGGATAACATGTATGGATAGCGTACACATTCAAAATATATGTCTCAGGAGGCAGGCTCAGACGGTGTTAGGCCCAGTATGGATTGCACGTGATTGCACAAAGGTTAGAAAGGGTACCGTATCCCCAGATAACATTTATGGATAGCGTACACATTCAAAATATATGTCTCAGGAGGCAGGCTCAGACGGTGTTAGGCCCAGTATGGATTGCACGTGATTGCACAAAGGTTAGAAAGGGTACCGTTTCCCCGGATAACATGTATGGATAGCGTACACATTCAAAATATATGTCTCAGGAGGCAGGCTCAGACGGTGTTAGGCCCAGTATGGATTGCACGTGATTGCACAAAGGTTAGAAAGGGTACCGTATCCCCGGATAACATGTATGGATAGCGTACACATTCAAAATATATGTCTCAGCAGGCAGGCTCAGACGGTGTTAGGCCCAGTATGGATTGCACGTGATTGCACAAAGGTTAGAAAGGATACCGTATCCCCGGATAACATGTATGGATAGCGTACACATTCAAAATATATGTCTCAGGAGGCAGGCTCAGACGGTGTTAGGCCCAGTATTGATTGCACGTGATTGCACAAAGGTTAGAAAGGGTACCGTATCCCCAGATAACATGTATGGATAGCGTACACATTCAAAATATATGTCTCAGGAGGCAGGCTCAGACGGTGTTAGGCCCAGTATGGATTGCACGTGATTGCACAAAGGTTAGAAAGGGTACCGTTTCCCTGGATAACATGCATGGATAGCGTACACATTCAAAATAAATGTCTCAGGAGGCAGGCTCAGACGGTGTTAGGCCCAGTATGGATTGCACGTGATTGCACAAAGGTTAGAAAGGGTACCGTATCCCCGGATAACATGTATGGATAGCGTACACATTCAAAATATATGTCTCAGGAGGCAGGCTCAGACGGTGTTAGGCCCAGTATGGATTGCACGTGATTGCACAAAGGTTAGAAAGGGTACCGTATCCCCGGATAACATGTATGGATAGCGTACACATTCAAAATATATGTCTCAGGAGGCAGGCTCAGACGGTGTTAGGCCCAGTATGGATTGCACGTGATTGCACAAAGGTTAGAAAGGGTACCGTATCCCCAGATAACATGTATGGATAGCGTACACATTCAAAATATATGTCTCAGGAGGCAGGCTCAGACGGTGTTAGGCCCAGTATGGATTGCACGTGATTGCACAAAGGTTAGAAAGGGTACCGTTTCCCCGGATAACATGTATGGATAGCGTACACATTCAAAATATATGTCTCAGGAGGCAGGCTCAGACTGTGTTAGGCCCAGTATGGATTGCACGTGATTGCACAAAGGTTAGAAAGGGTACCGTATCCCCGGATAACATGTATGGATAGCGTACACATTCAAAATATATGTCTCAGGAGGCAGGCTCAGACGGTGTTAGGCCCAGTATGGATTGCACGTGATTGCACAAAGGTTAGAAAGGGTACCGTATCCCCGGATAACATGTATGGATAGCGTACACATTCAAAATATATGTCTCAGGAGGCAGGCTCAGACGGTGTTAGGCCCAGTATGGATTGCACGTGATTGCACAAAGGTTAGAAAGGGTACCGTATCCCCAGATAACATGTATGGATAGCGTACACATTCAAAATATATGTCTCAGGAGGCAGGCTCAGACGGTGTTAGGCCCAGTATGGATTGCACGTCATTGCACAAAGGTTAGAAAGGGTACCGTATCCCCGGATAACATGTATGGATAGCGTACACATTCAAAATATATGTCTCAGGAGGCAGGCTCAGACGGTGTTAGGCCCAGTATGGATTGCACGTGATTGCACAAAGGTTAGAAAGGGTACCGTATCCCCGGATAACATGTATGGATAGCGTACACATTCAAAATATATGTCTCAGGAGGCAGGCTCAGACGGTGTTAGGCCCAGCATGGATTGCACGTGATTGCACAAAGGTTAGAAAGGGTACCGTATACCCGGATAACATGTATGGATAGCGTACACATTCAAAATATATGTCTCAGGAGGCAGGCTCAGACGGTGTTAGGCCCAGTATGGATTGCACGTGATTGCACAAAGGTTAGAAAGGGTACCGTATCCCCAGATAACATGTATGGATAGCGTACACATTCAAAATATATGTCTCAGGAGGCAGGCTCAGACTGTGTTAGGCCCAGTATGGATTGCACGTGATTGCACAAAGGTTAGAAAGGGTACCGTTTCCCCGGATAACATGTATGGATAGCGTACACATTCAAAATATATGTCTCAGGAGGCAGGCTCAGACGGTGTTAGGCCCAGTATGGATTGCACGTGATTGCACAAAGGTTAGAAAGGGTACCGTATCCCCGGATAACATGTATGGATAGCGTACACATTCAAAATATATGTCTCAGGAGGCAGGCTAAGACGGTGTTAGGCCCAGTATGGATTGCACGTGATTGCACAAAGGTTAGAAAGGGTACCGTATCCCCGGATAACATGTATGGATAGCGTACACATTCAAAATATATGTCTCAGGAGGCAGGCTCAGACGGTGTTAGGCCCAGTATGGATTGCACGTGATTGCACAAAGGTTAGAAAGGGTACCGTTTCCCCGGATAACATGTATGGATAGCGTACACATTCAAAATATATGTCTCAGGAGGCAGGCTCAGACGGTGTTAGGCCCAGTATGGATTGCACGTGATTGCACAAAGGTTAGAAAGGGTACCGTATCCCCGGATAACATGTATGGATAGCGTACACATTCAAAATATATGTCTCAGGAGGCAGGCTCAGACGGTGTTAGGCCCAGTATTGATTGCACGTGATTGCACAAAGGTTAGAAAGGGTACCGTATCCCCGGATAACATGTATGGATAGCGTACACATTCAAAATATATGTCTCAGGAGGCAGGCTCAGACGGTGTTAGGCCCAGTATGGATTGCACGTGATTGCACAAAGGTTAGAAAGGGTACCGTATCCCCGGATAACATGTATGGATAGCGTACACATTCAAAATATATGTCTCAGGAGGCAGGCTAAGACGGTGTTAGGCCCAGTATGGATTGCACGTGATTGCACAAAGGTTAGAAAGGGTACCGTATCCCCGGATAACATGTATGGATAGCGTACACATTCAAAATATATGTCTCAGGAGGCAGGCTCAGACGGTGTTAGGCCCAGTATTGATTGCACGTGATTGCACAAAGGTTAGAAAGGGTACCGTATCCCCGGATAACATGTATGGATAGCGTACACATTCAAAATATATGTCTCAGGAGGCAGGCTCAGACGGTGTTAGGCCCAGTATGGATTGCACGTGATTGCACAAAGGTTAGAAAGGGTACCGTATCCCCGGATAACATGTATGGATAGCGTACACATTCAAAATATATGTCTCAGGAGGCAGGCTAAGACGGTGTTAGGCCCAGTATGGATTGCACGTGATTGCACAAAGGTTAGAAAGGGTACCGTATCCCCGGATAACATGTATGGATAGCGTACACATTCAAAATATATGTCTCAGGAGGCAGGCTCAGACGGTGTTAGGCCCAGTATGGATTGCACGTGATTGCACAAAGGTTAGAAAGGGTACCGTTTCCCCGGATAACATGTATGGATAGCGTACACATTCAAAATATATGTCTCAGGAGGCAGGCTCAGACGGTGTTAGGCCCAGTATGGATTGCACGTGATTGCACAAAGGTTAGAAAGGGTACCGTATCCCCGGATAACATGTATGGATAGCGTACACATTCAAAATATATGTCTCAGGAGGCAGGCTCAGACGGTGTTAGGCCCAGTATTGATTGCACGTGATTGCACAAAGGTTAGAAAGGGTACCGTATCCCCAGATAACATGTATGGATAGCGTACACATTCAAAATATATGTCTATACATCAGGAGGCAGGCTCAGACGGTGTTAGGCCCAGTATGGATTTGACGGCCCAGATTACACAGCGGAGGAGCAGGGAGAGATAAAGATTGCAAATGCTGGGGCCCTGCCCAAGCAAGGGGGGCCCACTCGTGGGCGTCGGTACTGGCACTGGGCCCCTCATAGTACAGTGGTGTGTCTGACGGCGGGTGTGCACCACCACCGTCAGAGACACTTGATTGCACTATGAGGGACCCTGTGCCAGTGCCCGCGCCCAAGAGTCGGCCTACCCACCTGTCCAGGGCAACGGCACTCGCACGGTGTTGTACGCTAGGTGGTGACCCCGGCCATGGGGGGGGGAGGCAGCACAGTTAGGGAGTTTTAGAAAGTGGCATATGTTGATGTTGGACATTCAGCTGATGCAAAAGGCGAAATAGGTGAAGTCCCAGGAAGAGGTGGACCAAAGCAAGCCATTTTTCTGTCACCCTATGTGTCATCAGGGGAAGGTGGGACAAAATCCTTGGAAACCCATGCATGGTTCATTTTAATGAAGGTTAGATCATCCACATTTTGGGTTGACAGACGGGTCCTTTTTTCTGTCAGGATTGATCCAGCTGCACTGAAGACTCTTTCCGATAGCACACTTGCAGCTGGGCAAGCGAGCTCCTGTAAGGCATATTGGGCCAATTCAGGCCAGGTGTCCAGTTTAGCGGCCCAATAGTCAAAGGGGAATGACCTGTGTGGGAGAACATCGATATGGGAGGAAAAGTAGTTTGTAACCATAGTTGACAACTGCTGTCTCCTGTCACTTTCCATCGATGCAGTATTACCAGTTGTGTGAGCGGTATTTGAAAAATCAGTCCACAACATTGTCATGAAACCCCTGTCTCCAACGCCACTTCTGCTGTGTGCACCACGAACACCTCTGCCAAGCTGCCCCCGGCCCATACGTCTCGTGTGAGAACCATCACCGCTGCTGTGTGCTGGGAATGCCTCAAGCAACCGATTTACCAGAGTTGCTTGTTTATTAGCCAATATTAGGTCAAGGTTCTCCTGTGGCATGATGTTTTGTAATTTGCCTTTATAGCGTGGATCCAGGATGCTGGCCAACCAGTAGTCGTCATCGTTCATCATTTTGGCAATGCGGGGGTCCCTTTTTAGGATCTGCAAGGCATAATCTGACATGTGGGCCAATGTTCCCGGTGTCAATGATGCACTGCGAGTGCTGGGTGGAGGAGCACTTTTTGGCAAATCCACATCCCTCCAGTCACGCACAAACCCTGTACCAAACCTTGCCACGCCAACATTTTCACTTGCCCCACGAGATGCATCCTCCTCCCCTAAGTAATCATCCCCATCATCATCCTCCTCCTCCTCCTCTTCTTCCTCCACCTCGTCCAGGAGAGGTCCCTGAGCAGACAATGGCTGAATGTCATCAAGGATTCCCTCCTCCTCTTCCTCCTCATCAACATTGGCTGCAGACGCCTGCTCCTTAAGGTGCGTCAAAGTTTGCATGAGCAGACGCATAAGTGGGATGCTCATGCTTAGGATGGCGTCGTCTGCGCTTACCAGCCGTGTGCATTCCTCAAAACACTGAAGGACTTTACAGACGTCTTTCAGCTTCGACCACTGCACACCTGTCAACTCCATGTCTGCTCTCAAAGTGCCTGGCCGTGTATCCTCCCACAAATGCATTATGGCCTGCCTCTGCTCGCACAGCCGCTCCACCATCTGCAGGGTGGAGTTCCACCTTGTTGCAATGTCGATAATGAGGCGGTGGTTGGGAAGGTGGAGCAATCGCTGCAGCTTCTGCATACGAACGGAGTGTACAGGCGACCGGCGGATGTGCGCGCACAGTCTTCGCACCTTCTGGAGCAGGGCTGTTAACTCCGGATAATTTTTGAGGAAGCACTGCACCACCAGGTTCAAGGTGTGAGCCAAGCAAGGTATGTGGCTGAGTTTTGAAAGGGCTATGGCTGCCACAAAATTACGGCCGTTATCACTAACTACCTTGCCTGCCTCAAGATGTACACTGCCCAGCCATGACTCAGTTTGTCGCTTCAAGTACTCGGCCAGCACCTCGGCGGTGTGTCTGTTGCCCAAACACATCATCTGCAACACAGCCTGCTGACGCTTTCCACTAGCTGCTCGATAGGGGGACACATCGTGTGCAACAGTGGCAGCTGCAGATGGAGTGCTCGTACGACTGCGCTCTGTGGACGAGCTTTCGCTTCTGGAGGAGGAGGGTCGAACGCCTACAGCCAACTGTTTCCTATACCGTGGGCTAGGCAGCACTGTCCCACCACCGCTGTCCCCTGTGGACCCTGCATCCACCACATTAACCCAGTGCGCAGTGATGGACACGTAACGGCCCTGGCCATGCCGACTGGACCATGCATCAGTTGTGAGGTGCACCTTTCCGCTCACTGACTGCTTGAGTGCATGGACAATGCGGTCTTTCACATGATGGTGGAGGGCTGGGATGGCTTTGCGAGAGAAGAAGTGGCGACTGGGTAGGTCATAGCGTGGTACTGCATAGGCCATGAGTTCGCGGAAAGCTGTGCTTTCCACCAACCGAAAGGGCATCATCTCAAACGAGATTAGTTTGGCAATGTGGGCGTTCAAACCCAGTGTACGCGGATGAGAGACTGAGTACTTTCTTGACCTACTCATAGTGTCTGGGAGGGTGAGCTGGACTTGAGAGCTGCATATGGTGGAAGTAGCGGTGGACAGGGCGGACTGAGAGAGGGTTGATGATGGTGATGGAGTTGGTGTTCTTTCTGATGGCCTAGAATCAGTCTTTCGTTGATATAACAGTGGGATTCCCTGACTGCTGTGGCCTTGCAACGACACCTCAACATTTGCTGCTGTGCTAACCGGTGGGCTTACAGTGGGGGAAACAATGTAGCGTTGCTGACTACCTTCGCTGTGATCAGTTGCACATGTGGCACTTGAGGTTTGGTGTTGTGTCCACGTTTGCAAGTGCATGCTGGTTAAATGTCTAAGCATGCAACTGGTATTCAAATTTTTCAGATTTTTCCCTCGGCTAAAGGTCTATGCGCACTTCTTACAGATAACCTTGGCCTGATCATGAGGATTTTGGTCAAAAAAGTGCCACACTGCACTCTTCCTACTTTGGCAGACATTTTGCGGCCTAGCATGCTGTGATCTTTTGACCCTCTGGACAAGCTGTCCAGCAACTCTTTTGATGTTTGGAACCTGTCTTTGGAGTGCTCCGGGCCTGCCAGATAACAGCTGTTGCGATGTCGATGTCTGCTGTGGATGCTCCTCATCTGAGCTATTGGAAGCAGCACCCTCTTCCCCCAATGGATGCCAATCTGGGTCAACAACTGGGTCATCCATCACCTCCTCTTCTATGTCATGTGCACCTTCCTCTGTGTCACCGTGTATGGTGGTATAGTGTGCGGGAAGGGGCACCTGAGTCTCATCAGGGTCAGAATCTGGCTCTGTACACTGCGAGGACAATGTAGTGCTCTGAGTGAATGTACCAGCAGAATCATCCATCAGAGGCTGTGCATCAGTGCACTCCATGTCAGATTCATCTTGGCCTGGGTAATTCACCATTTCACTTGATAATCCAGGCATGGTATGTGAAAACAGCTCCATGGAGTAATCAGTAGTATGGCCTGCGTCATCCTTCAATCTTGGTTGGGGTGAAGGACACAAGGAAAGGTGTGGTTCATGAACATGAGCCTCCAATGACGACTCAGTGCTTTTACTTTTTACAACTGAAGAAGAGGAGGCGATAGAGCTGGAGGCTGAGTCAGCAATATAAGACAAAACTTTTTCCTGATGCTCTGGCTTTAAAAGCGGTTTGCCAACTCCTAGAAAACTAAGCGTTCGAGGCCTTATGTAGCCAGACGATGACGCAGGGTCAGCACCTCCTGCATTCGGTCCTATTTTGCTCTTGCCACTACCATCAGATCCACCACCAACACCATCATTACCAGCTGCCAACCCCCGCCCTATTCCACGGCCTCTTCCACCAGCCTTCCTCATTTTTGGTAGAAATGTAGACAAAATCCAACAAACTATATAGTAATGTAAAACAAGGTACAAGGTGTCTATAGGACAGGGGAGATTTTGAATTTCTGCAGACACTCGTGGACACTGGACACTTTTGGATTGTGTGAGGCCCACTGATATCTGAGCGCTATGTGACAGGCTCGATGGCACAGCTGTGACCAAAGTGACTAGAGGATAAGGGAGATTTTGAATCTCTGCACACACTTGTGGACACTGGACACTTTTGGATTGTGTGAGGCCCAATGAATATCTGAGCGCTATGTGACAGGCTCGATGGCACAGCTGTGACCAAAGTGACTAGAGGATAAGGGAGATTTTGAATCTCTGCACACACTTTTGGACACTGGACACTTTTGGATTGTGTGAGGCCCAATGAATATCTGAGCGCTATGTGACAGGCTCGATGGAACAGCTGTGACCAAAGTGACTAGAGGATAAGGGAGATTTTGAATCTCTGCACACACTTTTGGACACTGGACACTTTTGGATTGTGTGAGGCCCAATGAATATCTGAGCGCTATGTGACAGGCTCGATGGCACAGCTGTGACCAAAGTGACTAGAGGATAAGGGAGATTTTGAATCTCTGCACACACTTTTGGACACTGGACACTTTTGGATTGTGTGAGGCCCAATGAATATCTGAGCGCTATGTGACAGGCTCGATGGAACAGCTGTGACCAAAGTGACTAGAGGATAAGGGAGATTTTGAATCTCTGCACACACTTTTGGACACTGGACACTTTTGGATTGTGTGAGGCCCAATGAATATCTGAGCGCTATGTGACAGGCTCGATGGCACAGCTGTGACCAAAGTGACTAGAGGATAAGGGAGATTTTGAATCTCTGCACACACTTTTGGACACTGGACACTTTTGGATTGTGTGAGGCCCAATGAATATCTGAGCGCTATGTCACAGGCTCGATGGCACAGCTGTGACAAAAGTGACTAGAGGATAAGGGAGATTGGATTGCTTTTAAAAAAGCAGTTTGCGGAGCAGTGGGTAAACAGCAATGCCAGCCTGTCAGGAAGCCTTAAAAGGCAGCCCAACAACCAACACCACTGATACACCACAATATAGCCTCCCCTTGCACTGCACACACAGTGACTGGTGTGTTGTGCAGGCCAAATTGCTAGCAGCAGAAGCAGTTTTTTTTTCTTCTCAGCAGGCCAAAAAAAAAAAATTGGGATTGCTTTTAAAAAAGCAGTTTGCGGAGCAGTGGGTAAACAGCAATGCAGGAATGTCAGGAAGCCTTAGAAGGCAGCCCAACAACCAACACCACTGATGCACCACTATATAGCCTCCCCTTGCACTGCACACACAGTGACTGGTGTGTTGTGCAGGCCAAATCGCTAGCAGCAGAAGCAGTTTTTTTGTCTTCTTCCCTGCCTAACGCTCTCCCTACAGAATCAGCAGCAACCTCTCCCTATACTGAGATCGGCAGAAGTAAGATGGCGGTCGGCGTGCACGCCCTTTTATACCCCCTGTGACGCCCACCAAAGCAAGCCAATCACTTGCATGCCCTTCTGAAAGATGGTGGTGACCCCTGCCTATGTCATCACGTTGCCCACAGTGTCCGTGGATCCTGATTGGCTGAAAAAGAGCGCAAAACAAACTTTTGAAACGCGACTTTGGCGCGTAAGTTGCCGACCTCGTGGCCGACCTCATCCTAGGGTCGGGTTTCGTTTCATGAAACCCGACTTTGCCAAAAGTCGGCGACTTTTGAAATTTTTCGACCCGTTTCGCTCAACTCTAGTATTCACACCAAAAAGGTATCATTAAAACCATCAGGTCGGCATGCAAAAACTAAGCTCTCACCCAACCCGAGATCGCGAAAAATGGAGACGCTACGCGTATCGGAAAATGGCGTAATTGTTTTTTTAACAAACTTTGGCTTTTTTTCACCATTTATATAAGAAAAATCTATACATGTATGGTATCTACGAACTTGTAATGACCTGGAGAATCATAATGGCAGGTCAGTTTTAGAATTTGGTGAACGTGGCAAAAAATATCCAAAAAACAGTTGTGGAATTGTTTTCGAGTAAATGACATGGTAGAATCAATGATGTAGTTCAAAAGTACAACTCATCATGCAAAAAAGTCCTATCATGGCCATATTGATGAAAAAATGAAAAAAAGTTATGGCTTTGGGAAGAAGAGGAGCGAAAAACAAACGCAAAAACGAAAAAGGGCTGTGGCATAAAGGGGTTAATGGAAGCAAATAACAAGAACCATGAAAGAAAACTCCAGTCCCCTCCCACTTAGGATGGAGAACACCACGTAAGGCATCTCTCTTAGCTGCACGACTGAGGCCACATACTTCCAAAAATGTTCCCTAATCACAATATAATACCCCATTATCAGGCCATCACCGTGATGCAATATTTTCTTACAAGCGTTTTACAAATCTCCAGGGTACACTTAAAACAAAGAAAATATCACACTAAAGGTAGAACTGTTTTTCGAGACAGCAGAACTTACATTACTAAAGCTTATCACCGTGGGGAAGGTATTTTCCAACAGAGATCACACATCCAGTAATGGGCAAACTGTTAGTAATGAAGTCAAATTGAAAGAAATAAGAGCAGAATTGATAGTGTTTATACTGCCACCCCTGGCATGTTCCTTTTGTGATGTTATATATAATGAGAACAACAAGTGCGGCTGCAAAGAGTTCACAAATGTTTATATGCTCTTAAATAAAATCATTCAGAGGTCTCAGGAATAAACTAGCTGGAATGTGAGAGTCTGGGATCATTATGATGTGAGATTTGTTACTAATGATGAGGATAATCGCTGAAATATACCATTGCTTTTACAATGAACGCTGTGTATGGTCAGGTCTCACATACAGGTAGTGATGAGACCCACGGCTGCATCACTACTGTGACATAAAAGAATGGGCGAAAAATGCAAGTCTGTAGAAAAAAATTTTTGCAGAAAAGTACGTATTTTAGGCTGGTTTCACACTAGCATTTTTTAGCTCTGCGCCTTGTGCGCTATAGTGCGCATGCGCATTGCTCCCCTATATTTAACATGTGCGTGCATGGTTTAGCGCATGTAAGCGCTCATCAGCGATTTTCGTGCGCTGCGTTTTTCCAGGTGTGCACCCAGACGCTACATGTTGCATTTTTTGTTACGCCCATCAGCTGAAAAAATGCACATGCGCACGTGTGTGCACTAAATGCGCAAAAAACTAACACTACAGTCTATGGGTGCGCTGACTAGCGCATGGCTCAGAGCACGTCAGCACTTATGAGCGCTTATCATAACATGCTTTTTTTGAGTAAACAATGTCTAGACACTGGTTGAAACCACCCCCTACACAAGCAACATTGTTTGGGATGAGTTTAGATAAAGAAGGTGTCTGCCTGCACTGTACCACAACTCTACAGACAGCCTGGAGAGCAGACAGACAGCAAAACCACAAAGAATTTTGGAGCTTGAGCAGCAAGAATGTGAGTATTCTTCATCTAAATGTATGCCTGTCTTATCAAGTTTATTATGTACTAATGGTTTGTATTGTTTTTTACATGCAGTATGTCGTCTTCTGGATCCAATTATTCCCCATCCCAGGAGGAAGTGGCCCAAGCAGAGCGTGAGGTGTTTTTTTTTTGTGCCTTTGGGTAAGTATAGCTGCTGCCTATACAAATGTCTAATCATTTTTATTCTTTTTTTCAGACAACATCATCGGACTCGTGTAGTGACACCGAACAGCATGAGCAGCAAAGCCAAGTCCCGGCGGTTACACGTAATGTAAGTCATAATTTTGAATGTAAATTTAAAAAAAAAATGTGTTTTTTTTTTATCTTCTATCGTTCTTCTTTCCTTTTTTTTTTTTAAACCTTTTCATTCACACAAAGATTCTAATGTTTGATTTTTTATCTAGGTTCCACAACGGGATGAAGACATCTACCTGGATAATGAACACCTGATACAACTTGTCCAGGAGCGTGTCCCGTTGTGGGACAGCCGTGACCAGCTGCACAAGGACAATGTAGTGACCCGGAGGCTATGGAATGAGGTGGCCGCAGCGTTGATGGATGGCTGGGACAGCGCCCCTGCAACCTCCAAAAAGGCGTTTCGTAAGTATTTACCTGCTCTGTGATGCCGCAGTGACTATTGACCTTTCCACTGATGGCACAGTTGTGTTTACTCATAGATATATTCTATGTGTTAACTCAACCGTAATATCAGGATCAACAGTCACTGCTTTGGGTATTGGATTGCTGAATTGTGTTGCATTGACTGTTTTTACTGATGGCACAGTTGTGTTTACTTATAGATATATTCTATGTGGAAACTCAACCGTAATATCAGGATCAACAGTCCCTGTTTTGGGTATTGTATTGCTGAATTGTGTTGCATTGACTGTTTTTACGATAGCACAGTTGTGTTTACTCATAGAATATATCTTGCATCCTGTCATACATTTTTTTTTTTGTTCTAACAGTGAACAAAGTCAGAACACGGTGGCGCTCGATGAAGGACCGCTTCAACACTGATGTTCATGCTGAGGGACAGGTTCGCAGTGGTTCAGCGGCAAGGACCATAACCAAATACCGGTACCATCACATTTGGAGTTCCTAAGACCGGTCCTTGCCACCAGAGCGTAAGTATTTTTTTTTTTGGTGGTTTTAAAAAGAAATGCTTTTCTAGTCCACAGCTGATGCTTCTTGTAAATGCATGACAGTAATATTTTTCTTTTCTTTCCACAGCACCTGGAGCAGCACCCTGCAACCTGTCCCTGGAGCGGTCCTTCATCGGACGTCCTCTGACCTGTCCCAGCCATCCGACAGCCAGGAAGCACCTTGCAGGTCAGCAACACAGACAGCTGGTGACCAGGAAGCTGGTCAATCAGGTGTTCCCCTGTCCCAGGTCTCTGCCACTGGTTATGCGGGCACTACCCGCCAGCAGCAGGGGGCCTTGGACAGGCCTGTCTTGCCCGAGTTCATGCACTTGAGCGAGGCCTTTCATGCCAGCCTCAAGTCGCTGTCAGACAGAGTTGAAAGCAGTTTTTTACTCATGGAAAGAGGTTTTAACCAAATGGAACACCGCTTCAACTCTGTCGAACAGCACCTTGACCGTCTGGAGGCCGACCTCAACAGACCAGCGCACCATTTCTTTAGTAAAATCGAACGGGGCATGGCGGAACACCTTAGTCCTGAGCAACAGCTGAGTGTGTTGCAGGCCTGCAACACTGCTTACTTGCAGGCTATGCAGCAGAATAGGTACGTGCAGCAGTCAGCGGTGTCATTCCCACCTGTGCCACCACTGACTCCCTTCACAACAGTACCGACTTCTGCTGCATACCACTGCACGGCCACTTCTATGCAAAGCCTTGATAGCCACCATTACAGCACCACAAGTATGAGTGCTGCTGGTCACCTCACCGCCACCACCATGGCAAGCGCTGCTCCTGTCTGGAGCACCACCACCACCCACACGCCTGCTTGGAGCACTGCCACTGTGACCACTATTCCAACGTGGAACAGCCCTGCCGCCACCCCTCCTACATGTTGTAGCCCTGCCTCCACCGCTCCACAAACGTGGACCAGCACTGCCGCTACCAGTCCTCCTGCAAGGATGAGCACTGCCACCACCACCACTGAGCAGCAGCAGCAACAGCAGCCACAACAGCAGCAGCCGCAGCTGCAGCAAACGGGTGACCCCCATTCCATAATTGCTCAAAGTTCTATGCGTGCACAAGACTCAAGGTGGGCATTGGGCACAAGAAGGTCCAGGCAGGCTACTTTAAGGAGACAAAAAAAAAGACCTAAAAATTTGACAGTACCTCCCCACTCTCCTCCTTATTTGTCTACCCCCATTTCCATCAGTGACCTCCCTTCCCCCACAACTTTTGTCGCCCCTTCCCTAGAACACCTTCGTCCACTATAAATCGTTACTCGTCACTGCACACCCCAATCGTGATACGTAGTTCCCCCAAACGAGGGAAAAAAATTTTTAAAAAAATTTATTTTGTTTAAAATAAACTTGCAGATATGGTTTACCATAATAACATTTTGTTAATGTCTTTGTCGCCACCTCCACACACTGCGCCGTACACACACTGCGCCGTACACTTTGTTTGTTTGCCCACTCATATCTCCACTACTGACACATGTTTCTTGTGTGTTTCAAGGAGATATGTGTTGTCAACCAAACAAATATGACTTGTATTTTCACCACCAGTCTATTCAGTTTGCCCAGATTGCACAGACTTAATAGAGGATGGTGTTGAGTGCAAGGCATATCTATTGTCACCTTGGCAGGTATCATAAAAACGTAATTGAGGATGGTCTTTTTTACCATCCTCCTTTTTGTGAGACCAGCCCGGGGAATTCTAGATATACCTTGTAAATAGCCACATCCTCTATCTATTCAGTGTGTGTTGAATTAACTGAGGAAATGATGGTTAAAAAACATGTCATATGTACAATACCCTGGCCTAGTATCACAAATATATATCAAAACTGGGCTGGTGAATACACATATGATTTTTAACCTGCAGTGTTGCTTCAGTCTGAATGTATTTCATGCAGACCATAGTGATGCTGCAGTATAACTCATATGTGTATTTACCTGGCCAGATGTGATAACATTCTGAAGTCAGGATGCTTTTTTTGGGGGTCCTCACTTCATCATGACAGTAGGGGATTGTCGAAGTTGTATAAGCTAAATTATCTGTCCGGTCTCATTTCAAACTCAAGCCACAGTGGTAATCCAAAAAATAATGAGTCATATGGTCAGGTGTCCCATAAAGAATGACGGTTACGAGTGCATACCCAAATCACAATTTTTTACTTCAGATCATGTGACACAAATATTTGTATTATCCACTGTCGCTAAAAATTGAACAGAAAACTTTACAGTTGATAAAGGGCATACAAATTGGGTGTATGTATAGTCACCTAGTCAGGAGTGCTAGTAAATTCATGATGCACAAAACACAGCATCATGAATTCACAGGAATACTTGGACAGTTGATAATTGTATTGCAGTGTAAAAAAACATAGTGCACTCGGTACAGGTATCACAGTTTTTTTATTAATATATACACAATAAAATTTTTTTACACCATTTGCTCTTGCCATTCCACCCGTCCTACATCTGAGATGAAGTAGGCCGCAAATTGGTCCCTCATTTGGCCAACTTCAACGGATGACCTGAGAGGGTGCTGAGTGAATTCAGGCAATGGGTTTGCAGCAGGTTCATCTAGTTCAAAGTTAGGGTGCTCTTTAGCCATCACAAAATTATGTAGAACCACACAGGCCTTCACCACCTCATCCACTGTTTCAAGTTTAAGATTAATGACTGTGCCGAGAATGCGCCATCTGGAGACAAGAATCCCAAAAGCACACTCTACAGTTCTTCTGGCCCTGGTCAGCCTGTAATTAAATATCTTTTTGTGTGGTCCAAGTCACGGCTGGAGTAGGGTTTCAGCGGGTTTGCGCACATATGAAAAGCCTCATCCCCAACCATTACAAAGGGCTTCGGTGTGGGGAAGAGGCCGTGGCATGGGGAAATTAAATTGGTTGCCATACAACCTCCGGCCCATGTCCCGAGTTCTTAAAAGCCTGGGAGTCATTCCCACGGCCAAACGCACCAATGTCCACTGCTACAAACATACATCCGGCATCCGCAATGGCCATGAGTACTGTAGAAAAGTACTTTTTGTAGTTATAGTACTCTGATCCAGTTCTTTTTGGTTTGATAATCCTTATGTGTTTCCCATCAACAGCTCCCAAACAGTTGGGGAAATTGCAGACTGTCCAAAATTTGTCAGCAATTTCCATCCACTTTTCAGCAGTGGGCAGGGGCATAAATTCTGGACAAAGAACGTTCCACAAAGCCCGGCAGGTGTCCGAAATAATTCCCGACAAGGTGGAAATTCCAATCCAGTGCTGAAAGTGGAGTGAAGATAGGGTCTCTCCAGTCGCAAGGAATCTGAGAAACAGACAAAGAAAGAAAATTTTACTATTGCTGTATATGGTTATTTGAAAACATAAAAGTAAACAAATATTGAGTACATTGCCGACCCAGAAATCTGCATGCTACGGAATAGTACATGTCAAAAACAAAAATTATGCAGGCATTGTTTGGTAAATATTACATACCGTAAAGTTACCAGGAGCCGCTCCTCAGGAGGAATTGCACGACGGAGCTGCGTGTCCTGTCTCAGGATGGATTGTTCAACACGAGCAAGTAAATCCCAGAAGCTTTGTTGGGACATCCATGTGTAATCACTAAATTTCTCCGGGTTTGCCTGTAGTTCGCTGTAGAGGGTGTGGTACGCTCCTCGGCTCTCACGGCGTTCAACAATCGGATGCATCAACAAACGCCACCGCTGCCGTCTTCGCTGTCTCTCTCTCTCTCTCCCTTTGTTGATGGCAAGTAACTGCATAAGCCTGAGCCATCCTGATGTCCAGATCCAAGTTGAAGTGAAAACGCTTCCAGCGCAGATCCATGTTGTCCAGAGAAAAAGCAAGCAAATGTGAAGAATTCAGCTGTACACAGGGTCTATATAAAGAATTACCATTACACACGCCCCCTCATGTCCCATTGGTGTTGTCTGTTGCAATAATTTTTCTAGAATTTTCCTACTTTGAAACTAACTGTTGCGCAAAATAAAGCACACGCATGAAAAACGTTTGAAAACGCATATAAACGCTGCTTTTTTTTGCTTAACGTACACGATGAGGCGACAAAAAAAGCAGCGTTTACAAGCGTTTGTATGCGTTTTTGTCATGCGTTTGATGTGCGCAAGAAACGCAGCGCAAAAAAACGTTAGTGTGAAAGTAGCCTTAGAGAGGTTGCCCAGCATTAGAAAATAAATAGTGATCAGCGAATGTGCTCGTTACTCGAGTTTTCCGAGCATGCTATGGTGTTCTCCGAGTATCTTGGGTGTGCTCGTAAATTATGTCTGAGTCCCGCAGCTGCATGATTTGTGGCTGCTAGACAGCGTGAATACATGCAGGGATTTCCTTTTTGTTATGGAATCCACACATGTATACAGGCTGTCTAGCAGCCACAAATCATGCAGCTGCGAGGAGTCAGACATAATTTACGAGCACACTCGCTCATCACTAAAAATAAAGGATCTGCTATGTCCATCAACAGCTTCACATTTATCCAGAGGAATCGAGGATGTGTTTGGATTTTCGGCACAGTACCATTTATTTGAATAATAATGACTTGCAATCGCAGACACAGATACATATGATATTTTTGAACAACCCTTTTAATGCAGCTTTTTTCGGGTTTGTGCAATCTTATTTTCAGGCCGACTGCGATCTGACAAAACAACCGATTGCACTCAGACCAATACAATCAAAGTCGGGGTACAAAGTACATGGAAAACACCATTCAAAAGAGTATAAAATATAAAAATGTTTATTAAGGATTAATTGTAAAAAAGACATGAACCAGAGAGTAAATGGGACATGTAAGCGGATTCAAAAGGGGATAAAATCAAGTAGATAAAGGTGGGAGGCGATTTTCACAAAAAGTAAAGTGCAGCAAGGTAGTCTATATCAGACAAAGCAGGGAATATTAATGACCTTACATGCAAATTCATGGAAGAATTTGCATGTAAGGCATGATACCGTAAATCATAGAACAGACTATTAAGACAGTATAGTGACAAAAATAATCAGTCCGTCTATAATATATACATCATGCAGTATAATATTGGAAGACAAGAAAAAAAGGCTTAATCAGTCCGTTTGTAATATAAAGGTAGTATAGAGCTTACCCATATCGAGGTGGTGACCCCACATATAGCCACCAATGCCCTAATGTATGTGGGGTTCCTTCACCTCAGTATGGGTAAGCTCTATACCCCCATCAATCTCAGCACATCCAGACTAACTGTAACAGGTGCTGTTGGGAGCTAGACATGTTATGTGTAGAAGCATCTGCAAAGCTGCAAGTGCTGGAAGTGCCACAGGATTTGAGACTGTTGAGAATGTTCTCTTTCTTTTAGGGTATGTTTCCACGTTCAGGAATACATTCGGATTAGCTGCGAGTTGAACGCTGCGTGCCAGATGTTACAGCATAGTGGAGGGGATTTCATGAAATCCCATCTTCACTATGCGTCCTAATACGCAGGTTACACCTGCGAAACCGGACATTCGGCGCGTCTTTTTAGACCGCAGCATGTCTGTTTACCTTGCGGACGCTCAGTAAATAGCCAACTTTATGTATATGCTGCTGCGATTCCGGATGTAGTCAATTAACACATTCGGAATCACCGCGCGTACAGAAGGGGGCGGCGCTTTGGGCGGAGCGGGGTTCCCCCTCCGTCCAAAGCGCCGACAATCCGGACCGTGGAGACTCACCCTTAAAAATTCTAACTAAAAATGTATAAAGTCCATGTACTGCTGCTGAGTCTGCTGTGTTTGAGCAGCTTTTTGTCTTTATGTTCTGCAGGTGCAGTTAAAGCATACACAAAGTGGAGAGATTCTAGAATTTCCATTTCTACAGACTTTTGGTAGTAAAGAAAATAACTTGACAGCTGAACTACCAGTTTTGAAACCGTCTGGACCTTTGCTAACAGGTTTTTAATAATGTATTTTAAAAATATATATCTTCTAGAATACACATAATAATGGAGAGCAGTTCATTGCATTTCAAGTTCAAACCAATCATATCTAGTAACTATTTAGGACCAACTGAGATACAGTGCTGGAAGACTAGAGTTAGCATCAAGTGGCATAAATGTATGACACTGATCTGTGATTTGTGATTTATTTATTTAAGCGCCTTTAATTTCCATAGCGCTTAACAGACTTCATCATCACTGTCCCCATTGGGGCTCATAATCTAAATTCTCTATCAGTATGTCTTTGGAATGTGGGAGGAAACTGGAGCACCAGAGGAAACCCACGCAGACACGGGGAGAGGAAACAACCTGCTTGCTGATGTTGTCCTTGCTGGGATATGAACTCAGGTCATCAATGCTACAGTGCAGTTTTAGCAGCTTTTATTAAAGGGATTGTCTACTTCTGGATAACACTAAATTAATGGCTCCAAGATGCAATATATAATAATTTAAAAAAAAAAACAATTTTCAACATTGTGTCCCCCTCAGTTTACCTGACATAAACAAAAACTTCTTTTGTGGTCACCTCATTAAATAATTTTTAAGACGTTTCCACACAATGGTACATTATAAAAAAAAAAAATCTTTATTTACAAGTATCAATATCAGAACGTTATAATCATAAAAAGAAGGTGCTGGACCAATTATGAGAGACAAAAGACATAGAAACACCATATAGTAATATATTCATATTAGTGGGCTATTAATAAATATAAATCAATATGCAGTGTGAGCACCAGGAGAGATGCATAAAAATTCGCTTGCTCCATGTCCAATGATAATTATCTTCAGATGTATAACAATAAAGGAGCATCTCATCAACTGATACTTCACAGTGCATAAATGTAAACTACTAAAAGTAAATACTGTGCAAGTGTGACCCAAAAGATCACTACAACCTACCAATGAATAAAGGTGCTTCCTGTAGCGTCCCTCATGCCCCGACACGTGTTTCGCAATGCTTCATCAATGGAGGCTTGTCAGGAAGAAGGAGGCTACCCCATTTAAATACCCTAGCAGCTATCGCTATTGGCCAGTATAGAAATTTCGCACCTGATTAAAAACACTTCCTCATTCTGGAGACACAACTGCGCCTGTGCGCTTAAGATCCTGTATCAAACTAATGCAATATGAACGGCGCATGTGCGGGGTCACGTGGGTTCCAACAGCCAATATAACTGGTGTACAAATATCATGTGATTGCAAGAAGGTCCTATGCTTTCTATGCCAACCTAATATAATGTGAATCGCGCATGTGCAAATTCACATGGGTTTTATTAGCCAATGAATAGAAGTATACAGATATCATGTGATCACAAGAAGGTCCTATGTTTTCCTATTTACAAGAATTAACATCGCGCCTACGCGCATAGGAACTTTATATTATGAATCTATATGTGAGGGCATAGATGGCGCATGTACCGAACTATGAGGCCCGTAAAAACAAGGAGGAATGTCACAATGGCCCCATGGTCCCCCGAAAGCCAGGTCAACAGTCCTGGCAAAACAAGGAAAACGCTGCGGACTCACCACGCATCCCTCACGGCAGCTCACAGTGCAGACATGCGCACAGCCTCCAAAAATAGTCATCCAAAATAGGATGTTCAATAACATACATAGGTAAATCAACTTCCTAATGGCATAGATTATGTAAATTAAATAATTCCCATAACATATCTCCATCAAACAATAGTAATACCCCTAAAAATGGGGCATAAAAACACCAATTTGGACCATATGACAATAGCACTTCATGGCGTGTCACTCATATTTGGAAGCATGAATAAAAAATGTTTACAATATATAGCCCCAATATTAGAAATATGAATGAATTATATTATTCATATTTTTTGGTCTATATTGCTTTTTTGTGGTTTCTTACTAAGACAGCCATATGGATGGTGTTAAGTGGGGCAGGATGTTGTGACATAGCTGTTGATATATGGGGTTTCTAATATTGGGGCTATATATTGTATAACGTTATTTATTCATGCTTCCAAATATGAGTGACACGCCATTGTCATATGGTCCAAATTGGTGTTTTTATGCCCCATTTTTAGTGGTAATATAAAGTTCATATGCGCGTAGGCGCGATGTTAATTCGTGTAAATAGGAAAACATAGGACCTTCTTGTGATCACATGATACCTGTATACTTCTATTCATTGGCTAATGAAACCCATGTGACCTTGCACATGCGCGGTTCACATTATATTAGGTTGGCATAGAAAGCATAGGACCTTCTTGCAATCACATGATATTTGTACACCAGTTTTATTGGCTGTTGTAACCCACGTGACCCCGCACATGCGCGGTTCATATTGCATTAGTTTGATACAGGATCTTAAGCGCAGAGGCGCAGTTGTGTCTCCAGAATGAGGATGTGTTTTTAATCAGGTGCGAAATTTCTATACTGGCCAATAGCGATAGCTGCTAGGGTATTTAAATGGGGTAGCCTCCTTCTTCCTGACAAGCCTCCATTGATGAAGCATTGCGAAACACGTGTCGGGGCATGAGGGACGCTACAGGAAGCACCTTTATTCATTGGTAGGTTGTAGTGATTTTTTGGGTCACACTTGCACAGTATTTACTTTTAGTAGTTTACATTTATGCACTGTGAAGTATCAGTTGATGAGATGCTCCTTTATTGTTATACATCTGAAGATAATTATCATTGGACATGGAGCAAGCGAATTTTTATGCATCTCTCCTGGTGCTCACACTGCATATTGATTTATATTTATTAATAGCCCACTAATATGAATATATTACTATACGGTGTTTCTATGTCTTTTGTCTCTCATAATTGGTCCAGCACCTTCTTTTTATGATTATAACGTTGTGATATTGATACTTATAAATAAAGATTTTTTTTTATAATGTACAATTGTGTGGAAACTTCTTAAAAATTATTTAATGAGGTGACCACAAAAGAAGTTAAAACCCAAGCAACAAGTATACTCGCTCATCGCTATGTTTTACCCTTAATGAAGGGAATTTTTTTGATACTAGTGAGCACCATCGAATTTTGTCCCCATATATACTTTTCATACATTAAGGTATCATACACATCTGAAACTAACTTTTATTTCTTACCATGAAAGAAAGAATATTAATAATAATAAAATAATATATTTTTTTTAATTTTCACAGTAAAGTCCTATAAAATTTCTATCAGTATCAGTGAAGTTCCAAAGGCAGCTACAGACATAGATTTGTTTATCACCTTATCTGGAACGATGGGCAACACTGGAAGAAGAAAGGTTAAATGCAAACGGAAAACATTGTCTTCTAAGGTATAATGTTATAATTAAATTAATAATTCAAGTTTCCATAAAAAGTTAACAATGGGTAGTAATAATGGTCTTTCAGCAGAACAACGTACCTCATTCCCTTCATTGTTTACCCAGTGAAAGCGATGTAAAGCATTTGTGGCTTTAGTCTCATTGTCTTTCATAATGCATTGGCACAATTAACAAATCACCGACAAACAACAAATGCCGGACTTAATAATAAACAATTTTTCATTTTTATTCATCCATCACTTACATAAAAACACATGAAAATAGAAAAAAAGCAAAAACAAGTAAGGAGGACATAAAAAACATGATGGGTACTTGATATAGATGGCACCAAAAATTACAGGAGTTCTTCCGTTTTTGTATTGCCTTCCATGAGTTGCACTTTGCTTGTTACAGGCATGTTTAACCAGTTCCTGACCAGGCCATTTACCCTTGTTCCTGACCAGGCATACTTTGTGGGGGGGGGGGGGTTTACTTGTGGTTTAAAGAGCTGTACATTGTTTTTCTCAAATGCAATGTTCAAATCATTATTGCATCTCTTTTTCATGATATGTGTGGCTTACATTTTTTTGTTATTTTCCCATTTTTTGCCTATACTATGGGATGATATCAGCAGAAAAATAAAGGAACCACAAATCTGTTTTTCACATTTTTTATGATCACAAAGAACCACTGAATTATACAGTGGGTACGGAAAGTTTTCAGACCCCTTTACATTTTTCACTCTGTGTTTCATTGCAGCCATTTTGCAAATTCAAAAAAAGTTCATTTTTTTCCCTCATTAATGTACGCTCTGCACCCCATCTTGACTGAAAAAAACAAACATAGAAATTTTTGCAAATTTATTACAAAAAGAAAAACTGAAATATCACATGGTCATAAGCATTCAGACCCTTTGCTCAGATACTCATATTTAAGTCACATGCTGTCCATTTCCTTGTGATCCTCCTTGAAATGGCTCTACTCCTTCATTGGAATACAGCTGTGTTTAAGTCAACTATCACTGCATCCCTCCACCAGTCGGGCCTTTATGGCAGAGTGGCCCGACGGAAGCCTCTCCTCAGTGCAAGACGTATGAAAGACCACAGAGTTTGCAAAAAAACACAAGAAGGACTCCCAGACTATTAGAAATAAGATTCTCTGTTCTGATGAGACGAAGATAGAACTTTTTGTTGATAATTGTAAGCAGTATGTGTGGAGAAAATCAGGCACTGATCATCACCTGCCCAATACAATCCCAACAGTGAAACATGGTGGTGGCAGCATCATGCTATGGGGGTGTTTTTCAGCTGCAGGGACAGGACGACTGGTTGCAATTGAAGGAAACATGAATGTGGCCAAGTACAGAGATATCCTGGATGAAAACCTCTTCCAGAATGCTCTGGACCTCATACTTGGCCAAAGGTTCCCCCTCCAACAAGACAATGACCCTAAGCACACAGCTAAAATAACAAAGGAGTGGCTTCGAATAACTCTGTGACTTTTCTTGACTGGCCCAGTCAGGGCCTTGACCTAAACCCAATTGAGGATCTCTGGAGAGACCTGACAATAGCTGTCCACTAACGTTCACCATCCAACCTGACGGAACTGGAGAGGATCTGCAAGGAAGAATGGCAGAGGATCCCCAAATCCAGATGTGAAAAACTTGTTGCATCATTCTCAAGAAGATTCATGGTTGTACTAGCTCAAAAGGGTGTTTCTACTCAATACTGTGCAAAGGGTCTGAATACTTATGACCATGTGATATTTCAGTTTTTCTTTTTTAATAAATTTGCAAAAATTTCTACATTTCTGTTTTTTTTCAATCAAGATGGGGTGCAGAGTGTACATTAATGAGAAAAAAAGTAACTTTTTTGAATTTACCAATTGGCAGCAATGAAATAAAGAGTGAAAAATTTAAAGGGGTCTGAATACTTTCCGTACCCACTGTATATTGCAATCATCATATTATATAGCACTGTGTACTTACAATTGCTTATTTTGCCTTTCTATCCAGCTAATTCTTCTGTTTTCCATTAGGTTTAAAACACCACATTATTAAAGACTGACTAGCTATGTCCTTCTAAGCTCTATGTAGAAACAGGAGGTAATTTTTATCTGTAAAAGTCACTTTTCACTGCAAAAGTCTCTGGCAGAGAGGTGTGGGGGAGCAGCTGGGTCAGGAGTTGAAGAGGGAAATGATAAATGCAGGAACAAGAGACTTCCAATTTCTACATACAGCAGAGAAAAAAGAAGAATTAGTTGGGTAGAAAGGCAAAATGAGCAATTAGGCCGGTAATTGACATCATAGGTAGACCACAACTATGAGAGTCAAAATTGAGAAAACAAATCCAGAAAATCACCTTGTCTGATTTGGCAAGATTTATTTTACAATTTATGGTTGAAAATAAGTATTTGGTCACCTAAAAACAAGCAAGATTTCTGGTTCTCACAGACCTGTAACTTTTTCTTTAAGAGGCTTTTCTGTCCTCCACTCATTACTTGTAGTAATGGCTCCTGTTTGAACTTGTTAGTATAAAAGACACCTGTCCACAACCTCAAACAGTCACACTCCAAACAATGGTGAAGACCAAAGAGTTGTCAAAGGACACCAGAAACAAAATTGTAGCCCTGCACCAGACTAGGAAGACTGAATCTGCAATAGGCGAGCAGCTTGGTGTGATGAAATCAACTGTGAGAGCAATAAAAAGAAAATGGAAGACAGACAAGACCACTGATAATCTTCCTCGATCTGGGGCTCCACACAAAATATCACCCTGTGGGGTTAAAATTATCACAAGAAGGGTGAGCAAAATCCCAGAACCATACGGGGGGACCTAGTGAATGACCTGCTTAGAGCTAGGACCACCGTAACAAAGGCTACAATCAGCAACACACTACGCTCTCAGATCCTGCAGTTCCAAACGTGTCCCCCTGCATAAGCAACGACATGTCTGGGCCCGTCTGAAGTTTGTTGGAGATCATTTGGATTATCTAAAAGAGTATCTGGAGAATGCCATATGGTCTGATGAAACCAAAGTAGAACTGTTTGTAGAAACAAAACTCATCATGTTTGGAGGAGACAGAATTCTGAGTTGCATCCAAAGAACACCATACCTACTGTGAGGCATGGGGGTGGCAGCAAAAGCTTTGGGGCTGTTTATCTGCAAAGGGACCAGGACGACAAATTTGTGTACATGAAAGAATGAATGGGCCATGTATCGTGAGATTTTGAGTGCAAACTTCCTTCCATCAGCAAGGGCATTGAAGATGAAATGTGGATGGGTCTTTCAGCATGATAATGATCCAAGGACACTACCGGGGCAATGAAGGAGTGGCTTCATAAGAAACATATGAAGGTCCTGGAGTGGCCTAGCCAGTCTCCAGATCTCAACCTCATAGAAAACCTTTGGAGGGATTTGAAAGTCCAGCGACAGGCCCAAAACACCAAAACATCACTGCTCTAGAGGAGATCTGCATGGAGGAATAGGCCAACATACCACCAACAGTGTGTGCCAACCTTGTGAAGACTTGCAGAAAACGTTTGACCTCTGTCATTGCCAACAAAGGATATATAACAAAATATTTGAGATGAACTTTTGTTAATTACCAAATACTTATTTTCCACCATAATCTGCAAAATAAATCTTACCAAATCAGACAAGGTGATCTTCTGGATTTGTTTTCTCATTTTGAATCTCATAGTTGTGGTCTACCTATGATGTCAATTACAAGCCACTCTCATCTTTTTAAGTGGGAGAACAATTGGTGGCTTACTAAATACTTTTTTTCCCCACTGTATAGTATGATGACTGCAATATATTAAGAGGATAAAACTTTGATGGGAGAGTTTTTTTTTAAGTCCAGCGTTTGTTCCTTGCTGGTGATTTGTTAAATGATAGCTTGCTGAGCTTATTAAAGGGAATCTGTCACCCCTTGGGATGTTCTTAAGATGTTACTATGGGTATACAGGTAATAGAATGGTTAAACTAGTCTTACCTGTATGCCTCATAGCTGCTGTCTAGATAATGAGAGATGCACTTTTATGTTAATGATTTCTGCCAGTCTATGGGGCATGTGGTGCCTGGAAGAAATCCCTGCCTCCTGTCTTCATTACAATACCTCCCCTCTCCCATAAAGGTCACACTTCCCTGTGACATGCACTTGCAGCACAGTAATTCTGTGCATGGGTACCTTACCCGCCATTCTGTGGACAGTGTCCTCATCCTGCTTTTACACAGGCAACGGTGAGTCACGGCACAGTAGCAGTGACTTGCCAGCGCCTGCGCAGAGGCATGAAGGTAAAAGTAGTTAAAGGGAACCTGTCACCTGTTTTGCTACTATAATATACAGCCACTGCCTTTTGCGGCTTATCTACAGAAATCTATAATGCTGTAGATAAACCCCCGGTCTGACCTGAAAGAGAAGAAAAACGAGTTTTATTATACTCAACCGGGGGCAGTCCGGTCCAATGGGTGTCACAGGTCCCAGGTCCGGTGCCTCCCATCTTCATGCAATGTCGTCATCCTGCTTGCTTCATGCCACGATCCTGCACAGGCCTACTGATCTGCCCTGTTGAGAGCAGAGCAAAGTACTGCAGTGTGCAGGCGCTGGGAAAGGCCAGAGAGGCCCGGCATGTTATGAATGAGTCACCGTAGGAGGCAAAAACAGAAATACTAGCTAAGTCCAGAAAACCAGAGAAGTTGGCAGCTATCGGATTGCAGACCCCTGAACCTATCAACAACAACTAGCAGTAGCCATGGGGGGTTCCTACGGTGCCCTAGACCCCTCGATCACAGCCGGAGAACTAAATAGCCTAAAGACAGAAAG
This sequence comes from Dendrobates tinctorius, assembly GCF_039654945.1. Classification (NCBI taxonomy): domain Eukaryota; kingdom Metazoa; phylum Chordata; class Amphibia; order Anura; family Dendrobatidae; genus Dendrobates; species Dendrobates tinctorius. The sequence continues at coordinate 24,809,139 of NW_027361750.1, read as the reverse complement.
GGAAATCTAAACTGCCCCAGAGCAGACCCCAAAACAATAGGCAGCCCCCAACATATGACGGTGAAGCAAGAGGAAAAAACACTCACACAGATAGAAAGATAGGCTGAGCAAATGATGGGGCCCAAGCTAACTAAATAGGACAGGATAGAAAAGCTGCTGTCTGCAATCCACCAAAAACCCTATCAAAACAAGAGCCAACAGACTGATAGGGAAAAAAGCCCTGAAGACGCTAGGCTTCAAAAAGACTATATCAGTACTCAGGTATTTTCTGAAGACAGAGCAAAAAGGAATTCAGCTCACCCCAGCAGGGAATGGCAGAAATCCAGAAAAACAAGGCAAAACAAAACCAAAACACAAATGCAAAAAGCAGAGCAGAAAACTTAGCTTTTGAGGAGCAGGAATCAGACTGGTCTCCTAGAATCCCTCAGAGAAATCACCTGCAAGGCAGAAGGGCGTCGGCTGCCTTATATCCAGTCAGCAATTCCCTTTAAACCATTCTGTTACCTGTATGCCCATAGTAATAGCTTAAGAACGTCCCAAGGGTTGACAGATTCCCTTTGATTATGGTTTTTTGCATGCATTAGCTAAAAGTAATTTGGGACCCACAATGTACTCTGCTTTTTCTCCCTAGCTTGTGATGGATACTTAAATATTTTGCTTAGTGAAAGAAAACGCCATTGCATTGTCAATCTATCTAATAAAAACTTCTCCAGGAAAATCCATATGGACAAGTCAGGTGTCTAAAACTAGAAACATAGCATGTGTTTTTCAGCTTAGATTTATATTATCAAAAGTAGTTATTTAGTTTTATGCATGCCAAAATAGAAGTAACCAGCTGTAATATCTTCAGCCGAGGACTTCAGGAATAGAAAATGCTGATGTTTTCTAATCAACCACGTAGACTGCCGGATGATGTTAATTAGTAAATTTGTTCTCTAAAGTAAATGATATGACTTTAAATCACATCATGATGCTTAAGCAATTCTGCAATTCACCTTGAATCTGCCAGCTAGGCTTGCTTAAAATAAAAGCCAACCTGACAGGGTATCCTCTTCTACATGCTTCATTGGTCTATCAGCTTGTTTCCTTGTTTTATTATTATATAGCTTTTGTTATAAACCAAAGGTGATCATTATTTTGCTACAAAATAAAATCTCTTTACATATTTATTTTCAATGCCTAAACCTCTCTAGCATATTAAAGGGTTGTTCCCAATATAACAAGTTATTCCCTATACTTAAATAACTTGTTAATCACTGAGAAGCCAACTGCTGACCTCCAGTGATCCCAAGATGGGACTTTGAAACCCCTGCGATTTGCCTTAACAGTCATTTCTGACCACTTATGAGGTATTTCTGCATTCAAGAAAAAATTACTTAACAAATTTTAGGCATCCCCTTTTAGCTCGTAGCCTTTGTGGAACTGAAATCTAAGGCTAAAACATCATTTCAGTGGTAAAAATTTAATGTTTCTAGCTTCATGGCATAACAGTATAAATTAGTTAAAACAACTGTGTTGTCAGCATGCTCACTGCAATTTTGGGTGAAGTTTCAAGAGTGAAGTTTCTTAAATGGGGTCACTTTTGGGGGAGTTTTGCTGTTCTGGCAACATGAGGGCTCTGTTAATGTGACATAAGGCTCGCAAATCATTCTACCAAAATCTGCACACTAAAAAGGTGTTCTTTCCCATCTGACAGTAGTTATTGTCCACATATGACATACTCAGGAGAAACTATGTAACAAACTATGGGGTTGACTTCCTGCTTTACCCATTGTGATAGTAAAAATTTGAAGCTAAAGCAATATTTTAGTATAAAAAATGTCATTTTTCAATTTTGCAATCACCTGTGGGCACATTATGCTCACTACACACCGTAACAGAAGCCATAGCTGAAACGTGCGTTGAGGTATATGTCTTTTTTGCAGGGAGAAGGCATGCAAGTTACCGCCGTGACAATTTATACAAGTGCTAGCATTATACCATTATGTATAATTGACTTCTACTAATTCTGGATGTGTACCCCTCTATTTATGTATCTATTGTATTCTTATTGTTGCCTTCCTGATCCTTTTTAAAGGTTAATTACATTTTAATATATAATTTTGTTTATACTGGGCTTTTATGGTCAGTCAGTTTGTTGTCCTCCTTCCTATTGTTATTATATCATTGCCATCACTGTCCTGCTCATCACTTGATGTGGAATTATTTATTTATATGTATTTATTTACCACATTAATTGAGTCACACCCATATGCTAATTTCCTTGCTCCTCCTTACCTAGATGGAGTTGTGTAGTGTCCAAAATGGGGTCACATGTTTCTGCTGTTTTGGTACTTTGCAAACTCTTCAAATGTGACATGGCATCCACAATCTCTTCCAGCCAAACTTATGCACCAAACATTAAATAGTATATATAGAGGGACAGGGAATAGGATAATCTGCTCACCGTATATCAATGTGAAAAAGGTTCTCCCATGTGGTCAGGAAATAAAACTTCACGTTTATTATAGAAACATTAAAAGGACATGTAGTGGATACACTTGGAAGCCCAGGATGGCTAGCGACCGACGCATTTTGACCTTGAGGTCTTAATCATGGTGTGTCTTTTACCTCTCTACAGGGACCCATAAAACTGTTTGACATCAGTCAGGGGAAACATAATCAGTCAATTACTACCAAGGGAGGAAAAAAGGTAGCCAGTCCCTGTAGTATGATAGGCAGATAATTCATATAAACATAAGTCCTGGAAAGCATATAAAGAATGGCCAAAAAATCCTATATTAATGTAAAATATTAAAGAACATTGGAAAATGTAAATAAAGCAAAACAAAAAATAAATAAATAAAAAAAGGTGAAGGAACAAATCAGAAAAATCATACTATACTTCAGCACTAATTGTATTGTAGTATAAGATCCTGTCGTATGTTAAGTCCCTTTGTGGTTCTTGTTTGCAACTTAAAAATCCAATGTTTCTATATTTAAAGGGAATCTGTCACCCTTTTTTTGGCCTATTAGCTGCCGGCATAGACATTGGGGGCTTATCTACAGCTTTCTGAAAGAGAAGAAAACACGTTATATTATACTCACCAAGGTGGGCGGTCCGGTCCGATTGGTGTTGCGGTCCGGCGCCTCCCTTCTTCATACGATGACGCCCTCTTCTCCCGTCCTGAAATGGCTCCAGCGCAGGTGCATTGCTCTGCCCTGTTGAGGGCAGAGCAGAATTCTGCAGTGCGCAGGCGCCAGACCTCTCCCGATGCCTGCGCACTGCAGAATTCTGCTCTGCCCTCAATGTCTATGCCGGCAGCTAATAGGCCAAAAAAAGGGTGACAGATTCCCTTTAAGATTTTTCTCCTCAAATCACTACCTCTAAATGGTTTGAAAACCTTCTCAATCCCTATGACTGTGAGTGTGCTGGTATTTCCACCATGTATAAGTTTGCAGTGTTTGGAAACCGTTGAGATGTTTTGCGCAGAGGAGCTACTCGCATCTGACAGGTGTCTTCTGATTCGTTTTAAATAGTGTTTCTTCCCTTCCGAGCTCTTCCATTTGGCCAAATGGTAGTTTCCGACCACATTTTGAGTATCAGCGCTAATAAGAGAAATTTCACAACAAAATGTGAAGCCTGTTTTTTCCAGTTAACCTTGTGAAAATGAAAAAATATATATTTTAAATCAATATCATAATAGAGAAAAACATAATTTTTCATTTCCACGTTCTAAATTCGATGAAGTACCTTTGGGTTCAAAATGCTCACAACACCCAGAGATGAATGCTGTCACTTCTGGTAGGATTCTGCAGTTTTAGCACTTCGGGGGCTTTTCAAATGCAATATGGTGTCCGAAATCTATTCCACAAAAAATTGCAGCCAAACGTTAAATGGTGCTCCGTCCCTTTTGAGCCCTATGGTGTGCCCAAACAATAGTTTCTAGCTACATATTGGGTATCTGCTCATTTAGGAGAAATTGCACAACAAATTGTTGCCTTTTTTTATTCCTCTTGTGACAAAGACAAAATTAGAGCTAAAGTAAAACTCTTGGGGGAGGGGGAATAACATTTAATTTTTTCATTCCCTTAGCATTAATTCCTAAATTGATCGCAAACTTCATGAATGCTGTTTTGATTACTTTGAGAGGAGCAGTTTAAAATGTAGTCATTTGGGGGGGTTCTAACATATCTGTCCCTGAAAGTCACTTCAGAAGCAAAGCATTCCTTAAAAAGATAGGTTCTGTAAATTTAAAAAAAAATGCCTGGACAGAAATCATCACTATTAAGTAAAAAGTTTCAATCTTTATGAAGTACAAGATCTAAAATGTTGGTAAAATCCAAAGTACAGATACAAAGACACATTGGTGCGCGAGTAACTGAGAAGACCCAAAGACAAAGTTTTCTCTTTTATAGAGCAATTTATAGGTACTGAACAATCATATAAGTATGATGCAATAAGTCTGTGACAACACACAATCAATCAGTATGAATAACCATATACATATATTTGGTATGAAAAAATGTATATCCCACAGTTGAAGGCATAACAACGATAATCATACACAGCAAAATTTACTAAATAACTCACCCGATGCGCGTTTCACAAGTGCTTTCAGTCCTGGCATTTTTTGTTTTGTTTTTGGGGTTTTTTTTTTATTTATTTACGGTTACTATCTACTGTATTTTAAGGGTATAACATTTCAGAATTAAAAAATTGCCATTTTTCTAATTTTTCAAAATTTTTTCGAGTTTTATAAATTAAGGCAAATCATATTGACCTACGTTTACCGCGGACCTAAAATACATGATGTCACGAAAAATCGATATCGGTACCACTATGGTATGTAGAAGCAGTCCTACTCTCATTTTTGAGAGGACATTTTGAGTTAAAAATAATTTATTTAATTGCTTTCTTTTTATTTATAACATCTCCACTTTTCCTTTATCACCAGTTTTTATAACTTTTCTTTCCACTAAGCCCAAACTCATAATGACTTACACGTCAAGATGTGAATGCTGTTGGAAAATAAAAAAGCCACCTAAAATAGTGTCATCCCTAATTAAGTGGCCACTCCTGTCTTCGTTAAAGCCGTTACATTTTATTTAAATGCCGTTCAGTAAATTGTGAGAATAATGTAATATCTGCAATGTTTTCTTTTCATGTCTTTCATCTCCTTTCTACGGAACTTAATTGCTTTTATGAATGTGTTATCTACTTAAAGCAGACCTTGAGGGTGAAAAATGTGTCCCTCTGGGGGGTATACAGTATTTTAAAGAGCTGCCAGGCTAAGTTGTAAATCAAAAATCAATATGATGGTCCCAAAATTTACTCGAAGAAATGCCATATATTTCCTCATTATGTCTATATATTTGTGCTGCATAGATATAATTAACCCCTTCGCTACCAAGGGTGGTTTGCACATTAACTCCTGGGCCAATTTTTACAATTCTGACCACTGTCCCTTTATGAGGTAATAACTCTGAAACGCTTCCATGGATCTTGGTGATTCTGTTTTCTCGTGACATATTGTACTTCATGTAAGTGGTAAAATTTCATTCAAATAACTTGTGTTTATTTGTGAAAACAACAGAAATTTGGCAAAAATTTTGAAAATTTCGCAATTTTCCAACTTTGAATTTTTATGCCCTTAAATCACAGAGATACAGCACACAAAAAACTTAATAAGCAACATTTCCCACATGGAACCAAAATATTTTTTAGTTAGGAAGTTATAAGGGTTAAAAGTTGACCAGCGATTTCTCATTTTTGCAACACCATTTTATTTTTACAGACCACATCACATTTGAAGCCACTTTGAGGGGTCTATATGATAGAAAATACCCAAAAGTGACACCATTCTAAAAACTGCACCCCTTAAGGTGCTCAAAACCACATTCAAGAAGTATATTAACCCTTCAGGTGCTTCACAGGAATTTTTTGAATAGCTAAAAAAAAAATGAACATTTAACTTTTTTTCACAAAAAAAATACTTCAGGTTCAATTTTTTGTATTTTACCAAGGCTAACAGGAGAAATTGGACTGCAATAGTTTTTGTGCAATTTGTCCTGAGTATGCTGATACCTGATATGTGGGGCGGAACCACTGTTTGGGCGCATGGCAGAGCTCAGAAGAGAAGGAGCGCCGTTTGACTTTTTCAATGCAAAATTGGCTGGAATTCAGATCGGACGCCATGTCATGTTTGGAGAGCCCCTGATGTACCTAAACAGTGGAAACCCCCCACAAGTGACCCCATTTTGGAAACGAGACCCCCCAAGAAACATGTCTAGATATGTGGTGAGAACTTTGAACCCACAAGGGCTTCACAGAAGTTTATAACGTACAGCCGTACAATTAAAAAATCATATTTTTTCCACAAAAATGATCTTTTCACCCTCAATTCTTACTTTTCCAAGGGTAACAGGACCCTAAAAGTTATTGTGCAATTTGTCCTGAGTACACTGATACCCCATATGTTGGTGTAAACGACTATTTGGGTGCATGGCAGAGCTCGGAAGGGAAGCAGCGCCATTTGACGTTTTTGGCTGGAATTGAGATCGGACACCATATCGCGTTTGGAAAGCCCCTGATGTACCAAAACAGTGGAAACCCCCCACAAATGACACCATTTTGGAAACTAGACCCCCAAGGAACATATCAAGATGTGTGGTGAGCACTTTGAACCCCCCAGTGCTTCTCAGAAGTTTATAATGCCCGGGCGTGAAAATAAAAAAATCGTATTTTTTCCACAAACATGATCTTTTAGTCCCCAATTTTTTTATTTTCCCAAGGGTACCAGGAGAAATTGGACCCCAAAAAGTTGTTGTCCAATTTGTCCTGAGTTCACTGATACTCCATATGTGGGAGAAAACTACTGTATGGGCACACGTCAGGGCTCGGAAGGGAAGTAGTGACGTTTTGGAATGCAGACTTTGATGGAATGGTCTGCGGGTGTCATGTGCGTTTGGAGAGCCTCTGATGTGCCTAAACTATTCAAACTTCCCACAAGTGACCCCATTTTGGAAACTAAACTCCCACAGAACTTATCTAGATGTGTGGTGAGCACTTTGAACCCCCAAGTGCTTCACAGAAGTTTATAATGCCCGGGCATGAAAATAAAAAAATCATATTTTTTTCCACAAAAATGATAATTTTGCCCCCAATTTTTTATTTTCCTAAGGGTAACAGGAGAAATTGGACCCCAAAAGTAGTTTTGCAATTTGTCCTGAGTAGGCTGATACCACATATGTGGGGGTAAAACACTGTTTGGGCGCATGGCAGAGCTTGGAAGGGAAGGAGCACCATTTGACTTTTTCAACGCAAAATTGGCTGGAATTGAGATCAGACGCCATGTTGCGTTTGGAGAGCACCTGATGTGCCCAAACAGTGGAAACCCCCTAATTATAACTCCAACCCTAACCCCAACACACCCCTAACCCTAATCTCACCCCTAACCCTAGCCCTAACCCTAACCCTAATGGGAAAATGGAAATAAATACATTTTTTTAATTTTATTATTTTTCCCTAACTAAGGGGGTGATGGCAGTTTTTATATTTGGAGCTGTCACACGCTAAAAGACGCTTTTTATTGTAAAAATAGTTTTTGCACCACCACATTTTGAGAGCTATAATTTTTCCATATTTTGACCCACTGAGTCATGTGAGGTCTTATTTTTTGCGGGACGAGTTTACGTTTTTATTGGTATCATTTTCAGGCATGTGACATCTATTGAGTGCTTTTATTCCAATTTTTGGGATGCAGAATGAACAAAAACCAGAGTTTCATGAATTTCTTTTGGGGGGTGCGCATACACCGTTTCGCGTGTGGTAAAATTGATAAATCGGTTTTATTCTTCGGGTCAGTACGGTTACAGCAATACCTCATTTATGTCTTTTTTTTATGTTTTGGCGCTTTTATGCAATGAAAACAATTTTATATAAAAAATAATTATTTTTGCATCGCTTTATTCTGAGAGCTATAACTTTTAAATTTTTTTGCTGATGACGCTGTGTGGTGGCTCGTTTTTTGTGGGACAAGATGACGTTTTCAGCGGTACCATGGATATTTATATGCGTCTTGATCGCGCGTTATTACACTTTTTATTCGGCAGTATGATAATATATCATTATTTTTTGCTTTGTTTTTTATTTTTATTTTTTAAGGGGTTCACTAAAGGGGTTAACTAATGGGGCAGTTTTATAGGGCAGGTCATTACGGACGCGGCAATACCAAATATGTGTACTTTTATTGTTTTGTTTTGTTTTTTTATTTCCACAAAATGAATTTATTAGGGAATATTTTTTTTTTTTTATTTTGCGATTTTTTTAAAATTATTTTTACACTTTTTTTTTTTTTTTAACTTTATTACATTGTCCCAGGTGAGACATCACTGTCCTGTGACAGATCGCTGATCTGTCACATCACAGATTGCTGTGACAGATCAGCAATCTGTCACAGGCACTACACAGGCTTCCTCCTTGCCTGCGCTTTGCAGGCATGAGGAAGCCAGCTCCCTGCAGGCCCCCGAAGGTCCCCGCCACCATATTGGATCCGGGGACCTGCAGGGAAGGAGACCCCCACAGCAGCGCTGCATATTGCGCTGCTGTGGGGGGCTCAGGGTAGCACGGAGGGAGCCCCCTCCCTGCCGATGCTTCCCTTTAGCCCCCGGTACACCACGATCGTGTTTGATCGCGGTGTGCCAGGGCTTAACGTGTCGTGGGCGGTCCGTGACCGCCCCTGACACATTGTGCCGGGTGTCAGCTGTGATAATCAGGGCGCCACTGATCGCTATGATGTAATATTCCGTCCATGGGAATTAGGTCCCAGGTCACATGGATGGAATATTACGTCCATTGTAGGAAAGGGGTTATAAGTATTAAAGGGGAAGTCCATTTAAAAAAAAATCTCTCAAATTTCTGATATTTTTTATAAATAAAAACAAAACGCATTGACCTAAATTTACCATTATCATAAAGTACAATGTGTCACGAGAAAACATTCTCAAAATCACTGGGATTTGTTGAAGCGTTCCAGAGTTATTACCACATAAAGTGACACTGGTGAGATTTAAAAAATTTAGCTCAGTTACTCTTCAGTAGTGCCATTGACAAAAAAAATCTACTGTAGATCTGACCTTCTTCAAACCACTCATTTTCTAGGTTAACGTTGACTTTTTTTGTATGAGCAGAACGTATCAAATTTACTAGTGATAGAGATACATTCATTAAATGTAGTAAATGGAAAATCTAAAAGTGATCCTATGTGTTTGTCTATTTAGCTAATTCTTCTTTAAAACTTGAATCTTTCTAGTTCTTGATGTTATCTTTGATTCTACCCTATATTTAGATACAATACACCTAGTGATGATGGTACCATAGCAACTGCAGTCTCGGAGGGAAATATTAGCAAAACTTGATCTTTGCGTTTCTCGTTTATTGCTTCTCATTATTTCTATGAATCCTAAAAGTGTTTGTTTTTCTTCTAATCATTAAGAGGCTTTTTAGTCTTTTAAGTCATCTTAACTCATATTTTCATAGTCAAGATAAAAATCAAAAAGTGTAATTGATGTCTTAAAAAAGTGAAATCGTGTTATCGGAACTGGAAAATCTCCCTGATCAATCCAAAGTATCTAAGGATCGTTGTGATCATCATCTCCGATCCATGGACACAATTGTGTGCATTGTCCTAGGACTGGGCTTACAGATTGCAGTACGTGTACCCCATGCCCGTTCTGTAGGAGGTGAAGGCACCGTACCTTGTCCTACAGCAATATCTATCAGAATCTAATTCATTAGTGTTAGGCCTGTTTCACATTTCAGTTTGTTGACGTCAGTCAAAATCGTCCAGAGTGTGAAAAAACGGATCCGTTTCCGTTTTGCCACAAACGGATGACACAGGATCCGTTTTTTGACGGATCCGTTTTTAGCTGATTTTTTATGAAATTTAAAGTGACATGGCTCTGGAAAAGGAGAGAGAGTTGGCGGATTCCATCACTTAACGGTTGCCAACGGATCCACCGCCCATAGGCGTCCATTATAACGCATGTCAGACAGCGACGGATCCGTTGCTATCCGCTTTTTTGACGCAGACCAAAAACGTTTCATTGTCCGTCCGCTCAAGACAGCGGACGCCAAAATTTTGACGGATCCGTCAAAAAACGGATGCAAAGGATGACCATCCGTCAAAATCCGCCGCAATGCAAGTCAATGGGAAAAAAACGGATCCACCCAAAAAAATGGCGGATCCGTTTTTTTATGCAAAACAACGGATTGTGACTGACATAAAAAAACTGAAGTGTGAAACAGGCTTTAGGGGTATGTGTCTTAAAGAAAATTTGCAAAACAAACCACATAATTATTGCATTAATCTTTTTATTCAATTTTTTTTAATGCTCCAAATAAAACTACAAACTATATATACAGTGTGTATATATATATATATAACTCATATATATACACACACACAGTATATACGGCTCAAAAAAATAAAGGGAACACTATAACATAGGATGTGGTATTTTAGTGTTCCCTTTATTTTTTTGAGCAGTGTGTATATATATAAACATATCTGTCCCAGGAGATTATTACTTTTCTCTTTTTATTCTCCTCTAGCTTTTGTCTTGCTGTTTGACAACTGATTGCAGCAGAAGCCTCCATTTGTACCATGTCTGTATTACGACCTAACATTTATTTTTTAGTCAAACTAAATTCTATTCTTTAACTTATTTACCAGGTGAAATTTAAGTATGAGAAGTTCTTTACTTAAATGCTTAAAAGCAGTTACTATGCTTTACATGAAAGCATTGTCATTTATTAACAAAGTACTTTTAAATTAAACCTGTCAGCAGGTTTATATGTAATCTGAGAGCAGCACGAGATAGGGGTTGAGACCCTGATTTCAGCGATTTGTCACTTATTAGGCTGTGTGCTGTAGTTTCAATACTATCAGTGTTTTATCAGCAGGAGATTATCACTGCTGGACCAGCTGCCCATGTGCCTCCTAGTCCCACCCTGCCCATAGCGTTGATTATCTACTTACTGTCAATATACAACTTACATAGAAAGCTCTGGTGTGGGCAGGGTTAGCTTTCTTAGCACAGCTAGATCTACAGCAGAGAAAACTCTGATTGTGTCCCAACTGCTGCACCCATCACTGGAATCAGGGTCTCTATCCCTACATTATGCTGCTCTCAGATAAGGTAGCAAAACCCTGATGACAGATTCTCACTAAAGGTTTTGCCCCTGATGGGCATTGTGATAAATGTTCATTTTACATGCCATATTGTGTAATTTAGTGCACCCCTATTTTGTATTTCACAATTAGAATAAAATCTGTATTTAGAATTTTTTTCATGTTTTGCCCTTTGCACGCCATTCAATAAATTGTCACTAATTCTTCTTAATTCAAATTCCCCTTCATGTTAGACCATGGGTTTGCACTCAATGTATATGCCCCGGAATTCAATTATATTCTATGTAGTATATAGGAAAAATAGATACTGTGCAGCATTTTTTTCTACACCTGTCTAAAACTTTTGCACACTACTGAGTACATTATACACATTGTATATATACTGTGTGAAACGGATTAATATCATTAAACTGCCATTTAATGTATATAGCTTTTGCATTTGCTAAATGAGAGGAGCAATAGACGGATTAGTAATCAAAGAGCAGACTGTTAAGTGTCCGACTACTCTGTGTAATTCATGAACATCATGTTCCCATGCTTTTATTGATCAGACGGTTGGATTTCAATTGGAAACTGTTGACATTGGTGTAATACACGAGCTGGTCATAGAGAAAGAACAGCAACCTAATTTACAGCTGGAGAAAGCCGTGGTGGAGGAAGGATCATTCATCAAGAACAAATACATCTTTATAGCCCAGCCGTGGAAGAAAGAAAAAAACAAAATGATGTCCATGACTCTACAAGTGACAGGTCAGAAGAATGGGAAAGATAAGTGCTAAAAGGGAAAGTTTGTTTTCTTTCAAAATACTTATGTTTTGTTTTTTTTAAATTAAACTATTGTTTTGTTTTCTTTTATCCTTGTTTGCGGTGCCCATATCCAGAATTAAGTTTAGCCTGTTCCTTGCAAAATCATCTGCTAATAGTCTGCATAACAAGCTCAAAATGAGGGGACTTGCGTCCCACCAAGAGCGCAGCCAAACAAATTGCACTTTAATTAAAGTTCATTTCCACTGTTTAGCTCTTAAGGGCCTGTCACACTAAGCGATATCGCTAGCAATATCGCTATAACGTCACTGGTTTTTGTGACGTTATAGCGATATTGCTAGCGATATCGCTATGTCTGATACTTACCTCCGACCGCTCCCCCGCTGGTTATCGCTGGTCGCACGAAAACGTCCTGGACCGTTTCTCGTCATCAGCTTCCTGCTGTGGAGTCGAGCGACACGTGGACGCGGGCGGGAGGACGTCAGGATCGCCTCGTCTGACAGGTAAGTAGCGACCCCCGACCCCTGCGATGTCGCTGGTGAGATCTTTCTGTGTGGCAGCTCACTAGCAACCACTTAGCAATGCACCAGCGATCCTGACTGCGTCATATCGCTGGTCGGGATCGCTGGTGCATCGCTAAGTGTGACAGTACCTTTAGGCAGTCTCAGACTGGGGAGCCAAGGCCCCATTTTGTAGCTACATGCAAATACGACTTTAGCCTCATTCTCAAAATGTCATAGCAATAAACTGGGTTGATCACTAAATTAATAAGATGCTGCCTTTGCCTGTATATGGTGAATCAAGTGTATTGTGCCAAGTGCTGTTCATGTAAGTAGGTGGTGGCTCATTCTGGCACAGGGGCCCACCGGAGGATTCTCCTGTTCTCCTGCGGGCCAGTCCGAGCCCACTTTTAAGTGTAAAACTTTAATAATCCCATCAAGAGCACCTTTTGCTAAGTCCAAGTTCTTAGCGTGGGTAGTCTGGAGCCGGAAACCCCAGGAGTGGACCCTCTGGACCGTGGCACCGAGGGGCCCCAGGCGAGCTGCCAGGTGGAACCGAACCCTATACAGGGACCGTTAGGAGCAGGCCCAGGGGTTCGAGTACCTCTGTAGCCGGTACCGAGAGGGGCGGCTCAGGATGGACCGGTGTAGGACTGTGGGACTGAAGTATAGATGACAGAACAGAAATACTGGAGGCAGGACTGGAGTAGGACGGCAGGACTGGAGCAGGATGGTACAGGAACACTGGAGGCAGGACTGGAGTAGGACGGCAAGACTGGAGTAGGATGGAACAGGAACACTGGAGGCAGGACTGGAGTAGGACGGCAGGACTGGAGTAGGATGGAACAGGAACACTGGAGGCAGGACTGGAGTAGGACGGCAGGACTGGAGCAGGATGGAACAGGAACACTGGAGGCAAGACTGGAGTAGGATGGCAGGAACACCGGAGACAAGACTGCGGAAGAGAGCAAGGAACCCGGGTAGCAGGACTGAGAGGCTGCTGCGGAGAGCAGGCAAGAACGGAACTGCAGGAGCTGAGAGCACATGATGCAGCAAGGCCAGTGTGCTAGGAAACACAACAATCAGGCACCTCCCTCAGGGGGAAGCGGCCTGATATGCTCCTGTCTGGTCTGCCATTGGTCAGGGAGGTGCTTCCGGGTCAGGGCATAGCCGGAGCACAAGGAGCAGGAGGGAGGCGCGGCCTATGGCGCATGCGCATTGCATGCAGGGACGCCGCCGGCCGCGCACCTGCCAGAGGCGACCTCCGTGGATGTCGGGCGGCGGGAGGCTGCGGCGTGGGAGCGATGGCCGGGTGAGTACGCAGGAACGGCGTAACAATACCCCCTCCCCTAAGCCGCCCTCCCCAGACATTAGCAAGAAATCTCTTTAGGATACGGGGAGCATTGATATTCTCCCGAGGCTCCCAGGATCTCTCCTCAGGACCAAAGCCCTTCCAGTCAACAAGGAAAAATGTCCTACCTCTAACCTTCTTCATGGCGATAATGTCCTCCACTTCAAAGACATCATCGGCACCCACCGGCTGAGGACCGGAATCAGGCAAGGAATGGAAGCGATTCAGCACCACAGGTTTCAGGAGAGAGACATGGAAGGTGTTCGGGACCCGGAGCGAAGCAGGCAACCTCAATTTGTAGGCGACTTCATTGATATGTCCAAACGGTTTATTCCGCTCTCCAGTCAATATTACATCGTGTATCTATCGCAACATGAAAAGTCATTGACTGATGAGTTGTAGCTTTCCATGACATCATTCATTTTACCATATGATCTACTAGAAAATGAGGAAAAATAAAATGCTGTGAAATTGAGAAGAAAAAACATTTCAATTCAACCATTGCCATTTGGGCTTTGTTTTTATAGCATTAATTATGTATAAAACAATGACCTGATAACAGGACTCTCCAGGTTAGCATTTAGTGAATGGGCAAGTACCGAGTAGCGGAGAGCATGCTCGCTCATCACTAGTTAGCATAGCTACAACACATCCAGTTGTTTTTATTTTTTTTTGTGGTGAAAATGGCAATTCAAGAGTTTACATTTTTCTTCTTTTTGGAATTAATATCCATATTTGAATACCCATCCACTGTAAAAATACGTGTGTATGGTTATCAGCATAGTCATCTAAATATGGCCCAGGAGGTCCCTTCCAACTCTACGATTCTATTCTATATATATTGAAATGAGGTCACACATTTGTAAGTTTGTGCGTGTGTCATTTACACATGAGCACAGATGAAGATACACAAGATGAACGTGACTGGTCTTGACAAGCAGTCATGAAACTTGGCAGGTAACCATAAATAATTGTATATTTTCAAATGGGAAAGTTTACCCTCACAAATGACACGTGACAGGTTTGGTAGACAGGACAAATAGCAGAGATCCTTTTTTCACACTGAGTTGACCCTAAAATCAGTTATCACCCTAAAATGCCAGTTTCTGTCGTTCCTCTGAATCTAATGTGCTGCTTGATGAAATATCTCATTATATTGAATCTCTTAGCTGAAGGATTTATATTTTGATGTTGCAATGATAATTGATTTTTTTGCACATGAATTACACATATTAATAACTTACACAATGTATTCTTTTAGGATAGATCTGATAAAGTGAGTAGGTATAACATATTTTGTCACATGTTTGGATATCTAAGTGTTGTTACTTTATTAATATAGAAACGAGGAATGACAGCAGCTCTGGCGCTCTTCTCAATGAGATTCAATCAATGACTTCAGGTAATAGACACATTATTATAGGATTTATGTGAAAGTCACTTGATGTACAGCATGTTTACTGTGATAATGTTCAGTAATCCAACTGGTACAACCCTTCCCACAGATTACATCATAAAATGTATGGGGATTAAGTTTTATGTAAAAATTGGAAAACTGTGAGAAACTACTAATTTATCACAGTAGGCCCGAGCAATAGCTTTTTATGTTATTATTTATTTATTTTGCTTTTCTTATATAGGGCCAATATATTCCACCATGCTTTACAGATAATAACCATGTCCCCATTGTGTCTTACGATATGAATTCCCCATCAGTATGTCTTTGGAGTGTGGGAGGAAACCAGAGTACCCGGAGAAAACCCACGCAAACACGGGGAGAACATACAAACTCCTTACAGATGGGCTGAGATAGATAGAAAACAGGTGTGAAGGAACACTAAAAGAACCTCTCCTACCAATGTTCTTATCCTCTTAATATATTGCATTCATCATATTATATAGCACTGTGTACTTCCAATTGCTCACGTTGCCTTTCTACCCAGATAATTCTTCTCTTTTCTCTGCTCTATGTAGAAACAGGAAGTCTCTTTTCTCTGCATAAATCATCCAACTTCTCAATTCCTGACCCAGCTGCTCTGCTCTTCCCCCTGCCAGGGACTTTTTCAGTGACTCAGGGACTTGTGCAAAGAAAATGTACTTCCTGTTTCTACACAGAGCTTAGAAGGATTCAGCTAGTCAGTTTTCATGTGATGTCATAGACCTAATGGAAAACAGAAGAATTATCTGGGTAGAAAGGCAAAATGAGCAATTGTAAGTACACAGTTCCATATAATATGATGACTGCAACATATTAAGAAGATAAAAATTTTATGAGAGGAGTGCTTCTTTAATTGTTCGGCCACGCCATGGTAAACCGAGCACTTGTTCTTGTTTGAACAGTCATTCTGTGCTGACAGAGTCCCTTTAATCACTTACTGACAGATTTCCAACAGTCAAGTCAATGTTTGATTGCTCTGGTACAAGCAACAGAGAAAATGTGATTAGCTTGTAAAGCCAAATGGAGCTGACATACATGCTGTAATTACTGACAGATGTAGATATTTCTTTTTTCATTTAAGAGGTGACAGAAAAATCAGAAGTATAAAAATAAATTTGGTTTGTGCTGCCATTGTTGGAGACTCTGATGGAATGTTTTTTTTTTTGCATGGCAAGCAGATGATATTTATATAATTTTGGGGTACATACACTTTTTATTTCATTTTTTTTATTGTTGTACTAATACCTAAAGAATGCAAGTCTGATTTTTTTTAATTGTTTTATTTTTGATATTTTCTTTTTTTCTTTATAAGTTCCCTTAGGGGACTGGAGCCTGCAACAGTTTGGTGACTTATTCAAAATTACGTTCTTTTACCCATGTAGTCAAAATGATGTTTGCTTATGATGGCGAGATATGACAGGAAGGTTGCCTTCAGTAGGCCCTTGTTTGCCATGAAAACCCAACTGCCCTCCTTGTTCGTGCCATGTAAGATGATTAGAGTTAGTCCCCGTGCGCCATTTCAATGCCTCTGTCAGTGATTAACAGCAGCATTTAAATGGTTAAACAGCAGTGATTGGAGCTAGCTCCAGTCATAGCTGTGAAATGCAAATGCTGACTGTGTAACACAGCTGGCATCTGCTGGATATGGTGCGGGCTCAGCTCCTGATTCCGCACACTTCTTGGGGACTTGACATAGGACTATTACGTTTTATGACAGGAAGGGATTAAATAGTTGAATCAGCGGCATTTAAAAATAATCATTTGTAGAAATGATGTTATCCCCAGCTACACCACTACCTGCATCGATAGTGTTTCACTATACTGTTTATCCAGGTTTAGTTCTCATTATTTGGCAAAAATATATTTTAAATAGTTCACAATAAAATGTTCCTAGGAATCTAAGAATTAGTACTCTCGGAAATGGGTATGATGGAAGGTGTATTGTTTTAAATTTAATTTTATTACAATATCTTTTTTTTATTTAACACAGATGGAGAATGGAACATGTACTTGTATATTTCCAGTAAAGTAGTCCAAATTTCAGAAACTCAACAACATAATCTACAGTGGTTTATTGTGTTCTATGGAGACAAAGGCAGGTCAAACCCACTCAGAATGGAAGTGCAAAACCTAGATCATTGGAAGGACTGTCTGATCTGCAAGGTATGACAACATCATTGTGGCTAAACAGATTATGGATTTTATTTCCTTAGTGTTTCCCAGTCTAGACATATGATATAGACACTCCACATGGCTCTCCTGAGCTTAATTTTATAGCACCAAAGAGCAGAAACATACACTGCTCAAAAAAATAAAGGGAACACTTAAACAACAGATTATAACTCCAAGTAAATCAAACTTCTGTGAAATCAAACTGTCCACTTTGGAAGCAACACTGATTGACAATCAATTTCACATGCTGTTGTGCAAATGGAATAGACATCAGATGGAAATTGTTGGCAATTATCAAGACACACTCAATAAAGGAGTGGTTCTGCAGGTGGGGATCACAGACCACCAATGCTTTCTGGCTGATGTTTTGGTCACTTTTGAATGTTGGTTGTGCTTTCACACTTGTGGTAGCATGAGACGGACTCTACAACACACACAAGTTGCTCAGGTAGTGCAGCTCATCCAGGATGGCACATCAATGCGAGCTGTGGCAAGAAGGTTTTCTGTGTCTGTCAGCGTAGTGTCCAGAGGCTGGAGGCGCTACCAGGAGACAGGCCAGTACACCAGTAGACGTGGAGGGGGCCTTAGGAGGGCAACAACACAGCAGCAGGACCGCTACCTCAGTCTTTGTGCAAGGAGGAACAGGAGGAGCACTGCCAGAACCCTGCAAAATGACCTCCAGCAGGCTACAAATGTGCATGTCTGCAAAAACGGTTAGAAACCGACTCCATGAGGATGGTCTGAGTGCCTAACGTCCACAGATGGGGTTGTGCTCACAGCCCAACACCATGCAGGAGGCTTAGCATTTGCCACAGAACACCAGGATTGGCAAATTTGCCACTGGCGCCCTGTGCTCTTCACAGATGAAAGCAGGTTCATACTGAGCACATGTAACAGACGTGACAGAGTCTGGAGATGCTGTGGAGAGCAATCTGCTGCCTGCAACATCCTTCAGCATGACAGGTTTGGCAGTGGATCAATAATGGTGTGGGGTGACATTTCTTTTGAGAGCCGCATGGTGTTGGGCTGTGAGCACAACCCCCATCTGTGGATGTCGGGTACTCAGACCATCCTCATGGAGTCGGTTTCTAACCATTTTTGTAGACACATGCACATTTGTGGCCTGCTGGAGGTCATTTTGAAACATGTGAAATTGATTGTCAATCAGTGTTGCTTCCAAAGTGAACAGTTTGATTTCACAGAAGTTTGATCTACTTGGAGTTATATTCTGTTGTTTAAGTGTTCCCTTTATTTTTTTTGAGCAGTGTGGTTAGGCCCTCATTCATGAGTGGGAATTGTGTATTTAGGCCAGTTTTACCAACCTGAGTCTTTCATTGCCCCTAACCAACACCACCCTCTGTTGACTTGAGAGGATACGGGTAGCAGTTTCCTCCATGGCTTCAAGATAAAACTGTGGGGCCACAGTGCTAATGAGCTCCATTTTCAGGATCAAGGAACAAAAGAAACTCAGCAGCATGAATATATGTAACTGCAGTAACCCTCATTCCACAAAACCACTGCACAACCAGCTCTGCCCTCACCTACCGTATCCTCATCCATCCCTTGAAGACTGAGACCTCACAGGCAGGGTCCTCTCGCCTTGTGTACGAGTCATGACTTATATTGATTGACTGTACCCGTTTTTATAATGTATAACCCTTTTCACATGTAAAGAACCATGGAATAAACGACTCAATGATGACACCAAACTTTCTTGTTCTGGAAGTAGCCCAAGTCCTGTCAAAGCTCAATGTCATTTGTTTGTGAGATCTAGTGAGCGAAAAATCAAAACCAAATCTGATAATTGCAAGAAATTTACAACATGTGCAATGAGCACCATAAGAAGATATGTGATTCTTGTTTTTTGTTAGTACATAAGAGATGTTTAAATTTTGTTGATTGCTAAACATTTTAGATGATCATTTAGCGAAGAATGTTGAACCTTAAGTTCTTAAATAAAATAAAAATTCTTCAATATATGTTGTCTATTTTTCAATATGAAAACTGGGGTCCCATGTACCCCACACAGCTAATAGTGGAAGTATTTTGGTGTGACTAAATGAAGGTTAAAGGGGTTGTCCTGCTTTAAGGTACTAGTCTGCAGTCACTGTACGTCACTGCAGACTTGTGAATCCTAACAGCGTGTGCCCTGTGCATTGTGAGGATACTACGGGGCTGTCAGACTTCCCTAAGCCTGGACAACACCTTTAATAAAAATAGAATATCAAGAATGTCTGGGGGAACTGCCGATGATATATTTGCCACCCTTCTCCCATAAAACAATAAAAATATAACCTTTAATTGTTTTTTTTAGAAATATTAGTATATGAGCAGATCAGGTACGAACCTCAGTAAAATGCACAGTATTTTGGGGTTAGGTACGCACCTTTCAGTGTTATAAGCTGCACATTAACGCTAACAGACACATTTGTCTTTCTTCTAGATAAATCTCACCCATGATCTCGGAGAGTTATTTAAAGTGAGGCTGGGCATTGAGAACGGGCATGAAGACTTGGGCCGGTTATCTTTGCAACACTTAAAAATGCAGAATACAAGAACCCTGGATAAATTTAACCAGTCAATAAATAAAACACTTCCTCTTACATTAAGTGGAGACAGATGGATTGAAGTCCCGGTAGAATGGCCTCTAAGAGCCTCACTTTCTGGTATGTTCAAAGTAAACTATTATGTACTTCATTCTAAGCTGGCACTTAGCTGTAGTGGCATATGGAAATAATGAGGAAAAGCAGGAAATTGCTCCTATCGTGTGCTAGCATTAGTTACATAAACCCATGTAAAACGCATAAAAAGGATAAATAGATAGCTAAGGAGGTTGCATCATTGATTCCTGCTTGCTAAAGCTTTGTACGCTCCTGATTGATTGACAGTTTGGTCCAGCTGCAGGGTTGTGCCACTAACCTGAAATGTGCACTTTCAGATTGTTGAAGCAGAGGCTTCAGATGAGTGCAGCTGTACTGAAGCCAGCCAAATCCAACAATTCGGCTACTTTCAGAGCAGCGCTTACATAATCTATAGCAAAGAGCGAACAAGCGCTCTTCCCCTTGCCTAGGAGACCTTAAAAAATGTATTCTTTTTTATTATTATTTATTTATATAGCGCCATTAATTCCATGGTGCTGTACATGAGAAGGGGGGTTACATACAAAGTTATAGATATCGTTAACAGTAAACAAGTTTCCACAACAAATTTACAATGACAGACTGGTACAGAGGGGAGAGGACCCTGTCCTTGCGGACTTACATTCTACGGGATAGCGGGGAAAAGACAGAAGGTCGGGGGTGCAGCAGCTCTGGTGGTGATGAGGTGGCAGCTCAGGCGGTGGTGAGGCGGCAGAACAGTTATTGCAGTCTGTAAGCTTTCTTGAAAAGATGGGTTTTCAGGTTCCGTTTGAAGGATCCGAGGGTGGTGGATAATCGTACGTGTTAAGGCATGGCATTCCAGAGGATAGGGGATATTCGGGAGAAATCTTGGAGGCGGTTGTGTGAAGAACGAATAAGTGTGGAGAAGAGTAGGTCTTGGGAGGATCGAAGAGTACGTGAGGGAAGACATTGGGAGATTAGTTCAGAGATATAGGGAGGGGAAAGGTTGTGGATGGCTTTGTAGGTCAGTGTTAGTAGTTTGAACTGGATTCGTTGGGGAATTGGAAGCCAATGGAGGGATTTGCAGAGGGGAGAGACAGGGGAGTAGTGAGGAGAGAGGTGGATTAATCGGACAGCAGAATTGAGGACAGACTGGAGTGGTGCAAGAGAGTTAGCAGGGAGGCCACAGAGGAGAGTGTTGCAGTAGTCAAGGCTGGAGATGATGAGGGCATGTACAAGAGTTTTAGTAGATTGAGGACTGAGGAAGGGACGGATTCTGGAAATATTTTTGAGTTGGAGGCGACAGGAGGTGGCAAGAGATTGGACGTGCTGTTTGAAGGACAGGGCAGAGTCGAGAGTTACTCCAAGGCAGCGGATTTCAGGTGAGGGAGAGAGCATGATGCCATTTACCATAATAGATAGATTGGGTAGGGAAGATACGTGAGATGGAGGAAAGATAATGAGTTCAGTTTTGTCTATCTTGAGTTTTAGGAAGCGAGAGGTGAAAAAGGAGTATATGGCTGATAGACACTCTGGGATTCTGGACAGCAGAGAGGTGACATCAGGGCCAGAGAGGTAGATCTGAGTGTCATCTGCATACAGGTGGTACTGGAAGCCATGGGACTTTGAGTTGTCCTAGGCCAAGAGTATAGATGGAAAAAAGTAGGGGCCCAGGACAGAGCCTTGGGGGACTCCAACAGAGAATGGGCGGGATGAGGAGGTAGTGTGGGAGTGGGAAATGCTGAATGTGCGGTCAGAAAGGTATGAGGAAATCCAGCACAGGACAAGGTCTTTTATGCCAAGGGAAGAAAGAATCTGTAGCAGTAGGGAGTGGTCAACTGTGTCAAAGGCAGAGGACAGGTCAAGAAGGAGGAGGATGGAGAACTGTCTGTTAGCTTTGGCAGTGAGTACGTCATTAGTAATTTTGGTCAGGGCAGTTTCAGTGGAGTGGTGGGGCGGAAGCCAGATTGCAGGATGTCAAGGAGGGAGTTAGATGAGAGGTGGGAGGAAAGTTGAGCATGGACATGCTGTTCAAGGAGTTTGGAAGCAAACGGGAGCAGTGATATGGGTCGATAGCTGGGCAGAGCAGTTGGGTCAAGGTTTGATTTTTTGAGGATGGGTGTTATGGTGGCATGTTTGAAGGCAGAGGGGAAGGTACCAGAAGTTAGAGATAGGTTGAAGAGATGGGTTAGGGCTGGAATGATCATGTTAGTGAGGTTGGGGAGCAGGTGGGAAGGGATGGGGTCAAGTGCACAGGTGGTGAGGCGTGATTTGGAAAGGAGATGAGTAAGCTCTGCTTCAGTGATGTTGGAGAGGGAGGTTATTAGGGAAGGGCAGAGGTCTGGTATGTGGAGCGGTTGGGGTAGTGGAACGGTTGGGGTAGTGGAACTGTAAAGGTTTGCCTTGTTTGGTCGATCTTGTTTTTGAAGTAGGTGGCAAAGTCCTCAGCAGAGATGAGGGGAGTTGGAAGTGGCAGTGGTGGGCGGAGGAGAAAGTTGAATGTGCTGAACAGTTGTTTTGGGTTGTGGGATAGTGAAGATATTCTTGACAACAGTCATGATTTTTAAGAACAAGTAAATCACAAAGTATTTTGATTTTACAAACCCTTTGCAATTTTACACATTTAATATTGAGACAATCCCTTTAGGCATTTGGCAATAGATCTGGCAATACATTAAGGTAAATCTCAACCCATATATCATCGTATTTTTACCTGCTATGAATATACAAAACTGACCTAGAACATACATATGTACTTCCTGAGTATATTGTATATAGTCTGGCATTTCCTAAGATTTGTTTAAGGGGGAATTTTTGTTTAATGCAAGATACATTACAAAAAAGGAAGACTTTATGCTCTTCAGATATGTTTTTGTCTGCATGTGTGATTCCTGTTTTGTAATTCAGCAATAATAGTTTGAGAAAAACTAATAAGAGTTTTACTGTCTCACCCAAGTGCTGGATTCACAGCAATACTGCTCAAATAATGTCTCCGGTGCTGTCACCTCTGATTCTGAGTAGGCGTGAAAGACATTTAGGAGAGCAGGACGTGTGGATGTGTATGGGAGATATCATAGCTGTCTCCGGCCACTATATGGCAGAAGTTATGCAATGCACAGAAATACAATTATTCATCACGTACACACATAAGCTAGTTTATTTTTAAAAAGTGTCCCAAAATTATAGTTAATGTAAATTATTCACACAGTTTTCACACTCAGCACTTAAAATCGGCTGACACATTCCATTCCCTGCAACTAAGTTACAACTGTGATGTATAGACTGGGACAGGGTTAGGAGAGGACAGGGGAAATCATTAAAGTCATATTGCGCTACTGGAAGCAGGATAGCAACACTATACAGAGGGGCGTAACTACAATAGGTGCAGAGGCTGCAATCTCACCTTGGTCCTGGGGTCCAAAAAGTCTAATTGGCCTATATGAAAATACTTACTCTTAAAGACTTGTGTGGCGCCCCTGAGGGTTCAGTCGCCACAGAGGTACTGCACCCCCTCCTGAGGTGTGGAACCACACCATCCAGGTAAGGTGGAGACACCTGACCACACTCCAACACCTGCATCCCACACAACATAGTAGTGTAGCAAAGCACCCTTTGGTGGCTCCCTGCTTGGAACACGAAGCGTGCTGGGAGGCGGGTGGAGTTTAGTCTGCACCAAAAGAGCGGGAAGAGTTTAGGATTTAGTCAGTCTGACAGTCAGTGGAAGAGTGAAGATCCCCTGAGTGGGATGAATGAAGGAAGTGCTGCAGCCGACCACAGTGACCTGGGTCCGCTGGCACAGAAAAGAGACATTGATGGGAAGCCTGACTCTCTCCATAAGAAGGAAGGATTAGTACTGAACGTAAGGAGAGGAGGACTAAGGATCAGGGTTAGAGCAGAACTCTTCCCAAGTTCACAGCGCAAGGCCAGGGTCCAGTCCCCGAGGTTGTATGGATACTAATGGTCCTGCGACAGACAACGGAGGAATAGAAGTTGTCACCACTTTATTCTCACACAAGACTTGGGGGCACAACAGCAACGATAGTGAGCCGGGACTTGGTAGCAAGGAGTCCCCGAAGCAGGCTACAGCTGTCTGCCGTACAAGTAGAGTTCATAGGAACATCTTACAGGAGGAACTCCAGTGTAACTCATTACTTCACAATAGGCACAAAAGGGAGATGTTCAGAAAAGGCACTTATGTTGGCAGAGTGTTGGAACGGAGTACTTCATCTTGCCTGGGGGTTGGCTGAACCCCTGACCTTGAGGACACAGCATGGATGCGGGCACCTGTATGCACAACAGACTGTGAGTAAAGCTTTGGAACTACATGCCCTGGTGTCCTCCACTTATTCCTGCGCCGGCACACTCAGCACTGCTACATCGCTGTGCCTAACACCGCACCATCTACATCTCCTCCCTATCTCTTCATCTACACTGCCCTGGGACTACAGCCCTACCTGTGGAGGGCCACACCATCATTGCTGCACCACACCATCTGTCCCAGAGGATCTGTCTGCAGCGTCGGCTAAACATCTTCATTGCCGAACACCACAGGTGGCGTCACAAATTATTCATTCATAAACTTTATTCCAACATCACTTAACCTCTTTTACAATGGACGCCCAGGGCCACGGACCAGGTCACAGCTACCGTGACGACTCCCATTGAAATCCACCGGGCCCGGCTCCGAGTACCCCACTTGCAATAATTGGGGGGCCCTGTTGGAGCTAGTGCATTGGGATCCATCAGCTTCAGGTTACGCAAGTGACTACTGGTCACTGCATACATCTCAGCTGCCAAACTGTGGTCTCTGTGGCAGGGAGTGTTCTTCACTTCCCTGAGACTGTACTGGTCTATAACAGGTCACTGCCTGCTGACTCTCATTTATTTCAGATGCCATGAAATGCACAGACCCTGTGTTATGGATGTGCTCACTGGCAATGAGAGAGCAGCAGCCATCAGCTTGTTTTAGGCCAAACTGGGTAGTGGGTACAAGGTCTGTGGTGTTCACCTGTAACCCGAATACAGGAATCTAGACATTACTGCAGAGAGTTGCCCAGATGTGTTTAGTTATAAAACTACTGCAACCTACTGATATACTGTAATTTGAATCTAAAAGGTGCATGAATGCACGGCTTGCTTCCCAGGTCCTGGCACCATTACTTCTGTCTTGCTTTGACATATAAGAGAGCGTATTTTTCTCTCTCTGGGTTGGTGATGTGCCTGCAGGTAGCTGATGTTCAGGTTAATTTCAGTAGCCACTACTACTACTACCTAGCTAGCGAAGACCTAGTAGGAGCTGGGCTAGCTATTGAAATTAATATACACACGAAAAAAAAATGGAGCATATGATCCATAATAATAAGGTCTGAAATGATGTCAATATAAAAATTATTTTAATAGTACAAATACATACAAACAGACCACAATTAATTACATTACGTGATAGACAAATACAGAGCTTAAATGCTGAAGATCACAGTGCAACGATTATAGAAAAACCGTGCCAATCCATAGGCACAAAGCATGGGTAAAGTCCTACATATACTGCATATACACTCACTGGCCACTTTATTAGGTACACCATGCTAGTAACGGGTTGGACCACCTTTTGCCTTCAGAACTGCCTCAATTCTTCGTGGCAGAGATTCAACAAGGTGCTGGAAGCATTCCTCAGAGATTTTGGACCATATTGACATGATGGCATCACACAGTTGGCGCAGATTTGTCGGCTGCACATCCCTGATGCGAATCTCCCGTTCCACCACATCCCAAAGATGCTCTATTGGATTGAGATCTGGTGACTGAGGAGGCCATTTGAGTACAGTGAACTCATTGTCATGTTCAAAAAACCAATCTGAGATGATTCGAGCTTTATGACATGGCGCATTATCCTGCTGAAAGTAGCCATCAGATGTTGGGTACATTGTGGTCATAAAGGGATGGACATGGTCAGCAACAATACTCAGGTAGGCTGTGGCGTCGCAACGATGCTCAATTGGTACCAAGGGGCCCAAAGAGTG
Source organism: Dendrobates tinctorius (assembly GCF_039654945.1). Lineage (NCBI taxonomy): Eukaryota > Metazoa > Chordata > Amphibia > Anura > Dendrobatidae > Dendrobates > Dendrobates tinctorius. Next base: position 24,783,119 of record NW_027361750.1, on the reverse strand, counting down.
CCAAGAAAAAATTCCCCACACCATGACACCACCACCACCAGCCTGAACCGTTGATACAAGGCAGGATGGATCCATGCTTTCATGTTGTTTACGCCAAATTCTGACCCTACCATCCGAATGTCGCAGCAGAAATCGAGACTCATCAGACCAGGCAACGTTTTTCCAATCTTCTACTGGCCAATTTCGATGAGCTTGTGCAAATTGTAGCCTCAGTTTCCTGTTCTTAGCTGAGAGGAGTGGTACCCAGTGTGGTCTTCTGCTGCTGTAGCCCATCTGCCTCAAAGTTCGACGCACTGTGCGTTCAGAGATGCTCTTCTGCCTACCTTGGTTGTAACGGGGGGCAATTTGAGTCACTGTTGCCTTTCTATCAGCTCGAACCAGTCTGCCCATTCTCCTCTGACCTCTGGCATCAACATGGCATTTCCGGCCACAGAACTGCCGCTCACTGGATTTTTTTTCTTTTTCGGACCATTCTCTGTAAACCCTAGAGATGGTTGTGCGTGAAAATCCCAGTAGATCAGCAGTTTCTGAAATTCTCAGACCAGCCCTTCTGGCACCAACAATCATGCCACGTTCAAAGGCACTCAAATCACCTTTCTTCCCCATACTGATGCTCGGTTTGAACTGCAGGAGATTGTCTTGACCATGTCTACATGCCTAAATGCACTGAGTTGCCGCCATGTGATTGGCTGATTAGAAATTAAGTCTTAACACACAGTTGGACAGGTGTACCTAATAAAGTGGCCAGTGAGTGTATATCACAATAGTTTTATCTTAAAAGATAAATAGGTACACGCTGTCTGTGCAGCATAAAATCCAGTAAATGGAGGGCCAATTAAACAAAGTCCATTCACAACCAACTTGTTCCCTATGGTATTCAGCACTATACTGCCTCCACATATCTAATATTATCGTGGCTAAATTGCCCATTGGAATGGGTAAAATATACTCATCTCTTGCCCTTGTTTGTGTCCATGTGTAGGCACGCGCACCTACGTGCGTTTCGCAGTAGCTTCCTCGGGGGTGACCAGGTGTAATAAGTGTCCCTCTAATGCATTTTAAATACCCGACCCAGAATCGCCATTGATGGCGCATGTCAAGGGCCCGTGGGAGCGGCATCAGGCGACGCCCCCGGCATCAAGATGGCGACGCGATCCACACTGCACATGGGTAAATCGCTGACGTCATCCACAGACACCGGAAGTGACGCCGACAGCAGCAGCCACACCAGGGACATGCGCACTGGTGAAAACAGAGCAGTGTCGCCATATGTATTAAGGGCATATCATGCCCACAATGTATTCCTAAGGCTACAAATGCCAAAAATAAAAGAAGCATATTGCATACTGACGCGACATACATTGTAAGGTGATACTCAGTGCAAACAAGATATATTTACAATACAATATTCACATATATTCATAAATATCCAAATTCTTGAACAATGTTTATATATCTTCTATTAAAACTTTATGGCAGGTAGACAGGAGTACAGACAATTTAATGTTCCCTTCAGTGGGTTCCCAGGGTAGGGTATGCAAGTTAGTTCCGTATATGTAATTTCTCATTGTTTCTCTAGCTATTGAAATTAGCCTGGCTGCCAACCCCCTGCAAACTTCTCACTGACATAGGAAGTAGAACGAAAGTTGTCGGGACCCAGTAGTTGTATTCTGACTCCATAACTAAGCTGTAAATCTAAGACACCATTTTTATGGCTGTCTCTATGTACCGTTACTCACAAAGTGATATAGTCAGCTTGAAGTCGACTGCATGAGGCATGTATGAAGATTCCAGAAGAATTATTTTCCAGCTGAAGTCTTATAGTTATGCACACATACAGCAGGTAAAAAGACTTTTCTGAACCAGCGATGCAAACACATGAGCATCTAAGATGGCTGACAGACAGTGAATGAGGAAGAGGAGAAGGGTCACTGACATCAGAGCTACATCAGACAGAGATGGGTAGAGAGGAAGGACCAACTTTTAAAGAGGGAAAACCTTATTGCATAGCAACAGATCAGCTCAATATAACAACACAATGGTAATACATAACTGTCTGATTCCCAAATCAGTTGTAAAGACATTGTTGGAACTGTTTGGATTATAATTTATTATTATTATATATTCATTTTTAAACACATCTAATGCAATTTTTCTTCAGCATGTCAGCTCCTTTGAAACACTAATCCAGTGTTTGTTTGTTTTTAATTTTAGCACTGGAATGGTGCTACTAATCTAAGCTGCCTGAGCCTAGTGTTATACTTACCAGCCATCATCTTCAGTTCTTCCCGGTGCCACTCGGTTTCTGTGGCGCCACCTTGTGACCGCAACTTCCACCTGACCTGAAATTTGAGATAACAGTCACAAGCTCGCAATATAAGTCTATGAGAACCTTGTTCTGGCCTCGTTCTGGCTCTCAGAGACTTACATTGTGACTTCTGGATTCCCCAGCAAACACTGGCAGGTCCGAAACTTCTGGAAACCGACAAGAGTGGCAACAGGGACAGCTGAAGACAGTGGCTGGTAAGTATAAGACTAGGGACAGGGAGCCTAGATTAGTAGCACCACTCCTGCACCACTGCTGCAATTAAAAAAGCTAAATGTTGAAGTGGTGCTGTAATAAAATCCAGGACGAGTGCACAAAACTCTAACCCAAATTCCATACTAAATCGGCTGTTAAAATTCGATCGGATTTTTTCCTAGTCTTTATCTTATTGATGACGAATCATCACAAATAGGTAAAGTCTTTGGCATTGATAAGAAAGTGGCCAGTAACCTCACTGAATAGATTAATAAAGAAAAATAGCACTCGCATGGTATCTACAGGTATCACATCAAAACAATGAGCAAATAAGAGCTAAACTCACAATACAAATCAATGCATGCGTAGAAACTTTTAATGGAAAACTGTCATTGCCCAGACTGTGAAACTTTCATAAACCCGGAGATCAAGTGATTGAGCTGAGTGGCAGCTCTGTGCTTTGATGAACAGTATTGATTTGATGTCCACGAAAGACATGAAAGTCACTGGGTCTCAGAAGTGTTTGTCTTCGGCAGATAGACTCACATCTGTCAGAGGTTCCACAATATACCAGAGCTGTACAAGTACTGGTGGAGGAGAGCTCAGAGCACTGCTTCATACCTGTCAGCCACCCCTGATTTCCAATTAAGATTGGTCCGTGGACATATTACTGACTAGCTTCACAATGTCACCTTTTTATAGTTCAGCTCCTATTCGTTTTTTATGTCCGGTGTATATCTACGCATTCTAGAATTCAATATAATGGCTTCTGTTTAAAGAAGATATGCACTGCTAATACACTGTATCCTCTTGTTACTCTTCTGACTTTTATTCCTATTTAGATTTGCCTATGGTATACAATATTAGAGGGCAGAGCTATTACTGTACATGTGGTGCTAAAGGGAAGTCCACAGCTACTCCAGTCCAGCGTTGTTTTCACTGACCCAATCTGTACATGAAAGAAATGACAGCATGCACTAGTTTCTTCCATGTGTCAGACAATAGTCATTCAAGTCAATGGGTGATCAAAAAAAAAAATCGTATGCCATACGGAGTCAGTCACATAGGAGACTGTAAATGGTCTTCTAAATGATTAATAGCTGCTGTTGTAAAAATGGATTATATGCGAACTGCACACGGTTGACAAGTAAAGAATCGTTCAAGTATACTGGATGAAATTCTGATGATTTTTTTGTACAGTCATATGAACTTAATCTTATATGACTAAGCAGCTGACCTGCTTTACTATTTGTCACCACACAAGGAAAAATGTATGTGAGAAGTCAGTTGGATCACAGATCTTTATAGCAACTGTTTTTTTTTTCCACGGAGAGAGGGGATCTGCCCTTCAAGGACTGGAAACCTACAAGGAAAAAAAGGTGGGACCTCTCTCACACATCAGTTGGTTTCCTGTCCTTGACGGTGGAACCTACATCCGAAGTGATGTAATGGTGCGGAGCCTAGAAGAAAGATCAGCTTACCCAGGCCTGAAGGGTCGCCTAGGACAGTGGCTATGTGCCTGCTGTCACCCGTGCGGGAATCCTGTAAGCGACGCAGGAGGTCCATCTGGGTCTTGACTGGCATGCGGGAGTGGGCAACGACGCCATTTTTCATGAGTCTGCCAGCCACAACGTTGTCTACGGATCTACCCTGCAGTGTACCGTCACTTCCAGGTAGGGCCGGAAGAGTCTATAAGCGGAGGGACGTGCTTTGTTCAGCTGGTCTCGCATTTAAAGTGCGGTAGAAACCGCCGGTAGAGCAGGTCTTTTTGCTCTGGCAGTCCCTCCAGCTTAAAGATGGAGCAGCAGCTGCAGCAACAGCTGCAAAGCAAATGCATTGACAATCGTATTGGTGGGAATCGTGGCACCAGAGGCGATAGTAAGACCAGCCAGCAAAGCCACAGCTGCTGCAAAGTGGATCAGGACCAAATGACCAAATCCACAGTCTCCCGAGGGAATTAGTAGTGTGATATAATTCTGCCTCTAAATGCAGTACCCTTGCTAGCTACAGAGTGGTGAGTAATCTTCGTGAATGTTGACTTTATAATTTGGGTTTTCTCTTGTCATTTGTGCTTGTCAGAAAAACCTATAAAGTATGTGGCAAAGGCAAAACTAAACATAGGAAGTGTGCTCTCTGCAAGGATGAGTTGCCTAGTTCTTGGCAGAAGAGACTTTGACGTAACCTAACTTCGCCACAGAGTTAAGATTCGTTATTAGAGCAGATGTTAGACATTCTGTAAAATCCCTTGTTCACAAGGAAGAGGATAGACATGGAAAGTGTTATGAATGGGTCACCAAGGAGGAGAGCGCAATAGGCTACGCCGCCAGAACACCAGAGAGATTGGTCGCTCAGTGGATTGCAGACCCCTGATCTTAACAACCCAACTAGCAGTAGCTGTGGAGCGTTCCTACGTTGCCCTAGACGCATCGTCACAGCCGGAGGACTAACTAAGCCTAAAGACAGAAAGGTGAAATCTAAACTGCCCCGAAGCAGATCCCCAAAGGAATAGACAGCCCCCAAACATATATTGTCAGTGAGACAAGATGACGCACAAACACAGACAGAAAATAGACTGAGCAAATGTTGGGGCCCACACTGACTAGATAGGACAGGACAGAAAAGGCACTGTCTGCAGTCACGCAAAAACCCTAATAATAATAATTCCAACACAACTGATATACAAAAATACTGAGGTTTGAACAAACTCGCCCCCACCACTATATCAGCACTCAGGTGTGAACTGGCGGCTAGCAACAGGCTAATACAGCAGAGGACAGAGTAAACAAACACAAGATACAAAAATACAGGGCAGGAGCCAGCAGCCCCAGGGGGAGCAAGCTGATCCCTGACAGCAAGGCAAAAACAGATGCAAGGGTTTAGCAAATGACACTTAGCTGAAAAAATGCAGGATCAAGCAGCATACAGAAATCCTCAGTAAGCAAAGAAAGGAGTATCACCGGCAGTCACTGAGAGAAGTCTGCACGCTTATGTAGTCCCAGTCACTACCACCACTCCTCCAGTTATCTTCTGCAGCTGTTGGGTTAACATCATGTTGACCAGCACCACTACCAGCAGTATCCACCAGAGGATTTTTGAGCCTTGCCTCAAAAGTCGGATCAAGAGAGCTCACAACAGGAAAGATTAAGAAGAATAAGAAGCCATCCACAAATTCAGTTTAATCCATCAAGCCAGAAGGAGATTATGTATTCTGAAATCCTCTTTTTTTGTCATCAGATGGCAGAGCAGGGGCTCTTCAGTGTTTTCCTGTGGAAGAGACCGACAGATCAGATAAGGCTGTCAGGTCCACTATGGGCATTGTAGATCAAAAAGCCCCAAAATCTATAAAAGATATTATGCTTGGGGGTCTGGAACAGAGAAAACGAAGGACCTTCACTGTAAATTATAAAATATGGCTGTACTAGCTCAAAATGGTGCTTCTGCTCTACGTGAGAGGATCTGCAAGGAAGAATGGCAGAGGATCCCCAAATCCAGGTGTGAAAAACTTATTGCATCATTCCCAAGAAAACTCATGGCTGTACTAGCTCAAAATGGTGCTTCTGCTCGGAGTTTTCTTGGGAATGATGCAATAAGTTTTTCACACCTGGATTTGGGGATACTCTGCCATTCTTCCTTGCAGATCCTCTCATGGTCCTTCAGGTTGGATGGTGAACATTGGTGGTCTCTCAAGTCTCTCCAGAGATGCTCAATTAGGTTTCAGTCAGGGCTCTGGCTGTGGCAGTCAAGAATGGTCACAGAATTGTTTTGAAGCCACTGTAATAACGTGCAGGAGAGGTATATGTCACCACGGAGCAGGCAGACCAAAAGTAAAAGGGGAGGTTTATTTACAGGGGATAATACTGGTAAAACAAACAGTATAAAAGTGAATATGATGTGATAAGATTATATCAACAGCAGAGAGACTTATACGGGGTGCAAACAGTAGAAAAGTTATTTTCCTATGAGACAAACTTATCAGTCCTCAGGGGTCTTGATTGGAGGGATCACTCTTGCCCAACGATGGCACCAAGGCATGAGCTGTGCTTGCTGTCCTCTGTCTCTGGGTTCCTCGATGTAGTCCAGCTGGAGTATGAGGGGTTAACGCGAGAGCCAAAGGGGTATGAGACTGGCGGTATTCCCCTTTGCTCCAAGACCTTCTCTCTGATAAGGCAGCGGTTTTCTCCCACAGAGGTCAGGGGCTCTGCCTTATACAGTCTCTCTCTACAGGTCACTGTCCAGTCACTGAACGCCCCTTGGTCACAGGGGAGCGTCTCAGCACATAACCCGGTCTCTCTGCAGGGGAGCGTCTGGTTGAGATACGCAATCTCTCTGTGAGGCAAAGTCTCATCAAGGAGGGGAGTCAGCAGCCCTCCTGGCAGTGCAGTACCAGGCTTCTCATACTCACTGCCCACCGCCTGTGTCCGAGGTCTCTCTGACTCCAGCGGCTGTACCCATATCCTCTCCCCTCCTGCATCAGCGTCCTCTCTCCTCCGGTCTATGTGCTGCTCTGCAGAAAGCGCACGCAGTTTTCCCGCTCCAGTCCTCTAAAGCGTCCCCCGGGGAACCTAATACCCTGTTCAGGCACGGAGCTAGGAAGGCAACTCCCCCTCGGCTCCTTCAGTGCTTCACCCTATTACACCACTACTTTGTTATTTTAGCTGTCTGCTTAGGGTCATTGTCTTGTTGAATGGTGAACCTTCGGCCAAGTCCGAGGTCCAGAGCACTCTGGAAGAGATTTTCATCCAGGATATCTCTTTCTCTGTACTTGGCCACATTCATGTTTCCTTCAATTGCAACCAGACATCCTGTCCCTGCAGCTGAAAAACACCCCTATAGCATGATGCTGCCACCACCATGTTTCACTGTTGGGATTGTATTGTGCATGTGATGAGCAGTGGCTGGTTTTCTCCATACGTACTGCTTAGAATTATCACCAAAAAGTTCTATCTTTGTCTCATCAGAGAAGAGAATCTTATTTCTCATAGTCTGGGAGTCCTTCATGTGTTTTTGTGTTTTTTAGCAAACTCTATGCAGGCTTTCATATGTCTTGCACTGTGGAGATGCTTCCGTCGGGCCACTCTGCCATAAAGGCCTGACTGGAGGAGGGATGCAGTGATAGCTGACTTTGTGGAACTTTCTCCCATCTCCCTATTGCATCTGTGAAGCTTAGCCACAGTGATCTTGAGGTTCTTCTTTACATCTCTCACCAAGGCTCTTCTCCCACTATTGCTCAGTTTGGCTGGACGGCTAGGTCTATGAAGACTTCTGGTTGTCCCAAAATTCTTCCATTTAACCCTGCTGTTCTGTTCGCATTTGCTATACACTTGTACTGTTCCCTGATCAATATGACCCGACCTATTAATTCTGGATTTTTAGCTACTCTAATTGTTTTATTTGAATACTTTTTTCATTAAAATACTGCATGTGAACATGGTTGATCATAAACAAATGAAAAATTTAAATTCAATCTTAATTTATTTTTTTTCATAAAAAGGTTACACAGGCTTTTTGCAATTATCTTCGATTGTTGACATTCTGCACACAAATAACAAAGAAGCTTTACATTACTATTACTTAAACATGAAATGTAACTTTTTGAAAACAAATTTTATAAATCAACAAATGAAAAATCATAAAAACTTCAACCTTTTTAGAAAGAAAAAAGAAAAAACTGAACATGTTCATGCGTTTTTACACTGAACACAATAATAAGACACATGTCCTTTACACAGATATTTTGAACATCCAGCACATGTCAGATTAGTCTTATTGTCACAGGAAGATGGACAGAAGCTACATCTCTTCCTTTTTTGCTGGTAGCTGTGCTGCTGGAGGCCGTGGATGTGGAGTCTCTTTCTTGAGCATGCTGGACACTTTTTACAATGGCTGTTGCTCCATCACTTCTGGGGGTCACTTTTCTGCTCTCAATATATGGCCTCACCAGGGATTTTCCCAATTCCTCAAGAAATATTCTTCTTTTATGCAGCTTATTCCGGTTCCAATCGGGGTCGATTTCTACCCATAAGACAAATGCATTGTATGCAGAAACGTCCAGTATGTTATAAAATAAAATCATTGGCCACCAATTGGTTTTGCGTTTGCATGTATATGTTGATATTGTTTGGTCTAAAGTATCAACTGCTCCCTTTGTGGCATTATAATCCAAAATAATGTCAGGCTTTCTGTCTTCTCTATCGCTTACGGCATAGTCATGGTGCATTGTGCTCATTAGAATTACCTGTTTGGTTTTTTTTGGAACATAAGAAACAACAATTGTATTTCCAGAAAAATAAAAAGTAGAACTGTACACCTCTCTCTTGCTAAGGATACCTTGCGGTAGTTCAGGTTTGTTTTTTCTCATAGTACCCAGCATGGTAAGTTGCTTTTTCTTCAACATCTGGCCTAGTTGATAGGATGTAAAAAAGTTGTCATATGTGACATTTTGTCCTTTTAGTCCATGAGTCAAATCGAGAACAACACGCATACCCTGATTTTTTTCAGGTCTTTCATCAGGGGTTTTTCCTGTATACACTTGAACATTTAGAGCATATGAACTTTGCTGTTGCAAAGTGTCCAGATCTTGATGCCATATTTTGCTGGCTTACTTGGTATATATTGTCTGAATGGGCACCTACCTCGGAATGCCACCAGTTGCTCATCAACAGTTACAGTTTCACCACTATTATACAATTTTGGTAGAATCTCTACCCATTGATTCCAAACATTTCTAATAGGGGCTAGTTTATCTTTAGCTCTTCTTTCCATTCTGTTTTAGAATCAAACCGCAGTACTCTAGAAATTTCATGAAACCTTTCTCCTCTCTCACAAACAGACTAGATAATGACTTTCTTACTGATAAGAACAGTGAAACCACCACCATTTTGAGATGAAGTACACATACAAAAACATAACTTTTGCAGTCAGAAATAATCAGAGACCTGTAGAACAGTATAAAATGCTATCGGGTCATATTGACCCGAACAGTACAAGTGTAACAATCAGCGTGTAGCAAAAAGTAAACAAACAAAAAAAAAAAATATAGAGCTCCACAAATGAGAAGTCAAGGAACCACTAGTTTCAAATCCTCATTAAAAAAAATCTGCAGGGTCTCAAAAATCATTTTGGGTCATATTGACCCGAACAGTACAGCAGGGTTAAGGATTATGGAGTCCATTGTGCTCTTAGGAACCTTGAGTACTGCAGAAATTGTTTTGCAACCTTGGCCAGATCTGTGCCTTGCCACAATTCTGTCTCTGAGCTTCTTGGCCAGTTCCTTTGACCTCATGATTCTCATTTGGTCTGACATGCACTGTGAGCTGTGAGGTCTGATATAGACAGGTGTGTGCCTTTACAAATCAAACCCTATCAGTTTAATTAAACACAGCTGGACTCCAATGAAGGAGTAGAACTATCTCAAGGAGGATCACAAGGAATTGGACAGCATGTGACTTAAATATGAGTGGCTGAGCAAAGGGTCTGAATACTTATGACTATGTTATTTTTCAGTATTTCTTTTTTAATAAATTTGCACAAATTTCTACATTTCTGTTTTTTTTCAGTCAAGATGGGGTGCAGAGTGTACAATAATGAGAAAAAAAATGAACTTTTTTAAATTTACCAAATGGCTGCAATGAAACAAAGAGTGAAAAATTTAAAAGGGGTCTGAACACTTTCCATACCCACTGTATAAACTAAAATGACCGCTGATGGAGCATCGAAAAGCTTCTTTTCTGATGGAGAAGCTGATGGACCGGTCTTCTGGTCAGATGCTGCTCTCATCCGCAGTCATTTTATTTTATAAATAAGAAAAGAGAACTCTAAGTAATAAAAAAGAGCACTGTGAATAACAAAAATAATGAGAATGGGACGGTGCTATATATAACAAGACATGATACTATGTAATAATACGACCGCACTGTACATAACAGAGGACACTACATAATAAGGGACCGCCCCATACATAACTAGAGAGAAAGATACGTAATAAGGGACACCCTTCCACTAATAATGTCCCCCATACTGGGCCCCTTTCTGGGATAATGTCTCCCAACCTGGCTCCTTCTTGGTATAATGTACCCCCATCCTGATCTCCTTCCAGGTATAATGTGCACCATCCTGGTATAATGTGCCCCAACCTGGTATTTATGTCCTTCATCCTGGTATACATGTTCCCGATCCTCGTATATATGTCCCCCATCCATATATACATGTGCCCCATCCTGGTCTATACTGTATATCCCCCAGCTTGGTATAATGTGCCTCACCTAGCTATGTATGTGCCCCATCCTCGTCTATATGTCTCACATCCTGTTATAATATGCTCTGTTATGTAATACATTAAAAACAAATGATACTACTCACCTTCCCCATGCTCTCATGCTGTGTGGGAGAAAACAGCTGACTTCAGCATCCCTGTCAACATCACTGCCAACGCGTCCCCAGTCACGGGCATGCCGACGTCAGCTGTCAGCCTCTGATTTTCCGGTGTCAAATACAGAATGCAGGGAACCTGCAGGTTCCTTGTGCTGCAATATATTTCAGCTGAATGTGGGTCCTCAGACTCACATCCAGCTGAAGTGATCACGGATAGCGTCATGAAAATGGTGCCGACGTAGATCGACCTCTGGTGGTCATTGAGCCAAGATCTTATTCTGCTCATGTGCCGCCTCCTGGTGCCATTTTCCTGAAGACCACCATCAACTGAATCTGTGAGAGCGTCGCCCACAGCCAGGATGGCGCCACCTCAAAATGTAAATGACGAAGATGATTAATACAACAGAGGCAGCCAAGGGGCCATGGCTGAGCCCTCTGATCTGAAGCCCTACCCACAGTCCCACCTCGATGCATGAAGATATGAGGAAACCGAAATTTATAATGATGATTTAACAAAAAATAGGCTGAAGATTTTTACACTAAAGGTATGTATTAAATCAGTATGACGTGCCATTCTGCCCATACCTTTAGTTTAACATTGATATTCCTGCTGACAGGTTCTATTGAACTCCACACACATTTCAATAACTAAGCCAACCTCGTTCTGTATCTATATATAGGCAATAAAAACTAAGAGAACAGGCCATCCTCATTTCACGTAGAAATAATAATGTGCCAACTTAGGAAACGCTATCAAATAAACTAATTATAGTTTACCAAGTGGACTGCCCCTTTAATTACAAATCTTTTAGTAAATTATTTTATATGGTCAAACATGGTATAAAATAACAGGTACTGCTTTTTTATGTGCAAGTTGTGACTATGCCCCCCTAACATAAAAATACTGTATATAAACCCAAATCAAGGGTCACCAGAACAGCAATGAGGTTATCAGCTTTGATATAGGCCCCATGGGACAACGGAGCTTCAGTAGAATTCTGGAAATAAAAAGATTAACAATAAAGTAATGAAATCAGTTGCTCTCCTATGATATTATTGACGCTGGCTCATGAGACTTGCTGCTGGATCATGACCAGCATTTTATGAGAATTATAGCTGCAATTTATGTGATCCACATACACAATCAGCACAAACGCAGAAAAGATTATTTAAGGCTTGTTACAATTATTGTACCCATGGATCTGACAACAAGTACATCTAGAAAGAATATTCTTATGTGCATGTTCCAATATAAATTTGCTCTGAAATTGTATGAGGGAAATATATTCTGAATAATTAGGATTGAGAAGCTGCAATATGTAGGGAAGCAAGAATGGAAAAAAATGCTGTAAAATCTATGTGATTTATGGAATGATAGAAAAGATTCATGAGATGTCATATTCTTGTACAATACCATCTGGCCACAGGCAGGTAGCTATAGAAATGTAGAGGTAGCCGTCCCACCCAGACCCTAATGCCTGAGTTAGGTTAAAAGCATCTCTAACACATGATAAGAGCAATTCAGTATTACAAATGGCACATTGTATGTGGGGGCTCTATAGATCTCGCATTGGGGCACAAGAGTTTAAATTAAGCCTGTGTGGGATGATTTCCACTCTCCATTATGTAGCTGTTGATTTTGGCTTCTATTGACAAAGGAAACCAAAGCATAGACTTTAAGACCATGATGTTACAAATGGTTCCTACGGGGTTCACATTAATGAAGTGGCCTGGAGATCCGTATTCCAGCTAGAATACCTTTTATTGAGTCAAGTAATCTTTACTAAATTGGTTAGCCATTTGTAATGCCGGATGAACTGATTGCTTTATTATATTGTCACAGATTTTTATGACCACTAAACAATCTAAGCTCGGCATTGTTCCAGCATTTGTGATTTTAATTTATCTAAGCTCCCAGTATCCTGGTTGATCTGATCTCTATATCTGTCGGCTTGGAAAAAGCTGGCAAGTGACTTGGTGATTGCAGAGTCTCTTAAATGAGACAGCATCACTTGACAGTGACATCATGTAGTTTATTACACTTCTGTCTCCCATTTCAGAGGCTATATTGCGCTCAATAAGCACTAAGCAGTGAACAGAAGCATCGCCACTGCTGAAGCTTCTGTTGGACCTGGTAATCACATAACAGAGCTGCTTGGTATTAACAAAACCAGATCAGCTCAGCTACAACTTTTTGCTATTATGAAGATCTCTTTTCCCCTTTAACTGGAGCATCTATGGATGCCCAAGTTACAGTGGAAAAAAATAACTATTGAGGAAAATATGTTCTCTAGACACCTTTTATGAGTATATAAAACATCTGCAAAATATTTTTAAACGTAATAGAAAATAAAAAGTCCCCACCCAACAAAAATACATTTTATTTCATATAAAATATATTTTATTACGTACATATAGCAAAAAAAAAGCTACACACTAGGTATTCACATGATCATAACCTAGAGAGCTCATTCAAGAGCTTATTTGGTGAGAAACATGAACAGTAGAAAAAATCTAAACAAAGACTCTAAGCACAAATTAGTTTGTTTTAATATAATAGGAAATTATTTAATACAAAATAAATTGCTATTTAATATAACAAAAAATTATATGAATTTCACAGTGACTTACAGAATATGTGCCCCATACATGTGCTGTCACCCATAAAGAATAGAAATTTCTTCAGTTTCTTGTATCTTGTGTTTGTAGGCATTTTTTTCTATGGTTGATCACCTGTCGTGGACTTTGGGATTTCAAGAAGTCAACTAGAGTTGTATCTAGAAGTTCCTTCGGAACTAATATAAAATCTGTAACAAGATAGCATTAAAGAGAATCTGTCACCAAGTTTTTGCCACCTAATTTGAAAGATAATGTGGAGACAGAGACCGTGATTCCAGCAATGTGTCACTTACCGGGTTGCTTGCTATATTTTTTATATATTAAAGTGAACTTTTCAGGTCCCCCATGCCCTCCAACCCAGCAGCATTCATTTATTTATGAATAAATTCCCATCCTATCCCTGTATAACGCTTTTCTGTACAAATAAGGTATAAAACAAGTATTTTTATTGTCCCCGTTGGCTAAGCTTTTGAGGCCTTTGACTAGTCGATGGGGTGTTAGTTGCCTAGACTGTGCAGAAAGACTTGGCACACATGAGTGGATTCCAATGCAGAAAGATAATTTAATAGAGTACAGTACATACATACAGACATTTCGGTCTAAAACCTTCATCAATGTACAAAGTGCTGTACTGTGAGCTCTTAGTGATTGGGTCTAGAGTCAGACCAATTGATGAGGAGGCACCTGGGCTGTCTCTCGTAGCTGGGTGAGCGTTAAGTGTAGCGGGTGGACGCGGTATCCGCCGTGAATCTGTGGATACCGCGTCTACCCGCTACACTTAACGCTCAATTAGCTACGAGAGAAGGCCCAGGTGCCTCCTCATCAATTGGTCTGACTCTAGACCCAATCACTAAGAGCTCACAGTACAACACTTTGTACATTGATGAAGGTTTTAGACCGAAATGTCTGTATGTATGTACTCTATTAAATTATCTTTCTGCATCGGAATCCACTCGTGTGTGCCAAGTCTTTATGCATAGAAGTACACGGATTGGGATCCTACTTGTGCACCACTACCTGGGTTGTGCCAATGAAAAGAACAAAACAAGGAGGGCACCGCTGACTATCGTATGAAAGAAAAGGGTTCACCCAGAGCATGTCAAATAGTGACATAAACCAAGAAAAAGAGACTTGCCCATGAAAAGGGGAACACCACTAATAGAATATAATACACACAATTATTTTTATTGAACAAAGATAGCACACACATGGAACAACACTAGACCCATAAAAACAATTAAAACATGCAAAAATGCACATTAGTCATGTCATATGGTTATGATACAATGACCCTCCCACATCCAGAATCCTCTAAAATGGAAATACATCAATTTGAACAGTATGGTTTGCACACTCTCAATGTGCATGCAGGCATAGATGAACTATAATGCCATTATATTCGGCACAGTATAATAAGACAATTTACAGCACCAAGGTAGACAGTTTTTAAAGCACTTAAACCTATATATAAAAGCTTATACACATTTTAAGCAATGCTGTTGGAAATAATCTCCATGGGTATCTAATACAGAGTTCAAAAAAATGAGATACTCAATGTGACCAAAATGTATGCAAGCAAATCTATATATCTATATCTGCAGCAGTCACCATATATTACCCAGATATAACGCAGGAACCAGGAGCAAAATCAATCAAAGCTCCGGAGATATAAAAGTGCATCAGAAATGAAGTGCATGGTGCAGGTGTGGAGTGGAATAGTGGGGGGAGCAAGGTCCCACGCGTATAGCCACAGCCCTGGTGGCTTTCTCAAGGGAGGATGAAGCACCACTACCTGGGTTGTGCCACCGGTTTTGTTCTTTCAAGTTGCCTAGACTAGTCAGGCCTCTATCCATGTTATCACGCCCCTGCAAATCTCACACACGCGTGCTGCACGTTTCGTCAGCCTCACTGCACCTCTGCAGCCGGGTGTACGCTTCCCAGCTTCAGAGACACACTGAGCATGGCTGGAACTCATCCTCTGAACTTCGGGCCATGCGCAGTGCGCCTCTGAAGCTGGGTGTACGGTTCTCTGGCTTCAGAGCCGTGCACTGTGCATGTCTGGAAGTTTAGAAGATAGTCTCCAGTCATGTGCAGTGTGTGCCTCTAAAATCGGGAAGTGTACACCTTAGAGACGCAGTGACGCTGCTCTAATGAGCAGAGAGCATGCCTGAGATTTGCATGGCCTAGCAATGACATCAGCTCCTTCAAATAAAGTTATCACACCCCACAGGGACTTGATAACAAGGAAAGAGGGCTGACTAGTCTGGGGCAACTAGCGCCCCATCTACTATTCAAAGCCCTCATTATCATAGCAAATGGGGCAATATTCCCCACTAGCAGCAGATTATCACTAGAGACTAGTAAACCTGCTGCTGTGTAGTCCTTCATATTCATGAGCTCTGAATAACCCTGCCCCCACAACTCATTGGTTGCTTTTTGTCTATGCACAGCGTACACTGAAAGCTGCCATAAATGGTGTGGGCGGGGCTATACAGAGACCTGTTAGATCTGCTGCAGATAAATCAATGATTTTATCCAAACTTAAGCAAGCAGCTAGGAAAGTGATACATCGCTGGAATCAGGGTCTCTACCATTACATCATGCTGTTTTCAGATGGGGTAACAAAACAGACAGATTCCTGTAACAGCAGAATAACATCATCTACATATTAGTTTAGATTTTTGAGAAGATCCTACAAAGCCTACACCAAGGATCGAATAGGAGTATACAAAAAGTTCACTACTGGGATGGGCATTGTCTCACTCACAGATGTCTATATATTATCAATGCTGTGGAGTGGGACATCAATCAACCTAGAGGAGTGTTTTATTTTACCTGTATTTAGAACAGGAATCATGCTGCACTTTCTCAGCTATTTTCCTCCATTAAGATTGACTTTTGTGATAAGGCACACCACACACATTCTGCTCAGCAGTAGGGATGTAAAAATATAATTTAACGTAACACTACCACAGTGCTCTCACTTTATAGCACCTGCTCTGAAGAGAGGAATAAAGCTGTGCTCTCGGAAGAGTCGCATTATATAGAGAGTCATTTTATAGACAGTTTGGTTATACATGAGCCACAATGGTATAAAGCAGATGGAGATCGCCAGTGTGACACATTTTGAGCATGGCTATATCTATATCTCTGAACAATAAAGAATATTTAGGAGAAATTCTACACTCGTGCTCTAGAATACTAATGTGACTGCAATAATCACTCAAAATGACAGCAGTCAGCAAGTTTACAGACTGATTTCTATGAAGGTTTCCAGTTATGTAGTGTGAAAGCTTAAACTGTGCGAAATTGGCAAACTCTGCAAAACGTAGGAATATTTCTAAGGACGTTAAAAGCAATGAAACGTCTGGAATATTCAGTACAACACTTTCATTATGGTTACATAACTTGTAAAAAGACCTCAGTCCATCATGTCCAACCTTTCTCCACCAATTATACATTTTTCACTAAATTAACTATAACCCACAATGTTATGTGTACCGAGGAAATCAGCCAGCCCTTTTTTTGGTGTCAATGGAATTTGTACGGTACTGAAATATTGAAAGTCTTGATTATCTAATGGGAAGGTAAAAGTAGTGGACATAAAGGGACATAACCTTTAAGGCCCCGTTACACGCAACGATATTGTGAATGATATTGTTGCAACGTCACCTGTTTGGTGAGGTTCCTGCGATGTCGAAACGACAGTCGGCTGATCGTTAATCGTTGCCTAATAGTCTGGGCCATAAATCTATCGTTGGTCTCCCGCTGGGCAGCAGACATTGCTGCCTGTGACAGCGAGAGACCAACGATCAGCGAGCTCCCAGCGCCATACAGCAGACGCTGGGAGCTGGTATCCAGGGTAAACAGCGGGTAACCAAGCGCCGCACGGTTACCATGAATACCAGCGTGCTCGCTGGTCCCGATCGCTGTTGAGTCTGCCTATGTGACAGCTCACCAGCGATCAGCTAACTATGTCCCAGCGATCCCATCCACGTCGGATCGTAGGTGGGATCGCTGGGACATTGAAGCGTGTAACAGGGCCAATAGGAATGGAAAAAAAGGAAATGCGTCACGTTTCAGTCTTTGTTTAATTAATTAGATCTTAAGACATAGATGGTAAATTAGGTTTGGTCTTCTTTCCATGGTAGAGCTATGTATGTTAATATATAAAACCTTTACTGGGGGTGACCACATTGGTGACACCTACTACCTTTCTGTACATTCTATATACTTGGTACAGCAGAGTGTCTGCACTTTATTTAAAATCAATTCATAGAAAACAGCATAAAATATTTAAGCCTTTAAAGTCCTCCAGACACATCCTGACTTTCCCCGGATAGATGATGTCAGGGTGAGAAAAGGAAGTTTAAATATAAACACTCTACCTTTTTATTCAAATTACTGTTCAAAGCCAAAGAGGAATAATAGTTGTTGGCCACATATTTGACCAAGAATTATCTAAGGTTTTAGGGGTCCATATTTATATGTATACATGTGTCAGACTTGTGTGCAAGGACACCATCACTAGCATTGACTTTGGGGTCCCACTGTTCAGTTACATTCATATATTTATAAACCCTCTTTCACAAACTTATATAATAAACTGAACAGTTTGTTAAATGAATAATAAGATTCTACCTTTGTCAACACATAGTGAATCAAGTGCTTTGTGTCAATTATTGCTCTCATGTAGTGGAGAAGGGGGCCCACCCATGCACAGAAGCCCACCAGAAAATTCACCTGTTCCTCTGTGGGCCAGGCAGACCTTATTTGTGTGTATGTGTGTATATATATATATATATATATATAGTGTGTGAAACAAGGGAAAAAGCAGCATATATACCAAATCTCAAAAATAGTCCTCAAGATGAAAGCAGCACACCAAAAGAAATCCAGTCAAAGTACTATTTGTTAGCCCATCTGGCTAGTTGCCCATACAGCGACGTTTCGATCCTGGGAGTTGTGGACCTTTCTCAAGCGGCTGGGGACTATATATATACACACACACACATATATATATATATATATATATATATATATATATATATATATATATCAATTTTGCAAGTCTTTCCACCTACAAAGAATGGAGACATCTATAATTTTTATTGTAAGAGAGACAGGATCTAAAAAAGACCCAGGAAAATAACATTGTATGATTTTCAAGTAATTATTATAAATTTTATTATATGAAATAAGCATTTGATCATCTACCAACCAGCAAGAATTCTGGCTCTCACAGACCTGTCAGTTTTTCTTTAAGAAGACCTCCTACTCTGCACTCATATCCTGTATTAATTTCACCTCTTTGAGCTAATTACCTGTATAAAAGACACCTGTCCACACACTCAATCAATCACACTCCAAGCTCTCCACCATGGCCAAGACCAAAGAGCTGCCTACGGACACCAGGGACAAAACTGTATACCTGCACAAGGATGGAAGTAGTTACAAGACAATAGGCAAGCAGCTTGGTGAGACGGCAACTACTTTTGGCACTATTAGAAAATGGTAGAAACACAAGATGTCTGTCATTCTTCCTTGGTCTGGGGCTCCATGCAAGATCTCGCCTCGTGAGATAAGGATGATTTTGAGAAAGGTGACAAATCAGTCCTGAACAACATGGAAGGGAGGACCTGGTCAATGACCTGAACAGAATTTGGGACCACAGTCTCAAATATTACCGTTAGTAACACACTACACTGTCATGGATTAAAATCTTGCAAGGTCCTTCTGCTCACACCAGCACATCTCCAGGTCCATTTGAAGTTCACCAATTACCATCGGGATGATCCTGAGGAGACATAGGAGAAAGTCATGAGGTCAAATGAGTCCAAAATATAAATTTTTGGTGTCAACTCCACTCGCCGTGTTTGGAGGAAGAAGAAAGATGAGTACAACGACAAGAACACCATCCCATGAACCGTGAAGCATGGTGGACGAAACCTCATACTTTGGGGGTGCCTTTCTGCAAAGGGGACAAGGCAACTGCACCGTATTGAAGAGAGGAAGGATGGGATCATATATCACAAGATTTTGGCCAACAACCTCCTTCCCACAGTAAGAGCATTAAAGAGGGGTTGTGGCTTCCAGCATGACAATGACCCGAAACACACAGCCATGGTAGAAATACGCGAGAAATCCACATGCGTAATTCCCGCGGATTTCCCACGAAAATTTAGCGTTTTGCAAGCGTAATTAGCTTGCAGAATGCTAGCGTTTTCCAAGCGATCTGTAGCATCGCTTAGAAAACTGATTGACAGGTTGGTCACACTCGTCAAGCATAGTGTTTGACAAGTGTGAGCAACTTTTTACTATGAGGCTGCCTATGCAGCATCAATAGTAAAAAGATATAAAGTTTAAAATAATAGCAAAAAAAAATCGTGTTAGTCTCACCTTCCGGCGTCCCACGCAGCGTCCCCAGGCCTCAGCGGTGTTCTCGGCATCTTCCAGTCTCAGCGATGCCTTGCGACAATGACCTTTGATGATGTAGCGGTCTCACGAGACCGCTACGTCATCTAAGGTCATTGTCGCAAGGCATCGCTGGGACCGGAAGATGCCGGGAGCGTGGCGGACAGGGGGAATGCTGCGTGGGACGCCGGAAGGTGAGAATAACACGATTTTTTATTTTAATTCTATTTTTTACAGGGATATGGTACCCAGGGCCTGGATGACAGTCTCCTCTCCTCCAGACCGTGGGTACCATCTGCACATTTTCCGCTTACTTTGCGCATGGTGGCCATAGCCATATGCGGAAAGTAAGCGGAACAATGCATTCCTATGTGTGCGGAATTCCCGCGATTACGCACAAAGAATGAGCCTGCTGCGTATTTTTCCATGATGCGATTCGGCCGCGGAAAAATACGCAGCATTAGCACAGCATGTGCGGAATACCATTGAATACAATGGGTTGCTTATTTTATGCATTTTTGCGGCGAAAAAACGCGGCAAACACGCATAAAATCCACGGGAATTCCGGACGTGTGCACACAGCCTAAAGTCCCAGAGTGGCCTAGCCAGTCTCCAAAGCTGACCCAATAGATAATCTTTGGAAATCTGTATGGAGGAGGGGGTCAAAATCCCTGCTGCAGTGTGTGCAAACTTGGGCAAGAACTACAGGAAACGTCTGACCTTTATAATTGTAAACAAAGGTTTCAGTGCCAAATATTAAGTTCTGTTTTTCTATTGTGTCAAATACTTATTGCATGCAATACAATGCAAATTAATTATATACAAATGTTATTATGTGATTCTATGGATTTTTTAAGAATTTGTATCTCACAGGTGAAGTATAAAAACGATAAATGACAGACAGCTACATTCTTTGTAGGTGGGAAAAATTGCAAAATCGGCAGTGTATCAAATACTTATTTTCCCCACTGTATACGAGAGAATTGTATACATAATATGTTTGAACTGTTCATGTTCTTCTACTTTTACTAATTTTATTTTCCTCATTTATATTTTTCTTTTGTACAGTATCTTGAATATTGAAAGTGTCTAAAACTCAAAATAAATGTAGTGCCAAGCATGTGTAACAATTTTATTGCACAAAATATGCTATTTTGCATAGTGAATTTCCCCAAAATTATTGGCATTCCTGAAAAGCACAAGCCACAAATTTAATAAAACAAACACTTGGCAGGAAAAAAAAATGTACAAGATTGCCATGACGTGATTAGTGGCACTCTTTGTCCAGTTTGAAGCAATAGGACAAAATTAGACTAACCTTTAATTTGCTACAAGTTAGATGACTCACCTGTCCTCACATTTTATATGCAGCTATGACTTTAAGTAGCCTATATTAATGAGCACTTGTTAAAAATAGCAAAGACAAGAGTTATCTGAACAGACCAGAAGCGCTATTATCACCAAGCACAAGCAGTCTAAATGGAACAAGACTATCTCCAAAGACTTTGGTTTCCCCTTCAATAGTTAGTTATCAAGACGTTTTCTACTCAAGGAACAATAAAGAACCCTCTAGGTTGTGGTGTAAAGAGAAAAAATAATGACAGTATGATATATACGAAAACTGCATCAAAATGTGACAAAGAAACTGGATGTAACATCTAACAAACTTCAAGCTGAGGAGTCATGTACAATCAGTAGCAATAGTTTCAACATTTATCATATGTAGCACACTGAACAAAATAGGACAACAAGGGCAAAGGCCAAAGAGGACCCCACTACTCAAGAGCCGAAACAACAGCAACTACACTTTGCTAAAAATTAAATAGACAAACCACATTTTTGGGTTAAAACACTAAAAAAAATAACAAAAACAAACTAATGCTCTTTGCCAATGCATAGCAGAGTTGCATTTATTGATTTCTAAATGAAGCCTATAAAGAAAAGTTCACCCTACCTTCAGTAAAACATGGTGGAGGATCCATGTTGTGTGACTGTAGGATTTTAATGTGTTACAAAAATATTGAAATCAGTGGATTATCAGAGCATTTTAGATCAAAATATGCTCCACAGTAAATGAAAACTAAGTTTGAAAGGAGTCCTACAGCAAAATAAGAAGTTAAGCACACATTTATATGAACCATCCATATATTTGATTCTCTAAATATTTAAAATAAGAGTGCAAATATTGTTGACCATAATTGTATTATCTTTCACTTTGTTGTAAATGGTTTGGCTGATTTAATTTAACCTTGCTATTAAATGTGAATCCCCGCCTGTCATTCTCAATATACTTGTAATGGTTTATTTTGCAGCTGCTTCTTATGCTGTAACTGTTTTTGTCTCTAATGTGGAGGAGCAGAAAGATAAATTACATATTGGTATTTGTTTACATGGGAAACATGGAGACACAGGACACAGATATATAAAATGGCAGCATGTGATGAATGGAAATGATAATGAGGTAAGGCTTAACAAATCTGACCTGCAGTTATATCAAATTACCATTATTTGAGGCAGCTTGTTGCATTTGACACATTGACTTTAACGCCGTCATGACATGCGCCGTAAATGTACTGATCATGTCGTGTCCCTCCCTTTGTTGTGGGCTCCGGCGCTGAGCTCACATCTTTCCTGGCACATGTCAGCTGTTCAAAACAGCTGAAATGTGCCCCTAACAGCCTCAATCCATCCGCGGCTGTTAACCCATTAAATGACAGCGGCATTTAATATGATCATGCCAGAAGCGCATCATTAATTCCACCCATCACATGACAGCGAGTCGCTGATGGGTTGGCATTCCGGGGTCTGCAGGAGACTCCTGTGGTTATCATTGCCGGATTGCAATGATCACGGCCTGTGTGTAGCAGAGGCGATCAGGCAACTGCAGCTTCTAGTCTCCCGTGGAGACTATTGAAGCAAGCAAGAAGTGAAAGTGTTTTTAAAAATATTTCAGAATACAAAAAATATAAAAGTTCACATCACCTCCCATTCACCCATTCAAAATAAAACAATTTATAAAAAAAATACTCATATTTGGTATCGCAGTGTTCAGAATCTCCCGATCTATCAAATGATAAAAAGATCGGAAAACGGCGTAGCAAAAATAAGTAAAAACGCCAGAACTACGTGTTTTTGGTCGCTGCAATATTTCATTAAAATGCAATAATGGGTAATCAAAAAAATTGTATCCACACCAAAATGATATCCTCAAAAACGGTAGTTTGGCACACAAATAAGCCCTCATCCAGTCCCAGATCACAAAAGATGAAGACGCTACTGGTCTTGAAAAATGACACAATTTGTTGTTGTTTTTTTTAACAATTTTTTTTTTTCACCATTTAAATAAAAAAAAAAAACATCTATACATGTTTGGTAACTATGAAAACGTAATGACCTGAAGAATCATAATGGCAGGTCAATTTTAGCATTTGATAACATGGTGAAAAAAAAAAATCTAAAAACAGTTGTGGAATTGCACTTTTTTGCAATTTCACCACACTTGGAAAAAGGGTTGTGGTGTAAAGGGGTTAAAGGGTTTATGCAGGAATATTTTTTCATCATGGACCTCAAAACAGGCAGGCAGTTGCATGTCTGATGAAGGGACCTGAGTAGTATCAAAAGCTTGCAATTTGTTACCATCTTTCCTGTAAGGGCAGAGACACACGTCCGAGAATCGGATGGTAAAACTTGCCCTGGCCGGGACCTCTCCTGACCGGAGCATGACAGCGTGATGGATTACTATGCAGCTGTCAAGTTCAGGTCAGGAGAGGTGCCGGCCAGGGCAAGTTTTACGATCCGATTCTCGGACAAAAAATTAGTGTCTCTGCCCTTAGCCATTAAAAGGTATCAACCACTGAGGACTCTCAAATTTTAATATTTTTCATGGGAGACGCACATTTTACTATTTGAAGTCAGTATGAAGAATAATTTTTATTAGTGACCTGTCCTATATTGATACTTGTCACTGAAGCTTTGTCGCAACCAGTGTTTGTTTTTAGCTTGTATATCACACAAGATTTTCTCAGAGCAGGATGAGAACATCTCATGGTGTGCGACACTGTGAGAGTGGATGTGTGACAAATGCATTACATTCAATTACTTCCATCTATAGGTGGACTTAATTAAAATGTTGTGATGTGAGCGAGACATGCACATGTTCCTCTTGATATTTAGGCCTTCACAATAAACAGACTGCTGTTTCTTCACAGTCATTTACAGCTGTATTAGATGCGGTTGAACTCGGGGAAGTACATCAGGCTGACATTTCAATGAGCAGCAGCAATGGTACGTTTCACTTAATTTTCATGTAAAGTACAAAATAAATTGCCACTATTAAGTATGTCTTTAGGAAATAAAGCTGTTATCTGCGCTGCCGCATTGTTTAAAGAAAAATATCTCTGTTAAAATCTATACAGATTGCAAGCTGTATATCAAAAGGATTCATGTCAAGGAATCTTCAAAGAGCAAGATCTACGTATTTAATGTGGACGAGTAAGTTCCATCTTTAAACATTTAGAGAGTCACCGAAACCTCATATTGTATCAGAAATTTTGAAAATGATGTTTGAAATTATTTAGATAACTTTCCATTCTACGCATCTATGAAAATCACCGCTGCACCGATAGAGAAGAGAGAGGGGCAATTTGAAAGATGGCTTCTTGTCCTGACAGCTGGGTAGTTCTGTGTATGAGTATATGAGTATGTGTGTGTTTCTGTTGGGAGTGTGTTTTTATGTGTGTGTGAGTTTGTAGGAGCATGTGTTCCTATGAGTATGTGTGAGTGTGTGTGTTATTCTGTGTATAAGTGTGTTTGTGTTTGAGTCTGTGTGTGAGTTTCTATGTGTATGAGTATGTGTTTCTATGTGTGTGAGAGATTTTATATGTGTTTCTATGTGTGTGTGTTTTTGTGTGAGTTTCTATGCGTTTATGTATTTCTATGCGTGCTTCTATGTGTGTGCTTGTTTCTATGTATGGGTGTGTTTCTATATGTATGTGTTTCTTTCTATGTGTGTGTGAGTGTTTCTAAGTGTGTATTTTGTATATGTGTTTCTGTGTATGATTATGTGTGTATGTGAGATTTTATGTGTGAGTTTGTGTGTGTGTGTGCGCATTTCTATGTGTATTTTTGTGTATGTGTTTCTGTGTAAGTGTGTGTTTCCATGTGTGTGTGTGTTTCCATGTGTGTGTGTTTGTTTCTGTGTGTGAGTATCTATGAGTGTGTGTGTGCTTTTCTATGTATGTGTGTATTTCTATGTGTATGTGAGTGTTTCTATGAGTGGTTTTGTGTATGTGTTTCTGTGTTTGAGTATGTGTGTGTATGTGAGATTTTATGTGTGAGTGTTTCTTTGTGTGTGTTTCTTATGTGTGTTTGTTTCTATGTGTGTGTGTATTTCTATGTGTGTGTTTTTCTGTATGTGTGTGTTTCTATTTCTATATGTATGTGTGTTCCTATGTATGTGTGTGTTTCTATATATGCGTGTTTGTTTCTGTGTGTGTGTGTGCGTTTTTATGTGTATTTTTGTGTATGTTTCTGTGTGTGTGTTTCTATGTGAGTGTTTTTATGTGTGTGTTTCTGTGTGGTTTTGTGCATGTGTTTCTGTGTGTGAGTATGTGTTTCTATGTGTGTGTATGTGAGATTTTGTGTGAGTGTTTCTATGTGTGTGTTTGTGAGTTACTATGTGTGTGCATTTCTATGTATGTGTGTGTTTTTCTGTGTGTGTATTTCTATGTGTGTATGTTTGTTTTTCTATGTGTGTGTTTCTATATGTGTGTGTAGTTCTATGTGTGTGAGTGTTTCTAAGTGTGTATTTTGTGTATGTGTTTCTGTGTATGAGTATGTGTGTGTATGTGAGATTTTATGTGTGTGAGTTTCTATGTGTGTGTGCATTTCTATGTGTATTTTTGTGCATGTGTTTCTGTGTATGTGTGCATGTGTTTCTGTGTGTGTGTTTCCATGTGTGTGTGTTTGTTTCGGTGTGTGATTTTCTATGTGAGAGTTTCTATGAGTGTGTGTGCTTTTCTATGTATGTGTGTATTTCTATGTGTATGTGTGTGTTTCTATGAGTGGTTTTGTGTATGTGTTTCTGTGTATGAGTATGTGTGTGAGTGTTTCTATGTGTGAGTTTCTATACGTGTGTATTTCGATGTATGTTTTTCTATGTGTGTGTGTTTCTGTGTGTGTTTCTATTTCTATGTGTATGTGTGTGTTTCTGTGTGCTTGTTTCTGTGTGAGTTTCTATTTGTGTGTGCATTTTTATGTGTATTTTTGTGTATGTGTTTCTGTGTGTGTGTGTTTCTATGTGAGTGTTTCTATGTGTGTTTCTGTGTGGTTTTGTGCATGTGTTTCTGTGTATGAGTATGTGTATTTCTATGTGTGTGTATATGACATTTTGTGTGAGTGTTTCTTTGTGTGTGTGTTTGTGAGTTACTATGTGTGCATTTCTATGTATGTGTGTGTTTTTCTGTGTGTTTTTCTATGTGTATGTTTGTGTTTTTCTATGTGTGTGTTTCTTTGTGTGTTTCTGTGTGTGAGTGTGGATTTATGGTGCCATGTAAAGGGCAGAAGTACGTGCAATATGTGTAAACACACATCAGTCTCTAACCTTGTGTGCACATTTTGATGCGTTTCTGCAGCGTTTTTGGACACGAGGAATTGCATCAAATCCGCAGTGTAATACAATACCAATGACAGTCAATGGGAATTTGAGAATTGCTGTGCATATGCTGCAGAAAAATCCGCACGGATTTGCAGCGTTTTATTTTCTGCAGCATGTCAATTCTTTGTGCGGAAAACCAGTGTTTCTGCACCCATTGACTATACATTGAGCATGGCAAATCCGCACATCAAAAAACGTATGACAATCCGCAAGAAATCCGAATCAATTCCGCATGAAATCCGCAAGCATTTTGACCAGCCTTTTTCTGCCAAGAGATGCAGATTTTGTGCTAAATATTCCACAGGCCAATCCGCAACATGTGGACATACCCTAAGGCTATGTTCACATATTGCGTTTGTAATTCGTCTTTGTCTGTGGGCAAAACCTGCTCTCATGGCAGTAAAGAAGCTGCTTGCAAAAATTATTGTCTCTTGTGCATGCTGATAAAGTTTAGTGCCCCACCCAAAAAAACCATGATGCAACGTCCTCAAAGTTTTTGCTTCAAAAACACAGCAAAACCTTATACCTGTGTTTTTTGCAGCATTTTTGCAGTTACACATGGCTTTCTATAGGTGAAAAATGATAAAAGAAGTGACAAGCTGCAATTTGCAAAAACGCAGCAGTCTTCCAAATCAGTCAGGGAAAAAAAAACAAGGTGTGTGCATGATATTTCTGAAATCTCATAGTTTTTGCTGGTACTGTAAAACGCAGCTTAAAATTTTCGTTAAAAAAATGCAGCAAGAACTCAATGTGTCAAAATAGCCTTAACGTATTTTTATGGCAGTCATTAACTCCTTACCTACAATGGAAGTAATATTCCGTCCATGTGACCCTGGACCTAATTCCCATGGACAGAATATTACGTCATAGCGATCAGCGGAGCCCACGTGGTGAGCGCCACTGATCGCGACCGGGTGTCAGCTGATTATCACAGCTGACACCCGGCACAATGTGTCAGGGGCGGTCACTGACCGCCCCCGACACGTTAACTCCTTGCACACCGCAATCAAACACGATCGCGGTGTATTGGGGGTTAAAGGGAAACATCGGCAGGGAGGGGGCTCCCGCCGTGCTTCCCTGAGCCCCCCACAGCAGCACAATGTGCAGCGCTGCTGCGGGGGTCTCTATCCCTGCAGGTCCCCGGAATAAAGATGGCGACGGGGACCTTCAGGGGCCTGCAGGGAGCCGGCTTCCTCAGTCCCTGCAAAGCGCAGGCACGAGGAAGCCAAGTACACTGCCTGTGACAGATTGCTGATCTGTCACAGTGATCTGTGATGTGACAGATCAGCGATCTGTCACGACAGTTATGTCCCCCCTGGGACAATGTAATAAAGTTAAAAAAAAAAGTGTAAAAATAATTTAAAAAAAAAAACGCTAAATAAATAAAAAAATATTCCCTAATAAATTCATTTTTTGGAAATAAAAAAAAAAAAAACAGTAAAAGTACACATATTTGGTATCGCCACGTCCGTAACGACACGCCCTATAAAACTGTCCCATTAGTTAACCCCTTTAGCGAAGCCCTTAAAAAATAAAAAAGAAGCAAAAAATATTGATTTATTATGATACCGCCGAACAAAAAGTGCAATAACGCGCGATCAAAAAGACGCATATAAATATCCATGGTACCGCTGAAAACATCATGTTGTCCCACAAAAAACGAGCTGCCATACAGCATCATCAGCAAAAAAATAAAAAAGTTATAGCGCGCAGAATAAAGCGATGCAAAAATAATTATTTTTTATATAAAAATGTTTTCATTGCATAAAAGCGCCAAAACATAAAAAAGAGACATAAATGAGGTATCGCTGTAACCATACTGACCCGAAGAATAAAACTGCTTTATCAGTTTTATCGCAGGTGGAACGGTGTAAACGCACCCCCCAAAAGAATTTCATGAAACGCTGGTTTTTGTTCATTCTGCGTCCCAAAAATCAGAATAAAAAGCGAACAAAAGATGCCACGTGCCCAAAAATGATACTAATAAAAACGCCAACTCGTCCCGCAAAAAATAAGACCTCACATGACTCAGTGGGTCAAAATATGGAAAAATTATAGCTCTCAATATGTGGTGATGCAAAAACTATTTTTGCAATAAAAAGTGTCTTTTAGCGTGCGACAGCTGCCAAACATAAAAACCGCCATAAATAGTAAATCAAACCTCCCATTATCACCCCCTTAGTTAGGGAAAAATAGTAAAATTAAAAGAAAATGTATTTATTTCCATTTTCCCATTAGGGTTAGGGCTGAGATTAGGGTTAGGGGTGTGTTTGGGTTAGGGTTGGAGTTAGAATTGGGGGTTTCCACTGTTTGTGCACATCAGGGGCTCTCCAAATGCAAAATGGCGTCAGATCTCAATTCCAGCCAATTCTGCGTTGAAAAAGTCAAATGGTGCTCCTTCCCTTCCAAGCTCTGCCATGCGCCCAAACAGTGTTTTACCCCCACATATGGGGTATCAGCCTACTCAAGACAAATTGCAAAACAACTTTTGGGGTCCAATTTCTCCTGTTACTCTTAGGAAAATAAAAAATTGGGGGCAAAAATATCATTTTTGTGGAAAAAAAAGATT
Source organism: Dendrobates tinctorius (assembly GCF_039654945.1). Classification (NCBI taxonomy): domain Eukaryota; kingdom Metazoa; phylum Chordata; class Amphibia; order Anura; family Dendrobatidae; genus Dendrobates; species Dendrobates tinctorius. The sequence goes on along the minus strand of NW_027361750.1, from coordinate 24,753,971 downwards.
TTTTTATTTTCACGCCCGGGCGTTAATAAACTTCTTTGAAGCACTTGGGGGTTCAAAGTGCTCACCACACATCTAGATAAGTTCCGTGGCGGGTCTAGTTTCCAAAATGGGGTCACTTGTGGGGAGTTTCAATAGTTTAGGTACATCAGGGGCTCTCCAAACGCACATGACACCCGCAGACCATTCCATCAAAGTCTGCATTCCAAAACGTCACTTCTTCCCATCCGAGCCCCGACGTGTACCCATACAGTAGTTTTCTCCCACATATGGGGTATCAACGTACTCAGGACAAATTGGACAACAACTTTTGGGGTCCAATTTCTCCTGGTACCCTTGGGAAAATAAAAAAATGGGGACTAAAAGATCATGTTTGTGGAAAAAATACGATTTTTTTTTATTTTCAGCCCGGGAGTTATAAACTTCTGTGAAGCACTGGGGGGTTCAAAGTTCTCACCACACATCTAGATAAGTTCTTTGGGAGGTCTAGTTTCCAAAATGGTGTCATTTGTGGGGGGTTTCCACTGTTTAGGTACATCAGGGGCTTTCCAAACGCGACATGGTGCCCGATCTCAATTCCAGCCAAAAACGTCAAATGGCACTGCTTCCCTTCCAAGCTCTGCCATGCTCCCAAATAGTGGTTTACCCCCACATGTGGAGTATCAGCGTACTCAGGACAAATTGCACAATAACTTTTAGTGTCCTGTTACCCTTGGAAAAATAAGAATTGAGGGTGAAAAGATCATTTTTGTGGAAAAAATATGATTTTTTAATTGTACGGCTGTACGTTATAAACTTCTGTGAAGCCCTTGGGGATTCAAAGTTCTCACCACATATCTAGATAAGTTCCTTGGGGGGTCTAGTTTCCAAAATGGGGTCACTTGTGGGGAGTTTCCACTGTTTAGGTACATCAGAGGCTCTCCAAACGTGACATGGCGTCCGATCTGAATTCCAGCCAATTTTGCATTGAAAAAGTCAAACTGCACTCCTTCCCTTCTGAGCTGTGCCATGAGCCGAAACAGTGGTCCGCCCACATATGAGGTATCAGCGTACTCAGGACAAACTGCACAATAACCTTTGCCTCCAACTTCTCCTGTTACCCTTGGTGAAATAAAAAAAATTGAACCTAAAGTATTATTTTGTGAAAAAAGTTAAATGTTCATTTTTTTTTTTTTAAATATTCAAAAAAATTCCTGTGACGCACCTGAAGGGTTAATAAACTTCTTGAGTGTGGTTTTGAGCACCTTAAGGGGTGCAGGTTTTAGAATGGTGTCACTTTTGTGTATTTTCTATCATATAGACCCCTCAAAGTGGCTTCAAATATGATGTGGTCCGTAAAAATAAAATGGTGTTGCAAAAATGAGAAATCGCTGGTCAACTTTTAACCCTTATAACTTCCTAACAAAAAAAAATTTTAGTTCCAAAATTGTGCTGATGTAAAGTAAACATGTGGGAAATGTTACTTATTAAGTTTTTTGTGTGCCCTCTGTGATTTAAGGGCATAAAAATTCAAAGTTGGAAAATTGTGAAATTTTAAAAATTTTCGCCAAATTTCCGTTTTTTTCACAAATAAATGCAAGTTATATGAATGAAATTTTACCACTAACATAAAGTAAAACATGTCAAGAGAAAATGTCAGAATCACCGGGATCCATGGAAGCGTTTCAGAGTTATTACCTCATAAAGGGACAGTGGTCAGAATTGTAAAAATTGGCCCGGGAGTTAACGTGCAAACCACCCTTGGTAGTGAAGGGGTTAAGGGACCTTAATCCTTAGCGCCGCTCTTTCACAGCAGCGAGGATTAAGTGCATAAGCTCCCCAGAGGCAAAAATCCGGATGACAGCTGCATGTGAGAGATAACACCTTGCGGCATTGTTCCTGACCGTTTTTTAAATGAATTGGGGCCAATTAACCCCTAAAATGCCGCTGTCAATAACGACAGCAGCACATAAGTGGTTAAAAGGGAGTTAAAGACCCCCTTTAACACCATTGGCCCCAGTGATCGTAATCGCAGGTGCCGATAGTTCTCATTGCACCCCAAGGTCATCTGATGACCCCAGGGTACGGTGACATGTTAGATCCAACTATAAACCATTTCGAACAGGCTGTGTCAGTGAGACAGTGACAGGTCTCAGGCACTGCAGTACACGAGTACTGCAATGCATGAGATCAACTATCAAAGTGTCCCACTGAGGTTCTAAGTGAAAAAGTGAAAAAAAGTAAAATAAAATACGAAAAACGTAAAAAAACCCACAAAAGTGCACAAAAATCACGAAAAGCCGATTCATCACAAATTGGTATCACAGCTTCCACAATGGCCTTGAACTATGAAACGGTCACGTTATTTATTTTGTATGGCAAACACCATAAAAAAAAAAATAAAACATGTCAAAAAAAGGGCTTTTTCATCATACTGACCCACAAAAAAGTGAATTAAAAGGGATCAAAAAGTCATATGTAAAAAAAAAAAATGGTAGAAATGAAAATTCCAAACTGTCCTGCAAAAGAAAGCCCAAATATGGCTCATTTTGGAAAAAATAAAAAGTTGCAGTTCTCAGAACATGGCAATGCAAAAACTTTTTTATTTGTGTAAAATATTGTTTTTAGTGTGACAAAGCATAAAAAAAAATATAAATCTGGTGTAGCTATAATTGGTCTTAATCACTTTTACTACATGGTGAGCCGTGCAAAGAGAAAAAATATAAAGACATTAACTGAATTGCTGGTTTTTGTTCATTGTGTCTGAAAAATCGGAATAAAAAATATCAAACAATGTTATATATCCCAAAATGGTATAAAAAATATCTGCAACCCTTCACACAAAAAATAAGCCCTTAGGGCTCATACTCACTTGCCAGAGACTCGCATGAAAACCCGGCACTGGGACTGGAGCGTGCGGCTGCATAGAAATACACGTAGCCTCACGCTCCGGTCCAAGTGCCAGTGGCAGTGCCAGGTTTTCATGCTAGTGTGGCGCCCCTGAGGCTCAGTCGCCACAGAGGTACTGCACCTTCTCCTAAGGTGTAGTGCTCCACCAACTAGGTAAGTTGGGAACTCCTTTCCACACTCCAACACCTGCATCCCACACACAGGATAGTTCAGTAGGTCCACATAGCAGCTCCAGGCTGGGGGTAGCAGATCACCCTTCGTGGAACCCTGCTTCGTAACACGAGATGTGCTGGGAGGTGGGTGGAGTTAGTATAAAAGAAGGGGAAGGATAGGGATTGACAGGTCAGTCTCACCGGCGGGTGAGGGAGAGAGAAGTGAGTCTGTCAGGAGGACAGAGGAGGAAGACAGTCAGTCAGGAGAGTCTGAGGACTGGTCTGAAGAGAGAGAGAAGGAGAGCGACGTAGAACTGCAACCTAAGCTTCCATAAGAGAGAGAAAGAACAGTGCGGAACGAAGGAGTAGGAGAACAGAGAGGAGTTGTGGGTTGGAAGAGGAACCCTGCCTATAGGTTCTCAGCGCAAGGCCGGGGCCTGGTCCCCGATGTTGTATGGACACTTATGGTTCTGCAGCAGACACCGGTGGAGTAGTTGGCTGTAAATGCACTACTCCCATCCAAGACTTGGGACACAACAGCATCTGAATAGAGAGCCGGGACTCAGGAGAAGGGAGTCCCCGAAGTAGGCTACAGCTGTCTGTCATACAAGTAAAGACTAGGAACACCTAGAGAGAGGCATTCCAGGGTAACTAAGTACTGGAATGCTTCGCCCCAAAAGGCGCATTGGCGGAGTCGTTCAGGAAAGGCACATGTTGGAGGAGTGTTGGAGAGGAGAAGCCTGACTTGCCCGGGAGGTTGATTGAGTCTCTACCCCGGAGGACACAGCACGGAGGCAGGCACCAGTGGGTACCACAAACTGTGAGTAAAGCTTTGAAACTGCAAGCCCTGGTGTCCTCCATTCTTTCGCCGCTAACACCTTCAGCACTGCTACATCTGGGTACCAGCATCTGTACCTTTCTGGGCCTCTCCTCATCCATTGCACCTACACTGCCCTGGGACTACAGCTCCACCTGTGGGGAGCTACACCATCTTTGCTGCACCACACCATCAGTCCCAGTGGATCTGCATGCAGCGTTGGCTCAACATCTTACTTGCCAAACACCATGGGTGGCGTCACGAACTATCCATATAAACTATATTACAAACATCACCGCCATTGATATTGGGCGCTGCTGTGACCCATCTCCCCTGACACCGGCCCGGTACCGAGTACCCCACGGCCCTGGGTGGAGCGGGGGGCGACCCACTAGAGACCCTCGCAAGTGAGTATGAACCCTTATATAGATAAAGTCATTTAATCACTTTTACCACACGCGAAAGAATAAAAATAAGAACTATTCTTGTACTGCTGTCCATATGTTCAGTCCACATTTATCCTGCACTCTCCACACAGCATTTATGTCGGGGTTTCCGCATAAATTCCAAAAATTGCCATTCAGATGAAACCCCCGACTCACTGTAATGAGGCAGATGGAGTGTCTCATCATTTCAGACTTTTTTTTTACTGCACAAGTGTGGGCAACCACAGATCTGTGCACATCTAATAAGATGGATACCAATGGAACACACGCTAAACGAAGTCCACATTGTCTCCGTCTGCCTCATTTTGTGATTGGTTCCGTTCGGGGTTTTTATCTGAATTGCATTTTTATGGGTTTTACACGGAAACCCCGATGTAAGTGCTCAGCGTAAGACACAAAAATGTAATCCCAGCCTTATACTAAAAAGCTATAAAAAAATATTATGTACCCCAAAATATGACCAATAAAAGCTCTAACTCAGCCCTCACTCAGGCTAGCCGTCAGGTGTCATGATCACTTCAACCCATTTCCGACATTCACTGTACATGTACGGCGTAAGTCAGGAGCAAGTGTATGATGTTAGCTCACAGGCTAAGACCGCACTATACCCGGCAGATAACTCATAAGTTATCTGCTGGGTAAAATGCGGGCTCAGTCCAGTTGTAGGTGTTGTCCAGGTTTTTGCTAAAAGTCTCTCATCGTCAAATTGCTTGTACTGCTTCATCAGAGTTCTATGTGACTGCAGACCTCTGAATCCTCACAGCGTGCAACACGTGCTGTAAGGATTTTCCACTGTTGACTTTGAGGGTGTGTGCACACGCTGCGGATTGATCCGCGCGGATTTTGCAAAATCCGCAGGTAAATCTGCAGGTCAAAAGACCTGCGGTTTATCTGCAGATTAGCCTGTGGTTTTGCCCTGCGGTTTAACACCTCTATAATGGAGGAGATGATAAACCACAGCGGAATCCGCAGAAAGAATTGAAATGTCAATTCTTTCTGCGGATTAGAAACCGCAGCAAATCCGCGCGGAAAAATCCGCACCGTCTGCACTGCGGTTTCCATTTCCCATAGGATATTATGGTACTGTACACCGCAGCAGAAACTGCTGCGGATCCGCAGGGCCAAAACCGCTGCGAATCCGCAGCAGAATCCACAGCGTGTGGACACACCCCGAGAGTGAGAGGTCATGTGACCACAAGTATGTGAATTCTATCTTTCCAGCCACATTCCAACTAGATGTGTTTTGAGCAATACTTCGCACATCTCGTCTAAATGTGGCCAAAAGTATGAAAATCGCCTACTTGTGGTGACATGACTGCTCACTCTCACCATCAACAGTGGAGAGTCCTTACAGCAGGTGATGAATGCTGTGAGGATTCAGAAGTCTGCAGTGACAGAGTGTCTGCACACTTTTAGTAAATTACTGGACAACCCCTTTAACAATGTACCGGTGTAGGGGTGCGTCATTCTAAGCTCCTATCGGCTGCCCTGTGATGTGCAGGAAGCCCTGGGTCAGTTGAAGACCCCCATACATGTTATCACAGAGCTCTGTTGAAGCTCAGCTGCGTCTTGGCTTCAAAATGGACCTTTGCTATATAGAGCAATACTGAGGTATTACAGTATATTGCACAAGTGATCACACAATCACAGGTTCAATGAGAACATAGTAGTGCTTGGCCAAACAGTCTTATATGCCAGCTGTCTAATGTTTTTGGGGGAATTTTACCCCATAAATTTTACCAAGCTTGAACGACATCCCCTATTACAGGGTAGGGAAAAATTTGCCGATTGTTGGATGTCCTCCCACTGAGGTTCCCACTGATCCTGAAAATAGCGCTCTGAAGAGACCTGTGTGAATGGAGATGAGCTTGAGCATATGCAACTGCACTCCATCAGTTTCCAATAGCAGTGTAGGAGATCAGCGAGTTCTGCAATAGCCTCTTTCTAGCACTTCCAGTAAGGATAAATGGAGTGGAGGTGCGCATGGTCAACCTTTGCACCCTTCTAACAGGGCCCTACAAAACCCTACAAGATCAATGAAGACCCCCCAGCATTTGGAAAGATATTCCCTATTCTGCGGATAGGTAAACTTGGTACAACACCTTTCATACTTTCTGAGTTACAATAAACACCATCACTCCAGCTGAATATAGCATAGGCCCCCATGCACATTAGATGGTAGTTGGCCGAGCGATGCTTTCACCAAACAGCCATCTCATCCAACTCTCCCATAAATAAAGCCACCAGTTAACATGATCTCTGGGAGAACAATAAGTCAGTAACTCCCCAAAGAAGGAGGGCTACCTGAAGCAGTCTACCTAAAAAAAAACTCTGTGTGTGCAAAACCTTATATTCACCATCTCAGCAAACAGTATCACACTTGAAATTTGAGTTAACACCAAGCTATTATTCATATGAAAAGTCTGCATTGTGCATGCACTCACCCATAAATGTACACTTTACATACTTATCAAAGGGGGGTTTGTCCAGCACCTAGATATTGCTGACGTATCCTGATCATTTGGATAAATCATCCATATCAGAAGGTTTGGAGGTCTGACACCCCATGTTCAGCTGTACGCAGGTCTCTATGCGGCCAGAAGTGAAGCAGATCACAGATCCATACACGGTGTAGGGTTCCTGTCATGTACAAAGTTGCAGCTCATGTATTCTAAGTATGGGGTCGCCAATGAAAATTGTTCCACAGGGCACCATTCAGCCTAAGGCTAGCCCTGCATCTGTTCAATACTTTCTCCCTGTGTTATTTTTCATTATTACACATAACTTAATCTATGGACAACTATGCTTTGATTTCTTTGCTTGTGCAGAGTGGATAGGTTATTATCGACATCTGGTGAAAATTTCATGCCAATAGCAACGTTAGAAAAATTGGTGATGTGTTCAATACTTTTTTCACCCGCTGTATTTACATTCATATTAGTGGGATATTTAAGCATCTATGATGTATACACAATTAGCTTGTTTTTATTTGCATTGTTAAAATAAAATTAGCCTTGTAATCCTCCTTAATAGTAAAATCAGTAATTAGAATAGGCTCTGAGTACCTAGCACTTTATAATTGTTTGTTTTTATAACCCTCTCTTTTGGATTTGATAATGTGCCTAGGAACTTTTCAATTGAGAGCGAAAAAACAGAGACAAGAAAACAAGTTTGTATTTCTCAAGTTGTCCATGACCAGGCAGAAGAAATTGGTAATGACTTATTACTGACCTCCAGTCATGTAGGAACTGTCGAAGAACATATGGAGACACTTAAGATTCTCATATACACGGGGGATATAAGTGGAGGAGGCACCGATGCCAATGTTTTCATCGTTTTATTTTCTGATAATGGAAATTCATTTGGACCTGTCCAACTAAAACAACCACTGGGAGATATCAAACCCTTTCAAAACGGGAAGGTAAGAGAAAAAATGTTCTACATAAAAATGTTGTGTTTTTCTTTTAGGCTTATGGGAGATACATACACTAAGAACACAGTCATGTAGGGCTTTAGATCATGTTCTTGTGGAGAGAAAATGCACATTACCATCATCTCTAATTTTCCACTAGAGTTGAGCGAATTTGTTCGGATTCGGTTCCGAATACGATCAGAATCGAATTTTGTTTTTGCAATATTCGTCGAACACAGCCGAACGTCATTAGAGTCGATGGGAGTAGTAATTACCGAATATGTTCGGAACCGATCATAAGGCAAACATTCGGCATGAATAGTGTTTGAATATGGCTCAAATATGTCAAAATCAGATTTGGGGACAAAATCCGAACAAATTCGCTCATCTCTATTTACCACTACCTGTCTAATCAAAGGATTAAGGTTCATATCTCTACAATTCCAGATATCTATTTGGGAATTACAGTACTTCCCGACTTTGTACTGACCCCTTTGACCTTGATAATGTCCTCCTCTAGTAACTCTTGAAACTAGCAGAGCTGACCTGGGTCTCATAGCTGCTCTACTATCCCGGGCAGACATATGGTGATCGTGTGATGTTTCTGTTCACTACACTACATAAAGCAACAATCATTGAGCACTAGGTAATAGGACAAAAAATGGTGAGAAATTTTCCCCAGCTCTCCATGACAGCTGTCAATCCAACATGTTCCACTAGATAACAGGAGCTTCAATTCTGCACCACAAATTTACAATGATGCGGGATTTAAGCCCATTAGTGACCAAGCTCCATAATTTACAGCTTTTGGTCATTATCAAATTAAATAATTTAGTAGCTAATTCTTAAATAGGAGCATCACTCTAAGGTTTAAATTATTAATACCATTCATGTACTGTCCTGGTCACACTTACGGTAAATCCCAAGTGTTATTCCTCCATTCCTCCAAGCAAATCATTGGTTTTTAATTCAATCCCCCACGCCCTAGATCCTAGGTGTTCAACGTTTTGTATGTTTACCCTGGATAGTGCTCAGTATGCCTATAGAGTTTATTTGCCATGTCCCATGCTAAATTTACATGGACAGTTAATCAACGTGGTAGTTTATCAACTACTAGTTCCATCAATTTATCATGTGAGACTCGGCCATATATTTCAATTAGTGTGCAAAAAAAACTTACACAATCCATATGGCCTCTATGTTTAATTTACCCATTTTAAAAATGATGTAGGAAACTGCATTTGGCCTTGTATTATTTTTTTTATTTGCAGACGTAAAAAAAATGGATGGCAAACATGGTCATATGGATGATACACATGGGCCACTATATGGATCAAAAAAACTTCTGGGTTATTGGACAAGAAACAGATAATTTTTCACATGCACATAAATTCGGCTGGTTTCACATGACCATACTAAAACTCAGGCTGTGTCTGCAGTTCCGTGTGCCTGTCAACATAGCGTACGAGCCAGAGAGCTGCCTCCTACTGACATCCACAAGCCTGGTTCGGAATACAGACCAGAGTACTGCGTGATGTCACTTGTTCACACAAACCATTGTTCTTTATGAAAAATTGCTTGTGTGCATCAACAGATTATTATTGGATCGGTGTGCTGTCCATTGAACAGATGAATAACACACTGACAATATACTGTATACTCATCTGAACAAGTTCTTATCCTGTGCTTTAAATAGATATTGCAAATGTGTGATAATATTCTTGTAGATAATGTAATGTAATTAATTTTAGCAAGGGTTGTTGCTAGAGTTGAGCGAAACAGGTCGGCCAGATTCATAAGTCATCGACTTATGGCAAAGTCGGGTTTCGCCGACCGAAACCCGACCACAGCGTGAAGTCGGCCATGCAGTCGGCAAAACGAGCGCCAAAGTCGGATTTCCCAGAATGCTTGCATGTGACTTTTTTCAGCCACTGAGCAAGGACGTACACTGTGGGCAATGAGATGACATGTGCAGCATCCGGGGAGAGAGAGAGAGTTTTTGCGCACTTTAGAAAAACGGTCCGGCATGTAGGCGTGTTTACTGTCCTCCACTCCCTGCCGACTTTGCTTCCCCATTGACTTGCATTGAGTTTCGTGTTTCAATCGGACCTTCGACTTTTCCCAATAGTCGGCCGATTTCGTTCCACTCGACTTTTGAGAAAGTCAGATTTCATGAAACCCGACTCAACCATAAAAAAGGCAAAGTCGCTCATCTCTAGTCGTTGCCATGCATAAAAATATTGAGAAATTCTGTACTAGAAACAATTAATGCAATTAAAGTTATTGACAATAAAACAGCTTCTCATTGCTAACATTTAGAGTTGTCTATACAACCCACTCTTCCTGCAAGTTAGGGAAACTTGTGGAAGTGTTTTGGCAACATCAGTCTTCAGGAGCATACAGTTCTCTAGCAAGCAGGAGGCAGGGGATTGATGATTGACAGTGGTATTGTCCCACATTTGGCCTGAACTTTGAGTCCTTCGATGTTGCAAGTAGAGGCAGTGTTGTCTATGCAGCATCAGAGGAGTATAGCGATATTGATGCTGGCTGGATTGAGTGGAGATTTCAAGCTCAGTAGAATAACGCTTATAATGACTGCACTCCTTACTTAGGAGACCGGATAGACCGCAGCAGTGTCATTGGCAGTAGTGCTGGACTACCGGCCAGGACCGGCAGGCGAGGGGAGATCAGGAAAGTCGCATCAAGGCAAAATTGTCATGCAATGGGGTAGTCGGAGATCAAGGTGGGGTCAATAACAAGAGATATACTAATACAGCAGGATATACAACAGAACCAGAAGCAAAGCTATAACTGTCTGCTGAGGGCTATAATAGCAAGGAATCCTGCCCCTGGCCCCAGCAGATAACTAACTGAAGTTGACCACTGAAGTGCCAGAACAAAACAGAAAAATGCAAAGGACACAATTAAGCAGGGCTAGGTAGTAGCTGAGCAACGCTTGCTCTGCCCATCTACAATCACGGCCATAACGCTGTGCCACCTAGTGGACGTGGCAGGAGCGTGTTCATACACAGATGTTACAAGCAATATCCGGGAAACTGGGCAATAAGTAAACAATTAAGATACAATTCCTTCCGTTCCTGCAAATATGATTATTAAAAAAAAGAAAGTCAATGTAATGTTTTATTTGTACTGTAGGTTGATGTTTAACAAGTGAGATTTGCAGCTGAAAAGTTTAAGTTAAGCCCAAACTTGCATATGAAAATAACAATTTTGCACACTTAAAGAGGATAGATAGTACAAATTAGTCTTTTAGAATTTTTGAAAGCATAAACTGTGCATTAAAAGTAGGAATATCTACGAGCTTTACAGCAAATGGTATCACACTGCGACCAGATCTTTTACTCCAACCAGATTTTTTCTTTAGTTGTATCATCCTGACTTTACAAGCCAGACTGTGCAGACGTAGACAACATATTCTGGCCGGGATTTCCTAGACTGTACTCGCGAGTCGCTAATTAGAGTCTAGTATTTTGAGCGGATATAGCAAACACATGAAGCTTAATAGAGAAATCACACACAGGGAAATAATTTGTATCTGCATTTTGTTACTTTCTCCCCATTCAGAATATTTTGCATTTATAGTTCACAGTTGGTAAAATTTATTTGCCCATTAAAAGTACTTGATCCCTCTCAATAATTATTTCTGCTAGCATGCATTAGGAAATTGAAGATAGAATAAATGCGATTATATGAGGACAATCACTGACGTTTGCCTCTTGCTGCTCTGCGTTTTGTTCTCATTGACACGTTTTCATGAAATAAAGTGGCTCATGGAAATAATGTTTCAAGATTACTGATTTTCTTTGTTATTCATAGATTTTTTTGATAATTATCAGACTGTAATTGCTCTATATTATTTTTGTATTGCTGCCACAGCTGCAATCTTTGGAACAGATGAGCAAATCTTTTGAAATTCGAATTTTCCATATTTGTCGCTTTTTTTTTTTTTTTTTTTTTTAAAATGATCATTTCACAGTAAATCAAGTAAATGCGAATCACAATCTTTGAATAGATTCCAATTGCCCATAAAAGACATGTGCAAAACGCTGATGTGTCCTAGGACTGTATTTAACCCCTGTCAACCACTTTATTGCTAACAGAGCCTTAGTACTGTCCCAGTGACCTCAATATACATGACTATTGATAAATGCTGGATGATAACCAATGCTAACTAATAGTCTATTTTATAACATACAGCATTGATAGTCCCAATCATTAGAAAGTATATCACAGGGCTTGTCAGGTGTAAGCATGGCACTTCAAAGCTGCAGGTAGGTGCCGAACCCCAGACAAGGACTTCTTACTCTATGTCTGTGTTACTGCTCAGGTTCAGCAGCCTAATAAAGCTTGTTGAATGGCTGCAGCACAGCCAATCAACTACCTTTAAGGCTGTGGGCACTTCCGGCCCCATCACAGCTATGCCAAGTAATAGCATTTCCTTTGTGTATTGTAACAACACAAAAAAAAAACAGAGAAAAAGGGGCAAATTGAGCATAATTTCACAGAAAACACCAAAAATGAGCCAGACAAAATTATTGTTGGCACCCTCAGCTTAATATTTGTTTGCACACCATTTGGAATAAATAACTGCAATCATTTGCTTCCTATAACCATCATCAAGTTTCTTACACCTCTCAACTGGAATTTTTGACCACTCTACTTTTGAAGTCTGTTCCATGTCTCTCATATTTGAAGGTGCCTTCTCCCAAAAGCAATTTTAAGATCTCTCTATAGGTGTTCAATGGGATTTAGATCCGGACTACTTGCTGGACAAGCATAGTGTCATGTCCGCCATGTCTGTCATGTCTGCCCTGTCTGTTTTCTCTCAAGAACTCCTGGAGCGATGTGCATGCGCATATCTTGTCTGCTATCCTGCTCGTTCCCTAGAGCAGTGTGCACACTCACCTCATGTCTGAGCTGCAGGATGCCTGCGTTTCTGCTCTGTCTTCTGTGATCTTCTTGTCATGTCTAGAATCTCTGATCAGGTGTCCCTGTCTGGATCCTGCACTGTCTGGTTCTGCAATCATCTCGTCATGTCTGGAACGCTGATTATGTGACCTTTCCTAGGATCCTGCACTGTCTGGTTTGGTAATCATCTCGTCATGTCTAGAACTCTGATCATGTGACCTGTCTAGGTTTCAGCACTGATTCTGCAGTCTCGTCATGTCTGGAACTCCGATCATGTGACTACGCTTTGTTATCCTGTGGATCTGAACCCGGAAGTGCTCCCCTGGTCCTGACCTGGAAGAGGAGGTGCTATGCCCTATATCAGGCCGCCCCTGCCTATGCTCAGGGCCTGAGTATTGTGTTGTGTCCCTGCATAGCTGCTTGGTCTGTGGGGCGCTCCCTCTATTCTGTGCCCTTGCACTCTGCTCTGTCCTGCATCTCTGCAGACGCTCCGTGCTTCTATTCCGTCTCTGGTCTTGTGTCTTGTCTAGTGTTTGTCCTTTGTGCCATGTTTTGTTCCTGCTCTGCTTTGCCTTGTAGTCCTTGTTTGCTCTGACTCTCTTCCGTGTTTCTTTCCATGTTTCCTGTCTCACTCTGCTTTGTGGCTTCAGGTACCCTGCCTCTGTCTCTGGCGTGTCCTTACACGTGCAGGCCTCCGTCTCTGTACCCTTCCCTGACGTGTCCTTACACGTGCAGGTCTCCGTCTCTGTACCCTGCCCTGACGTGTCTCCGTACACGTGCAGGCCTTCGTCTCTGTCCCTGTCGAGTCTCTACACGTGCAGGCCTCCGCTCTCAACCTCTCCCTGGCGTGTCTCTACACGTGCAGGCCTCGCTCTGTACCCTGTCTAGTCCCAAGGTCCTTCATTGGCCCGGCTCTGGGCTTCGGCCTACGCTCCGCAGCTAGACTGTGCCTGTCCCTGGCATGCTCTCCGCATGTGCAGGTCTCTGCCTCGTTCTTTGTCTTGTCCCTGTTGTTTCGTGCGCTCTTGCACATTTCGTACTAGGCTTTTCCATGCTGTCTCGCATGTGGCTCTGTCCTGTACCCTTTGCCTAGCCCTGCCTTGTGGCTCCGTGCCTCCATGCACATGCCTGGTCACCTGTGCCCCAGCCATGCCCCGTCCAGTGCTATAGTGGTCTGGTTGCGTGGCCCCGCAGCAGTGCCGCCTCTATTCGTGCCCGCTTGCAACTGCCATCGTCGGTACCACCTGCCGTTGCTCCCAGCCGTGGTCTCTGTGCTTCCTTGCACTCATGCTGGTTCTCGCACTGTGCCTTTTCGTGCTACTCTTGCACAAAGCCTTTGTCTCTTTTGCTCTTCTCTGACCCCTAGTTCACCTGCCGGATTCCATAACCTGCCGACCGCTGCCAGAGGTCTGGACCTAGATGACTGCAACCTCATGTCCGGAGCTGATGTCCATAGCCAGATACCTGGACCCCGTCGGTCGATGCCAGCATTTGGATTCCGATGCCACCGTACTCTGTGCCTCTCCCTGGCATACCCCTTGGCATGCGCAGGCCACCGTCCTGTGAACCTGACCCGTCCCTGGCATGCCCCTTGGCATGCGCAGGCAACCGTCCTGTGAACCTGACCTGTCCCTGGCATGCCCCTTGGCATGCGCAGGTCTCTGTTCTGTGAACCTGATCCTGGCGTGTCCGTTGACACGCACCATGTCACTAACTCTATCTTGTTTCCTTGCATGGAACCCTGGCTGACTTCTGGATGTCCGGATCCTGCCGATCATCCTCTGAGCTACAGACCCTGATTGATCGTGGACTGTTGTCCGGAGTCCGATGTCCGCATACCATCTGCACGTTCCATGCTTGGACCTCGGCGTGCCATTGCACGCACCCTGTTCCACGAACTCTGTGTGTTCACGTTTGCTCCTGTTGCACCCTGAAGAGTTCCTCAAGTCTTGGACCTCGGTGTGCTCTTGCACGCACCTTGCCTTATGCTCTGTGTGTCCACGTTTTGCACCTGTTGTACCTGAAGTCTTCCTTAATGAAGTTTCTTTGAATTAATGACTCATCTTGCCTTGTCTTGTTTCCCTGAGCCGGCCGTCTGGTCCAGCTGCCGTGGTGGCTCACCCCCTTGGTCTTGCCCCTGACACTCCCTGTATAGGGGGTGGTTCTCATTAGGTCAGCTCGCCCTAGGTGGGTGGGTGCCACGGCCCAGAGGGTCCACTCTTTCTAAGAAGAACGACTCAGCGTAAGCTGACACTCGTTACACATAGCTTTTCGATACACCAAAAATGCAATTGAGTGTCATGCTCAGCAGTATGATCGAGGGGCCCTTTGGTTCATTTCCTGCACCTCGCAGCGATGTTTGATCATTATGGCCAAAGTCATCAACCTATATATGAGGTCAATATATGCAAGCTCGCAACCCGCATCAACAGTCCTCATACTTGCGAGTCTTATCACTAAAATTAAAAGCAAAGCCGCAAAAATAATAAAAACTCCTCCAAAAATTCAAGAATGAGCACAGCAAAAAGGGCAGCAGTGTTTATCTGTCCAGGTCTCCGAACTAATGCGCTATCATGCAGCAAACCCATGTAGTAAAGATGGCGGCAACACAGGTACATAGAAGTGGTGAGACAACCACTCAAAAACTACCAACTCATGGAAGGGGGTGACTGCTTGTGTGAGAATTAAGTTGGCACACAAGCACCTGCTTCATTGACACACAATCAGGGATATCTGACAGTTTGTCTGGAGTATTTGTCTAACGTCGGGATCACACTACCATGTGTGATGCGAGAAACTCGCACGAGTCTCTCGCATCAACACCCGGTACTGCTGCCGACACTCAGACCAGAGGTGCAGCTGCATGTATTTCTTTGCAGCCTCAGCTCCGGTCCTGAGTGCTGGCGGTAGCGCCGGGTGTTGATGCGAGAGACTAGTGCGAGTTTCTCGCATCACACACAGTTGTGTGATCCCGGCCTAATGCTTTGGGGCTTTCTCTTCCAATCTCTGATGCTGAGCTGTGAACCCCGAGGTCATCTCTCTAGGTTGTAAAACCCTAAAATGGCTCATGCTTTCTCTGCATTAGCTTTTATTGTACTGTAGTTCTGATAATCCCTCTTGATTGGCTATGCTATGCCATGTAATGTTATAGCTGTAAGGGGGAAGCCTCACTTTGCCACGCTTGAGGTCATATGGGCCTTCTCTGGCTTGTTCAATTTTCTGCAATCTGTAAGATGGCAAGATTCATAAGCATGAAATCACAAATTGTTTTACCATAGTTTAACATTTACTGAAATTCAAAATGAATTTGATTTGCATTGAATTGATTTGCTAATCGCTAAGAACAGGTGGAAAATAGAAAAGACTTCATAAAATAGCATGTAATAGAAAATAGAGAGTGTTTAGATCTGGCAAGCACAGCTAATAGGTATCGGGGTTCTACTTGTTAGAACACTAACATCTTTTAAAGGGAACCGTCACCAATTTTGTCATAAATCAGCTAAAATGTTCACCTTATTCGGTGCCTGTGCTGCATTATAAAAATGGTTATATAACCCCCCGACTCCATCCAAAAACCTTTTGAAGTTCTCATGCGCTGGTTATATAACTAGATGACTCACCCTGTATACCCCCAAAAAATGTTAAAGTTCTCTCGTGCTGTATGCTAATCCTGTCAGTCTGGTCCGATGGGCATCCAGTCTGTGCTCTCTATCCCTTCTCCCGCTTGCTGCTCATCGTCCTCCTGCCTTGATTGACATGGCTGATGCCTCATGCATTATTCACATTGTCAGGCAAAATGTTACTACTGTGCAGAGAAATCACGCCTTTCGCCTGCGCATTATGTTTTGTCCTACTGCGCACATGTGCACTTATGTTTTTGGCTATGCCCACAGTAGGGCAGGCGTGAGCTGTGAATTCTCTGCACGGGCACGAGATTATATCTGGCAATGTGGATGATGCAGGAGATGTCGTCCATGTCAATCAAGGCAGTCGGATGGTGAGCAGCAGCTAGGAGGATTAATACAGAGCACAGAATGGACACTCATTGAACCGGACCGCTGCATTATATGACATTATATGAATACTGTGAATTAACACATCAAAGCTCAGATATTTACAGTCTAGATTGTAAATCTATCATGACTTTCTGATTGTTGCACATCACATATTTTACATTTTCTGTAAACAGGTTGATACATTTATAATCACTGCAAAGAATCTAGGAAGAATCTCACAGATTGAAATAAGCCATGATGGAAAAGGATTAGGTGAGTTTTCTTTGTGTTCTAATGCATATACCGAATGATTACATTGTAAAATATGCGACCACTCGTATCATCACCATATCAATATAGTACTGGTCAGAAGTTTGGACACACCTGTTCACCTGTTGTACTTACTGGAACATTGCAGATTCTGACTGAAGGTACCAAGCCACAAAGCAACAGATAAGGAAACGAGTCGTGAAATAAACCAGAATATGTGTTAAACCTTGGATTCCCTTCACTCTAATGAATTCTTTATAATGTCAACATTTTCTAGACCAACTTTATCTCATTGTCCCCTGGAATAGCTTTCCAACATTCTTGAGTGAGTTTACATCAGGTACGGAGAACTTGTTGGATGCTTTACCTTTACTATGCAATCCAAGTCTTCCCAAACTATCATCATGTCATCTGACGCTGCAATCCATCCTTCTTCTTAGTCACATAACCCTTACAAGTACAAACCAAATGGGATTGCAAGTTGGGTAAGTGTGCCTTGAATTTGGAATTAGTATTGTGAGGAAAGAGGGAGACACAAGCGCAATATAGGGTCTTATCCCACAAATAAAGTAAGCGGTTTGACGAAAAACTGCTCACCTGGTAGTAGGTATTTAAAGCATGCATAGATAAGGGCTGCCACAGATCCACAAGTCGGTCACCGACTATCTGAAACAGAACTCTGCAAAGGAATACGTGGATTTCGTCCGCGCTGCCCAAATGATGAAATTCCAGAAGGGTATTAAAGTTTGACAGTGGTTTATTTATTAGATTTCTGTGTGTACTTAATTCACCACCTATGTATGCTTCATGTGGTATTTCCTGAATAGGTTGCAAAAACCTTGAAACGCGTAGAATAAACCACTGTCTAACTTTAATAACCTTCTGGAATTTCATCATTTGGGCAGCGCGGCCGAAAACCACGTATTCCTTTGCAGAGTTTTGAATTTGGAATAAATCACCAAAATTGCCCCAGTAAAGCACTCCCATACTAAACACACCTCCCCCTCCATGCTGCACAGTGGGCAGTAAACAAGTAGAAACCATTGGTTCACTTTTTCTGACATGGCGGTTGGTACCAAAAATCTAAAAATTTTAAGTCATCATACCACAGTATAGATTTCAAATGATCTAATGTCCAGTCTTAGAGTTGATTGTGCCAAACAAATCTCTTCAATTTGTTTGTGGCCCTTGGCAGTGTTTGGCACAATGATGGACTGTTATTTCTATTTACTTAGTTGAGTGGTTCTCGCCATATTCTGGCTTAGAACAGTTGAGGAATAGGGCTCACACTGTAGGAAACTGAAACTATTTACCAACACTGACTCTGAAAAACAAACCTGATAGTCACAAACCTGATAGTTTCTGAAAGTTGGCGAGTCCACAAATGAACTCTTGGGAAAAAATGGAAACGGTCATGTGTAGGCATCAGGATTCCAAATCGTATTTTATTAATACCAATGCATTTCTGCCCCGGACCTGTGCCCTTCCCATGGTATAAAAACAAATATGCAGTGTGCAGGGTACAACAACTTGAGGCTTTAAATAGGAAAAGTTTTTGTATCTTACACAATTGGTTTTTATACCTTGAAAAAGGTGCCGATCCGGCACAGAAATGCGTTGGTATTAATAAACTATTTTGAATATCAAGGGTCTTCATTCCTCCAGTGCAGCCCAGCTTAGCATGTCAGTTTACACTTTTGCCATTATACATCGGGGGGGGGGCACAGCACCATGGGGCAGCAGCAGCGACTTTCCATGCTTTTATAGGTGTTGTGCTTAAATACAAGACCTTCAGGTGAGTGCTACCATCGCTTATACTTATCTTTTACAAACAGCAGTGCCCTATTCTGTGTGCACATCTGTCCATCTGCAGAGCTTCAGAAATGAATTTTTGGCATTGGAGAATACCAAAACGAAGGAATAACATTTTCATCAAAGTAAAAGAGGGTTAATTTCAGGAAGTTAAGGTTCAACACAAATTCTGGTTTGCTTCACACGTGTTTCTAAAAGCCTTGTTTCCATATATGTTTCTGATTTTGCTGCTTTCAGTCAGAATCTGGAAATTCTAATAAAAACAAGGAAAACCATTGCATAAACCAGTGTACCCAAAATTTGGTCTTGGACTGTACAGTATGTATTTGAATAGTGTTAGTTAGTGTATGTTTCCACATTCAGGATTACATTAGGATTTGCTGCGGATTGGACGCTGCATACAGCTTCAGTGTTAAATCCGCAGCATCCAGATGTTACAGCATAGTGGAAGGGATTTTATGAAATCCCATCTCCATTATGCGTACAAAGACGCAGGTGACACACCCGAAATTACGGACATGTGGCGCATCTTTCCAGATCGCAGCATGTCCATTTATCTTGCAGAGACGCTCCATCTCCGCAATATAAATAACCCAGTCTATGGATAGGATGCGGCGATTCCGCATGTGTTCAATGAGCACATGCGGTATCACCGCGCGTACAACAGGGGGCAGCGCTTTGGGTGGAGCGGGGTTTCCGCTGCTTCCAAAGCGCTGTGTACGCAGCGTGGAAACGTACCCTTAGGGTTATGGTTTATTCACAATCATCATTAGGAAAGGCCAGGTGCTGCAAATTTCCCAGCTTTATAAAAACCCAGCCTCCTCTAGCCTTGTGCCAAAAAACGCAGCCATGGGTTCATCTAAGCAGCTTTCCAGCACTCTGAAAATGTAAATGATGGAGGCCCACAAAGCAGGAGAAGATAGAAGAAGATAGCAAAGCATTTTCATGTTGCCATTCATATTTAATATATCATATTAAACAAAAAGGAGAGAGCCCCATATTAGATCCCTCTCTAATTTCACAGCCATCTGGTAATTCTGCATTGTACTCAGCCACAACACTGTCAGAATTATACCATCTTGATTTGGAATACTTTGCAAACCAACTCTGAGTCTATGGCCTTAATTCTTTATTAGAACTTCAGATTTCAGTGCAAGAAGTTGCGAAATCAGTAAGAGACAGGAAAGAGCCCACCAAATTCAAGAATCGCGTTAGCCATTTCGATGAATTTGACGCAAAAATGGCAATTAATACCACAACACAAAAAAGGAAAATAACTCAAACTATGAATTGGGATGTAAATATATCAATAGTAACAGCAGTCTCAATAACAGCTAGGAGTAAAAAAAAAAGTGCACCATCCAAAATGCGTCAAAGATCGTACGTGCATTTTTGATGTTTTCATGTTGCGTGAGGCTTAATAAAGGATAGAGGTTTGAAACAGACAACATTTTTTTCTTAACTTGGAGCAAATACAGATTGGTAGAAATGTAAAATCTAAAGAGAAGTATTCCATGAATGGCAGAATAACCTAATGTGAACTCATCTTCTGGCAGAAAAGGGTAGAACTCATTGTAACTTCCTACATTATTTACGCTCAGTGTCACAAAAGGTGAACTGCACATTCAGAGACTCCAGCTAATCCTAGACAAATGGGCGAGCTTAGAAGGGAAATCATTTTCCTAATAAGCTTTAAGGTAGAGATCCCTCAGGCGCAGCCAGTTGGACGCAGCGAAGCGAGCAAAGCTATTTACTGGGACAGAAAATTATCTGCAATCAAAGAAAGCATTGCCAGCAATAATCGAGTACCTGTTAATTCTGTTAATCAGTAAAATAGCACAAAGTTATACAACACACAAAAACTAAGGAAAACAATACTTCTATAGATATCTGATTGCTTTTGTTATTATTATTTGTTATTCTTTGTATTAACTTTCAGTACTGGATCCTCATTTACTTTAGTTGTATTACTTGTGTATTGAAATATTTGCAAATTCACATTCAGTTTCCAAAATGTAACATTATACATTTTAATCCAGGTGTATTGTAGGCATCACTGCACACAAATGCTTAAAATATTGATTTATGGGTAAGTTCACACCGGTTTTTGAGCGAGATCGCTCCAGAAAAAGCGCTCAGAGATGCTTAAAAGAATCTTATTATTCATATCTAAGGAAAATCAACTTGGCGTTTATACGGTCAGTCTCTTGAGTGTCTCTTATATGCTTCAAGTTTTCAAAAACACGCGGTGGGAGAAAAGAAGTGGATGTCACTTCTTTGAAGCGTCTGATGGAATATGCTACAGACTAGTCAATAACCAATCAAAGACCTGCAAAAAATGCTTTAGAAACTCTTCAAAAGCTTTAGGAAACTTTCTCCAAAAACAACGTAAGGGTATGTGCACACCGAGTCTTTTTGCTAACATTTTATAACGGAAAATGAGCAGAGAGTTCAAGTTCTCGAGTTTTGCATTTTTTTAGGAGGACTTGGAAAATTTCCTCTGTGTCTGCTCCAAAAACGCTACAAAAAAAACTGAGTTCTTATTCCTCAAAGATGGAAGTTTCTGGGTTTTTTTCAAGTGGAAACTACATTAAGAGACACTCCTATTATGGGGAATATTTTTGTGGATTTTTTCATTTCTTGAACTGCGTTTTACTGAAGAAGTGGTTTTATAGAGTTTTCTTAAGCATTTGGAGGAGCTGCTTCAACAAAGTAAAATGCACTTTCTTTTGTTCCACCAGCCCTTTTCGAAAACCTAAAGCAGAAATAAAACACGCAAAACCCATAATATATGAACCACAAACTGGTTTCACAATAGAATTAACAGGAAGGACTTTTCAAGTGTTGTCAAGCGATTTTTTTTTAGGCAATTTTTAAAGATGACCTGCTCGAAAAACCTCCATTTGCACATATTTTATAAGATAACTAATGAAGGACATTTTATCAATTACCTTGTAACTTTCATTTAAAGGGATTTTCCTACGAACTACAGGTTATTTTAATTAATCGATCTTGGAATAATAATAATTTCCACAATTGGATGTGTTTAAATAAAATGTTCCTGTGCTGGGATAATCTTATAAATGTGCCCCTGCTGTGTACTGTGTAATGGCTGTGTCTGACCGTACAGGAACATGGTCTGGTCATACCACATCTCCTGGGCTGGGGAGGAAGGAAAAGAGTGTACAGACATTAAAACACGGGATGACAGCTGATTCTTTTTGTGAAGTAAAACATTTCACTGCCTGTTTTTTAAACAATGTTTTACCTCACAGAAAGAATAATTTGTGATCCAGTGCTGTAATGTCTCTATAGTCTTTTCCTTCCTCCCCTCCCCAGGAGATGTGGTATGATCAGACCATGTTCCTGTATGGTCAGACACGGCCATTACACAGTACACAGCAGGGGCACATTTATAAGATTATCTCAGCACAGGAACATTTTGTTTAAACATGTCCAATTGTGGAACTTATTATTATTCCAAGATCTATTGATTACAAATAACTTTTGTGTGTGAGAAAAACCCTTTAAGTAGGACTGTTTAGGCAAATACATGAGTTTAATTACATATCATTTTGCTGAGCAGGTAATGGTTGGTTCCTGGAAAAGGTGGAGATTGTAACAGAATCTACAAACGAAACAGCACTGTTTTCTTGCAACAGGTAAATCATAATCCATTCCCTGTTTATGTATCTTGTTTTCTTATATTGAATATTAAGGGTATGTGCACATGTTGCGTATTTATGTGTGGATTTTTCCACGCGGAATCCGCAGAATCCGCAGGTCAAAATGACTGCGTTTTACCTGCGGATTTACTGCGGATTTCGCCTGCGTTTTTACACGATTTCGCCTGCGATTCCTATAATGGAATAGGTGTAAAAACGCTGAGGAATCCGCACAAAGAATTGACATGCTGCAGAAAATAAACCGCTGCTTTTCTGCATCATGTGCACAGCGGTTTCTGATTTCCATAGGATAACATGGCACTGTACATTCCTTGGAAAACTGCTGCAGATCCGCAGGGCCAAATCCGCTGTGGATCCGCAGACGAATCCGCAATGTGTGCACACACCCTTAGAAGTGTACAGTCTAATAACAGCCAAAGCAGACTATGCATTTATAAAGCAATACACAATACAAAAAAAGTGGTTTACAGGAACTATTTCAAGTGTATTCTTTAGTTAATCAATTTTATGACTTGCAAAATACCATAAAGTAAAAAGATGAATGGAAGATCTCTTAAAATATGATGAAGCAGTATTATAATTGTACAGTGCCAGGAGCAGATTAGTGGCGGTGGAGCGTCTATGACTAGTGGGTGTGTCCAGATGTTTTCAACTAGTCACACTAGTGTCTTATCCCCCTGATGATGCTGGGATGGATACTTAATAAGCAATAGTCATGTACCGGCTGTCCATCATCACATAGGTTCCCATGTTAGAAGAAATAAAAGTAGACGTTTAACATAACATAGTATTTTAGCAAAAATAAAACTTATCAATCAGCCAAAATTTTTATATTAACCTAGCCTTTTTTACTGGATGTTATGAAATTGTATTGAATTGCTAAAAGCCATTTGTATAACTTAGGGTGGTTTCACATTAGCGCTTTTTAAGCGCACGCACGGCCGGGGGTAGCTCCGCCCCCGAGCCGGCTCTCTGCCCGGCGTGCCCGCCCCTTGCTTGTATCGCCGCCTCCTAGCGCACAGCGGCGCCTGCGATCGGCGCACCCTATCTTTAGCATAGGGTGCGCAGGCCGTGCGCTAGTTGCGCTTTGACCTGCGCTGCGCACTTTTGACGGTGCGCCGTGCGCGCCAAAATCAAACTTTTCGGATTTTGGCGCGCACGGCGCACCGTCAAAAGTGCGCAGCGCAGGTCAAAGCGCAACTAGCGCACGGCCTGCGCACCCTATGCTAAAGATAGGGTGCGCCGATCGCAGGCACCGCTGTGCGCTAGGAGGCGGCGATACAAGCAAGGGGCGGGCACGCCGGGCAGAGAGCCGGCTCGGGGGCGGAGCTACCCCCGGCCGTGCGTGCGCTTAAAAAGCGCTAATGTGAAACCACCCTTACAATTCAAGAAGAGTTACGTGTAAACACCTTTAGGTAGTTTAGCAAAGCTTTAGGCTTCTTTTTCACTTGCCGTGTTTTTTGCGGCCCGTTTTTGCAGCCCTTTTTTGCCTGCAAAATCTTCTCGGATCGCCGTTTTTCTGGTTTGGAATAGGTTTTGAAGAGTAGGGGAAAAAAAAATTAAATTTTATAATAAAATTTAAAAAAAAATATGGCGTTCCGCAAATACTGTCTTCACGGTGTACCGCAAAATCAACACACTGGGCAAGTTTCAGTTGCTTTTGTGGCCCCATTGATTTCAATGGGGGCCATGTTCATAAGCTGTGAAAAATATCGAGCACATGAGGTAGGGGTTGAAACACAAATCAGCAGTGTGTCACTTATCAAGCTATGTGCTGTTTACTTACACTGAAGGTTTTAGCACTGGGACATAATAATAATAATAATAATTTTATTTCTATAGCGCCGAGATTTTCCGCAGTACTTTACATTTTAGAGGGAACTTGTACAGACAATAGACAATACAGCATAACAATAGACACATAGATCAAAATAAATACCAAAAGGAATGAGGGCCCTGCTCGAAGCTTACTGTCATGATCAAGATTGGATATGACAGGTTTTGAATAAGTAACCTTTTTTTTTCCTTTGAGCTGGTTGCTTGGAGTTGGTTTTGCCCCCGGTGGCCATTAGGGTTATTACACAGTGGTGTCTTTTGTTCTAGTTTGCCCCCGGTGGTGGTGAGTGTTATTGCACCGGAATCTCTAACAGGTGTGAGACTCTGGCTCCTAACTATAAAGGTGTGTCAGGTGTTCTCACTCACTGTTGGTGATATTGGTGTTTTCCAACCATCCTTGGTGAAGAAAGGAGCTAGAGAGAGTTCCTGGCAGCTCAGTCAGGATCCTGGAGTGGCAGCTATGGTGTCAGCAAGGAGTTCTGGCAAAGCTTGGTGGAGTGACAGCTAATGTGTCAGCGAGGAGTTCTTGTAAAGCATGGTGGAGTGGCAGCTATGGTGTCAGCAAAGAGTTCTTGCAAAGCTTGGTGGAGTGGCAGCTATGGTGTCAGCAAGGAGTTCTTGCAAAGCTTGGTGGAGTGGCAGCTATGGTGAAAGCTGCATTCAGATGCTGGATTCTGTTGCTGGAAGAGAGCTGCACTCAGATGCTGGACTCTGTTGCTGGAAAGCTGCATTCAGATGCTGGACTCTGTTGCTGGAAAGCTGCATTCAGATGCTGGACTCTGTTGCTGGAAAGCTGCATTCAGATGCGGGACTCTGTTGCTGGAAAGCTGCATTCAGATGCGGGACTCTGTTGCTGGAAAGCTGCATTCAGATGCGGGACTCTGTTGCTGGAAAGCTGCATTCAGATGCGGGACTCTGTTGCTGGAAAGCTGCATTCAGATGCGGGACTCTGTTGCTGGAAAGCTGCATTCAGATGCGGGACTCTGTTGCTGGAAAGCTGCATTCAGATGCGGGACTCTGTTGCTGGAAAGCTGCATTCAGATGCGGGACTCTGTTGCTGGAAAGCTGCATTCAGATGCGGGACTCTGTTGCTGGAAAGCTGCATTCAGATGCGGGACTCTGTTGCTGGAAAGCTGCATTCAGATGCGGGACTCTGTTGCTGGAAAGCTGCATTCAGATGCGGGACTCTGTTGCTGGAAAGCTGCATTCAGATGCGGGACTCTGTTGCTGGAAAGCTGCATTCAGATGCGGGACTCTGTTGCTGGAAAGCTGCATTCAGATGCGGGACTCTGTTGCTGGAAAGCTGCACTCAGGTGTTGGATTCGGTTGGAGGGAAAGATGCACTCAGGTGTCGGACTCTGTGGCTTGGAGCATTAGCAACAGAGCAAAGCTAAGTGGTGTTTCCCTGTTTGTCACTTTCCTCAATGTGTGTTTTAGTGCAGTGGTAGGATTAGTTTCTGCACCGTCCACTTCACTAGTAAGGGATTGGTTCAGGGCGAGCTAGGGATTTCAGGTATCCTGATCAGCGCCCGGTGCGGAACCGGCCTAGGGATCATTAGGAGTGTAGAGACACTGACTCAGGGGAGTGCAGGAGGTCTCCACGTCCCCGTTCCCTATTGCAGGGCCACCATTGTAATTGTTTTCCTGGTTTTCCCCTTTATTCTGAAATTCGCCCTGCTGGAGGCGGTGTATCCAGACATATGTGTACTACTGAAAGTCGCCTGCTGGAGGCGGTGTATCCGGCTGCACATTCTATTATTTAAATTCGCCCTGCTGGAGGCGGTGTATCCAGGGTCACACGTGTCGTATAAATTCGCCCTGGTGGAGGCGGTGTGTCCAGTCACACGTGACCATGACACTTACAATCTATGATGAAAAAGGGAAGGCATGGAAGGTGGATGGTAACAATTGCTTTCATTGTTCAGACCAGTAAAAGTGTAAGAATCGGGTGTTCATGTAATGCTGCATGATCCGGTTATCAGCCTAATTATGTAACTGTACAGACACAGAGTGCTATTAAATGCATAAAGCATGTGAGAACATGATGCGAGGAACCTGGTTATGGTAAAAGATTTTGAATGGGCAACACAGGGATAGTTAGGTTAATGCATTGAGGCGGTAGGCCAGTCTGAACAAATGCGTTTTTAGGGCATGCATAAAACAGTGGGGATTAATCGGATTAACCTGGTTAGTGCATTCCAAAGAATTGGTGCAGTATGTGAAAAGTCTTGGAGTGGGAGGTTCTGATTATTGAGGATGTTACCCTCAGGTCATTAGCAGAACGGAGGTCACGGGTAGGGTGGTAGACTGAGACGAGGGAGGAGATGTAGGGTGGTGCTGAGCCACAGAGTGCTTTGTGGGTGATGGTAATAAGTTTGTACTGGATTCTGGAGTGGATGGGTAACCAGTGTAATGACTGGCACAAGGTAGATGCATCGTTGTAACGATTGGTGAGTAATATGATCCTGGCTGCAGCAATCAAGACAGATTGGAGACAGGAGAGTTTGGTAAGAGGGAGAGGATAGGGAGACCGATTAGTAGAGAGTTACAATAGTCCAGACATTATCATTGCTGTGTCAAGCTGGTACACGCATACCAGTCCAACACCGCCCCCCTCCTGTGATAGTCAGCTCACTGTCAATAGACAATGTGCCCAGAGAGTCTGTTTTGAGTGGAGTTAGCTTTCTCAGCTCTGATGCATCCTACTTCTAAAAACTCTGATTGTGCCTGAACTGCTACACTCAGTAATCTAAGTTGGATTCAGGGTCTCTTTCTCCACACCATGGTGCTCTCAGATGAGATAGCAAAGATTTCCTTTAAGTTATGTCTCTGCTACTCAAGATCAAGTATCAGCAGCATATTTACTTAGTAAAGACAGTCACTTACTTCATCTTACATTTTCCATGAACTTATGTATTTGCAAAGTCCCAAACTAAATTATGTTAAATTGTTTAAATACAGGTGGCAGGTCCACTTTACTCCCTTTCTGAAAAATGATGTGCTGTGCGTTGTTGGTGCATTTTTCCTGCACGGAATTGGCCCAAAAACTATAGGGAATCCTTATGCCAGCCAATTCAATGAGAATCCTGAAGTGCTGTGCACATGATCAGTAATTTTCCTTTCTGGATTAGTGCTGTTTTTAAACATATACAGGAAAGCTGACAACATTCACTAAGTATGGACACAAGCTCCCAATCTAAGGAACCCACTTGGAAAGGCAACAGCAATCAAAATAATGGAGAATAGCGTCCAGTCAAGGTGAAAAAATTAAAGATGCTTTATTACGCCATGGATACGTTTCGACCTGTTATAGGTCTTTGTCAAGTACTTGACAGAGACCTATATACAGTTGTGGCCAAAAGTATTGACACCCCTGCAATTCTGTCAGATAATACTCAGTTTCTTCCTGAAAATGATTGCAAACACAAATTCTTTGGTATTAGTATCTTCATTTAATTTGTCTTAAATGAAAAAACACAAAAAGAATTGTCCTAAAGCCAAATTGGATATAATTCCACACCAAACATAAAAAAAGAGGGTGGACAAAAGTATTGGCACTGTTCAAAAAATCATGTGATGCTTCTCAAATTTGTGTAATTAACAGCACCTGTAAATTACCTGTGGCACCTAACAGGTGTTGGCAATAACTAAATCACACTTGCAGCCACTTGACATGGATTAAAGTTGACTCAACCTCTGTCCTGTGTCCTTGTGTGTACCACATTGAGCATGGAGAAAAGAAAGAAGACCAAAGAGCTGTCTGAGGACTTGAGAAACCAAATTGTGAGGAAGCATGAGGAATCTCAAGGCTACAAGTCCATCTCCAAAGAACTGAATGTTCCTGTGTCTACCGTGCGCAGTGTCATCAAGAAGTTTAAAGCCCATGGCACTGTGGCTAACCTCCCTAGATGTGGACGGAAAAGAAAAATTGA
Source organism: Dendrobates tinctorius (assembly GCF_039654945.1). Taxonomy (NCBI): domain Eukaryota; kingdom Metazoa; phylum Chordata; class Amphibia; order Anura; family Dendrobatidae; genus Dendrobates; species Dendrobates tinctorius. The sequence goes on along the minus strand of NW_027361750.1, from coordinate 24,725,798 downwards.
CAAGAGATTTCAATGCAAGATTGTGCAGATGTTGGATAAAGAACCTCGACTAACATCCAAACAAGTTCAAGCTGCCCTGCAGTCCGAGGTACCACAGTGTCAACCCGTACTTTCCGTCGGCGTCTGAATAAAAAGGGACTGTATGGTAGGAGACCCAGGAAGACCCCAATTCTTACCCCGAGACACAAAAAAGCCAGGCTGGAGTTTGCCAAAACTTACCTGAAAAAGCCTAAAACATTTTGGAAGAATGTTCTCTGGTCAGATGAGACAAAAGTAGAGCTTTTTGGGCAAAGGCATCAACATAGAATTTACAGGAGAAAAAAAAGAGGCATTCAAAGAAAACAACACGGTCCCTACAGTCAAACATGGCGGAGGTTCCCTGATGTTTTGGGGTTGCTTTGCTGCCTCTGTGTCATGGCGGACGCTATTCACACCACAGCGTCCGGCAGGCAGAGGTAGTTCCACCTCCGTCCACTATAGCCTCAGTGGCGCCGGCTTGATTTTCTCAGGCTATCGGGGGTTAATCTAGCTGGAGATCAGGTTGGATGTTTGGTCATGCCCACGGTCTTTAAATAGTCATGCTGGCCTATGGGCGTCGCCGATTATAGCTCGTGTTTCATGCCAAGTGGTTCCGGTCTGGAGTGGAGGTGCTGGAGAGAGAGAGATTCGTATCTGGTGGCGTATGATCCGTTGTTACCTTTTCACCTTCCCATATTTGTGTTTTGTTGTGCCCTGTTCACATTACTGTATAGTCCTGTGTGTATGCGGCGCGGTGCAGTTTAAGTTCTCCCTGTCTGTCACTTTTGTGTGGGGCTTTGGTGGTTTGTCTCCTCACTGGGTGGAGGGTGGAGGGTTAAGCTTAGGGCTGAGCAGGAGATAAGGAAAGGTTGGAGGCTCAGGCATTTGCACCATCAGCAAAAACCCTGGGTTGAGGGTCAGACAGGGTTTCCCCTAGTTAAAGGGACACCACAGGGGCCCCGGGTATTTCAGCCTTAGTTGACCTAAGCCCCGTGTGACATTATAATCGGCCTACATTTTTCAGGAGTCCATGGATCCCATGGATTCCATAACCCGCCAGTTGGCGGCGCTGTCCTTACAGGTCTCCGAGTTGAAAGGGGCAGTTCAGCAGCAGGGCCTGGTAGTAGCGAAGGTGCAAACGGCATCTGCAGGTAACGGTGCAGAGCCGAAGATCCCGCTGCCAGAACGATTCTCAGGGGAACGCAGCAAATTTGTCATATTTCGGGAGGCCTGCAAGTTATACTTCCGCATGCGCCCTATCTCCTCAGGTAATGAGGCTCAGCGGGTGGGTCTGGTGTTATCATTACTGAGTGGTGACCCCCAAGCATGGGAATTTTCCTTACCAGCTGACTCTGCTACATTTCATTCTGTCGATAATGTTTTTTCTGCACTCGGGCTCATTTATGATGATCCTGACAGATTGGCTCTAGCGGAATCTAAAATCCGCGCCCTCCGCCAGGGGGAGCGCTTGGCAGAGGACTATTGTTCGGAATTTCGCCGTTGGGCAGTAGACACACAGTGGAACGACCCAGCGCTGCGGAGTCAGTTTATTCATGGGGTTTCAGAAAGAGTTAAACAGGCCCTCCTGATGTATGAGACTCCTGCATCGTTGGAGTCTGCCATGAGTTTGGTTATACGTATTGATCGCCGTTTGCGTCAGGGGGCACAGGAGACGCTACCCTTGGGGGAAAGCAGAGGTGCAAGTGTGGTTGCTGCAGGTGAGCCCACTGAACCTATGCAAATTGCGGGGGTGTCACAGGTTAAGCGTCGCATTCCTGGGTTCAGGAAGCCCGGAGCATGTTTTTACTGTGGTAAAAGAAATCATTATGTTAACGTTTGTCCTGTGCTACCGAAGAAGGTCACACCGGCGGAAAACTGTTAAGCTCAGAGGGTATGGAGGAGGCCCAACTGAGCGTATGCATATCCTCCATGATGGTATCTCAATGTATGCTCCCTGCCAAGGTTATTATCGCAGGCAGAGAGCTTCCAATATCAGTGTTTGTGGATAGCGGTTCCGCCACCAATCTCATAGATGAGGAGTTTGCACGCACTGCCGGGTTTAAGATTGAAAAACTCCCTCATCCCATTCAGGTGGTTACCATTAATGCCGCTCCCCTCCCACAAGGGGAGATTACGGAGTTTATGGCTGAGGTGAAACTCCACATCGGGGTCCTACATTCTGATTGGGTTACATGTAGGGTCCTCCGTAATCTCCCAGCACAAATGGTCCAGGGTTTTCCATGGTTGTCCAGGTACAACCCGGTGATTGATTGGAAAACTCAGGGCATAGTCCAATGGAGTGGTTTCTGCCAGGACAATTGCTTGGCCACATGTGTGTCCGCCGTGACGCCCAGCCTTCCGGAGGCTTTGCAGGATTTCGCGTTTGTATTCTCTGAGAGGGGTTGCTCAGAACTGCCTCCACATCGAGCCTATGACTGTGTGATTAGGTTAAAACCCGGGGCCAAATTACCTAAGGCCAGGATGTTTAATATTTCTGGTCCAGAGAGACAAGCTCTGAAAGACTACATCGCGGAGAGTCTGAGCAAAGGACACATCCGGCCTTCGTCCTCGCCTGTAGCAGCGGGGTTTTACTTCATTAAGAAGAAAGAAGGGGGGTTACGCCCGTGTCTGGATTTCCGGGAGTTAAACCAGATTACGATCCGTGATCCCTACCCGATGCCTTTGATCCCTGATTTGTTCAACCAGGTGGCGAGGGCGAAGTGGTTTTCCAAGCTTGACCTCAGGGGGGCGTATAACCTCATAAGGGTCTGTCAGGGGGATGAGTGGAAGACGGCGTTTAACACTCCTGAGGGTCATTTTGAGAGCCTGGTTATGCCATTTGGGTTGACAACCGCGCCTGCTGTTTTCCAACATTTTATTAATGATGTATTTGCTCATGTCCTGGGGAAATTTGTGATTGTATACCTGGATGATATCCTCATTTATTCGAGCGACCGGGACACTCATTTAGAGCATGTCAGGCAGGTGTTACAGTTGCTCCGGGAGAATAAGCTCTATGCTAAGCTGGAAAAATGCTTATTTTTTGTTCAGGAGTTGCCTTTTTTGGGATATATTGTGTCCGCTGCAGGGTTTAAAATGGACACCGCGAAGGTGCAAGCGATGCTGCAATGGGAAAGGCCTGATAATCTGAAAGCGCTCCAGCGGTTCCTTGGGTTTGCTAATTATTATAGGAAATTTATAAAACACTTTTCTACTATAGCCAAACCGCTCACGGACATGACAAAAAAAGGTACCGATCTGGCTAGCTGGTCTGAGGTGGCGATACGTGCATTTGAGCGTCTGAAGAACAGTTTTGCTTCAGCCCCCATTCTGGTGCAACCGGACGTGTCTAAACCTTTTGTGGTGGAGATTGATGCGTCTGAGGTGGGAGTGGGGGCAGTACTGTCACAAGGCTCGTCCTTGAGCGATATGCATCCATGCGCCTACTTCTCCAAGAAGCTGTCGCCGGCCGAACGGAATTATGATATCGGCAACAGGGAGTTGTTGGCCATCAAATTGGCTTTTGAGGAATGGCGACACTTCTTGGAGGGGGCGGCTCACCAGGTCACAGTCATCACCGACCATAAGAACCTGCTCTATCTGGAGTCGGCCAAGCGTCTGTCTCCTAGGCAGGCTCGCTGGGTATTGTTTTTTACACGTTTCAATTTTCTCGTGACTTACCGTCCCGGAGCTAAAAACACCAAGGCGGATGCCTTGTCTAGGTGTTTTCCGGGGGGAGAACCTCGGGAAGAGCCGGTACCCATCCTCCAGGAAGGTGTAGTGGTCTCGGCTCTCACGACTGAGGTAGAGGCGGAGATTGCCGAGGCCCAAGAGGAGGTACCGCCAGGACTTCCCGCCAACAAATCATTTGTACCCCTTCATCTTCGTCTTAAGGTGTTGAGGGAACACCACGACTCAGTACTGGCTGGTCATCCAAGGGTTAATGGCACCTTAGAGCTGGTATCGCGTAGTATCTGGTGGCCCAAAATCCGGCAGGACATGGTCTCGTACGTGGCGGCTTGCATCACGTGCGCTAGGGCCAAGTCGCCCCGAGCCCGTCCTGCTGGCACGCTACAGCCTCTGGGGGTACCTAATAGGCCATGGACAGAAATCTCCATGGATTTTATCACTGACTTGCCAGCCTCGGCGGGGAACACGGTCATCCTAGTGGTGGTTGACCGATTTTCAAAGATGGCGCATTTTGTGTCGTTGCCTTGCTTGCCCAATGCAAAGACGTTGGCTCAGGTGTTTGTGCAGGAGGTGGTCAGACTCCACGGAGTTCCGTCGGACATAGTATCTGATAGGGGAACTCAATTTGTGGCGAGGTTTTGGAAAGCTTTTTGCTCACCTTTGGGGATCAAGTTGTCACATTCATCGGCGTTTCATCCACAGTCAAATGGTCAAACTGAGCGCATGAACCAAAATCTGGAGCAGTATTTACGATGCTTTGTGTCCGACAACCAAGAGGAGTGGTCTACTTTCCTTCCTCTGGCCGAGTTCGCGTTAAATAATCACCGCCAAGAGTCATCGGGAGAGTCTCCGTTCTTTTGTGTTTACGGTCAACATCCTCAATTTTGTACCTTACATCAGGGTGACTCGGGGGGCGTCCCTGAGGAGGACCAGCTAGGAGCTCAATTATCATCGGTCTGGAGGAGGGTGAAACAGCGATTGTTGAGCATGAGTGCGAGGTACAAACGGGTGGCTGACAGTAGACGCGTGCCAGGTCCGGACCTGTGTGTGGGTGAATGGGTGTGGTTAGCGACTAAAAACATAAAACTCAAAATTCCATCTTTAAAATTGGGTCCAAGGTTTATTGGGCCTTCTAAGATTGCTGCCATCATTAACCCGGTTGCTTATCGGTTGGAGCTTCCTGCGGTATACAAGATACACAACGTGTTTCACAGGGCTTTATTGAAAAAGGTGGTAGGCTCTGTGGACACGACGCCAATGCCACCTCCGGTCATGGTGGATGGCGATTTAGAGTTTGAGGTCTCCAAGGTAGTGGACTCTCGAGTAGTGCACCGTACTCTTCAGTATATGGTCCAGAGGAGAGGTCTTGGGTACCAGCCTCGGACATACATGCGGATCGGCTGGTCAGTTCTTTTCACCGTCGTCATCCGGACAAGCCGGGTCCTATGAGTCTTGAGGGCCCTGGGGTCCCTCGTAGAAGATGGGGTACTGTCATGGCGGACGCTATTCACACCACAGCGTCCGGCAGGCAGAGGTAGTTTCACCTCCGTCCACTTGTCATGTCGGACGCTATTCACATCACAGCATCCGGCAGGCAGAGGTAGTTCCACCTCCGTCCACTATAGCCTCAGTAGCGCCGGCTTGATTTTCTCAGGCTATCGGGGGTTAATCTAGCTGGAGATCAGGTTGGATGTTTGGTCATGCCCACGGTCTTTAAATAGTCGTGCTGGCCTATGGGCGTCGCCAATTATAGCTTGTGTTTCATGCCAAGTGGTTCCGGTCTGGAGTGGAGGTGTTGGAGAGAGAGAGATTCGTATCTGGTGGCGTATGATCCGTTGTTACCTTTTCACCTTCCCATATTTGTGTTTTGTTGTGCCCTGTTTACATTACTGCATAGTCCTGTGTGCATGCGGCGCGGTGCAGTTCAAGTTCTCCCAGTCTGTCACTTTTGTGTGTGGCTTTGGTGGTTTGTTTCCTCACTGGGTGGAGGGTGGAGGGTTAAGCTTAGGGCTGAGCAGGAGACAAGGAAAGGTTGGAAGCTCAGGCATTTGCACCATCAGCAAAAACCCTGGGTTGAGGGTCAGACAGGGTTTCCCCTAGTTAAAGGGACACCACAGGGGCCCCGGGTATTTCAGCCTTAGTTGACCTAAGCCCCGCGTGACACTCTGGCACTGGACTGTTTGACCATGTGCATGGCATTATGAAGTCTGAAGACTACCAACAAATTTTGCAGCATACTGTAGGGCCCAGTGTGAGAAAGCTGGGTCTCCCTCAGAGGTCATGGGTCTTCCAGCAGGACAATGACCCAAAACACACTTCAAAAAGCACTAGAAAATGGTTTGAGAGAAAGCACTGGAGACTTCTAAGGTGGCCAGCAATGAGTCCAGACCTGAATCCCATAGAACACCTGTGGAGAGATCTAAAAATGGCAGTTTGGAGAAGGCACCCTTCTAATATCAGGGACCTGGAGCAGTTTGCCAAAGAAGAATGGTCTAAAATTCCAGCAGAGCATTGTAAGAAACTCATTGATGGTTACCGGAAGCGGTTGGTTGCAGTTATTTTGGCTAAAGGTTGTGCAACCAAGTATTAGGCTGAGGGTGCCAATACTTTTGTCTGGCCCATTTTTGGAGTTTTGTGTGAAATGATCAATGTTTTGCTTTTTGCTTCATTCTCTTTTGTGTTTTTTTCATTTAAGACAAATTAAATGAAGATAATAATACCAAAGAATGTGTTTGCAATCATTTTCAGGAAGAGACTGAGTATTATCTGACAAAATTGCAGGGGTGTCAATACTTTTGGCCACAACTGTATAACAGATCAAAATGTTGTATCCATGGCGGAATAAAGCATCTTTAATTTCTTAGTCAAATAAGCAGCAAAAATGGAGTGGCGGTTCTGATCGGTGGTAACGTTACCGCCGGTAAAATCGCTAACGTCAGTGAAAGTGCTGCAGGGTAAGACTGTCAGATGTTAGCGTGACACCGCAAAAGTGACTGTGACCCGCGGTAAACAGTGCACAGCAGGTCACAGGCATCGGCTGGTGAGAGACTATTACTTCCATGAGCCAACGCCTGCTGTCACTGATAACAGCGGGAGCAGGCACAGGCTGATGGCTGTAGTCATCAGCTGGCACCTGTGCTCAAAGTAAAAAAAAGTTGAAATAAATATTGACATAAAAATAAAAAAAAACACAGTATACTCATTACTCACCTTAATACTTAATCCCAGATGCCCGTGTCACCTGAAATAAAGAAAATAATAATAAACCACCATATCTCTCACCTATCCCCTGTAATCCATAATGTCCCGTGACGATTCCGATCATTTGTAGAGCAGTCACATCAGCTGATGCAACTGCTCCACCCGGCAGCTGTCAACACACTGGCAGGAGCATGTAGTTACTCCTGCAGTGTGTGGGCCGAGTTCAGGTGAGAAAGTTCATCGAACTTCATCAGCTGATGAGCCTCAGTGACCTCACTTATGGCACCGCTGCATAAGAAAGTCTTATAGATGCCTCTCTATTACTAACCTCTGAGCTTGATGTCACCTGACAATACTAAGGTGACATCAACCCCCAACTATCACCCCACTTGCCACTGCACCAGGTCAAGTGGGAAGAACGAGGCTAAGTGTCAGAATTGGCGCATCTTATTGATGCGCCATTTCTGGGGCAGCTTAGAGCTGATGTTTGTAGTCAGAGAGGAGGCTAATAATATCAGCCCGCAGCTGTCTGGCTAGCCTTTGTTGGTTATTAATTATAGGAGGACCCAACATAATATGCATGTTAATGACCGGGCCAATTTTCACAATTCTGACCACTGTCCATTTTGAGGTAATAACTCTGGAACGCTTCCATGGATCCTGGTGATTCTGACATTGTTTTCTCGTGACATATTGTACTTCATGTTAGTGGTAAAATTTCTTTGATATAACTTGCGTTTCTTTGTAAAAAGAAAACAGAAATTTGGCGAAAATTTAAAAACTTTTCAACTTTGAATTTTCATGCCCATAAATCACAGAGATATGGCACACAATATACTTAATAAGTAACATTTCCCACATGTTTACTTTACATCAGCACAATTTTGGAACCAAATTTTTTTTTTATTAGGAAATTATAAGGGTTAAAAGTTGACCAGCAATTTCTCATTTTTACAACACCATTTTTTTTTTTAGGGACCACATCACATTTGAAGTCACTTTGAGGGGTCTATATAATAGAAAATGCCCAAAAGTGACACCATTCTAAAAACTGCACCCCTCAAGGTTCTCAAAACCACATTCAAGACGTTTATTAACCCTTCAGGTGCTTCACAAGAATTTCTTTAATGTTTAAAAAAAAAAATACTTCAGGTCCAATTTTTTATTTTACCAAGGGTAACAGGAGAAATTGGACCTCAAAAGTTATTGTACAATTTTTCCTGAGTACGCTGATACATGATATATGGGGGGGAGGGGACCACTGGTTCGGCACGTGGCAGAGCTCGGAAGGGATGGAGCGCCGTTTGACTTTTTCAATGCAAAATTGGCTGGAATTGAGATTGGACGCCATGTCGTGTTTGCAGAGACCGTGATGCGCCTAAACAGTGGAATCCCCCCACAAATAACACCATTTTGGAAACTATACCCCCCAAGGAACTTATCTAGATGTGTGGTGAGCACTTTGAACCCCGAATTGCTTCACAGAAGTTTTTAATGCCCGGGTGTGAAAATAAAAAATCATATTTTTTCGACAAACATGATCTTTTAGTCCCCACTTTTTTATTTTCCCAAGGGTAACAGGAGAAATTAGACCCCAAATGTTGTTGCCCAATTTGTCCTGAGTACGCTGATACCCCATATGTGGGAGAAAACTACTGTATGGGCACACGTTGGGGCTTGGAAGGGAAGTAGTGACGTTTTAGAATGCAGACTTTGATGGAATGGTCTGCGAGTGTCATGTCGCGTTTGGAGAGCCCCTGATTTGCCTAAACAGTAGAAACCCCCGACAAGTCACCCCATTTTGGAAACTAGACCCCCGAAGGAACTTATCTAGATGTGTAATGAGCACTTTGAACCCCCAAGTGCTTCACAGAAGTTTATAAAAATAAAAAAATCATTTTCTTCCACAAAAATGATCTTTTTGCCTCCAATTTTTTATTTCAGCAAGGGTAACAGGAGAAATTGGACCACAAAAGTAGTTATCCTGGGGATAAACCACTGTTTGGACGCATGGCAGAGCTTAGAAGGGAAGGAGCACCATTTGACTTCAACGCAGAATTAGCTGGAATTGAGATCAGACACCATGTCGCGTTTGGAGAGCCCCTGAGGTGCCTGAACAGTGGAAATCCCCCAATTCTATCTCCAATCCTAACCCCAACACACCCCAGTGAGGTCTTATTTTTTGGGGACGAGTTGACGTTTTTATTGGTACCATTTTCGGGCACATGACATTTTTTGATCGCTTTTTATTCTGATTTTTGGGACGCAGAATGAACAAAAACCAGCAATTCATGAATTTCTTTGGGGGCGAGGGCATTTATACTGTTCTGCGTGTGGTAAAATTGATAAAGCAGTTTTATTCTTCGAGTCAGTACGATTACAGCGATACCTCATTCATATCTTTTTTTATGTTTTGGCGCTTTTATACAATAAAAATAATTTTATATAAAAAATAATTATTTTTTGCATCGCTTTTTTCTGCGAGCTATAACTTTTTTATTTTTTCACTGTTGATGTATGGTGGCTCGTTTTTTGCGGCACAAGATGATGTTTTCAGTGGTACCATGTTTATTTATATCCGTCTTTTTGACCGTGTGTTATTGCACTTTTTGTTTGACGGTATGATGATAAAGCAGTTTTTTTGTCGTTTTTTTTTTTTTTTAAGGGGTTCTCTAAAGGGGTTAACTAGTGTGACAGTTTTATAGCGTGGGTTGTTACGGATGCGGCGATACTACACGTGTCCTTTTATTGTTATTTTATTTACAGAAAAAATAATTTATTAGGGAATATTTATATATAATTATTTTTTTTTTCTAAATTTAATTTTTATTATTACACATTTTTTTTTTTTTTTTACTTTATTACATTGTCCCGAGGGGGATATTACTATATAGTGTCAGATCGCTGATCTGACACTTTGCACAGCACTGTGTCAGATCAGCAATCTGACAGGCAGCGCAGTAGGCTTCTCAGCAAGCACTGAGAAAGCCACCTCCCTGCAGGGAGGAGGCCCTCGGAACAACGTGAGCACATCGCATTGTTCCGAGGTCTCAGGGAAGCACGAAGGGAGCCCCCTCCCTGTGCGATTCTTCCCTGTGCCCCCAGTACACTGCGATCATGTTTGATCGCAGTGTGCTGGGGGTTAATGTGCGGGGAGCGGTCCGTGACCACTCCTGGCACATAGTGACGGGTGTCAGCTGTGATAATCAGCTGACACCCGGCCGCGATCAGCTGCGTTCCCCCCGTGAGCCCGGCTGATCGCTATGACGTACTATCCCGTACATAGTCATACGGATGTCAGAAAGGGGTTAATAACCAGGAAAGGCTAAGTATACAGCTGTGAGCTCATATTAATAGCCTGGTAAGCTCCATGGGTATAACCCCCTTCCCAGGATAAAAACATCTGCCCCAGCTGTACATTTTCCCTCTGCTGGTTAATAAAATTTGGGGGGATCCCACTCCATTTTTTTTTTTAAATTATTTATTTAGTAATAAAATACATATACACTAAGCTACTACACAAGCACTGTACTAATTATATGTGTCACTAACATCTTTGTATCTTTCTATGCTATGTGTATACTGTATATCTATTCTATCTATTCTTTCGGATCATGCTGTGATTTTACTGTACACGGCAGATGAAATTTCGTGTTTTCAAGGACATGGGTGGGTAAAAATCGAACAACACTCATAAGGTCCGTATGCCATCCATTTTTTTTCTCACACCCATTGAGTTGCATTGGTGAGTCTTGTCCGAGATACGAGGACAATCAATCGCAGCATGCTGCAATTTTTTCTCATTCCAAATTCAGCTGTTAAAAAAAAAAAAAAAAAAAAATCGCAGATGAGCAAGGAATCATAGGTTAACATTGATCAGAGTGCAATCCGATTTTTTATTGGATTGCTCTCCTCTGTTTCTTGCAGATGAGTATGACCCTAATAAACCCACGCACGTCACTGCTGCCAGGTATCGTGGTGGGCGCCGAGTTCTACCAGTTTGGTTATTGACTATGTAGGTTCATTCTGAGAATGCTCCTACATAGGCTGGTGACAACCATAGGAAACATTTAATCCTGTATAATGATTTGTATATAAGGCAAGAGAAAAAAAGCTTCCTCTACCCCTTAATAGCCCGGTTATTTCTCTCCATATTTCACCATCGCCTATGACTACAGTAGATGATTTAATAGAGAGGGATATAAAAATACTCCCATCAGTAGTCACCGCTAAATGAAATTTTAATATTTTATTACCTTATCTGGGCATGTGGTGTGTGTGACATGGTCAGACACATCCAGTTTAATTTATGAAAGAGGGACTCTGAAACTAGCAAAAACTGCCAAAAATTAGAAGGTAGAAGGACTCTGATACACCCTGTATTAGACATAAATGAGGGCCTCATACACATTCTGTTAAAATTGTTAGGTAATAGGACTCCATAAAACCTATGCACTAAATGCAAATGCTGCCAAAAATATGATGGAAAGATAGCAATACACCCTGGAAGACACGTAGAGGATCGCCTCAGAAAACATTTAAACATTTTTTTCCCATTTTAAAGGAGTGGGACTCCTAGTTTGGTAAAGCCTATGCATTAAGTGCAAGAGCTGAAAAACATTTAGGCTATGTGCACACATTACAGAATTCTCGCGGAAATTTCCGCGGGAATTCCATTCCATGCGAAATAGGCGAGGAAACCGCACTTTAATTCCCGCCTATTTCCCGCAGAAAAATTAGCGATTTGCAAGCGTAACTAGCTTGCAGAATGTTAGCGTTTTCCAAGCGATCTGTAGCATCGCTTGGAAAACTGATTGACAGGTTGGTCACACTCGTCATACATAGTGTTTGACAAGTGTGACCAACTTTTTACTATTGAGGCTGCCAAAGCAGCATCAGTAGTAAAAAGATCTAATGTTAAAAATAAAAAATGGTGTTTTTCTCACTTTCCGACGTACCGCGCAGCGTTCCCGATCATCGTGATGCTCCTGGCAGGTCCCGTTCCCAGTGATGCATTGCAGCAATGACCTTTGACGTCACGGTCTCGTGAGACCGCTACGGTTTCGCGAGACAGCGATGTCAAAGGTCATTGCCTCAATGCATCACTGGGAACGGGGCCTGCCGGGAGCATCGTGGAAGCCTGGTGACGCTGCGAGGGACATCGAAAGGTGAGAATATGACCATTTTTTAATTTTAATTCTATTTTTTTACAGGGATATGGTACCCAGAGCCTGGAGGAGAATCTCCTCTCCTCCAGACCGTGGGTACCATTCGCAAATGTTCTGCTTACTTTTCGCATGGTGGGCACAGCCACATGCGGAAAGTAAGCAGAACAATGCATTCCTATGTGTGCGGAATCGCCGCGATTCCGCAAAATTAATGAGCATGCTGCGTATTTTTCTGCGATGCGATTACGCCACAGAAAAATCTGCAGCATTAGCACAGCATTGCAGAGTCCCATAGGATTGCATGGGATGCTTTTTTATTTTGCGTTTTCGCGGCAAAATCGAACGTTTAAAAACGCCGCGAAAATGCAATAAAACGGTACGTGTGAACACAGCCTTACATTTATAAAAGTACTGTATATATGTGTAAGAGAATTATAGAGGTAGGCCTCATACACATCCTGTAAAAATTATGAAGGAGGGCATCATATATACCCTGGAAAAATTAAGTGCGAGAGTCGCAAGATCACCCTCTAAAAATTTTGAGCGACGGTTGCCTGATGTGCCTCTAAAACTTATGAGTGAGGGCCACCTGTACACCCTCTTAAAATAATGAGTGAGGGTCGCATGATGGCCCTCTATATATTTTGAATGAAGGCCACCTTTTTACCCTCTAAAACTTTGGAGAGAGGGCCGCATGAAGACCTAAAAATTAGTAGTTAGGGCCGCATGATGACACTGTTGATATGGAAGAGGGCAAGAATAAGAAGAAACCATGAACCGTATACCCTTTTTTAGGTGGGAAGAATACACCAGAAAAAAAGGAACATTTGAATTGGCTTTATGTTCTGCTGCTTCCTTCCGGTGGGGTTGAGAAGTCTAGGCCCAAGGCCACAGCCTCTGCGTGCACCATCAGCAACACGTCCACTTCCCTGTCCCTTGCATCAATGATAGTCAAATGTGCAAGTGCCAGTATAAACCAAATAATTCTCTGCAAACTAGAACTTATTATAGTGAGTGATCAACATTAAAGTAGCTAGCAAAATCTACTTAATCATCTTTAAAGTGCAATGTGCTTTTACTTACAGACATAAGTGTAGAGACTGCATGTATGTGGTAGCTAAGATGCATGCAGACTCTATAATGTTTATTGCTGACTATAATCAGTTCTAGGTTACACAATATTCTCTGGTATATACTGGCACTTGCACTTTAATTTGGCTATCATTGATGTTTCTGCATTTAGATTGATATTTGTGCATTTTTTCTGCTATTCAGAGGTGGAGGTGGACAAGGGAGGGAATGTACCGCACTCACCTCCACAACGCTGTCTGTAGCAATCAGCTGTCAGCTGGTGATCCTGGAGCGCTACTGCACCTTCCGCCTACTCCAAAGCCGAAGGCAGGAGCTATGTTTTAAAGGAGGAATAAGGCTGTGTGCCCACGTAGCGTTTAAGCGTTTCTGCAGCGCTTTTAGGGTATGTGCACACCGTTTTTTTCGTCTCTGCGGATTTTGTAGAGAAAACCGCAGGTAAATCTGCAGGACATAGTCCTGCGGTTTATCTGCGGTTTTGCCCTGCGGTTTTACACCTCATAATGGATGAGGTTTAAAACTGCAGCTTTTCTCCACCAAACAATTGACATGCTGCGTTTTGAAAACCGCAGCAAAACCACGTGGAAAAAAACGCAGCATGTGCACAGCTTTTTTTAATTTCCATAGGAAATAAAGGTACTGTACAACGCAGCAGAATCTGCTGCGTTTCTGCAGAGCCAAAACCGCTGCGGAAACGCAGCAGAAACCGCAAAGTGTGCACATACCCTTAGACAAGCGATTCTGCTGCAGAAACGCTTAAGAAAAGCATCCAATTGATTTTTAATGAAAAACGCACACGTTGTGCCAATGGTGCGTTTTTAACCACTGCGGAAACGCTTAGGCCGGTTTCACACTAGCGCATTTTCAACGCGCGCACGGCCGGGGTAGCTCCGCCCCCGATCCGGCTCTCTGCCCGGCGTGCCCGCCCCTTCCTTGTAGCGCCGCCTCCTAGCGGACAGCGGCGCCTGCGATCGGCGCACCCTATCTTTAGCATAGGGTGCGCCGATCGTGCGCAGGCCGTGCGCTAGTTGCGCTTTGACCTGCGCTGCGCACTTTTGACGGTGCGCCGTGCGCGCCAAAATCAAACTTTTCGGATTTTGGCGCGCACGGCGCACCGTCAAAAGTGCGCAGCGCAGGTCAAAGCGCAACTAGCGCACGGCCTGCGCACGATCGGCGCACCCTATGCTAAAGATAGGGTGCGCCGATCGCAGGCGCCGCTGTCCGCTAGGAGGCGGCGCTACAAGGAAGGGGCGGGCACGCCGGGCAGAGAGCCGGCTCGGGGGCGGAGCTACCCCCGGCCGTGCGCGCGCATAAAATGCGCTAGTGTGAAACCGGCCTTAGCGATTAAAAACACAGCATGTTCATTAATTTTGCGGAATCGCACGCGATTCCGCATACCATCAATTATGTGGGCAAAAACGCTTAGGAAAATGCATGCAAAAACGCTTGACAAATGCTTACAAAAGCACGTCAAAAACGCATGGGTTTTCCTGGGAGCAGGGTGTGCGATTCTGCTCAGGTTTATTCTGCTTCAGAATCGCTACGTGGGCACATAGCCTAAAAGTGAATAGAGCAAATTAAATCAGGGTGCTAGCTGTCCCGAGGGCAAAGTAATCCGTATGTTGCAATGCACATGGAAAAATCAGCCATTTTTATTGGCTGTCTAATAGCCTCAAAACATGCGGGGCGAGGTCTCAAGAATGGCGATCGAACACCCGTGATAATCAAGTAACAAGTGTACCTGAGTACCCTGATGCTCGACCAAGTATCGAGCAATGGCGAGCACGCTCACTTACCACTAATATGCGCAAAAAAAAAACAAAACTGAATTTTTTTAGATGGTTGCTTTTGTTTCCATTACCAGAAAATAAGACATTACCTGTCCCAGTGTTATTGTGATATTACAACTTACATACCTGTTTTTATCATTTAAGGTGGCTTGCTGAAGATGAAGAGGATGGAAGCACAATCGTACAGCTTTATTATTAACTAGGATTTATATAAAAAAAACTGCTCCACTTATTTCTACAAATATCTGCCCAATGATGTCCTGATGGTTTCTTGTAATCACTTTCTCATCGTACATGAACTGAAGGCTGACTACCTAGGCAATTATATCACTCTACCATACTTTGCACTCATGTACTTCACTTTACCATCGGGAATTGACCTATTGTTTAAATCAGGTTTTCGTGTTAAAGATTTTTTTCTTTTAAATGTTGACAATGTTTTTCTCTCCAAATCACAATCTCTGTTTAAAATAAAGATGAGAAACATTTCAATTTTCACACTGCCCACTGATCATATTTAAGAGACATACTTCCTGTCGTGTCATTAAATTTACATGTACATTAGCAGCAATAAACACTATCAGACCCTATCATTTGCATTGCAGCATCCAATGTGTATGTGCAAAGGTCATTGTGATGGGAGGGCAGCAGTGACCTCAGCAATAGGGAATGGTGGATCCTTTGTTATCAGCTGTGTATTTAGATGATTCTTGTCATTGTAATCTTGCCTGTTACGATAATGAGCCTGCTGAAACATTTTCCTGGAGGGATAGGAAGTATGGACCCAATTCATCAAGCCTGGGGTTGTTCAGGCCAGTTTTGATGAATGGGCATGCTGGAGTCTGAAGCTCCTGATTCATGAAGAGGTCCATGCCTTTTCATGAGTCTGGAAAGTCTGATTAGTGGTGTGCATCTCCATATGCAATGCCAGAAATCTCCTTCCAGTCAAGTACTGGAGTAATATTTCAGGTGTAAGGAACGTCAAAGCTCGCCATGAATGAGATGGGCTGTGGCTTCACCCCCCACCAATCCTCCACCCAGCCAGAACTTCATCCATTTCAGTGGAGCCATGAGAAGCTGACGTGAAGACGTCTAAAGTCACAAAAATGTAAAAGCTTTGATGAATTTGGTTCTATGAGTTTAAAGGGAGCCTGTCAGCAGTTTTGGCCGATATAAGATAAGTCCACTGCCTTTCAGAGCTTAGCTACAGCATTCTATAATGCTGTAGATAAACCCCCAATTCAACCTGAATTATAAGAAAAATAAGTTTTATTATACTCACCTGAGGGGGTGGTCCGATGCAATCCGGTCCAATGGGTGTTGCAGGTCTGGGTTTGGCGCCTCCCATCTTCTTGCAACGCCACCCTTCTGCTTGCTCCCCGGCAGCGCGCTCCTGCACAGGCGTACTTATCTGCCCTGTTGAGAGCAGAGCAAAAGTACTGCAGTGCGCAGGCGCCTGGACAGGTCAGAGAGGCCCAGCACCTACGCACTGCAGTACTTTGCTTTGCCCTCGACAGGGCAGAGAAGTACGCCTGTGCAAGAGCGCGATGCCGTGGAGCGATGAAGCAACAGGAGGGCATCATCGTAAGAAGATGGGAGGCGCCGGCCCCGGACCTGCGACACCCACCGGACTGCCCCTCCCCGGGTGAGTATAGTAAAACTTATTTTTCTTATCTTACAGGTCATACCGGGGGCTTATCTACAGCATTATAGAAAGGCAGTGGCCGTATCTTATATCGGCCAAAACTTCTGACAGGTTCACTTTAAAATAACCCATGTGGCCAGTGTGAAAATTGCAACATTTCTAATTTTGTTTTTTTAAGACCGATAGTAGGGATATCAAATTAAATATATTTACACATAAAATAAATACTAGAAACACAAAATCCTGATTTAGACAATGAGTCATTTTCCCATTTTGCATTCTCTTTAAATCAAATGTGTTGAACTCTCATAATTAATCATGATAGTTTTGCTGGCTATTTGTTGAATATGCACCTCCTACAGAACAGGTAGAAGAAATCTTAGACCAAAGACCATGCAGATGTCTGTGAATCTCAGTCTGAGTACAGACCCCAAAGCACTCACTGCCCGTGGATCTCCCGACCTGAGCATAATAGTCTCATAGGCATATATGTCAATTTCACATCCGGTGACCCGTGGACACGTCCGTGCATTGCGGTCCATGCTCTGACCGAGTCACGCTTTTGATGCTTCATTTTTTTTATCTCTTGTCAATATGTCATGTTTTAAATAAAGCTGCTTTGTTTTTGATACTTGCTGGTATTTGGCTTTGGCAAAACTTTATTAATACAGTCATGCGTGTGGATTACATGCATTTCTTTCCGACGCAGAAATGCACTAAAAACGAATAAGCATTTTTACCTGCGGATCTTGCGCATCTAATACACGTCTATGGGAAACACCCGCACATAATTTTCAGCGTTACCCGCAAGACAAATGGTCATGCTGCGCATTTGAAACCCGCAACGCAGGACAGCTTACACAAACTAAAAATAGAAGCACAGTGGGCAGGAGATTTCTATAAATCCTATCCACTTTGCTGGAAATGTAAGACGCTGCGTTTTTGATGGAGAGA
The DNA here is from genome assembly GCF_039654945.1 of Dendrobates tinctorius. NCBI lineage: Eukaryota > Metazoa > Chordata > Amphibia > Anura > Dendrobatidae > Dendrobates > Dendrobates tinctorius. Next base: position 24,708,243 of record NW_027361750.1, on the reverse strand, counting down.
AATTATATAATGTCAAGAGCTCACCAAAAACTCCTTCACACATCCATGTTTCCAGTAAGTGTGGTATCCGTTTTTTTTCACGGATGCAACATGTACCCATTAAAATCTATGGTGCCATTCACATGTCCGTATTTTTACATATACCTTGTGTTTGTGCAAAACCCACAGAGACATGTCAGTTTTTTCCAGCAGCACGGATGACAAGGGCCAATACAAGTCTATGGGTCTGGGAAAAACACGTACAGCACACGGATGACATTGGAAAGTATAGAAGTGTTGTAATTTCATTCTTTCTTTATTCATACCGGAAAAACACTGATTACTCCCTGATGGAAAACACTGATTACACACTAATGGTAAAAACAGACACAATAATGACACCCTGATGGAAATACTGATGACATCGGTACTCTGTTTTCACATATGTGCTTTATACAGACATGTGAAAGAGGCCTTAAAGGGGATATATTATCAGATGAATAATTGTCTAAATCAGTTTAAAAAAATCGTGTTCCGTTTCTCATTTTTTTTACATCAGTTTTCACTCTGACAACTGGCCCTCATATTAGGTTGATTTTTGTGTTCTGTAGAGATCACTTCTCATTTTCATCACAGTTAGGATTACAATAAAAGACCTCGATATAGATAACATCGAATCCACCATCCATAATAGGAGGTGATGGTCTCAGGTCACCCCCTTCTTGTGCAAATATCTCTGCACAGGTCACAGAGAATGCATAGAAAACTCTCCCAATATAAGTTAATGAACATCTTATCTTCCAGTCTGGTTGTTTCCTATGGACTTTATGGCTGTTAGAAATTGCATATATAATTGCTGCTAACAACAGCTCCCATAATCATGGACAAATAAACAATCAGTAAATAAAAACAAATGAAAATAAGTGGGTTTTAGCTTATGGTTCTAATTAATAGAAAAAACATAGACAATGCATTCCCTTTAACTCCTTGTCTACAACCAATTTTCATTTTTACGTTTGTATTTTTCCTTCCCCTTCTTCAAAGAGCAATCATTTTTTTACTTTGTTTTTTCCACCACCCATTTTTTCATACAATGCACTGAAATACAAGGAAAAAATCCAAATGGGAAAAAATGGTGAAACAAATTGCAATTCTGCCATTTGTTTTTTGGATATTGTTTTTACAGCAGTCATTGTGTAAGGGGGGGTGAAAAGGTCGATGAAGACATTGTGGCAACAGGGAGGTTGACATGATGCTATTTGAAGTTTAATGTTTATGTGTGCTAAAATATTTTATTATATTCCTATGGCCGGTGTTGTGTTCAGTTGTCCTATAGGCTTCGCCTTATGGCCGTCCCTTGGAATGCGGGAGGTCTGTCCACTAGGGGAACCACACTAGGCATAGGAATATAGTTTGCACTACACATGGCATTAGGTAGTTAATAGTGTTGGGATTGGCCCATAGTCTGAGAGGGGTTATATTTAGCTTTTGTAAGACATAGTATTCCCAGGTTAGTCCGTGAGTGTTCTTCAGATGTTTGGCTCTGCTGCATCTGCCCCTTATTGTACTTGCTAACATTGTCTTCTCCAGCTATGAGGAGGTGGCGAGAACCCCATTGCTTCCCCACTCCCCTATGTGCTGGTTCCGAGCACTTCACTGTATTAATGTAATGTATGCCCTGTGTTTGCAATGTATAAAGTCTATTATTGTATTAATGTGTTATTGTACTGTATCTTAGAGTTAGAGATAGCAGGAGTTAACCTGGTGGGTGGGGTTCACCGCCTCAAGAAGGAACAGAAAGTTCCGGCTCCTCAGTCAGTAGCCCGGGCACGTTTGCCCTGGGCAGGTGTGCAGCAATGGCCGGGACATTGCCAGACCCCAGGAGTGGGATAGAATTCGCTGTCCCGGACTAAGGACAGGAACACGACCCCAAGACTATGTAACGGCCCTGCCGAAGGGACTTCAAGCATCCTGATTCCGGCGTGGAGGACTGACGCTTCTTTGGTCGCAATGTGTTATGATTGAGTCACCGTAGGAGGCAAAAACAGAAATGCTAGCTAAGTCCAGAAAACCAGAGAAGTTGGCAGCTATCGGATTGCAGACCCCTGAACCTATCAACACAACTAGCAGTAGCCGTGGGGGGTTCCTACGATGCCCTAGACCCCTCGATCACAGCCGGAGAATTAAATAGGCCTAAAGAAAGAAAGGGGAAATCTAAACTGCCCCAGAGCAGACCCCAAAGCAATAGGCAGCCCCCAACATATGACGGTGAAGCAAGATGAAAACACTAACACAGACAGAAAGATAGACTGAGCAAAGACGGGGCCCAAGCTAACTACATAGGAAAGGACAGGAAGGCTGCTGTCTGCAATCCGTGAAAAACCCTATGAAAATAAGAGCCAACAGACTGACAGTGAAAAAGGCCCTGAAGACGCTAGGCTTCAAAAAGCTATGTCAGTACTCAGGAATATTCTGAAGACAGAGCAACAGGCAAAAGGAGATTCAGCTCACCCCAGCAGGGAATGGCAGAATCCAGAAAAGCAAGGAAAACAAAAACAAAATACAAATGCAACAGACAAAGCAAAAAACTTAGCTTTAGGGGAGCAGGAATCAGACTGGTGTCCTAGAAGTCCACAGAGAAATCACCCGCAGGGCAGAAGGGCGTCGGCAGCCTTATATCCAGTCCGTGACTCCACTCAGCCAGTCATCCTCATTACTCAGGTGCCTGATAATCAGGCTCATTACCTTCCTTTACCAGAATAGGGAGTTCACAAGACCTCAGTGACGAAGGGGAAAATGAACTCACAACAGTACCTCCCCCTTGAGGAGGGGTCACCAAACCCTCAACCACGCCACCAGGGCGATCAGGGTGAGCCCGATGAAAGGCACGCACCAATCTTTTGGCATGAATATCAGAGGCAGAGACCCAGGAATTATCCTCCTGACCATAACCCTTCCACTTAACCAAATACTGGAGTCTCCGTCTAGCCAAACGGGAATCCAGTATTTTCTCTACCTCATATTCCATGTTACCTTCAACCAATACAGGGTCTGGAGGTGCCACCCCAGGAACAACTGGTTCAACAAACCTCTTCAACAAGGACTTATGGAACACATTATGGATTTTAAATGTGACAGGAAGAGCCAAACGAAAAGAGACCGGATTAATAATCTCCAAAATCTTGTAAGGTCCAATAAATCTAGGCTTAAACTTAGGAGAAGCCACCTTCATAGCAATATTTTTTGATGATAACCACACCATATCACCAATCTTAAACTGGGGACCAATGGTCCTATGTCAATTGGAAAACCGCTGGGCCTTTTCCTGGGAGAGAGAGAACTTATCCACCACTTGGTCCCAGATCTGGTGCATTCTCTCCACCACAGTGTCAACACCTGGGCAGGCAGAAGGCTCCACCTGCCCTGAAGAAAATCGAGGATGAAACCCAAAGTTACAAAAAAAAGGTGACATCAAAGTGGCAGAACTAGCTCTATTATTTAAAGCAAATTCGGCCAAGGGCAAAAATGAAACCCAATCATCCTGATCAGCGGAAATAAAACATCTCAAATACGATTCCAAGGTCTGGATTGTTCTCTCTGTCTGCCCATTGGTCTGGGGGTGAAAAGCAGAGGAGAAGGACAACTGAATTCCCAGCTTGGAACAGAAAGTCCTCCAAAATCTACACACAAACTGAACTCCTCTGTCAGATACAATGTTCTCAGGAATCCCGTGTAAGCGAACCACCTGTTGCAAAAACAGGGGCACCAACTCAGAGGAAGATGGCAACTTAGGGAGTGGTACCAGATAAACCATCTTAGAGAACCTATCACAAATCACCCAAATAACAGTCATTCTTTGAGAGACCGGCATATCAGAGATTAAATCCATTGACATATGGGTCCATGGCCTCCTGGGGACCGGCAAAGGCATCAACAACCCACTAGAGCGAGAACAAGATTTTGACCTGGAGCAAGTCCCACAGGACTGCACAAAATTCCTGACATCATGAGACAAGGTGGGCCACCAAAAAGAGCGACTCACCAGATCTCTAGTACCAAAAATACCTGGATGACCAGCCAATGCAGAGCAATGAACTTCAGACATCACTCTCTTCTTCCACTGGTCAGGAACATACAACTTTCCACTGGGACAACGCTCAGGTTTGTCCTCCTGGAACTCTTGCAGCGCAAGTCTCAAATCGGGCGAGATGGCAGAAAGAACTATCCCTTCGCCTAAGATGGTAGCAGGCTTGGTCACCACAGGAGAATCAGCAAAGAAACTCCTAGAGAGGGCGTCTGCCTTGACATTCTTAGTTCCCGGAAGAAAAGAGACCACAAAATCAAAACGTGTAAAAAACAAGGCCCACCTAGCCTGTCTAGGGTTCAAGCGTTTAGCCGACTCAAGGTAAATCAAATTCTTGTGGTCAGTGAGGACCACAACTTGATGTTTAGCTCCCTCCAACCAATGTCTCCACTCCTCAAATGCCCATTTCATGGCCAACAGTTCCCGATTCCCCACATCATAGTTACGTTCAGATGGAGAGAACTTTCGGGAAAAGAAAGCACAGGGATTCATTTTAGATGTTACAGGATCCTTTTGGGACAAAACAGCTCCTACACCAATTTCCGAAGCATCCACCTCTACCTGGAACAGGAGTGAGACATCAGGTTGCCGCAAAACCGGGGCGGAGGTAAATCTTCGCTTCAGCTCCTGAAAGGAAGCAACAGCCTCCGGAGACCAATTCAACACATCAGCACCCTTCTTAGTCAGATCAGTCAATGGCTTGGCAATACTAGAAAATTTTGCTATAAATTTCCGATAAAAATTAGCCCAAAAACTTCTGGAGGGCCTTCAAAGAAGTGGGCTGAACCCAATCATAAATGGCCTGTACCTTGGCCGGGTCCATTTCAATAGTTGATGGAGACAAAATAAATCCCAAAAATGAAATCCTCTGTACTCCAAAAAGGCATTTCGATCCTTTGACATACAGGGAATTCTCCCTCAAGATCCGGAACACAGTCCGAATATGTTCCACATGAGAATCCCAATCCTTGGAGAAGATCAAAATATCATCCAGACAGATAATCAAAAATTTCTCGACAAAGTCTCGGAAAATATCGTTCATGAAGCACTGGAAGACAGAAGGGGCATTAGTGAGCCCAAAAGGCATCACCAGGTACTCAAAATGTCCCTCCGGAGTATTAAACGCCGTCTTCCATTCATCCCCCTGCTTAATGCGGATAAGATTATACGCCCCCCCTGAGGTCAAGCTTGGTAAACCAGCAAGCACCTCTAACTCTAGAGAATAGATCTGAAATCAGGGGTAACGGATACTGATATTTAATAGTAATTTTATTGAGGGCACGACAATCAATACAAGGCCTTAAGGAACCATCCTTTTTGGCCACAAAAAAAAAAAAACGGCACCTAAGGGTGAAGAGGATGGTCTAATATGACCCTTCTCCAACTCCTCCTTAATATAGGACCACATAGCCTCGTGCTCGGGTATAGATAAATTGAAGAGCCGACCCTTGGGAAATTTACACCCCGGGCTTAGTTCAATTGCACAGTCATAACTCCTATGAGGAGGCAAGGACGCAGACTCATTCTCACTAAATACATCATAAATGTCCGCCAAATGGTCAGGAACATCATGCGACTGAGGAGAGGTGGAAAAAACCGGAGCCTCACTAAAGGCACACCGACAACCCCAACTCACCACAGACACAGATTTCCAATCCAAAACTGGATTATGAATTTGCAACCAGGGAAACCCCAGAACAACGGCATCATGCAGACCATGCAACACCAAAAATCTGCAATTTTCTTGATGGTCTGGGGCGACCCGCATGACCACCTGGGTCCAAAACTGAGGTTTATTTTTAGCCAAAGGAGTAGCATTAATCCCCCTCGAAGGGATAGGCGTCTGCAGAGGTGTCATCGGAAATCCACAACGTTTAGCAAAATCCAAGTCCATTAGGTTTAGCGCTGCTCCCGAATCCACAAAAGCCTTGGTGGAAAATGAGGACAGGGAGCAGATCAGAGTAATTGCCAGAAGAAACTTAGGTTGAACACCACCAACAGAAAACGTGTGTGCAAAACGTTTCTCTCGTTTAGGACAAACAGAAATATGCGAGGCATCTCCACAAAAAAAACACAGCTTATTACGCCTTCTGAACTCCTGACGTTGCGCCTTAGACAAAACTCTATCACATTGCATAGGTTCAGACGTCTGTTCAACCGGTGGCAACACCTCTCGTGCAATCCTGCGTTCACGCAAACGCTGACCAACCTGAATGGCTAATGACATAGAATCGTCCAGACCAGAGGGAACAGGAAATCCCACCATAGTATCTTTTACGGCTTCTGACAAACCCTTCCGAAAGAGAGCAGCCAAGGCATTATCATTCCCGGTAGTAAGGATCGCCCACTTTCGGAACTTTTGACAGTACAACTCTGCAGAATCTCGACCCTGGTTCAATGCCAACAGGGTCTTTTCAGCCTGGTCAATAGCATTAGGTTCGTCATACAACCCCAAAGCTTGAAAGAATGCGTTCACATTAGTCAGAATAGGATCATCTGGTTTCAAAGAAAACGCCCAATCCTGGGGATCGCCACGCAGCAAAGAGATGACGATTTTAACCTGCTGCGTGGAGCTCCCTGACGAGTTAGGCTTCAAGGCAAAAAATAATTTACAATTATTTTTGAAACTCAAAAATTTAGATCAATCCCCAAAAAATACATCAGGTGTAGGGATCTGTGGTTCAACAGCATGCGAATGAGCAAGGTAGGCGGAAATTCCCCGCACTTACGCAGCGAGCTGCTCCACACGATCAGACAATTGCTTTATCTCCATTGAGAGAAAAAAAAATTCCCCCTACGGCCTCAGAGATATAGAGGAAAGAATATACACACACCTTTTTTTTTTTTTTTTTAGGCACAATTCTTTCCTGCTATTGAGTACCCTAGGATCTGCGGTATGGCGGGTGATTCTGTTATGATTGAGTCACCGTAGGAGGCAAAAACAGAAATGCTAGCTAAGTCCAGAAAACCAGAGAAGTTGGCAGCTATCGGATTGCAGACTCCTGAACCTATCAACACAACTAGCAGTAGCCGTGGGGGGTTCCTACGATGCCCTAGACCCCACGATCACAGCCGGAGAAATAAATAGGCCTAAAGAAAGAAAGGGGAAATCTAAACTGCCCCAGAGCAGACCCCAAAGCAATAGGCAGCCCCCAACATATGACGGTAAAGCAAGATGAAAACACTAACACAGACAGAAAGATAGACTGAGCAAAGACGGGGCCCAAGCTAACTACATAGGAAAGGACAGGAAGGCTGCTGTCTGCAATCCGTGAAAAACCCTATGAAAATAAGAGCCAACAGACTGACAGTGAAAAAGGCCCTGAAGACGCTAGGCTTCAAAAAGCTATGTCAGTACTCAGGAATATTCTGAAGACAGAGCAACAGGCAAAAGGAGATTCAGCTCACCCCAGCAGGGAATGGCAGAATCCAGAAAAGCAAGGAAAACAAAAACAATACAAATGCAACAGACAAAGCAAAAAACTTAGCTTTAGGGGAGCAGGAATCAGACTGGTGTCCTAGAAGTCCACAGAGAAATCACCCGCAGGGCAGAAGGGCGTCGGCAGCCTTATATCCAGTCCGTGACTCCACTCAGCCAGTCATCCTCATTAGACTCAGGTGCCTGATAATCAGGCTCATTACCTTCCTTTACCAGAATAGGGAGTTCACAAGACCTCAGTGACGAAGGGGAAAATGAACTCACAACAGCCATGGCTGTTGTGGGTACGGCTGTGGACGAAACTAGGGAGAGAGCAGGAAGCCAGTGTTTGTACATTCTTCATCTCTGTTATTAAAATTGTTCTCCCTGTTGGACTGATGCTGTGTCTGGAATTCCTTTGACCTGCCTATTTCTGTACACGGTACCGGGATGTATACTGACTGTGGCTTAGTTGACTCGGCTGGGACTACCACCCCGGGCCACCTTGTTACACAGTTTCACTCTCCACTCCACTTCAGGACACAGTACAAGTTCAAGTTCAGTGTGGAGTCAAGTCAATGAAGGAGAGTGGAGAGTGAAGCTGGACAAGAGAGTGTTAGCAGGTGCAAGAAGGGGCACATGCAGTAGAGCCAAACGGGTGCTGTCAGTCCAAGTCTCCCCACAGCATGAAGGCACATGGAAAATTTTGTCTGGATGCCGGAACAGTCTTGGGCTTGATGTCCGGAAGGGGTATTGAGTGTCATAGCCCTGTCCCCCTATAAAGAAAATGTCAGCCGATTTGCAGAAAAAGTGAAGGATGGTGGTCCTCAGGGAAGCTGTTATGCCAGAAGGAGCAGTCCTAGAGTCAGTAAGAGCAGATGGGGTAAGGACAGGTAGGGCAAAAAGGAGGCAAAGACTGAAAGGCCAGGAAACAAAGTAAACATCACTAAAATGGGACTTATTTTGCATGCTACAGCCGTGTGTAATCGAATTGCACAGTAAAGCTGAATCTGATAATGCAGACCCAAGGTCTCCTGTCTTGTCTGAAGCTACAGCTGGACCTGATCCCATGGGCTGGGAGGTAGAAATTACTACTGAAGGAATAGTGAGTAAAGCACCAACTTCACAGCACAACACCCTATACCTGACATACTCCTGTTTAGAAAAGGGGTTTCAGGGCAAATAGACCTCAGTTCTGGCCCCCAGTAAACCAGCCCTGTACCCCCTTCAAGTGGCGCTGTGAGCATTGCTGGCACCTGCATGGTGTCCCCTTCCCCCTCCGTGCAGGGATGCCAACTTACTCTCGGTCCTCAGTGCAATCCACAGCACTCCTCCTGCTTCCTTGTCACTTCCTGGTCTGTGTGATCGCAACACAGTTCTGACAGTGTGCCCAGTATTCACGTGCCCATGCTTCCCCACTCTTAAAGGGACAGCAAGCAAATTTTGCTATTGCCTTCAGCTTGTTGTAGAGTGGCATTTAGCCTAAGTAGTTCACCTGCAAGATGGCTCCTAGCCAATAGCTAGGAGACATCCTGTATAAACAAATCCCTTTCCCCTAGGGAGTAACCAAGCAATGTATTAAATCATTAGTTAGAAGGTGTACTACTAGTGAGCTGTGAGGTCCCCTGTGTCCGTAGTTCCCTAGTCCCAGTGTGGCCAGTCCTTTATACATAGTCTCCTGGTCTCTGAACCTTGTCCCCCGGTACAGGAGCGGCTAGTGCCTGAACCTCGTCCCATGGTCCCGAACCAGCCAGTGCCTGAACATTGTTCCCTATCTTACAGCAACCGGTGCCTGAACCTCATCCCCTGGTCCTGAAGCCACCAGAGGATGAACCTTAACCCCTGGTCCCCGAGCAGTCAGTGCCTGAAAATTGCCCCCTGTTCCCGAAATGGCCAGTACTGTTCCTGAAGTCCCCTGTACCCAGGGCAGCCAGTGCATAAACAGTATAGCCTGGTCCATGATTAGCCTAACCCTGATCCTGAATCCTAGACCGGCATGTCTGAACGAAGCCCTTAATTAGTGTCAGTGTACCTGACCCCTTCGGGTCAGCAGCTGCAATACCTGGTTCTGCCCAAGAGTGGTACCAGGAAGCTACATGCCACACAAGCCTGACCTCACCGCTAGAAGTTCCAGTGAAGACCAAGGGAGCTGCTTAGTTAAGTCCCTTCCTGGGCAGGCCCGGCCCTATGGCACAATGGGTCCACAAATGCACTTGCACCATGGTTGGGTGTAACACTTTCCCTGCAAACAGCATTATGTTCTTTTTCAGATATACCTATTTTCATTTATTATCCATTTCTTTTGTCCTTTTTAGCTAGTGTTTAAGTTCTGTTTTCTTCCATCCTGGTATCTTTAAGTGCTTCCATTTCTTCTTTCTTTTCAGGATTGTTACTGATTGTGCAGCGTGAATTTCATTTAGTAAAATCTCCCATCCTTCTTGGACATTTCTGTCATTTAGAGCATTCAACCATTGGACCTTTCATATCCTCCCTGGTCTTCCTCCTTTTGTAATCCAAAATTGGATGATAGCATGATCACTGCCTCCTAAATTCCCAGCCACCTTTACCTCAACTATTTTCTCCCTGTTGGTAAGAATTAGGTCCAAGATTGCAGATCCTCTCTTCTACCCTTTGAAAGATAAAATTTTCAGAGAAAGAAGATAAGAATTTTCAGGACCCATTACTTTTGCCTGAGAGAGATTCCCAACAAATAACTGGATAGTTAAAATCTCCCATGATCACTATATCATGCTTTTTTGAGAACATAGACATCTGATGTAAAACGAGTTCATCTATATCTTCAGTCTGTCCAGGAGGCCAATAAAAAACATCTACAATAGTGTCCTTTCTGTTCATCTCGCCTTGTATTCTTAGGCCTCTTTCACACTTCAGTTTTTTACAATCAGTCACAATCCGCCAGGTTTTGAAAAAAACGGATCCTCAATTTTCTTTTGAGGATCCGTTTTTTTTCTCCATTGACTTTCATTAATGGCGGATTGCTGTCCGTTGCATCCGTTTTTTTTGAGGATCCGCCAATAATTGCTGTCCGTCACCATCCTCAAAGATTTCAAAACGGAGCTTGCAACGTTTTTTCTTGTGGTGGATCCTCCAGACACTCATTTAACCCGAAATTCTTTCTGGGTGCCGGGCAAAAAAAAATCTCAATCTCTCTCTCTCTCTCTCTCTCTAGGCTGCGATTCCTTTAAAATTCTTCATTTTGCGGATCCAGCATCCGTCCTTTTGGCGGATTTTGACTGATGCAAAAAACTGAAGTGTGAAAGAGGCCTTACCCAAACAGTTTCTGCAGAGCTACCATTCACTGAAGCTTGGATCTTTGTGGAGATATATATTTTCCTAACATGCAATACAACACCTCATTCCCTATTGTTAATCCTGTTTATAATAAATACATTGTAGCCTTCAAGGTTGGTATGCCAACCATGTGTATTACACCACCAAGTTTCAGTGATTCCTACGACATTATATCTCTCTTCCTGTGTTAGCAGCTACAATTCTACTTGTTTGCTTTCCATGCTCTGTGCATTTGTATAGACTCATTTTAGTTTGTAGTCAGTTTCTCTTGCTCTTCTATTTTCTTACAGAATTTGTTGTTCTTTTTCTTTATTTGAACTTCTCATAGCAGGATTCTCAAAAGAATGCATATTTTTTCTTTGCTGTATATTTCCCAGCCCATATTGCTCTAGTTTAAAGCTCTCCTGATGAGTGTAGCAAGGAGTCTACCAAATACGTGTTTTCCTGTTTTCGTAAGATGCAACCCATCTCTAGCAAGAAGTCCATCATACAGGTAATTTAGTCCATGGCCAAGAAACCAAAAACATTGCTCATGGCACCAATGATGTACCCTGTTGTTCACTTGTAGAATCCTGTTCAATCTCCTTGGTCCATGTCCATCCACTGGGAGGATGGATGAGAAGACGACCTGCACTCCCAGTTTCTTCACTTTCTGGCCTAAGGCTAGTTTCACACTTGCTTTTTTTTGCAGCGCGTTTTTCCCGCAAAAAAACGCATTGAAAAAACGCATACAAAAGCATACAACTGCTGCGTTTTTTTCAAGCATTTTTATGAGCATGCATGAAAAAAACGCAGCGTTTTTATGCGTTTGTATGCGTTTTTAGTGCGTTTTTACCGCGTTTGAGTTTTTTTCCAACATTAGGTGGCCCCTCACACTAACCCAAACCATGACTTTACTAACCCTAACCCTGACCCTAACCCTAACCCTAACCCTGACCCTAACCCTAACCCTGACCCTAACCCTTAACCAAATCATACTTAACCCTAACCCAAACCCTAAACCCTAACTAACCCTAACCCTAACCCTAACCAAACCATACTTAACCCTAACCCTGACCCTAACCCTAACCCTGACCCTAACCCTTAACAAAACCATACTTAACCCTAACCCTGACCCTAACCCTGACCCTAACCCTGACCCTAACCCTTAACCAAACCATACTTAACCCTAACCCTGACCCTGACCCTAACCCTTAACCAAACCATACTTAACCCTAACCCTGACCCTAACCCTGACCCTTAACAAAACCATACTTAACCCTAACCCTGACCCTAACCCTAACCCTGACCCTAACCCTAACCCTTAACCAAACCATACTTAACCCTAACCCTGATCCAAACCCCAACCCTAACCCTGACTCTGACCCTAACCCTAAACCCCCTTAACTAACCCTAACTCTAACCCAAACCCCTAAATTCCATGGTTAACAAAAAAAAACGCATGTGCAAAAAAACGCATACATGAGCATGCCAGTGCGCACATATGCGCATCCATAGGCTATAATGGCCATTTTTAGCGCAAAACGTGCGCATATGTGCGCATGCGCTTTTTTGCAGGGCCAAAAAATGCAACATGCTGCGTCTGGAAAATACAAACGCACACCCCAAAAAAACGCAGCGCATGAAAATCGCATACATGCGCTTACAAGCGCGCAGGTATGCGCACCCATGTTAAATATAGGGGAAAAAACGCATGCGCACATATGCGTTTTTTTCCAGCGCTAAAAAACGCAAATGTGAAACCAGCCTAAGTCTTCAAAATCTCTGCACATAGTTTCCAGGTCCTTTTTTTCCTTGTCATTTGTTCATGTATTATCAGACGTGGGTGGTCATCTGCAGCACTGAAGACTCTAGATACCCTATCAGATTCATCTTTAATTTTGGCACCTGAAAGACAGCACACTTCCCGTGAGATAATGTCTGGTCAGCATTAATGTGTTGACATACAGTAGTGAATACACGTGCCTTGTTCCTAATATTTGGACAAAACTATACACTAGAATTAAGGTTTTTTTCATGTTAGCCTTCGGCACTCAAAAAGTCACAGAGAGGTAGAAGTTTCAAATGATAATCCATTTAATGAATAGCCGACAAAATGGGAAAACAGACATCAATCCATCCGACGTTTTGGCACAATCGCCTTTATCAAGGAAGTCTGTAAGTGAATACTGTTGGTATAAATCCAACTATTCAAGGAAAGGTGGTGAAAGTCATACCAGTAACATAAGGTAGGAACAGCCACTGTGCTGTGACATGAGGATGCCGGCGTGCTTCCGGTGATAACATGCGGTGAGGTCTCACTTCATATTTAGCAGGCAGGCATCGGCAGTGGTGCTTGCGCTGCAGCATGAGCACATCTATAATGTGCATTAAATTATTTTATTTTTTTGATATAGAATTTTTTTTCAGAATAAATGTGTCTCAAAATGGCGCTAGCCACGCCTGCGCAGCAGCATCTATTAACTGGAGTTTTGGAAACAATGTTCTAGATTAACCATTTTTTTTGAAGAAGACACATAAATAAATTATGAAAAGAAGCAAAACTTGTCTATGCTGTTTGCCAGTCTGTAAAATGCTCTATAGCTTTTACACTATTGCATAGATTTTTTTTATGGTTCATATGCTTCAAAAATGCAAAATAAACCAACTTTCTAAATAGTCTTTAAAGGGAACCTGTCATGTTACCCTATTAACCTACACATATAGGTTTAATCTGCAGATTACTGGTGTTAGAAAATGTGCCTGGCTGCAATATTGAAATTGTGGCATTCGAGAAAAAGGAAACTTTATTCCTTTTGGGAGCCGCCGGCTTTCAGCCACACAAGCATGCCCATTTGCCGACAGTAATCACTCATCATGTTGGTGGCGACTGTAAGGACGCCTGGGCACTTTGACGTCTCATTCTGCAGTGCATCAGGGCAGAGACAGCTGTCAGTCAAAATGCAGGGGCGTGATTACAGCCGCAGCTCACAGTGCAGTTGATGGTGACTGTGGACCCGCCTGTATGGCAGAAAATTTAAGTGTTCATTCACAATTCTAATTAATTGGGCACATACACAATATCTGCCAAGAATGAATAGATGTTTCGGCAACTGTTCTGTGCGGCAGCGTCACTCAGAACACCTCTTCCCCCAAAAGAACTTGATGGATAGTAACCAGAGTATGCAGCTACTCTTAGAAATTGTCCTATATATGTTAAAAAATGTTAAAAAGATATTTAGAATATGTTGCAAATGCAGTGTGTATGAAATGGTTTAAGTCGGTAGGATTTCCTGACTCATAAGTCATACTGTAACATCCGAAGAACCTGTAAACATCATAAAACAAATGTACCTATAAAATGTCTCCTATGTACATATCCACCATTTATATTAATGTTCATTTGAAGCTTTTACGCACTAATACTGTTTGCTGAGCTCCGGCCCCATACTCAATAGCTCAGCTAATCACAAAAGCTCTCGGTACGCTTACATTCGAGTACTCCATGCTGTTTCATGCATTTCAGGAAATACAATCGTGTTCATTGAAATATCTATGTATGCCACTAATACCATATAATTATTGACATAATGTAATTGCTTCTGTGTGCTGAGATGTCAGTCAATATGTTATACAAGAGTAAATGGCTTCAATAGAGTATAATGTGATGTGATTTCCGCTGCGCTCGTTACTATGTTTTAGTTATTTAAGGCCATAGTTACAGGAAGCTTGAGTTAAGGCCTAAGTGATGACTTATACAAAACCTCTGACATAAGGTTAATATCCGAGGAGCATTGCGTACAGTCAGACTAAGGCAATTATTTGTAAAAGCCAGTAAAACTTATGTAGCAAGGGGAAGAAAATTCCTGTTTGTAGCTGGATAATTTTATGGGCCAGGTCGTGAAAGACCGGACAAGAGATGATGTTCTGTTGGTTTTGGTCATTTCTAATAATGCAGAGCTAGTTAAAAATGTTGATGTTGCAAACCTTGGTACGAATAACCAAATCATTAAGCATACACTGTAAAAACATACTCAAGTGAGGAAAGTATAAGTGTTATTTTAACAAGGGCTTATTCAGATTGAGAAGGGGTGATTCCTATACAGTTATTCCTGTACAGTGTGGAAAATAAGTATTTGATACACTGCCGATTTTGCAAGTTTTCCAATGGAGAGGTCTGTAATTTCTATCGTAGGTACACTTCAACTGTGAGAGACAGGATGTAAACATAAAGCAAAAAATCGTATTGTATGATTTTTAAATAATTAAATTGCATTTTATTGCATGAAATAAGTATTTAATCACCTACCAGCTGAACTCGTTACCTGTATAAAAGACATCTGTCCACACACTCAATCACACTTCAACCTCTCCACCATGGCCAAGACCAAAGAGCTGTCTCAGGACACCAGGGACAAATTTATAGACCTGCACATGGCCGGAATGGGCTACAGGACAATAGGCAAGCAGCTTGGTGAGAAGGCAATGACTGTTGGTACAATTATTAGAAAATGGAAGAAACACAAGATGACAGTCAATCTTTCTCGGTTTGGGGCTCCATGCAAGATCTCACGTTGTGCGGTAAAAATGATTCTGAGAAAGGCCAGGAATCAGCCCTAAACTACATGGGAGGGCCTGGTTAATAACGTAAAGAGAGCTAGGACCAAAGTCTCAAGCATTACCATTAGTAATACTACGTCTTCATAGATTAAAATCCTGCAGGGCACGCAAGGCCCCCCTGCTCACGCCAGCACATGTACAGGCCCGTATCAATGACTATCTGGATGATCCAAAGGAGGCATTGAAAAAGATCATGTGGATACATGAGACCAAAATAGATCTTTTTGGTATCAATGCCATTCACCGTGTTTGGAGGAAGAAGAAGGATGAGTACAACCACAAGTACACCGTCCCAACTGTGAAGCTTGGTGGGGGAACATCATACCTTGATCATGCTCTTCTGCAAAGGGGACAGGACGACTGCACTCTACTAAAGGGAGGATGGATGGGGTCTTGTTTTACAAGATTTTGGCCAACAACCTCCTTCCCTCAGTAAGAACATTGAAGATTGGTCATGGCTCGGTTTTCCAGCATTAAATGACCTGAAACACACAGCCATGGCAAATAAGGAGTGGCTCTGTAAGAAGCATTTCAAGCTCCTGGAGTGGCCTAGCCTGTCTCCGGACTTCAGCCCAATATAAAATCTTTGGAGGGATCTGAAACTAAATGTTATCCAGCGACAGCACCGAAACGTGACAGATCTGAAGAAGATCTGTATGGAGGAGGGAGCCAAAATCCCTGCTGCAATGTGTGCAAACTTGGTCAAAAACTACAGGACAGTACAGATAGCAGAGGATATATGTTTACATAGCACTTCAGCACTTTTTCTCCCAGCTCAAGCTAGTCCCCTGATGATTCAGCTTGGAAGAAACGCGTTGGGACGAAATTCTGAGGAAAAGTGCAGGGCATGTCCAGTTTAAAGATAGCTGTGGACTGCCCTTGTAAGTGCGGGAGTTAATGGGTGTTAGGGTACCGTCACATTTAGCGATGCACCAGCCGATCCCGACAACGATACAACCTGGTCAGGATCGCTGGTGCATCGCTAAATGGTTGCTAGTGAGCTGCCAAACAGGCAGATCTCACCAGCGACGTAGCAGTGGTCGGCGATCGTTACTTACCCGTCAGACGCGGCGATGAAGACGTCCTCCCGCCCGCGTCCACGCGTCGCTCTTCAGCGCCAGCAGGAAGCGGCCAACGAGAAACGGCCCAGGACGTTCTCGCGCGATCAGCGATAGCCAGAGGGGGAGCCGGTTGGAGGTAAGTATCACACATAGCGATATCGCTAGCAATCTCGCTTAGTGTGATGGGGCCTTTAGAATACTGCTAGCCCCATATGGATTGACAGGGTAATGTCGGTCTCTCTCCTGAGGTGGGATTTATAACCCAGGATCATCTCCTTTCCCTTCTATGGCTAAATGAAATTGGTGACAACGTTCTAATTTTTTTCTATTTTATGTCTACATATTGATATTCTCTGTCATAGATATCATTGTATATGCGACCAGTATTATGATGTTTGCTTTTTCTATGGTTGGTTTTCTGTCTCTGTGTACCAGCTAATTATAATTGCAACATTATTGTCTGTGTATATAGACTTTCTGACTACTGCAAAATAGATCTTATTTTATTCTGAGGTGGTTGTTTTTTCAGTCAGATGGTATTTGTCATCAGGAACACTGCACTGCACTTGCTCACTGAGCCAGAGCGCGTGTCCTGAGTACAAAGACTGTGCACAAAGATACCTGCGGAGCAGGCAGCAGTGGTGACCATGCATGCTCCAGGACCTGAATCACGTGACTGCTGGGGGCGTGGCCTAAGCTTCACGGAGCTAGGAGCTGCAGGGAAAGTCCTACAAAGGTAACTACAGGACAATGTTACCAAGGGGCAGAGACAGAGACTGAAACCAGATCAAGCCGAGGTCAAAGCACAAGATAGCAATACAGTACCAAAGGATTATACAGAATGGATAGTCAAGACGTAGCAATAGATCAGAAAACCAGAACGGGCATTAGACGGTACAATAGGGGTAAACTGTAATGGCGTAACGATAGCCAAGCCAGGAGGTCAGAACCAGAAAAGACAATGGTACCAAAACGAGAGACGGAGTACAGAGTGAAGGAACAAGCCGGGTCATACACGGGAAGCAAACAAACAACGCAGAGTACACGCACACCAGGGGTCAGACACACCAGAACAGCAGTATAACTGACAGAGAATGCTAGTTTGGAGTGAGTATCAATACCTCTCCCAGATCCAAAGGGAGGCCGGCAAAAGTTAACCCTGTGAGAACAGGACATTAACCATGTCCTAACCATGACAGTACACCCCTCTTAATGGGGGGCCACTGGAACCCCAGGTTTCTCAGGGTACCTGGCATGAAAAGCCCGCACCAGTCGATCAGCGTGCACCGAACTGGCCTGAACCCACAATCGATCCTCAACGAAATATCCCTTCCAATGGATAAGGTACTGAAGTCTCCGGCGCACCCACCGTGAATCAACGATGCGCCCTACCTCGTACTCCAGTTGACCCTCTACCAACACTGGTGGAGCCACAGATGAGGGATCTTCTCTAACTGTCCCCACAGGTTTGAATAGGGACCTGTGGAAGACATTAGAGATTTTGAAGGAGGTGGGCAAATGTAATCTGTATGCCACCGGGTTGATCACCTCTACAATCTTGTATGGGCCAATAAATTTGGGGCCCAACTTCATAGAGGGTATTTTAAGTTTGATGTTACGGGTGGACAACCAGACTTTTTCCCCCACTGTCAACGCAGGAACCACCCCCCTCCTCCTGTCTGCAAAATGTCTGAACTTCTTCTGGGCTTTGGAGATGTTTCCCTGTACCTCCTTCCAGAGGATTTTTAATTGTTGTACCATCCCCTCAGCACCAGGGCAATCCGAATCCATACAGGAAAATTCCCCAAACTGCAGAACAAACCCATAATTGACCAGAAAGGGAGACTTTCCGGTAGACTGATTAATCCGACAGTTGAATGCAAATTCTGCCATGAGTAATACCTCACACCAGTCTTCCTGTCTGGAGGAGGCCAGGCATCTCAGAATCTGCTCCAATGACTGGTTGGTGCATTCCATTTGTCCGTTGGATTCCGGGTGATAGGCAGAGGAGAATGACAACGTGACCCCCAACTTCATACAAAACGCTCTCCAAAACCTGGCCACAAATTGCACACCCCTGTCCGACACCACGTTCACAGGCACTCCATGCAGTCGAACAATGTGCTGTATAAACAAGCGGGCCAAGGTTTGAGCAGATGGTAATGCAGGTAATGGCACAAAGTGGGCTTGCTTAGAAAATCTATCAACCACTACCCATACCACTGAGTTGCCCTTGGAAGGTTAGTGATAGAGTCCATGGACAGGTGTGTCTATGGTTTATCCGGAATAGGCAAAGGCACCAATTCCCCGGCCGGACCTGAGAGCTTTTAGAGCGCGCGCACACCCCACAAGTATTCACAAACCTTTTTATATCAGTACCCATAGAGGGCCACCAAAAACTCCTAGCTACTGCCCCCCAGGTAGCTGCAATACCAGGGTGTGCACTTAACACAGAGTCATGAAATTCTTGAAGGAGTGTTGTACGGAATTGTTCGGGTACAAACAATTTACCTGGGGGTTTATTCCTGGGAACTTGTGCTTCCAGAATCTCTCTCTGTAACTCAGAGGAGATTTCGGCTACAACCACTCCCAGTTGAAGAATGGAGGAAGGAGGTTCTGGAGGGGACACAGAATCAAAACTTTGGGATAAGGCATCTGCCTTTACATTTTTAGACCCTAGTCGGAACGTGATGGTAAAATGAAATCGAGAAAAAAAAAGTGCCCACCGAGCCTGTCTGGGGGTCAATCTCTTAGCAGACTCGATATAGGCCAGGTTTTTATGATCAGTGATGACCGTAATGGGATGAGCGGCCCCCTCCAAAAAATGCCTCCATTCTTCAAAGGCCAATTTAACTGCTAACAATTCCCTGTTACCGACATCATAATTTCTTCTTAGAGAAAAAGGCACAGGGTTTGAGGTTAGTCAGGGTAGAGGGGCCCTGTGACAATACTGCCCCCACCCCAACCTCCAAAGCGTCAACCTCGACGATAAAAGTTCTTGACGAATCGGGTTGTACCAACACAGGGGCTGTAGTAAAACACTTCTTTAATGCAAGGAAGGAATTTTTTGCGGCCACGGACCAATTTTTTACATCTGCCCCTTTAAGAGTGAGGTCCGTCAAGGGTTTTACCACCTTCGAGATCCCTTTAATGAACTTTCTATAATAATTAGCGAAGCCCAGAAATCGCTGCAACCCCTTCAGGTCATGAGGCTGCACCCAATCTGTAATGGCCTGAGCCTTCCCTGGATCCATGCGGAATCCCTCCCCGGATACAATTACACCCAGAAAATATAGTTCTTACATAAAAAATGAGCACTTCTCCAGCTTAGCATACAAATGGTTCTCCCGGAGTCTCATAAGCACCGTACGCAGATGATGCAAGTGTGACTGATTGTCCTCAGAGTAAATCAAGAGGTCATCCAGGTAACTGACTACGTAACGTCCAATCAAGTCAGAAAAAACAACATTAATAAAGTTCTGAAAAACCGCAGGAGCGTTAGTGAGGCCAAAGGGCATAACCAGATTTTCAAACAGCCCCACAGTTGTCAGGAACGCTGTTTTCCATTCGTCCCCCTTCCGGAACCTTATAAGGTTATAAGCCCCTCGTAGATCGAGCTTAGAAAACCATTTGGCCCCGTGAGTTGATTGCATAGATCAGGAATCAACAGGAGAGGGTACGTGTTCTTAACAGTAATTTTGTTAAGTTCTCGAAAGTCGAGGCACGGTCGCAACCCACCATCTTTTTTCTTAACAAAGAAAAACCCCGCTGCCACGGGTAAGACCGAGGGTCGAATATGCCCCTTGCGAAGGCTCTCTTTAATGTACTCTTTCATAGCTTGGCACTCAGGCCCGGACAAATTAAACAAACGAGCCTTGGGTAATTTGGCTCCAGGTACTAAATCGATAGCACAATCATATGGTCTATGTGGTGGGAGCGCCTCAGCCTCACTTTTGGAAAACACATCTTTAAAGTCTCTCAGGTACTCCGGAATACCCTCCAGACCGACAGATGACACAGATACGGATTTTATCGGATTGACAAAAGGAACCGGATTACAACACAGACCATTATCATTACATCCCCATCGGGTGATCTCCCCCTTCACCCAATCAATAAGAGGATTGTGGCGTTGCAACCAGGGCATTCCCAATACCAGGCCTGTAGGCAGATTATTCATAATGAAACAACTTAAATTTTCCACATGAGTGGAACCCACTTTCATAGAAAAAACTTCAGACATAAAACAAATTCCATCCCGGGTAAGAGGGGATGAATCCACAGCCACAATTTTAACAGGGTCTTTTAACCTGACTGTCCCTATCTTATTAAGAGTCACAACTTGGGCATCAATCAGATTAACGGAGGAACCACAGTCAAAGGCGGTGGTCATAACAGCACCGCCAGCAATTTCCAATTCAACCTGGAACACCATTTTTGTACGTGAGAAAAAAAATGTACCTGGGAGTCTGGACAACCTCCTCGATTGTTGCCCAGACTCAGTCATTTCTCTGATGGTTTCTCTGAAGAAGGGCAGGAGGGGCAATTCCTTTTCCAATGTCCAGAGGCTCCACAGTAAAAGCATAGTAGGTTGTCTCTACGGTGCCTTCTCTCTTTCTCCTTAACAGAGACTGACCCAACCTTCATGGGCTCAGATACAGGTGCAGTGTCACACAATTTGGGGTACAAGGGAGACTCTTGTTGCATCATTCCTCTAGCATGGAGTCTCCGGTCCATACGGACCGCCTGCATCATGGCGTACTCCAGGGTATCAGGAGGCGGATGTAATGCCAGAGCGTCCTGCAGACGGTCAGAAACGCCCCTGCGAAACAACCCCCTCAGGGCGGCGGCGGTCCAGGATACTTCGGCGGTGCAACGTCTAAACTCTGAGCAGAACCATTCAGCAGAGTGCCTCCCCTGTGTCACACTCATCACCAAATCCTCAGCCAGACGCACTCTATCAGGCTCGTCATAGATGTGCCCCAGAGCCTCAAAGAACAAGTTCACTGACATACGTTCAGGAGCAGAGGAAGACAGAGGGAAAGCCCATGCTTTCAGAGCCCCCCGAAGTAGGGAAATAATGACCCCCACCCTCTGGAACTCATCCCCGGAGGAGCGGGGCCTTAGAGAAAAAAAAAAACTTGCATCCTTCTCTGAAAGACCTGAACTCCTTTTTATCCCCTGAGAAAGGGTCGGGCAATTTGACCAGAGATTCGGGGGATGCTAATGACACATCCCTACACCCAGAACTAGAAGCCCCTGCATCGACAGCCCCCTGCACAATAACCACCAACTGTTGCTGGGTATGGGCCATCGTGCGCTGTTCCACATTGAGTTTATGGAACATTTGGGTCAGGTGCTTGACCCGATCAGCCAAAACTTGTATGGGATCCATGAGGATAACACTTTTTTTTTTCTCTTCAGAGGAAAAAAAACTGAAACGGTCAGTTAGAATGTCAGGAACACAGCACTTCACTTGCTCACTGAGCCAGATCGCGTGTCCTGAGTACAAAGACTGTGCACAAAGATACCTGCGGAGCGGGCAGCAGTGGTGACCATGCATGCTCCAGGACCTGAATCACGTGACTGCTGGTGGCGTGGCCTAAGCTCCACGGAGCTAGGAGCTGCAGGGAAACTCCTAGAAAGGTAACTACAGGACAACGTTACCAAGGGGCATAGACAGAAACCAGATCAAGCCGAGGTCAAAGCACGAGATAGCAATACAGTACCAAAGGATTAGATAGAATGGATAGTCAGGACGTAGCAATAGATCAGAAAACCAGAACGGGCATTAGACGGTACAATAGGGGTAAACTGTAACGGAGTAACGATAGCCAAGCCAGGAGGTCAGAACCAGAAAAGACAATGGTACCAAAATGAGAGACGGAGTACAGAGTGAAGGAACAAGCCGGGTCATACACGGGAAGCAAACAAACAACGCAGAGTACACGCACACCAGGGGTCAGACACACCAGAACAGCAGTATAACTGACAGAGATTGCTAGTTTATAGTGAGTATAAATACCCCTCCCAGATCCAAAGAGAGGCCGGCAAAAGTTATCCCTGTGAGAACAGGACATTAACCATGTCCTAACCATGACATTTGTGTTTTCACAAGGGTGGCACTTTCATGTTATCTTTTTATTTGTTGTAATAAAGGTTAAATTTTAATTCTCACTTTTGCTGTATGTCAAAAACTACAGGAAATGTCTGACCTCTGTAACTGCAAACAAAGATTTCTGTACCAAATATTAAGTTCTGTTTTTCTATTGTATAAAATACTTATTTCATGCAATAAAATGCAAATTAGTTATGTAAAAATCATTTTTTTTTTTTTTTTAAGATTCTTCCTCTCACAGTTGAAGTGTACCTATCCTAAATATTACAGGCCTCTCCATTCTTTGTAGGTTGGAAAACTTGTACAGCGTATCCAATACTTATTTTTCCCACTGTAGGTAACCTATAGGTAACACGTGTAGACAGCAACAATTAAGCCCCAAATGGCTTAAACCTACCATTAGAATGGTAATTTATGACAAAAAAGGGGTATTTAAAGTATATTAATCTGAGGTCAACTCCAGCCTTTAACAATAACAATTATAAAGCACTTCATCACCCTCAGGCGATTTTCTATTCTTGTTTTTTCTTCCCCTTCTTCAAATAGCCATAACTTTTTTACTTTTTGTTGCAAAGTTATAAGGGTTAAAATTTAACCAACAATTTCTCATTTCTTTCAACAAAATGTACAAAACCATTTTTTTTAGGGACCACATTACATTTGAAGTGACTTTGAGGGGTCTATATGACAGAAAATACCCAAAAGGTACACCATTCTAAAAACTACATCCGTCAAGGTGTTCAAAAAACGCATTCAAGAACATTATTAACCCTTCAGGTGCTTCACAGGAATTTTTAGAATGTGTAAGGAAAAACTGAACATTTAACATTTTTTTTTTATTTTGTACAAAAATTTTACTTTAGACCTAAATTTTTTTATTTTTGTAAGGGTAACAGGAAAAATGGACCAAAAAATTTTATGCAATTTCTCCTGAGCATGCCAATAACCCATATATGGGGTGAAACTACTGTTTTGGCACATGGCAGGGTTCGGAAGGGAAGGAGCGCCATTTGGCTTTTTGAAGGCAAAATTTGCAGGAATAATTAGCAGACGCCATGTCACATTTCAAGAGTCTGTAATGTGCCTTAACAGTGGAAATCCCCCACATGTGAAAGGATTTTGGAAACTAGATCCCTCAGAGAACTTATCTAGGTGTGTGGTGAGCACCTTGAACCCCCAGGTGCTTCACATAAGTTTATAACATTGAGCTGAGGAATTTAAAAAAAAAATAACTTTTTTCCCACAAAAACATTTGTTAGCCCCTATTTATGCATTTTCACAAGGGTAACAGGAGAAATTGCACAACAAATTGTATTGTTCAATTTCTCCTAAGTACATTGATACCCCATATGTGGAGGACTCACTGAGAATGATGCCTATATCCCTAGGTCCATGTAAACAGGATTCTCAATAGGAGAACTAGTAAGCCCACACATAGGTAATATAGAGCATATGAGTCAGAAACACCAATAATATACAAATACAATGAAAAAATGATGCAATTCCAACCCAATAATTACAAAAAACAGTACAAGGGATAATATAAACCCAAGAAGATGCTGATCACTATGAGGTGTACAAAAAAGATAGAAATGCACACTAAATAGACCTCATATATGCGTAGAGGTACCCCAGCCCAAGATCAGGCATAGGGAACATCAAGGACCAGATAAGCCAGACCATTAGGGGCTAGAGAGGGTCTAAGTGGACAGAGAAAATCTCCATAACCACCCCAAATGATAACCACACATACAAATCAGCACAATACAAAACCCATGAGAAGTATGTATGTGATTATTGTTATGCTGTAATGTCTATTGTCTGTACAAATCCCCTCTGAAATGTAAAGTGCTGCGGAATATGTCGGCGCTATAAAAATAAAAATTTATTATTATATTATAAGTGAAGTGGGGCAGGTAGAGCCAGAGACCCTCAGTGAGGGTGATAGTTGGTAGCAGGTGGGTTGCTCTATTATGAGCATTGTATTATTTGTGTATGCGTCACATTTGTGACCATTTTTAATGGTAAGAATTTTTGCTGTTTGCTGTGTTTAATTAAATTTGTATTATATATGCTATGTCCTATTCAGGGTGTTCCCCTGCTCATGGCCTATTTCTTTCTCTCCTTTTTGTCAGTTTTATTCATTTTTTACGCAGTTCCTCTTGCAGTATATGCGATTAGTCGACTTTATTCTTTGGATCAGTGCGATTAAAGCGATATGTTGGCTTTTTATATTTGGCTGCTTTCATACACTAAAAGACGCTTGTTTTTGTAAAAACAAGTTTTTGCATCGCCATATTTTGAGATCTATAATTTTTCCATATTTCTGCAGACAGTCTCCCTCTGCCTGCTCGCTAAATGCTGAAATCACAGCATTTAGGGGGTTAAAGTGCTGGGAGCGGTGCAGGACCGCTCATGGTACTGAGTGCCAGGTGTCTAAATCAGCTGACACCTGGCGGCAATCGCACGGGCAAAGCCCCTTTGCACGCAAAATTGCCTGGATGTATCCATATGTCCAATGTCGGTAAGAACCAGGCGACCTGGACATATGGATATGGAGCGCCCTCACTCACCAGGGCCGTGGGGTACTCGGTACCGGGCCGGTTGATCTTCTCAACGGGGGGTTGTCACGGCAGCAGTGACCCGGTACATGGCCCTGGGGCTCCATTACAAAAGGCGTTGTTTAAGTGTGCTTATGGTGGTGAAAGTTTATAAGTGATTTGTGACGCCACCTGTGGTGTTCGGCAATAGAGATGTAAGCCGACGCTGCAGACAGATCCTCTGGAACAGATGGTGTGGTGCAGCAGTGATGTTATAGCCCTCCACAGGCAGGGCTGCAGTCCCAGGGCAGTGTAGGTGAAGTGACACTTAGATGGTGTAGTGTCAGGCGCAAGGGGTGTAGCAGTGCTTGGCAGGTTGACGCAGGAATAAGTGGAGGACACCAGGGCATATAGTTCCAAAGCTTTACTCACAATCTGTTGCAGGTACAGGTGCCCGCATCTGTGCCGTGTCCTCTGGGTCAGGAGATCAGCCAACTTCCAGGCAAGATGAAGTACTCCTTTCCAACACTCCGCAAATATATGTGCCTTTTCTGAACGTCTCCTCTTATAGCGCCTTTGAATGAAGTACTCCTAGTACTGAGTTACACTGGAGTTCCTCCTGTCAAATGTTCCTATGAACTCTACTTGTACGGCAGACAGCTGTAGCCTGCTTCGGGGACTCCTTGCTACTAAGTCCCGGCTCACTAATATGTTGCTGTTGTGCCCCCAAGTCTTGAGTGGGAATAAAGTGTTCACTACTTCTATTCCTCTGGTGTCTGCTGCAGGACCATTAGTATTCGTACAACCTCGGGGACCGGACCCCGGCCTTGCGCTTAGAACTTTAAAAGGGTTCTCCTCTAACCCTGGTCCTTGTTCTCTTATTCTCCTCACGTTCCGTGCTAATCCGTCTTTCCAATGGAGAATCAAGCTTCCTTTCTCTGTCTCTTTCCTGTGCCAGAAGACCCAGATCACTGTGGCCTGCTGCAGCACTTCCTTCTTCCATCCCTCTCCCGGGGATCTTCTCTTTCTCACACTCTGTCCTTCTACATCCTCACTCATTGACTGAATGAATCGACTGACTGACTGATTCAACTCTTCCCGCTCTTTTGTGCGAGCTAAACTCCACCCACCTCCCAGCACGTTTCGTGTTCCAAGCAGGGAGCCACCAAGGGGTGCTATGCTACACTCCAAGCAGGGAGCCGCCGAAGGTGCTTTGCTACACTACTTTGTGGTGTGGGGTGCAGGTGTTGGAGTGTGGTCAGGTGTCTCCACCTTACCTGGATAGTGGGGCACCACACCTCAGGAGGAGGGGCAGTACCTCTGTGGCGACTGAACCCTCAGGGGTGCCACAGATACATCCAAGGTCATAAAGGGGTTAAATACAGAGTAAGGTACAAAAATTAAAGTCACTATTAGAATCATTTTTAAGATAGAAAAAAGACAATGATGAATCTGGGTCACAGTGTGTAACAAAGCCTGTGAAGTAGTGCATAGAGCCAATATGCCTATGTATTAAGGACACAAAGGGAGTACGGAGTATATATGGTACCATAGAAGCAGACTATTTGCAAGGTATGGGATACTTAGTGAGATGGGGTCAAGTACAGAAAACAAGGCGTTTAGGTCAAAGAGTCACTCATGAGTAGTTCATTCTTATAAAGTCAATACTAAAACCTAGTTCTTTGTTAGGCCATTTCACAATTCTGTTTGCAGGCATCAGTCACAGTCCGCCGTTTGGGTAAAAAAACGGATCTGACGGATTTGTCTGGCAGATCTGGTTTTTTCCCCATAGACTTGTATTGGCAGCGGATTGTGACGGATGGCCTTCCGTTGCGTCCGTTGTGCGGCGGATACGTCATATAATTTGGGTCCGTCAGGAAAAAAAACGTCCATAGGAACGTTTTTGGTCTGCGTCAAAAAGGCGGACGGTGACGGATCTGTTGCCTGGTAGAATGGACGCCTATGGACGACGGATCCGTCTCCGTCCGTCACATGACGGATTCCAATGACGGATTCCGTTTCTTTAAACTGAGCATGCCCGGAAGAATTTCTTTTCATGAAATTTAACCCCAAAACCCGTTCTGGGCCAAAAAATTCTCTCTCTCTCCCTCTCTCCCTTCCTTTATATTTCAAAATCTGCAGTTTCGTCGGATCCGTCAAAGAAAATGCAAGAAACGGATGGAAAAAAAAAGGGATGGAACTGATTAAACGGATCAGTTGCATCCGTTTGCATCCGTTTTCCACTAATTTCGACGGATCCGTCATTCCATCAAAATGGCGGATTTTGACTGATGCCAAAAAACGGAAGTGTGAAACAGGCCTAAGATACCCCAGCTGTAATATTCCTACAACACACTACGTACTATGTATCATGACACCATTTCTATTTATGTACCACATAATGGAGTCTTACGGCTTGCTGTGATCTCATGTAAAAGATACAGCATATACATCCCAAAAAGTAAATGAACTGCAGAATTTCTTATTACAGCCCAATATTTCCAGCATATTAGACAACAAAGACTACCATGATTAAAAACTAATTCATATTCCACACTTCATCGCTTTATACTTTGTAAGGTAGCGCTCACTGAATGCATTGGGGAACACTCACTTGGCTGCGATATTGATGCATACAGAAACACTTTTCACTTAAACAGTCTAGTGCAGTTTATTATGCCTTCATAAACTGCTGAGGAACATGTTACACGTCACATGCTTACACATAGTCCATCACAATCCTTGGTACACGGCTTTATCACGCTGTCACTAGACACGCTGGACCTCTTTGTCCAGTTACTGTGGGTGACCGCACACCAAACAGTTCATTAGTGTCCATAGAATATCACGGGCACCAACAGTTATATCCCCATGTCCGGGGTTACCTCGCAGGAGCTCCTGCTCCAGATGCCGAATTTTTGGTAGTCCTCTCAGGGAAGCTGCCAAACTGTGATCACCGTCCCGGACAACGCCTTGCTCACCAGGCCACCTGACAGTCCAGATCCACAGACGGACGGTAGCTCCCCCCAATGCAGTGCCGTCACTGACTCTGCAAACACACGTGGCCTGTCTGTGTGCTATTCAGGACGTCCGTCCCCACTTTGGAACCTTCCAACACACAGGCCTCACCAGGTGCTATTCAGGGATCCAACCCTCCTCCCAGGGTCTCCCAACACACCGGCCACCAGGTCCAGGGCCTCAGCGGGTGCTATTCAGGATGTCCAACACTCACGCCTCACCAGGTCCAAGGTCGCAGCACTTGCTCCAGGGATCCGATCCTTCTCCCAGAATCTCCCAACACTGACCCTCTAGGACCTTGCACCCTGAACCACTCAGGTACACAGTCTCTCATGTGACCAGACCTCAGGCACATTATATGGTACATAACCACACTCACAAGTGAGGTATGGATCACATGGTCATGACCTCACTACAAGTCCTATTCCACACATACAGCCACACAAACAGGCTTTACTTTGGGAGTTCAGACACATGCCCCTGGGTGGGTTTGTAGGTGACTGGTCCCACCCATCTCACCAAGTCACCTGGAAGCTTCCCTGATACACAGCAACAAATCCTCAGCAGTATATCTCTGCTGATTAATTCATATTCCAGCTTCCATCAGAGGGCACCCACCCCTGTGATACATATCGGCCACTTATAATCCTGCCGCTCACCATTTTCCCCATCATAACAAAGGAAATGCCTGCATGCATGTCCCAGGCAGCTCATACCACACCCCCTAGCTGTCACAGGGGTCACTGCATCACAACTTATATACAGTACCATTGTGTTACCAAGCAGAAGCATCTATATTTCCCATCTAAATTATTTTATTATGAACGGCGTTCAGCTCAATCTCAAGCATGCCGACTCTGTGTGAAGATCGATCTTGTGAAAGCCTAGATAGGTCCCCCAGGGTCTTCTCCATCATTATCTTGATTGTATCAAGCCATCGAGTTGCTGGTCTTCCTCTTCGCCTTGTTCCTTCTATTCTTCCCACCACGATATCCGTCTCCAGTGATTGCTCTCTTCTTATGATGTGTCCAAAGTAGACACTGTCTGTCTTGTTTCTTCATCATCCAGGTTTTGCATCCATATGTTACTATTGAAAAGACAAGACTATGTACAAGCTGCGTCTTCGTTGTCAGTGAAAGTTTTCTTGATTTATAGACCTTGTCTAGTGACTTCATTGCTGATTTGCCAATAGCTATTCTCATATTGACTTCCGGTATCATTGCTACATCTTGAATGATCATTGATCCGAGTAGGTTGAAGTCCTTTACAATTTCCAGTTCATTGCCATCTACCTCATACCTGGCAGTAGTCAATATCTTGGTCTTTCTTGTTTTGAGTAGTAGTTCCATGTTCTAACATTCTATCTTGAATAGGAGAAAAATTTTGACAGGGTGATCAATGAGAGGAACAGGCTGCCACAAGAAGTCATGAGTTCTCCTTCAATGGAAGTCTTCAAACAGAGGCTGGACAGACATCTGTCTGGGTTGATTTAGTGAATCCTGCATTGAGCAGGGGTATAGACCAGATGACCCAGGAGGTCCCTTACAACTCTATCATTCTATGATTCTATGACACTCCGTAATAAGTCCTTTATTCTCTTTATGCTTGTTGCTATCAATGTTGTATTGTCTGTGTATCTAAGATAGTTGATAATTCATCTAGCAATTTTGATTCCTAATTTTTTTTTCGGCAAGTTCAGCCTTGCTGAAGATAGCTTCTGCATATATTATTTGAAGAGAAATGGTGACAGCATGCAACCTTGTCTGACTACTCGCTCTACTTTGTTTGAACCATGCCTTGTCGCTGTAATCTGTTCA
Source organism: Dendrobates tinctorius (assembly GCF_039654945.1). Classification (NCBI taxonomy): domain Eukaryota; kingdom Metazoa; phylum Chordata; class Amphibia; order Anura; family Dendrobatidae; genus Dendrobates; species Dendrobates tinctorius. The sequence continues at coordinate 24,678,297 of NW_027361750.1, read as the reverse complement.
AACTGTTGCTTCTTGTTCGATGTAAAGGTTTCTAATGAGAATGATCAGATGGTTTGGTACAATCATATCCTTTATGGTATTCCAAAGTTTCTGGTGATCAACACATTCAAAGGTTTTGCTGTAGTCGATGAAGCAAAAAGATCTTCTTGTTGTATTCTTTGGCCTTTTCCATTATCTATCTAATGTTAGCAATTACATCTCTTGTTCCTTTGCGCTTTTTGAATCCTGCTTGTTCCTCTATCAGCTCTTTGTCAAAGTAAATTATTAGCAGTTTTGTAGGATCTTCACTAGTATTTTACTGGCATGAGGTATGAGTGCAATACTCCAACAGTTTCCATAGTAAGTAGCATCTCCCTTTTTCAGAATAGAAATAAACACGAATCTTGTCCAGTCCTTCAGTCATTTACCAGTCGTCCATATCTATTGACACAGGCATGTGAAGACATCAACTGCTGCTTCAGAAGACTTTATTAGCTCTTTTGGAATATTTTTCACTGTTGGGATTGTATTGGGCAGGTGATGAGCAGTGCCTGGTTTTCTCCACACATACCGCTTAGAATTATCACCAAAAAGCTCTATCTTCATCGCATCAGACCAGAGAATCTTATTTCTCATAGTCTGGGAGTCCTTCTTGTGTTTTTTAGCAAACTCTATGCAGGCTTTCATATGTCTTGCATGGAGGAGAGGCTTCCGTCGGGCCACTCTGCCATAAAGGACAGACTGGTGGACAGCTGCAGTGATAGTTGACTTTGTGTAACTTTCTCCCATCTCCCTACTACTTCTGTGGAACTCAGCCACAGTGATCTTGGGGTTCTTCTTTACCTCTCTCACCAATGCTCTTCTCCCACGATTGCCCAGTTTGACCGCATAGCCAGGTCTAGGAAGACTTCTGGTGGTCCCAAACGTCTTCCATTTATGGATTATGGAGGCCACTGTGCTCTTAGGAACCTTGAGTACTGCAGAAATTCTTTTGTAATCTTGGCCAGATCTGTGCCTTGCCACAATTCTGTCTCTGAGCGCCTTGGCCAGTTCCTTTGACCTCATGATTCTCATTTGGCCTGACATGCACTGTGAGCTGTGAGGTCTTATGTAGACAGGTGTGTGCCATTACAAATCAAATCCTATCAGTTTAATTAAACACAGCTGGACTACAATGAAGGAGTACAACCATCTCTAGGAGGATCACACGGAAATGGACAGCATGTGACTTAAACATGAGTGTCTGAGCAAAGGGTCTGAATACTTATGACCATGTGATATTTCAGGGTTTTTTTTTTAATAAAGTTGCAAAAATTTCTACATTTCTGTTTTATTTCAGTCAAGATGGGGTGCAGAGCATACATTAATGAGAAAAAAATGAACTTTTTTGAATTTACCAAATGGCTGCAATGAAACAAAGAGTGAAAAATTTAAAAGAACACTTTCTATACCCACTGTATGTAGTCAACCTGACTTTTATAGGCACCATTCAGTGATTTCCATGTGTAGAGTCTCCATTTGTAATTTTATAAGAAGCTGTTCAAGAGGGACAGTTGATTTGTCTTACAAAAGTCAGTGAATTTTCCTCAAGTCTCGTTTTGTTCACCAAGTTCAAAGTTTCCAACAACAGTTCCATGTTTGCCGCAGCTCACTTTGGCATTCAAGTCTCCCATAATAATAAGTCTTGTTTTGGTGTCTTGTTGATTTCTTGTTGAACTTGCTAGTATAATACTTCAAAGTCCTCCTTCTCGACTTCTATTGTTGGTGAGTAGACTTGAGCAAGTGTGACAATAATTGGTGCTCCTTGTAGTCTTATCGAGATTACTCTATCACTGACTGCATTGTATTTTAGGAGATTGCCAGCTAATCTTCAATTTAGGATAAAAGCGACACAGTTTCTTCTTCAACAATCATTGCCAGAACAGTAGACACAATGTTCATTTCACTGGAAATGTCTAGATTGAGGCCATCTTAGTTCGCTAATTCCAAGTAAGTTGAGTCCTGTTCTGTCCATTTCGGCTTTGACGATGTCAAGTTTGCCTTGGTTCATGGTTCGAACATTCCTAGTTCTGAACTCTATGATATCTTTTCAGCTTTTGATCTTCCCTTTCAACCAAGCGATATCAGCACCAAGACATCCTTGCGGCTTTGATCCTGACCCATCATTAACATTGGTCATACTCAGGTCAACCATCGACTCTTCCCCAATAGCTTGTTGAGTGCCTTGCAATTTAAGGATGCATCTTCTAGCACTGCATCAAATTCTATTAGTTGTACTCAAGTTTTCTTGACATAATACAGAAGATGATTGCCAGGCCTTTCTTCCACGCAGTAGTGTGACACCCATGAAGGAGCCACACTGAATCTGAGTTTGATGATGTCAATGCAAACCGCCTCATCGCGCAACATCCTGTAGTCTAATCTGGCACTGGGCAGTATGCTTAGCTTGGTACCTCACTTGAAACCTGTTCGCCTGGGGTGTCCCTGATGGCAAAAAAAAAAATATTGCCAATGGCATAGTTTTCAACATCACTGATACACACAAAAAATACACAATATAGACATTAAAAAACACAATCCATACATCAAATACACAATACAGACAACAAATACACAATGTAGACAAAAAAACACAATACCACATCAACTACACAATATAAATACATGGTACAGACATCAGACACACAATACAGGCATTAGACACACAACACAGACAACAAATGCAGAATAGACACAAATACAAAGTAACAAAATCACTCACTATACAGTTCTAAAATAAGTCGAATATACAGAGCCCATCAAAATTAGTCATCTCCATTTTCAGGACCTAGGACAACAACACAAGAGACCAACAAGTAAGAAACTTGATAAAGTTGATTGACTCATGAAGAAATTGGCAGTAAGCTCGTATTTCTTTTTTTTTCCATTCTCTTCCTGTGTGAATATTTTTTAAAATGTATGCTTATTTTTTTCCCCCAAGACTGAATTTGAGAACTGCAGTGTTTTTCAAATCTGCAGGAAGTAAATTCTTTTAGCACATTTTTGTTTCAACAATAGAAAGCACTGAGAAATGCAACAAACTATTTTGCATCATATTTTGCAGCATTTTTAGTTAATAAAACTAAATTTATTTAACATGTATGTCGTAGAGGTTAATTAAAATCCATAAAGACATCTCAAGAGACAAGACATATCACCCTCACATTTAATATTTTGGGATTAATTATAATTGGGGACGTGAGGAACTAATTAAATATGTGAAGAGAGAGCGATGACACTTCAACCTCCATTGAAGTAGGATCTCATGCAGTGACCAAGTAATTACAATAGGAGATCTGCTCTGAGAACCAGACACCAAGGCTAGGATTTGTATATTAGGAGACGGAGAAGACTTTCCAAGGCAAGAGCTTCATCCGTTTAAAGGAATGGTCGGAGACCTTTTTGGAACCAGTGGTCAGTGATGAATATTGGGGTTTGCATAGATCCAATATTTATGGGAGATACATTTTTAGCAGTGTAGCGAAGGGACGACCATAATACAGATGCTTCTCACAAAATTAGAATATCATCAAATTGTTAATTTATTTCAGTTCTTCAATACAAAAAGTGAAACTCATTATATAGTCATTACTAACAGAGTGATCTATTTCATGTGTTTATTTCAGTTAATGTTGATGATTATGGCTTACAGCCACTGAAAACCCAAAAGTCATTATCTCATTAAATTAGAATACTTTATAACACCAGCTTAAAAATGATTTTAAAGTCCGAAATGTTGGCCTACAGAAATGTATGTTCAGTAAATGCACTCAATACTTGGTTGGGGCTCCTTTTGCATTACAGTAATTACTGCATCAAAGTGGTGTGGCATGGAGGCGATCAGCCTGTGGCAGTGCTGAGGTGTTATGGAAGCCCAGGTTCCTTTGATAGCAGCCTTCAGCTCATCTGCATTGTTGGTCTGGTGTCTCTCATCTTCCTCTTGGCAATATCCCATAGATTCTCTATGGGGTTAAGGTCAGACGAGTTTGCTGACAAATCAGGCACAGTGATACTCTTGTTTTTAAACCAGGTATTGCTACATTTCAGTACTCCAACATTTCGGATTTTTAAATCATTTTTTAAGCTGGTGTTATAAAGTATTCTATGTTACTGAGATAATGACCTTTGGGTGTTCATTGGCTGTAAGCCATAATAATCAACATTAACAGAAATAAACACTTGAAATAGATCACTCTGTTTGTAATGACTCTATATAATATAGGAGTTTCACTTTTTGTATTGAAGAACTGAAATAAATTAACTTTTTGATGATATTCTAATTTTGTGAGAAGCAACTATACAATCACTCACATCACCGTAAGGCCATTCTAACGCCTCCTACTTAATATCGGCGAGGTGGATGCCATGCCATGTTTCCTGTATATAGAAATATAGAAAGGTAAAATCACTATACAAAACAAGACAGTGAAATCTCCTGCCTGTGCTGACCCTAAAAGTAGTGGATCTCAATCTTCTAAAAGACAAAGCACATCCCACAAACAGCCCCAATATGAGCTCACCATGGAGAAGCATGTGGGCATAACCTTCATTTAATAAAAATCAGAGTTTAGGTTTCTGTCATTGTTCATTTCTGGAAGACATAGTGTTTCCTAATCATTGTGCTTCCCTTTTAAAGATGAGAGCCATTCCTGTAGCATCAGGATTAGAGTTGAGCGACTTTGGTCGGATCGGGTTTCATGAAACAAAATTTGTTTCAGATGAAACTCGTCCGACTAGGGCAAAAAAAGTCGGAGTTTCGTCCGAAACCCGACCCCAATGCAAGTCAATGGGAAATAAAAGTCGGCATTGAGCGGATGAAATTCATCCACTCAATGCAGACTTTTATTCCCCATTGACTTGCATTGGGGTCGGGTTTCGGACGAAACTCCGACTTTTTTTGCCCTAGTCGGACGAGTTTCATCTGAAACAAATTTTGTTTCATGAAACCCGATCCGACCAAAGTCGCTCAACTCTAATCAGGATTAGTACTTCCCTTTCACTATTATTTTTTTTTATATATATATATATATATATATATATATATATATATATATATATATATATATATATATATACACACACTCACTGGCCACTTTATTAGGTACACCATGCTAGTAACGGGTTGGACCCCCTTTTGCCTTCAGAACTGCCTCAATTCTTCGTGGCAGAGATTCAACAAGGTGCTGGAAGCATTCCTCAGAGATTTTGGACCATATTGACATGATGGCATCACACAGTTGGCGCAGATTTGTCGGCTGCACATCCCTGATGCGAATCTCCCGTTCCACCACATCCCAAAGATGCTCTATTGGATTGAGATCTGGTGACTGAGGAGGCCATTTGAGTACAGTGAACTCATTGTCATGTTCAAGAAACCAATCTGAGATGATTCGAGCTTTATGACATGGCGCATTATCCTGCTGAAAGTAGCCATCAGATGTTGGGTACATTGTGGTCATAAAGGGATGGACATGGTCAGCAACAATACTCAGGTAGGCTGTGGCGTTGCAACGATGCTCAATTGGTACCAAGGGGCCCAAAGAGTGCCAAGAAAAAATTCCCCACACCATAACACCACCACCACCAGCCTGAACCATTGATACAAGGCTGGATGGATCCATGCTTTCATGTTGTTTACGCCAAATTCTGACCCTACCATCCGAATGTCGCAGCAGAAATCGAGACTCATCAGACCAGGCAAGGTTTTTCCAATCTTCTACTGTCCAATTTCGATGAGCTTGTGCAAATTGTAGCCTCAGTTTCCTGTTCTTAGCTGAGAGGAGTGGTACCCAGTGTGGTCTTCTGCTGCTGTAGCCCATCTGCCTCAAAGTTCGACGCACTGTGCGTTCAGAGATGCTCTTCTGCCTACCTTGGTTGTAACGGGTGGCAATTTGAGTCACTGTTGCCTTTCTATCAGCTCGAACCAGTATGCCCATTCTCCTCTGACCTCTGGCATCAACAAGGCATTTCCGGCCACAGAACTGCCGCTCACTGGATTTTTTTTCTTTTTCGGACCATTCTCTGTAAACCCTAGAGATGGTTGTGCGTGAAAATCCCAGTAGATCAGCAGTTTCTGAAATACTCAGACCAGCCCTTCTGGCACCAACAATCATGCCACGTTCAAAGGCACTCAAATCACCTTTCTTCCCCATACTGATGCTCGGTTTGAACTGCAGGAGATTGTCTTGACCATGTCTACATGCCTAAATGCACTGAGTTGCCGCCATGTGATTGGCTGATTAGAAATTAAGTCTTAACACACAGTTGGACAGGTGTACCTAATAAAGTGGCCAGTGAGTGTATATATATATATATATATATATATATATATATATATTCGTCTTATCATGTCTGTCTGTAACCGAAATCGCGGGTCGCTGCGGCCGCGACCAATCAGTGGCGGGCGCAGCGCTCAATGGGGCGGCAGGCCTTGATCTGTAAAAAAAGATTTAAAATTAAAAAAATGTTATTCTCACCTTCCGACGGCCTCCGACCTTCTTTCAGTGCGCCCGGCCTCGCGGTACCAGTAATGCCTTACGCCTTAGACCGGAGATGTCGTCACTCTCGCCAGAGCGCGACGTCATCAGCGGTGTTTCGTGCAATGCATTACTGGGACTGCGAGGCCGGGCACGTGGAAAGAAGATCGGAGGCCGTCGGAAGGTGAGTATATAACTATTTTTTTTTTTTAACAGAGACCACGCATACCAGGAAAGGGAGGTGATGGGGACCATGCATACCAGCAATGGGGGGGAGGGAGGGGGACCATGCATACCAGGAAAGGGGGGTGAGGGTGACTATACATACCAGCAATGGGGGGTGAGGGGGACCATGCATACCAGCAATGGGGGGGAGGGGGACCATGCATGCCACCAATGGGGGGGGTGAGGGGGACCATGCATGCCACCAATGGGGGGGTGAGGGGGACCATGCATACCAGCAATGGGGGGAGGGGGACCATGCATACCAGTAATGGGGGGAGGGGGACCATGCATACCAGGATGGGGGGTGAGGGTGACCATGCTTACCAGGAAAGGGAGGTGAGGGGACCATGCATACCAGGAAAGGGGGGGTGACAGAACCATGCATACCAGGAAAGGGAAGTGAGGGGGCCATGCATTCCAGGAAAAAGGGGTGAGGGGGACCATGCATACCAGGATTGGAGGGTGAGAGGACCATGCATTCCAGGATTGGAGGGTGAGGGGACCATGCTTACCAGGATTGGGGGTGAGGGGTACCATGCATATCAGGATTGGGGGGTGAAAGGACCATGCATATCAGGATTGGGGGGTGAGAGGACCATGCATATCAGGATTGGGGGGTGAGAGGACCATGCATATCAGGATTGGGGGGTGAGAGGACCATGCATATCAGGATTGGGGGGTGAGAGGACCATGCATATCAGGATTGGGGGTGAGGGGACCATGCATATCAGGATTGGGGCATGAGGGGACCATGCATATCAGGATTGGGGCATGAGGGGACCATGCATATTAGGATTGGGGCATGAGGGGACCATGCATACCACGAGATGGGGGTGACGGGACCATGCATACCAGGAAAGGGGGGTGAGGGGGACCATGCATACCAGGAAAGGGGGGGGTGAGGGGACCATGCTTACCAGGAAAGAGGGGTGAGAGGACCATGCATACCAGGATTGGAGGGTGAGAGGACCATGCATTCCAGGATTGGGGGGTGAGGGGACCATGCATACCGGGATAGGGGGGAGGGGTACTATGCATATCAGGATTTGGGGGTGAGAGGATCATGCATATCAGGATTGGGGGGTGCATTATTGCGTTATTATTAAAACTTCATAAATAAACTATATACATATTCTAGAATACCCGATGCATTAGAATCGGGCCACCATCTAGTGTTATATAATTGTATGTACGATATTGTTTCATTCCCATTTTGTAACATCTTTGTAAAAAATTTCTATAAACATTGCCTACCTTTCCGGATTAAATATACAAAATTTAATAGCTCTATTCCTCTTGCTCTGTGAACCACATCCCTGAAGTCATATACTACCTGCAACGGGTGTCCAATCAGCCTGTATAAATGATTGGTGGGGGTACCTAGTGGTCTCTTTTGTTATAGTGCAGTTGACCATGACCATTCTGGGGTAAATACAGTCATGGGCGAAAGTGTTGGCACCTTTGAAATTGCTCCAGAAAATGAAGTATTTCTCCCAGAAAATTAGTGCTATTACACATGTTTTGTTATACACATGATCTAATACACAAAAGGAAATAAACAACACAAGATAAGAGAGAGAAAAATGTAAATTGGACATAATTTCACACAAAACCCCAAAAATGAGCAGGACAAAATTGTTGGCACCTTTCCAAAAATGTTGGTAAACAACTTTGCTTCAAGCATGTGATGCTCGTTCAAACTCACCTGTGGAAAGGAGCAGGTATAGGCAATATGAACACCACACCTGAAACCTGGTAAAAAGGGAACAGTGAGAGGACTTGAGATCCACAATTGTTGAAAAATTTCAACAATCTCATGGTTACAAGTCTATCTCCAGAGATCTTGGTGTTCCTTTGTCCAAAGTGTGCAACAAAATCAAAAAGTTTTCACCGCACTAAACTGTAGCTAATCACCCAGGACGTGGACGGCAGATAAATATTGATGAAAGGTTGCAACACAGGATAGTCAGAATGGTGGATAAGCAGCCTCAATCAAGCTGCAAAGAAATTCAAGCTATCCAGCAGGCTCAGGGTCCATCAATGTCAGAGTGAACTACCCGTTGACATTTGAATTAAATGAAACACTATGGTCAGCATTGCGACATTAGTCTGCTATTCTTCCTGAGAAGTAGAAACTAGTTGACAGCTGTACACCTTCTAACACCTTGACACTGTCTGATCAGTAATCATAGCGGTCTGCATAGAGGGACAACCTGTTGACAAGGGAAATGGTGACACTTCACTTTCTATCAATGTTAGTTAGGCCACATTCACACGGTCAGTATTTTACTTCAGTGTTTACAAGCCAAAACCAGGACTGGGTGATACAGTTAGGTCCATATATATTTGGTCAGAGACAACATTTTTCTAATTTTGGTTCTAGACATTACCACAATGAATCTTAAACAAAACAATTCAGATGCAGTTGAAGTTCAGACTTTCAGCTTTCATTTGAGGGTATCCACATTAAAATTGGATGAAGGGTTTAGGAGTTTCAGCTCCTTAACATAGGCCACCCTGTTTTTAAAGGGACCAAAATTGGACAGATTAAATAATTGTAAATAAAATGTTCATTTCTAGTACTTGGTTGAAAACCCTTTGTTGGCAATGACTGCCTGAAGTCTTGAACTCATGGACATCACCAGACGCTGTTTCCTTCTTTTTGATGCTCTGCCAGGCCTTCACTGCGGTGGTTTTCAGTTGCTGTTTGTTTGTGGGCCTTTCTGTCTGAAGTTTAGTCTTTAACAAGTGAAATGCATGCTCAATTGGGTTGAGATCAGGTGACTGACTTGGCCATTCAAGAATATTCCACTTCTTTGCTTTAATAAACTCCTGGGTTGCTTTGGCTTTATGTTTTGGGTCACTGTCCATCTGTAGTATGAAACGACGACCAATCAGTTTGGCTGCATTTGGCTGGATCTGAGCACACAGTATGGCTCTGAATACCTCAGAATTCATTCGGCTGCTTCTGTCCTGTGTCACGCCATCAATAAACACTAGTGACCCAGTGCCACTGGCAGCCATGCATGCCCATGCCATCACACTGCCTCCGCCGTGTCTTACAGATGATGTGGTATGCTTTGGATCATGAGCTGTACCATGCCTTCGCCATACTTTTCTCTTTCCATCATTCTGGTAGAGGTTGATTTTGGTTTCATCTGTCCAAAGAATGGTCTTCCAGAACTGTGCTGGCTTTTTTAGATGTGTTTTAGCAAAGTCTAGTCTAGACTTTTTATTCTTGATGCTTAAGAGTGGCTTGCTACGTGCAGTCTTCTCTTTATAATAGATTTGGATATTGATACGCCTACCTCCTGGAGAGTGTTATTCACTTGGTTGGCTGTTGTGAAGGGGTTTCTCTTCACCATGGAGACTATTCTGCGATCATCCACCACTGTTGTCTTCCGTGGGCGCCCAGGTCTTTTTGCATTGATAAGTTCACCAGTGCTTTCTTTCTTTCTCAGGATGTACCAAACTGTAGATTTTGCCACTCCTAATGTTGTAGCAATTTTTCGGATGGGTTTTTTCTGTTTTTTGCAGCTTAAGGATGGCTTGTTTCACCTGCATGGAGAGCTCCTTTGACCACTGTTTCCTTCACAGGAAAACCTTCCAAATGCAAGCACCACACCTCAAATCAACTCCAGGCCTTTTATCTGCTTAATTGAAAATGACATAACGAAGGGATTGCCCACACCTGTCCATGAAATAGCCTTGGAGTCAATTGTCCAATTACTTTTGGTCCCTTTAAAAACAGGGTGCCACATGTTAAGGAGCTGAAACTCCTAAACCCTTCATCCAATTTTAATGTGGATACCCTCAAAATGAAAGCTGAAAGTATGAACTTCAACTGCATCTGAATTGTTTTGTTTAAAATTCATTGTGGTAATGTCTAGAACCAAAATTTGAAAAATGTTGTCTATGTCCAAATATATATGGACCTAACTGTAATTACAAAAGTGGTGACGTGTTAGTATTATACTTTTGGCTTACAAATACTGAGGTAAAATACTGATGTGTGAACATGACCTTGGGTTATCTGATAGTAATGAAGATATTTGATGCCATTCAAATTTTCTTTATTATTTAATGTCTTTATACACATAGGGTAAAAGAAGAATACCTCACTGCTTTCCTATGTATTCCCTGCAGCCCCCTGTCCATTCCTCCTCCCCAACGACGCACAACATCCTCTTCATTTCTTACAGAATCTGCACTTGGCGATTCCAGCATCAGGTAATCCAGTTATCACAATCCGCAACACCTGAGATGCCTACGGGGCTTGGGAGTTACACATCATGATGTCATGACTTTATATCACGTGTTGTGATGACAGAGGCCTATTCAAGACCAGAAGCCCCGGCGATGAGTGAAGATGCTAGAAGAGAAGTAGAAGATGGAGGAAGATGTGTAGGGGACCAGATTAGCGCTGTGGCAGTGGGACAGGTAATCCAGTCATCACAATCCGCAACACCTGAGGTGCCTACTAGGCTTGGAAGTTACAGATCATGATGTCATGACTTTATACCACGTGTTGTGATGACTGAGGCCTGCTCAGGACCAGAAGCCCCGGAGCTGAGTGAAGATGCTAGAAGAGATGTAGAAGATGGAGAAAGCTGTGCAGGCGACCAGATTAGCGTTGTTCCAGTGGGACAGGTAATCAGCTAAATATTTTTATTTTTCCTCGTTTTTTTCATCTTTCTACAAATCAGTAATTTGCATGAAGAAAATCACAAAAAATTCAGGTTCAGGAATATGCTCATTTAAAACAAAAAAAAAAATGGAGTCAAATCCATGCCTTTAACCAATGTGCTCACCGCTAGTAACTTGTCTTCTTTAAGAACCAATCCCACCGCAAGCAGTAGATATGTAGCCAGCACTAACAGTACTGTTGTATGTAATTTTCAGTAACGCAGTAATGGATATTGGTGCGTTATTACTTACGGTAAGAATAGAATTGAATCTATTTCTGATGTTCATATGATGGTGTATTCTCACTATATTATTTGCTATTGCTATTTTGATATTGAAGATGTGATATTTTGAACACAATCTCCGCACCCACAGCGCTCACAGGCTTGTAGACATTTGCACTTTGGCTGAACACGTCTCTTTCTTTTCAGTCATTATGTGAAGAACAATAAGACTAGTCCATTTGTGACTGGATAGCGTCTATTTGTTCGCTTTATTATCATCTGTGGCATCTAGCTGGTAACACTGAATAATTCTCGATTATGAGACGGTACACAGGCTCAGTTGACATTAAATAAATATCAGTCTGGAAAAGATGACTTTATATATAAAGGAGCAATATGACCCTGAAGTAATGACTCCTAGAAAACACATAAAAGCAGAAGTGCGACATATAAAATCTTGACTGTACTGAGTCTGCACAAGGCGTACACTAACTACAGTATATGAGGATCAGAAAGCAGAGGTGTTATATGGAGGGAGACAATAAGATTTTATGCAGGACTTGGGCATAAATATTGTGCATCTGTGCACATTGGCAACAGATGAGCAGAATATTTGCCAACTATAAAGAGTTCTTGTCACAAGCAATAAAGGTGTCAGGACAGACAATTTACAGCTTAAAATATTAATCCAAATCGTCTACCGTTACTACTGTGGGCAAAAAAGAAGAAATCCAGCGTGTTCACAGGTATGTAGGAAAAGGTCCAGTACTTATTGAAATATCAAATATTAAAAGGCATGTGGACATGCGGCTTGTGCCATGGTGTGAACAACCGACGCGTTTCTGCTCAACAGAGCCTTAGGTTCAATAAATACTGGACTTTCTATTATATACCTGTGAATACGCTGGATTTCTTCATGTTGGTTCATTTCTCAAGATGGATCCCGGGCTCTTCCATGCGTGTACAGCAGGACCTTGCTGTGACAGGTGGTGAGCTGACTCTCCCTTCCCTGTATCCCATTGTTTACCATTACTACTGTGGTAGGTTGTCTTGGCAAGGGCATAATTTACATCCCCTTAGCCCCAATGCAAAATTTGTAGGAAGGACCCAACCTACTATATGCATTATATAATACTGGTGTCTTTTTATGTGACATAGGGACCTATGAACGCACTGGCACCAGGTACAGTTGTGGCCAAAAGTATTGACACCCCTGCAATTTTGTCAGATAATACTCAGTTTCTTCCTGAAAATGATTGCAAACACAAATTCTTTGGTATTATCTTCATTTAATTTGTCTTAAATGAAAAACCACAAAAGAGAATGAAGCAAAAAGCAAAACATTGATCATTTCACACAAAACTCCAAAAATGGGCCAGACAAAAGTACTAGCACCCTCAGCCTAATACTTGGTTGCATAACCTTTAGCCAAAATAACTGCGACCAATCGCTTCCGGTAACCATCAATGAGTTTCTTACAATGCTCTGCTGAAATTTTAGACCATTCTTCTTTGGCAAACTGCTCCAGGTCACTGATATTAGAAGGGTGCCTTCTCCAAACTGCCATTTCTAGATCTCTCCACAGGTGTTCTATGGGATTCAGGTCTGGACTCATTGCTGGCCACCTTAGAAGTCTCCAGTGCTTTCTCTCAAACCATTTTCTAGTGCTTTTTGAAGTGTGTTTTGGGTCATTGTCCTGCTGGAAAACCCATGACCTCTGAGGGAGACCCAGCTTTCTCACACTGGGCCCTACATTATGCTGCAAAATTTGTTGGTAGTCTTCAGACTTCATTATGCCATGCACACGGTCAAGCAGTCCAGTGCCAGAGGCAGCAAAGCAACCCCAAAACATCAGGGAACCTCCGCCATGTTTGACTGTAGGGACCGTGTTCTTTTCTTTGAATGCCTCTTTTTTCTCCTGTAAGCTCTATGTTGATGCATTTGCCCAAAAAGCTCTACTTTTGTCTCATCTGACCAGAGAACATTCTTCCAAAACGTTTTAGGCTTTTTCAGGTAAGTTTTGGCAAACTCCAGCCTGGCTTTTTTATGTCTCGGGGTAAGAAGTGGGGTCTTCCTGGGTCTCCTACCATACAGTCCCTTTTCATTCAGACACCGATGGATAGTACGGGTTGACACTGTTGTACTCTCGGACTGCAGTGCAGCTTGAGCTTGTTTGGATGTTAGTCGAGGTTCTTTATCCAACATCCGCACAATCTTGTGTTGAAATCTCTTGTCAATTTTTCTTTTCCGTCCATATCTAGGGAGGTTAGCCACAGTGCCATGGGCTTTAAACTTCTTGATGACACTGCGCACGGTAGACACAGGAACATTCAGGTCTTTGGAGATGGACTTGTAGCCTTGAGATTGCTCATGCTTCCTCACAATTTGGTTTCTCAAGTCCTCAGACAGTTCTTTGGTCTTCTTTCTTTTCTCCATGCTCAATGTGGTACACACAAGGACACAAGACAGAGGTTGAGTCAACTTTAATCCATGTCAACTGGCTGCAAGTGTGATTTAGTTATTGCTAACACCTGTTAGGTGCCACAGGTAAGTTACAGGTGCTGTTAATTACACAAATTAGAGAAGCATCACATGATTTTTCGAACAGTGCCAATACTTTTGTCCACCCTCTTTTTTATGTTGTTTGGTGTGGAATTATATCCAATTTGGCTTTAGGACAATTCTTTTTGTGTTTTTTAATTTAAGACAAATTAAATGAAGATTATACCAAAGAATTTGTGTTTGCAATCATTTTCAGGAAGAAACTGAGTATTATCTGACAGAATTGCAGGGGTGTCAATACTTTTGGCCACAACTGTATGACTGTTACCTCTGCAGTCCCCACATATATGAACAAGGACCTGTGTTCACCTGATCAATGTTATATTTACACTGATGAGTAAAATGGTAACAATGTTTTGAGCTTTTGACTCTCACGCTCTATATCTCACCATCTATTACTGCTTCTAACGTGAGACTACCACCATTTTATAGACAATTATCTTGACTATCTCAAACATAAATTTGACTTGAAACTATTTAGTATATGATTAGTTATGCAGATTCTTGTCATGTCACTGCATTGTTATGTGGCGCTCCTGAGGGTCCACTTGCCACAAAGGTACTGCACCTCATCCAGAGGTCTGGTATCCCACTCTCCGGTAAGGAGGGAGCACTACCCAGGACTCTAACACTGGCACCCAACACACACCAATTCAGTCAGGGCATCTGGGTGTACCCTTAGGGAGGATGGCCTCATCCCAGGCTGGCTAGGAAAGGGTGTTGGGAAATGAGTGGGGGAGTTAGGAAAAAGGGGAGGAGCTTAAGGGAGTGACAGTTGGTGAGAGGAGTTAGTACTGAGGTAAGAAGATTGTTCTAGAAAGAGTCAGTCAGAGGGGAATGAAAAAAGGAGTAGGGCTGACAGTCAGGGGAGAGTTGGAGAGAACGTGACGAGACGGAAAAGGAGTGAAGCAGGAAGAGCTGGAGAGAGAGTTGTGAGGGGAGCCTGAAGGAAGCACGGGAAGTGCAGAAGTCACCTGTGGGGCTAGTATCCAGAAGTGGAGGGACCAGGTCGCAGAGGGGGAGACGGCCCCTAAAACTAGTGGAGAACTACAAGGCTCAGCTAGCAAGCCGGAGGCTGGGGTAACTGTACGTACCTCAGCCACAACCATCTGATTCATTCACGTTTCACCTGCCCTGCACCGCACTCACCACAACAGCCACCATCATTACTTTTAACATCCTAACTGCCCTGGGATACAGCTCTACCATCTTTGCTGCCCTAACACCATCCCAGTGGATCTGCATAGCAGCGTTGTCTACCCTTGCCAAATACCACGGGTGGCGTCACAAACTATTTCTCCTACAAAGTACCCCATCATCTTCATCATTTATTAATTTTACTGGACGCCAAGGGCCACAGACTGGGTCACCGCTGCCGTGACATCCCCTTTAAGAACTGACCGGCCCGGTACCGAGTACCTCACGGCCCTGTGGGGTGCTCCAACTGGCATCACGAACAGGATACGGGGCCCGGCATACCCGGGTACTGTGTGCCAGAGACTTTAATGAGTTTTCAAATCACCGCCATAACTGCACCACACGGTGCACGCGATTGAATTTTCAAAATCACCGCCATAGCTCTGTCACAGAATGCATGTAAGCTGAGGGGCATGCCGTTGTGGGTGGGACCCCACAGTGAAGTGCAATGACCATGCCCGCCCACTGCCAACGTTACTATGTGATGCGGAGGTGTCCGTCAGCAAGGGAGAACCGCCTACTGTACGGATATGGTGGGATTAGAGAAAGGAAGAAGGCCTGCCCCCGGAAGAGGGGAAGGAAGAGTCAGTGGAGAGAAAGCAGCACGTGGAGTGGCGTGCAGAGAGGCGAGCTGCAGGCATGGTGGTGAAATACCTGGGAAACACTACGGAGAGTGGAGGTCGCAAGACACAGGAGCGCGGGGTGGAAGCAGCAGGTTCCTCAGGTCTGAAAGATGAAAGCCCAGACCCGCTGCCTGCAATAGACCCGGAGCTGTTCGGGAAGGAAGTGGAGATGACCCCAGGGCCACGGACCGGGTCACCGCTGCCGTGACATCCACTTTAAGAACTGACCAGCCCAGTACAGAGTACCCCATGGCCCTGTGTGGCGCTCCAGTTACATTTTTAAATTTTTAATTTTATTATTTTGTTAGTATTTTGTAAATCCATCTTTGGCTTTCAACACTGCCTGAATCCTCCTGGGTATGCTCTCGATCAAATTCAAACATGTCTTGACCGAAATTTGATCCCAGGTCTTTTCTACACATCCCCATTCCTTTACCTATCCCTTTGGCTCATTGCCCTTCTGGAACATTATGTTGTCCTTTTCATACGCATAGTTCTCAAGTGTATGAAGTAACACAAAGCTCAGCATTGAGACCACCATTGATACTGGTCAAGTATCCAATGCCTTTGGCTGTGAAACCACCCCATATCATCAGGTTTCCTTCACTGAACTTGACAGTTTCTTCAATTTCTCAATGCCCCTTTTTCCTTGTTTGTTCCAGACCCATTTGCACCCATCAAAGCCATGTGTATTGACTTTTGTCAACTATTTCCGATCGACTACTGTCCACTTTTTGTACTTTTTTGCAAACTCAAGCCAATACTTCTTATGATGATGTTGAAACTGAGGCTTCTTCACCTTTTTTGGGTGACCATTCCAGACTTGTGTAACTTGCGTTGCATGATGCTTGCATCGACATCTGTGATCTCACTATTATGAAGCATACGAGCCACCTCCACTGCCGTGTTTGCTTTGCCAGAACTGATAAAGGTTGGGATGAACAGACTTGTTGACTCCAATATTTTGCCTGGATGTCCATCTCTTGGATTTTGAATGGAAGAGCAGACTTCATTTTGCACAATTCCAAATGTCCTGGCACTCACATGACCCAGTTGGGCAATGTTATCAATGAGCTGGATGATGCTATTTCTCTTTCTTGGGAAATCTTCTTCATCGCTGCTCCTCGATTCAAACCAGTGACCTTTTGCTTAGGAATCAACCCAATAATACACTGCGCTATTAGGAAATGTGAGAACAGGTTGTATTTTGTAATGTACAGAAAGAAAAAGATTTTTCCACTACCAGGACCAAACAGTAACAATGCAGTGACATGACAAGAATCTGTATAACTAATCTTATGCTAAATAGTTGCAAGTCAAAATTATGTATGAGATAGCAAAGATGATTGTCTGTAAAATGATGATAGTCTCACGATCAAAGCAGTAGTGGATGATGAGATATGGAGCCTGAGAGTCAAAAGTTCAAAACATTGTTAAACTTTTTCTGGTCAGTGTATGTAGCAATCTTATTGAAGTATACAACAGCTACAGCAGGGGTGGGGAATCTTTTTTTTGCCAAGGGCCATTTGGTTATTTATAACATCATTTATGGGTCATTCAAAATTATTATCTTGAAATTTATTCTCCCCTATGTGATGGAGTATTATATTCGGTGATATGGATGATGTTGCCACTTAAAACTGATTTCCAGGTTTTCGTCAGTATAGAGCGCAGTCAATTCTTTGCAATGAGTTTTGACACTAAGATTTCTGTACACCACTCAGAAGACACTGTGTCTGCTGGAATACATGACATATGATACTCCGACACTCCTATACCTCACATTGCAGACACTGAAACTGTTGTATATATGACATACACACAACACTGCTGTATTTACTTTACATCACATAGGAGACACTGAAACTGCTGATACACCACATAGGAGACACCAAGACTGCAGTATAAGGAGAAATTATAGGGTCGCCGGAGCACTGCAATCCCCAGGAATTTGCCTGGGGGCCAGACAATAGAACAGCCCCTGAACTATAGTCTTAGGGCCCCGTTACACGCTTCACTGTCCAAGAGATCCCACCAACGATCCAACATGGATGGGATCACTGGGACATAGTTAGCTGATCACTGGTGAGCTGTCACATAGGTAGACTCACCAGCGATCAGGACCAGCGAGCATGCTGGTATCCAGGGTAAACAGTGGGTATCTAAGTGCCGTGCGGCTTAGTTACCCACTGTTTACTCAGGATACCAGATCAGGACCAGTGAGCACGCTGGTATCCAGGGTAAACAGCGGGTATCTAAGCGCCGTGTAGCTCTTAGTTACCCGCTGTTTACCCTGGATACCAGCTCCCAGCGTCTGCTGTATGGCGCTGGGAGCTCGCTGATCGTTGGTCTCTCGCTGTCACACGCAACGATCTGTGCTGCCAAGTGGGAGACCAACGATAAATTTATGGCCAAGACCATTAGCCAACGATTAACGATCAGCCAACTGATCGCTGATCGTTGCTACGTGTCACACGCAACATCGCTGCAACATCACCAAACTGGTGACATTGCAACGATACCGTTCACAATATGGTTGCGTGTAACGGGGCCTTTATACTGGGGGAACTTTCTTGAGCAGACAGCAGATAGCAAAATGTTATTTGTTAGAGTTTGCTAATGCTGTACTGTATGACTTCTCAGTGGTTTGTGAGTTAAGCCCCCGTTACACATAGCCGATTTTGTGACGTAGCAGCAATATTGCTAGCGATATCGCTATGTCTGATACTTACCTCCGACCGGCTCCCCCGTTGCTCATCGCTGGTCGCGCGAGAACGTCCTGGACCATTTCTCATCGGGCGCTTCCTGCTGGGCTTCCTGTGGCGCCGACGAGCGACGCGTGGACGTCAGGATCACCGCGTCTGACAGGTAAGTAGCGACCCCCGACCCCTGCTATCTCGCTGGTGAGATCTGCCTATGTGGCAGCTCACTAGCGACCACTTAGCAATGCACCAGCGATCCATATCGTTGTCGGGATCGCTGGTGCATCGCTAAGTGTAACGGTACCCTTAGTTCTTTATTGTAATGACAGATTATCTGTACAGATATAATGGTTACTTTATATCACAGGGAAAACCGTTCCTTCTCCCACAATGTCTGAGTACCATTGATTCTGCAAAAATCTGAAATGTGAAAAACACCAGACCCCAAAGACATTGAGGTTTTGTGCCTTTGAGACCATATGACATACAGTAGAAGTATATCATTTTTAATTCTGACATAGCTTTAATATATTGTTTTTCACATAGGTTAAAATTATCTGTTTTTGAGCACCTAACATACAGTACATTTAGTAAAGTTCCTTAAATTTGTGAAAATAATTAAATATTATGGATTGCTATGCTTTAGCATGCAGACTCATGGGCGTTCAGTTGATATGCCACCTTCATATGAGGAGGTTAGGTCTACATAGAACGACCCTATACTGTACTGGCAGCTGTAACTAGTAATGTCACTTCATAAATGTACAAACAGTAAACCAGGAGCTCTGAATGACTGAGAGTACATAGCTGCAAAAACAGAGGATCACATTCTGCATCATTGACGACCACTATGGATTCTCAGATCAGACCAAGTTTTCTGATTTCTGGTTAATTGCCAATGATTGATCAAATGTCATCTGCCACATTGTAAGTTTGTAAAGTACTGGTCCTTCGGGAACATTCACACATCCATTTCCATTTTTACATTTGTGTTGCTTCTGTTTTTTCTCATTATGTTTAAGGACTGAAGAGGTTGACTTTTTTTATCCGTTCTAAAAAAAAAAAAAAAAAAAAATCCATTGACTCTTAACAATAAATCAGTTAAAAACGGATAAAATACAGATGGAACACTGAAGTAAAACAAATGTGTTTAGTTTTTCATCCATTTTAAATAGATGCCTATCTTCAAAATGGATGAGAACAGGACCTGTTCTCAGGCTCATGGACCGGAAACATGGATCCGTTTTTAAAACTGATGTGTTTATGGATCAATGAAACTCTATGGGTTTTTTTTATACGGACAGCACATAGATGTATACAACGTATCTGTGAATGCAACTTAGGCTATGTTCACAGACTCTCTAAGTCTCCAATCAAAAGTCGGTTTGTGAAATTTTTATGGTTTTTGTAGCATTCCTGCTCTGAAACTACAGAAAAAAAAGCTCAGTGTGAACATGCCTTAAGCCTAGGGGCAGACAGCCAGTTTCACGAATAGCACTTGTACTCAAGATATTCCATGTTATTGTACACATATCTGATTTTTTTTCGATTGGACTGAGTGATTGGAAGCAAAAATCAGAGAGATATCCGAGTGTCGGATCAAAATTGGCAATGCAAGTCTTTGCGTCGATGAAAAACGTAGTCTGAGTTAACATGTAGTAGTAGAGCACAGCACTTCTGAAAGTAGGTGCACCAGTAGGCGCCCAGTCTGTAGTATAATATCTATGAAGAATTTGGCACTCAGTTGATGTAGAAAATGGAGGAGTTATTTGCCATCCACGGTGAACATATATGATGTTTCAGTTTCAGGTTAGACCGTCTTCAGATATACGGATTGCCATCGAAGAATATAGGAGTCAATGCTGAAACTATATACAGGATACTGCGCCCCCATATATTGTTCTTGCACTGTGGCCCCTGCTGTCTGTGCATAATCCTGGGCTAAATCTGTTAATATTACACTGTGTGATCTGTATGCATACACCATACAATATGATGGGAGTTATCAATGACTAGACAGCAGCCGGTCAATTTCCTGTGCTCAGCAGTGACAGCCCGACGCAGCAGACACATGGGCAGTCTAGTTTACAAGATTAGTGCTCGTACACATTGACTGTTGATGTTAGCCTCCTCTTAGTCCTATAAGAACATTTGCTTGATCAATGTCTTGTTATTACTACACCGAGCCATTGTAATGTGAGGGAAAGAACGTTTCCGTATGTTCACCACTTCACTAATCACTTTTGTATAAATAATTAGGTGTAGATCAACAACACAGCATGGTAGTCATGTAGTAAAGGGCTTTATGTTCACGAGGTAGGAGTGTGTGGGCAGAAAACGAGATATTTTCATCATCCCACGCATGCCCCAGACATTCACACGTCTTTATCCATTACATTATATATGTTAAAACAATTTGCATTCTATTAAGTGACAATATACAGTAGTAACTGCTCATTTCTGCTATTGGAGATAAATTAGCTTTTAATATTATTTAAAGGGGTATTCCTCGGAGGTGGACAAAAAAAAAAAAGTTTCTTCACCTTTTCCAACCTATCAGTCTGTGAAAATCGGACGTATAATATCTATGAAGAACTTGGCACTCAGTTGATATAGGAAGAAGGATGCGTTATTTGCAATCCACAGTGAACATATATGACGTTTCGGTCTCAGATTAGACCTTCTTCTGATACAGTGGGTCCAGAAAGTATTCAGACCCCTTTACATTTTTCACTCTTTGTTTCATTGCAGCCATTTGGTAAATTCAAAAAAGTTCATTTTTTTCTCATTGATGTACACTCTGCACTCCATCTTGACTGAAAAATACAGAAATGTAGAAATTGTTGCAAATTTATTAAAAAAGAAAAGCTGGAATCTCACATGCCATAAGTATTCAGAGCCTTTGCTCAGACACTCATATTTAAGCCACATTCTGTTCTGTAGATGGCACAGCACAAGCCGAAAGTCCTACACACCCCAAATACAGGAAGAACAGCAATGTGCTATACACATAGGTGAGAACATATATTGGGTACAGCCAGTATTCACACCCCTTTACATTTTTCACTTTTTGTTTCATTGCAGCCATTTGGTAAATTCAAAAAAGTTAATTTTTTTTCCCTTTAATGTACACTCTGCACCCCATCTTGACTGAAAAAAAAACAGAAATGTTTGCAAATTTATTAAGTCACATGCTGTCCATTTCCTTGTGATCCTCCTTGAAATGGTTCTAGTACTTCATTGGAGTCCAGCTGTGTTTAATTAAACTGATAGGACTTGATTTGTAAAGGCACACAACTGTCTACATAAGACATCACAGCTCACAGTGCATGTCAGACCAAATGAGAATCATGAGGTCAAAGGAACTGGCTAAGGAGCTCAGAGACAGAATTGTGGCAAGGCACAGATCTGGCCAAGGTTACAAAAGAATTTCTGCAGTACTCAAGGTTCCCAAGAGCACAGTGACCTCCATAATCCTTAAATGGAAGAAGTTTGGGACCACCAGAAGTCTTCCTAGACCTGTCCATCCAGCCAAACCGAGTAATCATGGGAGAAGAGCCTTAGTGAGAGAGGTAAAGAAGAACCCCATGATCACTGTGGCTGAGCTCAGCAGATGCATTAGGGAGATGGGAGAAAGTTCCACAAAGTCAATTATCACTGCAGCCCTCCACGAGTCGGGCCTTTATGGCAGAGTGGCCTGATGGAAGCCTCTCTTCAGTGCCAGACATATGAATGCCTGTATAGAGTTTCCTAAAAAACACATGAAGGACTCCCAGACTATGAGAAATAAGATTTTCTGGTCTGATGAGACGAAGATAGAACTTTTTGGTGATAATTCTAAGCAGTATGTGTGGAGAAAACCAGGCACTGCTCATCACCTGCCCAACACAATCCCAACAGTGAAACATGGTGGTGGCAGCATCATGCTATGGGGGTGTTTTTCAGCTGTATGACAGGATGACTGGTTGCAATTGAAAGAAATATGAATGCAGCCAAGTACAGAGATATCCTGGATGAAAACCTCTTCCAGAGTGCTCTGGACCTCAGACTTGGCCAAAGGTTCATCTTCCAACAAGACCCTAAGCATACAACTAAAATAGCAAAGGAGTGGCTTCAGAACAACTCTGTGACCATTCTTGACTGGCCCAGCCAGAGCCCTGACTTAAAGGGAATCTGTCACCCTTTTTTTCGGCTTGCAGCTGCCAGCATAGACATCGGGGGCTTATCTACAGCATTCTGTAGTGCTGTAGATAAGCCCCCGATGTAACCTGAAAGATAAGAAAAGCACGTTATATTATACTCACCGGGGTGAGCGGTCCGGTCCGGTGGGCGTTGCGGTCAGGTCCGACGCCTCCCTTCTTCATGCGATGACATCCTCTTCTCCCGTCCTGTAATGGCTGCGGCGCAAGCGCAATGCTCTGCCCTGTTGAGGGCAGAGCAGAGTCCTGCAGTGCGCAGGTGTCGGGAGAGGTCCGGCGCCTGTGCACTGCAGAATTCTGCTCTGCCCTCAACAGGGCAGAGCAGTGCACCGGAGCCATTACAGGATGGGAGAAGAGGACGTCATCGCATGAAGAAGGGAGGCGTCGGACCGGACCGCCCACCTCGGTGAGTATAATATAACGTGTTTTTCTTCTCTTTCAGGTTACATCGGAGGCTTATCTACAGCACTACAGAATGCTGTAGATAAGCCCCCGATGTCTATGCCGGCAGCTGCAAGCCGAAAAAAAGGGTGACAGATTCCCTTTAAACCCGATTGAGTATCTCTGGAGAGACCTGAAAATGGCTGTCCACCAACGTTCACCATCCAACCTGACAGAACTGGAGAGGATCTGCAAGGAAGAATGGCAGAGGATCCCCAAAACCAGGTGTGAAAGAATTGTTGCATCATTTCCAAGACGACTCATGGCTGTACTAGCTCAAAATGGTGCTTCTACTAAATACTAAGCAAAGAGTATGAATACTTATGACCATGTGATATTTCAGTTTTTCTTGTTTAATACATTTACAAAAATTTCTACATTTCTGTTCTTTTCAGTCAAGACGGGGTGCAGAGTGTACATTGATGAGAAAGAAATCAACTTTTTTGAATTTACCAAACGGCTGCAATGAAACAAAGAGTGAAAAATTTAGAGAGGTCCGAATACTTTCCGTAGCCACTGTTTACGGATTGCCAAGGAAGAAAATAGGATGCAATACTGAAACTACAGTATATACAAGATATGATGCGGCTAGAAAGTAGGAATACCACTGAAGATATGGCGCCCATAGGAGTCTGTGACTGAAGAAGGTCTAATCTGAGACCAAAACGTCATATACTGTATGTTCACTGTGGATTGCAAATAACTCATCCCTTTTCTATATCAACTGAGTGCCAAGATATTTATAGATATTATACTATGGATCTTCTGAGAAAACAACATATCAATTTGCTCAGCTCCCCCTGCTCTATAACATAATGCCTGCATTTGGGACGGCTTTTTCGCAGTGACAGGTTCTCTTTTATACTACAGTAATCAGAGTGCACTCCAGCCTCTGTAGTCATAGGAGTTTGTCCACCTGGTATGAAGCAGGCTCAGCTCCTGATGAGATTGCTTTAGGGTATATTCCCTCGGTCAGTAAACACTGCGGGTTGGACGCTGCTTACATCTGCAGCATCAAACCAGCAGCGTCCAGATGTTATAGCATAGTGGATGGGATTTCAAGAGCTCCCATGTCCACTATGCGAGTCTAACAAGGGCGACCGGGGTGGTAGTCCTGGTCGAGTTCACCCACAAAACACAGTCCACAGACACCCCGGCCCCTTGCACATAAAACACAGGACGGACAGAGCTCCCCTCACAGGTTACCTCTTCTTCCAAGCAATCACAGTCCAGGGTCGCAGAAGTAATCCAACAGGGATAACTTATTTTTGTACTATAAACGAGGTAGAAGAAAGGTAATTGAAGAAAAAAAATGAAAGAATTTTCCTGCTCTTTCCCTACTCTTAGGTGCGACCGTCTCAGTATCAGCCACAATAGCAGCCACAGTCCACAATTAGAGGTAGTGATGACTCACTCGCCGAAATCTGGATGCTTATAATCCCTTCGGCGGGGCACTCGCACAGTCCTGTGCCCACCTCACTGTCCATGGGTCCCGAGACAACAGACTGTCCCCTCCAGGGGTCAGGCAATGTCCCAGCCGTGGTTGCGTGTCTCCCCTGGTCAGATGTGCCTGAGTACTGCTGCAGCAGCAGCTTCCCTTTTTCTGGCTGCTAGTCCAGCCCACATTTTAACTTTTTGATATCCCTAATCCTAAGTGTATGTGCACATGTTGTGGATTGGCCTGTGGGATTTTCCGCACAGAATCTGCATCTCTTGGCAGAAAACGCAGGCATTGATGTGGATTTCTTGCGGATTACTTGCGGATTGTCATGCATTTTTTGATGTGCCGATTTGCCTTACTCAATGTATAGTCAATGGGTGCAGAAACGCTGTGTTTCCGCACAAAGAATTGACATGCTGTGGAAAAAAAAAAAAAGCAGCAAATCTGTGCGGATTTTTCCACAGCATGTGCACAGCAATTCTCAAATTCCCAATGACTATCATTGGTACTGTACTACACTGCGGATTGATGCAATTCCGCAGGTCCAAAAACGCTGCAGAAACGCATCCAAATCTGCAACGTGTGCACACAGCCTAAGGGTATGTGCACACGTTGCAGTCTTGCTGCGGATCCTCGGCGCGGAATCGCTGCAGATCCGCAAATGATTTACAGTACAATGTAAATCAATGGTGAAAAAAAAAAATGCTGTCCACATGCTGCGGAAAATTCTGCACGAAATCCGCAGCGGTTTATTTTAAGCAGCATGTCAAATCTTTTTGTGGATCCACATGCGTTCTTACACCCATTCCATTATAGAAATCCGCAGGGGTAAAAACGCATGCCAATCCGCTAAGAATCTACAGTAAATCCGCACAAAAACCGGACAAAATCCGCAAAAAAAAGCGCGGATTTTGACCTGAGGATCCTGCCAAGAGATTCAGATTCCGTGCATAAAACTCTGCACGCAAATCTGCAATGTGTGCACATAGCCTAACACATATAGGAACATTATAATGGCACAACATTAGGGCATGTCAAATACAGCACATACAATGGGGGAATGCAGAAACATTACACAGGACATTGACAATAAAGCATAAAAATAGCACATGCGTTACAGTATATTACAAGTTAACACAGATACACAAGGTAATCAAAATACAGACATTGCTACTAAACGGGTACACCGTTCGGGTACCGCACCAAGTGCACGGGACTACCACATAAGAGAGAGGGAGAGCACCTCCTTACACGTGCATCGATGCCCGCGGCTTGCCTGCGAAGACACACATGTGGCATATCTTTCAAGACAGCATCATGTCAATTTATAAATTTTACCTGTACAATGTATTGGATGCGGTGAATCCGCACGGTTCAGTGTGTAAGGAGAAGAAGCAAGCCAGGCTTGTCTCATCCGTAAAGGGCCCAGAACCACCGGGTCTGTCACCTCAGTTACAGGGGGAGCACTTAGAGTAACAGGATGTTCCCTGTGCTCGAGAAAAGGGGGCATGGCTAAGCAGGCAGAAAATGCGCGCACAGAAATTCAAACTGTGGAGGCGGGAACGCTGAGCGTGCGTTAGTCATGTGAGGTAATTTTAGGTGTGAGGTGAGGGGGCGGAGCTAAGAGAGGCCGCAGACGAAAGGACGTGCTGACCGATGGGGTCCCGCTGACAGGCCGCACGTACCGCTGTCCTCGCTAACATCGCTGTCCCCGCCTACATCAAGGTCCTCGACAAGACTGCAAACTCGGCCGACGACGCTGACAACTGCCTCAGTCGACTGTACTGAAGGCAAGGTCAGTGTGAGGGATACCGGTGCTCAACGGTACAACTCAGCAGACCGAACAGGCCACCGTGAACTGTTTCGGGACCGTGTCCCAGGCCCCGATAGTACAAGCATCCTCACCGCTGGTGGAAGAGTCTGCCCCTCCTTCTGCCCTGCATCCGTTGGGGCCAGTGCCCATGCTAGAACCCCGGGCAATCACTGCCAGCGACAGGATTGAAAAGACACCACCAGGACCACAAGAGGACATTCTCATTGCCAGAAAAGCTTCCCACATTTTCCACAGGACCAGGGACTGTAACAGATCTCCGTTGTGGCTCATTCCAATTGGCCCCAGTTAAAGAGAGGAGCACATCTGTGACTGGAGCGCAAAGTGATAAATGCATAGTTTACATTATCTTCCCCTATTATTTAAAACCCCCTAGAAGTGTTCTTTGTATTAGGGAAGAACTCTCCCCCCATTTAAATATCTCCCTGCCAGGAATATCCTCCCGTAAATTAAACCCCTTGGTCTGCCTCTCGTCTGTTACTGCATCCCACTACCTGCTCACAAGTGCACACATGTGGAATCACCTGGGTTCAATAGCCGGCAGCACTTTGGATGCAGCGGATACGTTCTGCGTCCAAAGCGCTGCCTGTTACTGGCTGTGGGAACGTAGCCTTATACTTTCCTTATTGACCGATGATGAAAATGTACGTCCATACCCTAACCAGTTAATGTACAATAACAAGAAGGTATTCTGGAAGGTAAGGAGTCGTAGAACAGCACCAATGTACTTAGCACTCAGCAACTAAGCGCCCCTATGCACACAAATTAAAGTCCAAGGAGGGAGAGGAACCTATTTTCCTGCATAGCGCTGATATTGGTTTGGTTTCTGTATAGACTGTTGTCATCTTTGCATATATCATATGTATACTTTATTACGGGCATTGTGCATTTAATACAGTATTCATTTGGGACAACCTTTTCCCTTCTTTGTCTATACTTTAATCTGCCTGAAGACGTATGTAGCTTACACTCCATTCAGCACTATTGCACTTTCTGTGTTATTTTTTTATATATCTTGTATTCTATTTTGGTGATCCCTGTTTTTGCATACTTCTATTCTTTTGGTTTTCTACTTTACAAGTAAGCTCAGCACCCAGTGTATTTACCCTCCATTCCCTACTATTAAAAGTCCTTTAACCCTCTCGGGTATACTCTTCTGCTTACCTCCCTAGTATGAAATACTGATTTTGATGATGGAGGTCAGCAGCCATAGGCAGACACAGTGATCTGCAGCCCTGTCGTCAATGTGATTGTCCATGCTAGTTCATCAGCTCTTTACACCAGACATGTCCTGTAATTGCTCATTAAATAAATGAGATAAAGGAAGTAACTTTACAATGTCCGTGATCTAATCAATTACCATCCTGAAGTCTCACATGGAGGAGATGGTATTTGGTCCATTTGTGGCATCAGCTGAACTTGCAGAATGAGTTTCGGTCTATTACACCCAGCAGCTGACAAATACTGGGGATGGGAATGCATTTCATTGGCCGCAGGTTTCAGCTAAGTGACAGGATTAATTGTCTCAGTCAGTCCTCACCTGGCCGCCGCATCCTGCTCAGCTGTGTAATTATGGAGCTTGGAGTGTGCAATTCATAAATCAGCTGTATAAATGGTGTTATATGTCAGCGCCTCCACCCCAGAGCAGGACTTTGTGTGACAGGCTGATCATGTGGTCACTTACATGAGCATAGCCTGTTATATACCTGTGTACTGTACTGAGGTCCCGAGTGCTGTGGACCTATGGAGAAGCTGTGATTAGATGCAAATATATGCCAGAACTGTAGAAAAGAAAGCCATGGAGCACACATCCAAAAATCACACATTCATCTAATGTCGCTAGGCAAAAATGTACAAAACCGAACATGAGATTCTTAGTTTAACATTCTGATCAGACTGCATGAAGCCTACTGCCTCAACACGGTGAGCCTCTCAGTGGGTTCCTTGCCTAAGGAGTGCGGTGTCATACGCAAACCACAGTCTCTGTGACAGTGCACCTGCAGGGGGAGCAACCTGGTGCCTCACAACACCCATGCTGCAAGGCTAGGTCCCATTGACTCCAGACCACCCCACCCCACAGCACCAGAGGAACAATGGCCTCCACAGAGCACCAACACCAGAGCTCTGGGGCTCTGTACGGTTTCATCATCTGGAGGATCTACTACTCCTAACTTTTTAAGGCTATGTGCACACGCTGCGGTTCCGCTGCGGTTTTGGCCGCAGCAGAACTGCAGCAGTTCTGCAGACAGTGTACAGTAGCATGTTATCCTATGGGATTTACAATCTGCTGTGCACACGCTGCGGATTTTTAACTGCGGAAAAGCTGCGGTTTTGAATCCGCAGAAAGAAATGACATGTCAATTCTTTTCTGCGGATTCTGCTGCAGTTTACCATCTCCTCCATTGTAGAGGTGATAAACCGCAGGGAAAACCACAGGCTAATCCGCAGGGAAAACCACAGGTCTTTTTACCTGCAGTTTTACCTGTGGTTCCGCAGATAAAAAATCCGCAGACCAATCCGCAGCGTGTGCACATAGCCTAAGGTTGTTTTTTTATACCTTTCCCTTTGTCTCTCCCCCCACCTTCTTTAACAACTAAGAACACTACTTCTAAGCTTACATCCATCTTTCCTTCCCTTTTTTTCCGCAGGTTAATATTACTAGGTTTAATATTGTTACCTGTGGCATATTACCTGATTATTGTTTGTATATAGTTAATAATTTGTTAATAAAAATATTGTGCACCCTCACTTATAAAATCTTATTACTAATGTTATGTGACATTATGAGGCAGGCTCCTCTTAGGCTATGTGCACATGCTGCGGTTTTTGCTGCGGTTTTGGCCCTGCGGAACCGCAGCAGTTCCGCAGACATGGCACAGTACCATGTAACTCTATGGGTTTTCAAAACCGCAATGCTCACGCTGCGGTTTTTTCCCGCAGCATGTCAATTGTTTCTGCGGATTCCGCTGCGGTTTCACACCTTTAACATAGTAGAGGTGTGAAACCGCAGGGCAAAACCACAGACCAAACCACAGGAAAACCGCAGGTCACTTTACCTGCAGTTTTACCTGTGGTTCCGCGGGAAAAAACCCGCAGGTGAAACCGCAGCGTGAGCACATAGCCTTAATGCTACGTCCTATATAGCTTTTTGGAACTTCTCCTAGTCTCTTCTACAGTGAAGCCTGCAGTAACTTAACTCAAGGTCCCATGAGTAAACATTCCGCTTTAGGACAACACCCATCATAGCTCTCAGCGTAGGGTTAGATTTGATAACCGGTCTTGGCACTGCAAATCACCCATTCCCTTAAAGGGGCTGCCCAGTTTTAAGCTCCACGTCTGAAGTCACTCTATATCAAGTATATCGTGGCACAGCCGTGTTGGTGCTCAAAATAGGTTCCCACACCAGAATAATAGTAAAATAAATTTTGCAACTCAACTTTTGAATGAACGATGAATGAATTTTATTTGCAGTCAAGGCTAATTGTTTCAGTCAAAACATCTGACCTTCATCAATACACTGCAATGATCAAGGTATCACAAAGTAAAAAAAAAAAAATACATGAGTATATCAAGATAATATAACTAATATATATGATGCAACCAGCAGTGCACAAATGGTGAAGAACGGAGGTGGGAAGGAGAAGAAAGGGAAGGGAAAGACATACCAAACTTCTCCTGGGGTGTCCGTGTAAACAGAGCGTATAATAATAACTGTTGTGTGTCATTTAGAGGATTTCAATAATCAATTATTCTATTGCATCTAAAGCAGGGGTCTCAAACTCGCGGCCTGCGGGCCAACTGCGGCTATCGGGACAATAGTTTGCGGCCCTCACCTCGGCCATGCTCACACATGCGAGAAACACAGCCGAGTCTCGCATGTGAAATCCCAGTCACACGTAGTACCGGTCATTAAGGTCATGAATATGGATGCCACTCCACTCTCATAGGCAGGGCGCCCATATTCATGAGCTTAATGAGCGGTACCATGTGACGTGTGACCGCACGCTCATACAGGAAGATGTTGGCGCTGGACCATCGGAGGTGCAGCAGGAGGAGGTGAGTATGATGATGGCTAGACAGTCACAGCAGCCTGCTGTCAGCAGGCAAGGCGTATGAGTCACACTCACAACACATGCAGCAGGAGCAGCCGAGCAGGGACCGGACAGGACCGCGCCACAGACTCACGTGCGCCGGGTTCAGAATGAGCGGTGGGGCGGTGCGGTATATCAGCCGGCCTTATTGCGAACTTGCGCCATTACCCCAGGCTCAGAAGCGGAGGTGGCCGCGGAAATTGCTGCTCAGCGGGACAGGAAAAAAGCAGAAAAGACGCATCGGCTAACACTGAAACAGTGACACCAAGTGGAATTATCTGTTACACAGCCCCAAACATGTCTTTTTCAAAGCCTGCAGTAAAGAGAAAGGTTGATGATGAGCACAGACAATTTCAGGAAAAGTGGGAAGTGCAATATTTCTTTGTTGAGCACAGGGGCATCCCGACGTGTCTTATTTGCACAGAGAAAGTTGCAGTGCACAAAGAATACAATTTGAAACGTCATTACATAACTAGACATGCTGTTATATGTATACAAAATACCACGGAGATGAAAGAGCCAACCGGGTTGCTAATCTTAAAAGATATCTACTGAGGCAACAAGATTTCTTTAAGAAAGCAACCAAAGAGAATGATGCAGCAGTCGAAGCTAGCTACGTGGTTAGTGAGGTGATTCCTAAAGCAGGAAAGCCATTCAAAGAAGGTAATTTGTAAAAAAAAGTGCATATTACAGGCTGCAAGTATTGTCTGTCCAGAAAAGAAAGGTCATTGTTATGAATGGGTCACCGAGGAGAAAAAAGCACAACAAGCTAAGTCACAGAAAACCAGAGAGGTTGGTAACTATGCAGATTGCAGATCCCTGATCTTACAACACAACTAGCAGTAGCCGTGGACGTGCCTACGATGTTCCTAGACGCCTCGTCACGGCCGGAGGACTAAATAAGCCTAAAGCAAGAAAAGGGAAAACTAACTGCCCCAGAGCAGACCCCAAAGGAATAGATAGCCCCCACACATGTATTGACGGTGAAACAAGATGAAGGCTCAAACACAGGCAGGAAAATAGGCTAAGCAAATGATGGGGCCCAAACTAACTAGACAGGAAAGGAAAGACACTGTCTGCAACCTGCAAAAAACCCTACAAAAATCATGTCCAACACTTCTGATAGCAAATTTAACCCTGAAGTCACTAAACTTCTCCCACTATATCAGCACTCTGAAATATTTTGAGACAGAGTAAAAAGAGACCGAACTAGTAAGGGACAAAAAGCCAATTGGCAAAATACTGATAAATAAGAGTGGAAATTCAGCACAGCCCCCAGCAGGGGCTGGCTGACCACACCAAAAAACTGAATAGACCAACAAAATCAAGTGTGAACATTAGCAGAAAAACTTAGCTTTAGATGACTGGAACAGAGCTGAAAACCAACAGCTGACAAGCCAGAAGGAATCACCAGCAACTGAATAGGGCGTCGGCTGTCTTAAATCCAATCTGAGACTCCTGAGATCCAATCGTCATCCTAATTCTCAGGTGGCAGATTTCCACCGATCAAATCAGCCTCTCTACCTCCTGTTACCACCAGAGGGAGTCTGGAAGGAGAATTCACAACTGGTGAACCAGAGAATGAACTCACATCAGGTCAGTT
The DNA here is from genome assembly GCF_039654945.1 of Dendrobates tinctorius. Taxonomy (NCBI): domain Eukaryota; kingdom Metazoa; phylum Chordata; class Amphibia; order Anura; family Dendrobatidae; genus Dendrobates; species Dendrobates tinctorius. Next base: position 24,645,978 of record NW_027361750.1, on the reverse strand, counting down.
TAGCAACATCAGCCTTTCTGCCAACATCGTAGCAGAGCGGATTTCTGACCTGTCAAGTGACATTTATGATCAATTGTGTGAGAAAGCAAAATGTTTCAGTGTATACTCAGTCGCTCGTGATGAGACCACAGACATCACCGACACTGCCCAGCTCGCAATCTATGTCTGTGGTGTTGATGACAATTTTTAAGTCAAAGATGAATTGCTCACAGTGATTCCAATGCATGGCCAGACCACCGCTCAGGAGATATTTCACCAGCTGTGTGATGACATTGAGAATGCCGGTTTACCATGGAGGAGGTTTGTTGGAATAACAACTGATGGAGTGCCATCAATGACAGGGAGGAAAAATGGACTGGTGGCACTTGTTAAAAAAAAACTGGAAGAGGAAGGTGTGGAGGAGGTCATTGCTCTGCACTGCATTATCCATCAGCAGGCCCTTTGCAGCAAATGCCTGAAGTTTGACAATGTGATGTCTTTCGTTGTGAAATGCATCAACCAAATCAGATCTAGGGGCTTAAACCACAGAAGGTTTCGTGCTTTTTTAGAGGAAATGGAGTCAGAATATGGGGATGTGCTCTACTTCGCCGAGGTACGTTGGCTCAGCAGGGAAAACATATTGAAGAGATTTTTTGAGTTGAGAGCGGAAGTGAAAGCCTTCATGGAGAAAGATGGGACTGCTGTTCCTGTGCTAAGTGATCCAAAATGGCTCATGGACTTAGCTTTTTTTGTTGATATGACACATGAGCTTAATGTACTGAACAAGAAGTTACAAGGCCAGGGGTAACTTGTCAGTGCTGCCTATGACAACATGAAAGCATTCTCTACAAAAGTTATGTTATGGAAAGCCCAGCTTTCTCAGACAAACCTTTGCCATTTCCCATCATGCAAGGCACTCATGTAAGCAGGCACTCCATTCAGTGGTGAGGAGTATATGGATGTCATTTTGAAGCTACAGGAGGAATTTGATCACAGATTTGCAGACTTCAAGACGCACAGAGCCACATTTCAAATTTTTGCAGACCCCTTCTCATTTGATGTGCAAGATGCCCCTCTTGTGCTTCAAATTTAGCTCATTGACCTGCAGGTGCAACTCTGAACTCAAAGCCAAGTTCAGGGAGGTGAGTGCAAAGCAGACAAGCTCGGGAAATTTTTGAGAGAATTGCCCCTGAGCTTCCCTGAGCTATCCCGAATGTTCAAGCGGACCATGTGTCTTTTTGGCAGCACATACTTGCGCAAAAAGCTCTTCTCTACCTTGAACTTCAATAAGTCCAAGTACAGGTCCAGACTTACTGATGAGCATCTTCAAGCCCTACTGAGGGTCTCACCTGCTTCCTCCCTTAAGCCAAATGTGGCTCGGCTATGCGAGAGTAAGCGTTGCCAGATCTCTAGCAGCAAGAAGTAGGCAGAAGAAGCCATGTTCAAAACAGGTTATGTTCAATGTTCCATTCATGTTCAGAAAGTTAAAGAAATGTTAATACAGACATCTGAATCTGAATAATAATAATTACATTTCTCTAGTCAGCAACTATATGTGGTTTCTTCAGTCTTCTATATCTGCTGTATTATTATTTTCATTTTATTTATTTATTACTGATTGATTTAATTTTTTCTTATGAGTTTGTTTACTTATTTTTATTTTTTAACACAAAATAAGATGAAAAAATAAAGACATTTGATAACATTGGAATGTTTTTGCAAGAGCTTTTCTTATGGAAAACCTGATGCGGCCCAGCCTCACCCAGATTCTACCTCCAGCGGCCCCCGGGTAAATTGAGTTTGAGACCCCTGACCTAAAGGATAAGATAACTTACACTAGGAATATTCTCAAGAGCTTGATTCTTATATGAAAAATCGCGTAAGATCCTAAAGGGGTCCTCTAACGTATTTGCGTCAGGTCACTCTATAAGAGTAACAGAAAAATGTTGCATTAAAAAAAGAATGAGGTTTGTTCAGCAATATACTGTGCTGAATAACCCACCTGGTATATGGTATAAGCTCTGTGAAGGCTCATTTCAAGGAAAGTATTGTATGCAACCAAAGAACTGGCCATTAATTATACCTGTAGTAAAAGTGGGATCAAGTAACAATCAATATCGGATTTGTTATGAAGGAGTATATCCCCTTGTGTGACTTACCACAAGTTGACAGTGGTCAGAAGGGACCCTCAGAGAGACCGACAAGAATAAATGGCTGTCTGCATGGGAGAAATGGCAGACAATGCCACTATCCACCAGCGGTAAGGGACACTACTTAAACCCCCACACATGCTTTTTATATTTTTGCTTATGCCAGTGTGGACATCTATGTGACCACTCCATGTCGGAGACAATGAGCTGGGGCATATACACCACTGGAGACACAGGGTTGAGCATATACATCACTGGAAACACAGGGCTGGGCATATACATCACTGAAGACACTGAGCTGGGGCATATACATCACTGGAGACAATGAGCTGGGGCATATACATCACTGGAGACACTGAACTGGGGCATATACATCACTGGAGTCACTGGGCTGGGCAAATACCTCACTGGAGACACTGGACTGGGGCATATACATCACTGGAGACAATGAGCTGGGGCATATACATCACTGGAGACACTGGACTGGGGCATATACATCACTGGAGTCACTGGGCTGGGCAAATACCTCACTGGAGACAATGGGCTGGGGCATATATATAACTGGAGACACAGGGCTGGGCTTATACATCAATGGAGACAATGGGCTGTTCATATACATCACTAGGGACAATGGGCTGAGCATATACATCACTGGAGACACTGGGGCATATACATCACTAGAGACCATGGGCTGGGCATATACATCACTGGAAACACAGGGCTGGGCATATACATCACTGAAGACACTGAGCTGGTGCATATACATCACTGGAGACAATGAGCTGAGGCTTATACATCACTGGAGACACTGGACTGGGGCATATACATCACTGGAGTCACTGGGCTGGGCAAATACCTCACTGGAGACAATGGGCTGGGGCATATATATAACTGGAGACACAGGGCTGGGCATATACATCACTAGGGACAATGGGCTGAGCATATACATCACTGTAGAGACTGGGGCATATACATCACTAGAGACCATGAGCTGGGCATATACATCAATGGAGACACAGAGCTGGGGCACATACATCACTGGAGACACTGAGCTGGGGCATATACATCACTGGAGACAATGAGCTGGTGAATATACATCACTGGAGACACTGGACTGGGGCATATACCGTACATCACTGTAGACACTGGGATCGGAAAATACCTCACTTGAGACAATGGGCTGGGGCACATACAACACTGGAGACACTGGGCTGAGGCATATACATCACTGGAGACACAGGGGTGGGGCATATACATCACTAGAGACAATGGGCTGGGGCATACACATCACTGGAGACACTGGACTGAGGCATATACATCACTAGAGACACTGAGATGGGGCATATACATCACTGGAGACACTGAGCTGGGGCATATACATCACTGGAGACACTGAGCTGGGGCATATACATCACTAGAGACACTGAGCTGGGGCATATACATCACTGGAGACACTGAGCTGGGGCATATACATCACAGGAGACACTGGACTGGGGCATATATATCTCTGTAGACACTGGGTTCGGCAAATACCTCACTTGAGACAATGGGCTGGGCATATACATCACTGGAGACACTGGGCTGAGGCATATACATCACTGGAGACACTGGGCTGGGGCATATACATCACTAGAGACAATGGGCTGGGGCATATACATCAATCGAGACACTGGACTGAGGCATATACATCGCTAGAGACACTGCATATACATCACTGTAGACACTGGGCTGAGGCATATACATCACTGGAGATACTGAGCTGGGGCATATACATCACTGGATACACTGGGCTGAGGCATATACATCACTAGAGACACTGGGCTGAGGCATATACATCACTGGAGACACTACTGAGACACTGCGCTGGGGCATATACATCGCTGGATACACTGGGTTGAGGCATATACAGTCATGGCCAAAAGTATTGCCACCCCTGCAATTCTGTCAGATAATATTCAGTTTCTTTCTGAAAATGATTGCAAACACAAATTCTTTGGTATTATTATCTTCAATTAATTTGTCTTAAATGAAAAAACACAAAAGAGAATGAAGCAAAAAGCAAAACATTGATCATTTCACACAAAACTCCAAAAATGGGCCAGACAAAAGTATTGGCACCCTCAGCCTAATACTTGGTTGCACAACCTTTAGCCAAAATAACTGTGACCAACCGCTTCCGGTAACCTTCAATGAGTTTCTTACAATGCTCTGCTGGAATTTTAGACCATTCTTCTTTGGCAAACTACTCCAGGTCCCTGATATTTGAAGGGTGCCTTCTCCAAACTGCCATTTTTAGATCTCTCCACAGGTGTTCTATGGGATTCAGGTCTGGACTCATTGCTGGCCACCTTAGAAGTCTCCATTGCTTTCTCTCAAACCATTTTCTAGTGCTTTTTGAAGTGTGTTTTGGGTTATTGTCCTGCTGGAAGACCCATGACCTCTGAGGTAGACCCAGCTTTCTCACACTGGGCCCTAAATTATGCTGCAAAATTTGTTGGTAGTCTTCTGACTTCATAATGCCATGCACACGGTCAAGCAGTCCAGTGCCAGAGGCAGCAAAGCAACCCCAAAACATCAGGGAACCTCCGCCATGTTTGACAGTAGGGACCGTGTACTTTTCTTTGAATGCCTCTTTTTTCTCCTGTAAACTCTATGTTGATGCTTTTGCCCTAAAAGCTCTACTTTTGTCTCATCTGACCAGAGAACATTCTTCCAAAATGTTTTAGGCTTTTTCAGGTAAGTTCTGGCAAACTCCAGCCTGGCTTTTTTATGTCTCGGGGTAAGAAGTGGAGCCTTCCTGGGTCTCCTACCATACAGTCCCTTTTCATTCAGATGCCGACGGATAGTACGGGTTGACACCATTGTACTCTCGGACTGCAGGGCAGCTTGAACTTGTTTGGATCTTAGTGGAGGTTCTTTATCCAACATCCGCACAATCTTGCGTTGAAATCTCTTTCAATTTTTCTTTTCCGTCCACATCTAGGGAGGTTAGCCACAGTGCCATGGGCTTTAAACTTCTTGATGACACTGCGCACGGTAGACACAGGAACATTCAGGTCTTTGGAGATGGACTTGTAGCCTTGAGATTGCTCATGCTTCCTCACAATTTGGTTTCTCAAGTCCTCAGACAGTTCTTTGGTCTTCTTTCTTTTCTCCATGCTCAATGTGGTACACACAAGGACACAGGACAGAGGTTGAGTCAACTTTAATCCATGTCAACTGGCTGCAAGTGTGATTTAGTTATTGCCAACACCTGTTAGGTGCCACAGGTAAGTTATAGGTGCTGTTAATTACACAAATTAGAGAAGCATCACATGATTTTTCGAACAGTGCCAATACTTTTGTCCACCCTCTTTGTTATGTTTGGTGTGGAATTATATCCAATTTGGCTTTAGGACAATTCTTTTTGTGTTTTTTCATTTAAAACAAATTAAATGAAGATAATAATACCAAAGAATTTGTGTTTGCAATCATTTTCAGGAAGAAACTGAGTATTATCTGACAGAATTGCAGGGGTGTCAATACATTTGGCCATGACTGTACATCACTGTAGATACTGGACTGAGGCATATACATCACTGGAGACACTGATCTGGGGCATATACATCACTGGAGACACTGGACTCAGGCATATACATCACTGGAGACACTGGGCTGAGGTATTTACATCACTGGAGACACTGCCCTGGAGCACAGACATCACTAGAGACACTGAGCTGGGGCATATACATCACTGGAGACAATGAGCTGGGGCATATACATCACTGGAGACACTGGACTGGGGCATATGCATCACTGTAATCACTGGGCTGGGCAAATACCTCACTGGAGACAATGGGCTGGGGCATATATATAACTGGAGACACAGGGCTGGGCTTATACATCAATGGAGACAATGGGCTGGGCATATACATCACTAGGGACAATGGGCTGAGCATATACATCACTGTAGACACTGGGGCATATACATCACTAGAGACCATGAGCTGGGCATATACATCAATGGAGACACAGAGCTGGGGCACATACATCACTGGAGACACTGAGCTGGGGCATATACATCACTGGAGACAATGAGCTGGTGAATATACATCACTGGAGACACTGGACTGGGGCATATACCGTACATCACTGTAGACACTGGGATCGGCAAATACCTCACTTGAGACAGTGGGCTGGGGCACATACAACACTGGAGACACTGGGCTGAGGCATATACATCACTGGAGACACTGAGCTGGGGCATATACATCACTAGAGACAATGGGCTGGGGCATACACATCACTGGAGACACTGGACTGAGGCATATACATCACTAGAGACACTGAGATGGGGCATATACATCACTGGAGACACTGAGCTGGGGCATATACATCACTAGAGACACTGAGCTGGGGCATATACATCACTGGAGACACTGAGCTGGGGCATATACATCACTAGAGACACTGAGCTGGGGCATATACATCACTGGAGACACTGGACTGAGGCATATACATCACTAGAGACACTGAGATGGGGCATATACATCACTGGAGACACTGAGCTGGGGCATATACATCACTGGAGACACTGAGATGGGGCATATACATCACTGGAGACACTGAGCTGGGGCATATACATCACTGGAGACACTGAGCTGGGGCATATACATCACTAGAGACACTGAGCTGGGGCATATACATCACTGGAGACACTGAGCTGGGGCATATACATCACAGGAGACACTGGACTGGGGCATATATATCTCTGTAGACACTGGGTTCGGCAAATACCTCACTTGAGACAATGGGCTGGGCATAAACATCACTGGAGACACTGGGCTGAGGCATATACATCACTGGAGACACTGGGCTGGGGCATATACATCACTAGAGACAATGGGCTGGGGCATATACATCACTCGAGACACTGGACTGAGGCATATACATCGCTAGAGACACTGCATATACATCACTGTAGACACTGGGCTGAGGCATATACATCACTGGAGATACTGAGCTGGGGCATATACATCACTGGATACACTGGGCTGAGGCATATACATCACTAGAGACACTGGGCTGAGGCATATACATCACTGGAGACACTACTGAGACACTGCGCTGGGGCATGTACATCACTGGATACACTGGGTTGAGGCATATACATCACTGTAGATACTGGACTGAGGCATATACATCACTGGAGACACTGATCTGGGGCATATACATCACTGGAGACACTGGGCTGAGGTATTTACATCACTGGAGACACTGCCCTGGAGCACAGACATCACTAGAGACACTGAGCTGGGGCATATACATCACTGGAGACAATGAGCTGGTGAATATACATCACTGGAGACACTGGACTGGAGCATATACCGTACATCACTGTAGACACTGGGATCGGCAAATACCTCACTTGAGACAATGGGCTGGGGCATATACATCACTGGAGACACTGGGCTGAGGCATATACATCACTGGAGACACTGGGCAAGGGCATATACATCACTAGAGACAATGGGCTGGGGCATATACATCACTCGAGACACTGGACTGAGGCATATACATCACTAGAGACACTGAGCTGGGGCATATACATCACTGGAGACACTGCCCTGGAGCATATACATCACTAGAGACACTGAGCTGGGGCATATACATCACTGGAGACACTGCCCTGGCGCAGATACATCACTGGAGATACTGAGCTGGGGCATATACATCACTGGAGACACTTGGCTGGGCATATACTGTACATCACTGGAGACACTGGGCTGGGCAAATACATGACTGGAGACGCTGCTGCTGTCTTCTTCTGTGAGACGGGAGTGCATGTACCCTTACTCCATCAACATAGCATGTCCTGATCTCTGTGGGCCGGAGGTTCCCCACCCCTGATCTACAGGGTGGTAGAAGAACACAGCAGTCTGGCTATGGTCATCAGGTTCTAGTCTGAGTCTATAGGTCACAATATTCTCCTAAATGTAATGTCTGTAGAGGTGTCATACACATGATGAAAGTGTGATACCAGGCAACAGAAACTGAACTCACCACATACATTTCGGATATCTTGGTTCATCGGTTGGCAGCTACCTCATCATACTCGCCATACATGAAGCATGAAAATGCCTATGCTCTATAAGAGACAGCTGCTACTGGACATTGCTGATGGGGGCTTACCTCTTAGAGGACAAACAGACCAGCAGTTCTAAATTGGACATGCCGGACCCTTCCCTTCCACAACATCATCTTTCAGGGGTCCCCATACACATTAGACTGTCGGATGATATATGTCAGTGTATAATGTGTGTCCTACAGAGGTGTTATGATGGAAGATGGGTGTCCTACAGTATATTCGATACTGTGTTACTCATAGGGATTGCTCACTGCCATATTGGATGATGATCGCACTATAATGGATAATGGGTGACTTATAGGTAGTGCTCACTGTCATAGTGAATGAAGAGCATCCTACAGGGATGTTGTGATGGATGATGAATATCCTATAGTGGATGGAGAATGTCCTATTAGGGATGAGCGAGCACAATCGTGGGTATTCGGTACTCGGCGAGTAGTGAAGTACTCGCGGTACTCGGAACATAGCAAGTATTTCACTACTCGCTTCGCACTACTCGGATGTCCTGCCCAGCATTTGCCAATCACAGTAATGCTGTAGCCTTCTTGGTTATGGGCGGCATTACTATGATTGGCTGGCCGCCCAGCGTCATAGGCTATGAGTCATCATAGCCTGGCTCTATCTAAGCCCTGCCGCCGCCATTTTCTGCATATTGCATGCAGACCACAGCTAGTGTAGGGAGAGTGTGAGCAGCTGCTAGGGAGAGTTGTGTTTGTATCTGCAAATCATCCAGAAATCCTCTGTAAAACCCTAAAGCTCTTTTCAGAGCTGAAAGTATAAGGTCAGGGACTGAGTAGTGACATTTTTCCCAGCTATTTTGGGGTCTCATTTACCCCTGCAGGAAAGTTTTTTGTGCTGTTGCGGTGCTGTGTTCACAGTGAATAGGACACACGCAGGGTACTGCACAACTGACACGCAGCCAGCACCGCTGTCTTGTGTGGTGACTGGGGTGCGTAATCTCGCCTTAAACCTCAGGGCAATTTTTTAGTGGCAGCACCGCTGTCTTGTGTGGTGACTGGGGTGCGTAATCTCGCCTTAAGGCTATGTGCCCATGTTGCGTTTAAATCAGGACACTGAAAACCGGACTCCTTCCCAGAAATCGCACGTTTTTTTTCGCGCGATTTTACCACGATTATGTTCGCAATTTTGCCGCGATTTTCGCGTGCGATATTCAAGCACTTTCCAAGCGATTTGAAGCATCGCTTGGAATGTGATTGACAGGTTGGTCACACTCGTTAAACATAGTGTTTGACAAGTGTGAGCAGCTTTTTACTATTGAGGCCGCCTATGCGGAATCAATAGTAAAAGAAAGAATGTAAAAAATAATTAAAAAATAAAAAATCGGGGTATATTTACCTTCCGACGTCCCGCGCTGCCATCCCGGGCCTCAGCGTTCCCAGTAATGCCTTGCGAGACCTGTGATGACGTTGGTCTCGCGTTGCTATAGCGATCTCATGAGACCGCAAGAGTCACGCGAGACTACGTCATCACAGGACCTTGCCGCAAGGCATTACTGGGAGCGCTGTGGCCCGGGAAGGCAGCGCGGGACGTCGGAAGGTAAATATACCCCGATTTTTTTTTTATTTTTTTTTACAGGGGTATGGTACCCAGGGCCTGGAAGACAGTCTCCTCTCCTCCACACCGTGGGTACCAACCACACATGAGACGCTTAACTTCGCGCATGGTGGGCATATGGGTTTGCGATTCCGCACAAAAGAATGAGCATGCTGCGATTTTTTTCCGCGATGCAATTCCGCCGCGGAAAAAAGCGCAGCATTAGCACAGCATGTGCGGAATGCCATAGGAATGCATGGGGTGCGTTCTGTACAAGATTTCTAAACGTTTTCGCAGCGTTTTCGCACCGAAAATCGCGGCAAAAACACTTAAAAATCGCATCGTGGGCACACAGCCTAAACCTCAGGGCAATTTTTTTGGGGCAGCACCGCTGTCTTGTGTGATGACTGGGGTGTGTAATCTCACCTTAAAACTCAGGGCAATTTTTTAGTGGCGGCACCGCTGTCTTGTGTGGTGACTGGGGTGCATAATCTCACCTTAAACCTCAGGGCAATTTTTTTGTGCTGTTGCGGTGCTGTTTGTAAAACACAAAGCAGTACTAGGCTGTAGTGCTACCTTCCACAAAGCGCTAACTGCTCCTTGTTCCCCAATATCTGCATCTGAACACCTGCAACTATGGCAGAAAAATCCAAAATTCCTAAAAAGGCTGTTGTGAAGAGACAGGGACGTGGACATGGGGTTGTCATTGGTGCCCAACAAGGCACAGAGTCTGGGAGACCGAAGAAGGTTGATGCATCTACTGTAGGTTCCTGGCACAATTTCCGGGTCTGGAACACAAACGGGTCTGGAAGCCAGAAGAACAAGAGCAGATACTGTCTTGGATAGCTGATAAGGCCTCAACGAAATGTTCTAGCAGCACCCAATTGTCCATGACAAAACAGTCTACTGTCCATACAGAGAACGCTGGGTCACCCTATTCTCAACCTGTTCCTAGTTCATCACCCGGTCAGGAGTCACAGGACTCATTTGACCCCAACCTTGGTCACTCCGAGGATCTGTTTGATCCATTTCCTTTTGTTGCCTCTAGCCTCTCACCACGCAACATTGAAGAGGAATGTGAGGAGGTATCGTCTGTGGATGATGGCCAAATATTTGAAACCCCACGGCCAAAAGCAAGCCACTTTCATCCACGTGATATACCAGGTGAAGAGGTGGAGGCTGATGGTGATGACACAAAGTTGCCATCTGGCCAGTCGCCAATATCAACACGGAGGGAGGATAACATGGACGACGAGGTGGTCAATGATGAGACTACCGATCTGACCTAGACCGTTGGCATGCATAGCCAGCACAGCAGCACAGAGGAAGATGGTGGATACGTAGCACCAACAAAGGCACCAAGGGCTACTTGTTTGAGCAGAGTGCGAAGTGTGTCAGCTGTTAACAAGAGCAATCCCTCTGTGCCCCAAGTCAAGGCAAGGGTGCGTTCAGCCGCTGTCTGGAAGTTTTTTTCCGATAGTCCTTCTGAACCAAATGTTGTCATCTGTAGCATCTGCCATATGAAGCTGAGCAGAGGCCAGGGCAAAGGCAACCAAACCACCACCAGTATGAGGAAACATATGGCAGCCAAGCACCCTAGTCGGTGGGCTGAACAACAGGGTACCAAATCAGTGTCTGCGACTGCGGGTCAAACCACTGCCATGATGCCTGTAATACATCCTTTCCAATCTGCTGGGCAGGAAGCAGGTGATCATCATACCTCTTGCTCACAAGCTGCAGTTGCACAGACACAAGCCACAACAAGCTTATCTACTTATTTATCCACTTATATGTCCCAGGAAAGCGTCCAGTTGTCCGTGCCCCAGATGTATGAAAGGAGGCGTAAATACCAAGCCACGCACCCACAAGCACAAATACTGAACGCACACATTGCCAAGTTGCTAGCCGTGGAGATGTTGCCATTTAGGCTTGTGGGGACAGTCTTTCCGTGACCTTTTGGCTGTGGCTGCCCCACGATACTAAGTTCCCAGCCGACACTATTTTTCCCACTGTGCCATCCCCGCGTTACACCAGCACGTCTTAAACAATCTAAAGCATGCTCTCACCAACGCCGTAACCGGGGAGGTCTACCTTACTACAAACACGTGGACAAGTACTTGTGGCTAGAGACGATACATCTCTGTCACAGCACACTGGCTCAACCTGGTGGAGGGTGGGACAAAGTCTCAAACTGGACCATCATATATCCTACCCACACCACAAATAGCGGGCCCAACCTCAATCAGGGTTTCCACCTCATCATATATGTCCAGTATCCCCTCTTCCTCCTCCTCGTCATCCTATGCTGAATTACCCTCCACATCACGCCCAAGTTGGGAGCTGTGCAGCAGCGCATCCTCAAAGCGGCAACATGCTCTGCTTAGGTGAAACACCACACATTGCAGCAGAGCTGTGGCAAGGACTAAAACAACAGAACGATCAATGGCTCTCCCCACTGCAACTCCAACCTGGTCTGGTTGTCTGCGACAATGGGCGTAACCTGGTGGCGGCTTTAAAGCTCGGGAAGCTGGTACACGTGCCATGCATGGCTCACGTGCTGAACCTAGTGGTGTGGTGCAGAAATTGATAAAAACATACCCTGACTTGCCGTACCTACTTGAGAAGGTGCGCCGTATTTGCGCCCATTTCCGCCATTCCTCAACCGCTGTTGCCGGTCTTGCAGCGCTTCAAAAGCAATTTAATTTGCCAAACCACAGACTCATTTGCGACATGCCAACACGGTGGAACTCAACATATCATATGTTGGCAAGGGTAAGTGAGCAGCAGAGGGCACTTGGTGAATACCAGCTTAAACATGCACGTCACACTGAGACTCAACCAAGACACATAACAATTGTCGAGTGGATGTGGATCGCTGATATTTGTGAGGTGCTTGATAACTGCACCAAGCTTGTGAGCGGTGATCAGGCTATTATCAGCGTAACCATTCCTATGCTATGTCTGCTGAAAAAATTGCTGCAGAATCAAAAAATGGAATCTTTGCGTGCCCAGCAGCTGGGTATGGAGCAAGATTTCACAATGGGTGATCCTACCCAGCCCAGCCAATATCATCAGGTAATATTGGGGGATGAAGATGATGATGAAAATGAGGAGGGAGGGAACTTCTTTTTCAGTGGTACCGAGGGGACACCTCATGGTACAGAGGGGAATCCCAACCCCAGCTTCATGTCTGTCCAGCATGGGTGGGCTGGAGAGGAGGAGATGGAGGAGGAGTGTCAGTGTGAGGAGAGGATGGGTATTGTTCCTCCTTCTGGGATCACAGAAGATTTGCCTCTTTGTAGCTTGGCAACACATGGCACACTTCATATCTGACTGTGCCAAGACCCTCGCGTAATCCACATTTTCAATAGCAACCTATACTGCTTGGCCACCTTTCTAGACCCACGGTACAAGGACAAATTTCCATCTCTACTGTTGCAGTCACCAAAGGGTTTCACAATGGAATCCTTCAAGAAGGCCGTTGTCAATCATTTGATGGCAACAGCACCCTCAGACACCACTGCTAGCAGAGGTACTAGCTCTGTGCAACAGCATGCATTAATGGGGAGAGATACGCCAAGCAGGTCCAAAAGAGGTGGTGGTAAAATGTCCACAAACTGGGCCATCTTCAATAACCCGGCTCATCACCAAGGACTAGCTGGAACAGTAACACTAACAATGTCAAGGAGGGAGAAGTTGAACAAGATGGTCAACGACTATCTAAGTGACCATACCTGCGTCCATCCTGATGCTTCTGTACCGTTTAATTACTGGGTATCCAAGCTGCATAGTTGGCCCCACCTCTCCTTCTATGCCTTGGAGGTGCTGGCCTGCCCTGATGCTAGTGTGATGTCAGAGTCATGTTTTCAGTGCCACTGGGGCAATCATCACAGATACACGCACACGGCTGACTACAGAGAATGCAGACAGGCTGACTCTGATAAAATTTACCAAGGACTGGATTTTGCAACAGTATTTAAGCCCTCCAGATGACAGTATCCCAACCTAAAGTCACCCAAAACGTAATTTTTTTTAAAATCACGTCCATCCCTTCCCATACAAGCCCCTTTTCTTGTTCTTACACGTTTTCAAATCTGGCTTCTGCCACATGTACCTCATGGTCAATAACAGTAAGCTACACACAACATTACGTTAATTAATATTTCCCATTGGAGGCACTTGTGATGAGAGTAAGACCCGTCTTCCTTCATCAACAATGGTATTGTAGGGGAAGTGGACTGACCTATGGACCTGTCTGCAGCAGGAAGGGTTAATGTGCAGTATGCTGGACATGGACTGCTGTATGTGAAGGTGGGCAACAGCTGGACAGAAGGGAAGGATGTTGTAGTACAGGGTTTTTGCCATTAGAGGGAGACTAAGGACAGCAGAAATGAAGGAAGGTGTAGTACTGCAGTTTGGCCACAAGATGGGAGCAGGGAGCAGTGAGAGCAGGGCTTAACATCAGCTTATGGCTACGAAACTGCAAAGTTATGCAGGGCGGGGTTACAGGAGCTCTAGAGGGGAATTCCCAGGAAGGGGATACATAAGGAGAAGAGAGTTCCAGAAAGCCAGTCCGGGAGAGGAGCTCAGGAGAGAAGACCAAAGGGAGGAGTGGACAGAGCAGGAGCTCTGGAAGGGACTGACAATGGAGACAGTCAGGGGGGTGGCCCTGACGGGAGAAGCCGCAGACGGAGAGAGGCTGGGGGTACTACAAGATGGATGGACTCAGGCAGGCAAAGTGCTGTGTTGGTAGGCCTAAGGCAGCCACAGTGAAAGAGCCGTGAGGGACTGTGTGCGGAGTCGAGCAGCTGCTGTGTGGTGCTGCGGGTCGTCGAGAGGACGGCCAATAAAGAGGACCTGTTGGACGCACTTCAGTCTATGTCTCAGTCTATTTGCGGCAGTAGGAGGTCCACCCCACCAGTCGGCCCACCTACCTACAGTATCATGCCCCTTGGGCTAATTTTTGGAGACACTATGGCTATGCCTGGACACTGGGCACTGCAACCTCTATGCTAGTAGTCCTAGCTGCTTCATCATTGTTTGGCCCTTCAGACCTGCCTTGATTTCTTCATCAACCATGATAAAGCCCCTAGGGCTAATGATTTGAAGACACTATGTCTATGCCTACACATTGGGCAGTGGCAGTGGAACAACAAGGACAGTAGTCCAAGCTTTATTATTGTGAATCCCTTGTGATGATGATGATGATGGGTGGCTTCTTCCTACGTTAACCATAACACAGCCCCTAGGGCAGATTGCTCTCCTTACACCACTTACACACTTAGCTGTCAGAAGATCGCCTCCATCATCAGTCGCTCTTACAGCATTTCTGATATACCACTGGCACTGCGTAAGTGGCGTAAGAGTCCCGCTCTTCTGGCAAAAAAACACAGAACTTCAAATTGGTACATTCTAGTGAAGCAGTGGTGTAAAACCACTCGTGCAGCCAGTGACCCGGTGCCCCCATGTTATATACATTTGTTTACAGCATACATTTTTTTAACATTTACACATTTTTTAGCCTTTTCTTCAGCCCCACTTTGTAGGGTCCAGCAGACAATTACTTGCATTTTCCATTGACTATCATAGGACTCGCTATTCGTACCAAATACCCCAGTATTAAGGTATACTCGATACGAGTATAGCGAGTCCGAATACTTCAGTACTCGCTCATCCCTATGTCCTATAGTGGATACAGAGTGTCCTATAGTGGATAGTGTCCTACAGTGAATGATGAGTTTCCTACAGGGTTGTTGTAATAGATGATGAGCTCCTTGTTGGGGTTGATCAATGACATAATGAATGATGAGCTTCCTGTAGTGGATGATAAGTGTCCAAGAGTGGATCTTCTGCCTCCTACAGTGGCTGATGAGTGTCTTAAAGAGAATGCTGGGTGTCTTGGAGTGGATATTGGGTGATCTATAGTGGATGATAGGCTTCTTGCAGAAAATGAGAGTATAGTGGATGATGGGAGTCCTATAGTGGATGATGGGAGGGTCATGCAGAGAATGTCAGGTGCACTGGCATACCGCCAATGGCATCAGGCCAGGTGAGCCGTGAGCCACGGGACCCGGTGTCAGCGCCAACACCAGCCCCCCTCACCGTCATTGCACATTCAACTGTATCAGCACCCTATATGTCGATACAGTTGAAAGTATTGATAAGAGATTCTTTCTCGGCGACTGACGTCTCAGCGCAGTGGGCGTGATAGCGTCACTACATTGGCGCCCACTGTAGTTAGATGTGCAGGCGCTTCAGAACGCTCGCTGCAGAGACCAGAGCAACGGGGGAACAAGGAGATGTGAGTATTGTATTTTTTAAAATCAAAAACAGTCAGTTCCTAAAGAAGAATTAAATGTGGCGCTCATAGTAACATGTAATCAATTGTGAAGGTGAGTATCGATAGGAAATTGCTCACCTGATGCAGTTTGTGCAGAGGTACAAATTCCGCTTGAAGTCTGGATGTATTTGCAAGAGACTGCTGCCGACCTGGTGAGGAGGGATTGGACCCTGTATCAGGAGTATCCCACAAAGTAGATGTCAGATGTCATCCTACCTGTTTTTTATATATATAGAAATATTCTTAATGACAAACTGGAGCAAGTTGGATCATCAACGTTACAAATAAGCTTGGTTATGGGTCTCTGTATTTTCGATCTTTGTATATGTATATATAAAGTATATGTGTGTATGTATGTATATATATGTATCTGTACATATATGTATATATATATATATATATATATGCATACTTGTCATGTATGGACCTACTTGTATACACTTTTCTGTTTAGGTACAAACAAAATAATATATAGGAAAATACACAGTAAATAATAAGATTAAAGTGCACCTGTCACCTGTTTTGGCCTCTATAAGATGTGGCCCCCGCTATAAATGCTGTAGATAAGCCCTGAAAGGCAGTGGCCACATCTTATAGCAGCCAAAACAGGTGACAGGTTTCCTTAATATTACTAACAAAAGACTAATATATACATATTACATATACATTTTTATTGTATGTTATTTTCAAGAGAAAGGAGGAAAAAAGGAGAAGGAAAAATATATATATTTTTTCCCCCAAGTTTTTTTTTTTCAAAAGTGTTTTTTTTTCCTATTTTTTAAAGAATAGAAGAGTATTTATTATGATACATTTTTCAAATGGGAGTTCAATTAGGTTGACATGTTTCCTACAAATAGGTTAATTATTTTTATTATTATTTTTATATATTTTATATTTCACGTATTTATGTATATATATATATATATATACAGTATGTGTATGTATATATATATATATATATATATATATAAAAGCACGTTGTGTATATAGTTTTTATTTGTTTTTTTTTTTATCAATTTGAATAAAACTTTAACTACGAGCAAACTGAAATTTCTGCACCTTGATTTCTCTCGGTGGCAAAGTCAGCGCCATTCCCTGGTCCTCCTGTCTGGCGTTTTTTAAATCACTGAGTACATCATTATGGCCACAATACTGCATTGAGGGCTATGGGGAGTGCATTATGCTGTATGGAGGATTATGGATTATGGGGTGCTTTGTACTGCATGGAGGACTGTGGAGAATGCATTGTACTATATGGAGGGTATATTATACTGTATGAAGGACTATGAGGAGTACATTATACTATATAAAGAACGATATGGAGGCCTATGGTTATTTGGAGGACTATATGGGGACCATTATAATATTTATAGGGCTATGTGAGGGTCATTATAATATTTAGAGGGCTATGTGAGGGTCATTATAATATTTAGAAGGCTATGTGAGGGTCAGTATAATATTTAGAAGGCTATGTGGAGGTCATAATAATTTATAGAGGGCTATGTGGGGCTCATTATAATATTTAGAGGGCTATGTGAGGGTCATTATAATATTTAGAAGGCTATGTGGAGGTCATAATAATATTTAGAGGGCTATGTGGGGGTCATTATAATATTTAGAGGGCTATGTGGAGGTCATAATTTTTAGAGGACCATGTGGGGGTCATTATAATATTTGGAGTGCTATGTGGGAGCCTTTATACTTTATGGAAGACTTTTTGGGGGTTATTATACTGTATGCAAGCAATTATACAGTGTAGAGGTTTGTGTGGGGTCCATGATACTATGTGGGGGTCATTGTACTGTTTAGGGTCATCATACTATGCGTGTGGAATCAACTGTGGAGGAATTCACTGTAGGGGTATCTTACAATGTTTGTGGGGCACTTTTGTTGGCGTCATACTTTATGGGTGCAATGAAAGGGGAATCTAGTGCTTCAGTAGGAGGAAACTTACTGTGTAAGGACTGCAAAGTTGTAAGATGTGCTCTTTTGTGGCTCTGTGACCATGACAAATATTTTTTTTGTGGGGAAGCAATTATAAATTCTGCCATAGGGCCCCATTATTTCTATGTTCGCCCCTTGATGGGTGTCCTACAGCGGATGTTGGTTGTCCTATAGTAGATGCTGGATGTCCTGCAGAGGATGTTGGGTGTCCTACAGTGGATGATGAGCATTCTGCAGTGGATCATGACTGTCCTACAGTGGATGCTGGGTGTCCTACAGTAGATGATTGGCATCCTGCAGATGATGTATGGTATCCTACAGTGGATGATGGGTGTCCTGCAGAGTATATTGGGCATCCTGCAGTGGGTACTGGGCATTCCATAGTGAATGTTGGGTGTCCTGGAGTGTATGATGGGCATCCTGAAGGATGTTGGGTGTCCTGCAGAGGATGTTAGGTGTTTTACAGTGGACGATGGGTGTACTATATTGGATGCTGGGTTTCCTGCACTGGATGTTGGGCGTCCTATAGTAGATGTTGGGTGTTCTACAGTGGATGTTGGGTGTCCTACAATGGATGTTGAATGTCCTATAGTGTATGTTGGGTGTCCTGCAGAGGATTTTGGGTGTCCTGCAGTGGATGATGGGCATCCTATAGTGGATGACTGGAGTCCTATAATGGATGATGAGCATCATGAAGAGAATGGTGGGTGTTCTACAGTGGATGATGGGTGTCCTACAGTGAATGATGTGTGTCCTACAGTGGATCATGACTGTCCTGTAGTGCATGCTGGGTGTTCTGCAGAGGATGTTGGGTGTCCTACAGTGGATGATGAGTGTCCTGCAGTGGATCATGACTGTCCTACAGTGGATGTTGGGTGTCCTAGATTGAATCATAGAATCATAGAATCGTAGAGTTGGAAGGGACCTCCTGGGCCATCTGGTCCAACCCCCTGCTCAAAGCAGGATTCGCTAAATCATCCCAGTCAGATGTCTGTCCAGCCTCTGTTTGAAGACTTCCATTGAAGGAGAACTCACCACTTCTCGTGGCAGCCTGTTCCACTCATTGATCACTCTAACTGTCAAAAAGTTTTTTCTAATATCTAATCTGTGTCTCCTCCCATTCAGTTTCATCCCATTGCTTCTAGTCTTTCCTTGTGCAAATGAGAATAAAGTTGATCCTTCTACAATGTGACAGCCCTTTAGATATTTGTAGACAGCAATTAAGTCTCCTCTCAGTCTTCTCTTTTGCAAACTAAACATTCCCAAATCCTGCAACCTTTCCTCATAAGACAGGGTTTGCAGACCGGTCACCATTCTGGTCGCTCTTTTCTGAACTTGCTCCAGTTTGTTGATGTCTTTTTTAAAATGTGGTGCCCAAAACTGGACACAATATTCCAGATGAGGTCTGACCAAAGAGGAGTAGAGGGAAATAATGACTTCACGTGATCTAGACTGTATGCTTCTGTTAATACATCCTAGAACTGCATTTGCCTTTTTTGCTGCTGCATCACACTGTTGACTCATATTCAGTCTGTGATCTATTAGTATACCCAAGTCTTTTTCACATGTGCTGTCACTTAGCCCTATTCCTCCCATTCTATATATGCTTTTTTCATTTTTATTGCCCAGATGTAGTACTTTGCATTTCTCCCTGTTAAAAACCATTTTGTTAGTTACTGCCCACTTCTCCAGTTTATTTAAATCTTTTTGAATCCTCTCTCTCTCTTCTCTAGTATTAGCTATCCCTCCTAGCTTTGTGTCATCAGCAAATTTAATCAGTTTACCCTCAATTCCTTCATCTAAATCGTTGATAAAGATGTTGAACAATACAGGGCCCAGGACAGAGCCCTGTGGTACCCCACTTGAGACATTCTTCCAACTGGATGTGCAGCCATTTACGACCACTCTTTGGGTCCGATCACTAAGCCAGCTATGAATCCACCTAACAGTTGCCTTGTCCATTCCATACTTAGTCATTTTTTCAATAAGGATTGTATGAGAGACTTTGTCAAATGCTTTGCTGAAGTCAAGATATACTATATCTACAGCATTTCCTTGATCCACCCAATCAGTGATACCGTCATAGAAGGAAATTAAGTTAGTCTGACATGACTTATTAGTTACAAACCCATGCTGACTCTGTTTGATCACTTCATTCTTATCCAGGTATTGACTTACATGTTGTTTAATAATTTGTTCAAAGATCTTTCCTGGTATAGAAGTCAGACTCACCGGCCTATAGTTGCCTGGGTCCACCTTCTTCCCCTTTTTGAAGATAGGAACAACATTTGCTCTTCTCCAGTCTTCTGGCACTTCTCCTGTTCTCCAAGAATTTTCAAAGATTATGGAGAGTGGTTCAGAAATTTCTTCTGCTATCTCCTTCAGTACTCTGGGGTGTAATTCATCTGGACCTGGAGACTTGAATTCATTTAGGTTAGCTAAGTGTTTCCTCACTATCTTTCTGTTTATAGATATCCTGGATTCTTCTATTCCCTTAATAGGACAGTGAATAACAGTTGGTGTTACATTTCCTTTCTGAGAGAAAACAGATGCAAAATAGGAATTTAAAAGTTCAGCCTTCTCAACATCCTGTCTTACCATTTCATCATTTTCATCCTGTAAAAATCCTATAGCATCTTTGACTTTTCTTTTACTTTTGACATATCCCCAAAATCCTTTATTATTGCTTTTGACATCTCTTGCAAGCCTCAATTCATTTTCAGCTTTAGCTAATCTGATTTGTGCCCTGCAGATTCTGCAGACAGCATTATATTCTTTAGATATGCCTCCCTCTTTCCATTTTATAAACATTTTTTTCTTCCTTTTTAGCATGTGCTTAAGTTCTGTGTTCACCCATCCTGGTTTCCCTAAATGCTTCCTATTCTTCCCTCTTTTCGGAATTGTTAACAACTGTGCTTTGAGAATTTCATTTTTCAAGATTTCCCATCCTTCCTGGACATTTTTGTCTTTAAGGATATCCAGCCATTGGATCCCTCCAATTATCTTTCTGAATCCCTTAAAATCTGCCTTTCTGAAATCTAACCTTGACGTCTGAGTCTTCACAGGTCTTCCGCCTCTAGTTATCCAAAATTCTAAAATAGCATGGTCGCTACCTCCTAGGGTTCCAGCCACTTTTACCTCCTCAACCATTTCCTCCCTGTTTATAAGGATTAGATCCAAGGTAGCAGTTCCCCTTGTTTTCTCCCCTACCTTTTGGAAGATAAAGTTGTCAGCAAGAGAGGATAAGAATTTCCTTGACCTGTTAGTTTTGCCTGAGAGAGATTCCCAACAAATGTCTGGATAGTTGAAATCTCCCATGACAACTATGTCATATTTTTTGGAGAACTTGGCCATTTGATGCATAAAGAGTTCATCCATATCTTCAGCTTGCACAGGCGGCCTGTAGTAAATGCCTACAATGGTGTCCTTTCCATTGTTCTGTCCTTGTATTCTTACCCAAACAGTTTCCACAGAACTCCCAGTCTCTGAAGCTTCAATCTCTGTGCAGATATATGCGTTTCTAACATACAATGCAACACCCCCTCCTCGTTTATCAAGTCTGTTTCTTGCAAATAAGTTGTATCCTTCTAGTCTTGTATTCCAATCATGTGTATCGTCCCACCAAGTTTCAGTGATTCCAATGACATCATATTTCTTTTCCTGTGTTAGTAGTTCCAATTCTCCTTGTTTGTTGCCCATGCTTTGTGCATTAGTATAGAAACATTTTAGTTTGTGATTGGTTTCTCTTTCTCCAATATTGTTATTAATTAGATTCTTTCGTCTTTGTTCTTCCTTTCCACTTCTAATAGCAGAGTTCTCAATAGCATTTGTCAGGTGTATGGCTTTTTCTGGTCTTTTGCTTCCCTTCCCATGTTGTTCTAGTTTAAAGCTCTCCTTACAAGTGTAGCAAGGTGACTTCCAAATACATGCTTTCCAGTCTTCGTAAGGTGCACCCCATCTCTAGCAAGTAGTCCATCGTATAAGTAGTTCACTCCGTGATCCAGAAATCCAAATCGTTGCTGACGGCACCATCGACGTAGCCAGTTGTTCACCTGCAGAATCTTATTCCACCTCCTTGTTCCATGGCCATCCACTGGGAGGATGGAAGAGAAGACCACCTGCGCTCCCAGTTCTTTCACTTTCTTGCCTAAGTCTTCAAAGTCTCTGCAGATGGTTTCCAGGTCGTTTCTTGCGGTGTCATTTGTCCCCACATGTAGTAGCAGGAATGGGTAGTCATCTGTAGGTCTGAAGAGTCCTGATATCCTGTCAGACACATCTTTAATTTTTGCACCTGGAAGACAGCACATTTCTCTTGAAGTTATATCCGGTCTGCAGATAGCGGCCTCTGTTCCTCTCAACAGGGAATCCCCCATGACCACCACTCTCCGTTTCTTCTTCACAACATTTTTCTTTCTCCATCCAGGAGGACTCTGAAGGCGTACAATATAATTGGATGCTGGGTGTCCTATAGTGGATGATTGGCATCCTGCAGATGATGTTGGGTATCCTACAGTGGATGATGGGTGTCCTGCAGAGGATATTGGGCATCCCGCAGTAGGTACTGGGCGTTCCATAGTGGATGTTGGGTGTCCTACAGTATATGATGGGCATCCTGAAGGATGTTGGGTGTCCTGCAGAGGATGTTGGGTGTTCTACAGTGGACGATGGGTGTACTATATTGGATGTTGGGTTTCCAGCACTGGATGTTGGGAGTCCTATAGTGGATGTTAGGTGTTCTACAATTGATGCTGGGTGTCATATAATGGATGTTGGGTGTCTGTGTCCTACATTGGATGTTGGGTGTCCTATAGTGTATGCTGGGTGACCTGCAGAGGATTCTGGGTGTCCTCCAGAGGATTTTGGGTGTCCTGCAGTGGATGTTGCGTGTCCTATAGAGGATATTGGGCGTCCTATAGTGGATGTTGAGTGTCCTCTAGTAGATTTTGGGTGTACTGCAGTGGATGTTGGGTGTCCAGCAGTGGATGTTAGGTGTCCTATAAACGATGTTGGGCGTCCTATAGTGGATGTTGTGTGTCCTACAGTGGATGGTGGGTATCCTGCAGTGGATGTTGGGTGTTCTGCAGTGGATGCTGGGTATCCTATAGTGGATGTTGGGTGTCATGTGTGGCGCCCCTGAGGGTCCGGTCGCTACAAAGGTACTGCACCTCATCCAGAGGTGTGGTATCCCACCCTCAGGTAAGGAGGGATTACCACCCAGGACTCCTAACACTCGCACCCAACACACAATAGTTTAGTTATGGCAGCTGGGTGTACCCTTCGGGAGGATGACCTCATCCCAGACTGGCTAGTAAAGGGTGTTGGGGAGTTAGTGGGGAAGGTAGGTAGAAGGGGAGGAGCTTAGGAAGTGGAGTGATTTTTGAACAGTCAATCAGAGGAGTGAGTGGGCGGAGTTAAGCCTGAGGTAAAGGATCTTTCTGGAAGATCCAGTCAGTCGGTGGCTGGACAGCAGATAAGCAGGACGGACGTGGAGGGAGTAGAGTCAGAGAGATATCTTAACCCCTTAACCCCCAAGGGTGGTTTGCACGTTCAAGACCGGGCCAATATTTACAATTCTGACCACTGTCCCTTTATGAGGTAATAACTTCTATGGATCCCGACGATTCTGACATTGTTTTCTTGTGACATATTGTACTTCATGTTAGTGGTAAAATTTCATTCATATAACTTGCGTTTATTTGGGAAAAAAACGGAAATTTGGCGAAAAGTTTGAAAATTTTGCAATTTTCCAACTTTGAATTTTTATGCCCTTAAATCACAGAGATATGGCACACAAAAAACTTAATAAGTAACATTTCCCACACGTTTACTTAACATCAGCACAATTTTGGAACCAATATTTTTTTTTGTTAGGAAGTTATAAGGGTTAAAATTTGACCAGCGATTTCTCATTTTTGCAACATCATTTTATTTTTAGGGACCACATCACATTTGAAGTCACTTTGAGGGGTCTATGTGATAGAAAATAACCAAAAGTGACACCATTCTAAAAACTGCACCCTTCAAGGTGCTCAAAACCACATTTAAGAAGTATATTAACTCTTCAGGTGCTTCACAGGAATTTTTTGAATGTTTAAAAGAAATGAACATTTAACTTTTTTTCACAAAAAAATTACTTCAGGTCCAATTTTTTTATTTTACCAAGGGTAACAGGAGAAATTGGACTGCAAAAGTTATTGTGCAATTTCTCTTGAGTACGCTGATACCTGATATGTGGGGGGGGACTACTGTTTCGGCGCATGGCAGAGCTCAGAAGGGAAGGAGCGTTGTTTGACTTTTTCAATGCAAAATTGGCTGGAATTCAGATCGGACGCCATGTCACGTTTGGCGAGCCCCTGATGTACCTAAACTGTGGAAACCCCCCACAAGTAACCCCATTTTGGAAACTAGACCCCCCAAGGAACTTATCTAGATATGTGGTGAGAACTTTGAACCCACAAGCGCTTCACAGAAGTTTATAACGTACAGCCGTACAATTAAAAAATCTTATTTTTTTCCACAAAAAGATGGATTTTTGGTTCTTACCGTAAAATCTCTTTCTTGGAGCCTTCATTGGGGGACACAGATTACCATGGGTGTATGCTGCTGCTGCTAGGAGGCTGACACTATGCAAAACAAGAAAATTAGCTCCTCCCCGGCAGTATACACCCACCGACAGATACCAAGTACCTCAGTTGGTGAGAAAGCAGTAGGAGAAGCCACGGAACTTTAAACATACGTACCAACCCAACAAAGAGCTCAAAGCCCAACACGGTACAACTTAAACAGGGAGGGTGCTGTGTCCCCCAATGAAGGCTCCAAGATAGAGATTTTACGGTAAGAACCAAAAATCCATCTTTCTTTATCGCCTTATTGGGGGACACAGATTACCATGGGACGTTCCAAAGCAGTCCCAAGGGTGGGAACAGCAAAAAGGAACGAAAGAACCGGAAAGGCTTAGGTCGGCCGGTGAGCCACCGCCGCCTGCAGAACCTTCCTACCAACAACTGCATCAGACGAGGCCTGGGTATGAACCCTGTAGAACCTCGCAAAGGTGTGCAAGGATGACCAGGTTGTGGCCCTGCAATTTTGCAAAGCCGAAGCCTAATGACAAACTGCCCACGAAGCCGCCACAGCCCGGGTGGAGTGAGCTCTCACTCCCGGAGGGGGCCGTTTTTCCTGAAGTCGGTATGCTTCCTGAATGGTAGAACGAATCCAGCGAGCGATCGTGGATTTGGATGCCGGAAGCCCTTTCCGGTGACCTTCTGAGATGACCAGCAATGAATCGGACTGACAAAGTGAAGCGGTCCTAGCGAGGTACATCCCGTTTGTGGAGCGACTTCTCAAGAGGGTGAGAAGGAGCAGGACAAAACGATAGAAGAATGATATCCTCGTTGATGTGAAAGGAGGAAACCACCTTTGGAAAAAAGGAAGGAATGAGCGTGAGGACGACCTTATCCTGATGGAGCACCAGATAAGGAGAATGACATGACAAGGCCGCTAACTCTGAAACTCTTCTGATGGATGTAATGGCGATCAAAAAGGTTACCTTCCATGACAGAAGTGAGAAAGGAATGTCCTGGATGGGCTCAAACGGCGCCTTTTGAAGAGCGCTAAGAACGAGATTGAGATCCCATGGTTCTATTGGTGAATGATAAGGAGGAGCCACATGAGCGACTTCTTGGAGGAACGTCTTAACCTGCGTTAAGGAAGCGAGCTCTCTTTGAAAGAGGATAGACAAGGCAGAAACCTGGCCCTTGAGGGTACTGAGAGACAGACCCGAATCTAAGCCAGACTGGAGAAAACCCGCACCAACGGAAAAAAGCCTTCCAATGCCTATGGTAAATGTGGGAAGAGGCCGGCTTCCTGGCTTTGATCATTGTCTGAATCACCTGGTTGGAAAAACCTGATTCTCTTAGGATTGCGGCCTCAACGGCCATGCCGTTAAATTCAGAGACCGAGAATTCTCGTGGAAAAGGGGGCCTTGCAAGAGAAGATCCGGACGGTCTAGAAGCCTCCAGGGAACATCCGCGAGCATGTTCACCAGCTCCGCATACCAAGGCCTTCTTGGCCGATCTGGAGCCACAAGAATTACTGGAACGCCTTCGGATTTTATCTTCTTGACCACTCTTGGGATCAAGGCAAGAGGTGGAAAAAAATAAGGTAGTTGGAACTGGGACCACGGAATTACTAGGGCGTCGCAAGCGACGGCTAGAGGGTCCCTGGACCTGGCTACGAAGCGCAGAACTTTGTGGTTCATCCAAGGTGCCATGAGGTCGACGTCCGGATAACCCCAGCGCTTGCATATCTGATTGAAGACTGAGGGATGGAGAGAACATTCGCCTGACGCTAGGTCTTGACGACTCAGAAAGTCGGCTGCCCAGTTTTCCACCCCTGGAATGTGAACGGCGGAGATTGCTGGGACGTAACGTCCCGCCCAGCGCAGAATCCTGGCCACTTCTGACATGACTTGGCTGCGCGTGCCGCCCTGATGGTTTATGTACGCCACAGCCGTGGCGTTGTCCGACTGAATGCGGATCAGCTGCCGACGAGAAGGGGTTGCCAGCGAAGAAGGGTCAGAAAGATTGCTCTGATCTCGAGCAGATTGATAGGAAGAAGAGCTTCCTGTGGGTTCCAGTGTCCTTGGGCCGTCCTCTGAAGAAAAACCGCTCCCCAACCCAGGAGGCTGGCAACGGTGGTGATGACGTGCCCCTGACGCGGGAGGAAGGACCTCCCTTGGAGGACTGACGTAGACCTTGTCCACCAAGTGAGGGATTGCCTCACTTTGAGAGGAAGGAGAATGGGCCGGTCTAAGGACCTCGTCGTCTTGTCCCAGACTGAAAGGAGGGACAGCTGAAGAGGGCGAAGTGAAACTGTGCAAAGGGCACTGCTTCCAAGGAAGCTACAATCTTCCCCAGAACTTTCATGCAGAATGGAAGGGGAATGGGCGTTGGCCGTTTGAGGGCTCGAATCCCTTTGAACAGAGACGCAAATTTTTCCCTCGGAAGAAACACCCGGGCCAGATTCGTGTCGAATTCCATGCCTAACAAGGTCAGACGCTGAGTGGGTCTGAGAATGGACTTTTCTTTGTAGACTAACCATCCGAGACGGCCGAGAGTATTCAGGGATATCTGAAGACTTAGGAGACAGTCTTGACGGGACAAGCCCTTGATTAAGAGATCGTCCAGATAAGGAATGATGAGAATGCCTCTAGATCGGAGGATGGCCATGACCGTCGCCATCACTTTCGTGAAAACACGGGGGGCGGAGGCTAGGCCGAAGGGAAGAGCCGTGAACTAGTAATGACTTTCCTGAATCGCAAACCTGAGATATTTCTGATGCTGCAACCAAACAGGGATGTGAAGATAGGCATCCCGTATGTCCACAGAGCAGAGAAATTCTAAGGGCTCCATTGAGGCTATCACCGATCGAAGAGACTCCATTTTGAAGTGAAGAATCTTCACGTGGCGACTGAGCAATTTGAGGTCCAGGATTGGCCGCAGGGAGCCGTCTTTCTTCGGGATTACAAAGAGATTTGAGTAGAACCCTGAAAAACCGTTCGTCTGAGGGAACGGGAACAATCACTCCGGCGGAAAGAAGGGAAGAGACGGCCTGAAAGAATCCTGGAATGTGGGACCGTTGTCTTGGAGGTCGAGACAGGAAAAAACGCCTGTCTGGCGGGGAAGAAAATTCGATCTTGTGACCGGATGCGATGATTTCCCTGACCCAAGCGTCGTCGACAACCAACAGCCAAGCGTCCACGAAAAAGGAAAGTCTGCCTCCCACCCTGGAAACACTTCCAGGTGGGGGTGCCCCGTCACTTGGAGGTAAACCTACCGGAACGGGCACCTGAGGACCTGGAGTATTGTCCTCTAGATCTCCAGCGGGGAGCGGGCTTGTAAGATGGTTTCGTCTGCTCTCGCTCCCTAGATGCGGAAGGGCGCTCTTGCTGGACAGATCTCTCTGTGGACGAGAACGGACGAAAAGGTCTAAAGGGCCGAAAACCCTTTCTGTTAAAAAGGCGTCTTGGTCGAGACTGGGGGAGGGAAGTACTTTTACCCCCAGTGGAATCGGAAATTATTTGATCCAGCTTGGCCCCAAAGAGCCTAGAACCATGGAAGGGCAGATTGGTGAGTGACTTTTTAGAAGTGGTATCCGCATTCCATGACTTTAACCAAAGACCTCGGCGTACAGCCACTATATTGCTGTTAGCCCTTGCTACGCAACCGGCCGCATCTAAGGCGGCGGCCAAAAGGTATTTACCCGCATGTTTAATTTGGTCTGCCAGAACTTCCAACTCGTCCTGAGGGGCAGCCGACAGACTGCCCCTGCGAAGAATTTTTGCCCAAGCTGAAATGACTTTTGCCACCCAGGCAGAAGCAAAAAATAGGACAGAAAGAGGCGCCGGATGCTTCAAAGAGGATAGACGAGAAACTGGTGGGTCCACTTCGGGAGCTGTCGTCCATTTTGTAAGAAGGTCCGCGTCGAATGGATACAGGACGTCTAAGTACCTGCGGCCTGAGAAGCGCTTCTCAGGGGGCTCCCAGTGTTTGGATAAAGTGGTCTCGAACTCCTTGTGGTTAGGAAAGTTTAGGGAGGAAGGTTTTGCTCGTTTAAAGAGGATGGAGCCGTCCTGAAGAGGAGCTTTATCTTTCTTTATTTCGAGCGTTTTGAAAATGGCCGATATGAGACTATCGACCATGTCCTGAGACTTAGACATGTTATCTGCGTCTGAGTCAGATCCCGTCGTTTACTGACGAGGGAAACGAGAAAAGCAGCCTGGGTGGAGCGGATGGACCTTGCGAGCTGGAAGACGAGCTAGAGATAACGCGCTTCCTAGCAATCCTATCCGGCCTGTCCCTGTGGAGGTCGCGGTCAGGTGCAGACGACTCACCGTGAGAGGCGGTCGGAGCACAGGTGGCTGAAGATAGTTGCATAAGACGTTCCAAGACCTGGACCGGGACTGAGAGACATTGCAGCAGCCCACTCTGGAGGAGGGGGGGTGCGCTCATCCCGGGACTCGGGGTGCTCCGGTGGGGCAGACATCCGGAAGGACTGCCAGACGGCCAGAAGGGAGACAACTGCCCTGACGCCCGCTTCTTTTTGCAGTGCGCGGTCTAGGGTAAGGAGCCCCTGCAGAGTAGGACATATGCAAGGACTGCAGAATTACTGCGGCCAGTATCTGAATAGGGAGTACTGCCGCGGGGGCTAAAATTAGGGGCTCAGAAAAAAAAAAAATAAGAGCCTACCGTTACCAGCACCGTTATCTGATGTGCAGCAGAACAGCAGAAGAGTCCCCCAAGCTGAGATCCCTGGCGTGTGTCACACGAGGAATCAGGGAGGCGCAGGACCTTAGAGATGGGCGGCAGCGCTGCGCGATTGGCTGAGACCTGCGGGGGGGGGGCAGTTTCATAAGGAGAGAAAGGGTCCATGAACAGAGCGCAGTCCTGTGACGGACTGAGGAATGGCGACAACAAAGCGCGCTCTGTGGTGGGCGCGCACCGGAGCAGAAAGGAAAGTGAAAGTAAAATCAGCGCCGCGCTGGTTTCTGCCCCCGCAGCCCTGATCCTGGCGCGATGAGCCCGTGACGCCGCGGTGGATGAGGGAGGTAAGGGAGAGAGGCCCCGCTGCCTGCTGCTTCAGGGAAGGGCACCCGGCGTGGGAGCTGAGAGGCGCGCGGCTGCAGAGAGGCGCGCGGCTGCATAGAATGGGCGGGAAATTCAAAGAAGACTCTGCTACCAGACTGTAAGGAGTGTGCATTGGACTGATGGTAGCGCTTTTGGCTGCTTACCTGACGTCCACATGCTTCCTGAAGAGGATGACCACAGGGGCCCGCGATGAGTGGGTGCCGCTGGGAATGAATGTCCTCTGCCCCGCACTCTCTCTGGATAGTGCAGAAGACGGCGCCAAACCTTTCTGCCTGCAAGGGATAGTCACCGCCGGTGACCGCCATCTTCCTCTCAGCCCTGTCCCGGGAGAGGAGTGAGGAGGGGAATTGGCTAGGACCCGCCACCTGAAGTCAGCCCATAGCACCCGAGGGTGATAGGGAAAGGGTCCTGCCTGCGGTCCTGAGAGTTGCGATGTGGGTAACACCACATTGCTCGCTCAGCCGTATGATATGAGAAAGCAGGGTGAACATTTACCCCGTTTCCCGGTGTAGAATCTGGAAAATAAATGGGAAAAGATTAATACACACACACAAAACCTAAAAGAAAATGGTTAGATGCGGATCTGGGGAGATCCCAGTCCGCCTCCTACAGACACTAAGCACAAACTGAGGTACTTGGTATCTGTCGGTGGGTGTATGGGTGTATACTGCCGGGGAGGAGCTAATTTTCTTGTTTTGCATAGTGTCAGCCTCCTAGCAGCAGCATACACCCATGGTAATCTGTGTCCCCCAATAAGGCGATAAAGAAATGATCTTTTCACCCCCAATTTTTATTTTCCCAAGGGTAACAGGACCCTAAAAGTTATTGTGCAATTTGTCCTGAGCATGTTGATACCCCATATGTGGGTGTAAACGACTATTTGTGCGCATGGCAGAGCTCAGAAGGGAAGCAGCGCCATTTGACTTTTTTGGCTGGAATAGAGATCGGACACGTCGCGTTTGGAATGCCCCTGAAGTGCCAAAACAGTGGAAACCACCCACAAATGACACCATTTTGGAAACTAGACCCCCAAAGGAACTTATCTAGATGTGTGGTGAGATCCCCCAAGGGCTTCACAGAAGTTTATAACGTACAGCCGTACAATTAAAAAATCATATTTTTTCCACAAAAATGATCTTTTCACCGTCAATTTTTATTTTTCCAAGGACAACAGGACCCCAAAAGTTATTGTGCAATTTGTCCTGAGTACGATGATACCCCATATGTGGAGGTAAACCACTATTTGGGCGCATGGCAGAGCTCAGAAGGGAAGCAGCGCCATTTGACTTTTTGGCTGGAATTGGGATTCGACGCCATGCCGCGTTTAGAAAGCCCCTGATGTGCCTAAACAGTGGAAACCCCCGACAAATGATACCATTTTGGAAAATAGACCCCCCAAGGAACTTATCTAGATGTGTGGTGAGCACTTTGAACCCCCAAGGGCTTCACAGAAGTTTATAATGCCCGGGCGTGAAAATAAAAAAATCATATTTTTTTCCACAAACATGATCTTTTAGTCACCAATTTTTTTATTTTCCCAATGGTAACAGGAGAAATTGGACACCAAAAGTTGTTGTCCAATTTGTCCTGAGTACGCTGATACCCCATATGTGGGAGAAAACTACTGTATGGGCGCACGTCGGGGCTCGGAAGGGAAGTAGAGACGTTTTGGAATGCAGACTTTGATGGAATGGTCTGCGGGTGTCATGTTGCCTTTAGAGAGCCCCTGATGTACCTAAACAGTGGAAACCCCCCACCAATGACCCCATTTTGGAAACTAGACCCCCTAAGGAACTTATCTAAATGTGTGGTGAGCACTTTGAACTCCCCAATGCTTCACAGAAGTTTATAATGCCCGGGCGTGAAAATAAAAAAAAATCATATTTTTTCCACAAACATGATCTTTAGTCCGCAATTTTTTATTTTCCCAAGGGTCTCAGGAAAAATTGGACCACAAAAGTTGTTTTGCAATTTGTCCTGAGTACGCTGATACCTCATATGTGGGAGAAAACTACTGTATGGGCACACGTCAGGGCTCGGAAGGGAAGTAGTGACGTTTTGGAATGCAGACTTTGATGGAATGGACTGTGAGTGTCATGTCGCATTTGGAGAGGCTCTGATGTGCCTAAACTTTTGAAACTCCCCACAAGTGACCCCATTTTGGAAACTAGACCCCCTACGGAACTTATGTAGATGTGTGGTGAGCACTTTGAACCCCCAAGCGCTTCACAGAAGTTTATAACGCCCGGGCGTGAAAATACAAAAATCATATTTTTTTCCACAAAAATGATATTTTTGCCCCCAATTTTTTATTTTCCTAAGGGTAACAGGAGACATTGGACCCCAAAAGTTGTTTTACAATTTGTCCTAAGTAGGCTGATACCCTATATGTGGGGGTGAAACACTGTTTGGGCGCATGGCAGAGCTTGGAAGGGAAGGAGCACCATATGACTTTTTCAACGCAGAATTGGCTGGAATTGAGATCAGATGCCATGTTGCGTTTGAAGAGCACCTGATGTGCCCAAACAGTGGAAACCCCCCAATTCTAACTCCAACCCTAACCCCAACACACCCCTAACCCTAATCTCAGCCCTAGCCCTAATGGCAAAATGGAAATAAATACTTTTTTTAATTTTATTATTTTTCCCTAACTAAGGGGGGTGATAACGGGGGGTTTGATTTACTATTTATGGCGGTTTTTATGTTTGGCAGCTGTCATACGCTAAAAGACGATTTTTATTGTAAAAATAGTTTTTGCATCACCACATTTTGAGAGCTATAATTTTCCCGCATTTTGACCCACCGAGTCATGTTAGGTCTTATTTTTTGCGGGACGAGTTGATGTTTTTATTGGTACCATTTTCGGGCATGTGACATTTTTTGATCGCTTTTTATTCCGATTTTTTTGGATGCAGAATGAACAAAAACCAGCATTTCATGAATTTCTTTTGGGGGGTGCATTTACACTGTTCCGCGTGCGGTAAAATTGATAAGGCGGTTTTATTCTTCGGGTCAGTGCGGTTACAGCGATACCTCATTTAGGTCGTTTTTTTATGTTTTGGTGCTTTTATGCAATGAAAACTATTTTACATAAAAAATAATTATTTTTGCATCGCTTTATTCTGCGAGCTATAACTTTTTTATTTTTTCGCTGATGACGCTGTGTTGCGGCTCGTTTTTTGACGGACAAGATGACGTTTTCAGCGGTGCCATGGTTATTTATATCGGTCTTTTTGATCGCACGTTATTGCACTTTTTGTTCGGCGGTATGATGATAAAGATTTATTTTTTGCTTCGTTTTTTATTTTTTAAGGAGTTCAATAAAAGGGTTAACTAATGGGACAGTTCTATAGGGCAGGTTGTTACGGATGCGGCAATACTAAATATGTGTACTTTTATTGTTTTTTTATTTCCAAAAAATGAATTTATTAGGGAATATTTTTTTTTTTCAATTTATTTAGCGATTTTTTTATAAATTATTTTTACACTTTTTTTTTAACTTTATTACAATGTCCCAGTGGGGACATAACTGTCATGTGACAGATCGCTGATCTGTCACATCACAGATCACTGTTACAGATCAGCAATCTGTCACAGGCACTGCAGAAGGCTTCCTCGTGCTTTGCAGGCACTGAGGAAGCCGGTTCCCTGCAGGCCCCCGAAAGGTCCCCGCCACTATTTTGAATCTGGGGACCTGCAGGGAAGCACGGAGGGAGCCCCCTCCCTGCCGATGCTTCCCTAAACCCCAGGTACACTGCGATCGTGTTTGATCGCAGTGTGCCAGGGGTTAACGTGTCGGGGGCGGTCCGTGACCGCCCCTGACACATAGTGCCGGGTGTCAGCTGTGATAATCAGCTGACACCTGGCTGCGATTAGCGGCGCTCACTACGTGAGCACCGCTGATCACTATGACATACTATCCCGTCCATGGGCATATGGGCCCGGGTCCCATGGATGGGATAGTACGTCAAATGGCAGAAAGGGGTTAAAGAAAGGAGAAAGCTCCTAAGGGAAAAGAAGGGGTCCTAGGGGCACGAGTAGTGCGAAAGCCAACTGTGGGGCCCGTATCTTGGAAAGGAAGGACCAGGCCAGAGTGAGGGAGCCGGCCCCTAAGCCTAGCGGAGTATACCAAACAAGACTCAACTAGTAAGCCGGAGGCTGTAGTGCGACAGCCAAATCCAGAAGCATTCCTAAAAAAAAGGCAGCTGTGGAAGTAAAGTACCCCGGGGCCTGAGCCACGTCGCCCAGCAAGGTCCAAGGCTGCTGGATTGGGGATGTAGGGAGGTTGAGCTGGGTACGATTCTGTCTGTAATGGAGACAGAGATTGACAGAGGGTGTCATGTGGCAGACTGCCCATCAGAGGTCACTAGAGAGCACCGATGGCAGTGATTATGTAACTTTCATTTGAGTGTTACATAACTGCCAGAGGTCAAGGTGACTCTGATTGGGCAGAGGTGACTGTCAGGTGACAGAGGGTGGGGCTACCTGGTCTGTCTGAATAAATACTGAGGTAAGCTTCCAGAAGCTTCAGTCAGCCAGGGGAGCTCACAGGTTAGGAGAGTCTGTCACACAAAGGAGACCCCTCAGAGACTTTGGACAGTGGAAACGGTCACGGGGGGTGACCCTATACAGCATTGGTCACAGGCAGAGACGGCCTGTGAGGACCTGGATTATTGGTGGACTTTGTAAGGTGAAACGCCATGGTGGATTGGCCTAGGGCAGCCACGGCGGATAGAGCCACGAAGTACGCCTGACAGAGAAAGTGTACAAGTGAAGGTACCCGGGCCTGTCTGCAGGAGGATAACAGTGTGAAACATCTGTCGTGTTTTGTTCTGGTCATCGTGAGGGCGGCCAATAAAAGCAAACCTGTTGAATACAATTCCTGCCTGTCTCGTGCCTGTCGACGTCAAGAAGCGGGTCACCCCCATTCCTGTGAGTACAGCACACCTCCGCCGCCTACCAGCCACACCACCTAAATACCACAGCACGCTACCCTCCGCCCCAGCCTGCCACGGGTCCCTACAGGGACACTGCTTCTGAAGGCACAGGGCAGGAAAGAAGGGAGAGATCAGCGCAGAGACACAGCCTAGAGAGGAGAACACAAAGAGGAGTCTTGAACAGGTGTTGCTGATCTACCTGGGGGTTTGCCGGACCCCTCCCTCGGAGGACACAGTACCAAGTGGGCTACCGCATGCAGGAACTGTGAGTAAAGACCTTGAAACTGCACCCAACTGTGTCCTTGGTGTCAATTATAACTCGCCTGCCATACACTGCATTCACCATCACTGGCTCACAAGTACCATCTTAACTGCCCTGGGACACAGCTCTGCCTGTGGAGCGCTACACCATCTCTGCTGCTGCCGCACCACCGTTCCAGAGGATCTGTATAGCAGCGTCGGCTACCCTAGCCGAATACCACGGGTGGCGTCACGATTCCCCTTTTCCCAATTATTTATCCCACCATCTTCCCCATTTGAACTTCCATCTTTATTGGACACCCAGGGCCACGGACCGGGTCGCCATCACCACCGTGACACTTCCCCCCTTAAAAGAGCCTGAAGGGCCCGGTACCGAGTTCCCTCGGCCCTGCGGGGCGCTCCATTTTGGTTGCCACAGAGGTACTGCACCCCCTCCAGAGGTGTGGTATCCCACCCTCAGGTAAGGAGGCATCACCACCCAGGACCCCTTCTTTCTCGCTTAAGAACTTTCTTTTCTTTAAGGTATCTCTCTGACTCTACTCCCTCCACGTCCGTCCTGCTTATCTGCTGTCCTGCCACTGACTGACTGGATCTTCCAGAAAGATCCTTTACCTTAGGCTTAACTCCGCCCACTCACTCCTCTGATTGGCTGTTCTAAAATCTGTCCACTTCCTAAGCTCATCCCCTTCTACCTACCTTCCCCACTAACACCTCAACACCCTTTCCTAGCCTGTCTGGGATGAGGCCATCCTCCCTAAGGGTACACCCAGCTGCCCTGACTAAACTATTTTGTGTTGGGTGTGAGTGTTAGGAGTCCTGGGTGGTGATCCCTCCTTACCTGAGGGTGGGATACCACACCTCTGGATGAGATGCAGTACCTCTGTGGCGACCGTACCCTCAGCGGCACCACACATGCAGTGGATGCTGGCTGTCCTATAGTGGATGTGGGGTGTCCTGTAGTGGATGTGGGGTGTCCTGTAGTGGATTTTGGTTGTCCTACAGTGGATGTTGTGTGTCCTGCAGTGGATGTTGGGCGTCCTATAGTGGATGTTGGGTGTCCTGTAGAGAATTTTGGGTGTCATGCAGTGGATTTAGGATGTCCTGCAGTGGATATTGGGAGTCCTGCAGTGGATGCTGGGTGTCCTGCAGAGCAGAGAATGTTGGGTGTCCTATAGACGAGGCTGGGCTTCCTATAGTGGATGTTGGGTGTTCTACAGTGGATGTTGGGTTTCCTGCAGTGGATGTGGGGTGTCCTGCAGTGGATGTGGGGTGTCCTGCAGTGGATGTTGGGTGTCCTGCAGTGAATGTTGGGTGTCCTGCCATGGATGTGGGGTGTCCTGCAGTGGATGTTGGGCATCCTACAGTGGATGTGGGGCGTCCTGCAGTGGATGTTGGGTGTCCTACAGTGGATGTTGGGCATCCTGCAGTGGGTGTGGGGCGTCCTGCAGTGGATGTGGGGTGTCCTGCAGTGAGTGTGGGGTGTCCTCAGTGGATGTGGGGTGTCCTACAGTGGGTGTGGGGCGTCCTGCAGTGGGTGTGGGCGTCCTGCAGTGGGTGTGGGGCGACCTGCAGTGGATGTTGGGTGTGATGCAGTGGGTGTGGGGTGTCCTCAGTGGATGTGGGGCGACCTGCAGTGGATGTGGGGCGTCCTGCAGTGGGTGTGGGGTGTCCTCAGTGGATGTGGGGCGTCCTGCAGTGGGTGTGGGGCGTCATGCAGTGGGTGTGGGGTGTCCTGCAGTGGGTGTGGGGCGTCCTGCAGTGGGTGTGGGGCGTCCTGCAGTGGATGTGGGGCGTCCTGCAGTGGGTGTGGGGTGTCCTTCCCAGCCTGTAGGGCGCTGCTCTCCAGGTGTGAGTGGCCTCCGTGGTTGTGGGTGCCTCTATCCTCGGTTCACCTCTCCGCTTGCTGCATCCTCTCCTCCTCCTCTGCCAGTGACGGGAGGTGAGGAGAGGGATGACCTCATCCCATCATCCGGGCCGGGCGGCTGCAGGGTGAGGTTGGCGCTCACGCAGACAGGCGGCGCTCTGCTCGGCCCGGCCCCGCCGCTGCTGTGTGAGGCGGAGGAGGCGGAGGGACCGGCAGGAGGAGGGGCCGAGGTCGGGGCCGGGCAGCGCCGCTGTCACATAATAAAGGAGGGATCTGCTCCTCCGTTCTCCCCTCGCTTCATCGCTGCATTTTGGATTCTTTTTTATTTTTCCCTTTCCCCCATCATGGCGGCGAAGTCAGACGGGATGCTGAAGATGAAGAAGAGCGACGTCGCCTTCACCCCCCTGCAGAACTCGGACCACTCGGGCTCCGTGCAGGGCTTGGTCTCGGGCTCTCAGCCGGGCTCCGGTGCCGGGGATGGCGGCTGCTCGGACGGCGGCTCCCGGTGCTGCTGCAGCAGAGTGGCCGGCAGCGGCGGGGGAGGCGGAGGGTCCCCGGCGCTGTGCAGCCTGCGCCTGGCACGGGAGCAGCAACGCTACTCGGTGTGGGATTGCCTGTGGATCCTGGCGGCGGTGGCCGTGTACTTCGCCGATGTGGGCAGCGACATCTGGCTGTCCGTGGACTACTACCTGCGGGGCCAGCGCTGGTGGTTCGGGCTCACGCTGTTCTTCGTGGTGCTGGGCTCGCTCTCCGTGCAGGTGTTCAGCTTCAGGTGGTTCGTGCACGACTTCAGCACCGAGAACAGCGCCCAGTGCTCTCCGGTGGACTGCAAGACTGCGGCCGCGGCGCCGGGGGAGGCGGACGTGCGACCTTCCACCCCGCAGAGACAGGCGTCTACCGCCAGCAGCAGCAGCAAGCCCAACAACCCGGCCGGGAGCGGCAGCAGCGCCCGGGCCGCCGGCTCCAGCTCCGCGTCATGCTCCTTCTGCATCTGGCTCCTGCAGTCACTCATCCATATCCTGCAGCTAGGACAGCTCTGGAGGTAAATACCGCTGCCATTGTCACCGGCGCAGCCTGTGTGGCCCCCGCCTCAGTGGGCTCCGGAGGAGAGGCACACGTGCTGGCACCAGGGTATGGGGGGTTACATATATAGGGAGCACCCTGACTGTATATGGAGGGCTATAGACGTGCTGGCACCGGGGTATGGGGGTGTACATATATAAGGACCACCCTGACTGTATATGGAGGGCTATAGACGTGCTGGCACCAGGGTATGGGGGGTGTACATATATAGGGAGCACCCTGACTGTATATGGAGGGCTATAGACGTGCTGGCACCGGGGTATGGGGGGTGTATATATATATATAAGGACCACCCTGACTGTATATGGAGGGCTATAGACGTGCTGGCACCAGGGTATGGGGGGTGTACATATATAGGGAGCACCCTGACTGTATATGGAGGGCTATAGACGTGCTGGCACCGGGGTATGGGGGGTGTATATATATATAGGGACCACCCTGACTGTATATGGAGAGCTATAGATGTGCTGACACCAGGGTATGAGGGTGTACATATATAAGGACCACCCTGACTGTATATGGAGGGCTATAGACGTGCTGGCACCGGGGTATGGGGGGTGTATATATATAGGGACCACCCTGACTGTATATGGAGAGCTACAGATGTGCTGACACCAGGCTATGGGGGTGTACATATATAAGGACCACCCTGACTGTATATGGAGGGCTATAGACATGCTGGCACCAGGGTATGGGGGGTGTACATATTAAGGACCACCCTGACTGTATATGGAGGGCTATAGACGTGCTGGCACCAGGGTATGGGGGGTGTACATATATAGGGAGCACCCTGACTGTATATGGAGGGCTATAGACGTGCTGGCACCGGGGTATGGGGGGTGTATATATATAGGGACCACCCTGACTGTATATGGAGAGCTATAGATGTGCTGACACCAGGGTATGAGGGTGTACATATATAGGGAGCACCCTGACTGTATATGGAGGGCTATAGACGTGCTGGCACCGGGGTATGGGGGGTGTATATATATAGGGACCACCCTGACTGTATATGGAGAGCTATAGATGTGCTGACACCAGGGTATGAGGGTATACATATATAAGGACCACCCTGACTGTATATGGAGGGCTATAGACGTGCTGGCACCGGGGTATGGGGGGTGTATATATATAGGGACCACCCTGACTGTATATGGAGAGCTATAGATGTGCTGACACCAGGGTATGAGGGTGTACATATATAAGGACCACCCTGACTGTATATGGAGGGCTATAGACGTGCTGGCACCGGGGTATGGGGGGTGTATATATATAGGGACCACCCTGACTGTATATGGAGAGCTATAGATGTGCTGACACCAGGCTATGGGGGTGTACATATATAAGGACCACCCTGACTGTATATGGAGGGCTATAGACGTGCTGGCACCAGGGTATGGGGGGTGTACATATTAAGGACCACCCTGACTGTATATGGAGGGCTATAGACGTGCTGGCACCAGGGTATGGGGGGTGTACATATTAAGGACCACCCTGACTGTATATGGAGGGCTATAGACGTGCTGGCACCGGGGTATGGGGGGTGTACATATTAAGGACCACCCTGACTGTATATGGAGGGCTATAGACGTGCTGGCACCGGGGTATGGGGGGTGTACATATTAAGGACCACCCTGACTGTATATGGAGGGCTATAGATGTGCTGACACCAGGATATGGGGGTGTACATATATAGGGACCACCCTGACTGTATATGGAGGGCTATAGACGTGCTGACACCAGGATATGGGGATATACATATATAGGGACCACCCTGACTGTATATGGAGTGATATAGAAGTGCTGGCACCGGAGTATGGGGGGTGTACATATATAGGGACCACCCTGACTGTATATGGAGGGCTATAGATGTGCTGACACCAGGGTATGGTGGTGTACATATATAGGGACCACCCTGACTGTATATGGAGGGATATAGATGTGCTGACACCAGGGTATGGGGGTGTACATATATAGGGACCACCCTGACTGTATATGGAGGGCTATAGACGTGCTGACACCAGGGTATGGGGGTGTACATATATAGGGAGCACCCTGACTATATGGAGGGATATAGATGTGCTGACACCAGGGTATGGGGGGTGTACATATATAGGGAGCACCCTGACTGTATATGGAGGGCTATAGACGTGCTGGCACCGGGGTATGGGTGTGTACATCTATAGCAACCACCCTGACTGTATATGGAGGGCTATAGATGTGCTGACACCAGGATATGGGGATATACATATATAGGGACCACCCTGACTGTATATGGAGGGCTATAGACGTGCTGACACCAGGGTATGGGGGGTGTACATATATAGGGAGCACCCTGACTATATGGAGGGATATAGATGTGCTGACACCAGGGTATGGGGGGTGTACATATATAGGGAGCACCCTGACTATATGGAGGGCTATAGATGTGCTGACACCAGGGTATGGGGGTGTACATATATAGGGAGCACCCTGACTGTATATAGAGGGCTATAGACGTGCTGGCACCGGGGTATGGGGGTTACATATATAGGGACCACCCTGACTATATGGAGGGCTATAGATGTGCTGACACCAGAGTATGGGGGGTGTACATATATACAGACCACCCTGACTGTATATGGAGGGCTATAGACGTGCTGACACCAGGGAATGGGGGTGTACATATATAGGGACCACCCTGACTATATGGAGGGATATAGATGTGCTGACACCAGGGTATGGGGGTGTATATATATATATAGAGTCCACCCTGACTGTATATGGAGGGCTATAGATGTGCTGACACCAGGGTAAGGGGGTGTATATATATATAGGGACCACCCTGACTGTATATGGAGGGATATACACATGTGCTGACACCAGGGTATGGGGGGGTGTATGTATATAGGGACCACCCTGACTGTATATGGAGGGATATAGACGTGCTGACACCAGGGTATAGGGGGTTTACATATATAGGGACCACCCTGACTGTATATGGAGGGCTATAGACGTGTTGACACCAGGGTATGGGGGGGTGTACATATATAGGGGCTCAGCCTTTATACGGAGGGCTATTGTATATGAGGTCTATAGAGGGGATACGTATACTGACACCAGTGTATGGGGTATACATATACAAGGGGTCACCCTGTCTATATAAGCTATATATGTATATATGTGCTCACCCCTTGTATGGAGAAACTATATATATATCTCCAATGAATGACAATCCTATTGACCTCCGTATACAGGGTGAACATATATGTACAGTATATGTGTGTAAGAGCATACCATTTTTTTGCTGCCTTGTTTATATTCCCTTTTATATGTATATACAGTATATATATATGTGCTGTATATAGAGGTCTATAGAACATACAAATATGTGGTGATGAACTCTATATGAAGGTAAATTTTTCACTCTTTGTTTCATTGCAGCCATTTGGTAAATCCAAAAAAGTTCCCTTTTTTCTCATTACTGTACACTCCGCACCCCATCTTGACTGAAAAAACAGAAATGTAGAATTTTTTGCAAATTTATTAAAAAAGAAAATTTGAAATATCACATGGTCATAAGTATTCAGACCTTTTGCTTTGTATTGGGTAGAAGCACCCTTTTGAGCTAGTTCAGTCATGAGTCTTCTTGGAAATGATGCCACAAGTCTTTCACACCTGGATTTGGGGATCCTCTGCCATTCTTCCATGCAGATCCTCTCCAGTTCCGTCAGGTTGGATGGTGAACGTTGGTGGACAGTCATTTTCAGGTCTCTCCAGAGATGCCCAAATAGGCTTAGGTCAGGACTCTGGCTGGGCCAATCAAGAATGGTCACAGAGTTGTTCTGAAGCCACTCCTTTGTTATTTTAGCTGTGTGCTTAGGGTCATTGTCTTGTTGGAAGGTGAACCTTCGGCCAAGTCTGAGGTCCAGAGCACTCTGGAAGAGGTTTTCATCCAGGATATCTGTACTTGGCCGCATTCATGTTTACTTTAATTGCTACCAGTCGTCCTGTCCCTGCAGCTGAAAAACACCCCTATAGCATGATGCTGCCACCACCATTTTTCACTGTTGGGATTGTGTTGGGCAGGTGTTGCGCAGTGCCTTGTTTTCTCCACACATACCGGTTAGAATTATCACCAAAAAGTTCTCTCTTCGTCTCATCAGACCAGAGAATCTTATTTCTCATAGTCTGGGAGTCCTTCATGTGTTTTTTAGCAAACTCTATGTCTGGCACTTAGGAGAGGCTTCCGTCAGGCTACTCTGCCATAAAGGCCCGACTGGTGGAGGGCTGCAGTGATAGTTGACTTTGTGGAACTT
The DNA here is from genome assembly GCF_039654945.1 of Dendrobates tinctorius. Lineage (NCBI taxonomy): Eukaryota > Metazoa > Chordata > Amphibia > Anura > Dendrobatidae > Dendrobates > Dendrobates tinctorius. The sequence continues at coordinate 24,603,796 of NW_027361750.1, read as the reverse complement.
TCTCCCATCTCCCTACTGCATCTGTGGAGCTCAGCCACAGTGATCTTGGGGTTCTTCTTTACCTCTCTCACCAAGGCTCTTCTCCCATGATTGCTCAGTTGGGCTGAACGGCCAGGTTTAGGAAGACTTCTAGTGGTCCCAAACTTCTTCCATTTAAGGATTATGGAGGCCACTGTGCTCTTAGGAACCTTGAGTACTGCAAAAATTGTTTTATAACCTTGGCCAGATCTGTGCCTTGCCACAATTCTGTCTCTGAGCTCCTTGGCCAGTTCCTTTGACCTCATGATTCTCATTTGGTCTGACATGCACTGTGAGCTGTGATGTCTTATGTAGACAGTTGTGTGCCTTTACAAATCAAGTCCTATCAGTTTAATTAAACACAACTGGACTCCAATGAAGTACTAGAACCATTTCAAGGAGGATCACAAGGAAATGCACAGCATGTGACTTAAATATGAGTGTCTGAGCAAAGAGTCTGAATACTCATGACCATGTGATATTTCTGTTTTGTTTTTTTTTAATAAATTTGCAAACATTTCTGGTTTTTTTTCAGTCAAGATGGGGTGCAGAGAGTACATTAAAGGGAAAAAAAATTAACATTTTTGAATTTACCAAATGGCTGCAATGAAACAAAGAGTGAAAAATGTAAAGGGGTGTGAATACTGGCTGTACCCAATATATGTTCTCACCTATGTGTATAGCACATTGCTGTTCTTCCTGTATTTGGGGTGTGTAGGACTTTCGGCTTGTGCTGTGCCATCTACAGAACATGTACGCATGTGCTCGTTATTGTACAGGGGTCTATATAACCAATGCAGATGTGCTCGTCCCTGTATATAGGGGCCTGAAGCACCTATTTACATGGGCTGACCTCCGTGGATTAATGGGGGGCACCTCTTTCAGCACAGGGTATCCAGGATTCGCTTTAGGAGGGCTCAAACTTTACAATGTAAACTGACGGTGAAGGAAGGACATGACACGTGTCTATGTGGTCTTGTCACCAGATGTGGTCTTCTCGTTCTGGGCACATACTACATATAATCAGACCTTGTTCCTCCACCAATCTTTACATGTGTCGTGGGGACGAAACCTAGAGTAAGCTGGAGCTCCTTGTGCTGAAGGTGGAGTTCTCCTTTAAGTGGATGGCTGGATGGTGGTCTTTGGTTTCAGACCGTATTCACCAGTTACATGGATTGTGATGTGATAATGCTCAGTACTGTTATAAAGGTGGATTTTTTGGCCGGATATTTGTCTATATAGTGGTCACTTGCAGCCACTGTAGACACCTCCAAGCTGCCCAGACTGACACTGCCTTGATAAGCAGGACCCCCTCCAGCAGCTGCCTGTACAGCAGACCCCATACAATGTCCAGGAGACCGTCTGTTAACACCATTTAGGTAGAGTGCAGTCACTTGTAGGCACCAGACCTTGGTCCTGGGCCAGGGTGCCAGGTAAGCGTCACTGGTGCCAGGTAATCGTCACTGGTGCCAGGTAAGCCTCATTGATGCCATGTAAGCCTCACTGGTGCCAGGTAAGCCTCAGTGGTGCCATGGCCTGTGGTGCCGACACCCTGTGTCTATGGGTGGCTCCGCTATCCTGTAATACACACCTGGCTTTGCAGAGTTTGGCGTTGCAAGTTGGTGCTGTAGGGCGCGCTTGGCTTGCTGGGCTGTGACATCTGATTGATGGCTTTATATTTGTGCGTTGTTGCTGAGGATCATTGCCGTCTGCACTGACTCCTCCGGAAGGATTCGCCATAGCCTTACTCTTTCTAAGGATGTGGCTTCCTAGATTTACGAGGCTTCAGCTGGCGGCAGCTTTAATGCTGTAAAGAGAATAGGAGCCCTGCTGTGACTGCTTAACGTCATCTCTGAATCCGCTGCATGACTGAAGCCACCTGCTCATGTTTACAGCCCACCAGGAACGTACGAGTCCAGTGGTCCATTCCCATAAGATCACACCGGTGACTTCTCTGGTCCTGAGACTCTTCAGGTCTGGTGTGACGCTGGGACATGCACCGTCCTCTTCACTCTCAATGTCGTTATCATAAAATGCAAGTCACTGTTTCTTCAGGAACATTAACGTTACAGGTGGGATACTGTATCTAATGAAGAAGTGTGTACCACCATGGCTCTAGAGTACAAGTGTCAGTATACAGTGTCAGTGTGGTCATGAACCGTGTCATAACGGGAACGTGGAGTCCTCAAAAACCCACGGTCACACATCTTATTAGGGTATGGAGAGGTAATACCAGGGAGGGGTCTATTAATCCAGGAAGGAACATGGAGCCATCCTGAACAGGATTCCTCCTCCCTGCAGGGGCAACAGCAGCCACAAGGCCGGTGTCTATGTGTCTTCGGCTCATACTGTCTCTCCTCCACTTAATGTATTCATGTAAGACATCCAGCTGTTGATTAATATATACAGAATATTTGGAAAGAAACAGATATTGAATTCAGTTTGATAGTGTAAATGAAACTGCGTGCAATATTAGATGGATCTCTAACACCTGATGAGTCTGGTGTAGTTACTTTGAAAATGTACGTCAGAATGGCTGTATAATCCTGATGTTAAAATGAGCATTTTTTTCAGACCAGCTGTAGCTCACTCTAATGCCAGTCTTGGAAACTTTAATGGTGTTTAAAAGGGATACACGAGCAAGTTTTTGCTATTTAATCTGAGAGCTGCATGATATTGGGGGCAGAGACCCTTATTCCAGCGATGTATCCCTTACTGGGCTATTTGCGGTCACTTTGATGCAATCACCATTTTATCTGCTGCAAGTCTACGAGTTCTCTGAATGCTGAGCTCCGTATAATCTGTCCCCACCACTAACTGGCAGCTGTCGGTATACACTGCATAGGCAGAAAGCTGTTAATCTGTGGTGGGGATGGGACTGCATAGAGCACGAGGGTTACATGGTATGTGGTAACTAGTCCGCTAGTGATAATTTCCTGTTGATATAACACTGATTTTATTGAAACATCACACAGCCTAGTAAGTGACACATTACTGCAATCAGTGCATCATGCTGCGCACAGAGTACATAACAAAAACATGCTGACAGATTCCCTTTAAATAGCCATTCTAATATGAATTTTCAGAGTGAGTAAACCAGTCTCATCAGGTCTAAGCAATCTATGTATTTGATGACCGATCCACTTTAATGGCATTTGTACAAACTGAGCTACAGAAAAGGGGTGAATTGCTTAATCATCATCTGTTGACAGGTGCTATACAGAGATCCCCGCGCTTACAACCTTGCCTGCTATCAATGAGGTTATTAATGGTCGTCTGAGGATTGTACTGCCATGCTGGAGGCACTTGTGCAAATCATCAAGATCCACTGTTGGCAGCTCCCTGTGCTTCTGCCGACTAATGACATTTCAGGCGTGCTTGATGGGAGACAAGTCTGGAGATGCTGTATATTGCAGAGGAGATGCAAAATGCCATGTAAGGAATGCAGAGAGCCATATCATTGATAACATTGATATGTAGAGCATACCATGTGTATCATAGATAATAATGAATAACAAGTGTGGATTGCTTTGTCCTGGAATTGCAGAGAAATCTAAATGTCTTTCAGCCATTTCTCCCAAGTGTCCCCAGTGACGTTTTTCAATAAGACAATTCCAGGCCACCTATTGCTCGTGCTACAGTGAGTAGCTGACATGGCCTAAACCTGCTAACATTGCCTGCAGTGTCTGCACTTGTCTCCCATCAAGCACATCTGCAACAGCATTGGTCTGCAGAGGGAGCTGCCAGCAGCTGATCTTGATGATTTGCCCAAGAGCATTCAGTGGGGCAGAACATTCCTCAGGCGACCATTAATGACCTCACTGGTAGAGTAAGTGCGGGGACTTCTGCATGTGTCAATCATGCTCAATACTGAATAAATCAAGATGTTTTTAAAATGTTGTTTCCATTTTTTCATTCTGGGCAGATCACCATGTCCATCCATCCTGTGGTTTCCCGAATTACACACATTTTTTTCTTGGTGATGCAGTTCCATTAGTAATACATCGGAGTAGCATTCCGCTATGAGCAGTTTCGGATTCTACTCCCGTCTGTGCACAAATGGGCTGTCACACAGCGTCCGTAACATTACGCCGTCAAGTGTCTGCGTTTACATTGGTCATTGAACATCTTACTGTGTGCTCTCTTTCTCTGAGATTCCTGAGCTGGTTATTTCTCTTCCTTTTTAGCATCTTTGTGTTGATTGTTGGGTGATGATAGTCGCAGACTAACGATATTTCAAACCTGATGCCATTCAGTAATCCAGGAAAAAAACTGTTCTACAACGAGGCTATGAGAGTATTGTTGCTTGTCGCTCAATCATGTCAATAATCATAACTATGAATTATTTTAATTCGTATGGATAGTAAGAGTGGTGAGAGCGTTATCCTGCCCGGGTCTAACGTGTCCTGCAATGACTGTGGATGAACCATGTGATATTTCTGAATACAATCCGTGTCTTGATACTTTGTTGCATTCTCTTTATTTACTATCCTAGTTTTCTATTCTGTTTACTTTTTAAAGCAGGAGATGAAAGATGGTGAAATAAAGACTTGTAAGTGTGTGTTCGGTGGCAAGCCGAGTAATCTATTGATCTACGCGCTTGTGATCGTACACATTTTCCTTTAAAATAGTTTTACATGATAGGCTTTTATCTCAGAGAGTGAGGTCAAGTTGTAAAGAAGCAAATGCATTGAAGCTCAATATACGACTCTTACACTTGATCCTGACTTATCAAATGGGACTAGAGATGCCATTTCTGAATAGCTCTAAAGCCTGGAAGTGCGAAAAAGAAAGCATAATGCATACAGTCATGGCCGAAAGTGTTGTCACCCTTGAAATTGTTCCAGAAAATGAAGTGTTTCTCCCAGAAAGTTATTGCAATTATACGTTTTGTTCTACACATGTTTATTTCCTTTGTGTGTATTGGAACAACAAAAAAAAAGCAAATTGGACACATAATTTCACACAAAACCCCAAAAATGGGCAAAACAAAATTGTTGGCACCCTCAGCTTAATATTTGGTTGCACACCCTTTGGAATAAATAACTGCAATCAATCGCTCCCTATAATCATCATCAAGCTTCTTACACCTCTCAACTGGAATTTTGGACCACTCTTCTTTTGATAACTGCCCCAGGTCTCTCATATTTGAAGGCGCCTCTTCCCAACAGCAATTTTAAGATCTCTCCACAGGTGATCAATGAGATTTAGATCCAGACTCATTGCTGGCCACATCAGAACTCTCCAGCGCTTTGTTTCCATCCATTTCTGGGTGCTTCTTAAAGTTTGTTTGGAGTCATTGTCCTGCTGGAAGACCGATGACCTAGAACGCAAACCCAGCTTTTTTGACACTGGACACTACATTGCAACCCAAAATCCTTCAGTAATGTTTAGATTTGATAATGCCTTGCACAGAGTCAAAGCACCCAGTACCAGAGACAGCAAAACAAACCCAAAACATCTTTGAACCTCCACCATATTTGACTGTGGGTACTGTGTTCTTTTCTTTGTAGGCATCATTCCGTTTTCAGTAAACAGTAGAATGATATGCTCTACCAAAAAGCTCTATCTTTGTGTCATCTGTCCACAAGACAGTATCCCAGAAGGATTTTGGCTTACTCACATCATTTTGGCAAACTGCAGTCTAGCATTTTATGTCTCTGTGTCAGCAGTGGGGTCATCCTGGGTCTCCTGCCATAGAGTTTCATTTCATTCAAATGTTGATGGATTGTTTGCGCTGAAACTGATGCACCCTGAGCACCGATGAGCCTGCACGACTGCTTGAATTTCTTTAGAACTTGATTGGGGTTGTTTATCCACCATCTGGACTATCCTGCGTTGCAACCTTTCAGCAATGTTTCCCTGCAGTCTACATCTAGGGAGATTAGCTACAGTTCCATGAGTTGTAAAATTCTTGATTATGTTGCGCACCGTAGAAAAAGGAACATCAAGATCTCTGGAGATGGACTTGTAACATTGAGATTGTTTGTTTGTATTTTTCAACAGTCTTGGTTCTCAAGTCCTCAGACAGTTCTCTTCTTTCTGTTCTTCATGCTTAGTATGGCACACACAAACACACAATGCAAAGATTGAGTCAACTTATCCTCTTTTTATCTGGTTTCAGGTGTGACTTTCATATTGCCCACACCTGTTACTTGCCACAGGTGAGTTTGAACGAGCATCACATGCTTGAAGCAAAGTTGTTTATCCACAATTTTGGAAAGGTGCCAACAATTTTGTCCTTTCAGGGTTCTGTGTGAAATTATGTTCAGCTTGTTTTTTCCCCTCAGTTTTTTTGCTTTGTTCCAATACACAAAAAGGAAATAAACATGTGTAATCGCAATAATTTTCTTTGAGAAATACTGTATTTTCTGGAACAATTCCAAGGGTGCAAATGTAAAAATATATATCACATTATGTTTTAGTGTCAGCATGTTCTGTCTTTGTGGTTTTCGTATTATGACTGATACCTAATTAATTTCTTTGAAAGCTCCCCCATCAGATACAAACACTTATCTCACATGAAAAAAAAATACCAAGGTGAATAAGAAATAAGAGGTTTATAGATTTATGAAAATAAATCTTACATAGACAACGCTGATTCAACAATCTTTGTATAAATCTAAGAAACTTTGTACTGTATAACATTAGAGAAACATGCTTCTTTCTCCCCTTATGAGCCACTTCCTTTCCTCAAACCTGCACCCTCATCCACTCTAAAAAACAGTGGGTTTCAAGGGTTAGAAAAGGTTGATTCTCCGGCCTGGCGTGATGTCTCCTGTGTGGCACGTAGGTGAGGTCTAATCATAAGTCGAGCATGGGACCCCAGAGTTTAAGAGAGCGCTGACGTGGGCTGTCGACTGGCATCCCGCGAGGCGATCCGCTCTTATCTACTCAAGGCGCCAGAATTACCAATCTACATGCAGAACATATCGCCATGACCTGTGATATGTCTGCATTGTATAGCGGCCTTTTTGTGATCCAGCTTGGACCATCCTTCGCAGTGCACCTAGTCAGAGATTTCTTTTTTTAGCTTACGTCCTAAGAAGCAGGCACAGATAAATGGAAGTAATGGAGGTTTTATACGAAATGTAAACAGCGCTCTAAGAATACGGCTGGCTAGCCACCCACATCACGATAACAGCGGCGTTTTCCCCTGACACAGTGCATATACTTGCCCCTACTCCAAAACTCATTAACATGGCTTCTGAAAAGAGCACTATACATAATAGCATCAAAAATCATCCGTAATTCGCTCATGCAAAATAAAGCTTCTGCTATTCTTTTTCAATCTTAGCAATTACCGCAGATAAGTGAAACAATTATAGGGAAACAAACACATCAAGAATGAAAGCTGCTTGTATGAAAAAGCATTTCTTCAATTCTCAATCATGCAGGTAAAGGTTTTTTTTTTTTGCTTCTTGTAGGAAGTAAGCATTTGGAATCCAAGGTCTCGTATGGGGATGATTCAACATTTTTTTTATTCCACAAACTAATGGGGGGGCATTCATCTTCATTTCCTGCATCCAGTTCCTTACTCGATAATGTCATCACATTGACCGGCAGGCTGAGCTGTCGTGAGTGGTCAGTGACACTGTATATAGTGTTCCCGGTGTGCTGGCGCTGGCCGCATGCATTGTCTACAGGCTTTGTTGATGGCTGGTAATTTGGAGGTGAATTGACGTCATACATTAAAAGTGTTCAAAATGACAACGTTCATTGTTACATATTAGGCCGTAAAGAAACTATTACATCAGCAGTAAGAAGTCAATAGTTAGCATCTCTTCCCAAGTCGGTCAAGCTTGCGGGCCCCCCGGCTCGCTTGGCGCTCACAGGCCATCCATGTTGTCACAAGTCACCCTCAGCTCCCTCCGACGTATTGGCTGGCAATAGATTGTGATTTTGCCTCGGCGTGGGGCAGCTAAATACGTGCACAGTGTGAGGGATGCGAGTAAGAAGCTTTTGCAGAGAAAGGTCCAGTTCATGTGTGCCGAAATCAACCCACATCCAATACACAGGCATATGGCTACGCTATTCTTGTATTGGTCCATAAAGGCCTTCTGCCCAAAACATCACTACATTGTTTTCCTCATAGTATGGATTCTCTGAGAGGGAGAGAAGGTGGCACTTTTGGGGTGCATTAACTATGTCATCAATATGGCAATAAAATGAGAGAAGTCTCTCACCTGCCTAGGTAGAGCAGTTGGTGCACAACTCCTTATGTGTATATTGTATATGGAAGTACGAGAGGGTGCAGCCAACCTGGGGTACTGTTGGGATATGCTCTGGAAAGGATTCCAAGATAAAAAAAAATCCAAGCACTCAGCTCCCCAAACAATGAAGTTCATCATGAAGTTCAAATGGATTAAAATCACTTTTTGGCTTCCATACAATTTTTTTTATTATTTTTGTTCATTCGTGGTTAACATTTGGAACGTCATTATTCGGGAGCGCCAAGCACTTGGATCTTTCATCTTACATTGTTTTGCTACTATTTTTCTCTTTTAATCTGATGGAATGGATAAAAGATGAAATTTCAGCCTATCTCTGGTACCTTGGATCCTTAGACATTGTCTGTTTCTTTGGCTGGATAGAAGGTCGAGCCAAGAGTACATGAAGTTCTTATGGTGCATGGGACTTTTCTCAAATACAGAAGAGTTACCCTATTTACATGTAAGAGAAGATTTCCGAGATTATTTGTCTCTGCACAGTAAAATCCGCCATGGAAATAAGTATATTACTTTTTTTAGATGGAAATATCAAAGATTAGCTCCATTAAATGTCAATGTATTGCCCAGGGGATAATTGCATCACCTACACAGGCAGGAATTCCATCACCTGTGAAATACTAAGGAAATCCTGAAAACATGACCTGTTGGGGGCTCTTAAGGACTGGAGTCGGGGAACAATGTTCTAGAGAAAGGTGATAAATTCACTGCCGGACTCCTCTGATGGCAGCTTATTTCAAGGGAGAACAAAAGGACTGGACCTTTGAGGTCCTGCTTCCTGCCAGTCATCATCATCCAGACATCATCTATCGAGGGAGCTTATGAAGGCACAAAAGCACATTAGATGGGCAACTGGTGCTGCCAAAATCGATGGCTTTGCCCGACTTTCTAATGTGTTTGGGGGCCTTTAGCTATTTGAAAGTTGTATAGATCTAATTCTTCATGTGTCTTTCATACCATCGATTGTACTGGATTGTGATTAAAGGGGTTTTCCAGGACTTTAACATTGATGGTCTTTCCTTAGGATAGGTTATCAGTGTGTGATCAGTGGAGGTGCGACACCCGGTATTCCTGCCGATCAGTATTTCCCAATGATGGCACAGGCTGAAACTGCTCTGTTGTGGAGCAACACGGCACAGCTCTATCAACAGAATAATGGCCGCCATCGGGTACTGCAGATCCGCCATCTACTGATTTAAATAGCGGATATGCTGTGCCTAGTTGGAGCCACTAAACAGTTGGTGGAGCTGTGCTGCGCCAGCTCCGCCACTAAGCAGGTTCGTCCTCTGCTGGCATTGGAAAAGCTGATTGATGGGGGCGCAGAGTATTGGACTCCCTCAGACATTGATGACACTTCTTAAGAGTGTGGCCATCAGTCCAGGACAACCAATAATAATTGTCGCATTAGTTTTCAAGTTGTTTATCAGTCGTGCCATATTCACAGGATCTTACAATAAATGCCTGTGAGTCTGCCAAATAACGTAAAATAATCCACCGACTGAACATTGCCGCTTCACCCATTTACCTGTGTAAGAGCAGACACAAAGGTTGCATTTTTAATATGAATTTCCATTGCATTAGAATACCCAAATGATTAAGTATTGTTCTCAAGTAAAGCAAAAAAAAAAAAATCCCCCTTGTAAGGACTTTACTATGCATATCTGACCTTTCCAGCTCCAATCTGCAGAATAACTTTTCCTTTTCAAAACAGTTGAATTAATTTATAAAAGGAAGAGTCATTTTTCAAAAGTGGCATTTCAGCCCCGGCTATCCATAACATAGGCAGGTTTATCTAAACAGCTATTGGACCCAGGAGTTTAATGTGAGAATTGCACACGGCTGTTTGTGCAGCATAGGAAATGAATAGTGGCTTTTTTTATTCTGAGCGTTCTGTAAACAGAGAATATAAGGAGTAATGTTTAGTAAGTGCTGACATTCCATTTCCTCCCGACAGGAGGAATCTGCAGGATTTCACTGTAACAGTGTGTGACTGCTCTCTTTGTTTCCAACTCTGCATTTTCCCCAAAAGACTAAACGCGCTTTCCTAAACCCAAATCCCCAAGGCTATGTTCACAAATTGGATTTTGGCGCATTCCGCACTAATTCGCATTATTTCAATGAGAAAATTCCTGTTGGTGTCCCAGAGGCTGAATCAAAAATCAGTTTAAGGAGAAAAAGAAAAAGTGAAAGGTCAGTAATCAAGGTGGATTCTGCACGGAAACTCGGGTGCTTGCACTGATTAGCCCCATTGAATGTCAGTAATCTGCCTGGCACTGTCTCGGATATCTGATCTGAATTCATGATGGAGATATGAGACATGAAAAGAACTATTTGAACATAGACAAAGAATAGTGTCGCTATAGCGGACCTGATTTTATTATTGGGCTGTTTCTTTGTGCATAATAACGCACTATTGTGGCGACTAACACTACACTCGGTCTATGGACCAAAAAATTCTTAGCACATCAAATCTATCATCAGGAGAGCCCAATTGATCTGATCTTTTCTTAAAAAAGGGGCATTCTAGTGTACATCAGGGAGGAATGGATCTGCTCACCCTTTTTATAGTATGGAAGAGAAGAATCGGCTACACTTTTTCATACTGGGGCATGTGGCAAAATAATCTATACTGCACTGCATACAGGCTTTTTTATATTGGGGACCCAATGTTGGACGCCAATAACAGTACCATGCATTAAAGCTTTCTGTCTGCCTCTGATAGAAAGCAACAGAGCTTTAAGCTGGCCCAACACGTTAGTGGGCAGGTAAGGCCTGTTTCATACTTACGTTATTCCAGTCAGTTGCCTTCCGCCAAAAAGGCAGAGAACGGATCCGTATCCGTCGAGACACCAACGGGTGCCACCGGACCGTTGCATTGACGGGATCCGCCGATGTAGTAATGTTAAAGGAACCGCAACCAAAAAGTACCGCCGTGGGCCGCGAGAAGAGAGCGGGGCCGCGGGACTGGGAAGAGATCGGGACGAGCCGTGAGAAGAGACCGGGGTCGGGACGAGATCGCAGAGAGAGAGATTTTTCACCTGACATTTAGGGTTAACTTTCCGGCAAAGCCAATTCCAGGCATGCGCACTGTACAAATGCGGATCCGGCAACCAAAAAAACGTTGCAGTGTCCATCCTGCCATGTCAGCGGACGCTAACATTTTGGCGGATCCGTACAAAAACGGATCCAACGGATGACCATCCGTCAAGATCCGCCGTTATTGCAAGTCAGTGGGGAAAAAACGGATCCGCCAACACAAATGTCGGATCCGTTTTTTTTTTTGCAAAACGGCGGATTTTGACTGATGGTGAAAGACGGATGTGTGAAAGAGGCCTAAGCGTTTTCTCATCCAACGTCTACCTCTCCCGTCTCCCCGTACGCATTCTTGCTTGGCTCAGTCACGTGGCGTAAGTTACTTTTCTCCGAGATCAGAAGGGTCAGGCTGATAAAATACACATGCCCAATTCTTATCTCCTCTGGGGAAGATTCTGAAGACTCACAAACACATACAATGGTCAGCTGGTCCCATAGAAATTGGTGGCTTTGGCTAATACACATCCAATCTATGTAGTCAACTTTAGCTGCACCAATTGAGATACCATGATTAGTTGTAGTAAATGTCAACTTCACTCTGTTTCCAACACATCTATGTAATATCCTTCTATTTTTTAATAAAAGTGCATTGTTTATTGCACTTCGTGAAAAAGGGCTTATCCAGGACTTTGTTATTTTTTCCTATAGAGCTTATAAGTTTCCTGTTCTGCTTAGCAAAAATATCTTCTGGCTCAGAGTGGTCACGGACTAAACATGATGGCGAATCTCCTGCTTCCTGTGACGTCACATTGACAGAGTAGCTCCTTCTCTTCCACTCTGCTCTGTCAACAGGAAGTCACATGATGTCACGCTGATTGATAGCCGGCTCCCTGCAGCCTATTGGAGGGGAGCCATCTGTCAATCAGCATGATGTCAGCAGTGAAACCCTGTTGACAAAACAGCAGAAAAGAAGGCTTTGCTCTGTTATTGTGATGTCACAGGAAACTGGAGGATAATCAATCACCTGAGTTGGGAGAGATCATCACAGGGCAGAAAATGCCGTTAATTAGCAACAACCTGCTGATAAGTTCTTAGCCCCATAGAAAAAAAATACAAAGTCCCAGATAACTCGATTAACTATGTTTCAGCTCAGTACACAATTGTGGCTGAACAACATCCATCCATCCATCCATCTATCTATCTATCTATCTATCTAGTATCTGACTAAATATCTATGTAAAAAATATTTATTCTACAATTCCTATTAAGCTTTATCTTATAATTAAAATTCAGAATATCTACTGGTGTCTCTTAAAATTAATTTTCTTTGACCAAATTATAGTATTTAATTTATACTTTTTACGTTCCCATTTTATGTAACAATTATGTAAATGTATTTTTCTTTTACAAGAATAACATACTAAATTGGACATTTGTAAAATATGCAGCGGGCAGTAATAGTTTTCTATGGGGAGAGATGCCTTGTCTTATTCCTTGCCTACTGGAGCAGACACAACCCTTGGGGTTCATTCGAGCATAGCGCCTGTCAGTGATCATCCTGAAACATACATATATTTTGACAGATGCGTAGTAATGCTTCTTTGCCTTTTTAGCAAATCTTAATTTATTTATTTTTTTTGTTACTGGGAAACAAAAAAAAAATCTGTATGTTGGATAGAATTTGTCATAACGTTATGGTAGGGGAATCTCATTTCATCGCTCCATATTGCTAGACACAGCTTTACACAATGTAACAGATTCATTTCCGAGTGCGGGAAGGCAGAATTTCTTTTCCAGTCTGATCAGCCACCGCATGGCACGTGCCGGAGGATGCACTGAAGTGTAGCGCAATGGAAAATGCAAAGCATGCTGCTTATTCCATTTTATTAGGTAAATGCGGTATTTTTCTAGATGCCATTATACTTTGCCATAGATGAAGGTCACTGTAAAAACGGCTCATCACTAACCTGAAAAGTAAACGAGGACTGAACCATTATTCAGGACGAGTCTCTGGAATATTAATTCAGTAAGAGTCAGCGCTACCAAACTGTGGTATAGTATTTATGACCAGTGTCTTTGTAAAGGAGGCATTCTGTGGGAGAGGTTTTTTAATATGGAGCTAAAGAAGTAGCTGCCTCCATTGCAGGTGATAGAAAGAGCAACGCTAAAGCACGGAGGGTATAAAGAGCAATGCTGAAGGACAGAGGATATAAAGAGCAACGCTGAAGCACAGAGGATATAAAGAGCAACGCTGAAGCACAGAGGATATAAAGAGCAACGCTGAAGCACGGAGGGTTTAAAGAGCAACGCTGAAGCATGGAGGCTATAAAGAGCAACGCTGAAGCACGGAAGACAAAAAGAGCAACGCTGAAGCACGGAGAATTTAAAAAGCAACGCTGAAGCATGGAGGCTATAAAGAGCAACGCTGAAGCACGGAGGGTTTAAAGAGCGACGCTGAAGCACAGAGGGTTTAAAGAGCAACGCTTTAGCACGGAAGAGTTAAAGAGCGATTCTGAAGCAGGGATGATATTAAGAGCCATGCTGAAGCGCGGAGGATTTAAAGAACAATGCTGAAGCGCAGAGGATTTAAAGAGCAACGCTGAAGTGTGGAGGATTTAAAGAGCAACACTGAAGCACGGAGGATATAAATAGCAACGCTGATGTGCAGAGGATTTAGAGAACAATGCTGAAGTGCAGACAGTTTAAAGAGCAACGCTGAAGCGCGGAGTATATAAAGAGCAGTGCTGAAGCACGGAGGGTTTAAAGAGTAGTGCTTTAGCACGGAAGATTTAAAGAGCAACACTGAAGCGCGGAGGATTTAAAGAGCAGCGCTGAAGCATGGAAGGTGTAAAGAGCAACGCTGAAGCGCCGAGGATTTAAAGAGCAACGCTGAAGCACAGAGGATATAAAGAGCAACGCTGAAGCACGGAGGATATAAAGAGCAACGCTGAAGCACGGAGGATATAAAGTTCAACGCTGAAGCACGGAGGATTTAAAGAGCAACGCTGAAGCACGGAGGATATAAAGAGCAATGCTGAAGCACGGAGGATATAAAGAGCAATGCTGAAGCACGGAGGATATAAAGAGCAATGCTGAAGCACGGAGGATATAAAGAGCAACGCTGAAGCACGGAGGATATAAAGTTCAACGCTGAAGCACGGAGGATATAAAGAGCAACGCTGAAGCATGGAGGATATAAAGAGCAACGCTGAAGCACGGAGGATATAAGAGCAACCCTGAAGCGCGGAGGGTTTAAAGAGCAACGCTTTAGCATGGAAGATTTAAAGAACAACGCTGAAGCGCAGAGGATTTAGAGAACAACGCTGAAGTTGGGAGGATTTAAAGAGCAATGCTGTAGCACGGAGGATATAAAGAGCAATGGTGATTCGTGAAGCATGGAGTTTTTCTTTTTTTTCATCTCTTTATTGTGCACTCCATTTTCTGCGCTCTCCATGGTGCTGATGGTTCTAACATTTACAATATAAAATATTTATTTATTTATTGTCTAATGTAACGTTAATAACATAAACCCTTAAGTGATTAAACACAGATAAAATAAATATGTTGGAAGTGATCAGGTGACTGGGAGGCCTCCAAAGGTGCCATGGCTGAATTGTCAATCTGTGTTACATAAATTCTGAATACGGCACTTAACATTTCATGAGCCCAATCACTGAGGCACGCAGATATTTTTCTTGCGGGTTTTCCACGCTGCTTTACATGTCTTTGGAGTATTGCTTCTAGGATAAAATAAACATGTTTTTTTTTAACAAGGGCTCCTAATAGCCATGCTCTGGTTTTTGTGTAACATTGATACAACATTTCTTTTATATCAGAGACACATAAAATCAACACTTGGCTGCGCTGCAGAAAGTCCAGGTTATGTTCACACACATCATTTTTGCGGCTTTTTTTAGTGTTTTTTTCTGCAGCTGCGTTTTACAGTACCAGCAAAAGCTTTGCGATTTCAGAAACACTTGTTTTCTTTTTCCTAATTGAATTTGAGAATTGCATAGTTTTCTTTTTTCCAATATTTTTATTAGGTTTTAACAGGGGTAAAAAGGGGGGTGTAGGAGAGAAAGGAGTAAGGGGGGGGGAGGGGGATAAGCAAGATAAATAGAAGGGCAAGGTAACAGACATAACAATGCAAGAAAAATGGCTAGCAACATAATAGCCAAAATATAGGAAGGGATGCAACCCTTAGGTACAATGATATTGCAAATAAGCGATACATATTGCACAATTTAAAGTACCATGAAAGCGTTAGCATACCATGTCTAAAAATCAAGAAATAAGAGACTCCATCAAGAGAATTAAGCAAGAAAGCTGATGAGGCAGATCGCCAATTAGCTCAAAAATCTGGAGAAAGGCGGAAAGGACTGATCCCACTTATACCACTTCTCATAAAACTTACCAAATTGGTTATTAGATAATGCAAATTTAAGTTCGATTGCTCTGTGTTGGGAGATTAATTTGATAATTTCGCTAGAATTAGGTAGTACTTGACTTCCAGTCGAAGGCAATCAAATTTTTTGCAACTAGGCAAATATGCAGGATGATTGACTTTAAAGAGTTGATCAAAAGCTCACTATCTAAGGAGAGCAAAGCTAGTTGTGGGGTGAGAGAGAAATTGGTTCCTGACAATTTGGTACTTATAGAAGTGATCTGAGACCAAAAGACAAAACTGAGGGGAATTCCAGAATACATGAAATATATCACCTTTTTGTCCACAGTTCCTCCAGCACAGTGGAGAATTAAGGGTACTCATGTGTGCCAATCTGACTGGAGTATAGTACCATCTGGAGCATACCTTAAAATGTGACTCCTGTAGGGACATGGGTAGTGTAGAGCTGTAGGACAGAGAAAACGCTTCTTCCCAATTGTCTGAAGAGAAAGTATGATTGAGGCTCTTTTCCCAATTGAGCATATAGGAAGACTTAGAGATTGATGGATCTTTAATGAAACTATCGTAGAGGAATCTGTGACTCCAAAAAATGCGATGATTGGGGTAATTTAATGCTTTTTTACGGAAGCTTTGGAAAAGTTGGGTTTACGACTAAGGAACTGACTGATACTCTCTTTGAAAGACAGAAAATCCAGTAAGAAAGATGAGGGTACGTTGAATTTATTTTTTAAGATGCTGAAATTTAAAAGGTCTGACTCATCTGAGATGTCACCCAATTTGCAAATCCTCAAATCTGCCCACTGGGGGGGGGGGAGTGATTGACCCATGAACGAAAATATAAAAGTCAAAGGTAATTTGTGTAGCGTGGTTAGACTTTGTATTTGGCCATCAACTCTCGAGATTTTATACCAGGCAGAGGCAATTGCCTGGAATATTGTGTGCGCTAACTGACCAGGGAGAGAGCCTGATATAGCTTTGAACACTAGTGCTCTGGGGTGTTTACCATTATTAATTGATATTTCAAGGTCCATCCATGCGGGGGCTTCTAAGTCTGAAAGCCACAATGCGCTCTGTTTGAGAAGCAGCGTGTGATAGTGAGCGGCAACGTATGGGAAGCTCAATCCCCCATGTATTCTTTTTTTAAACAGGGATCTAGTGTCAGTTCTAGGTTTCTTATTACACTAAATAATGGCATTTAACTGAGATTGAATATTGGACAAGAGAATAGTGGAAATAGGGAGAGGGATACACCTCAATATATAGAGGATCTTAGGTAAGGTAAACATTTTCATCGCCAGATTTCTCCCCCACCATGTTAGGTCCCTCTCCCGAAAAATAATGCTGTCCTTATGAATTAGATCTGTTAATTTCTTCAGATTAGTCCTAACCGTCTTTGACAGATCTTTATTGATGATAACACCTAGGTAGGATATTTCTTCCTCGCACCAATTAAGGTAATGAATGCCTTAATGTGGCCAATGTCCTCTAGTTTGACATTGATAGGAAGGATATTTGACTTCGAATTATTTATTTTAAAATTTGAGAGTAACCTAAACCTATTTAATTCTGTAAAGGCTTCTGAAGTCGAGGTTACCAGATTCGTTTGAGTCAAAATAATATCATCTGCGAATAAGCTGAGCTTATGCTGACGATTTTTTGTAGATAATCCGGTTATTTTCGGGTTGCATCTTATGTGTTCGAGAATTGCATAGTTTTTAACCCCTTTATGCCTCTGCCAATTTCTGTTTTTCCTCCCCTTCTTTCAAGAGCCATAACTTTTTTTATTTTTCTGTCCACATAGCCATTTGAGGGCTTTTTTTTTCTAGGTAAGTTGGTTGTGCTTTTGAATGACATCATTCATTTTATCATATGATACACTGGGGCTTACACTTGCTATTTTCTGAGACACGTGTCATTTTCAATTTTTGGGCTATGGTGCTGTGTGAGAGTTTATTATTTGCGCCCTTTAGCAGACGTTTTTACTGATACCATTTTGGGATAGATTTCATGTTTTGATCGCGCTTGACTGCAATATTGCGGCAGACAAAAAAAAACAACATAATTCTTGCCATCAGTGGCTGTTAAAGACAAGTGATGGCTGAATAATTCAGATATCATCTACCGGCAATGATGCGGGCTGGGCTTTCGAGCCCTCATAGAATGTTAGAGTTGGAAGGGACCTCCTGGGCCATCTGGTCCAACCCCCTGTTCAATGCAGGATTCACTAAACCATCTCAGACAGATGTCTGTCCAGCCTCTGTTTGAAGACTTCCTCTGAAGGAGAACTTACCACCTCTCGTGGCAGCCTGTTTCACTCATTGATCACCCTCACTGTCAAAAAGTTTTTTTTCTAATATCTAATCTGTATCTTCTTCAGTTTCATTCCATTGCTTCTTGTGTTTCCATTCGCAAATGAGAATAATGATGATCCCTCTACACTGTGACATCCCTTCCGATATTTGTAGACCACTATTAAGTCTCCTCTTAGCCATCTTTTTGGCAAGCAAAACAGTCCCAGATCCTTTAACCGTTCCACATAGAACATACTTTGCAGTCCGCTCACCATCCTGGTAGCTCTTCTCTGAACCTGCACCAGTTTTTCAATGTCTTTTTTAAAATGTGGTGCCCAGAACTGGACACAGTATTCCAGATGAGGCCTGACCAAGGAGGATTAAAGGGAGATAATTACTTCATGTGATCTAGACTCTATGCTATTCTTAATACATCCTAGACCTGTGGTTGCCTTTATTTTCTGATGCATCACACTGTTGACTCATGTGATACCATAACCAACAAAAAAAAGCGTATCCTGAACATACGAAAATCCTATCTTTTATTAATAATATATTAAAAACAACAGACATACATAAAAAAGTGCTAAAAGTGCGTGTTGATGAGCCAAAAAAAGACAGAATAAGTGGCACCAACAGATGGCCGTAGGAAGGTATAAGCCAAAAAAAAAACCTAAGAATGTGGATTATAATCCTAGACAAGTACCAGACATATAATGCTGAAAGGAATTTTACATGAATCCTGAATTAGCTATAACCCTCTACATTCACTTACAAAGATAGCAGCATCCTTAGTGCAAACCAGTTTTCATGCTAAAGTGCTAACACAGTTTGCTGCTATTCACAACAAAATTGCATCAAGCATCATAATAGAACCTACCAGAGCTCATGTGATGGTGCCACTTCCCCTACACGCGTTTAGGCAGGGTGCCTTCATCAGGGAGAGTGGCATCATGACCTCAGCATGATCCTTAAAAATCTCCAATGACCAATCGTATTAATCCTAAATTTTGGTCACCCAATCACATAACACATCCCTGATGAAGGCATGCTTACGAAACACGTGAGCTCTGGTAGGTTCTATTATGATGTTTATTTGATGCAATTTTGTTCTTAGGAGTTTTTTTGGCTTATACCTTCCTACCGGCCATCTGTTGGTGCCACTTATTCTGTCTTTTTTTTGGCTCATCAACATGCACTTTGGGCACTTTTTTATGTATGTCTCTTGCTTTTAATATATTATTAATAAAAGACTGGATTTTCATATGTTCAGTTTACACTTTCTTTGTTGGTTATGGTATCTCATGTTTTGCGTAGAACAGCTTCCTACATGGTACCTAATTGAGCTTTGCTCTGTAATTAGGAAAATGATCAATATCATATTTTGCGAGGGATATTTAATTTTCTACTGTTGACTCATGTGCAGTCTGTGATCTATTAGTATAGTCAAGTCTTTTTCACACATACAGTACTGATGCTTAGTTCTATTCCTCCCATTCTGTAGATGAAATTTTCATTTTTCTTGCCCAGGTGTAGAATTCTGCATTTCTCCCTGTTAGATACCATTCTATTAGTGGCTGCCCATTATTCAAACTTATCTACATCCTTCTGAATCCTTTCTCTGTCTTCTCTAGTGTTAGCGATCCCTCCTAGCTTTGCATTGTCTGCAAATTTACGGTAATTAGTTTACCTTCAGTTCAGCACATTTTGCTGCGTTTTTTGGACAAATCAAGCATGGAATCTGCAGCCCCCCCAAAAAAACAGCAAAATGCAAAAAAATGCAAAAACACAAAACCTGTGTCTTGAACTGCCATCAAAGCAGGTTTTGGTTGCAGAAAAAAAATGCTACAAAAACTCTTCTTGTGAACATAGCCAAAACACTTCATACGCAATAGCAGAGTAGAGTGTGTTAGTAACATTTTAAAGGGCAGTTTATTATGTGACAAACATGTCACTAAAAATGTAAATGAAATATGATTTGTGATGGTAAAGTCTTATACATTTCATATATTCTTAGCTAAAGGAACCGGATATGTGATGTAATTCAGTAATAGGGACAATGACCTACATTTGATAGGAATGCATCATAGCCTAATAATATCACATATAATTCATTAGAGAAAATCTTCTACTTACCCTAAAGGGATTCCTAAAAAGCAGAGGCTTTGATAAGTCCTGTACTACCAGCGTTTTTCATTCTTAGATAGACTTTGCCATTTCTTCAGGAATCAATTCAGATATTTAGAAAAAGTACACTAGTTGGAGTAACTCTTCGTCTCCAACCCAGAGGTTACACAGTACACAGCCGGTGACTGTGCGCTCATGTGTCAATAGAATATACAACTGTAAGTATGTGCTACTTTGTGTGTGTCAGAGGATGAGGGGTGGTGCACAAAAATATTTTGTAATATACAGGTATATATTTTTTATATTTTTGTGCTCATTTGCTGTGCTTTCTTGATCTTAGACCAGTTCATATATGTACGGTACATAGAGTATAAACAGCATGTATAGTTTGTTTACAGATTGCTGAGTGGTTTATGGCTGTAGAGATGATTGTCTTCCGGTAGAAAAAAATGACTCCTTATTTTGTAGAGATGTGAGAAACTAAGTGTAGCCACCAGATGCAAATCAGGGTGGAAGTGCACTGGGGGGCGTAGCTGTGCACTTGGAAGAAGCAATCTAGGTGCATTGACACGGCTCCAGTGGGTGTTATCTGATAGGAATTCATACAGGGAGAAGTGCAGGCTCCAGTGATAACTCATACAGGGAGGGGTACAGGCTCCAGTGATAACTCATACAGGGAGAAGTGCAGGCCCCAGTGATAACTCATACAGGGAGGGGTACAGGCTCCAGTGATAACTCATACAGGGAGAAGTGCAGGCCCCAGTGATAACTCATACAGAGTGAAGTACATGCTCCTGTGATAACTCATACAGGGAGAAGTACATCCTCCAGTGATAACTCATACAGGGAGGAGTACAGGCTCCATTGATAACTCATACAGGGAGGAGTACAGGCCCCAGTGATAACTCATACAGGGGGAAATATAGGCTCCAGTGATAACTCATACAGGGAGAAGTACATGCTCCAGTGATAACTCATACAGGGAGGAGTACAGGCCCCAGTGGTAACTCATACAGGGAGAAATGTAGGCTCCAGTGATAACTCATACAGGGAGAAGTGTAGGCCCCAGTGATAACTCATACAGAGAGGAGTACAGGCTCCATTGATAACTCATACAGGGAGGAGTATAGGCCCCAGTGATAACTCATACAGGGAGAAGTACATGCTCAAGTGATAGCTCATACAGGGAGAGATGTAGGCCCCAGTGATAACTCATACAGGGAGAAGTGCATGCTCCAGTGATAACTCATACAGGGAGAGATGTAGGCCCCAGTGATAACTCAAACAGGGAGAAGTGCAGGCCCCAGTGATAACTCATACAGGGAGAAGTGCATGCTCCAGTGATAACTCAAACAGGGAGAAGTGCAGGCCCCAGTGATAACTCATACAGGGAGAAGTGCATGCTCCAGTGATAACTCATACAGGGAGAGATGTAGGCCCCAGTGATAACTCAAACAGGGAGAAGTACATGCTCCAGTGATAACTCATACAGGGAGAACTATTGGCTCCAGTGATAACTCATACAGGGAGAATTGCAGGCCCCAGTGATAACTCATACAGGGAGAAGTACATGCTCCAGTGATAACTCATACAGGGAGGAGTACAGGCCCCGGTGATAACTCATACAGGGAGAAATGTATGGCCCCAGTGATAACTCATACAGGGAGAAGTGCAGGTCCCAGTGATAACTCATACAGGGAGAAGTGTAGGCCCCAGTGATAACTCATACAGAGAGGAGTACAGGCTCCATTGATAACTCATACAGGGAGGAGTACAGGCCCCAGTGATAACTCATACAGGGAGAAGTACATGCTCAAGTGATAGCTCATACAGGGAGAGATGTAGGCCCCAGTGATAACTCATACAGGGAGAAGTGCATGCTCCAGTGATAACTCATACAGGGAGAAGTGCATGCTCCAGTGTAAACTCATACAGGGAGAGATGTAGGCCCCAGTGATAACTCAAACAGGGAGAAGTACATGCTCCAGTGATAACTCATACAGGGAGAAATATTGGCTCCAGTGATAACTCATACAGGGAGAATTGCAGGCCCCAGTGATAACTCATACAGGGAGAAGTACATGCTCCAGTGATAACTCATACAGGGAGGAGTACAGGCCCCGGTGATAACTCATACAGGGAGAAATGTAGGCCCCAGTGATAACTCATACAGGGAGAAGTGCAGGTCCCAGTGATAACTCATACAGGGAGAAGTGTAGGCCCCAGTGATAACTCATACAGAGAGGAGTACAGGCTCCATTGATAACTCATACAAGGAGGAGTACAGGCCCCAGTGATAACTCATACAGGGAGAGATGTAGGCCCCAGTGATAACTCATACAGGGAGAAGAGCAGGCCCCAGTGATAACTCATACAGGGAGAAGTGCATGCTCCAGTGATAACTCATACAGGGAGAAGTGCATGCTCCAGTGATAACTCATACAGGGAGAGATGTAGGCCCCAGTGATAACTCATACAGGGAGAAGAGCAGGCCCCAGTGATAACTCATACAGGGAGAAGTGCATGCTCCAGTGATAACTCATACAGGGAGAAGTGCATGCTCCAGTGATAACTCATACAGGGAGAGATGTAGGCCCCAGTGATAACTCAAACAGGGAGAAGAGCAGGCCCCAGTGATAACTCATACAGGGAGAAGTACATGCTCAAGTGATAGCTCATACAGGGAGAGATGTAGGCCCCAGTGATAACTCATACAGGGAGAAGAGCAGGCCCCAGTGATAACTCATACAGGGAGAAGTACATGCTCCAGTGATAACTCATACAGGGAGAAGTGCATGCTCCAGTGATAACTCATACAGGGAGAGATGTAGGCCCCAGTGATAACTCAAACAGGGAGAAGTGCAGGCCCCAGTGATAACTCATACAGGGAGAAGTGCATGCTCCAGTGATAACTCATACAGGGAGAGATGTAGGCCCCAGTGATAACTCAAACAGGGAGAAGTACATGCTCCAGTTATAATTCATACAGGGAGAACTATTGGCTCCAGTGATAACTCATACAGGGAGAATTGCAGGTCCCAGTGATAACTCATACAGGGAGAAGTACATGCTCCATTTATAATTCATACAGGGAGAACTATTGGCTCCAGTGATAACTCATACAGGGAGAAGTGTAGGCCCCAGTGATAACTCATACAGGGAGAAGTGTAGGCCCCAGTGATAACTCATACAAGGAGAAGTGCAGGCCCCAGTGATAACTCATACAGGGACAAGTGCAGGCCCCAGTGATAACTCATACAGGGAGAAGTACATGCTCCAGTGATAACTAATACAGGGAGAAGTACAGGCCCCAGTGATAACTCATACAGGGAGAAGTGCAGGCCCCAGTGATAACTCATACAGGGAGGAGTACAGGCCCCAGTGATAACTCATACAGGGAGAGATGTAGGCCCCAGTGATAACTCATACAGGGAGAAGTACATGCTCCAGTTATAATTCATACAGGGAGAACTATTGGCTCCAGTGATAACTCATACAGGGAGAAGTGTAGGCCCCAGTGATAACTCATACAGGGAGGAGTTGAGGCCCCAGTGATAACTCATACAGGGAGAAATGTAGGCCTCAGTGATAACTCATACAGGGAGAAGTGTAGGCCCCAGTGATAACTCATACAGGGAGAAGTGCAGGCTCCAGTGATAACTCATACAGGGAGGAGTTGAGGCCCCAGTGATAACTCATACAGGGATAAGTGCAGGCTCCAGTGATAACTCATAAAGGGAGAAGTGCAGGTTCCAGTGATAACTCATACAGGGAGAAGTACATGCTCCAGTGATAACTAATACAGGGAGAAGTGCAGGCCCCAGTGATAACTCATACAGGGAGAAGTGCAGGCTCCAGTGATAACTCATACAGGGAGGAGTACAGGCCCCAGTGATAACTCATACAGGGAGAGATGTAGGCCCCAGTGATAACTCATACAGGGAGAAGTACATGCTCCAGTTATAATTCATACAGGGAGAACTATTGGCTCCAGTGATAACTCATACAGGGAGAAGTGTAGGCCCCAGTGATAACTCATACAGGGAGGAGTTGAGGCCCCAGTGATAACTCATACAGGGAGAAATGTAGGCCTCAGTGATAACTCATACAGGGAAAAGTGTAGGCCCCAGTGATAGCTCATACAGTAGGCCCCAGTGATAACTCATACAGGGAGTAGTTGAGGACCCAGAGATAACTCATACAGGGAGAAATGTAAGCCCCAGTGATAACACCCACTTGAACTTAGCTAAGGTTTATTCATTAGTTGCCAAATACTCTGCTGAGATCTCAGCAACGAACAAGTGAAATGAAAAATTATATATACCATATATATTTTATTCCACTCTTCAGCCATTATTAAATCCTGTGTCCAGCTCAACATGAAATATTTGGTGAAGGGTCCTTTTTAATGTCTTTTGTCTTAAAAATGTCTGCTAAATACATGTAAATCAGTGGGCACATTGAATACTAACATTGTTGGAAGATGTATTAGTTCTAACACATGAGCACGTTAACTAGTCACCTGCCAAAAAGGCTAATGGGACCAGCATACCAGTCAGCAGTGATTTACTGAAGGAACCTTGAATGCATAAAGATAATATTATTCATGCTGACATAAGAGCCACTACTGATAGGCTCATTACAAGTTGTAAGATCTCACGCTTTCGCGCAAGCAGTGCCTCAGGCCTCCTGGACGGAGCTGGAAGATCGGGCTAGTCTCCCTAACTATCCTATTCTGAACGTAGTGAGATGATGAGCAAGTATCAGGGAGTCATCTCTGCAAAAGGACAGTTAGCAAGACGTGAAGTCACCAAATACATGTCCTACCCATGGAAGGAGACCATGCCCAGATGGAGACCAGATGGACCTAGGAACTGATGAGCAGTAGTCAGAAGTCTAGAGCAGTGTTTCCCAAAATTTATTTTGATTGCAACTACACCTTGTAAGACAATATGGCTATATTTGAAAATGTTTCTTTCTGTAGTATTTTCACTTGGTTCATCATCCGAAACCCTCCAAATCATAATGATGGAGCTCTGTGTTTCCAGGACACAACTATAGGTAGCTCCACTTCTATAAAAGTGGCATCCTAATATTATACCTTCTGAATGATCAGAGTGGAAGGCAACAGACCCCCTGGCTGTTTCTCCATGAACCATCAGTGAAAAACATGATCCATTCCAAGAACAGAATTATCTGCTAATAAGGTATCATAGATATTTGCAAATATTCCCAATGGCCGATTTTGCCAGGTTATATCCTGTAGTCCTCTCCTTGACCATGGTGGCAAATTTCTCTACCAAGTAAGAACTCAGGGTGCGGGTGTTGGGGGGCTGTTTTTTGCATTGAGTAGTAATGGTCATAACAAAATCTGGTGGGATTTAAAGGGTTCAGAAATGGCAGAATAAAGGGTTAGCGTGTTGGTGCATTCACAGAACAACTGATTGCCAGGAGACTAAATGTCATAAATATATAACAATGTCTGTAATACAATGACATAATGTATGTAAATCCTGCCCATCTTATGCAGACAGAAAATATCCTACTTTGGAGGTAATGTGAATATATACATGAAGGGAGCACTTCCCAACTTCCCATACAGCATAAAGCATATAATCTTCTTATTGGGGATAACTATTTTGTTGAATAAACCTGGAGATTATTGTTGGAGCATGTCTTTTACAATAATACAGAGACTTTCCTGTCAAAGGGACTAGTGACATGTAATAAGTAATCCGCGCGCAGTCACATCATGCCTGCAGACGTAGCACCGCTGAGATTGTCCTTGGTGCTCCGTAATAATGTGTATTTTCTGCATTATGGCTTCTAATGTCACAGCGTTACAGTTGTGTTACCAGACCAAGATTTTACACCCTACTTGATTTCATCTGTGATTCCCGTCCGCTGCCCCAGTAAAGAATAAAGAAACGACTTGTCATAAGCTGAATGCATTTTCATAAACTGAAGCTTGCTGAGATTTGCATAGCTGATTAGAAGGTCACATCAATGTAAAATAATAAATTTAACATACATTACATGAACAAACATTTTAGGACACATTTTTCCCTGGAGAAAATTATTTTTAATTCATCCCAGGAGCCAAAGGCCTTCAGTCATACAGGCGTACGGGCGCGTGCAGTCACCACTCGCAGCATTTTTAGGCACTCCCCGGCACTTTGACTGACAGGTGGGTCTGCAGTGCATCAGTATAGAGCTGGCTGTCAGTTAAAGTGCTGGAGACTCTAGACATTTTGGACAATTTTATGCTTACTAATTTGTGAGAACAGTTTGGGAAAGGCCTTTTTTTCTGTTCCTTGATGACATAAAGTAGATTCCACGAAGGCATTGTTGGGTGAGGATAGGAGCGAAGATCATGACTGGCTGCACGGAGCCTTGACCTCAGCCTCATAAAACATTTTCGGGTTCATTTAGAAAAGTAACTGTGAGCCAGGCCCTCTAGTCCAATATCAGTGTCTAAAGATTTTATAGGAACACTCCAAAATCTTGTCTTACCAGAAAAGTGGAAGTTTACCCATATTAATGCCTATAGATTTAGAATGAAAGCTAAGGTAGGTTTTCCAATACTGTTATCAATATACTGTATATCAGATATACTATTGCTCTTAAAGGGAATCTGTCACCCCTTTTTTGAGATATCATATAATGATATCATTCAATTGTGTGTCACATAAGGATTCTCTTAGTACTTTTGCTTCCCCCTGACCCCGCACCTTTCTTGCATAAATACCTTTTTTATATCGGTTCAGATGTATGTAAACTGCTGCTGTCCGGTCCGAAGGGCGGGGCTTATTCACCTGCTCCCCCCTCCCTGTCTTGCTCTACGCATTTCTTCTTGTGTAGAGCAAGACAGGGAGGGAGGGAGCAGTTGAATAAGCCCCGCCCATCGGACCGGACAGCGGCAGTTTACGTACATCTGAACCGATATAAAAAAGGTATTTATGCAAGAAAGGTGCAGAGTCAGGGGGAAGCAAAAGTACTAAGAGAATCCTTATGTGACACACAATTGAATTATATCATTATATGATATCTCAAAAAAGGGGTGACAGATTCCCTTTAAAGGCGACCTTTCACCAGTTTGATCATGATAAACTGACCCATAATGGAATAGTGGCTGAAGAGCTGAGTAAAGTATAATTTTTACTTCTTAATTTCTCCTCACTTGTAAAGTTTAGGTAAAAGTTTACGATATGCCCAATTGGGCACTACTAGACAATTTTCACTGGGGTTGTGAATTTCTTCCCCTGCATGACATTGACCAATCATAAGCAGGCAGCAACACACAAGGGAAGAAGAACACGTCCCCACTATACCTTAGGACATGTTTCCCAGTCTGGGACTTGTAACGACAGACAGCCCTGTTGTCATTGATCTCCATGTAGAGCTGTGTGAAGTAGAGTGAAGTGCCTGGAGTAAAGCAGAGGTGAGTGTGTTACAAACACCTTTCATCTTTCACTACAAACACTTCTAGCAGGTCTCCTCTCATAGTGCTGTCAGCTCTGCTCTACTTCTTCTCCCCTCACACGGAAAGCTGAAATATTGTTGGTAATTACATTCGTCTCATGTTCTTCTCCCGGCACTTTGTAATCACACACAGCTCTGCAGTGAAATCAGTGAGTAGAGCAGACTGTTTGTCATTACATGTCTCACAATGAGAAACTTGTTCTAACCTATTGTGGGGATGTGTTATTTTTCCCCAGAATGTTGCTGCTTGCTTATGATTCGCCAGAGTTGTGCATGGAAATAATTACATGTCGCCATTGAAAAAAATATTTTAAAATTCAAAACTACATTTTATTCAGCTCTGCAGCCGCTATTTCATGAAGTGGTCAGTGTACCATGCTTAGATTGGTGAAAGCTCCTCTTTAAAGGTTTACTCCCATGATAAAAAGCTTTTAACTTTTGACAGGCTATGTGACAAGCTGGGAGTCCGACCAGTAAGATCCTACCAGTCTTGAAAATGAAGCTCTGAAAGAATAGCGTGATGTACTCGGCTGTATCTGGCAGTCCCATAGACAATAGGTGGAGCAGCGGCCATATAACTCCATGCAGAATTTAAGTTACAGTATATGTGCATGTTAAGCTGTGTTCAAAAGTGTTAAAACGGATAAACCAGTGAGAAATGCAGACTGCAGAACATCCAAGCCCAAGGTGTTATTAATTTCATAGAAGCAGCGTAAAGTCTGACCAGCCGCCCCTCATCTCACAGAATTAGCTTTGAATTTGACTAAATAGCAAATCTACGTTTAGCAGCAGACAGGCTTCTTTCTTGTTTAAGGAAGCCTCAAGGGTGATAGAAGAGGGAACTTGTGTAATTTACCAGCTTTCTTCTGACTACTACAAAAATGAGACCAACTACAGTGGGGGAAACAAGTATTTGACCCCTTGCTGATTTTGTAAATTTGCCCACTGACAAAGACATGAACAGTCTATAATTTTAAGGGTAGGTTAGTTTTAACATTGAGATAGAGAATGTCAAAAATAAAATCCAGAAAATCATATTGTATAAATTATATAAATTTATTTGCATTTTGCAGTTATAAATAAGTATTTGATCCCCTACCAACCATTAAGAGTTCTGGCTCCTACAGACCAGTTAGATGCTCCTAATCGACTTGATACCTGCATTAAAGACAGCTGTCTTGCATAGTCACCTTTATAAAATACTCCTTTCCACAGACTCAATTAATCAGTCAGACTCTAACCTCTCCAACATGGGCAAGACCAAAGACCTTTCTAAGGATTTCGGACAAGATCATAGACCTGCCCAAAGCTGGAATGGGCTACAAAACCATAAGTGAGATGCTGGGTGAGAAGGAAACAACTGTGGGTGCAATAGTAAGAAAATGGAAGAAATACAAAATGACTGTCAGTCGACATCGATCGGGGCACCATGCGAAATCTCACCTTGTGGGGTATCCTTGATCATGAGGAAGGTGAGAGATCAGCCTAAAACTACACGGAGGAAACTTTTTAATGATCTCAAGACAGCTGGAACCACAATCATCAAGAAAACCATTGGTAATACATTACACCTTAAAGGTTTACAATCCTGTAGTGCCCGCAAGGTCCCCCTGCTCAAGAAGGCACATGTGCATGCCTTTCTGAAGTTTGCCAATGAACACCTGGATGATTCTGTGATTAATTGTGAGACGGTGCTATGGTCAAATGAGACAAAAATTGAGGTCTTTGGCGTTAACTCAACTTGACGTGTTTGGAGGAAGAGAAATGCTGCCTATGACCCAAAGAACACCGTTCCCACTGTCAAGCATGGAGGTGGAAACATTATGTTTTGGGGGTCTTTCTCTGCTAAGGGCACAGGACTACTTCACCACATTAATGAGAGAATGGATGGAGCCATGTACAGTAAAATCCTGAGTGACTACCTTCTCTCTGCCAGGACATTAAAAGTGGATCGTGGCTGGGCCTTCCAGCAAGACAATGACCCAAAACATACAGCCAAGGCAACAAAGGAGTGGCTCAAAAAGAAGCACATTAAGGTCAAGGAGTGGCCTAGCCAGTCTCCAGACTTTAATCCCAGTCAAAACTTATGGAAGGGAGTTGAAGCTCCGAGTTACCAAGCGACAGCCTCAAAATCTTAATGATTTAGAGATGATTTGCAAAGAGGAGTGGACCAATATTCCTCCTGACATGTGCGCAACCCTCATCATCAACTACAAAAAACATCTGACTGCTGTGCTTGCCAACAAGGGTGTTGCCACCAAGTATTAAGTCTTGTTTGCCAGAGGGATCAAATACTTCTTTCTCACTGCAAAATGCAAATAAATTTATATAATTTATACAATGTGATTTTCTGGATTTTATTTTTGATATTCTCTCTCTCATTATTAAAATTAACCTACCCATAAAATTATAGACTGTTCATGTCTTTGTCAGAGGTCAAACTTACAAAATCAGCAAGGGAAGCAAGGGATCAAATACTTATTTCCATTTACATAACTGACCCCCTTCTATACTGTATAGGGGTCTCGTTTTAGAACAGCAGGTCCAATGTGCACCCCTAGTCTAATGGATATCTAGGTGCAAACCATGAGAACAAATAAGGATACAATAAAGCAATTTGTTTCTGTTGATACTCTGTAAAAAGTCCTTGTAAACCATAGAAATGTTTTAAAGCAAATGTTGCTTGATGTTGCTTCTATTAATTCATTGCAAAGTGGATTCCAAAGCTTTACATCGGTTGTCAAATGCCTTGATCCTCAAGTTTTGTAGATAAACAAAGGGGCTCTTGTATGCAGCCCCCAAATTCCTTCTGAGTCTGTAATGATTAAACCCTGTTAGCAGAGAATTTGTTGGGTTAAACTATACCTATCTGTTACATTTAATATGTTCCACCCCTGTACATGTACTGCAGGTTCGTAGAGGGGTCACAGACTCAATTAAAAAGTCTGTGTGACTACACCACTACACACATGCGCCGAGGCAGGAGACGAGCGCTTCTGCCTCCTGCACTCACAGCTTCGGCATACAGGGCAGCGCACTTCTTAGCAATCTTTTCAGTGATCAATAGGGATCTCAGACACCCATCATTCTGCAAGATGTGTAATGGTACAAATAACAGGTACACTCTAAAGCAGGGGTGGGCAATTAATTTTTCTGAGGACATGAGAGACAGTGACTTGTGGAGGGCTGAACCAATAGGCTGAAATTAATTTTGCTCAGTATTAATATTGATACATTATAATTATTCTATTATAGATAATTATATTAATTGTATCACTTAATATTGAGCAGAATTAAGTATGCTGACACTCCCCTATATATCATTTGAACCTGAGTACAGCCCCTTCTGTATATCGTATGAACCCCCCAACAGCCACTTATATGCGGCATGAGCCCCACACAGCCTCCACCATATGCGGCATGATCCCCACATAGCCTCTATATATACTGCATGAGCCCCACACAACCTCCCTGTATACACTGCATGTCACCCCCATAGCCTCCCCATGTGCAACATGTTACCCCCATATGCAGCACCATGTCACCCCATATGCAGCACCATGTCACCCCCATGTGCAGCACCATCTCACCCCCATGTGCAGCACCATGTCACCCCCATGTGCAGCACCATGTTACCCCCATGTGCAGCACCATGTCTCCCCCATGTGCAGCACCATGTCACCCCCATGAGCAGCACCATGTCACCCCCCATGTGCAGCACCATGTCACCAACCCTTGTGCAGCACTATGTCACCCCCATGAGCAGCACCATGTCACCCCCCCATGTGCAGCAGCATGTCACCCCCATGTGCAGCAGCATGTCACTCCCATGAGCAGCACCATGTCACCCCCCCATGTGCAGCACGACACCCCTATAGCTTCCCCATGCCCACCCAAACATCCCATAAACATGAAAAAAAGAACACTACATACTCACCTTGGTCCCATTCCCCGGCGCTCTGCTTCTCTCCCTGACTCCGGTGCGCTGACTCTCCGCAGTACACAGCTGGCACAATGAAATTATGTCATTGCGTCAGCTGTTTCACACTCTGATTGGTGGAGGGAGTAGCTGGAGGCCCCTTCTCAATCAAAGAAGTCAGCGCAGATGGAGACAGCGAGTGGGCGGGCACAGTGCGGCCCGTGGACCTCTGGTTTCCAGCCCCACGACTGTCTCGGTCCGCGGACAGGACAATAGATAATCTGCTCAGGACTATGGTCCGGACATAGATCTCCCTGAAAATCTGCCTCCAGAGGTTATTGTAAATGAAAGAGAGCATTATAAGTGTGAGACATATAATGACTGATCACACACAGCTCCACAGTGAGATCACAGCTAACACATCACAGAAGTCCCATTTGTCTCATTACAAAAACATTTGCAGCTTCAGTCCTTTCTCAGAACTTCAGCTCTCATCTCACGGGCAGCCACTGTAGGGTTATGCAGTATAGCAGAGATGACAGCTCTGTGAGAAGACAAATGCAAATGTGCTTTTTGTGTTTACAATGAGGCTATGTTCACACGCTGCGGTTTTTGCTGCGGTTCCGCTGCGGTCTTGGCCGCAGCAGAACTGCAGCAGTTCTGCACACAGTGTACAGTAACCTGTTATCCTATGGGATTAACATTCTGCTGTGCACACGCTGTGGATTTTTAACTGCGGAAAAGCTGCGGTTTTGAATCCGCAGAAACAATTGACATGTCAATTATTTCTGCGGATTCTGCTGCGGTTTGCAACCTATTCCATTGTCCAGGTGGCAAACCGGTGGGCAAAACCGCAGGCCAAACCGCAGGTATTTTACCTGCGGTTTAACCTGCGGTTCTGCAGATAAAAATCCGCAGACCAATCCGCAGTGTGTGCACATAGCCTGAGACAAGGTTCAACTGTGCTGTACTGTGTTAGCTATAATAAGGCACCGCTCTGCAACAGAACTGCCAGCACTATGAGAGGACAAGTGCTGCTACAAATGTTGGTATTGAGAGAAAGTAGCTGACTTCTTCTGTACTATGTTTCTTTTGATCTTACTTTAGAGCTGTGTGGTAATGAAAGCAAAGTGTCAGTCGTTACATGTCTCACACTGGTATCTTCCCCTTTCATGTACAATATGCTCTGGAAACATAAGAAAAGCATGGATTTTTTTTAATAAGACACTGGATCACAGATATGGTATAATTTCATTCAGCTTCCTATGACCTGCATGCCCATAAAGAAGGCGCAGCAGGGACGATTCTACTGACAGATTGCATTTAAGGGACTCGTATACATTGGTTTAAAGTTGGCCTAATCTGAAGATTTCAGGACAGGACAATGAATATGTAATGTGTCTGGGGGCCTCCCAAATTTCCCTACAGAAGGTTTCAGGAATGGACAGGAAGGACCCAGCATAACGAAAATGCCAAATCTTTCTATTTTCCTGGGAGATTAGCCAGCATCAGAGGTGTCCAGCAGAAGCCCACTCCACCGTCCTATTGAAAACACATGCATGCTCATAGGAACCAAGTCTGCATGTGTATAGTGGGGTCCGAAAATGGAGGTTTGGCCATAGGAGCTCATAATGGTATGGCTCAGTGCGCTTTAGATAGTTACATCCTTTTTCTCCCCATGACTGCATTTGCTGGAGGGGGAGCTCTTTCTAGTGTACATGGGCACGTTACATGATGACTGTCATTTTAATTTGACTGTGAATAAGACACAGGTTTAGATTTACAGTGTAAGTACCCTGTTTCCCCGTAAATAGGGCACCCCCCGAAAGTAAGGCATGCTATGGGGAGCACTGTGCCTGCTAATATAAGGCACCCCCCTGAAAATAAGGCATACCTTGTTCTGTGCATGGGGCATGCAGTTGTGTCTCGCTCCCGCTGTCCGGTGCCCGCCACTGCAGCCGCGCTGTTCGCAGGAGTTAATCACAGCCTCGGAGCTGTGTGCCGATCGCCGCCCATGATCCCTGCGCCAATCACAGCGCAGGAACCATGGGCCATCTGACGTCATCCATAGCCTCTGATTGTTCCTGGGCTGTGATTGGCCCATGGCTCCTGCGCTCTGATTGGCCCAGGGCTCCTGCACCACCAAAGCACTGAAAGCAGCACCACGGAGGAAACCAGTAAGAAAGTGTGTGTGTGTCTGTGTATGGGTGTGTCTGTGTGTGTGTGTGTGTGTGTACGGTACATATATGGGAGGCTGCAGTGGGATACTGTGATAATGGGAGGCTGCAGTGGGATACCGGGATGATGGGAGGCTGCAGTGGGATGATGGGAGGCTGCAATACTGTACTGTAGAATGATGGGGGCTGTAATGGAATGATGGGGGTGCTGTATTGGGGACTGTAAAGGGATGATGAGGGCTGCAAAATGATGATGGGGCTGCTACGGTAAAGGAACTGCTGTGGGTGATTGTTACGGTAGCGGTACAGTGTCCAGAAAGTGTGTGGGAGCCATTTTAGAGCCTTTATGTTTTGTGGCCCTGTGTGGGAGTCAGGCAATTACAGTACCGTACCGTAGTGTGTTACTTTGATTTGTTGTCTGCTTTTCTGCTGAACGGTCTATATGTCTGACTACTGGTTTTACGCTACAGAACGTTCCTTATGTAAGGGTAGAGCGCGCTGGAATGTTTCTCATGAAAATAAGACACCCCCCCAAAATAAGGCATGGTGCAACTTTCGGAGCAAAAATTAATATAAGACGGTGTCTTATTTTCGGGGAAACAGGGAATATACAGTGCTGTGCAAATTAATTGGGACAAAGCATTTTTTTAAGTAAAATCGTAAGTTGGTTACCAGTCAGTGATTCAAACCAGTTTTAACTGCTTTAAACAGGCACTCACACCTGTTCAAAGCAGTTAAAACTGGTTTGAATCACTGACTGGTAACCAACTTACGATTTTCCTTAAAAAAATGCTTTGTCCCAATTAATTTGCACAGCACTGTATGTACAGTGGGGAAAAAAAGTATTTAGTCAGTCAGCAATAGTGCAAGTTCCACCACTTAAAAAGATGAGAGGCGTCTGTAATTTACATCATAGGTAGACCTCAACTATGGGAGACAAACTGAGAAAAAAAAATCCAGAAAATCACATTGTCTGTTTTTTTGTCATTTTATTTGCATATTATGGTGGAAAATAAGTATTTGGTCAGAAACAAAATTTCATCTCAATACTTTGTGATATATTCTTTGTTGGCAATGACAGAGGTCAAACGTTTTCTGTAAGTCTTCACAAGGTTGCCACACACTGTTGTTGGTATGTTGGCCCATTCCTCCATGCAGATCTCCTCTAGAGCAGTGATGTTTTTGGCTTTTCGCTTGGCAACACGGACTTTCAACTCCCTCCAAAGGTTTTCTATAGGGTTGAGATCTGGAGACTGGCTAGGCCACTCCAGGACCTTGAAATGCTTCTTACGAAGCCACTCCTTCGTTGCCCTGGCGGTGTGCTTTGGATCATTGTCATGTTGAAAGACCCAGCCACGTTTCATCTTCAATGCCCTTGCTGATGGAAGGAGGTTTGCACTCAAAATCTCACGATACATGGCCCCATTCATTCTTTCATGTACCCGGATCAGTCGTCCTGGCCCCTTTGCAGAGAAACAGCCCCAAAGCATGATGTTTCCACCACCATGCTTTACAGTAGGTATGGTGTTTGATGGATGCAACTCGGTATTCTTTTTCCTCCAAACACGACAAGTTGTGTTTCTACCAAACAGTTCCAGTTTGGTTTCATCAGACCATAGGACATTCTCCCAAAACTCCTCTGGATCATCCAAATGCTCTCTAGCAAACTTCAGACGGGCCCGGACATGTACAGGCTTAAGCAGTGGGACACGTCTGGCACTGCAGGATCTGAGTCCATGGTGGCGTAGTGTGTTACTTATGGTAGGCCTTGTTACATTGGTCCCAGCTCTCTGCAGTTCATTCACTAGGTCCCCCCGCGTGGTTCTGGGATTTTTGCTCACCGTTCTTGTGATCATTCTGACCCCACGGGGTGGGATTTTGCGTGGAGCACCAGATCGAGGGAGATTATCAGTGGTCTTGTATGTCTTCCATTTTCTAATTATTGCTCCCACAGTTGATTTCTTCACTCCAAGCTGGTTGGCTATTGCAGATTCAGTCTTCCCAGCCTGGTGCAGGGCTACAATTTTGTTTCTGGTGTCCTTTGACAGCTCTTTGGTCTTCACCATAGTGGAGTTTGGAGTCAGCCTGTTTGAGGGTGTGCACAGGTGTCTTTTTATACTGATAACAAGTTTAAACAGGTGCCATTACTACAGGTAATGAGTGGAGGAAAGAGGAGACTCTTAAAGAAGAAGTTACAGGTCTGTGAGAGCCAGAAATCTTGATTGCTTGTTTCTGACCAAATACTTATTTTCCACCATAATATGCAAATAAAATGAAAAAAAAACAGACAATGTGATTTTCTGGATTTTTTTTTCTCAGTTTGTCTCCCATAGTTGAGGTCTACCTATGATGTAAATTACAGACGCCTCTCATCTTTTTAAGTGGTGGAACTTGCACTATTGCTGACTGACTAAATACTTTTTTTCCCCACTGTATGTGTGTGCGTTGTATACAGTTTCAACATATCCAGTGTAATGTGCATAGACTCTAGAATAACACTAATCTATAACAGTAGTGAAGAAAAGTCTAGACATGAGTTCAATAAACATTGATTGGAACAACAGGTATAAATATGCTAACCCTTGTGTTATTTCTTTGCTGTTAAATATGTGCAGGCTGTACCTAGACCACTACTAATACATAACAAAAAGTAACCACATTACTATTACAGTGGACTTGCAGCAATTTATCATGTAAATAATTGTATCTATTGCTGTTTTACATTCAGCTTTTGCAATTTTGCTGTTTTTACATTTTTCGGTTAAAGAAGCACTCCCACAAAAGTTTTTATCTTAATATGTTGCAATCATATTGTATAGCACTGTGCACTTACAATTGCTCATTTTGCCTTTCTACCCAGCTAATTATTCTCTTTTCTCTGCTCTATGTAGAAAAAGGAAGTCTCTTGTCCCTGCAGAAATGACTCCTCTCTTCAACTCTTGACCCCCCTGCCAATGACTTTTGCAATGATTATGACTCACACAGGAAAAATTGACCTTGCTTCCTCATAGAGCTTAGAAGGACACGTCAGTTTTTAATCACGTGATGTCATAGACCAAAGGGAAAACAGAAGAATTAAGTGGTTGCACAGTGCCATATAATATGATGATTACAATGTGTTAAGAGGATAAAAATGTTCATGGGAGTGCTCAAAAGGGTTTTCCACTACTAGGACAACCCATTCTTAAACTAAATGTTTAGCCCCAATAAAATAATAAAGCCTATACTCACCTCCCGTGCCGTTCCAGCAGGGTCGTCATTCGCGTTCCCAGAGCGGTGATGCAGTGGAATGACACCTGATGCCCGGAGCCCCATCAGCGCTGGTGTCACTGTGTTCGGGATCAGCTGCAGCCCTAGCTTCCCCTACATGTTCAGTTTGTACAAAGGCGGAGACAGTGACGCCAGCGGTGATTGCGCACCGGTGTCACATGTCACAACACCTCATCACTGCTCTGGGGAGAGCGAGTGCCGACACCACGGGACCGGCACGGGAGGTGAATATAGGCTTTATTATTTTTTCGGGGCCGAACATTTAGTTTAAGAAGAGGTTGTCCTAGCAGTGGATAACCCCTTTAAGAAGTTAAATTCTTGCGTACTTTGAGGAAGCTTTTCAGATTGCCTTTTCAAATATTTGGATAGTCATGACCCTGGACACCTTTGGGAATATTTTTGGGCTGAAATGCATGTTTATTAGCTAAAAATTATTTTTGTAATTGGGTTTTTTTACAAATGTTCAATCATTTCTCTTTTGCAGCCTGCATTTGTTTTCGTACATTGCAGGCTGCTCAGTCCTGTTTGTTGTAAGCTCTATGACGGCTGGATCTGTAACTCCTCTTGTACTCCTGTTTGTAAATCTAAGCTTCAATTTTACAACCTAATGCAATTAAAGTAAATCAAAAGGAATGCCACTTTCTGAGTGTCAGGCTATGTGCCCACGTTAGCATTTTTAAACGCTCAGGAAACTGATCCCCTTCCCAGAAAACGCGCGTTTTATTTCAGCGCGTTTCTTGCGAGTTTTTTGCACAAAAGACGCACATTTTTGACTCTTTTTTTTTCTGCGCGTTTTCTGGGAACATTGGAAAAGGCTAAAAACGCTCAGCATTGCGGAAATTAATGAGCATGCTGAGTTTTAGCCGCTAAGCGATTCCTGAGCGGTTAAAAACGCATGCATTGGCACAAAAAGCCAAAAACGCATGCAATTTAATGTGAAGCTTCTTTTCACCGTTTCTGCATCGTCTGAGCCAGCACAAACGCTGCGGAAACGCTTAAAAAAACTCAACGCGGGCACACAGCCT
Organism: Dendrobates tinctorius; assembly: GCF_039654945.1. Lineage (NCBI taxonomy): Eukaryota > Metazoa > Chordata > Amphibia > Anura > Dendrobatidae > Dendrobates > Dendrobates tinctorius. The sequence goes on along the minus strand of NW_027361750.1, from coordinate 24,565,821 downwards.
CAAGGAGAACAGAGATGAGGCCTATGGACTGAGCTGTCACTAGTTAAGTAAAGGTGAATAATAATTTCTTCCTATATTTAACCGCAAAGGGGTTATTAGGCCACTTTGGGGGGCTATAGCTCGGCCCCCTTTGATGCTAACCCCACCAAACTTGCTAGACATATAGAGTAGGATCCCCTCAACATGAATCCAGTGTCAAAAAAGTTTGGAAATTTTTTTTCCACGGTCTTGGGGGGGGTATTGGGGGGGGCATGGTTTTGCACCCCGAAAACAGCAAAATGTGACAGGACAGTCAATGAGAGAAAGTTATGGGACAGTATGAGCTAACTTTCTCTCATTGACTATCCCGTCACATTTTGCCATTTTCGGGGTCAGGGGGTTACCCCCCAGTACCCCAAAAAGCTGATGGAAAAATTTTTATGGAAACGAAATTTGACACTGGATTCATGTTCAGGGGGTCCTACTCTATATGGGTAGCAAGTTTCTGTAGAGCGCGCAGTTATGGGGTATGGGTGGTCTTCACAAATATATGCTACTGTGGGACTGAATATTGCTGTGATGAAGCATTTATATGACAGCTAGAAGACTGTGTACACCATTACATCTAATTTTTTATGGTTAATTTGCTTCTTAATTCTAAATTTAAGCAACTTTATTGCTAGTACTTATGAAGAATTTCTAACCATTTTGCTGCTGTAGCGTCTGTGTGACTTCAGTACAAAGCTGAGTGTCCCGCTGCATGTTATGTGGATGGAGCAGCACACTGTTCTCCCGTTCCTTCTCTCCATGTTGTAGGTGGAGCATTGCATAAGATTGATCAGAGTGTGGAGAGGGAGAAAAGTATCACCACCTTGAGAGATGGCTGATCACAGGTCCCTGGCTGCTTGACAGAAGTCCTGCAAAATGTCTCTGACTTGCCGCTATCCATGGCTCCTCTTTTGATTAGTTGGCCTTGCACTACGTCATCGTTTCGGTGTGACGCACACAAGACTTTGCATCAGGCTGGCTAAACAGGAGCCGCTAATGCTGACAAGTAAAGGGAGGGTCGTACAGCTTTTGTCAAATGGTCATGGAATACTAACATGGCCGCTGGACCAAAGTCCCCCAAATGCATTCCCCCATCTCTATCAGTACTTTGTGTGTGTGAGAGTGTTGAGTGTAAATATGGAGACTCTACAAGGAGAGGGAGGGGAGATCACACAGTCCGCAGCATTAGTAGCTGTCAGGACAAAGGAGGGAAGACTTTTTACGGGCTGGTGAAGGAGAGAATCAGTACAGGAATGAAGCTGTTCTTGTACATGCGTGTTTGTGACGGCAGCAGTATCCTAGACGCGGGGACCTCACATGTAGCATAAATTACTGAGAGTGAAGCATGCACATAAAAAAGACGGAAATCAGGAGTAGGTGACTATACAGAAGTGGTGACGTGTTTCCATTATACTTTTCCTCTGACTGTCCCACTCCTGATTTTGGCTTACAAATCCTGAGGTAAAAATCTGACCAAATATTACAAGTGTGAATGTGTCCTAACACTAGGCATCCAGCCCTATCATGGATGATAGGTGTGTGAGTGGGTTTACACCTCCGTCACCATAAACCGTCGGGGTAATGTCTCCATGCTGCAGTGAGCTGCTACAGCAGCCATGTTTTGGTAAATGTGGCTTTTTTCATTGATGTGTTTTGCATCTGATGTCCTTTTTGGTGTGGCTTTTGTTCGCTGCAGCGCTGTCACTACCGCTTCTACAGTTCATTAATCTGTCCGTTGCAGACAGTACAGTGGGAGGAACGTACAAACCATGTATTTAATTATTTATTACGTCCCGGAGAGTCCCTTTAAGCACCGCTCTGTTTTTACAGCAGCAAGTGCCATGCATTCTCCTGAAATATTAATAAGTAAATTCCTTTGTGCGACAATGTCTTTATTATATGGTTTGTTGTAGCATTCAGAATAAAATACACTGAAATCTGAAAAAATATGTTTTAGCATTATGTTATCATTACAGAGAGTTTGACAAATTCCAGGCCTGTGAATATTACTACAATTACTAAAATAACAAATGACTGTAATAGATGACTACAATTGTGGCACTGTCAGGCGGTGCATTTGTAACGCGTGCAATGGAACGAGCTTTCACTGAGGGAGCATGTTTGGGACGCGACTCCTCATTTTAGCAGTGTATAGTTATTTGGTTGTTACATTCAAATGCAAAAATGCTTAAATGACTGTTTTTTATTTGACTATTTACCATTTTCTGTCTTTATTTTTTCAGTGACAATTTCCTCTTTATAATTTCACATTTTTAGACGTTTAGATTTCTCAATGCTGGCATTTCATATGGCAGTCTGATAGAGTCATTATCACCAAATTTATTCGTGTGGGAATACCTGACAGTCAGAAAGTAAGTGCTATGAATCAGGAGAATCAGGAGCCTGTGACTATGGGTATGTGACTCCGTGTGCATCTCGCCACAAATCTTACTCCAGTCGTATACTGGAGTAAGATTTCTGGTATAAAGAATACTGCCATTCGTCATGAATTTCTGGAGTGGGGATTCATGCCGCACCTCCACCCACTTTGTCAGTCCTGGGCAAAAATGACTCAAGGACGCCATAAGTCGCAAAATTTTAGCGCAGCCTCAATTTGTCCCAAAATAGAGCTGTTAGCACCAGAATTCTGGCATAAAAGCTTTGATAAATGGGGCCCATAGTGATTTCTTCAAAGAAAATTTTTTTGAAAAATTGTAAAAACTCAGTTTTCCAACTGTGTTATTTATTCCGATATGTAAGGCATCATTCACGTACATGTTCTATCTGTTTTGATTCATGGTAAAACACATACCCATTATAATCTATAGCGCTAGTCAAATATCTGTGTTTCTTCATGGACCATGTGTCTGCGCAAAACTCACTGAGACTTGTTCGTTTTTTTTTCATTTTCCATGTGCTGTTCGTACTTAGCATTGCAATGTATAGGAGAAGCTTGCATTTATTCATTTACTTAGCCATACATGAAAAACACTGATGACACTGATGGTAAAACGGACACACGGACCAAACACTGATGACGAGGATGTGTGAATGAGGCCTATCATTGACTTGTTAAGGGACTTGCCATCACGCATAGATCTTCAAATATGGCTGCCAGTAAAGGAGTTGTTGGGAAACACTGTTCCCTGTTGTACAAACAGGGAGAATGATGAGGTGGCTAAGCATATTCGGTTCACTCCATTAAAGATTATGGGCGTTTAAAACATAGCCAACCTCGCTTGCTCCAATTTTAGGAACTCCTATAGAAAGAAATGGAGTTGCTGATGAGCAGCCTACTCCTCGCTGACAGTGACTGGAAATTGAAGACCTGTGTTCTCAAGATAGGTGAGATTTCAGCCTTGGAGGTGGGATCCCCACCTTTTAGACATTCATGGCATAGCTTGTGTGTATGTCATAAATATCTTCCCTTAAGGTGACTATACACATTGACTGATTCCGACATATTCAACTGGATCAGTGGATCATCCAGGGTGTATAAGGCTCACCAGACTTTCCATTGACAGGAGATATACGGGAAAGAAGAATTAGGTATGTTGTTGACATGTCTGATGCTTTCTTCTTAAAGGTGATATGAATCAGCTAGAGAGGTATGTGTTGTGAATTTACTTTCTAGCCTACCTCTGGTTACTAGTGAAGGTAGTGGAGCTGGTTACATTGACAGAGGGGTCGCGAGTTCTCTTTCCGGGCTCCCTCTGGTGGTTACTGGAGGTAATGGAGCTGATCTAATTAACAGATGCCTGCCACCTGATAATGAGGAGGATGACTGGAGATCTGGAGTTTCTGACTGGATTTAAGACAGCCGACTCCCTCTATCCCTGCTGGTGATTTTTTCCTGCCTCCTGAGGTCTTAGTTTCCTGCTCAGTCCCTGCATGCTCAGCTAAGTGTTCTTTTGCTATTCACATTTGATCTGGTTTTGTCTATTTCAGTTTTGTGTGGTCAGCCAGCTCCGGCTGGGGCTGTGCTGAATTTCCATCCTTATCTTACTGCTTGTGCCAGTTTGTTTTTGTCCCTTATTAGATTGGCCTCTTTTTGCTGTGCTTTTAGAATATACCAGAGAGCTGATATAGTGGGCGAAGTCTAGTGACTTCAGTATTTTTCTATCAGACGTGTTGGGCATTTTTTGCAGGGTTTTTTGCGTGATTGCAGACAGAGTCTTTCCTTTCCTGTCCTGTCTAGTTAGTGTGGGCCCCATCGTTTGCTCAGTCTATTTTTCTACCTGCGTTTCTGTTTTCATCTTGTCTCACCGTCAGTATATGTTTGGGGGCTATCTATTCCTTTGGGGTCTGCTCTGGGGCTGTTTAGATTTCCCCTTTCTTGCTTTAGGCTTATTTAGTTCTCCGGCTGTGTCGAGGCATCTAGGATCATCGTAGGTACGCTCCACGGCTTCTGCTAGTTGTGTGGATAGGATCAGGGGTCTGCAATTCGCTTACTTACCAGCCTCTCTGGTTTTCTGTCGCTTAGCTTGGTCTTGCTTTCCTCCTCGGTGACCCAATCATAACAGGTATGGTTGTGGTTTACTCCCCTCATACCATTGAAAATCCATGCACACTCAACCAAAATGAGTATTCATGTTTATCAAAGAGAAGGAAGAGGTCATTGTTATTCAAACTTGCATTTAGTTGACAGTTATATAAAGGGAACTATTCAGTCGAAAAAAATGCTATTTACCTACAGCTGTAGTGGTGATCTGTGAGCAAATACCGTTTTATCCCCTTCCCGACATATGACATACATTTACATCATGCAAAACAGAACGCAAGCAATCTCAACGCAAGCAATGACCAGCCAGGTCTTTGCCCGGGAAGGAACAACCACGGGAAGGGCAGTCTCCAATGAAGGAAACCACCTATGCCAAAACATGGTATCCATCCACATACAGCTGTTTCGGGGTATTGCCCCTCATCAGTGTGGAATAGGAAACTGGCTGGTAGGAGCAATGCCTAGTAAAAAGACTATGAAAAGTAGAATGAATGAACTCATGGAGATCAACATCCGACACTGCGGAGACACCATCACGTGTTTCTCAACGCAGTGATTCTAGAGCACTGCCCCCATCCCTTATGGGAAATATGTAAAACATGCAAAACAGAAGCCGCGGAGACACCATCACGTGTTTCTCAACGCAAGCAATGACCAGCCAGGTCTTTGCCCGGGAAGGAACAACCACGGGAAGGGCAGTCTCCAATGAAGGAAACCACCTATGCCAAAACATGGTATCCATCCACATACAGCTGTTTCGGGGTATTGCCCCTCATCAGTGTGGAGTAGGAAACTGGCTGGTAGGAGCAATGCCTAGTAAAAAGACTATGAAAAGGAGGATGAATGAACTCATGGAGATCAACATCCGACACTGCGGAGACACCATCACGTGTTTCTCAACGCAGTGATTCTAGAGCACTGCCCCCATCCCTTATGGGAAATATGTAAAACATGCAAAACAGAAGCCGCGGAGACACCATCACGTGTTTCTCAACGCAAGCAATGACCAGCCAGGTCTTTGCCCGGGAAGGAACAACCACGGGAAGGGCAGTCTCCAATGAAGGAAACCACCTATGCCAAAACATGGTATCCATCCACATACAGCTGTTTTGGGGTATTGCCCCTCATCAGTGTGGAGTAGGAAACTGGCTGGTAGGAGCAATGCCTAGTAAAAAGACTATGAAAAGGAGGATGAATGAACTCATGGAGATCAACATCAGACACTGCGGAGACATCACGTGTTTCTCAACGCAGTGATTCTAGAGCACTGCCCCCATCCCTTATGGGAAATATGTAAAACATGCAAAACAGAAGCCGCGGAGACACCATCTCGTGTTTCTCAACGCAAGCAATGACCAGCCAGGTCTTTGCCCGGGAAGGAACAACCACGGGAAGGGCAGTCTCCAATGAAGGAAACCACCTATGCCAAAACATGGTATCCATCCACATACAGCTGTTTCGGGGTATTGCCCCTCATCAGTGTGGAGTAGGAAACTGGCTGGTAGGAGCAATGCCTAGTAAAAAGACTATGAAAAGGAGGATGAATGAACTCATGGAGATCAACATCCGACACTGCGGAGACACCATCACGTGTTTCTCAACGCAGTGATTCTAGAGCACTGCCCCCATCCCTTATGGGAAATATGTAAAACATGCAAAACAGAAGCCGCGGAGACACCATCACGTGTTTCTCAACGCAAGCAATGACCAGCCAGGTCTTTGCCCGGGAAGGAACAACCACGGGAAGGGCAGTCTCCAATGAAGGAAACCACCTATGCCAAAACATGGTATCCATCCACATACAGCTGTTTCGGGGTATTGCCCCTCATCAGTGTGGAGTAGGAAACTGGCTGGTAGGAGCAATGCCTAGTAAAAAGACTATGAAAAGGAGGATGAATGAACTCATGGAGATCAACATCCGACACTGCGGAGACACCATCACGTGTTTCTCAACGCAGTGATTCTAGAGCACTGCCCCCATCCCTTATGGGAAATATGTAAAACATGCAAAACAGAAGCCGCGGAGACACCATCACGTGTTTCTCAACGCAAGCAATGACCAGCCAGGTCTTTGCCCGGGAAGGAACAACCACGGGAAGGGCAGTCTCCAATGAAGGAAACCACCTATGCCAAAACATGGTATCCATCCACATACAGCTGTTTCGGGGTATTGCCCCTCATCAGTGTGGAGTAGGAAACTGGCTGGTAGGAGCAATGCCTAGTAAAAAGACTATGAAAAGGAGGATGAATGAACTCATGGAGATCAACATCCGACACTGCGGAGACACCATCACGTGTTTCTCAACGCAGTGATTCTAGAGCACTGCCCCCCTCCCTGGCTAGTCATTGCTTGCGTTGAGAAACACGTGATGGTGTCTCCGCGGCTTCTGTTTTGCATGTTTTACATATTTCCCATAAGGGATCGGGGCAGTGCTCTAGAATCACTGCGTTGAGAAACACGTGATGGTGTCTCCGCAGTGTCGGATGTTGATCTCCATGAGTTCATTCATCCTCCTTTTCATACATTTACATCAGACATCTTTGAAGCAGGCTCAGAAACAAAGCCTGCTTTATTGCTAGCAGATGATGGATGTGTTATTCAGCCATTATCTACCACCTGGGACCTCCAGGGGAGAAGATATCCTGAAAGTTAGGGATCCCATAAACTTCTGGCATAACTAGCACATCCAACAACCAGCCCCCATATGAGCTCATCAAGGGGAGGGATGAGGGTGTAACCTTGATCTAATATAGAGCAGAATGTGGGTGTCTATCTTGGTTAATTCTGGAAGACATAGTTCACTGTGAGTGTGTTCCACTTTCCTAATCAGAGTGCTTCCCTCCTTAAAGATAGGAGCCATTCCTGAAACATCAGGTTTAGTAATTCTCTTTCATTATTACTTTTTATTTTATGGTAATTAGATATATTGCATTGTTTTGTTTCAGTTTTGTAACAGCTTTATATACTTTTTATAAACACTGCCTACTTTTCTGGATTAAATATACAAAAATGTAAAAGCTCTGTTCCTCTTTTGATTTACATTGATAATTTTTATGTTTTATTATTCTCAATGCATTTCACTATGTAATGAAACTGGAATATTTCACTCAATAATATCTAGGATGTGGTATTTTAGTGTTCCCTTTATTTTTTTGAGCAGTGTATATATATATATATATATACACTGTATATACAGTATATATATATACCGTATATACTCAAGTATAAGCCAACCCGAGTATAAGCTGAACCCCGTAATTTTACCACAAAAAACTGGGAAAACTTATTGCCTCGAGTATAAGCCGAGGGTGGTGCTGCACAAGGGTTAATGGTGGCCCAATAAGATGCTACATAGATAAATACCCCCCATAAAATGCACAAGGGTTAATGGTGGCCCAACAAGATGCTTCATACATAAATACCCCCCATAATATGCTGCACAAGGGTTAATGGTGGCCCAACAAGATGCTCCATACATAAATACCCCCCATATGCTGCTGCCGCTGCTGCTGCAATTAAAAAAAAGACATACCTCTCTGTCGCTGGGGGCCAGGTGCTGGTGTCTTGAGCAGGCGGAGACACCGGCACGCTATGTGGGCCAGGAGCCGGTGTCGCCACTGGCTCAAGCCCCCAGCACTGGCGATATTTACCGGTTCCCATTCCAGCGCTGCTCTGTCTCCCAGGTCCTCTGCAATGACGTTCAGCAGAGGGCGCGCACGGACTATGCCATCGCGCCCTCTGACCTGAACGTCACAGTCAGAGGACGCGGAGGACAGAGCGGCGGTGGAACGGGGACAGGTGAATATTGTTTTGCTTCCTGTCCTCCCCCGTCATCACCCCCTCCTGACGCATGTCTCTGCAGCCCCTGCTCCTTCCATGGTCTCGGCGCTGCAGCTCTTCCTGTGTTCAGCAGTCACGTGGTACCGCTCATTAAAGTCATGAATATGCGCATATTCATGACATTAATGAGCGGTACCACGTGACCGCTGAACGCAGGAACAGCTGGGGCGCCGAGACCATGGAAGGAGCAGGGGGCTGCAGAGACGAGCAAGGAGGGGATGAGCATGATCTCTGACACCCGCGCTCCCCCTCCCCTGCTGACCCCCCGAATATGACTCGAGTATAAGCCAAGAGGGGGATTTTCAGCCCAAAAAATGGGCTGAAACTCTCGGTTTATACTCGAGTATATATGGTATATGTTCCATGCTTGGGAATTGGAGGCGTATATAACATTCGCTTCCTGTGAGGTTCTCAATAACCAGCCTGGTAGTGGAGGCAGCCATGGCCTTGTCCATCACTCGTCAGTCAATAGCGTAATTGCCCTTATGATTGGAGGCAGCGGAGTTATGCTCCCTGACAAACTGGTGACAGGGATGGGATCTGTGTGACCCCCTCCCCCCAGCTGGTATTCTTGACAATGTCAATTTCTCTTGCAGGTACGCTGAGTTTTCTAGGAGGAATTTCCCCATAGATTTTCATTAGACCCGGAAACTCTCTGTTTTTACGGCGTTCCTGTGATGCAAACGCCTCAAAAATGCATGTAAAAAACTATGTCAAAAAGGTTTTAGTCAGAGCCAAATACCAGGAAATATAAAAAAGCAGTTTTATTTAAAATGTGACACACCAACAAGAAACAAAGACCACAGAGTCAAAACTGTGATAAAAACACATTTAAAAAAAAAAAGCAATTGAAAAAAAGCAAATAAAGGAGTTTAACTCCTTAGTGACAGAGCCAAATTTTTAAATTCTGACCAGTGTCCCTTTATGTGGCGATAACTCTGGAACACTTCTACAAATTCCAGTGATTTTGAGATTGTTTTTTTCATGACACATTATACTTTATGATAATGGTAAATTTAGGTTGATATGTTTTGTGTTTATTTATAAAAAATATCAGAAATTTGCCAAAAATGTAAAAAAATTAGCAATTTTCAAACTTTGAATGATTATCCCTTTAATCCATATAGTCATACCACACAAAAACTTTAATAAATAACATTTCCCACATGTCCACTTTACATCAGCACCATTTGTAAAATGCTAGTTTGATCCATGGTTTTCACAGCTGTAATTGTTGTGACCTGCACAAGAGACACATCTAGCATACCAAAATCGCAGCAAAAAATGCAAGAAAAACTAAGGAAAACATGCTTTTTTTCTGCAACTTCTTTCCTGCCAGGAGATCAGGTTTGGCTGTATAAAAAACCCCCCTGTAAAAACGCCCAGTGTGAACTTACGCTACCTTAACGCTGCAGCCGCTTGCTCACAGAGGGCTGTAACAATAGGGGGTCACTCCTCTGCTCTGCAGCAATAGCGGTGCTGGGGGTCAGACCCCCATCGATCTTCAAGATTGGTCATCAATATATAAATCCTGGAGAAATTTTTTATGTATTTCTTAACCTTGGTTAAAAATAACTATTATAATATACAGAATTCATCTTGGTGCAACGAAAGGAAGAAGACAAAAAAAAGGTTAATTTCGGTATAAAAAATCTTATTTGCTGTTTATCACCAACCAATGAAGGCCATGTGATCGGCGAAAATGTCAACAGTGGATGAACCTTTACAAATAAAACACTCCTTTATTCCTTGCATATACTTTGGAACACTGAATTTATTTTTTATATCACCAACCAAGGTCTCAGAAAGCACCAGCACAAAGTAGAAATTGCTTGTGACATGTGCAGTGGTTAGAAAGCAGCAACAGGTGTTCAGACATATGTAGTGCGCTGTGGAGCTCACCTCTGACACTGCAGACTATCTAATCAGATGGTGACTACAGCCAGGAACACACAGCTTGGCATATGGCCGCTGCGTACAATACAGTATGAGGATTAGCCTACCAGAGCTCCTCCATAGTGTAGCTGTTCATATGTCAGTTATTCTGACACAGTGCTGAGTATATGCATCAGCGGCCATATTGTCTGTGCACTCGTTGTACTATTTGCTTCCCTATTTTGTACCTTCACATGTCGGTTTCCATACAGCCGCATATAGGAGGTTGTGGCTTGTTCCCTATAATGTCTTTTTAGAGTGCTATACTTCCTAAGGCCTCATTCCGAAGTAATATGCGCCCACAAGTGGTATGCATCTGAGTTTCATCAGTGTTTGATCAGCTTTTACTGCACCATTAGGCCATGTTCAGTATTTGGTGAATATTTTACCTCAGTATTTGTAAGCCAAAACCAGGAGTGTGACAATCAGAGGAAGCGTATAATAGAAACCCGTCACCACTTCTGTATTTATCACCCACTCCTGGTTTTGGCTTACAAATACTGAGGTAAAATACTGGCCAAATACTGAATGTGTGAACATGGCCTAAGTCTTTCATCACAGTTTTTTACGCATGAATAAATAAGTGACAAAGCTTCTGTAAATTACAGCGTTAATCCCTGACAGCACACGGACTGTACACTGCTGCCATCCACGTGCTGGCTGTGGTTTTCACGGGTCCATAGATTTGTATTGGTACTTTTCATCTGTCACATTGGTAAAAAACATACATGTCCCTGTGAATTTTGCATGGACACACGGCCCCATAGACTATAATGGCTGCGTATTCTATCTCTAAGAATCATAGCATGCTCGTAGAGTTGGAAGGGACCTCCAGGGTCATTGTGTCCAACCCCCCTGCTCAATGCAGGACTCACTAAACCATCAGACAAATGTCTGTCCAACCTCTGTTTGAGGACTTCCATTGAAGGAGAACTCACCACCTCTCCTGGCAGCCTGGTCCACAGCACATGAAACACAGACGTCTGAATGAGGTCCCAGAAGTGATATCTTTGGCATAGAACAGGTCCATTTTTAGGCACCATACAACAAAATATTTCTCCTGATGCAACATCATTCATCATTGTTGTATTTGTTGACGTTTTTTTGTGCCAAAATCTTCAACAATGGTGCACAATGTTTTTTTCAGCAAAATCCAAAAACTACTTAGCGCAAAAAGTTACTTGTTCCACTAAAATGTTACAAAATTTGTTCTAATAAAATGCATACATAAAATCACTCGGGTAGAGGGGGGTGGCTGCAGTTTATTGCTCAAAAATGTTGCGACTTTTTTTAACAAGTCGCCATCGGTGAATTGGCCGCACACGTCTAGAAAACAAACCTCGCTCACTTTCGCAAACGTGAAAAAAAAAACACAATCAGACATAACAAATAGCTTTAAAAAAAATGCAAATTTAGAAGATTTTGGCGCAAATTATGAAGAAAACACCAAAAAGTAGACCAAAGCTAGTGCATAGGCAGGTGTACCATGGAGCTATTATGTGGCTCCAACCTCATTACATAGAACCGTAAGGACCCTCGGTGCTGCCATAAAGCCATCACCATGCACTGCGCATTCTGCCGCTGCCTTTGTGAATTGCATGTCACTACTGACTGACTAATGACTTCGTGTGGTTTATTAGGCTGCTGGCAGAGAATTACCAAGTCCATGGATTCTGCTTCAGTTATTTTCGTCTGCACTGGCATTTCTGTAGTAATATTAATTGATGTAGTGCTGTGATTTACAAGGAATTAAAACACATCCATACATTTACTAACCATGCAAATCTGGCTGCACCAGTAAAACATAACACAAGTGGAAGCACATAGATGCCCTGTGTGAATATGGCCTGTAGGGCCCAATCCTTCTTCCGTTCTCTCTTTACAGATGATTAATCTGCTGTAATGCAGTACATTTTCAATTCTTATGACTTTAACAAACACCAAGAAATATGGTACTGGGTAGATAAAAAAAAATGCTCCATGTGTGTTTTTGTGGCATAATCTACTGTATTAATGAGAAGCTTCACTACAGCCCTCCAAGGTCCTTTCATTCAATGGTACTACAGTTCAGCAGTCTACCCTATGAAATAGTCGTTACATGAACCAAGTCCTTCATCAGGATTGCGCATATAATTATATATATAAATATAATACCTCCTGGTATTTGGCTTTGACAAAACTTTATTGATACATTTTTTTGATCATCTTCATATTTCACATGAAGAGATTAAAAGAAGTGACCTGACTATTCTTCTGGAGTGTTGTAAACAAAATGGAGAGGTTTTTGGGAAAGCCCAAAAAGACAGATGGAAGCTGCCTGACCTCTTTTGCGGTGCTTTAAAGACAGCGCCTTCTCCTGAAGAGATATTCTGCTCAAAAACCTCAATATCGCTTGAAGTTAAGGCTACGGTTCCTACGATCAGCTTTTGGTGAGGTTTTGATGTTGCAGATTTTCTGCACTATTTCTGCACCCATTAAGTATTTTGCACTATAGGAACAAAAAAGCGCAAATAGGGTCTTATCCGATGATAAAGTTATAAACATATATAGAATCTACTCACCTGGTGTAGGAGAGTTAAAGCACATAGAGTTAGTGATCAGCTGCTGCACGTCCAAGCGTCAAACAAGTGGCCGCTGACACAGCAAATCCTATGGAGCTTTTTTTGGACTTCGTGCGCTGCTTGATATAATGCACAATTACTGTTGTATTAAAAGATCAATGTTTTTATTCCCAACGCGTTTCGAAGTATGAACTACTTCTTCCTCAGTGGGTGACACACAACAGTAATTGTGCATTATATCAAGCAGCGCACAAAGTCCAAAAAAAGCTCCATAGGATTTGTTGCACCCATTAAGTAAAATAGGCTACTTGCATTTTTTTGAAAATATGGAGTGCAAAAAAATCACAAAAACCTCAAACTAAACTAGACTAAGCTAAATAAAAGACGTGTTGTGCGCATACTTAGTTATCTGTATAGCATCCCACTAATCTGTAAACTGAAAGACTGCACTTTACAGCTCAGGAGGATTTGCAGACACTTGTAAGTTTTCTTTTTTTTCTGGGGTTACACTGTAGGTCTGTCTTTTCCCATCATATCAATTGTATAAAAAGCAAAAAAAAAAGATATAAAATATTGAATTCTATGACTGCAGAACCTTTGGTTAAATTATGATTTTGACTTGACTTTACACTAGTTCCACATAGATATGCGTCAGTGTCTCCGCGGTTCTTTGGTTAATTCCCACTATCTTTATTTCAGGGTCAGTTCTCTCTCAGGAAAATATAGTTTCAATTTCAAATGCAAATATGCCCATAGTTATGATAATTTTAGAATATTTGCTTCCTGTCATTTCTACCTTGATGTCATCCATTAAAGATATTACAATTACACATTAAAGGGAATCTGTCATTGGGATTTCATCCCCCTTCCCCTAAACTTTGTATATGTGCATGTAGCTCTTTCAACGACAAGTTCAGCAATACCTTTACCTGGACAGTTCGTTCCTCAGTTACTGAGAAATCAGCGATTGAATTGATATGCAAATGAGACTGAAAGGCTATGGTACATCTTAAGCCTCAGTCACAGTGCCTCCTCCTTCTGCTTTTCTGACAAATCCTTTGCCTAAAGTCTAAAGTCACACAGCATATAGGAGGCAATCAAGCATGAGGAGGGGGTTCTGGGCGGGGAATAGAGCTGGAGTGACAGAGGCTTCAGATCTACCATAGCCTTTCAGCCTCATTTGCATATCAATTCAACACTGATTTCTCCATATTGGAGGAACGGGCTGGCCATGTAAGGGTATTGCTGGACTTGTGTTTGAAAAGGCTACTTGACCATATACATAGCTGGGGGGGGAAATCCTGCTGACAGACTCCCTTTAACCCCTTCCTGACATCAGACGTACTATCCCGTCCATGGGACCCGGGACCCTATGCCCATGGACGAGATAGTACGTCTACCGTGATCAGCGGCGCCCACGTGGTGAGCGCCGCTAATCGCGGCCGGGTGTCAGCTGATTAACACAGCTGACAGCCGGCACAATGTGTCAGGGGCGGTCACGGACCGCCCCGACACGTTAACCCCTTGCACACCGCGATCAAACATGTACCGGGGGTTAAAGGGAAGCATCGGCAGGGAGGGGGCTCCCTCCGTGCTTCCCTGAGCCCCCCACGGCAGCGCAATGTACAGCGCTGCTGCCGGGGGCTCCTTTCCTGCAGGCCCCCGAATCCAAGATGGCGACGGGGGCCTTCGGGGGCCTGCAGGAAGCTGGCTTCCTCAGTGCCTGCAAAGCGCAGGCATGAGGAAGCCTTTTGCACTGCCTGTGACAGATCGCTGAGTGATGTCCCACCTGGGACTATTTAATAAAGTAAAAAAAATAAAAAAAAAGTGTTAAAATAATTTTAAAAAATCGCCAAATAAATTACAAAAAAAAAAAAATATTCCCCCAAATAAATCCATTTTTTGAAAATAAAAAAAACAAAACAATAAAAGTACACATATTAGGTATCGCCGCGTCCGTAACGACCCGCCCTATAAAACTGTCCCATTAGTTAACCCCCTTAGCGAACCCCTTAAAACATAAAAATAAAAAACGAAGCAAAAAATAATGATTTATTATCATACCGCCAAATAAAAAGTGTAATAACGCGCGATCAAATAAGATGCATATAAATATCCATGTTACCGCTGAAAACGTCATCTTGTCCCACAAAAAACGAGCCGCCACACAGCATCATCAGCGAAAAAATAAAAAAGTTATAGCTCGCAGAATAAAGCGATGCAAAAATAATTATTTTTTATATAAAATAGTTTTCATTGCATAAAACCGACAAAACATAAAAAACGACCTAAATGAGGTATTGCTGTAACCGTACTGACCCGTAGAATAAAACCGCTTTATCAATTTTACCGCACGCGGAACGGTGTAAACGCACCCCCCCAAAAGAAATTCATGAAACACTGGTTTTTGTTCATTCTGCGTCCCAAAAATCGGAATAAAAAGCGATCAAAAAATGTCACGTGCCCGAAAATGGTACCAATAAAAACATCAACTCGTCCCGCAAAAAATAAGACCTCAAATGACTCGGTGGGTCAAAATACGGAAAAATTATAGCTCTCAATATGTGGTGATGCAAAAACTATTTTTACAATAAAAAGCGTCTTTTAGCGTGCGACAGCCGCCAAACATAAAAACCGCCATAAATAGTAAATCAAACCCCCCGTTATCACCCCCTTAGTTAGGGAAAAATAATAAAATAAAAAAAATGTATTTATTTCCATTTTTCCATTATGGTTAGGGTTAGGGTAGGGTTAGGTTAGGGCTAGGGTTAGGGCTAGGGTTAGGGTTAGGGCTGAGATTAGGGTTAGGGGTGTGTTGGGGCTCAGGTTGGAGTTAGAATTGGGGGTTTCCACTGTTTGGGCACATCAGGGGCTCTCCAAATGCAACATGGCGTCTGATTTCAATTCCAGCCAATTCTGAGTTGAAAAAGTCAAATGGTGCTCCTTCCCTTCCAAGCTCTGCCATGCACCCAAACAGTGTTTTACCCCCACATGTAGGGTATCAGCCTACTCAGGACAAATTGCAAAACAATTTTTGGGGTCCAATTTCTCCTGTTACCCTTAGAAAAATAAAAAATTGGGGGCAAAAATATCATTTTTGTGGAAAAAAATGATTTTTTTATTTTCACGTCCGAGCGTTATAAACTTCTGTGAAGCACTTGGGGGTTCAAAGTGCTCACCACACATCTAGATAAGTTCTGTGGGGGGTCTAGTGTCCAAAATGGGGTCACTTGTGGGGAGTTTCAATAGTTTAGGTACATCAGGGGATCTCCAAACGCACATGACACCCGCAGACCATTCCATCAAAGTCTGCATTCCAAAACGTCACTGCTTCCCTTCCGAGCCCCGACGTGTGTCCATACAGTAGTTTTCTCCCACATATGGGGTGTCAGCGTACTCATGACAAATTGGACAACAACTTTTGGGGTCCAATTTCTCCTGTTACCCTTGGGAAAATGAAAAAATTGGGGACTAATTGATCATGTTTGTGGAAAAAATACGATTTTTTTATTTTCATGCCCGGGCATTATAAACTTCTGTGAAGCCCTTGGGGGTTCAAAGTGCTCACCTCACATCTAGATAAGTTCCTTAGGGGGTCTCGTTTCCAAAATGGGGTCATTTGTGGGGGGTTTCCACTGTTTAGGTACATTAGGGGCTCCCCAAAGGCAACATGACACCCGCAGAACATTCCCTCAAAGTCTGCATTCCAAAACGTCACTACTTCCCTTCCGAGCCCCGACGTGTGTCCATACAGTAGTTTTCTCCCACATATGGGGCGTCAGCGTACTCAGGACAAATTGGACAACAACTTTTGGGGTTCAATTTCTCCTGTTACCCTTGGGAAAATAAAAAAATTGGGGACTAATTGATCATGTTTGTGGAAAAAATACGATTTTTTTATTTTCATGCCCGGGCATTATAAACTTCTGTGAAGCCCTTGGGGGTTCAAAGTGCTCACCTCACATCTAGATAAGTTCCTTAGGGGGTCTAGTTTTCAAAATGGGGTCATTTGTGGGGGGTTTCCACTGTTTAGGTACATTAGGGGCTCTCCAAAGGCAACATGACACCCGCAGACCATTCCATCAAAGTCTGCATTCCAAAACGTCACTACTTCCCTTCCGAGCCCCGACGTGTGTCCATACAGTAGTTTTCTCCCACATATGGGGCGTCAGCGTACTCAGGACAAATTGGACAACAACTTTTGGGGTTCAATTTCTCCTGTTACCCTTGGGAAAATAAAAAAATTGGGGACTAATTGATCATGTTTGTGGAAAAAATGCGATTTTTTTTTATTTTCATGCCCGGGCATTATAAACTTCTGTGAAGCCCTTGGGGGTTCAAAGTGCTCACCACACATCTAGATAAGTTCTGTGGGGGGTCTAGTGTCCAAAATGGGGTCACTTGTGGGGAGTTTCAATAGTTTAGGTACATCAGGGGATCTCCAAACGCACATGACACCCGCAGACCATTCCATCAAAGTCTGCATTCCAAAACGTCACTGCTTCCCTTCCGAGCCCCGACGTGTGTCCATACAGTAGTTTTCTCCCACATATGGGGTGTCAGCGTACTCATGACAAATTGGACAACAACTTTTGGGGTCCAATTTCTCCTGTTACCCTTGGGAAAATGAAAAAATTGGGGACTAATTGATCATGTTTGTGGAAAAAATACGATTTTTTTATTTTCATGCCCGGGCATTATAAACTTCTGTGAAGCCCTTGGGGGTTCAAAGTGCTCACCTCACATCTAGATAAGTTCCTTAGGGGGTCTCGTTTCCAAAATGGGGTCATTTGTGGGGGGTTTCCACTGTTTAGGTACATTAGGGGCTCCCCAAAGGCAACATGACACCCGCAGAACATTCCCTCAAAGTCTGCATTCCAAAACGTCACTACTTCCCTTCCGAGCCCCGACGTGTGTCCATACAGTAGTTTTCTCCCACATATGGGGCGTCAGCGTACTCAGGACAAATTGGACAACAACTTTTGGGGTTCAATTTCTCCTGTTACCCTTGGGAAAATAAAAAAATTGGGGACTAATTGATCATGTTTGTGGAAAAAATACGATTTTTTTATTTTCATGCCCGGGCATTATAAACTTCTGTGAAGCCCTTGGGGGTTCAAAGTGCTCACCTCACATCTAGATAAGTTCCTTAGGGGGTCTAGTTTTCAAAATGGGGTCATTTGTGGGGGGTTTCCACTGTTTAGGTACATTAGGGGCTCTCCAAAGGCAACATGACACCCGCAGACCATTCCATCAAAGTCTGCATTCCAAAACGTCACTACTTCCCTTCCGAGCCCCGACGTGTGTCCATACAGTAGTTTTCTCCCACATATGGGGCGTCAGCGTACTCAGGACAAATTGGACAACAACTTTTGGGGTTCAATTTCTCCTGTTACCTTTGGGAAAATAAAAAAATTGGGGACTAATTGATCATGTTTGTGGAAAAAATGCGATTTTTTTTTTATTTTCATGCCCGGGCATTATAAACTTCTGTGAAGCCCTTGGGGGTTCAAAGTGCTCACCTCACATCTAGATAAGTTCCTTCGGGGGTCTAGTTTTCAAAATGGGGTCATTTGTGGGGGGTTTCCACTGTTTAGGTACATTAGGGGCTCTCCAAAGGTAACGTGTGCCCATACAGTAGTTTTCTCCCACATATGGGGTATCAGCATACTCAGGACAAATTGGACAACAACTTTTGGGGTCCAATTTCTCCTGGTACCCTTGGGAAAATAAAAAAATGGTGACTAAAAGATCATGTTTGTGGAAAAAATACGAATTTTTTATTTTCACGCCCGGGCGTTATAAACTTCTGTGAAGCACTGGGGTGTTCAAAGTGCTCACCACACATCTAGATAAGTTCCTTGGGGGGTCTAGTTTACAAAATGGTGTCATTTGTGGGGGGTTTCCACTGTTTAGGTACATCAGGGGTTTTCCAATCGTGACATGGTGTCCGATCTCAATTCCAGCCAAAAACGTCAAATGGCGCTGTTTCCCTTCCTAGCTCTGCCATGCTCCCAAATAGTGGTTTACCCCCACATGTGGGGTATCAGCGTACTCAGGACAAATTGCACAATAAATTTTAGGGTCCTGTTACCCTTGGAAAAATAAGAATTGAGGGTGAAAAGATCATTTTTGTGGAAAAAATATGATTTTTTAATTGTACGGCTTTATGTTATAAACTTCTGTGAAGCCCTTGGGGGTTCAAAGTTCTCACCACACAACTAGATAAGTTCCTTAGGGGGTCTAGTTTCCAAAATGGTGTCATTTGTGGGGGGTTTCCACTGTTTTGGTACATCAGGGGTTTTCCAATCGCGACATGGTGTCCGATCTCAATTCCAGCCAAAAACGTCAAATGGAGCTGCTTCCCTTCCGAGCTCTGCCATGCGCCCAAATAGTGGTTTACCCCACATGTGGGGTATCAGCGTACTCAGGACAAATTGCACAATACCTTTTAGGGTCCTGTTACCCTTGGAAAAATAAGAATTGAGGGTGAAACGATCATTTTTGTGGAAAAAATAAGATTTTTTAATTGTACGGCTTTATGTTATAAACTTCTGTGAAGCCCTTGGGGGTTCAAAGTTCTCACCACACATCTAGATAAGTTCCTTAGGGGGTCTAGTTTCCAAAATAGTGTCATTTGTGGGGGGTTTCCACTGTTTTGGTACATCAGGGGTTTTCCAATCGCGACATGATGTCCGATCTCAATTCCAGCCAAAAACGTCAAATGGCGCTGCTTCCCTTCCGAGCTCTGCCATGCGCCCAAATAGTGGTTTACCCCCACATGTGGGGTATCAGCGTACTCAGGACAAATTGCACAATAACTTTTAGGGTCCTGTTACCCTTGGGAAAATAAAATTTGGGGTAAAAAGATCATTTTTGTGGAAAAAATATGATTTTTTAATTGTACCGCTGTACGTTATAAACTTCTGTAAAGCCCTTGTGGGTTCAAAGTTCTCACCACATATCTAGATAAGTTCCTTAGGGGGTCTAGTTTCCAAAATGGGGTCACTTGTAGGGGGTTTCCACTGTTTAGGTACATCAGGGACTCTCCAAACGTGACATGGCGTCCGATCTGAATTCCAGACAATTTTGCATTGAAAAAGTCAAACGGCGCTCCTTCCATTTTGAGCTCTGCCATGCGCCGAAACAGTCGTTCCCCCTCACATATCAGGTATCAGTGTACTCAGGACAAATTGCACAATAACTTTTGCAGTCCAATTTCTCCTGTTACCCTTGGTAAAATAAAAAAAATTGAACCTGAAGTACTTTTTTTGTGAAAAAAGTTAGATGTTCATTTTTTTTTAAATATTCAAAAAAATTCCTGTGACGCACCTAGAGGGTTAATAAACTTCTTGAATGTGGTTTTGAGCACCTTAAGGGGTGCAGTTTTTAGAATGGTGTCACTTTTGGGTATTTTCTGTCATATAGACCCCTCAAAGTGGCTTCAAATGTGATGTGGTCTGTAAAAATAAAATGGTGTTGTAAAAATGAGAAATCGCTGGTCAACTTTTAACCCTTATAACTTCCTAACAAAAAAAAATTTTGGTTCCAAAATTCTGCTGATGTAAAGTAAACATGTGGGAAATGTTAGTTATCAAGTTTTTTGTGTGCCATATCTCTGTGATTTAAGGGCATAAAAATTCAAAGTTGGAAAATTGCGAAATTTTCAAAATTTTCGCCAAATTTCTGTTTTTCTCACAAATAAACGCAAGTTATTTGAATGAAATTTTACCACTAACATGAAGTACAATATGTCACGAGAAAACAGTGTCAGAATCACCGGGATCCATGGAAGCGTTCCAGAGTTATGACCTCATAAAGGTACAGTGGTCAGAATTGTAAAAATTGGCCCGGTCATGAACGTGCAAACCACCCTTGGGGGTGAAGGGGTTAAATCTATATCATATCTTATCCTGGATGATGATGTGTATCTGCATTTGAAATCTGTGTGATTTATGGTCACTACATATAATGCTGGTTGGCTGAGGGCTCTGCACAAGCTTTATCTGATGGCTAAAAGCATTGTTTAGTCCATTTGACTTTTCCACTAAATGCTATCGTATTGCATGAATGGTAACAAAATAAGAAATGGAGCAGTCACCACCTAATTCATAAAATTATATTATGAATAATATAAAAAAAACTTTATTATGCAATATAATCACAACTACAAAACACAACAAAACAATTACCGTTAAAAAACCCTATAAAACCCAATTACAGGGAAAACTGGGCAGTATGGTCAGAAAAATACAATTGTTCCATAAAAATACAGGAAACAGTATTAAATAGGGAATGGATATGAATTATATATTAAAAAAAGAAACCATCAGGAGCATACAATATACATAACAACCATTATAATACCAGTGTAGATTGTCCCTGGAGAAATATAGCACCAGTTCAAAACCCAATCATATTGTAAATATATATCACTAGAAGCCATGGGAGATAGCCTCCTATATTGTTGCCTACAGATGAAGTTAATGTGTAGATACAGTAAGTCATCATACCCACCATGTACCATTATCAGATAGGAGACCACACTGCGTATACCCCAACGCGCGTTTCGCATCAGCTTTGTCAGAGGCCCAGCTGTTGTTGCTGGTATGAATACCCTACAAATAAGCATTTTACTGTGTTTATACGAGCGTTTTAACTAATGCTCCTTACCAAATATCTTTTTGCATAAGGCTGCATTCCTACAATGAGTGTTTGATGAGTTTTTGATGTTATAGATTTTCTGAAGAAGTTCTGCACCTATTAGGTAAATCCGATTGTTTGTGTTTGTGAGTGCGTTTTTTTTACATGCATTTTTATTGCATTATTGACGCTGCGGTTTTTGTCTCTTTTTGGTATGTCATGTTTTCAAATAAAAGCTGCTTTGTTTTTGGTACTTACTTGGCTTTGACAATACTTTATTGATGTCATCCTGTGCAGATTGCATGCATTTTTACTGCGTTTCCGGCATCGGATGCAATTCTGTGGGGAAATTCCGTATATAAGCCTCAGCGTGCCCACAAGAGATATTGACATGTAGCAGATGTAGCAGATTTCAGACCTGCACCGTGGGTCAGTTTATGCTACGTAACAAAAAAGCACAGTGGGCAGGAGATTTCTATAAGTCCCATCCACTTTGCCGGATCAGTAACGAACTGCTTTTTGGGCAGCAAAAATACAAATTGTCAAAAAAATCACCCAAATTTCATTTAACCTAAGTACAGGTTCACACTTTCTCCACATCTGGCAAAATGGTCCAATTACTCTGATCAGACTTTGATAAGTGTGGCATCAGTTTTGCTCAGATGTGGAGAAGAAAACAAAAAATTCTACATCTTCTCCATTCTGTCAGTTGGTGATTCTTGGACTAGACTCAGATGTTTTCTGATGTGCTTCTCCTATACTGTATATGGGTGCAGTGTAGGACTGGGGTGCCAAGAGCCCTCCAGTAACCAACTCCAGGGCCCCACTTTTCAGCTACATGTAATGTGACATTATCCTCAATCACAAATTTATAGAACAATGAACTCGGGAGATTGTTAAATTAATAAGATGCCGCCTTTGTCTGTACATAGTGATTCAAGTATATTGTGCCAAGTACTGCTCATATAAGAAGTTGGTGGTCCAGTCCTGCACAGGGGCCCACTGGAGGATTCTCCTGTGGGCCAGTCCAAGACTGTGTGGGTGGGTTCCTTCTCGCGTTGTTTTTCAGAATGTCTCTTTGTGCTGTAACTCATCTAACCTGATTGAAAAACTAATGACTCATTGATAGCAGTTTCCATTAGTTTTTCAATTCGTTACTCAATGACATCTGTTAACAAAAAAAAAGATGGTGACTGATGCAAAGGTGTGCACTTTGGCATCAATTACACCTAGAACAAGGATACTGACGCTTCAACATCGGTATACTGAAGTATGAATGCACGTTGATATATTTCTAGAGACTGTAATAAGCGTGATTTCAAGCTTATCCGTTCTAGAGCCCATGAATATAACATGCGATGTGCTGGTGCAGTCACACAAGTGACGCTTTTGTTACATACATCAGATTCCTGTTATTGTTACTATTGCATTTTTACTGTGTTTTATTGATCTGATTGGTGGCAGTTTTTTCACTTGAGCACACTATGTGATTGGTCTACAATCCAACACCAGCACAAGTAGATGCTCAGACCAGAATATAAAAATATGAAGTAGTTAATAATTTAGGGCTGATATGTTCACATTGTTGCAGGTTGTCATTAAATTGGCTGTGGTATATGTGTTCAACTTTTGTAACAATACTTTCTGTTTTTAAAGGGACTCTTGCAGCAGGTTTTTGCTATTTTTGCTATGTAATTTGAGGACAGCATGAGGTAGGGGTTAAAACACAGAATTCAACAATGTGTCACATGTCAGGTTTTGTGCTGCTGTTTACTTAAACTGAAGGTTTAATCACTGGTGATTATCACTGCTGTGACTAGCTGGCATATGCTTCCAAGTCCGACTCCGCCCCTTCTGTGATAAGCGGCTCACTGTCTATAGACATTATATATACAGAGCCTGGTGTGCGCTTAGGTTAGCTTTCTCAGCTCTACTGTATTACTATATCTAAAAACTAATAGTGTCACAACTGCTGCACCCAGTAATCTAAATGATATATCGCTGGATTCAGGGTCTCTTTTCCTACATCAGGCTGCTCTCAGATGAGGTATTTAAAACCTGTTGACAGATTCCCTTTAAGAAGGTTCTCTTGTGAAAACAAGTTATCATCTATCCACAGAATAAGTGCTAACTCATTGATCAGTGGGTGTCCAACCCTTGAGACCCCCCTGATTAGCAGAACGGAGAACCTTTAGCTCCAATGAGACACTTTTATCCATGTTAGAATGAAGCACAAGCCCAACTGCTGCTCGATTTCTTCTCTATGGGGCTGCTGAAAAAGCCGAGGGAATCGCTCGTCAGATCCATAGAGAATGAATGGAGCGATGGTGGCTCATGCACAGTGTCACTCCAATCTAACAGCAGTGGTAAATATGTTCTTGTGATCGATGGGGATCACAGCGGTTGGACCCCCATGATCAATAAGTGATCACCTATTCTTTGGTAGGTAATAGCGTGTTTTCTCCGGAGATCCCCTGTATTACTCGGCCACAACCCCACGACACCCTTTTGAAAAACAAGTTTCAAAAACGCCCTGGTTATAGTTAGTGGTTCGATTAACCTTCGCCAGGCTGTGTTTACTAGGCCACAGTAATAACTTGCTGTAATCCACGGCTCTGCTCGGCCCATGTGGTGACTTGGAGCAGTCATTGTCGCCTTCTAAACCTGTGGGCAGAACTGGAATTTTGCTCCTTAAAGAGTATAGCATTTAAAGGCTCCCATTCACATTAAGGGGCAGCATGGTGGCTCAGTGGTTAACACTGCAGCCTTGCAGCGCTGGGGTCCTGGTTTCAAATCCCACCAAGAAAATGTCTGCTAGGGGTTTGTATGTTCTCTGGTTTCCTTCCACAATCCAAAGACATACTAATAATTTTGGGGTGATAAGGGGGAAACTAAAAAAAAAATCAGTCCTGTCAACCTATTAGTACATGATTCTTGCTAGGCTGGCCTAATAGGCAAATTCTTATGGCCAAGCAGAAGCCCAAGTGTCATGGTAACTGACCGCAGGACATCCGGCAACTGACAGGCAACCACTCGCTGCTGCCAAGCTTCTTATGGCATCAAAGGGTTTCTCTGGCAATCCCAGCCTGGCTACCATAGTGAATATTGCAAAGTGCCATGTGATCCCCATGACCTACATATACATCGTGGTCTCCTAACATTCCACCACGTGCATCATTTTCTCCCAGGGGTTAAGGTGTGACAGTTTTTTTTTTTTTCTTTCTTGCAGTATGTGTGTAAATGTAGATGTTAAAATGCCCCAAAGTCACTGGAGGTCTATAAATCTGTGTGTGTTATATGCAGTGGAATTTAGACGCATTTTTGAGAACATAATCTATAACTTTTAGCAGAGTTTTTTTTCTGAAGGGTTCTGTATCATGTGTATATTTGTATTATTTCTATGCACTTCTCTGAGACCTTTTGCACAATAAATGTCATATTTTGTTGCCTTGTGAATATAGAATTGAAATTCTGCAGTGTGTTCAGTGACAGTCAAAGGTGAAAATGGCCCTTACACATGGTAACTCCAGCGGGAGAGATAGGAAGGATGTCCCTGGAACACAGCAAAATAAAATCACACTTTATGGTTGCTGAGGTTTGACATGTCACCTTGCCTGGTAGAAATCAATGACCACTTTTCAACTTTCCTTTCTACCAAGAAAATACACTGTAGGAATTTAAGATTCTAAAAATACCAATTCCACGTGACAAGATTTCATACCCCGAGGTCAAACTGAGAAGTACAAGGTCACGACTAGGAAAATTCTTACTACAGCTTCCATTGATGGAACGTTTGTAGAGAAAAATACGTGTGTGAAAGTGGTCTTGCAGCTTTGTACAGGTGCAGGTTCAGCTCTGCGATCTGTCCTGCACCATTACTAACCTTTCTGACATTGCTGAAATCAGTGTGATTAGAACTCGACTTCTTGTTTGTTTTTATGCGCTCGGGTAAAGGATGCAAATCTGCTTTATGGCTACAATGTGTCATAAAAATGTCCCCAGACCATTTGTGATATTGTGATACAAGTGAGAAAATGGAAAACGGTCTTAGGAGCGCAGGAAAGAGACTCAAACGTGAGATGGGGTTAAACCACAACGCGTTTCGACGGAGGATCCGTCTTCATCGACTTTTTGCTTTTTCACAACAGTTTTGCTCAGCTCCATCAAAACAGGTGAGCTTGGAGTGGGACAGGGGAATGACGCCACAGCTCATCTAAGTCATGATGAGCTGTTTTATAGTCATAGTTATAGTGTGGTGAGGTACATGGAGGCACACTCTACTTGTCAAACGCTTCTGATTCATTAACATGTGTGCATTTTAGTTTGCATTTTTCTATATCTTAATGAATCTGGAGTGTCTAACAACATACCCCCTCATTAAGACCAGTGTTGTACACGACAGTCTTGATATATATGGGGCCTATAACTTTATTCTTCTGTAACCATTCTTTTGTAGAGCGACTTCTGTTTTGGGTTGTTTTCTTACTGCATTGCACACTTTCTCTTGAGATTCAGCTCATGGACAGATGTCTTGTCTAGTGATGAGCGAGTATACTCGTTGCTCAGGTTTTCCCGAGCATGCTCGAGTGCCCTCCAAGTATTTTGGCGTGCTCTGAGATTTAGATTTCGTCGTCTCAGCTGAATGATTTGCGACTTGTAGACAGGCTGAATACATGAGGGAATTCCCTAACAAACAGGCATTCCAAGCATGTATTCAAGCTGTCTTCAAGTCGCAAATCATGCAGTTGAGATGACAAAATCTAAATCTCTGAGAACGTAAAAATACTCAGAGAGCACCTTGAGCAACGAGTATACTCGTTCATCACTAGTCTTGATATTTTCCTTTAGAATTTGTGTCTAAAATTCTTATTTCATTGATGCATTACTGTTAGTAAGCCTACTTGGCCCAGATGCCCAAGGCTTGATACTACCACCACCATGATTCACAGATGGTATGAGGTTTTGTACATTAATGAAGTGTTTTTCTTTACCCAAAGAGCTCTTCACATTTTAAACCAAACAAGTTTTTTTTCCATTACTCTTTTGCAGACAGACAGCTGTATTCTTTTTGGAGAGCAGTGTTTTTTTTCTTGCAATCCTGCTATTCCTACTATTGTTGTTCAGTGTCCTCCTCATGATTGACTCATAGAATATTCACATTAGCTAATGTAAGAGAGGCCTATAGTTGCGTAGAGGGTTACCTTGAGTTCCTTTGTTTGTCGACTACTCCTAGGGAGGGTAGTAATAGTATTGAATAGAGTTGAGCGAATATCTTTGGTTCCTCGCTTATTCGGCAGTCTATAGCGCTTGTCACAGCACATGCATGGAGAGCCCAACACACAGGCTCTCCATGCATGTGCTGTGACTGTAACACAGCAGCGACATATGCAGCGTGATATTCCTGGCGTGATCCAGGAAGCCGGGTTCCCGCTGTAGCTTATTTGGCAAGCTCTATAGCTTGCCGAATTAGCTGGGAACTGAATATATTCGCTCAACTCTAGTCTTCAATTTCCACCATTTCTACATACGGTATTCTGTCACACTGTAAATTGGTGGAGTCCAATCTTTTTAGAGACGGTTTTATAACCTTTTCCAGTCTGATGAGCAACAACAACAAATCTTTGTCTGAGGTCCTCAGAAATCTCCTTTGTTCGTGCCATGATACACTTCCACAAACAGATGTTATGAAGATCAGAACTTGATAGATCCCTGTTCTTTAATTAAATCAGGTCACCCACTCACACCTGATTGTCATCCCATTGATTGAAAAACACCAGTCTTTAATTTCACTTTCAAATTATCTGCAAATCCTGCTAATATTGGATCATTTTCCTCAATATAAAATTTGCAGTCTATTATTTTTAGCTCATTTGTTTGCTTTGCTTCTCTTTTCTACTTTTAGGATTTCTGTGAAAATATGATGTAGTTTAAGGTTAACTCTATGAATAAATTTGGACAATTCTGACAGGTTCACAAACTTTCAAGCACCACTGTATATTAGAAAAACCCTTATTTAGGTTGCTAGTTTCTTCACCCTCTTGGTGACCCTGACATTATATTAGAATGATGTGTTAGTATGGCTGACCACAAGATTTATCGTTGAAGAAATCTTCTGCCTCTTTTTTCATGCCCACCTGTCATCTTGTGAATTGCATCTTTTGAACCCAATTCTCTGCTGTAGATTGCTATATTGACTCCACTTTGCACATGTCACATCCTGACATGTCAGATGTGCAGACCTTCACCCAGGGACTGCTCTTATTTCTTTAGTCAATGCACAGTTGCCAGAATAATACAACTAGCGTTGTTTTAATATTTCCTCTACAGTATAAATTGGATTTCAAAGAAATCTCAGTTTTCAGTAGACTGTCCTAATTTGTTGAGGAGGTTCTTAGTTCTCAGATCTAGGCATTGATGGGACCTGCCGAGAAGAAGACATGTCTTGTCACTTATATGGATTAGTGAAGCTCATTGGATTAGTAACATAATATGTGAAATATTAAAATAAATATTTTACATTTATTTTTAGAGTTGAGAAGACAAGATCCAAGTGACAGAGTTGTCTTATAATCACATTCACTTGTAATAAATCAGGATATGTCATCAATATCAGTGGTCTGGCTGCAGTTTCTACCCCTGGTTCTTATAAAGGTTTCTTTGAGCTAGTGCCACTTTTTTCTAGTGCTTGGTGGGCGTCATGTTGGTTGGATGCCATCTATTGGTCATTGATATCTTAAACTGTCATAAAAGTTCCTTTGAAAATTTAGGTGCGCCCAATGTGAGATTATTCTTATGAAATGCTTATTCTCATAGAAATCCTTTCTTAGGCAACTTTCACCAATGTTAATTATAATACAGTAGTTTTTAGGTAATTCCTGGCATTATCATTAGATGCCTTTATATATATAGAGAGAGAGATGTTGTTTGATCTGTTAATATGGTATTATCTGAGCACTGTATGGTGGCTTGAGTGGCATTTTTACTTATCACAGTATATTAGTTTTGTAATATCTCGGGGAATTTGGTAGGATTTTCATTAAGCAACTTATGGCACTTTTATGCAGCATGGTAGATAGACAGGAGCAGGAAACATCAGAAGTCTGAATAAACACAGGAACTGTAGATATAGACAGTTCAGGACTTGCAGCAATCAAATGGTTAAAAACAGAGGTGTATTTTGTCTGCAAACAGCTGCATGCAATAGTGATGAACACCCAAACTGAATTCTTGTTTTCAAAAAGATCACCAACTCTTGCCGCAGTATAGTGCTGTAAATAACACAAGTATTAGCAAAGAAGAGTTTGTTATACCTACAGCAGACAAATTGTTAACTGCAGGTCTGAGTCAGAAGGTTAATGCAGATAGATAGATAGATGTTCATTGAAGAGATCATTAGCTAGCTGAGAGAAATGGATGGTGAGGCAAACTCCTGAAGTACACATGAATACAAAAGCTTACTGAATATAGCTGAGCCAGCCTTTAAAAAGGCCTTGGATGTTCATTACACAGTTCTTTCTTCTGTAATTATCTTTACTTACTCCTGTGGTTTCAGCAACTTACATCCTGGTTCAGACTACACACTCCGCTCCTTGGCTTCCGCTGTGTATTGGTCCGCTTGCATGCTGCTCATCATAGCCAGTTGTCCAGGTCTTCACCTTTGTGACATCGCCCTTGGTCCATGCGTTCACCTTTACCTGCAATGAGCTGTAACAATGATGATGTCAAGTGACTTCTCTGGGTTACTTGAGAAGCCCGGCATGGACTACAACAAAGGGAGCAGGACCCAGCGTTGGAGCCAGTACAGGTGAGTAACAATCATTTTTGTTTTAGTTTTACAGTAATTTAAGGAATAAACCATATAGGGCCCCAATCGATGGTACTACACACTGGTACATTTCAGCATATGGCGACGTACGGGCGACCCTGCGTCACCCTAATTGAATCTTATGTTCCCTCTCACATCATATCCTTTTTTTTAATCCTAGATATATGATGCTCATATCTATTTACTTCCAAACCCATTTATTAACCCTTAATTATAGTAGTTTATACATTGGCCATAAACATCATGGGAGACGTTTTCCTCTATTTATTCTAAAAAGTGAAAGCTTCGCCCTCCCGAATTGTTATGCTGTCCATTTGCATTAAAATATACAGACTTTTGCTCATTTAGTAAATGCTACCAGCTTTAATTAATGAGTTTTCTAATTACAGGATAGAGAGAGACCGTGTAATAATCAACTTGTCACATTCAAGTACAAGTTGTAAAAAGCCCTAGTCTTATTATTCCATTTCTTTACTTGTATGCTGCGCTTTTTTTTCTTTTCTGGATCAAGCAGAATTGTAAATGATGTCTAAATGAAAGTACATTTACACTGCTGGTGAGAAAAGGCTAAAAATATAAATATGCTAATACCTTGTCATTAGTTAGAAAGCTGTGGCAATTCTTGACCTGTGATAATGCCAAAGGTTCATGAAAATTGGCTTCAGCAGCTGCGTTCCAGAAGAAATAAACAAAGGGAAAAATAGAACAGAGAAGAATTAATGTAACTTGTTATCATTAGTAAAATATAAAACCTTAAAGTGAACCTGTCATCTGTTTCTTGCTGTACAAACCCTGGACAGCATTAATCAGATGACAGGTTCCTTTGGTGTTCCTCCTGTCATTACACCCCAAACCAGAATTAAAGCATGGCCTTTCTGGCCTCTTCCCCAACAACAGCCTATTGTGCCCATAAAAGTCTAAAACGTTCAGATACTCACTGTAATTTGCTATCAATATAGTTCCACTTCAGCATTCTGCCAGCACTAGAGGTGCTGGAATATTCTACCTTAGGTCTCATTCAAATGTCCATGATTTTTCATATGCACAAAAACATACACGAGAAATTGTCCGAGTTTCATTCATGTTTCGGATCTGATTTTCATCAGTGGTTGGTCAGTGTATGGGTTCTACCATCAGCATGTCATCAGTGATTTTCACTTATAGAAAAATAAATAAATGTGAATAGCTCCATAGACTTTAAGTGGTACAGTACATGTTCTGTCTGTGAAACACGCACTTGATTCATGGACCAGAATGAGTCCTTAAACTGGATTCTATATGGTCCCACAGAGACTGTCGAAATTGTATGCGTTTTACCTGTGGATGAGTATAACAGGTTTTTACCATGAGTTTTTGATAAGCCTTTGAAGCTTTGACACTGTGTATTTCTGCTGCTTCAAAAATGCAGCATCTTGTAGTTGCTGTAAACGGGATGGGATTTATAGAAATCTCATGCACACTGTGCTTTTTTTTTTTTACTCGGTGTACACTGACCTGAGGTGCTTGTTTCAGATCCTCAACATGTCAGTTTCTCTGAGTTTTATATGTGAATTTACCCCATAGACTTGCATTAAATGTGGACGATCAGCAAGTAATCCATATGTAAAGAACACATATAATCCATATCTGAGTAATTTTGTCAAAGCCAAATATCAGGAAGTATCAAAAACAAAGCAGCTTTAGGCTTTCTTCACATGTCCTTTTTTGTGTTTGTATACTGTCTTTTTTTTTATGGACCACAAATACGGACATATGCACCCCCATTGTATCCAATGGTGGTGTGCACATGTCAGGTTTTTCACACAGGCCGTGTGTCCGTGTGAAAAACCCACAGACATCATTTTTTTGTGCCTCATGGACAAAATATGTGCTGCACACGTGTACACTGATTACACATGGATGACAGCGTTCCCTGGCGCCGGCCATCTGCTCACGGGTGCTCTCATCATTGTCTCCTGCTCGTGCTGAGGTCAGTGCGACCAGGAGACAATGATGGGAGTTGTACTCAGCAGCAGCTCTGTGCCTCCTGTGTAAAATAAATAAATTAAAAAAAAATAGCCTGGGCTCACGCACAATTTTCATGACCAGCAGAGGGAAAGCCCACAGCTGAGGGCTGATGTTAATAGCTTGGGACAAGGGACAATACCCCATAAAGTTCCCAGACTATTAATAACAGCTCACAGCTGTTTACTTCGCTTTTCCTGGTGAATTTAAAGGGGACGTCAGAAAAAAATGACGTAGCGTTCCCCTATAAATTGAAACTAGCAAAGGCTAAACAGACAGCTGTAGGTTGATATTAATTGCCTGGGAAGGGATCAGAGATATTGCCCCCCCTCCCAGGCTACCAACATCAGCTCTCAGCCACCCCAGAAATGGTGCATCCATAAGATGTATCAAATCTGGTTGCTTAGCCTTGCTCTTCCCACTTGACCTGTGGCGGTGGCAACTGGGGTTGTCAGGTGACATCAAGCCCATAGGTTAGTAATGGAAAAGCGTCTATAATACACCCATCCATTAATAACCCCATAGTCATTTTGTAAATAAACACAGCAAGAATAAAGTCCTTTATTTTAAATAATACAAAGCACCCTGCTTAACACATTTATTTAAAAATAAGAAACACGGTTAAACTCACCTTACGCTCATTACATTGAAGCCCTTGTCTCCTGTAAAAAAAGAAAAATAATAAGCCACCATATCCCTCACCTGTCCCACATACTGTCCCATGCCAAGCCTTCTCAGTGATAACTGCTTTACAACCTGGATGGTGCCAAGATGGGACCGTCCATGCTGAAGAGCAGGATACAATGAGGTGCTGTGACCACAGCTACAGTGACGAATGGTGACGTCATGGAGTTCACCACCGGTCATTATAGTGTTCCCACACTTCACTGTGAGCGGCACGATGAACTGCGGTGACTTCAATGAGATCACCACAAGCACCGTGAGTTTTTTACTCGCGATGTTCTCATTGACGTCACATACGCTGCACACACGGGCTAGTGATCTCCCAGTACTGTTTTTTCCTGTACAGGAATCACCAGAGCGTCTGAAGGAGGCCTTAGTTAAAGCCTGACACACACGCATGTAAAAAAATGCATTCAGAAATGCAATAAAAATGCATATAAAAAATTCACTCAAAAACACAATGAAAAAACACAAAAGTAACTTAATTTATCTAATAGGTGCAGAAGTAATGCAGAAAATCTGCAATATAAGAAACTCACCAAATACTCATTGTGGAAATGTAGCCTCAGGAAATGTTCTCACAGAGTTTTTTTTGCCGATGATTTAGAAATAAATTCAGCTGCTAAATCCACATCAAAAATAAAGTCAAATACTCTGAATACGTTTCTGCATGATTTTAAATGGAAAAGTTCCTTTAGTGAGCGCAGTACTATTTTTCACATTATTTTGAACATTTTGCAAGAAAACTAATAGGGAGCTTATGCAAAGATTATTTGAAGCATTTTATGTTGATTTACAGTAAAATCATCTTCTAAAACTTCATTAAAAAGCTCTGTGAATAGTCCCTGCAGAGGAAAAGATCATGTATGCACATGGCTCCTCCAGAAATTTTTTTTTTTGCTTACCGCCTAATGTTTCAGAACATTAGGCATTAGGCAGAACAGTGGAGCGGACCTCAGACATGGAAGACCATCTGTTTTATTCACATACTACTTTCTGAAGAACCAAACGGGTTAAGAGACCCCATTCTCCTGATGTGTGAGGCATCCTGAGATGTCTACACAGGGCACCATTAATATTTGCCAGTCCCTGCTTCTCACCTGCTGCCACTTCTCTTCTCTATGTGGCTGCTCATATTTAGTTAACCTATCAATCCCTCATTTTTCTGTCCAGATTGTTGCACAAAATGGCATTGTGGGCCACATGTGGCCCCTGGGCCACAGGTTGTCCACCCTTGCCTTAAAGAACAATAGAAGTCAGGCTAAAAACAGTACTCTGTAAATAGAACTTAAGTATTAGTCTTGAAATCTCAAAGTAGGGTAAAGAAATCCTCTATGATCTCTGCGTGTCCAATCACTTGTCTGAATCCCCAAGCATTCTTGAGATTGGAGCTTTGCATCATTGAAAACGGGGCTCTGCATTCCGATCTTGTTTGTAAAGGAGGTGCGCATGCTCGTTCTCTGCTTCACCCATTGTCAATGGGACTGCCGGAAATAGGTGAGTCCAGCGCTCGGCTTTCTTCGTCCGTCCGTTAGGCAATGAATGGAGTGGATGTCAAGAATACGCACCTACTCTTCATTCAAGGCAGTTCCCTTTCCTAATCTCACTTTTCGGATTGATCTCTGGGGGGTCTCGGTGATAAGCCACCAGTAAGTATATGGGATAACTTTTAGTGTTTTGCTTGCCACACAAGTTTAGTTTCACAATAAATGTAGTAACATTGGATAATTGAAAGCCTTTGTTCACACCTCCTGGACTCTTGTCATATTACTAATTTGTCCCGATAAAATGCTGAACACAGGACAGAAACCTGACAGTCCCCGTTAAAGTCAGTGAAGTCCATCAAGTGCTCCTAATGGCCATCATTTTTGGTGAAAATTAGTTGATGCAGAATTTAGCCATGGATCATGCTTTCTGGGGGATTTATTGTGCAACATTTAGATAAGAAACATGTTATGACTTATTTATGGACTAGTTAGCCTGCTATTAATGAGGGCTCAGATACACGTTGGCTCTTTTCTTGCCTGTACTCAGGGTTGACCGGCTGTTCGCGAAAACCTTTACATAATAGAGTTACCTCTACAAGGGATCATCTTTTCTGACATGTGATATGTCCTTGGGCACCTTTTATGAGTTATTAATTTCTAAGCACTTCACTGCTATGTTACATTTAATATCCTTGAGATAATTCTAGATATACGAAGCTTTTATTTAAACACGTTGGAGTGATTTCTTTCCAGGAATAGTGTGATTGTACTGCCAGAGTACTTTATTGAAATGCTACATACAGGACATTTGGGCTTCATTCACGCGGTGTGGACATACTCTACAATAAATCCAAATTTAATCCTCACGTATTACTAAAGAGTAGGTGAAATCCATCGCAAATCCGGAACAAATCTGCAACAGAATAGAGGATGCTGCGGATTATGATATACTCTCAAATCCGCTCACATTTCTCCACTTCATGTGAATGGGGTTTTCTAAACTCCATTTACTTACATTGTACCATGCCTTCTTGTGGGTTTTCGTTGAGCAATTCAATGTTCCATCCGCCAGATAGATATCAAAATGCAAAAATGAAGGATCACAAGTGCTTCTTACTGAGCCACTCCTTAATTGCCCTGGCTGTGTGTTTTGGGTCATTGTCATGCTGGAAGACCGGTCACAACCCATCTTCAATGCTCTTACTGAGGGAAGGAGGTTGTTGGACACAATCTCAAGATACATGACCCCATCCATCCTCCCTTCAATACAGTGCAGTCATCCTGTCCCCTTTTCAGAAAAGCACACCCAAAGTATGGTGTTTCCTCCACCGTCTTTCATGGTTGGGACAGTGTTCTTGGGGTTGTACTCATTCTTCTTCTTCCTGCAAACACAGCGAGTGGAGATAATACCAAAAAGTTTTATTTTGGTCTCATCTGACCCCATGACCTTCTCCAATGCCTCCTCTGGATCATCCCGATGGTCACTGACGAACTTCAAATGGGCCTGGACATGCGCTTGCGTGAGCAAAGGGACCGTGCGTACCTTGCGGGATTTTAATTTATAACGGCGTAGTGTGTTACTAACAGTAATGTTTGAGATTTTGGTCCAAGCTCTCTTCAAGTCATTGACCAGGTCCTCTCGTGTAGTTTTGGGCTGATTCCTGACCTTTCTCAGAATCGTCCTTACCTCACTAGGAAAGATTTTGCGTGGAGCCTCAGACTGAGGAAAATTGCCAGTCAACTTGTGTTTCTTCCATTTTCTAATAATTGTGCCAACAGTTGTTGCCGTCTCACCAAGCTGCTTGCTTATTGTCCTGTAGCCCATCCCAGCCTTGTGCAGGTCTACAGTTTTGTCCCTGGTGTCCTTAGACAGCTCTTTGGTCTTGGCCATGGTGTAGAGAGGTTGGAGTGTGATTGAGTGTGTGGACAGGTGTCTTTTATACAGGTAACAAGTTCAAACAGGTGCAATTAATAGAAGTAACGAGTGCAGCGTAGGAGGCCTTCTAAAATAAAAACTAACAGGTCTATGAGAGCCCGATTTCTTGCTTGTTGGTAGGTGAGCAAATACTTATTTCATGCACTTTAAGTATTTAAAAATCATACAATCTGATTTTCAGATTATTACGTTTATATTCTTTCTCTCACATTTGAAGTGTACCTACGATAAAAATTACAGACCTCTCCATTCTTTAATTAAACATACTCGGACTTATATCACTTTTAGCTGAAAAAGAGGTCACGCCCCTGGAGGAAGCGACTGTGAAATGTGTGTTGGTGTGAGGGGGTCACGCCATCCTGCCTTGTTGGTGTTCCTGTGATAGGTAATCCTTATATCACTTGTATTACATTGATAAGTTATATTGATAATTGATGTCTTGATATTCTTGCAGTTCATTGTTTAGGTTGGCTTAGTTTACATTTGTGTATATTATTTGTTTGGGAATTCCTGTAGCCTAAACCCAATTAATTATTGTGTAAGACTGTTTTTTTTGTGCAACAGTATTTGAGTCTCAGATAGATTGGTCATACCTATTATATGCATATAGTATTACGGTCCCAGGGCACCATTATATTTCCATCCTTTATATATGGATGACGTTTAATATCCCCCTTCTGGGCATTTTGTTTTTTAATTATTTGTCTTTTATGTTTTGATTTTAGTCAGTATTCAATAAAAATAATTTTTTAATAATTTCTGGATCTTTTCTTCGGCTAAAAGTGATATAAGTCCGAGTATGTTTAATTAATTGATGTTATGAAGTGCCAGCTTGGTCATTATATGGATTAAATTTGATGTATTCCTCTCCATTCTTTGTAGGTGGGAAAACTTGCAAAATCAACAGTGTATAAAATACTTATTTTGCCCATTGTAAATACTAAATAAATTAATAAATGCATATCAAAAAGTGTGAAGTACAATACTGATTTTAATTAGTGTTGGATACCTCTTTCCGTTTAAATTAGTAGGTTTTTTGGCCAGGAGAGTTATCTGATAAAAAATAGGTTAGGGTCCTATCCGAAAAAGGTCACTTTGTTGTGGTTGGTGTATACAAGCAAATAGACCTATCTGTGCCCTAAGTGCATCAGTTTTTTCTAATTTAGACATGATTTACTGGTATACAAAAAGCTGTCTGTTTTACATCAGTGTTTTGTCCGTGAGTTTTTACCAGTGATTCATCTGTGATTTTCTTATATGAAATAATGGGTGCATTTTCTTGTAAAAAGCACACATTCTCAGATGTGAGAATGAATGCCTTTAAGTCTTTTCTATATGGCTGTAATTCTCTTTTATATTTCACTTCTCCAGTGTTTGCATACATCTTGGCGCATACGCTATGATGCTGCACTTATTTATTTTTGTATAATACAGTCACAGCAGCTTGCATCTGTTCACACTTGCTACATTCTGTTAGGATTTTATTCATTTTTTTATAGATGGATCGATTTTTCAAAACATTTTTAAAACTCATTAAAAAAAAATTCTGGAAATGTAACTGGCCTTTGAAGGAATATTCCCATTCTGAATTAAAGGGAATCTGTCACCAGGTTTTCCTACATAATCTGACAACACCATATTGTAATAGCAGGGACCCTGATTTTAGTGATGTGTTACATACTGGTCTGTGTTGCTGTTTCAATACAATCAGTGTTTTATCAGCAGAAGATTATCACTACAGGACAACTGTCTACCTGCATCCTAGTCCAACCACTCTCCCAGCACTGAATAGCTTTCCGTCTCAATACAATGTACACAGAAAGTTGTGATGTGGGCGGGTTATACACAGATCAACAAGTTAGCTCTGCCTGACCTGCAGCAGAAAAAACTCTTAACGCCACCATAACTGATCCACCCAGTAAACTAAGTAACATATTGCATGAATCAGGGTTTCTGTTTCAACCTCAATCTGCTGTCAGATTACCCAGTGACTGACTGCAGACTTTTGAATCCACATAGTGTGCAAACAGCGCACTGTCAGGATACTCCAGTGTGGGTGGTCACATGACTACAAGTATGTGGCATGCACAGTTCCGGCCACATTCCGACTAGACGGGCGCGGCTTCGCTCATTTCATTTCTACTCTGCAGACTTTCGTCACAAATCTGTACAAACCTCTTTAGGGTTCTAAACTTCTATTACAGAAAATAGATTTTATTAATATTAGGTAATAGTTAATATTCCCCCAAAAACTGTCGATATTCCATATATTTTCTAAACAAAATAAGATTCAAAAAAAAAGCAGAAACAGTCGGCAATTCCGAATACTTGAAAATAAAACCGGTCACAGGAGCGCTGGAAGGAGACCAGGACAAGGATGTTTTGTGTTTATCCACAACGCTTTTCGACGGTACCCTCGTCTTCATTCCGAATAGTCACAGTGAAAAAAAGGGATTTATTCCATGCCAAAGTATACAAAGTATTCTCAAGATTGGTCAAGGTCCAAAACAGTGTATATTTTGGCATAGAATAAATCACCTTTTTTCCAGATTGATTATTTTGAAGTTCTGGCTGTTTCTGCTTTTGTATGTTGTAGCTTTGCAGTCCTTGGTCCCAGTGGTTTGCACACAAATTCTAGTTTGGATTAGTGTTGCTTTGTTTTGTCACATTTTTTCTATCATTTTTTTTCCCCTAATAAAGCAACTAAAGTTAAAGATACTGTACATTTATAAAATGGTGAACTTACTAAAAAATGGCATTATTATTGACTTTTAAAAGTAAATTATTATCTTGCTGAATTAATCAAGTTTATAAAGTAATATTCCAGAAAATACATGTTATTATTAACATAGTGGATTGGCTCCCAAGAAGAAATTAGCAGTGATGACACCATCTGATATCTGATCCTAAATGAATGGTAACCCGCTGAGCGTCAGCTGTTACATGGACAGATTGGGGATGCTGAAATCTGTACTTTGCTAAAACGTAGTCTACATGTTTCTACCCTATAAATCCAGAGTAATCCATTACATTATAGAGATTATACAGACAGTAACTATTTGTGTTACTAAATTAAAAGATACCTCAATTAATGCAGTTTAGAGATTATTTGCTAAACAGTTTTGGTTTGGTTTTGTCACTGATGCTGAACCGCATGCTGTATATTAAAGGAACGGTTCAGTCACAAGATATTGATGTCCTTTTAGGTAGGTTATGAATATTATATTGGTAGGGTCCCTTTGGATCTGTAGATTTATCCTAGGAATTGTGCATTATTATCTCATGACTGGAGAACGCCTTTAAGACATGTTCACACGGTCATTATTTGGTCGGTATCAGAATGTGTAAGCCAATACCAGGAGTGGGTGATAAATACAGAAGGGGTGACGTGTTTCTTAATATGCCTTTCTTTTGATTGTTCCACTCCTGTTTTTTTACCTTACAAATACTTATATTGGTGTGTGAATTTGGCCTTAAGTTGAGTCTTTTTGTGGTTGTTTTACTGAAGCAGTATTTGTTCAGTTCCCTTAACTATGCCGCCAACTAATATTCAAACTCACAAAGTGGCATGTAAAAGTTTGGGCACCCCTGGTCAAAATTACTGTTATTGTAAACAGTTAAGCAAGTTGAAGATTAAATGATTTCTGAAAGACCTAAAGTTAAAGATGACACATTTCCTTTGTATTTTAGGCAAAATATATATATATATTTTTCATCTTTTACATCTTAAAAGTTGCAAAAAGGAACATGGGCTGATGCTAAAGTTTGGGCACTCTTGGAGATTCGTGGGCTCAGATAACTTTGACGAAGGTTTCAGACCTTAATTTGCCCGTTATGGCTTGTTCACTATCATCGTTCATCGTTAGGAAAGGCCAGGTGACACAAATTTCCCAACTTTATAAAAACCCAGCCTCCTCTAACCTTGTGCCAAAAAAATGCAACCATGGGTTCCTCTAAGCAGCTGCCCAGTGCTCTGAAAATGAAAATGATGGAGGCTCACAAAGCAGGAGAAGGCTATAAAAAGATAGCAAAGTGTTTTCAAATTGCCCTTTACTCAGTTCAAAATGTAATTAAGAAATGGCAGTTAACAGGAACAGTGGAGGTCAAGATAAGGTCTCATAGAATTGCTAGAGACGCAAATCTAGAACCCCCACCTGACAGCAAAAGACCTTCAGAAAGATATAGCAGACTCTGGAGTTTTGGTACATTGTTCTACTGTTCAGAGACACCTGTACAAATATGTCCTTCATGGAAGAGTCATAAGAAGGAAACCTCTCCTGCGTCCTCACCTTAAAATTCAGCATCAGAAGTGTGCAAGAGAACATCTAAACAAGCTGATGCATTGTGGAAACAAGTCCTGTGGACCTATGAGGTTAAAATAAAACTCTTTGGCCACAATTATCAAAGGTATGTGTGGAAAAGAAAAGGCACAGTGTTTCAGGAAAAGAACATATTTCCAACTATTAAGCATGTGGATGAATCAATCATGCTTTGGGGTTGTGTTGCAGCCAGTGGCACGGGGAACATTTCACGGGTAGAGGGAAAAATGGATTCAATGAAATTTCAACAAATCCTTGATGTAAACATTACAACATCTGTAAAAAAGTGGAAGCTCAAAAGAGGATGGCTTCTACAAATGGATATTGGTCCTAAACACACATCAAAATGCACAATAAACTACCTCAAAAGGCGCAAGCTGAAGGTTTTGCAATGGCCCTCACAGTCCCCTGATCTAAACATCATTGAAAATCTGTGACTAGACCTCAAAATAGCAGTGCATGCAAGATGACCCAGGAATCTCACACAACTGGAAGAATTTTCCAAGGGAGAATGGATGAAAATCCCTCAAGCAAGAATTGAAAGACCCTTGGCTGACTATAAAAAGCACAAGCTGTGATGCTTTCAAAAGGGGTGATGGTGGTGCTACTAGCTACTAACCATGCAGGGTACCCAAACTTTTGCATCTGTCCATTATCTTTTTTGTAATTTTTTAAATGTAAAAGATGAACATATATATGTATTTTTTACGTAAAATACAAAGAACATGTGTCATGTTAACTTTAGGGCTTGAGATCATTTCCTCTTCAATTTGCTTGGTCACAATAATAATAATCCTTGTATTACTCTTAGACATTGCAGTAAGTACAAACAGAATATGAGCTCTGCCCAGAGTCTTCTCTTCGTACAAAAAAATAATCTAATTTCCGTAAAATAACACTCCATAAAAACATATCTTCTTTATTATGCCTGGTGTAAAGCCTGAGGGAACACTGACCACCAAAAAGATAATCCCTGTGTCATTCACCACTGCCCCACAAATCTCTTTACTAGAAAAAACTGGATTAATTTGTTTGATTGCACATGTATAAATTAGGTAAGGACTATCTAACCAGGGCTGAATCCTTTATACTACTGGATACAGTATGTGGTGCACCCTATTGTCCTACAGTGACCTGAAGATGTTATGTCCAAGGTTGTCCAGCTCGAAAACTTTAGTGATCGGTATGGACAAAAATTGTGTAGGGCTCCATCAGTGAGAACATCCTTCACCAGATGTTCCTTCAATCTAATTCAGGGGCGCACAGCCTTTTTTGGTCTAAGGGCCATATTGTCAGATTGATCCAACCCACAGGCTGCAATAAAACATCTTAAACATCTCAGTTGAAATATCTAACAGCTGCAAATGTTATTTTGGGACTCACACCTATAAGGAGGGTGTAGGTCCTCTACTCCTGTGTTCACAATCAAGAAGGGAAGAGACCAAGGATTCAGCTTTCTCCATTGTAGTTAGTGCAAGAAGTAGACACAGCAGAATTGTTATAATCAGCCGCCATTGTCTGACACGTATCTCTGATAAGATAATTAGAGGCAGCACAGAAATGCATCGATTGCCAAATGGTTGTGCACCCCCCTCCCCCCCCTCGTTACATGTTCATCCACCTATATCTGTCATCTAGTATTCCTTGTTTAGAAAGAGAACGTCAACCATTGTAATGTGTAACATTGGTGTAGGATTACCATGTAGTATTTCCATCTGACATAAATAGGAATCGCCCTCAAAGTCACCGCCAGGTTAATGTTGCTATCAAAACCGATGTACAGTAAGAGTTCGCTGTGAGCCACAGGGCAGACGTCTGTCAGAAGCCATTTTTATGTCATATGTCTTTTGTCGTGACCATTTTAACTCTTATCGTCTTTTTGTGTGAAGATACTTGTGTCTGATACTAATGTCATTTACTTTATGTAAAGCTAGAATAAGAGCAGCGGAGTCCTAATGAGTGACCTCATGCAGCTAAAATATTTGTTACTACATTTGATTAAAGTGATAAAGTTATAATTGATGAGAATGAGTGTCCCACGTGATCACTGATTTGGGGCCATTAAAAAGCACTGATTATATACCAGTCGTTCGCTGCTCCCTTACTGGCTCGCTTGCCTGTTTGCACGGCGAAAACTAGTGGGAATACAACAATTTTTAATATGGTTCTTCTGCCCTTATATAGTATCATGTAGTCAGCAGCACATTCTCTGATGTGCTGCCGATTAATAATTTTCATGCTGGCATAAATTATCTGGCCACCCGATAACCGAGCCTTTGGCTGGTTTGTTAGGTGATTGCCAGCAGGTTTACACGTTTTGAAAACACGTGCTCAACAATTATCTGCTTGTCTAATTGGGTCTTTAAGTATGTACTGTACATAGGATCTGATTAACCCATCAGATGACAAGAGTGTCCACAGAACACAATGGCATAGCATACTTGCCTTTCCTCTTGGCT
This sequence comes from Dendrobates tinctorius, assembly GCF_039654945.1. Classification (NCBI taxonomy): domain Eukaryota; kingdom Metazoa; phylum Chordata; class Amphibia; order Anura; family Dendrobatidae; genus Dendrobates; species Dendrobates tinctorius. Next base: position 24,523,599 of record NW_027361750.1, on the reverse strand, counting down.
TGTAACATCCCAAAGTGATTGGGAGTAAGTGACCACCTTTGGAAGTTTGAGTAATGCAAAATTTTTATTTTCAAAACTAAATAGCAAAGTAAAATTATTTTGCGTAACGGTGACAGTAAAAAGATGTGTATCTAGTAGTGTGCATTTTTTTTTTTAAATGGGTGTTTATATTTGACACCCACAGCAACCTCCCCTAGTGTACAACCCGGCGTTACTCTAATGTATTTGATAAAAATCTAAAGGCTGTCTATACCAGTATATACAGTCATGGCCAAAAGTATTGACACCCCTGCAATCCTGTCAGACAATATTCAGTTTCTTCCTGAAAATGATTGCAAACACAAATTCTTTGGTATTATTATCTTCATTTAATTTGTCTTAAATGAAAAAACGCAAAAGAGAATGAAGCAAAAAGCAAAACATTGATCATTTCACACAAAACTCCAAAAATGGGCCGGACAAAAGTATTGGCACCCTCAGCCTAATACTTGGTTCCACAACCTTTAGCCAAAATAACTGCGACCAACCGCTTCCGGTAACCATCAATGAGTTTCTTACAATGCTCTGCTGGAATTTTAGACCATTCTTCTTTGGCAAACTACTCCAGGTCCCTGATATTTGAAGGGTGCCTTCTCCAAACTGCCATTTTTAGATCTCTCCACAGGTGTTCTATGGGATTCAGGTCTGGACTCATTGCTGGCCACCTTAGAAGTCTCCAGTGCTTTCTCTCAAACCATTTTCTAGTGCTTTTTGAAGTGTGTTTTGGGTTATTGTCCTGCTGGAAGACCCATGACCTCTGAGGTAGACCCAGCTTTCTCACACTGGGCCCTAAATTATGCTGCAAAATTTGTTGGTAGTCTTCTGACTTCATAATGCCATGCACACGGTCAAGCAGTCCAGTGCCAGAGGCAGCAAAGCAACCCCAAAACATAAGGGAATCTCCGCCATGTTTGACTGTAGGGACCATGTACTTTTCTTTGAATGCCTCTTTTTTCTCCTGTAAACTCTATGTTGATGCTTTTGCCCTAAAAGCTCTACTTTTGTCTCATCTGACCAAAGAACATTCTTCCAAAATGTTTTAGGCTTTTTCAGGTAAGCTTTGGCAAACTCCAGCCTGGCTTTTTTTATGTCTCGGGGTAAGAAGTGGAGTCTTCCTGGGTCTCCTACCATACAGTCCCTTTTCATTCAGATGCCGACGGATAGTACGGGTTGACACCGTTGTACCCTCGGACTGCAGGGCAGCTTGAACTTGTTTGGATGTTAGTGGAGGTTCTTTATCCAACATCCGCACAATCTTGCGTTGAAATCTCTTGTCAATTTTTCTTTTCCGGCCACATCTAGGGAGGTTAGCCACAGTGCCATGGGCTTTAAACTTCTTGATGACACTGCGCACGGTAGACACAGGAACACTCAGGTCTTTGGAGATGGACTTGTAGCCTTGAGATTGCTCATGCTTCCTCACAATTTGGTTTCTCAAGTCCTCAGACAGTTCTTTGGTCTTCTTTCTTTTCTCCATGCTCAATGTGGTACACACAAGGACACAAGACAGAGGTTGAGTCAACTTTAATCCATGTCAACTGGCTGCAAGTGTGATTTAGTTATTGCCAACACCTGTTAGGTGCCACAGGTAAGTTATAGGTGCTGTTAATTACACAAATTAGAGAAGCATCACATGATTTTTCGAACAGTGCCAATACTTTTGTCCACCCTCTTTGTTATGTTTGGTGTGGAATTATATCCAATTTGGCTTTAGGACAATTCTTTTTGTGTTTTTTCATTTAAGACAAATTAAATGAAGATACTAATACCAAAGAATTTGTGTTTGCAATCATTTTCAGGAAGAAACTGAGTATTATCTGACAGAATTGCAGGGGTGTCAATACTTTTGGCCGTGACTGTATGAGATGAATGATGGTGGCCAGCATCATGGGAAAAGCAGAGACATACAGAAATGGCTCCTGTGTGATGCTGTGTATTATTACATTCTATGGGAGTTAAAGGGATTGTCCAATTCAAACTAGTTATTACCGTATATACTCGAATATAAGCCGAGATTTTCAGCCCATTTTTTTGGGCTGAAAGTCCCCCTCTCAGCTTATATTCGAGTCATATACACCAGGGGGTCGGAGGGGGAGGGGGGCGGGGGAGTCAGGTCATACTTACCCGTCCTGGCGCTGTCTCTTCAGCCCCCAGCTTCTCCACGATCTCCCTTCCTTCCTTCAGCTGTCACATGGTACCGCTCATTAAACTCATGACCGCTGAAGGCAGGAAGGGAGATTGCGGAGAAGCTTGGGGCTGCAGAGACAGCGCCAGGATGGGTAAGTATGGCGATACTCACCTGTCCTGCGTCCATGGTTGCTTGCTGCTGTCTGGCACGTCATCTGTCGGTGACATTCAGACAGCAGAGGGCGCGGTGACGTGGTTAGTGCGCGCCGCGCCGACAGCAGCAAGCAGCCGTGGACACAGGACAGGTGAATATCTCAGGTGCCAGCAGTGACACCGGCACCTGACACCCAGCGACGGAGAGGTGAGTATGTTTTTTTTATTTTTAAATGCAGCAGCAGCGGCAGCAGCACATGGGGCCATAATCTTATGGGGGCAGCATATAGGGGCATAATCTATGAGGCATCTTATGGGGGCAGCATATGGGGGAATAATCTATGGAACATCTTATGGGGCAGCATATGGGGAAATAATCTATGGAGCATATTATGGGGGCAGCATATGGGGGAGTAATCTATGGAGCATCTTATGCGGGCAGCATATGGGGGCATAATCTATGGAGCATCTTATGGGGGCAGCATATGGGGCATAATCTATGGAGCATCTTATGGGGGCATAATCTATGGAACATCTTATGGGGCCATAGCCTTTATGGAGCAGCATATGGGGCATATTATTCTAGGGAGCATCTTATGGGGCCATTATTAACCTTTGTGCAGCATTGTATATGGGGTGTATTTTGTATGGAGCATCTTATGGGGCTATCATGAACTGTATGGAACATTATGTGGGTCTCTTGATTCAATATGGATATTCAAAAACATTTAACCTACTGATGTCTCAAATAATTTTACTTTTATTGGTATCTATTTTTAGTTTTTAAATTCACCAGTAGCTGCTGCATTTTTCACCCTAGGCTTATACTCGAGTCAATAAGTTTTCCCAGTTTTTTGTGGCAAAATTGGGGGGTCGGCTTATACTCGGGTCGGCTTATACTCGAGTATATACGGTACCTATCCAACAATCAAGGATAGTTAATAACGTGTTGATTAGTGAAGACCAACTTTCTGGTATCGATCAACAGAGAACTTTTATCCCTGGTAGAATGCCATCTATTCATTCCCTATGCAGCTGCTGAGAGCTTCACTCAGCTCTTCCAAAAGCCCCATAGAAAATGAATGGTGCTGCAGTTTGTCATCTGACCAGACCATTTTTTAACAGGTATAAAAACTTTCTGATCTTCTGATCGGTGCGGGTCCCAGCAGTGAGACATCAAACCAGTGTCATACGTCTGGGTTCGAACTCTTGGGCCTGTGCTTGGCTTATCTGTCCACTGAGCCATACTAGATACATCTTTTCTCCGGGTGTTTTGTTTCTGTTATCTTTGCTTCAGTCTTTTTAGGGTAACAGGTGTTTTCATTTACTCCTTTGTCTGTCCTATCACCTTTCAGCTTTATGTACCGTACTTTCCCCCTACTGGTATTTCCTGCTTGTGATAGTCTCATATTTTGGATATCCAGCGATACTGCTGTAGTTTAAGTCAGTCAGTGAAAGACCAGCTAGGGTTTATCTCTCTGCTTTTTATGCTCTTTACCCTGCACCGCTCTTCTGTTTAGGAAGTAGGTGGCATATTCTCTAACAGTACGTACTCAGTCCATTATTTGTATTTTGTGGTTTGTTGTACTCGCTCTGGGATCTCTTTTCTATTTCAGCACACTTTCCCGTCTGTAGGTAATTTGCACTCTGCTCTGCCTCAACAGCCTTTCAGGCAGCATAGGTCCAACTTGCCATTGTCTAGTCTGTAGTTAAGGGCTATCTGGGCTCACATATGAATCACTAAGGACTGTGAGGTCAGGAACTGTAGTCTGTGCAGGAACCGACAGGGTCACTTGCAGTTTTTAGTGTGTTATCTGTTTTCCCAAGTGAGTTATTACACTATTATAACAACCAGTCAGCTGGTAATTAATCTCTGGACAATTCAGCCTCCTGGCTGGCTCGCATTTGTTTAGATGGCCCAGGAGGTCCCTTCCAACTCTACGATTCTATGATTCTATACAGAGGCTGGACAGACATCTGACTGGGATGATTTAGCGAATCCTGCTTTGAGCAGGGGGTTGGACCAGATGGCCCAGGAGGTCCCTTCCAACTCTACGATTCTATGATTCTATGATTCTATGATTCTATGATTCATTTAAGGAATCAGTTTAGCTCATCTGGGTCAGCTGTTTCTGCAATCCCGGCCATCTCTGGTGACCGCTTATATAAACAAGTATATTCCCATCACAACCATGAATAGCGTTGAAGGGAATAACCCTGTATTTTAATATGTATTTCCAGTGTATGATTTTTGTGGCTACATGAATGTCCCGAATTCTAAGCTTTCCTAGAAGAGTGTAGGTGGTAACAGTCATGGTTTTGAAAGTCGGTCATAACCAGTGTCGATGTGATGTCTTGGTATCCACTTATATATGGCCATCTAGTGTCGTCAATAAATTGTTGTTTATGTTGTGTTTATTGAGTTCATACGAGGATAGAAAATCAGGATTGGCTTGTTTCTCGACTGGCACTATACACATGCTGCTCAGTAGCCATGATCTCATCTTCTCCAGGGAATAGTCCTGTTTTTCTCCAGAGAATTGACAAGAGAAAAAAATAGCTCACTTTAGGTGACCTCAGATCCTGAGTCTTAAGGGAGAGAAAAGCCTGGTAGAAGGCTGACATACCTGTCATCGGTAGTAGATGGAGCCGCCTCACTTCCGTGTCTTGGGTAGAGTGACTTCATGAATGTTGCATGTTGGTTAATTAAAAAAGTGAAATCTCATTTATGTCACATTACTGCAGAAATACATTTGCAGTCACAAAATCCCCCTATCCCGTCTGTCACGGTGACAGCGCATGAGCTGAGACATAATTTACTTGTGATGAGAGGCGGTTAGCACAGGTACTTCACATTTCATACAGTAAGATAAATCCACAGCTGGCGGGCTCTGTTCTCCGAAAATGACTTTATCTCCGAGATTACTGATTTTCTAGGAGAGATTGATTTATTCATGGTTTTTGGTTTCCTAGTGGGATTTTTCCATTGTGCTCAGGTGCCTGGGTGCATTTAAATATAACTTTTTCAATGTGCAGAGTTCACTTGTTGTGTGTGTTTTGTGCCAGCACATGGCTCCTTCCTGTATATACCCTGCTAAGCGTACAAATAATACTGTCTGGGACTGGGCTGGGGCTGATTTATTATTGCTAGGTATGGCGATTCAATGTGTTCTCAGTTATTCAATGGATATATCATGCTCACTCTCTCCGTATCGTCTGGGAGGCTCCTGGAACAGTGGAAATCCAGGATAAATGACCCATCTGAGTTGGAATCACATATTAGTACAAGTGCAGCATGCATATATAATATATATCATAGTATTGTTACTTAGGCAGTTGTTGTGCAAGTCAGCTGGCTGCTTTATAGCAATGGCTAAATCTGAATTTCTGGCTTCATTTACAGGACAGGTTCTGTATTCTCTTGGTAATATCTCATCTTCTTGATTGCATAATCACGCAGGAGTATATCGGTCAGGGTCAGGTTACCCACCTATTACCCAGTGGCATTATCCTGATGTAACTGACAGTACTTTCTATGGAATACTTTTATCTGTACAAAATTGTATTTCTTTGTTCTTCTGTCAACGCTAATAAGCACTAGAATGAACCAGGCGTAATATGAATCAGATCCTGTCCAGTGAGATCAAGAAATTATTCCCTGATATTCCAGGATGAGATCTAACCTCATCCTTAGGACTAAAATATGCATAATCCACAGATGTGGCCACGTGATCTCTACTGTAACACTATTGGGAAAAAAGTCCCTATTTGCACACCAATTTTTCTGTGTATTCTCATCTTTATCATTGTTTGCACTAAATCCTTGTAGGTATCACATATACCGCTAATTCTTAGCCTGTAAATATTTTCCTACATAAAGCGCTAAACAAACTGTGTAACTGTGTGGTGGAAGGGGGCGTGGTTCACATGATCCTCAGGGGCGTGTGTGTAAGCAGCGCTGTATAACTACCCTATGAGCCACGCCTCCTTCGGAAAGACCGTAAAAATTACACAGTAATTAAAAAGGCCCAAATCTCTGGAACTGTATGGTTGATTTCAATTAAAAAAAAAGGAAAATGCAGGTGAGCAAAATCTGGCTACTTTTGACTTGGTGACAGGTCCTCTTTGATAAAAAAAAGGAAACTAGTTCATGATCAATGAGTTGAAAATGTCCCTTTAAGAGTTGAACCTTAAAATTAATCTAAAATGTTGGTAAAATGACAGATTTGCTATGAAGTATGAGCTGCCATCTTGAGGACACAAGTTACAGTCTAATTTTTGGGGGCAAATGTTCTACAGCAAAAAAAGAGGGGGATAACAGAAATGTAAAAGCATGACTGCTGTGCTGGCTTTCTGGATGGAATAACATTTAGGAGCCTTTAAGAACCGTCTACAAGTTCGTCTTCCTGGAACACTCCATACCCATTCCACTTTTAGACATTACCAGACGTTTCACATTATTACAAATGTATTTAATGAACTTTTTATTGGAATTCTCTGTCTGCTTCCTATATTCAAAGCTCAAAAGCACTTAATTCTATCAATTCCAATATACGCTGATCATCCATAACATTAAAACTTTAAGTCTGGGTTCTCTCCAGCCAAAACATGTCTTGTAAGTTGCTAGATGGGATCAGAAATTGTTTTTTTTCAGCACATTTCACAGATGCCTTGTTCTGCTTGACTTCTTCCCAGCGGATGTGCAAACGATTGTCCTCGTGGTGCAAAAGAAAATGTGATTCATCAGGTCAGGGGAATCATCCTTCCATTGCTCCATGGACCAGTTATGAGGCTTACATGCCCCTTGCAAGTGCATTTAGTGGTGGGCAGGGATCGGAGAGCTATCTGAATGGCTGGTCAATCATTGATAGTTTTCATTGTATCACCAATTTATACCACAGTAGCTTTTTTGTTAGATTAGACCACATGATTTAGCCTTTGCTTTTCCATGTGCATCAGTGATCCATGGGCCCATGACCCTGTCCATATTTCATCAGTTGTCTTTCCTTGGCCTGTTTTGGGTGGCTCCAGACTAGTCTCATTTCCCTGTGGTCTCAAGCTGGATCTTTAAATTATATTTTCTCCAAAACTAAGCATCCCTGGCTGCTGTCATGCAGCCAGGCTCTGATTTAGGCTTCCATTGGTGCAGCCAGACTCTGATTCACGCTGCCTGTTGTGCAGACAGGCTTTGGTTCATGCTGCCCGTGGTATAGCCAGGCGCTGATTCATGCTGCCTGTGGTGTAGACAGGCTCTGATTCATGCTGCCCGTGGTGCAGTCAGGCTTTGATTCATGCTGCCCATGGTGCAGACAGGCTTTGATTCATGCAGCCCGTGGTGCAGTCAGGCTCTGATTCATGCCTGTGGTGCAGACAGGCTGTGTTTTAGGCTGCCTGTTGTACAGACAGGCTTTGATTCATGTTGCCCGTGATGCAGTCAGGCTCTGATTCTTGCTGCCCGTGGTATAGCCAGGCTCTGATTCAAGATGCCCGTGGTGCAGTCAGGCTTTGATTCATGCTGCCCGTGATGCAGTCAGGCCCTGATTCATGCTTCCCATTATGAAGTCAGGCTCTGATTCGTGCTGCCTGTGGTGTAGACAGGCTCTGATTCATGCTACTCGTGCTGCAGTCAGGCTGTGATTCATGATGCCCGTGGTGCAGACAGGCTGTGATTCATGATGCCCGTGGTGCAGACAGGCTGTGATTCATGCTACTCGTGGTGCAGTCAGGCTTTGATTTATGCTGCCTGTGGTGTAGACAGACTGTGATTCATGCTGCTTGTGATGCAGACAGGCTGTGATTCATTATGCCCATGGTGCTGACAGATTGTGATTCATGCTACTCATGCTGCAGTCAGGCTCTGATTCATGCTGCCTGTGGTGTAGACAGGCTCTGATTCATGCTGCCCATGGTATAGACAGGTTCTGATTCATGATGCCCTTGGTTCAGACTGTTACCACCGATCCCCGTTCTGGCGCTTATTCAAAAAAATGCAATCAACCAATGGCAGCGCACTGGCTGCTATTTCTGGCCTCTCCTCCATAGGGAGAGCACCGGAGCAACGAGTATCTATCATTGCTACATCCAGTTCTCATGCTAACCTGTCTGCACTGCATCTGCAGTCTCTGTGCATTGTCTATTGCTCTCTGTTTCCACAGCATATTAGTATCCTGTGTTACCTAGTTATACCAGTAACCATCTGGGCCTAAGCCATCCCGTTCCGCCTACAGCCATCCGAGTCAAAGGACTGTGTGAAGGTCACTGGAGCCGACTCCTTACCAACTAACCGGATCCAGGACCCAGCGCATTACGGACTCTGCTGTAACTTTTGTTATCCCTTTTGGTCCCGCTGGGACCGCTGCCACGTGTTCGGGGTCTAATTGGAGGTAGCACCTGTGTCCTCCAGGTATTCCATTCTGGCCCTGCCTGAGGGGCTTTACTACGGGTGCCCGGGGCTCACTAGTCACGCCCCCTTCGGAGCCCCCCGGACCGTGGTCCCGAGGTTCCACTTAAAAAATAAAAACAAATGTGAACTTCACCATCACTGCCTCCGCTTCCATTCGTTACAGATTGCTCCGGCCATGGAATCCGCAGGACCCCAGAGGCCTCCGATGTTGGAGTTGTGCCAAGAGGTGACCCGTTTAAGAGATCAACAGGATAAGATCACGACGTATCTACGTAAGCTGTCCACCCGCATGGATTCTCTGCAGAACCCGGCTGCTCCTGATTCACCTAGCAACACCCAGGTACCTGCTGTCATGACAAGCAAGGGCCCCCGCCTGGCGGCTCCAACCCGCTTCCATGGTGATCCCACTCAGTGTCGAGGTTTTCTCAATCAGTGTACCCTACACTTCGAAATATTGGGGCATATGTTTGCTTCTGACCGTGCCAAAGTGGGCATCATTATGTCACATCTAGCAGGAGAGGCTCTCGCCTGGCTGAACCCGTTATGGGAGAGAGGAGACCCTCAGGTTAATGATCTTCAATCTTTCCTAGAAACTTTTCGCAGGACCTTTGATGAACCTGGCCGGGTCACGTCGACCGCTTCTGCCCTGCTTCGCTTACGCCAAGGAACCCTCACGGTGGCTCAGTATGCTGTTCAGTTCCGCACCCTCTCGTCTGAGTTATCTTGGAACAATGAGGCCTTGCTGGCTACCTTCCGGGAGGGCCTATCTGGAAAAATTAAGGATGAGCTGGCGGGACGGGACAGGCCTACCATCTTGGATGACCTGATTTCCTTGGCGACCCGGATTGACCTGCTTTTTCAGGAGCGTTCCATGGAGATTAAGCGTGACAGGAGGTCCTACCACCTGGACTCTAATTCTTCCAAGACGTCTACCTCATCCTCTTCTCCCGAAGCTATGGAGGTAGATCGAGTAAGTCTGGCAAGCCGCCGCCAGGAGGCGCGTCGCAAAAGCGGAAGCTGTCTGTACTGTGGTAGTTCCGAACACCTGATCCGCTTCTGTCCAAAGAAGTCAGAAAACTCCTGTGCCTAGGCTGTTGGACTCCGGAGCCGCCGGAAGCTTTATCCAGCAGACGCTTGTGGATCGCTACCACTTGACAGTTCAGGCTCTTCCCAACCCGTTGCGGGAAACCGCTGTCAATGGCCAGCCTCTGACCGAACCCGTCCAGTTCCAGACTGAGCCAGTGGAACTCCAGGTAGGTCTTATGCATTCTGAAAGAAGCCGTTTTTATGTGTACCCTGGTTTGTCTCACCCCTTGCTTCTAGGTTTGCCTTGGTTTCAGAAACATGAACCAGTCATTAATTGGAGAACAGGCGAAATTCTACATTGGGGAGATTCCTGCTCGGACCGTTGTCTAACCCGGATTGAACCAGCTTCACCCCCGGTCCAACCTGCTACCCTGCCTGGATTACTATCCGCTTACTGGTCCTTCTCGGATGTCTTCGGGAAAAAGGAGGCTGTAAAACTTCCTCCCCACAGGTTGTATGACTGTCCAATAGACCTTCTTCCTGGAACATCTCCTCCCTGTGGGAGAGTTTACCCTCTTTCCCAGGCAGAGACTCAGGCTATGTCGGACTACATCCAGGAGAACTTGGCCACAGGGTTTATCCGAAAATCATCGTCACCGCCAGGAGCAGGCTTCTTCTTTGTGAAGAAAAAGGACGAATCCCTGCGGCCCTGTATCAACTACCGAGGACTGAACCAGATCACGGTAAAAAACAGGTACCCTTTGCCTCTAATTTCAGAACTGTTTGACCGTCTCCGAGGGGCCAGGATCTTCACCAAGCTGGATCTCAGAGGGGCTTACAATTTGATCCGAATCAGAGATGGAGACGAATGGAAAACAGCCTTCAACACTCGTGATGGCCACTACGAGTACCTGGTAATGCCGTTTGGTCTAAGCAATGCTCCCGCTGTTTTCCAAGAGTTCGTCAATGACATTTTCAGGGATCTGCTTTACACCTGTGTTGTTGTCTACCTAGACGACATTCTGATTTTTTCTACTGACTTGGTCTCGCATCGCAGACAAGTGCGCCTGGTCTTACAGAGGCTCAGGGAGAACAGACTGTAAGCCAAGTTTGAAAAGTGCCTCTTTGAACAATCCTCTTTGCCTTTCCTCGGTTACATTGTTTCCTCCACAGGATTAAAAATGTATCCAGAGAAGTTATCGGCTGTACTCAAGTGGCCTCGTCCGTCTGGGTTGAAGGCCATACAGCGATTCCTGGGCTTCGCCAACTACTACAGGCAATTCATTCCTAACTTCTCCACCCGAGTGGCACCCATCTCAGCTCTAACCTGGAAAGGTACAAATCCGAATGATTGGCCTCCTGAGGCTGAGGAGGCCTTTGTTTCTCTCAAAAAGGCCTTTGCTGTCGCACCTGTTCTTCATCGTCCTAACTCCAATGAACAATTTTTTCTTGAGGTCGATGCCTCTTCAGTAGGTACGGGAGCTGTACTAACCCAGAAATAGTCCTCCGGGCGAATGAATTCCTGTGATTTTTTTTTCCAAGGTTTTTTCTTCCGCAGAGACGAATTATTCTGTAAGAGATCGGAAATTGTTGGCTATCAAATTGGCTCTGCAGGAGTGGAGGCATCTTCTAGAAGGAGCTCTTCATCAGGTAGTCGTATACACCGATCACAAAAACCTTGCTTACCTCCAAACTGCACAAAGACTGAATCCTCGTCAAGCCCGCTGGGCTTTGTTTTTTGCTCGTTTTAACTTTGTTCTTCATTTTTGCCCAGCTGACAAAAATGTCAAAGCAGGCGCACTTTCCAGAGCCTTTCTACCTCCTGATCAAGAAGAAGAACCGCAGCACTTCATTGAACCCTCAAGGTTAGTCGCGGTCGCTTCTACTGATCTTGCCCGGCTGCCTCCCGGGAAGACTTTCGTGTCACCTTCTGAGCGTACTCGTGTCCTTCGGTGAGGTCACTCGTCCAAGTTGGCTGGTCACGCCGGCCAGAGAAAGACTCTGCAACTCATCTCCAGGTACTACTGGTGGCCTGCCATGGCTAAGGACATTCTGGAGTACGTCACAGCCTGTCCTTCCTGTGCTCGTAACAAGACGGCCAAGCATCTACCCGCAGGTAGGCTTCAGCCTCTTCCAATTCCGTCTGCCCCCTGGCAGCATATCGCGATGGACTTCATCACAGATCTCCCGATCTCATCTGGCTGTTCTGTGGTGTGGGTAGTGGTGGATCGCTTCTCTAAAATGGCTCACTTTGTTCCACTACCCGGTCTTCCAACTGCTCCTGAGTTGGCGGACCTGTTCATCCGGCACATCTTCCGTCTCATGGTTTCCCTCTCCACATCGTGTCCGACAGAGGAGTCCAGTTCACCTCAAGATTCTGGAGAGCAGTTTGTAAACTGGTAAGAATTGAACTGGATTTTTCCTCAGCGTACCATCCCCAGTCCAATGGACAAGTGGAGAGGACAAATCAAATCCTGGCTGGATTCCTGCGTCACTTTGTCAACGCCCATCATGACGACTGGGTAGACTTGCTGTCCTGGGCCGAATTTTCTTACAACAATCAAGTAAGTGAATCTTCTGGAAAGTCTCCCTTTAAGATTGTCTTCGGATTGCAACCCGGAATACTTCTTCCCATCTCCGGATCATCTGGCGTTCCAGCTGCCAATACTTTCTCCGAAGATTTTTCTAAGGTCTGGAGGGATATCAAAACTGCTCTGGAGAAAGCCTCACAGCGTATGAAAAGGCATGCAGACAAGAGACGTTTGGATGCGCCTATCTTTCGTCCTGGAGACAAGGTATGGCTCTCTTCTAAGTACATCCGGTTAAAGATGCCATCCTACAAATTGGGTCCCCGGTTCATCGGACCATTTGAGATCTTGAGACAGATCAATCCAGTCTTGTACAAGCTGAAGTTGCCCACTTCCCTATGTGTGCCTAACTCCTTTCATGTTGCTCTCCACAAACTAGTAGTTTTGAGTCCCTTCTTTAAGGATCCGGGTACCACTCCTGACCCTGTCTCGGAGGATGATGTTTTTAAGGTAAAACATATTCTGGCCGTAAAAAAAGTAAGGGGTAAGACCTACTACCTGGTGGACTGGAAGGGTTTTGGTCCTGAGGAGAGATCTTGGGAGCCTAGGGAGAACATGCAGGCTCCTCTTCTCCTTAAACGGTTCTACGCAGGCTTGAAGAAGAGGGGGTGTAAAGAGGGGGATACTGTTACACCCGGTCCCCATCCTGGCGCTGCGCCCAGGTCTGCCACTGTTACACCTGGCCCCCGTCCTGGCGCTGCGTCCAGGCCTGCCGCTGATCTCCGTTCTGGGCACTCACCTCGAGCCTCTCATGCTGATACTCAGCATTCTGTCCTCCCTCCTGCCTCCTCCTGCTGGCGTCCTGTGAGGAGATCTGTAACTAAGGCTATTAGGGCACGAATGTGAACTTCACCATCTCTGCCTCCGCTTCCATTCGTTACACAGACATTGTTTGGGCAGCATAAATCGACTGAGTTTCTCTTTAATAATATTCATTTTCTTATACTGTATGGACCACAGGGTCCTTTTGGGCCACCCATAGGCGCAGGTTTGACTGCAACCCCTGAACGTACCATAGTTATACCTCTGGATACAAATGCACAAAAGAGAGCAGCTCCTTGTGACAGTAACGCATTATGTCAGACTTCACGGTAAGCTGCTATTTTAACCCTATACCTATGTGATCTTTCAGTTTAGAGAGAGTCCAGAGATTGTCCATATTCCTTTTTATCAGCCATTTCCACATAATGAATGCGTTTAACACAGCGTATTGTACTTGCTTTGACCAGCAGAAAAAGCAGAGTAAGGCTGGTTTCACATTAGCGTTTTTTTGCGTAGCACATCGTGCACAACCATGCGTCATGTGTACTTATGTTTAACATGGGGGGCGCATGGTCTTGTGTTTGCACGCATTCGTATGCGTTTTCGTGCACATGCGTTTTTTCAAGGTGTGCGCCTAGGCACGCCAGGAAAAACAGGTTGCATTTTTGGGTCCGCCGAAAGGCTTCAAAAAAACGCATGCGCACGGAATGTGACAAAATAACGCATTACAGTCTATCGGAACGCAGGCGCGCGCATGGATATACGTTCGTCTGCGTTTTCGTGCGCATGCGTTTTTGGTGTAAAAATATGTAGACACTGGTTTTAACCTGTGAGGATGAATGTGCATAAAAAAAGCAAACGCATGCAAAAACGCATGATGCGTTTTTGCATGCGTTTCTATTGCGCACGAAGCACTGCGCAAAAAAACGCTAATGTGAAATTAGACTAGAAGAGCGTACTGTGCAGGAACCCAATACTAAACTCTTAACATTGGTTGTGCAACGTCGAGTCTGATATGATGATGACCACTATCTGAGCGACTGACATTTTTTGTCCAAACAGCAAGGATAGGTTTCTGTTCTTTGTCCTGTTTTGTTAGAATAAAAGTGACTTCAAGTCTTAGCAGGATAAAAGCAAATAGAAAAAGGCTAGGAAAGCGGCATCAAGAATGTGCAATAAGTAGACTTTTCATGTGAAACCTAATATTTTCAAAAATGTGAGATTATTGGCATTTCGAGATTGACTCATTTCCCCACCCACTGAACGCAGGCTTTAAGCTTGGAAAGAGGATTTTGATGTTCTCTTTCAAAGGGACTTTATGGTTATTTGCACATTTTATTATCTGTTCATAACATCAGTCCATAGGTACAGATTGTTCTTATACTTTTTACATTATTTATAAAAAGGGATCTAACATCTTTATTTGTGAGGATTGTAGACCCAAGTTTAATAATCATATAATACATAAAGTTTTAGGAGGATGTCCAGTGACAAACTAAGTCTTACGGTGTGCATAAAACTACTAAAACGGGCAGCACAGTGGCTCAGTGGTTAGCATTGCAGCGTTGGGGTCCTGGGTTCAAATCCCAACAAGGACAATATGTGCAAGGAGTTTGTATGTTCTCCCCGTGTTTGCGTGGGTTTCCTCCCACATTCCAAAGACATCCTCATAGGGAATCTGGATTGTGAGCCCCAATGGGGACAGTGCCGATAATGTCTGTAAAGCGCTCTGCAATTAATGGCGCTATATAAAATGAGTAATATAAAAAAATAGTACACTGTAATTTTCCCAACTTCTCAACTATCCCATTTCACTTGCTGCCATGTGGTCCTAGAAGTTCCCCCGTAAGCTGTGGCATGTGAGCACAACCTTGGATTGCAGGACGTTTACATCCCTTTCTCATTGATCTTTCTGGTTTAGTTTACATGAACCATTAAAGTCTGTTTTTTTGCATTGAGGTTTACATGGAGTGTTGCCTGTTTTTTGGATCTAGCTCAGTTTATTACAATACAAACCCCTTTCTTCATCACAGCTGATATTGAGATAGTCATTCTGGAGAAAAGGGGGTTGCGTTGCAGATGAACTGAGCCAAACAGCCAACACCTTCATACAGTAGCACTTGAACATTTGTGAATCCTTCAGAATTTTCCATACTGTGCATAAAATGGACCAAAAACTACATCAAATCTTCATACAAGTACTAAATGTAGATAAAGAGAACCAATGGTTTTTATACTGTAGGGCAGTGATTTTCTTTCTCCAAATATAGCACTTCTCATTTAAACCAAAAATATCTATTTTGGTCTCCTGAGTCCATTAGACATTATCCCAATATCCTACAACTGCAGATGGACAGCAATGTTCTTGAAGAACAGTGGCTTTCTCCACGCAATCCTGTCATACACACCATTGTTGTTCATTGTCCAGATGTTGGATAATTGTTAATGTAAAAGAGGCCTTTAGTTACTTAGAAGTTACCTTGTGTTCCTTTGAGACCTCACAGACCATTATACACCTTCCTTATGGAGTGATCTTTCTCTGTCGACCACTCCTGGGAAGGATAATAATGGTCTTGAACTTCCTCCGTTTGTATACAGTTTGACTCACTGTGAATTGATAAAGTCCATACTTTTTAGAGATGGGTTTGTAAACTTTTTCAACCTGGTGAGCATCAACAACCCATCTGAGGTCAGAAATCTTTTTTGCTCAATAACACGCATATTGTAAAAACTAGACTTTAATAGTTCCCCGTTCTTTAAATAAAACAGGTCGCCCATTGACATCTGATTATCTTATTGATTGAAAACGCTAGTCTATAATATCACTTTCAAATTAGCTGCTAATCTTAAAGGTTCACATACTTTTGCCACTCACAGACATGTGATTTGTAGTCATTTTCCTTATTTAAAAAATTACAAAGTCTAATATTTTTTAATCATTTGTATTATTTGGTATTTATTTACTTTTCAGGCCTGTTTGAAAATCTACTATAGTTTTATGTAAAATTTATGCAAAAACATGGAAAATTTTTGTAGTGTTTATAAACTTTCAAACCTAACTGTACATGTCACCAACAACACACAAGGAAGCTTCCTGTAATCTATGGCTGTGACTGTACATTAAACTTTTTGAGCCATGTGACATAGAGATGGTAAAATGAGGCGATCCGTAAAATTTTTAGTTTTTTTGTGTCAGACACTCTCTTTAAGATCAATGAGCACAACCATTTTAGCTGTCATAGTTGATATGTGATGTTGAAAAGTGTTAAAGAAAGTTTATGAACGATGTTATTATATACTTTAGTGAAGTGACAGAAGTCAAATAAATCTTCAGGTTCACACAAATGGCCGTGTTATCGTCCAGTTTTGTACTAAGCCATATTGGGGCCTCTGTAGAGCTGCGTACTGGGCCTTTCATAAGGCAGACTACATTGGACATTCAATTTAAGAGGGAATTGAAGTTATTGGGCAGCCAGAACATAGAGGTCTACCAATTATCTCGGTGGCACTCTATGCCTCATATTGCAGCTCAGCCTCACTCAGCGGTTCGATGTACAATACCAGACACAGCCAAGGACAATAGGGGCGCTATTTCAACTTTACTTCCGATGTCAAGCAGCCCCTTTAGCGTACCATTCTACACCATTTTCCTTGTTAATAGGGTGCATTCAGATGTCTACTGTATACAAATCGGTCCGAGATCAGACCATAATTCACAGACTGGCCGTGGGTCTCCCAACCTGATTGTGACAGCTTCATATAAGTATATGAAGCTGCCACGCTCGGTTTGGGAGACCCACAACCAGTCCGTGCTTTGCGGTCTGATCTCTGAACTTTTTATATGAACGTCTGAATGCACCCTTGTGGTGCATCTTTGCTCGTGCTGAAAATAAGGGGAGTGGTAGCACAAAATTAATTTCCAGAAGGAGTAACAGAGAAACCACACCAATCAAGAATTTATTTATAGGACATACCTGTCTTGGCGAAAACATATATTAGGAGAACTGATAGTATGACCTCTGCTCCATCAGGTCATGTGGACGTCCCTTGGTCAAGTACCAGTTCTAGGAGTTTCATCTATAGCTGCAATATCAGAAGTCTGTTCTGTTTTTTGATTTTTTTCTAAATAAGTAAATTTTGATAATTCATTCCCGTCTGAAAATGAAGATTATGGTTATTGTACTTAAATGGGGTTTTAAGAAAATATAGTAAAATATAAAAATAACTTGCTCTTCGCTGGTGGTCCCACCGATTTTTCCTGCGGTGCCGCGGCATGAACACTAAGGCCAGTGCATCACGTCATTCCGTATCAAGCCAGTATTTTTATTTAAGTATTTTTACTAGACATTTTTGTTTTATATAAAACTTTGACTCTTATGTGATAGTTGCTGAGAATAATCCGCAGATTCTATGTCAGTGACAAGTATACCATTGTGGCTAGAAAGAAGATAAAAAGGAGATAAATGGAAAGACACGTCCACACCCGTGGCAAATCTCTGCCTGCGGTGTATGTAATGGCCCTACTTCCTCTTCTCTTTTCCCATGGTATATGACCACATGAACAACAAAAGGAAAATGTGAACCTTGTTGCTATGACGATGTCATGTTCTAAAAGAGCTGCGAAGAGCAGAGTTTTTCGCTGTTACGAGGAAACCTTAGCTGAAATGTTCCTCTAACTACCGGACACACAGTCGGTGTGGGAATTCCTAAGACGTTTAAAAAAAAAAATGAAAGAGTCGAGGACAAAAATCCTATTATCTATACATTTTATAGAATTCATGAGTAGACTTGAAATTGTATTTGGAGTTTTCTCACGAGATGTGCCAGACAAATTCATCTACATTGCCGCAAAATGCAAAGTCTCATTGTGAAAGGACTAACGGGAAACATAATTATTTACTCTTCTACTTTAATATATATATATTTTTGCTTTTATGAGAGGTAATATGCGTCCTGTGTCACTTTAAATTTAATTACTATATATCTCTCCATTATCTTGAAGAGCAGTTTTTTTAAGATGGGACTCCAAAAACTTGATGATCACAGGAGATTGTTCTACTGTTCACCTGCTCCTCAGGTTCCCCTGCCGGTCTCTCTTCCCTTGTATCTCGCAACATGCAGGACACTCCAGCCAGCCAATCACTGGCTGAGATGGCTCATTGCTGCAGCCGGTGATTGATGTTTTCTGGCATTTCCTGTTTTTTGAAGGAGGACCAGAAAGCAGAGACCAGAAGGAGAACCCATGGAGCATCAGACAGGAGCCACAAAGATTGGAGAGGTAGAGCTTTCCTATTTTTTCAATGTCACTCAGAGCTTTTTTTGTTGCCAACAGCTTATGGACATATTCTTGCCTTTATGATATTCATAACCTATTGTTGAGATTTGTCAGTTGGGGTCCAACTGACTAGGAGCTGAGCTGCAGGTCTATGTAACAGCAACTACACCACTACATTGTGCTCAAGTTTTGGCTCCATTTATAGATCGCCATTGTAGCTGGAAACAGCTGGTCAGCGAGGATGCTGGGTGTAGGATTAATCTGTTATTGCTGAACAGTCCTTTGAATAGGCCATCAGTGTCATAAGGCTAGCTAACCCCTTTAAAGCTAGTAATGATATTGTAGTGCTCAAACAGGTTTCAAGGCTTATATGAAACCTGTGATAGACCGAAATGCTGGACAGGGGAGCGAGCAGAATTATACTGGGACAGGATATCAAAGAAAAATGGGCACAAATACTAATGATGTCCAGTAGTTAGACACAGGGTTATACATTTGACATGCTTGCTAGAAGTCAAGACACTTTTCTCTTGCACCATCTTTTAGTTGGCTTATTTTGACCATTATTTTTAGCCTTAAACTGGCAAATGCTTATTAAAAAATGTGACCCATTAATGACTCCACTACAGTCATAAGGGAAATGCATTGTGTATAAACTTTAGATGAATGTCTTTCCTTGTAATACAAGAATGGCATGAATCTACCAGATTGGCAGAGCAGGACAACTCAACTCTCTACCAGACAATCTACGTCCTGCATGAGGCTACTTTCACACATC
The DNA here is from genome assembly GCF_039654945.1 of Dendrobates tinctorius. NCBI lineage: Eukaryota > Metazoa > Chordata > Amphibia > Anura > Dendrobatidae > Dendrobates > Dendrobates tinctorius. The sequence continues at coordinate 24,504,448 of NW_027361750.1, read as the reverse complement.
AGGTTTTCGGCGTCAGGCGCGATCCGGCGTCGTGCCGGAATGCCGGATCCGGCAAATGTTTTGTAAAACCTGAAGTGCCGGATCCGGTTTTCTGCCGGATCCGTCTTGTTCTTGACAGACAAAACCGGATCCGTCTCATCCGGTTCATCCGTTTTTCTATCCGTTTTTCGACGGATTACGCCGGATCCGGTTTTTAAAATTGACCCTTGTGGCCTTCCGAACGGGATTGGCTACTGGAAAACTAGATATAGCATGGTCCTACAGCCCTTCTTTGACAGGTTGTAGAGAAGAAAGTGCAGGTTGGAGAGAAGAGCAAGTTACTGGCGAAGATGGATGTTGTCATTGGAAATATTACCACTAGAAGTTCTGTGACGGTTTCAGGGACAATTTTCCACTATACTTTATGTCACCTCAAGGCAGAGTACACTGGGATGACAGAGTGTGAAAGATTTGTGCCCTAAACTTGTGTACCTTCTGGACCAACAGTATATACCTTTGCCAACCAAAGTTGGCTATCTTGTCATGGTCTTACTATTTTTACCTTTAGGCCACAGGTGTGTACCTGGTTGTGTTTTATGCAAAGTATTTCACCTTTTAACAAAAGTTGTGTACATTGGTAGGAAATCACCAACAATAAACACAACTTTTTAGGTGAAATACTTTGCTTCAAACACAACCAGGAACACAACTGTGGCAAAAAGCTAAAATTTACCCACAGTTATATACCTGGTTTTGAATACCTTTTTACCTTTGAAATACCCTGTATTTAACCTTTTTTTAAAACATAGTTCGCCGCAGAAAGAAATGACAGACAACCATTGTGAAACGATAATTTAACTTTTATTTAAATTTTTTTTTTTTTTTATGTTTTTAAAGTGCAAAAAACTTTTTTAATAAAGGTTTTAAACCCAATGGGCATTTTTATTACACAAAAAAAAAATTACAAATCTGTGTACTGTGGGGTGGAAATACTGCTGGAGGGGCTGCGGGACACTTCGACACTGGGTGTGTGGAGAGAGGACTGGGATCGTGGTGGGGAAGGAACAGTTAGAGGTGAAGGTGTGGAAAAAGCTACAGAATGGGTGGACATGTGGGAGGCAGAAGAGGTGGTGGGCGGTGGAGTGGAGGGTTGGGCAGGGACTGTAGGAGCAGATGATGTTGATGGAAAGTTGTATGGGGAAGGAGTTTGGTACGGGGAAGGCGTTTGGTACGGGGAAGGAGTTTGGTACGGGGCAGGTTGCTGGAAGTGGGGAGATGTCTGGTACTGGTGAGGTTGCTGGTATGTAATAGGAGGGGGAGGATGGAAAGTGGCTGGAGGGGGTGCAGATGTAATAGGAGGGGGAGGATGGAAAGTGGCTGGAGGGGGTGCAGGTGGAGGAACTACAGTGGTGGGAGGTGGAGGTTGGGAGGTAACCTGCTGTAGAGCACCGTGGCACGAATGCATTACATGCATCTGCTGGGTAGGAGATAGTGTTGCCATGCGCTCCACAACAGACCTGAAAAAGGTGTGGTTTGGCGAAGATCTTGCTTCTGAATGCATGGTTTGCAGAAGTGTCTTCACCTCCAGAATGCTGGAGTTGATCTGCTGAAAGCCTGCGGAGATTTGCTCTGACAAGACTTTGAGACAGTTCTGGAAAGATGCATTCAGATGCAAGAACTCTTGCGCATAACTCTTTTCCTGACCCCTCTGCCGCTGCCGCCCAGTACCCGCAGGTGTACTAGAGGTGGCAGGGGCAGAAGGGTGGGGTAAAGGGAAAGCGATCTCCTCACCAGCAGCTTCATGTAATGTAGGCGGCCACGATGCTCCTGTGCTGGTGGATGGGACAGATGGGTCGAATGTGTGGGAAGGCTGGGAAGGTGCAGATGTACCGGGGCGGTCGAAGTGTCCCTCGGTGCCGGTCTCCTCAGGGATCCCCTCAGAAGGGTCCAATCGTGCAGGCTCCCGAGTGCTGCTCACCGTGCTGTGGAATAAAGAGAAAAAAAAACAATTAAAATACTGACATGGTATGGCCCTGGCTGAAAAAAAAAAGTTACATCTAACATTTTTTTCACATGTGGTGTGTAATATTTACCTTCTGGTGAGCATTGTTTCCCGGAGGAACGACAGGGCTTGTGCGTACTTGTACTTGCTCCTGCGTCCTCCAGATCCACTCGGGGCCCGCATCTCTTTATTGAACTCCTTCTTGAAACGATCCCTCACAGACCGCCACCGATTCACAATTCTGTTCCATGAAACGAGAAAGGAGTGGTTAGTATACAACATCAGTGTTTCACAAACTCCAGTCCTCATGGTCCCCAGGGGTCATGTTTTCAGGATTTCCATAGTAAATAGAAATCCTGAACACATGATCCGTGGGGACCACGAGGACTGGAGTTCGGGAAACACTGGTTTACATCAAGCAACCGGTACTGTATATACTTACGCTCTTTAATCTGGGCCCGAGCTTCGAGGTCCTCCCAGCGGCCCACAAGGAGAGAACAGATTTCCTCCCAGAGTCGTCGGGTAACGATCAGGTCAGCGTGGCGGTGGTCAGCCATATTCCAGAGCGGCTCCCTTTCTCTGACGAGATCGATGAGGTGGTCCACATCGAGTCCTCCATCCTCACCGTCAGAGTCGGGAGCACGCTGTGAAGGCTGTTAAAGAAAAAGACAAAAATAACATAATTAGCCTCCACAAAAGGAATGAAATAAAAAGTGCAAAAATATTTATACTTACACGCTGGTGACCGCCGCGTTGCTGTCGCCGACGACCCTGGGAGGCACTGCGAGGACCTCTTGGCCGAGCACCAGATTGGGAAGACTAGAGAAGAAAACAAAAAATGTTATGTCTTTGGATGTAGGCATTTGTTTGCTGTGTGTGGTCTGCAGAACATTGTTTTCTATGTGTTGTGTGTAGTGTGATGTTGTGTTTCTGCGTTTGATGCAAAAAACTTACCAATTGTGAGCCCACTCCAGGTGTCTGTCCACCCCTTCCTTCTTCTTCTGGGAGCTCCTCTTCCTCTTGTGATTCCTGTTTTGAAATAAAAGGCAATGAATAGACATATATTACAGAGATGATGGATTTTGGAAATAAAAACTTACCGTCAAACGCTGACGATGCGAGGGAGGGCTCCCAGAAGAAGATGTGCTGTCCTGTTGATGGCCAGACTCCATGGCTGTGGGTATTGCTGCTGCCAGTGATGCCATTTCTGCTGCTGCTGCTGCTGCATCTCTTTGGCGGCTGTTGAATAAAGAGAAACAAAGGGCCAATGAATATCTTGATATTCCATGGCCCTAGTTTGGAGGAATGGGGGATTTGATAATTACCGTCTCTCATCTGCTGCTGGCCTCCCCTCCTCAGCATGTTCTATTTGCTGCTCCATTTGGGGTGGTGGTGGTGCTGATGGTGCTGCAGTGGTCTCCTGCCTTCTCCTGCTTCGCTTGGTTGCTTTCTTGGGTGGCATGTTGGGTGTGGCTGTGGGTCCCACTGTCTTGCTTTTATATATGTCTTGTGGGCAGAGCTACTGAGCATGCTCAGACCAAAAAACCGGATCCGGCCGCCGGATCCGGCTTTCGCCGGATCCGGCGCATTGCGGCGCTCATAGGCTTTCATTGTGTGAAAAAGCCGGACGCGCCGGATCCGGCGTGTCCGGCTTTTTCGCCGGAGACAAAAAACGTTACAGTAGACGTTTTTTCCAGACGCCGGATCGCGACACATTGCGACACATTGCCGGATCCGGCGAAAACCGGATGAAACGCATGGCCATCCGGCGCGATCCGGCGCAAATGCAAGTCAATGGGGGGGAAACCGGATCCGGCATTGCATTTCGCCGGATCCGGTTTCTGTCAAAAGCGCCGGATCGCGCCTGACGGCGAAAACCTGATGTGTGAAAGAGGCCTAATGTCCTTGTGTCCCATGAGGGGTTTGTCTCCATGAAACAGTCCCTTTAAACTAAATGTTTTTTATTGAAACAATGATACTACCCTTTCCTACTCCATGATGTATATATCCATCACAGAGCAGGTGCACAGAGTATGCCCCTGGAGCTCAGCCATGGCCACACAAGGAGAATGACGGCAGCATTTAAGTGGCAAAATCATGGTGGAGTGTCCACTCGGGCGCCCATTGTTCTAAACCTTGTGACTTTATTTTAATGTGTCAATGGATCAAAAATTATTTTACCCTTAAGGTAAATACTGAAAAGAAAAACAATTAGAATTGCCAGAATTGCTATTTTTTTTGGTCACTACACCTCCCAAAAAATGCAATACAAAGCTATCAAAACATTGTATGTACCTGGATATGGCATCAATAAAAATAAATGTAGTGGAGAATACAAAAAACCCCCTCATACAGCTTCATTAAAGGGAATCTGCCATTTGATTTTTTAGTACAATACTAATGGTATCCTGAAATAGGGCTTAGGCAGCACTTTCAGAATCTGTAACATTTAATGCTGTACCTTCCCCGGTTTTCTTGCTGTAAGCAGCGGACAATTCCGAGTCACGAGTCGGCAATTCTAGTGTATATAGAATTAATATGCACCGGTCCCTACACCCATCCTGCCCACCCCTCTGCACTGACGCGTGTGATATTTAATGACACTATAAGAATACCCCGTGTGCACAGACCTAGGGAGGCATCGCACATGCGCAAGATAGTTACTATTACTGACATCGGCGCAGCGGGTTGGGACGGATTATGGTCAGTGATAGTAACAATCTTGCGCATGTGCGATGCCTCCCTTGTTCTGTGCATACGGGCATATACTGTCACTATTACTATACTGTGCATATACTGTCACCATCACCCACTACAGCGCAGAGGCATGGGTAGGGGGCATACTAATTTTGGATCAATATATGCTTGAAGAGCCAGCGCGTGGCTGTGATTCCTCCGGTGCTTTCAGAAAGAGAAGCTACAGCAGTAAATGCTGCAGATTCGGAAAGGGCTGCCCAAGCCCTGTTTCAGGATACTATTGGTATCCTACTAAAAAAAACACGTGACAAGTTCCCTATAACGAAAAATAGTAAAAAAAAGTTGCAAATCTTTGAAAATGGTGACACTAACTATTTATTTTTTTTACAAAGTTATGAATGTTTTAAAAACTATTAGCCTAAAGAAAAGCTATCCAAATTTGGTATCACCGTAATCCTATTGCATTAAAAATTAAATTGCTAGGTTTTAGGGCACATAAACTAGAAGTCATAGCCTCAAAAACAATGGCTAACTTCCGGGGGGTTTGTTTGTTGTTTTTTGTATTTTTTATTTTATTTTATTTTTCAAAATATCTCACATAGTAAAAATAGTATTGTATGGTAAAGTGAATTGTATCATTCAATACTACAACTCCTCTTCCGGAAAAAAAGATATAACAGAAATTGACTGCATTCCTACGAGGTTGTATCGGTTCCATCGGACATGTCCGTCACGTGAACGTTACCGCAATGCGTGAGATTTGCATAGAATGTACCCTCAGTTTGGTATCAGATCTCTGTGAGTTACAATATAGCTCTTTCTTATTACTTCTTTTTTTATGGAGGAGAATGTGCAGAAGATATATGAATACGGCATGATACTAAAGAGCCTGTATTCTTTCCCCTCAGTGCTGCACAGTCACACGTTAAAATAGTTCTCTGGTCAATACCTTTTTTAGCTTGCAGGAGAGAATGATCAATGGTTACTGCTGTAATTCGTCCAGAATCCGTCATTAAAAGAGCACTTTTTCCATGAATTCACAATCACTGTCATTTCATTACATTACTACAAAATTGCCAGTCACGGCTGTTCCAACAAAAGAAAAATAAATGATTTCTGGCTTTTAACCAAATTCTGGCATTATAAACAAGCTAATGTCAAACGGAGGAAAGGATGAAAGAACGGCAAGAAGCAAATGCTATTGAGAAAGATGGCACACAAATGGCTTTTACCTGTCAGAAGAGCCTGGTTAATTGAGGTTTTAATGGAAGGATTGAATATTTGTATATTGGTAAGATACAAAAAGTAGGAAAAGTGATTTGCAGAAAAAAGCCTGAAAGTTTAGATTTGCTTTGTGTACTATTGAGATATGCAAAGATTACCCCATACCATCTTCTTTTATCATTTGTAGTTATGAATCTGTGGACAAAATACTCATGTAAATGATTCTGCAAATCAAGACTAAACTGGTCACATCAATGAATATAATATAACATTAAAAAAATAATTATTCTTTCCTGGGAAAAATACAGATAAAGCAGCTGTAAACAATAATCTTTGTAAGTTACTATTATAGGTGTCTTAATTCCAAGTGCCCTGATTCTAAAGCCCCCCGTTACACATAGCGATATCGCTAGCAATATCGCTGTAACATCGCCGATTTTGTGACGTAGCAGCGATATTGCTAGCGATATCGCTATGTCTGATACTTGCCTCCGACCGGCTCCCCCGCTGCTCATCGCTGGTCGCGCGAGAACGTCCTGGATCATTTCTCGTCGGGCGCTTCCTGCTGGGCTTCCTGTGGCGCCGGTAAGCGACGCGTGGACGCGGGTGGGAGGACGTCTGGATCGCCGCGTCTGACAGGTAAGTAACGACCCCCGACCCCTGTTATGTCGCTGGTGGGATCTGCCTTGTGTGGCAGCTCACTAGCGACCACTTAGCGATGCACCAGCGATCCATGTCGTTGTCGGGATCGCTGGTGCATCGCTAAGTGTAACAGTACCCTAAGGGCGCTTATTGTGGTTACTCTCAGCACAGCGTTTTACTCTTGGCCAATTTTTCTTTTAAAAACATTTTATAGCCGGGATTTACTGGTTTTCCAGCAAAGCAACTACCAGATCAGGGCTCTTTTAGACCTCAGTTTTTCACATACGATTTCTATCTTTGCTTTACATGGGTAGAACTCGTACTTGTGGGTAGTTAGTTCACTTATCCAATTTTTTTTCTTGGCCTAAGTTGTCCGCACAAAAACACAAAGACTTGTCCCATATTGATACCGGTGTTTTCCCTTGACTGTTTGATAGGGGAAGTGGGAGAACCTTTTTTTTTCCCCATCCAATAACAACAGATGAAACTTTGTCCAAGCTCTGATGACACTCTTATGAAAATCTGAAGAAACTCGGCCCGTTTTTTCTTACAATAAAATACCTGACATCTGAATGAGCCTTTTAATCAGGTGTTGCTGTGGATGTTATAAAGGTCTATATATAATCATATAACAAAAACAATGCTAAACTATTGGGAATGATTGGATTTTCACGTTAAAGACTATGTACACCTATTTATATAATTTATTTTAACCACTTTCTACCATCGGACAGAATAGTACGTCCGATGGAATTACCCCCACTTTGGAGTTTTGAACAGCTGACATGTGCCCGCAATAGGCGCAGGTAGAATCGCGATCCACCCTCGCAGATTAACTAGTTAAATGCTGCTGTCAAACTCTGACAGCGGCATTTAACAAGTGCTCCCGGCCATCTGGCCAGAAATGTGCACACTGCTGACCCCCGTCACGTGATCGAGGGTCATTTAAAAGTACAACTCGTCCCGCAAAAATAAGCCCTCACATGGCCATATTGATGGAAAAATAAAAAAGTTATGGCTCTAGAAAAAAGAGGAGCGAAAACCGAAAATGCAGAAACCGAAAAAAGCTCCAGTCATTAAGGATTTAATTGTTCATTTGCCTTCAAAAGGAAAGATTAAACAGCTTTTTAAAGAGTTTTCATTAAAAAATGAACCATTTGCTGCTGCAGGGTGTCTGTAAGTACCTTTAGCTAATTGTGTTCCCTGCAAGAATCTTAAAAAATCAATCTACTCCTGTTTTCCACAACTTTCTCTTCTCTTGGTGTTAGATGTGTCAGAGAGTGGTTTGTACACAACTGTTCACAGTGTGGTGATGATAGAAACCACCTACACTCTGGGAGGGCAGCGAAAAAGGTTGCAGGAAAAAAATAAAGCATATGAAGAGGAAAAAACTATGGGATATAAGCTGTGTTGAATTTTTTTATATCCAGCCTATATTACTGGGAGAGAAACTCCTACAAGAGAAACATACAAAACGTACATCATTCTGCAAACTGCATATCATGGAGCCCTAAAAGACGTGAAGGTTGCAGAATTATACTTAGTGTAATTCTATTAACTAAAGTAACCACAAACCTGTAAAATCATTTTTTCATTTTGAAATCCTTTTATGTAGGTCTTTGGGGCTTCAAACTGCAATATAAAATAAGATCTGACCAGCAACTGGTACTCCAGCAGTACATTCACATGATTAATTTATACATCTGAAGTCCCTCTCGGCAGGAATATGGCCACATCGTTTTTATGAATGAGATAACTGTGAAACAAGTGCGGATGTTTTTCTTCTTTCTTTGAATGAACATAGAAGTAGGTTTCCAGTTGTTGCCTGTGATGTGCTTTTCCTTGCATGCTGTAAATTATTTACATCCTTTCCCCTGAACATCATTCATTAATGGTAAGAACCTTTATTTAGTAGTTTGACAATTGTCTTTGCAGGTTAGCACTTAGCAGGTCAACATCTTGACATTTAAAAAAAACGCATTGAGAGCTTTTCATGCTCTCCACTTTGTAAATGTCTGGAGAATCAATCCAGGCCATGTGTGACTAAGGGCTAATCATGCCTTTCACTTGGCAGCACTCCAGACATACAGTTGTGGCCAAAAGTATTGACACTCCTGCAATTCTGTCAGATAATACTCAGTTTCTTCCTGAAAATGATTGCAAACACAAATTCTTTGGTATTAGTATCTTCATTTAATTTGTCTAAAATGAAAAAACACAAAAAGAATTGTCCTAAAGCCAAATTGGATATAATTCCACACCAAACATATAAAAAGAGGGTGGACAAAAGTATTGGCACTGTTCGAAAAATCATGTGATGCTTCTCTAATTTGTGTAATTAACAGCACCTGTAACTTACCTGTGGCACCTAACAGGTGTTGGCAATAACTAAATCACACTTGCAGCCTGTTGACATGGATTAAAGTTGACTCAACCTCTGTCCTGTGTCCTTGTGTGTACCACATTGAGCATGGAGAAAAGAAAGAAGACCAAAGAACTGTCTGAGGACTTGAGAAACCAAATTGTGAGGAAGCATGAGCAATCTCAAGGCTACAAGTCCATCTCCAAAGACCTGAATGTTCCTGTTTCTACCGTGCGCAGTTTCATCAAGAAGTTTAAAGCCCATGGCACTGTGGCTAACCTCCCTAGATGTGGACGGAAAAGAAAAATTGACAAGAGATTTCAACACAAGATTGTGGGGATGTTGGATAAAGAACCTCGACTAGCATCCAAACAAGTTCAAGCTGCCCTGCAGTCCGAGGGTACAACAGTGTCAACCCGTACTATCCGTCGGCGTCTGAATGAAAAGGGACTGTATGGTAGGAGACCCAGGAAGACCCTCCTTCTTACCCCGAGACATAAAAAAGCCAGGCTGGAGTTTGCCAAAGCTTACCTGAAAAAGCCTAAAACGTTTTGGAAGAATGTTCTCTGGTCAGATGAGACAAAAGTAGAGCTTTTTGGGCAAAGGCATCAACAGAGTTTACAGGAGAAAAAAAGAGGCATTCAAAGAAAAGAACACGGTCCCTACAGTCAAACATGGCGGAGGTTCCCTGATGTTTTGGGATTGCTTTGCTGCCTCTGGCACTGGACTGCTTGACCGTGTGCATGGCATTATGAAGTCAGAAGACTACCAACAAATTTTGCAGCATAATATAGGGCCCAGTGTGAGAAAGCTGGGTCTCCCTCAGACGTCATGGGTCTTCCAGCAGGACAATGACCCAAAACACACTTCAAAAAGCACTAGAAAATGGTTTGAGAGAAAGCACTGGAGACTTCTAAGGTGACCAGCAATGAGTCCAGACCTGAATCCCATAGAACACCTGTGGAGAGATCTAAAAATGGCAGTTTGGAGAAGGCACCCTTCAAATATCAGGGACCTGGAGCAGTTTGCCAAAGAAGAATGGTCTAAAATTCCAGCAGAGCATTGTAAGAAACTCATTGATGGTTACCGGAAGCGGTTGGTTGCAGTTATTTTGGCTAAAGGTTGTGCAACAAAGAATTAGGCTGAGGGTGCCAATACTTTTGTCTGGCCCATTTTTGGAGTTTTGTGTGAAATGATCAATGTTTTGCTCTTTTATGTTTTTTCATTTAAGACAAATTAAATGAAGATAATAATACCAAAGAATTTGTGTTTGCAATCATTTTCAGGAAGAAACTGAGTATTATCTGACAGAATTGCAGGGGTGTCAATACTTTTGGCCACAACTGTACATGGAAATGATTTGTAAGTCACAGCAAAGAAGGGGAAAGCCTAAATAGATTCATGTCATGCAAAATTTGATTTGCCAGCACAAAAAAATTTTCAAACATGAAAACAGATCCTCTAATGCCCTGGGATATATTCTAGCATGTTACAGGGGCTTCATCACATTTATATTTTAGCATGTTACAGGGGCTTCATCACATTTATATTTTAGCATGTTACAGGGGCGTCATCACATTCACAGATTCTTGCTGGAGTATAGAGATGAGCAAAATAATGTATTCATTTTCTTAAATTGTCCTATTTCCCCTGTTTTGAGCTTATTAACTCAGAACAGAAAGTCGGAAATTGCTTCTTCTCATCTCGTATTATAGGACATATGGACTGCAATAAATGATGCTATAGCCATTCTTTAGTGCATTATTCGGAGTCGCTTTTTCACATAGAAGCATTGATTTAAAAAAGGTTCTGAAAAGTTGAAGTCCAAGAAAAATGGGTATGTCAGTAATACAGTAGTTTATTATGGCCAATTTTCATAGACAACAATTGTCAACCTGATGTACACAAAATACTGTAGTTATCAGTTCTCTAATTAATAGTTATCCAATTCACGTAGCTCTAGAAATAAAATGTTCCAGTACAGGACCCATTCATTTGAATGGAAATGGCCCCTCCAAAAATTGTATACAAAACTGGATTTTTTTGCTGTTGACATTGAAGTCTTTGGGAAACGGAATATAACGGACGGTTATCTGTTATGTCCTCCATTAGCTGATCTGCTTTTTGCACAGTGCTTGACCATAAAGCAAGAGGTGTCCAGAGACAGCTCTAGATAGAATGGATCCATTGCAAATAAAGTAAAATTAATGCAAAACAGATACCTAGATCTTTTTTTTAAATAGAAATCAATTTAAAGCACCACTTCAGCATATTTGTTTTTCTTTTTTTTAGCGCTGGAGTGGCGTTTAAATGTAAGTCCCCTGCCCCCAGTCATATACTGACACTCTGGCATCTTCACCATTTTTCGGCTCCGTTCCCACAGCGCCATGTTGTGAGCGCAGCTTCTGACTGGACAAAAGTCAAAAGTGACATCACAAGCTCACAATGCAAGTCTATGAGAGCCAGAACGAGGTTCCCATAGACTTATATTGAAAAGTGACCACGTTGCTCTATGAAACACTGGAGCTTCCGACAGGCCACTTTTCGTCTGAGACTGACGAGAGTGAAGCTGGAAAAGGAAGAAGGAGGCTGCAGGTGAGTATAGGACAGGGGGCAGGGGAATTACATTTAAAGGAACACTCCAGCGGTGCAATAAAAAAAACTCTGGAGTGGTGCTTTAATAAAAGAAACTGGGTCTTGCATCTGTTTCTGCTCTTTTTGTAAGGATCTGCATGGGATTATAAGTAAAAAAAAAAGAGTTGGCATGTGTAAGATTATTAGCCTTTGGTAATATTAGATGAGTTTTTTTCCCTCCAAATTTGCCAATTTTTCAGACCTAAAGTGAAAGCAAAATGGTTCCTGGGAAGCAGCTAGCATTGATTGGGTCATTACATCCACCTATGCCAATGCCGGAGCTGGGGATAAGCTAGCTTTCTACACAGTTATAACTCTTCATAGGGCATACAAGGGGTATTCCCATCTCCAAAATCCTATCCTAATATGTAATAGGTATAATAATATTAGCAAATACCTCCAAATAGAAATGTTTTATAGTTTTTCTGATTCGATGTGTCTATTTCCTGATGTGCAGGTATTGGAAGACCTTAGGTATCCATGGTTACGACCACTAACAACTAGCTAACTGACTGTCGCTATATCAGAGGTCGTAACCATGGATACCTAAGGTCCTGCATGCCTGGACATGAGGAAAGAGACATAGAGAATTAGAAAACTATACTACATTTCTTATTGGACGTATTTGTCAATATTATTATTACTCCTACTACGTATTGGGATAGGATCTTGGAGATGGGAATACCCCTTTAAGTCCTGATGTGATCTTTGGGAAATACATAAATTATGGGGAAAAAAAGGTTGTGCTGCAGTTCCAAACTTATAATTCGACCAATTTTATCTTATACTGGTTCTCAATGGAATAATAACTAATTATGGTTTATATATTTCAATTAAATTCGATCTTTAATAAAGATGGCCGTGGCCTAATCCTTCCACCTATTTGTGTTTATGGATTTCTTTATTATAACTAGTAAACTGGATATTTTGCTTAGATTGTTAAGTTTTAATTGACGTAGTGTATGCTTTACTATCCTATGCATCCAGTTATTTATTTTACATACTGGATCCTCTATTTCCAATATCGACAATTTAGGGAGCGGAGGAATATACACTCCGAAACAAAGCTGCTTTCTTCCAACAACAGTGCCATACCTGTCCTACTGCAAAGGGTTAAATAGAAAGTAGCCATATTTTCCAATTTATAGACTATCCCTTAAAATCTCAACAGCGTTACATCACTTCCCTCATCCTATGAAATTCTAACTTGTAAAACTAAAGCCCCTGTCACACATAGCGATCTCGCTAGCAAGTTTTGTGACGCAACAGCAATCTCACCAGCGAGATCGCTGTGTGTGACACTGACCAGCAACCGGCCCCCCTGCTGTTTATCACTGATCGTCCTGGAATGGCCAGGACATTTTTTTGATCACTGGTCCCTCGCTCGCCAGCACGCATCGCTGCGTGTGACAGGCGGGAGACCAGCGATCAGCGCGCTGGTAACTAAGGTACACAGTGGGTAACTAAGGTACACAGTGAGTAACTAAGCAACGTGCGTCTCTTGTTACCCTCCTGTCGCTGGTGCTGATCGCTGGTGAAGCTGCCTGTTTGGCAGCTCACCAGCGATCATGTAGTGACACACCAGTGATCCTGACAAGGTAATATCGTTGTCGGGATCGCTGGTCCGTCGCTATGTGTGACGGGGCCTTAAGAAATTGTGGATTGGAGTTATGGGTTTGAACAACAAATTGATTTATATTGTCTCCGAGCCATTCTGATGATACTGAACATCAGTAGTGATTGTCATTAGTCTTCTCCAAAGTACATTGTCCTTGACTACTGGCCGGCTAGATCACGGACATTACAGGAGGGTTTCTCCATATTGACTACCCCGTCCTTACTGAAACTGGGAGCAAATTTCATGCAGATGTGATTAACGCAGACCTAAGTGACAAACTTCCCTGACACCGACCTAAAGGGGAAATCCCAGGTATTATGGCGCCTAAAGATCGTAATCTTCTTGATTCCGAAGCAACTTACAATGCGCAGACTATACACACCGTCAGTTTACATATGTCTGTGGTCGTCGAAATGTTAAAGACGATTCACCACGAGGCATTAAATATTCTGTGCGCCTCTCCGACATGGTGCAGGTTAACGTGGTTGCTCGGTGAAAACAGTTTTGACCTTGAAGTTGCTGAAGTGTAGAGGCACATCTTTTCATCACTGTCTTATTGTCCCAAGACATTCAGTGTTTAAACACCTTGTTGGCCTACTTTACAGCACAGACTTTTCCCATTGGATAATCTGTAGAACTACAAGACTCTGGATTCATGTCTTGAAGTTCTTAATTCCTTCAGTAACAAAAGTGCAGCTCTGTATTGACATATCATTAGCTGCACTTAATGACTCTTACTCTCGTCACCCATTTATAAATCAAATATTTGTCACTTTGTAACGAAGAGCAAAGAAGGGACAATGCAAAGAGTATGAAGGCTTATGTATTATCATAGTGCGATAAGGAAGATGGCCTATAGCACATTAGTTGCCATATCCGTGAGTAAATATTAGAATGAATGTTTAGTTATGATCCCTATGTTACAAGGTCAGAAGAAGAAAATCAAATTGGATAGCATCACATGTGTATCAACCAGTTCAATCTAATAACTAAAGGTTCCCATATGCATAGGGCAAAGTTGTCCAGTTTCAGTAATTTTAAATGGTCTGACCAATGTCTCCTGATCCTCCTCCGACAGATGATGTTGGAACAAAAATAGATTGAGCATATTGAATTTCAACATGCCCTATCCTTTGTTCTCAGGAAAGATAAGTGGTGGCCAGACGTGTCTGGCAGCTGTTTGCTCCACTCTTATCATTTCAGAGCATTCACACTTGTTTTTTTTAATGAGCATGTGTATGGGGAGTCAGAAAAACAGGCTTCAGTCCTACAAGCAGTCGTCCGTCAGTTACTGAAGATGTATGGCTATCTTTAGTTAAGCTTGTATATGGAAAAATAACAAATAATGCCTTTTGATATTGCTGTAAGTTTCATGAAAATAAGCTCTGCTTTACTACTTCTGTACTTTTATATTGAATTATACACATAAGTGAGGATTAGTAGACATTGTCATTAATAATACAAATTATCTTCATTTAGCTTAAATATTATAGATAATTTTGGCAAGGAAAATTTCATATTTACATATGGCAGTATTTCAATCTACAATCTTCATTTGTTAAAGGGAATCTGTCAGCAGGTTTTTGCTATGTAATCTGAAGCCAGCAGGAGATAGAGGCTGAAACACAGAATTCAGGCATGTGTCACTTGTCAAAGTGCGTGCTGTTGTTTATTAACTGTGAAGGATTTATCACTAAGAAATTAACATTGCTGGACTCCACTGTTCTGGCAGCGCCCCCTCCCTCTGTAATAAGCAGTTCACTGTGTATAGACTTTGTATATACAGAGCCTGGTGTGTCGGGGTTAGCTTCCTCAGCTCTGCTTCATTCTAAATCTAAAAACTCTGTGTCAGAACTGCTGTGCCTAGTAAACTAAGTGATACATCTTTGGATTCAGCTTATTTTTGTGTACATTACATTGCTCTCAGATGAGGTAGCAAATACCTGCTGAAAGATTCCCTTTCATTTTCAGATCTCCTTATATTTTTGTTGGATTGTCTTTCCCTGTAATATAGGCTGGATGAGAGATCACTGTGTATCCTGGGTACTGCAGTCTTCACTTTCATGTATTAGAGCTCTAATGCTACCTCCTCTTCATGTGTTTTCTGCCTTTCCTACTTATACCCTGTTTTCTTTGCTCTCAAAAAAAATGTAGATAGTAACTATTTTTATTTCTCCTCCAACATTTTTCCTGCTATTTCTAGCACTTGAGAGAATGGAGAGAGGCGCAGAGAGAGTAGAAGCTCTGATGGATTTGTACAAGTTTTGCAAAAACGTTGAGCTATATAAAGCATTGACTGCAACATCAAAATGATATAACATTTTTTGGGACTGCACATCCGCCTCCTAATCAAATTAGTACCCTGTGGTGCTGGCTGCCACTGCTGCCACTGATAACAGCTGATTGACAGGGGTGCTGGGTGTCGGACAGGCTGATTACACATTGATAGGTCATTAATGTAATAGTAGTGGACAGCCTCTTTTACGGTTTACATTGCCCTATCCCGCACCATCTCTGCTTGCAAAGGGGTAGTGTTAAGGCTCCGTTACACGCAACGATATTGTGAACGATATCGTTGCAACGTCACCAGTTTGGTGACGTTGCAGCGATGTCGAAACGACATCGTTACGTGTTATGATGAGTCACCGAAGGAGGAAAAAACAAAATACCAGCTAAGTCCAGAAAATCCAGAGAGGTTGGCAGCTATCGGATTGCAGACCCCTGAACCTATCCACAACAACTAGCAGTAGCCATGGGGGGTTCCTACGGTGCCCTAGACCCCTCGATCACAGCCGGAGAACTACATAGCCTAAAGACAGAAAGGGGAAAAACTAAACTGCCCCAGAGCAGACCCCAAAGCAATAGGCAGCCCCCAACATATAATGACGGTGAAGCAAGATGAAAACACTAACACAGATAGAAATATAGGTTGAGCAAATGATGGGGCCCAAGCTAACTACATAGGACAGGATAGGAAAGCTGCTGAGCCAACCGACTGATAGGAAAAACGCCCTGAAGACGCTAGGCTTCAAAAGACTATATCAGCACTCAGGTATATTCTGAAGACAGAGCAAAAGATCAACAGATCAGAGACAAAAATGGAATTCAGCTCACCCCCGGCCGGGGATGGGAGAACTCCCAAAAAACAAGGCAAAACAAAAACAAAACTGAAGTGTACAAAGCAGAGCAGAAAAACTTAGCTTTGAGATGCAGGAATCAGACTGGTCTCCAAGAATCCAGCAGGAAAATCACCAGCCAGGAAGAAGGGCGTCGGCAGCCTTATATCCAGTCCTCAATTCCAGCCACCCAGTCATCATCTAGCTGCCCATGTGTTTGGTAATCAGCCTCACTACCTTCCTTCACCAGAGGAGGGAGTTCATCAGACCTAAGTGGTGAAGGGAAAAATGAACTCACAACAGTTCCGTGTGACACGTAGCAACGATCATTTGGCTGATCGTTAATCGTTGCCTAATGGTCTGGGCCATAAATCTATCGTTGGTCTCCCGCTGGGCAGCACACATCGCTGCTTGTGACAGACCAACGATCAGCGAGCTCCCAACGCCATACAGCAGACGCTGGGAGCAGGTATCCAGGGTAAACAGCGGGTAATTAAGTGCCGTGCGGCGCTTAGATACCCGCTGTTAACCCTGGATACCAGCGTGCTCGCTGGTCCTGATCGGGTATCCAGGGTAAACAGCGGGAAGTGCCGCACGGTGCTTAGGTACCCGCTGTTTACCCTGGATACCAGCGTTCTCACTGGTCCTGATCGCTGGTGAGTCTGCCTATGTGACAGCTCACCAGCGATCAGCTAACTATGTCCCAGCGATCCCATCCACATCTGATCATTGGTGAGATCGCTGGGACATTGAAGCGTGTAACGAGGCCCTTAAGGGGGTTTTACACATAGCGATATCGCTAGCAATATCGCTAAAGTGTCAACGATTTTGTGACTTAGCAGCAATATTGCTAGCGATATCGCTATGTGTGATACTTACCTCCGACCGACTCCCCTGCTGTCTGTCGCTGATCGTGCGAGATCGCGCAGCTCCATTTCTCGTCGGGCACTTCCTGCTGGGCTTCCTGCTGGCGCCGACGAGCGACGCGTGGACGCGGACGGGAGGACGTCAGGATCGCCGCATCTGAAAGGTAAGTAACGACCGCTGTATCGCTGCTGCATAGCTGTGAGATCTGCCTGTGTGTGCAGCTCACTAGCGACCATTTAGCGATGCACCAGCGATCCTGACCGGGTCGTACCATGGTCGGGATCGCTGATGCATCGCTAAATGTAAAGGGGCCTTTACTCTCTTTAAGGTGATGTGGTAGCTTCTGGACGAGCTCTGACTGTCCATAATATTTCCTTTCAACACAATTACTGTACATACCAGCCACTTGAATGATCCTAAAATGGTCCAGTTCAACCCATTTCCCATTTACAACATCTGTTTTCACCAATAGGGCATATGTACATGGGTTGTCTTTCCCATACAACCCCTTTTAATTCCTACAAGTACATATAGTAGTTTTAGAACCTGTCTTCATATAATCGCTGTGTGATTAATACTGACAGATGTATTCCGGCTATAGCAATCCCAGCAATTTGCAGTGCCTTAGGGGAGTATTCAATACTGGGGTCAATTAGAGCCGCCTAGGTTTGACACTCATTCAAATTTAAAATTGATTAAATTCATTCTCTCCAGAGTTAGAATTGGCTTCATTAAATCCTCAGTTTTTTAGAATATCTTCTTCTATTCTTACGGTATCTTGGTCATGATTCGGACGTAACTATTCCCTAAATGCTGCATGGTCCAGCTCATAAGCCGACAGGCTAAATATTTAATTTTATACTGTTCCAGATAGTGGATCGTCAGGTCTGTTAAGTATCGCTGGCGGCCATGGTCTCTTGAGGAATACTTTACTACTGTTAATTACTGTTTGCCCCTAAATCAAGACATAGTGCAAATTGTGTCCCTATTAGGATTTTTCCCTGCAAGTAGGTGCTGTACATTGTGAAGTCAGTACGGTAACCATTTTTGACAGTGTATCAGTGAAGGAAAAGTTATTTGGAGACAGGCTGTTCTCTAGATTGCATTTAAGTGTAGAAAATTCTGGGTTAGTTGAGTGCAACGCCGGTTCTCTGCTTCTACTTCTGCTTCTGCAATAGCTTTTAACTGTGAAAAGCGTTGTCAGGGGGCAGAGATAGAAGCAGTGAGTGACACCAGCGCTACCCTGTGATGACAATTTGTTAGAGGGCAGTGCGGTGGCGCTGGTGCCACTCAATGCTTTTATCTCCCCGCCCCCTGATAACGGTTCATTTAAAGGGAATCTGTCACCTAATTTTTGCCCTATGAGATGTGGCCACCGCCATCAGGGCCTTATCTACAGAATTCTGTAATGCTGTAGATAAGCCCTCAATGTAACCTGAAAGAGAAGAAAAACGAGTTAGATTATACTCACCCGGTGGTCCGGTGCCTCCCATCTTCTAGCAATGACGTCCTCCTTCTTACTTCTGCCGTGTCTCCTGCGCAGGCGTACTATACAGTATCTGCCCTATTGAGGGCAGAGCAGAGTACTGCAGTGTGCAGGCGCCGGGAAAAGTCAGAGAGGTCCGGTGACTGCGCACTGCAGTAGTTTACTCTGCCCTCAACAGGGCAGATATAGTAGGCCTGCGCAGGAGCCGCAGCAGAAGTAAGGAGAAGGACGTCATTGGTAGAAGATGGGAGGCGCCGGACCGGACCAGACCCCCGGATGAGTATAATCTAACTCGTTTTTCTTATCTTTCAGGTTACATCGGTGGCTTATCTACAGCATTACAGAATGCTGTAGATAAGCCCCTGATGGCTGTGGCCGCATTTCATATTGGAAAAATTAGGTGACAGATTCCTTTTGATGGCAGTGCTAAAAGCTGTGAGGCTGCTCTGAGATCACTCACTGTTCCTGTCTCCTCTTCCTGATGTCTTTCACAGTTAGAAGCTATGGCGGAAATAGAAGCAGAGAGCTTGCGCTGCACTCACCTTCCTACACCGTAATACACCCCGGCTCCAGTACGTCTTGAGAGCAGGCAGCGATGTAAGAAACTAGAGAGTAGCTGCAGTGCTGTCCCCTGTGTAATCCTGTTCTAGCATGCGCAATAGACGATGCGGGGAGTGCAGCCCCAGCCTTCTGTGGCGTCATGTTAGAGACTTCTCTCAAATGAAATGTTACAGGACGTACAGTATAAAAAACACATTAAAGGATTAGGTAGCGAGGGTGAAGTGTAGGGAATCGTGTAATAAATCTAATCACAAAAGCGGTTAGGGTATAAGGATAGATAGTTAGAAAATACATTTTAATTGACGGACGACCCCTTTAATGTCCGCAATTCAGTAAAGCGTTTTTTTCCAAATTCTGGTATAAATATGTTTGAAATTATACAAATTTTATGCACAAAAATTCTGTGACTATTGTCAGTTTTATACCAATCCTGGACAACATTTTGAAGCGTGAACATATCAAAAAAAAGTCCAAGATGTATAAATACCACCTAAAAAATTATTCATAAACCATAACTACCATTAGTAAATGGCAGAAAAAGAGGCAAAAAGCATGATCATAAAATTTCTTCAAAATGTATTATTTACTCAGTATATAAAATAAACAAGGGAATATGCACAAAATGCCACGATAGTACACAGACCAGAAACCATATCAGAAAATATGAGAGGAAAACACCATAAAACTCATGTAATCAAAAACTTATTGTTTGATAGATAGCAAAAATTATAATAAAATGCTTGATGTAATAGACAGATTATGTGCAAAATTCACAATGAAAAAAGTACTACATGCAAGGAGGTGCCAATAATTGTCTGCTGCATATAAAATGCTAGCCATCCTATTGAAAAAAGCACAGCCTTTTATTAAATGCACAAAAATCCACTGTTGAGAAAATGGTGTATAGTGCCACTCAGAATGAGCATTCACTTATTCCATATAAATTCCAGTCACCTATACCTCAGAAAAATAAAGTGCTTAATGTAATAAAATTGATTTTGTGTGCAAAATGTGCAGGAAAAGTGCATAAAAAAAGGGCCAATAGTTGCCTGCTGCAAATAAATGCTAGCCACCGTATTGAAAAAGCACAGTCCTATATTCAGTGCACCTACCAAGTCACAGCTGAGAGAAAGAAAGGTGATTCAGTTTCATTAGGAATGTTCATTCACTTGCTGCATGAAAAACTGCTAGCCACTTAAATCTCATTATGTTGCTGCATATAAAACGCTAGTCATCTATGGGCATAATAATCTCCTGAACTTACATATGTTACAGGTACTGGTCTGGTCTATCACAGCCACCCCGACAGCACCGTTTCGCCTCACAGGCTTCCTCCAACAGCCCTCAGCCTCCCCAGAAATGGCCCATTGATTAGAAACCAAGGAACGATCTGCCCACAGGCCGCCACAAAGCAAAGTCTGTCTCTGTGATTCGGAACATGTTTGTGCTTTGTGGCGGCCTGTGGGCAGGTCTTTCCTTGGTTTCTCTGGCTTAGAGCAGAAAGATAAGACTCTTCTTACAGTCCCGCCCCGGAGCACAGGCATATCATTAACTGAAAACTTGTAACACTGATTACACAAGAACCACATGATGGATTTCATCACTACAGAAATTATTTTAATCAGTATAACAGCGGCAACATGACAATGTCTGTAGTTTACTGAGCAGAATCCTGCTGACAGGTTCGCTTTAAGGACTTGCATGAAATGAGACCAATGTGCCCAGTACCACTTGTTCCATCCATATAGATACAGCGGTGCTTTTGTGATGCGGTGAAGCAACAGTACATTTGGTATTTTGAGGCCAAAATTGTTGCTAATATCGTTTTATGCAAAACTTCAATGGCTAAATCACAGTATAAGGCAAGATTCATAAAATATGAAGTGCTAAATTAAAAGCAAACTGATTACTTTGCATGGCATAATGATCAAAAAGGAAAATGAACCCTCCGCACTATAACCGCTGTATGAAACCACACAACGTGTTTTACTGTACAGTCATTTCTTTCTTTTAGGGACCATGTGTTTTAGGTTTCCCATCAGTGATCTTCGTACAGTGTGATTCACACATACAATAATGGGGCACCCACTCAACCTTATTCTATAGCCCCAGATGTATAACACAGGAAGGTGACAGCATGGCGGTCCTCACAATAGTTATACTATGATGCATGAGCAATGCTTACAGTGGAGACTGAATGTTCTGATAGCAGTACGTGAGATGGGGGGGTCAGTGGGATTTTGGATTGAAACAAAAACATTGAAATAAGAAGTGCAGTATGACTGAGTATGATTTAGGGGTCTAAGTAGACTGTGAGCTCTCATGGGAAGGGTCCTCTCTCCTTCTGTACCAGTCAGTGACTTGCATCGTTCTGGATTACTGTACTTATTTTCTGTTACGTATATGCATTTTCATATGTTAAGCGCCATGGAATAAATGGTGCTATAATGATAAATAATAATAATTAAAATAATCTGAGGTTATTTAGATGTTTTCAGCATTAATCTTTCTAAGCACAGCATCTCAAAATCAACTGGGTAAATCCAGGTTGTATTTCCTGCAGAAAAATCTGCATATTGAAAGATGACTTTCTGCAGCATTAATCATTAGACTGTCCATACCTTAAGCAAAACTGCCTACCTCCCTTTTCCCTCCCAGCGCAGAGAAAACACTCCGAAACAATATTTTCAAACCAAAAAAGACTTTATTAGGGAGTGATCAGTCACAGCAACACTAATCATCTTCACACCCAACGTTGGAGGGGTAAGGTCTCAGCTTATCCGGTTAAATCAACCAAACTTCTTGTGGGGTTATGTCACTGGACTCCCGACACATGTTACCCAGCCTTGTTTTCTTCCGCCATGGAGTAGCGACCCCTAGCAAGCTACGACCCCCCCACCAAACGAAAAAATTGCCTCCTCGATGCCGTCCTGTAGGCCTGAAAGGAAAATGTCCAACCCCAACTCTGTCAAATGTACCCCGTCCGGATGCAAAAACCTGCCACTATTACACTCTGTGCCTAACTATGATCCCACCCTTAAAGTGAATAAAGCGAGATATGCGTTGGTTTGCTATTCTCCGTGCTCTTTCTATAGCTGCCCCATCTCGTGCCCCACGCCACACCAATCTAGGAATTATCTCCAACCAAACAATCACAAGCTGTTGGAATAAAGCCGGAAACTTATCAATATCCGCACACATTAACGTGATAAGTTCAGACAACTGTATTGACCCTAAATCATTCCCCCGACATGCAATACCAGAATGACTGAAGATGCCGCATCTCTGGCTATATTTACCACCTCTAAAAGCTCCTGTGCCCACCTCAAACCTCGAATACCTCTCCATTTTACATCCAAATTGTGGAAACCCAAGTTCCTCCCGCCAGGGAGCATCTCCGCCCTCGGCTCGGCCCAAAAAACGTACGAATGCCCTAAAATCCAGACACTGGGTCTTGAATGAACTAAAAGAGAAGAAAATTAATAAATACCCAACATTATATTGTTAACAATTCTGGTCTAATGTAGCGGAAAAAACAATCCGAACGCCACCTGCCTATCCTCCTTATCTCCTTATCACTAAGGCCCGCACGAGCTGCTTCCGTCGCTGCGCCAATCCGAAACGAGTGCGTACCAAATTCACCTGGAGAAAGTCCTAAAAAGAATATGATTCTACGCAGCAACGCAAGGAACTGAAGCCTAGTTAATGGAGAACCGTCAGCGTGCGCAAAAAGTGAAAGACTGTTTGGTCTTAACTCCATGCTACGTCATTATGCTGTAAACCACCGGCAGCACGATCAGACGGCGGAACCAGCTCGCTGACACGCAAGGCCCCGAAAAACGCAACTCCAAAAGCTGCTGAAAACAGTATAGCTTCAAAAACTGAACTGCACACTTTATGCATTCCGCTGGTAATTCTAGCCAAAAGTTAAAAAGAAATAGGCCTTCTAATCCGAATTGGAGTCCTCAATCTTTCCCAACCTTTTAAAGCTTGTCTAAGGACAAAATGCTTCGTAACATCTTCCCATCCACGAAGTTTAAAATGAAAAGCCAAACCTGATAACCTGTTCCTAGCGAGGGATGAAGCAAAACCACTATCATACAAGTGTCGAACATAAGCGAAGGTCACCTCTAACCTCGCCACATTGGAAAAACCCACCGGTAATTCACCCACAAAACCCAACCACTCCTTCCACGCTTTACCATATGCATTCCATGTTGATGGATTTATAGACGCCCTGACCATCGGCATCAGGATGTTTTCGGTATCTTCCAAATGTACTCTGGGCACCTCATTCCTTCTGGATTGGCATCTGGAGCGAGCTCTCGACACTTCTGAAATTCAAAACGTGACAGTGAATCGGCAAAAGCATTTTTTATACCTGGAACATGCCAAGCGCGAAACCAAATATTAAGCTTTAGACATTCCAAAACTAAAAATCGCACCAACTTTATAACCGGAATGGAAGATGAAGATAAGTGATTCACCACATGAACCACGCTTTCGTTTTCTGTCCAAAAACAGATACGAGAATTCCGAAGCTGTTCCCCCCATATACCAAATGCTACCGCAATTGGAAACAACTCCAACAGAGTCAGATTTTTTATCCATTCTTCTTCCACCCATTCTTCCGGCCATCTTTCAGCACACCACTGATAGGGATGCCCAAACGAATCCTGTGATGAGCCCGCTTCACACCTCTAGTCGCCATTGCCAGACGCCTAGAAAAAATCCTACCCATAGGCATGACCCTACAGGCAAAAGCTAGCAAACCCAGCAAGGATTGCATTTGAACCAACGTGACTTTTTTTACAGATAAAAAACCTTAAATTAACTCCAAAAGTTTTGAGATCTTATCAAGAGGTAAACGAAAAAACATGCAGACTGTGTCAATTTCAATGCCCAAAAAAGAAAGGCATGTAACTGGACCGACAGTTTTTTTCCTCATTCAATGGAACCCCAAAAAAGTCCATGAGTTCCCGAAACTTATCCAGAATTTTTCCGCACTTGTCTGATTCTGCTGGACCTACAAACAAAAAATCATCTAAATAATGCGTAACCAACTGAGATCCAGTTTCACACTTTATAACCAATTGCAAAAAACTGCTGAATAACTCAAAATACCTGCACGAAATCGAACAACCCATTGGGAGGCATGTATCATAATATGCCCCTTCCACGTAACAGCCCAATAAATGATGGAAATCCGGGTGCACAGGTAACAAACGGAAAGCAGACGAAATGTCTGATTTTGCCAATAATGCACTGCGCCCAACTTGCTGCACCAGAACCACCGCCTGATCAAAAGAAGCATATACAACCGATGACTCCTCTGAACTAATACCATCATTAACCGATGAACCTTTCGGGTGCAATAAATGATGAATCAGCCTGAATTCCCCCGGCTCCTTTTTGGGAACAATCCCGAGAGGGGAGACCATAAGATTAGGAAAAGGTGGGGAAGCAAAAGGTCCCAACATGTGGCCCATCGCCACCTCCTTCTCTATTTTTTTTAACAAACCTGCCGGAAACGCCTTAGCTGACTTCAAATTCTCCGCAAAAATGGAACTTTTTAACAAACTGAACGGGATAAAGAAACCATCTGTGAAACCATATCTCAACTGCTCCACAGCCACTTTAGGTACCTGCTTAACCAGGGCTCCATCACGTTGATTTTCACCGGAGTCCTTAGCTTCTTGTTGTGATGCTGTTCTAGCACTACCTCCTTTCACGTTAGTCCACACACACTTTGTGGCTGCATGCGAACCCCCGCATGAAGAGCACTCATGCTTGTATTTGCATAGTCCATAGAACCTGCGGTGCCCTTCGTTAAACAACCAGCAAGTGCCTGGCCTTCGGACCGTGATTGGCCCCAAGCCGGTTTGTTGACCCGGGGCCCCCGCCTGAAAGGGGTGACTGTTCCTCCGTGACATCATGAGACGCAACCACGAATCCGTGGCTTTAACGCCCCAACCCAAATGCGGGTTGACAGCAAGCCTCCGCCGAAAATCCTCATCATATCTCCACCACGCTGTCCCGCTATGTGTCTTATAAGAATTGTATATGGTGTTCATATAAAGGAACAATTCCGAACACCGCTCAGGATGCTTTTTCCCATGACGCAACTCAAAACAAAAAAGGCTTGCAGCCAATTATTTATAGTTTTTGCCACCTTCGGCCGCCTTTCATAAGGCCTGTCATGCTGTCGCCGCTCCCGATCCACAGTGCTTTGATCAACTGAAACTAGCGACCAAATATCCACAAAATCATTAACCCAGATATTTTCGTTTGTTTCCTGATCCAAATGCGAGCCCAAGGGAGCTACCCCGCAATAAAAGGAATCCCTATGAACGTCCACTCTCAAAATTGAGGGAGGAGGGGGATGGAAACTTTTTCTTGTACTAATAATTTTGGATTCAAAAACAATTTTTCCCCACCCAAAATGCTCCTCAAATTTTCCATTGTCACAAATCTATTATTCTCCCCCCCCCCAAGCACCCGCATAGTTAAACTCACCACTTGCCGGTGTAGCAACCGACGTTTCCTCAGGACCTTCCGCCTCTTCTTTACTGCGTAACCATTGCTGTTCCTGCTGTCTCTGATCTGCTTTCTGATATGATGACCTACTCCGGCCTCTAGAACCAGATGACGAGGAAGAACGGCAACGCGCAGACCTTGACCGGCGGCTGCCACTTGACTCAGATCTCCTCCTTCTCCGGTGACTGTGGCGACTATGACGCCTGCCACCACTTCTACTTGAATCAGAGGAAGATGACGACCTCCTGCTCCTTCTACTCCTAGCCTCACTCCTGCGTCTCGTAGGTTCTGACGGAATTACCGTCTGTTCTAAACATACAGAAGGTGGACCTTGCTGTTGCAAAAAAGGCCATGCCCCCAAATTCCCGACCGCAGCTGCATTTCCTGACACGTCTGCTGCTGGAACGACCAGCTGATTTTGCGCAGGGGGCACCACTGCTCCATAAACCTGAGGCGGATTGCTGGGACCTGCTATCACCGAAGGTGACCCTATCGCAGGCGGGATATTAAATACCTGTGACGCAAGGGGCATAGGTGGCAGCAAACTCATCTGCGCGTTTTGCGGCAGTTGCCACACACCTGACTGAAATAGCCCTGTGTCTATCATGGGCAGCCCTGTAACCCCTTGCTGGCTACTCAATATTTGTCTGCTATTTATTACCTCTTCCCCCACTGTTTGACCTCCCCCTGTTGCTGAATGGAACATTGCTGCTCTTTATCCCTATTCGTTCCTGCTTGTTCACTGGCTGAGGATATGGAGCTGTGCCCTCCCCCCATTATGTCAGCTCCTCCGACCCCAGGCAATGCTGTGTGTGAACTAGTTAATTTCTTGTCCCCCCTAGGAAAGTCCGCAGCTCTCCTCTTATCTGCTCCCAGCCGCCGCTTCCCTGACAGGGCCCTTGCCTCAGCGCCACCCCTCTTGGACACCTTCCCGCCTTTTTTTACAGCCCCACGACCCTCCCTCCCCTCACTGATGCAGCCGCGCGGCTCACACGAGCCACACCGCGCATCCGACCACGCTGAGGAGAAGCAGGGCTCCACTGCTCCCGAAGGCGGGGGGCTTTGCCCAGACCTTCGTTCACCCCTTTCACCTTTATCACCCACCGAACTCTCCGCTGCCCCCTGTCCCCCTCCAAGCTCCTGTATAAGAGCTCTTAACCAATCCGCGCCCTCCCTGTTAACCCTCTCACGGATTGCAACGTCCATATCTGCCATCCTTGCTTCCTCCTCATGGGCCGTTCCGCTCTCGATCCTCAGGTCAAAGAGGGAGGGATCCTGGGAAAATACCAATTTATATCCCCTCATAGGGGAGGAGCAATCACAGAGTAACCATCTCCTGGCCAATAACCAACGAAAAACCCCATCAGGTGGAACCACCCCTTATTAACCCGTTCCCTGCATCCACCAGAAAAAAGGAAGGCGGCAGAGATAACAATTAACAAGTTGCTGCCCAGTCAGGGGTACCCAGCAAATAAAGCCGGGCCCCCTCAAAGGGAACCTGTCATTAGATTCATGCTTTCCGAAGAAGCATGGATGAATGAATCAGAGCATAGGTGTGTGAGTTCAGCCTGCTATGTTTCAAACAAAAGTTTTTTTTTTCTTAAACTGTAATTTTTAAGAGTTTTTCACAGATTTGAACAATAAGAAAATAAATTAGCATATTGCAAACACAAATAATAAGGTAATAACAAAGATTTCAAGTATGATATTGTAAATGAAGAATACCGTATTTTTCGGACTATAAGACACAATTTTTTCCTCAAAAATTTTGAGGGAAAATGGGGGTGCGTCTTATAGTCGGAAAATACTTGCAAATACTGTGGCGGCAGTCCCAGTCCGACACTGCAGGGCGATGTAGCCTCCCTTCCCAGGGTGGTGCGGTGGTGGTGCTCTGTGGTGCATGCTCAGATTGAGATCTCGGTATGAGATCTCGTTGGCGAGATCTGAATCTGAGCATGCTCCACCCCACAGCGGCCATTTTTCCGGATGCCACCGCATCACAGCAGATTGAGATCTTGTCAACGAGATCTCAATGTGAGCATGCGCCGCCCTCTGCGGCCATTTTCCCGGAGGCCACCGCATTGCAGCAATGGATCTGCAGGGGCCTCCGGGCTTTCACAAAATGCCAGCACAGCCCCGCCGTACCACAGAGCACCACTGCCGAATCTGCCGCAAAATGCCGGCGGAGCCCTCCGCACCACAGAGCACCACCGCCGCACCAGCCTGGGATGGGATTTCTCGGAGGCTACTGCACCAGCCTGGACCACCGAACAACCCCTGTGACCGCTCCTCCACCTGTGCCGATCCCCCCTTCCCCCCCGGTAAGCTGAATTCGGACTGTAAGACGGTCCACCATTTGACACATTATTTTTTTTCCCTATTTTACTTCTGAAAATTTGGGGTGCGTCTTATGGTCCGGTGCGTCTTATAGTTCGAAAAATATGGTAATCTTCATGAGTGCCACCAACAAGGGTTATATTGAAATTCCACATATACTATAACACCAGAATTAAAAAAAAAGACAAAAGACAAGGACACAAATAGGATGAGTAGAAAAGGAGGGACTAAAGGAGTTAATGCTTTATGTTTTGCCCAGTAATAATCCCATGGGGCCCACACTTCCTCAAATAGATCTATCTTTGTGTTTAGAGTAGCAGATAAATAACATTTTAAATTCAGTTGGACTTGAGACTCTAGTAGAACCAAAAAGACATACTCCCTAGTGTCGATCCGTCAACTAAATCGGCGAGCCTAGATAACCCAGCAGTAATCCACAGGAGGATCATTCTAGTCTCAAGGCTACACGGTAAGAGGGGTTGATATACAGTCATGGCCAAAAGTGTTGGCACCCTTGAAATTGTTTCAGAAATGAAATATTTTTCCCAGAAAATTACTGCAATTATACATATTTTGTTATGGATATGTTTATTTTGTTTGTGTATTGAACCAACACAAAAAATCTGAGAAAAAAAAGGTACATTCGACTAAATTTCATACAAAACCCCAAAACTAGGTTGCACAAAATTGTTTGCACCTTCATCTTAATATTTGGTTGCACACGCTTAGGAATAAATAACTGCAATCAATCGCTTCCTATAACTCGGAGTTGCCCCAAAATTTTGCGATTTTTGGTGCATTGACGCTAGTTTCTCCAAGCTCTGGAAATGGCGGAGCTGAGATGGTGCGTGCTATGGATTTAATGCCACAGCTTTTCTAATTCCTGAGCAGCTGTGACCTTTTTTATGCCAGTTATTCGCTGGAGTGAGATTTCTGGCATGGCACACAGAAGTCCTTTTCATGAATTAGGAGTGTCTAACTCCAAAACTCCCCCTCAACAGATTAAAAACACTGGTCTTGATGTATCGGGCCCTCAGTGTGCATGTTCTCGTCAGATATGTGCACACAAGATTCTTTACTAATTTTTTATTGTAAGGCCACTTTTGAGCATTTTTTTCCACTTCAAATATTGAAAAGTGCCTTTTGAGAATAAAGACAAAGCATGTCACTTGGAAGGCTGCAAACATTTCTTTAGGAAAAAACCTCTTCCAAAATGCTTCAAAACCCCTATAGGAAACAAAAAACTTCTACAAAAATGCCCAAAAACACATGGAGTTTTATTTTAGGAAGATTTAGAGTAGAAGCTATCCCAATCCTCCTCCAAATCTTAAAACTCCTCCGAGGGTCGAATCAGAATCAGGAATGCAAGTCTATGACAACCGAGTGCCGGATGATTTTCACAGACTGTCGGAAAGGGGGAGGTGGAGAAACCTTTTTTTTCCTCAGAAAAGCTGATGACACTTGGACCTCACTGATCAAACTCTGGTCAAAATAATTAGTCCTTTTTCTCATATGTGACGTTTGGGTGAAGCCTTAAGCCCCCGTCTCACATAGCGAGATCGCTGTTGCGCCACCGATTTTGTGACGCAACAGCGATCTCGCCTTCGATCTCGCTATGTGTGACACATAGCGGCGATTGGGCCCCTGCTGCGATGTCACTGATCGTGCTCGAAAGTCCTGGGCCATTTTTTGATCGCTGGTGTCCCGCTGGCCAGCGCGCATCGCTGTGTTTGACAGGGACAACGACGAACGACCTCAATACTACAGGTCTGAGAGACAGGGTCCCAGCGACTGTCGTATCGTTCTTTATCGTTGCTGCGTCGCTGGTGGGATCTGACTGTTTGACATCTCACCATCAACCACGTAGCGACGCACCAGCGATCCCTATTAGGTCATATCGTTGTCTGGATCGCTGGTGCGTCGCTAAATGTGACGGTACCCTTTTACTGTTAAAAAATTACAGAACCAACAAAAATTTTACAAAGGGGTCCAAGTCTAAAAATATTCATAGTATTTTAACTGGTATGAGTAAGGTTGGGAGTTTCGAGTGAAATTTGAACCATTGGTTGAAGCGTTATATTAAAAAATAAATGAAAAAAGATTGACTTGACTTATTTTGCTTGCTGTCTTTCATTAAGATCCAAAGGATCAATGAGATCCTTGTGTGTTAATATAGGCTATCCTACTCTGATCTGAAGGTGATCTGGCAGCGGGAGATATGATGGATTGTATCTGTAAATCTGTGTTAAATTTTGTAAAATAAATTATTAGAGATATTCACTTACTTAAATAGCAAGTCCTTAACCCTCCCGGCAGGGAGCACACCGTCTGTGTGATGGAAGGCAGCAATGTGCAGGACCAAGCGGATGCTTTCCACTTCTGATCTCAGTAAGGGAGCTACTTTTAAGCTGTAATTATCAGATGTCTCACCACCTTACTTCAAAAGACACATTTTTATATTTTACATAATTTACTCAATATTCTATCTAGTTCTCAATTCACATTACTATGGAGTAGCAGTAACTGGTGATGAGTGAATGTGCTCGGATAAGGTGTTATAACCTAACAAACAGGTAATACCTGCATGTGATGTGGCTGTCGAACAGCCGCGAGACATGCAGCAACGGGGACTCGAACATATTTTTCGGGTTAGCAATGGAGCATGCTCTGATAACACCTTATCCGAGCACCTTCACTCATCACTAGCAGCAACCCATTATGAACTGTCATTAATTTTGAATTTGACAAGAAAAGTTTGAATGTTATGACCCAGGACTTTATTCCTTATGAAAATTTGTCAATATTAAATTGGTTGGGGTCCATTGCTCCCAATCCCAGGTTTGCATCTTTGATGCGTTTTTGCGCATTCATTCGAAAATGTGAAAAACACTGAATGAATTGACATTCTGCAGATATGAAACTGCTTCACATCTGCTGGGGAAAAAAAAAGCAGCATTTGTGTGAGATTTCAGAAGTCTCTCACTGCTGGGACAGTAAAATGCTGGACTTTTCGTGGCAAAAAAGTGCTGAAAAACGTAACGTGGACATTCCCATAGGACTGTGTCTGGTATTACAGCCAAGTTCCATTCACTATGGGTGAAAGATGCAGTGAATTGTATTACTTAGAGCAGCCGCTCCTAAGAATAAAGAGCTTTGCCTGGTAAACAACGAAGAGATGAGCTAATCAATCCGTTGCAAATTGACTTCAAGTTAAAACTTCATGAAAATAACAGGTTTTGGCTAATTCGAACAATTTGTCATCTAGTGACTATCTCCTGCTGATAATCCTGCTGATGCATTGATTTTATAAAACCTGCAGCAAGCAGTCTAGTAAGTGTCACATTGCTAGAATCAGGGTTTCTACCCCCTCCCCTACATTTTAGTGCTCTCAGATTACGTAGCAAAAACCTGCTGATAGATTCCCTTAAAAAAAGTACACATTTTAATTTTTGTATACGTTTTATTTGTTAATTTTAGCATCCATACACTCCACAACAATAATTTTGGCTGTTATTGCACCTTCCTCTCTGTGTATGTACCTGCAACCGATGAAGCATTCTTGGTTACAGCTTTTGCCAGGAAAGAGAAAAAAATGTTGGTGTAGACCAAGGCAGGCGAATTCTGAGTTGGTCCCCATACAGGTAATTTAATTACGGTAGCTCTCATTGATTTATAGGTAATCATAGAAAGGTATGCCTGATAACAATAGACTAAAATGGATAATTTTTGGACTTTTTTAATTTTTATTTTAAAGAGCATGAAAAGTTTGTCTGTGCAGTGTTATTGAATAGGCTGGTTACCGCCATTTACTTATGTAGCTGGCTGTGTTAAAGTTCTAAAAAGGTGTCGGATACAGAGGAGACCTCAGAATATTACACGTCTCTTTCCTGGGTGGTGAGAGGCTTTGCGGTATTGAGAATCGTGGCAATTTGAATTTCAAAAGATTCAATCTCCTCTAGTTTGGAAGTTACCTCCTATCCATGTGATAGGGAATAACTTCTTGAACACTGGGGTCTGAATGCTGGGACCACCAGCAGTCACGAGAATCAAGCTCCTAAGAAAAGCCCCAAGTGAATGGAGTGTTGAAATATCATGTGCACCACTGCTCAATTATTTGTTATAGTAGAGCCGAAGACCGGCCTAGCACATCTTTCAGCTCTCTATGGCGGTCCCATTAGGAATAAATGGTGAGACAGTGCACGTGGTCGACCCCTGCTCCATTCACAAAGAAGTGGCTGTACTGAGCAAGAAGTCAGCCTAATATTAGGATTAATGACAAGTGTAAAAATTGCAGAATCTTATAGACAGAGATATAGAAAATTTAAAGCAGTATATTAAATATACATTTAAGATAAAAAGCTGAAACTTGATGTTGCCCAGCGACAGCCCCAAAACCTGAAAGATCTGGAGAAGATCTGTATGGAGGAGGGAGCCAAAATCCCTGCTGCAGTGTGTGCAAACTTGGGTCAAGAACTACAGGAAACGTCTGACCTCTGTAACTGCAGACAAAGGTTTCCGTATATTAAGTTTTTCTATTGTATCAAATACTTATTTCATGCAAATTACTTATGTAAAAATCATACAATGTGATTTTCAGGATTTCATCTTTAGATTCTGTATCTCACAATTGGCAGTGTATGAAATACATATTTTCACCACTGCACACATTTATTGATATCTATAAACATATACAGTATAGTGGTGTGTGTATATACATATATACTGTGTATATATATATATATATATATATATATATATATATATATATATATACTGCTCAAAAGAATAAAGGGAACACTAAATGTTGGATCAGCCTGTAATGTGTTCCCCTTATTTTTTTGTGCAGGATATATATATATATATATATATATATATATATATATAGTTCCCAAAGTTGGACGCCCCTCTAAGTTTCACAATAAAAGCCAGTAATATATTTTTCAGTTCTAGAGCATTGATTGTCTCAGGATATTTCTGGATAGAGCTTCTTCTGTTGCATATTCAAAACGTTGTTCTGGAGCATATACCGTAAGTTTTTGAGATACATTTAAAAACAAAAAACTTTGTATAAGCATCTGCAAAAACATGACAGTCAGTGATTGAATATTCAGCCATTTTTTTCTACTTTTTCTTATTTAGAAGTTTGAAAAAAAAAACATGAACAGTTGGTCAGATCAAAATAACATGTCATTATGTAGAACTCCCACTTGAAAAATGAAAAATCTTACATTGCTTCAGAGAGAATAAAAAGGAGAAAATGTACGCTACGTAAAGAGTGCGAATAGCAACCAGATGCACCCACATCAAGCTATCTGTCAAAAAGAGCCAGCTATGTTTTGTAGCTACAATGCTCTGAATAGGAGTCTATAGAGAAGAAGAGGGTCTTAATAAGAGCCGGGATCCAAGAACGAGTGCTGCGGATGTGTACAGTAATCAGACACAGATTATTTTAAAGAAAGGAAGCATAAATTCACATATAAAAAACTGTAATGACGAGATACAGACAGAATGAACAGCTGCATGCGAGTCAGCAGTAAAGTGAGTTTCAGAAAGTCTTTGGGCTCCAGATCCTTTTCCATTTTTGTAGTTTAAATGCTAAATGTCAGTGTAGTTTAGCACATGGGGTCACTAACTTTTTGCATGGAGTTTGCAAATCACTGCTTGAGAGAATACGTTTTTTGTAGGATCATATCGATGGATATGTTGTCCAAAAAATATTTACTTTTACAGTAGAAGTTGGGTCTGAAGTTCCAGGTTGTTAGATCCCAGCATGGTTCGTGACTTTCCACAATTTACCATGCCAGCAATTGCAGACAAAATGCAAAATGTCACATGTATCCTGAGATCTAGTGGTTTTCACTGAATGAGCGCTGTTATTATTGGGGGTGTCAGTCTTAGGCCACACTCAAATATTCAGTATTTGTTCAGTATTTTACAGTTGCATGTAAAAGTTTGGGCACCCCTGGTCAAAATTATTGTGAACAGTTAAGCAAGTTGAAGCTGAAATGATCTCTAAAAGGGCTAAAGTTAAAGGGGTTGTCTGGGCTTTCTCTATAATTTGTGCGTGTGCCTAGGATGCAGAATGCTGACAATTTGTGATATACTCCCTCTCAGCATTCTGCTTGGTGTCCTAGGTATCACACTTAGTCATGTGAGCAGCTGTCTCCTGTACGCCCTCCCCATACTGAATACAAGGGGGGGGGGGTCGCATGATAACGCGGCTCCCATAACTATTAATTTGATGGTGTTCAGTTGGTTTGTTAAGCTCTGGTTTACAAAGAGTTAATGTTTCAGTAAGCTGTGATATTTCATGAGCAGGTTCCCTGAAGTCAGGCAGATTTGGCTTCCCGCTCTTTTGTTGAACCTGTTTTGATTGGCTGACAGAGTATGAGCAGGAAGAACTTGTTATATAATCAGCTGTGTGAGACAGTTACCTCAGTTTACCTCAAGAAGATTTCAAGATCCCTCCCTCCCGCCCTGTTAAAAGTATTTCACTGTATT
The DNA here is from genome assembly GCF_039654945.1 of Dendrobates tinctorius. NCBI lineage: Eukaryota > Metazoa > Chordata > Amphibia > Anura > Dendrobatidae > Dendrobates > Dendrobates tinctorius. The sequence continues at coordinate 24,469,885 of NW_027361750.1, read as the reverse complement.
GTCATGTCGTTTATTTGTGAGATAATCTCCCTGTTTTAGGGAGGATTGGGTCATGAGAGTAATAATTTTATTCAGTGATGGAGATATTTAATGGTTTTAATGGTTATGATGAAATAAAATTGGTTGTTGAGTAACTCAAAATATACGCCACAGCCATTTTATGCCAATTTTAGAACTCGGTGTCCTGTGTCCTTTTTTCTTATGTATGAGAGTGGGGCCTGTGTTATCATGATTCCGGAAGAGCCGCTCACTCCCCGACTAGAGTTTTCCTGTCTGGCAGAGACTGGTTGTAAACACCCACAGTCTTCGGCAAACCATATCCCTTCTGTCTCTTGCTCCAGCCCTATGGATGTGGTGTGGGGATTTGTGAAGCTCTATCACCGCTGTGGATGGGATGTGAAGACATGTGATTCTCTATCACCACTGTGGATGTGATGTGGAGACATGTGACACTATCACCGCTGTGGATGGGATGTGAAGACATGTGATTCTCTATCACCACTGTGGATGTGATGTGGAGACATGTGACGCTCTATCACCACTGTGGATGTGATGTGGAGACATGTGAAGCTATATCACCCTGTGGATGTGATGTGGAGACATGTGACACTATCACCACTGTGGATGTGATGTGGAGACATGTGATTCTCTATCACCACTGTGGCTGTGATATGGAGACATGTGAAGCTCTGTGTTAAAGTACTGTCACACTTAGCGATGCACCAGCGATATGACGCGGTCAGGATCGCGGGTGCATCGCTAAGTGGTCGCTAGTGAGTTGCAACACAGGCAGATCTCACCAGCGACATAGCAGCAGTCGGGGGTCGCTACTTACCTGTCAGACGAGGCGATCCTGACGTCCTCCCGCCCACGTCCACACGTCGCTCGTCGGCGCCACAAGAAGCACAGCAGGAAGCTGACGACGAGAAACGGTCCAGGACGTTCTCGCGCGATCAGCAATAACCAGCGGGGGAGCGGTCGGAGGTAAGTATCAGACATAGTGATATCGCTATAACGTCACAAAAACCAGTGGCGTTTGAGCGTAGCGAGACTCAGAGGGGAGGGGGCCCTAGGAGAGGGGGGTAATGTTAGGCGTCGGGTTCCTGCCACTGCACAGCAGGAATCCAGAGCCTTGCACCCAGCGGTCTCCCATTCTTCGGCCACAGTGGAGCCTGCTCAGCAGATTCGTTGGTCCCGGCGCTCTGCCCAGGCCAACTCCGTGGGTGTGCTTGCTGCTGCCACCTCTGGCACAGCTATGACAATGCATGCTGATAAGCAGCGAGATTCTCCAGGGACTAAGTCCTCATGTCGGGCCACTGAGCATGCCCATGGACTGATCTCCCGTTTGAGATCGAGGGTCACAAGATCAGGTCCTGCTCGTGTTTGGATTGGCCCATCCGAGAAGCCAGGAAGGTCCCGGACGCCCGTAGCTATAAAAGGTTTGCATGGCAGCTCGCCCATGCGCTAGGATAGACTGTATTTACAGACTATAAGGTGTGAGAGATGTATGCACGTATGAATGTATCTGGTGACTGACTCATTATGAAACCCCTACCCTTGGTACGCATGTGTTGTGCAGCCTAGCCTGCTAGTGCCCAGGCTTAGGTGTAGGTAGGTCAGGGTTTGAGTCAGACATTGGTCCTCACCAGTGATCCAGCACGCCTCAGTGCACGTGTTCCACACTCCTCTGCCAGTGTCTTTAGCGGCGCTTGTGGCAGTGATGCCGCGTGCTCATTGGGCCTAGAGGGACTCTAACCCCGTGTCCTTGGGGTAGCGTTCTGTGGCCGTACACTGTGCGCTCTTTTAGCCGAGCTCTGTGAGCACAAACAGGCTCTGGCGTTTATGTTCAGCGGTAGTGCGGCTCTGTGAAGCAACAGAGTCTGCCCCCGTACACACCGGGTGACGATAACCCGCTTGTGTATTTATAGTATACCGCCATATAGCATCCACCATTACTGAGCAGCAGGTTACCACCCCTGCACGGTGGACCCCGGGCTGCAAACACACCTTATGACCATCTTTATTAGTTGGTGCGTTCCGCCAGCCCTAACACTCTGTCACCATTGTGGATGTGATGTGAGGACATATAAAGCTCTATCACCACTGTGGATATGATGTGAAGACATGTGATGCTCTATTACCACTGTGGATGTGATGTGGAGCCATGTGAAGCTCTATCACCACTGTGGATGTGATGTGGAGACATGTCATGCTCTTTCACCACTGTCGATGTGATGTGGGGACATGTGAAGCTCTATCACCACTGTGGATGTGATGTGGAGACATGTCATGCTCTCTCACCATTGTGGATGTGATGTGGAGACATGTGAAGCTCTAACACCACTGTGGATGTGATGTGGAGACATGTCATTCTCTTTCACCATTGTGGATGTGATGTGGAGACATGTCATGTTCTTTCACCACTGTGGATGTGATGTGGAGACATGTGACGCTCTATCACCACTGTGGATGTGATGTGGAGACATGTCATGCTCTTTCACCATTGTGGATGTGATGTGGAGACATGTGAAGCTCTATTACCACTGTGGATGTGATGTGGAGCCATGTGAAGCTCTATCACCACTGTGGATGTGATGTGGAGACATGTCATGCTCTTTCACCACTGTCGATGTGATGTGGGGACATGTGAAGCTCTATCACCACTGTGGATGTGATGTGGAGACATGTCATGCTCTCTCACCATTGTGGATGTGATGTGGAGACATGTGAAGCTCTAACACCACTGTGGATGTGATGTGGAGACATGTCATTCTCTTTCACCATTGTGGATGTGATGTGGAGACATGTCATGTTCTTTCACCACTGTGGATGTGATGTGGAGACATGTGACGCTCTATCACCACTGTGGATGTGATGTGGAGACATGTCATGCTCTTTCACCATTGTGGATGTGATGTGGAGACATGTGAAGCTCTAACACCACTGTGGATGTGATGTGGAGACGTGAAGTTCTATCACCTCTGTAGATGTGATGTGGAGACACGTGAAGCTCTGTCAGCACTGTGGATGTTGTTGTGGACATGTGAAGCTCTGTCACCACTGTGGATGTGATGTGGGGACATGTAAAGCTCTATCACCACTGTGGATATGATGTGAAGACATGTGATGCTCTATTACCACTGTGGATGTGATGTGGAGACGTGAAGCTCTATTACCACTGTGGATGTGATGTGAGGACATGTGAAGCTCTATCACCACTGCTGATGTGATGTGGGGACATGTGAAGCTCTATCACCACTGTGAATGTGATGTGGGGACATATGAAGCTCTATTACCACTGTGGATTTGATGTGAGGACATGTGAAGCTCTATCACCACTGTGGATGTCATGTGGGGACATGTGAAGCTGTATCACCACGGTGGATGTGATGTGGGGACATGTGAAGCTCTGTCACCACTGTGGATATGATGTGAACACATGTGATGCTCTATTACCACTGTGGATGTGATGTGGAGACATGTGATACTGTCACCACTGTGGATATGATGTGGAGACATGTGAAGCTCTATCACCACTGTGAATGTGATGTGGAGACATGTGACACTGTCACCACTATGGATGTGATGTGGAGACATATGTAGCTCTGTCACCACTGTGGATGTGATGTGGAGACATGTGAAGCTCTGTCAAAACTGTGGATGTGATGTGGAGACATGTGAAGCTCTGTCACCACTGTGGATGTGATGTGGAGACATGTGACGCTCTGTCACCTCTGTAGATGTGATGTGGAGACGTGACTCTGTCACCACTGTGGATATGATGTGGAGACATGTGACGCTCTGTCACCTCTGTAGATGTGATGTGGGGACATGTGACACTGTCACCACTGTGGATGTGATATGGAGACATGTGAAGCTCTAGCACCACTGTGGATGTGATGTGGAGACATGTGAAGCTCTATCACCACTGTAGATGTGATGTGGAGACATGTCATGCTCTCTCACCATTGTGGATGTGATGTGGAGACATGTGAAGCTCTAACACCACTGTGGATGTGATGTGGAGACATGTCATTCTCTTTCACCATTGTGGATGTGATGTGGAGACATGTCATGTTCTTTCACCACTGTGGATGTGATGTGGAGACATGTGACGCTCTATCACCACTGTGGATGTGATGTGGAGACATGTCATGCTCTTTCACCATTGTGGATGTGATGTGGAGACATGTGAAGCTCTAACACCACTGTGGATGTGATGTGGAGACGTGAAGTTCTATCACCTCTGTAGATGTGATGTGGAGACACGTGAAGCTCTGTCAGCACTGTGGATGTTGTTGTGGACATGTGAAGCTCTGTCACCACTGTGGATGTGATGTGGGGACATGTAAAGCTCTATCACCACTGTGGATATGATGTGAAGACATGTGATGCTCTATTACCACTGTGGATGTGATGTGGAGACGTGAAGCTCTATTACCACTGTGGATGTGATGTGAGGACATGTGAAGCTCTATCACCACTGCTGATGTGATGTGGGGACATGTGAAGCTCTATCACCACTGTGAATGTGATGTGGGGACATATGAAGCTCTATTACCACTGTGGATTTGATGTGAGGACATGTGAAGCTCTATCACCACTGTGGATGTCATGTGGGGACATGTGAAGCTGTATCACCACGGTGGATGTGATGTGGGGACATTTGAAGCTCTGTCACCACTGTGGATATGATGTGAACACATGTGATGCTCTATTACCACTGTGGATGTGATGTGGAGACATGTGATACTGTCACCACTGTGGATATGATGTGGAGACATGTGAAGCTCTATCACCACTGTGAATGTGATGTGGAGACATGTGACACTGTCACCACTATGGATGTGATGTGGAGACATATGTAGCTCTGTCACCACTGTGGATGTGATGTGGAGACATGTGAAGCTCTGTCAAAACTGTGGATGTGATGTGGAGACATGTGAAGCTCTGTCACCACTGTGGATGTGATGTGGAGACATGTGACGCTCTGTCACCTCTGTAGATGTGATGTGGAGACGTGACTCTGTCACCACTGTGGATATGATGTGGAGACATGTGACGCTCTGTCACCTCTGTAGATGTGATGTGGGGACATGTGACACTGTCACCACTGTGGATGTGATATGGAGACATGTGAAGCTCTAGCACCACTGTGGATGTGATGTGGAGACATGTGAAGCTCTATCACCACTGTAGATGTGATGTGGAGACATGTCATGCTCTTTCACCACTGTGGATGTGATGTAGAGACATTTGGTGACACTGTGGATGTGATGTGGAGACATGTGACACTGTCACCACTGTGGATGTGATGTAGAGACTTGTGACACTGTCACCACTGTGGATGTGATGTAGAGACATGTGACACTGTCACCACTGTGGATGTGATGTGGGGACATGTGACACTGTCACCACTGTGGATGTGATGTGGAGATATGTGAAGCTCTATCACCACTGTGGATGTGATGTGGAGACATGTGGTGACACTGTGGATGTGATGTGGAGACATGTGACACTGTCACCACTGTGGATGTGATGTGGAGACATGTGAAGCTCTATCACCACTGTGGATGTGATGTGGAGACATGTGACACTGTGGATGTGATGTGGAGACGTGTGACACTGTCACCACTGTGGATGTGATGTGGGGAAATGTGATGCTCTATCACTGCTGTAGATATGATATGGAGACATGTGACACTGTCACCACTGTGAATGTGATGTGGGGACATGTGACACTGTCAACCACTGTGGATCTGATGTGGAGACATGTGACACTGTCAGCACTGTGGATGTGATGTGGAGACATGTGACGCTCTGTCACCTCTGTGGATGTGATGTGGGGACATGTGACACTGTCACCACTGTGGATGTGATGTGGAGACATGTGAAGCTCTAGCACCACTGTGGATGTGATGTGGAGACATGTGAAGCTCTATCACCACTGTAGATGCGATGTGGAGACATGTCATGCTCTTTCACCACTGTGGATGTGATGTGGTGACAGTGTGGATGTGATGTGGAGACGTGACACTGTCACCACTGTGGATGTGATGTAGAGACATGTGACACTGTCACCACTGTGGATGTGATGTGGAGACATGTGGTGACACTGTGGATGTGATGTGGAGACGTGACACTGTCACCACTGTGGATGTGATGTGGAGACATGTGAAGCTCTATCACCACTGTGGATGTGATGTGGAGACATGTGAAGCTCTATCACTACTGTCGATGTGATGTGGGGACATGTGAAGCTCTGTCACTATTGTCGATGTGATGTGGGGACATGTGAAGCTCTTTCACCACTGTCGATGTGATGTGGAGACACGTGAAGCTCTATCAGCTCAGGTTGTCACTACTGTGAGAGGGGTGGGAGCTGAATGTTGCTTTCAAGGTCAGAAAGGTTGGGGACCACTGCTTTAAACCATCTGCTCTAAAAGTGAAACATTTCCCTTGTGATCATGAATTTTAAAATTTTTAATTTGTGTTCTTTACATTTCACCTTTCAAAAGCCATAAAAAATGTAAAATTACGGAACTATGTCACAACAGGGAATAATAATGTTATAGGTGACAGGTCTGAGGGTGAATGCCCCCCCAGTCAGCATGTCACCCTATGTAGTGTGGGGATGAGCACCGATGCTGGTATTAATGGACACTCGCTTCACGTACATTACGTACATTGATTACTATCATTCCTGTGACTATGTAGTCGTATCATTACAGAACAAGGAAAATGAATTCCTTTCTGTGAAACAAAGGTAGGATTTTTCATTATTTCTGAATATATTTGAACATAAAAGATACATATTAGGACTGAGCTGCTAGTGATGTTAAGCACAAGAGATTACAACACAAGAAAAAAGAAATTAGCATGAAACCCATGAAAGAAAATGACAGGGGAAAAGTACAAATTTACTAGCTGCAATGAAAAGACTATTTATATCTGTCCACACTTCCCGGGATATCACAGCTAATGTAACACAATTGTCCGTTACTGCAGCAGCGACGCCTCGTATGTGACAACATTGTCTCTGAAATGTTCCTACCTAAATTAATAGGATCTTTATCAGTTAGGGAAGAAAATGATATTAGAAGATATTGAATATAGTCCTCCGTCAGCTTTAAACCCGCCCCGCTGCAGATATTTTTAATTTTTGATCTTTTCCTTTTACCCTCCAAGAGCCATACCTTCTTTTCTTTTTTTCCCTTTGGCATAGCCTTGCAGACAAGCATTTTTCTAGCAGACAAGCATGTTTTAATGGCACCATTTAATTTACCATACAATCTATTGAAAACCAATTCTTGGAATGGAGGCAGACATTGTTTTTTGGGGGGTTGTTTTTATGGTTTTCATTGCACAATAAAAGTGATCAGGGAACTTCGTTCAGTGGGTCACTATGATTATGGCAATAGCAAATGTATACCAGCAGTTCCCGGGTTGCGAGCATGAAGCTTTCTGTAGCTTTGGTCATAACCTATATAGGCATGTAAGTTGAAACATGACTGAAATAGAAAAAAGCTAATACCGCTGACCGGTTTTGCTGCCCCGTTGCGGCATCTTTGGGCCCTTTACAGTAGATCAGGACTTCTGGCCATGTCCAGGCCTCAGAAGTTACTGCTCTGCTCATCATAAGGTCGCGACTTCTACATCACGATCTTATGTTTCGCGGTGAGCTTAAGAACTGGTTGCCCAATGCCAATACTCACATCTCCGTAAGCCTCACTGCTCACAATCCAATCCTCTTTTTGCCGCCAGGCACGGTGTGTCTTTTGCCTCTTCACTACTTTCAGCCATGTCCAGGCCGGAGCTAACTGCGCATCATCATAAGCTTGCAATGACAACATGAGCTTATGACATGAAGTGAGCTGTGACCTGGACGCAATCGTAAGTCCTGGTCACTAGTGATAAAGTGAGAGATGCGGCACCCAACGGCGAAAAAAAGGACTGTACAACAGCCGGAGACGTCAGTGGTGACATGACTCTTAGGTGGGACTTTGTTTTGAGCATCTGACATTCGTATCTGAGTGTCATACGTAAGTTAGATGTTTGTGGGGGACATCCTGCATCGCTATTTTAACTACCTTTACCAAACTAAAATTGGTTTATGTCGGCATATTCTGAGAGCCATTTTCATGAATCGAGCTGTGTGAGGGAAAGTTGTTTGCTGCATGACTAATAGTTTTTATTGTCTGCACCGCCGCACTCCCGCTGTCAAATGTCATTGTCATGGTCACGTGTGTCAGGACGCAGATGTTTCCGCAAGGCGAACCCATGTGACACACGTGACCCTGGATACACCGCCTCCAGTGGGGCGCATTTAAATAATAAAACGTGCAGGTGGATACGCCGCCTCCACCTGGCGAATTTGGGTATTACACGTTATACATACAATCTGGAAACCCCGCCTCCAGTGCTGCCAATTTAAATAATAAGGGGGACCTGGGAAACATTAACAGTGGTGGGCCCTGCGATAGGGAAAAGGGAATTGGAGACCTCCTGTGCTCCACTGAGCCAATGTCCCTGCACTCCTAGCGTTCCCTATGCCGGTTTCGCACCGGGCACCGCACGCGTACCTCAACGCCCTAGCTCGCCCTGACCCTAAACCCTCACTAGGGAATAGGTCGGTGCGGAAACTAATCCCACCACTGCACTAATAACACACATGAGGGAAAGAGACAATACAGGGGAACACCACTTAGCTTTATGCTCTGTGCTTATGCTCCTGCAACAGAGCCCTCCACCTGCGTGCGTCTTCTCCTCCACCCGGATCCATCACCATAACAGGATCCTGCACCATAGTGCTGCCTAGGAGCAGAGTCCACCACCAGTTGCTGCTGCTTAGTAACAGAGTCCCAAGGATGAGTTCAGCTTCTGCCACGAAGTCAAGCATGCTTGAGTCCAGCTCAGCAGCCAAGTCCCACATGGTGAGTGCCACTCTCCATAGTAGCCACTCCACCAGACCATGCAGACACTTCCCGCTGACACCATCACTGCGACCCCACCACGCCATGCCAGCCCTTCGTCCAGACACCATCGCTGACACACGTCCCCCCTGGCTAAGCTGCGCAGGACTCCTCCTCAGCTCCATCCTTCCACCAGGCTCTCACAAACTCAGAATCAATCAATATCACCAGCCGTGATTGCACACCCTGAGACTCCTTTATAGAGCCCCACACCTGATTCCTAATTACGTGTACATTAAACTGAAACCTAAGGTGCGATACCACTAACCACCACCGGGGACAGTCAAGTCACCTTGGCAACTTGCCAAAAGGAAAAAAAGTTCACACAGTGCTTTTAAAACTGTCAGATCACTTCAGATCATAACAGTCATAAATGTGAGCCTGCTCCAGCCTCCTGTGACCCCGCTTCACCACCACAACCCCCCCCCCCCGATAACCTACGTTCAGACTGTAAACCATGCCTGATCCTGATGACAGGTTAAAAATTCTGTTTTTCCTATTTTCCTCCTGTAGACTTGGGGTGCGTCTTACAGTGCGATGCATGTTATAAAAGTGCAGTACTTTCTTTAGTGTTCACACAGTTTTGCCTGTTACAGTTATTATTTCCTGACCATGGCTCTTTCCGATGTTGCTTTAACCTGTTTTGGGTTGCAGATTGTACTTGTATTTCCTTTTGAACTTTTTAGCTTTTTAGCATAGTAATTATTCTAAAAAGATCCTAGTTTGTGTTGTTTTTGTACTGGTCATGACTCGGATTACTGTGGATTTTATAAATTAGAATGACGGTAAATGGGTTATACTGTCAAGCTGCTAGAAAAAGTAATTGTCCAAAGCTCTTTAACCATAGCTATGCCTCCCAATGATTGCTTTACTCCACTTGGTTACATTTCATCCAAAATCACTCCCAACATTCGCAAGGAGCACCACTTTATAGACAATTTTGCATTAGCCCTTCTTTTTTGTCATCCTGGTCATTGGAAAATCCAGTGAAAACAACTAACTTTTGGTTGGTGTGATGATAACTGTCCTGCCAGATTCCAGAACGGTGACTGTAAGTATAGGCTAACCCTCATTGTACAAGGCTACTATGTGGGACACGTTCATGCATGCTCTCATTGCACACGCTGAGACACATAGTATTGGACCACAGGTTTCTAGTGGAGCCCGCTATATTATGGACCTCTACAACACTGACTATTTTCCATGCTATAAACCATAATTCACTGCCGGGGACTTTTCCGGTCATTCTTCTTGGTATCTCACATATTAGAAATGTTTTATATGTAAAATAAGAGAAAACATTTCTAACAGCAAATATTACATTTTCTTTAATTTTTTTTTCATTATCAGCCACAGTTGATAAATATTTTACAGTTTGGTTAATTTAATTTGTAAAGAATAATGACTGTTTGTTTCATCTCACATCATGGGTGTATTACATTTAATTAGAAAGACTGAAATGAAACAGTGAAACCTTTGGAAACTCACAAGCTTTCAATATTTTAACTGTTTTTTAAGACTTGTATTGGTGATAAATGTCAAATCGGTGGGACCCCTTTTGGTCTATAGAACTGGAGAACGGAGACTTGTTCTCCCCGACCACAAGAACCAAGTTAGGACAAGTTGAAAGAATCAACGAGTCACGCACATAGTGAACCTACTTGTATCTAAACATTCAAATCCAGTACACCAGGTGATCTCATCTTTACACCAGGTAATATCATTATACAGGTGATGTCATTATTATACAGGTGATGTCATCATTATACCAGATGATGTCATCTTTACACCAGGTAATATCATTATACCAGGTGATGTCATTATTATAAAGGTGATGTCATCATTATACCATGTGATGTCATCCTTACACCAGGTGACATCATCATTATACCAGGTGATGTCGTTATTATAAAGGTGATGTCATCATTATACCAGGTGATGTCATCGTTGTACCAGGTGATGTCAGCAATATACCAGGTAATGTCATCAATATATCAGGTGGTGTCATCCTTACACCAGGTGACATCATTATACCAGGTGAAGTCATTATTATACCAGGTGATGTCATCCTTACACAAGGTAATGTCATCATTATACCAGGTATGTCATCATTATACCAGGTGATGTCAGCATTATACAGGTGATGTTATAATTATACCAGGTGATGTCATCATTATACCAGGTGATGTCATCCTTACACCAGGTGATGTCATCATTATACCAGGTGATGTCATCATTATACCAGGTGATATCATCCTTACACCAGGTGATGTCATCATTATACCAGGTGATATCATCCTTACACCAGGTGATGTCATCCTTATACAAGGTAATGTCATCATTATACCAGGCGATGTCATCATTATACCAGGTGATGTCAGCATTATGCAGGTGATGTTATAATTATAATCAATAAATATAAAATACCTAACGGCGCTAAGCGCAAGACCTTGCACAGCAGCAAGTAATAGGACAAAAAAACACTCAATTTGTCCAGAAACATATAAAATAAAAATATATAGGGTTAACTTGTGCTAAAGTGTACACAGGTTATATGCAAAATATCCAGCTAAAACAAGTACAATAACCTCATAAGAGGGCAAATTACCTTGAATAAACTTTAGTTGGCAAGGGAGGAATTATACCGAGGAAGAGAATCTTCAGGAGTGAATCCAAGGAAAAAGGTCCTTTCCACTGATAATCAGTCGCTCTGAGATAACAGTTGTCTCTTATGCAAACAAGGGGGTCTAATCTCCCTGCACGCCGCTTTCCCGGCCGGAAACTAGCGTGCGGCTGGAGATATGAAGCGCCGACCTATGCAGCTTACAGACGCTGCATAAGGGGCAAGCCTGCAAGGTCCAAAAACGCTGCAGGACTTTGCGTGACGTCACAGTCATGTGATGTGTCACGAGATAGGCAGAGAATAGCTAAGGCTACTTTCACACATCCGTTTTTTTAAATCCGGCATGATGCGGCGAAATTTGTGTAAACCGGATCCGGAATTGGATCCGGTTTTTTCACATAGAATATAATGATCGCCGCATCATGCCGGATGGACATGCGGCGCCTCCGGGTTTTGCCGGATACGGCAAACATGCGCCGTCCGGCGTCTGCAAAAAACGTTGGCTGCAACGTTTTTTTGCAGCGCCGGACCGGCTTTTTCAACTGCGCATGCCCGGGCACTATGAGTTTTAACCCCACAAGTGCCCGGCGCGCATCTCTCTCTCTCTCTCCCACTCCCCTTCTCTCTCTCTCTCTCTCTCCATACGCTCCATACCTTTCTTTGGCTGGCTCTCTCGTCCCCCTCTGTCTCTCTGGCTGCTCTCTCGTCCCCCGCTGTCTCTCTGGCTGCTCTCTCGTCCCCCGCTCTCTCTTCGGCTGTTCTCTGGTCCCCCGCTCTCTCTTCGGCTGCTCTCTCGTCCCCCGCTGTCTCTTCGGCTGCTCTCTCGTCCCCCGCTGTCTCTTTAGCTGCTCTCTTGTCCCCCGCTGTCTCTCTGGCTGCTCTCTCGCCTCCCGATCTCTCTCCGGCTGGCTCTCTCGACCCCCGGTGCTGCGGCTCCTTTAAATGTCCTCCAAGCCGCATCAGGGGGCGCATGTACATTCGGTGTCACCGCTGCAGGCCGGATCCGGCGGCCCGGCTATTCGCCGCAGGCCGCCGGACCCCTGACACCGGATGTCTGAAAGAGGCCTAAGGAGCCTTAGCTATTCTCTGCCTGTCACGTGACACATCACATGACTGACGTGATGTCATCCTTACACCAGGTGACATCATCATTATACCAGGTGATGTCATCCTTACACTAGGTGATGTCATCATTATACCACGTGATGTCATCCTTACACCAGGTGATGTCATCATTATACCAGGTGATGTCATCCTTACACTAGGTGATGTCATCATTATACCGCGTAATGTCATCCTTACATCAGGTGATGTCATTCTTACACCAGGTGATGTCATACTTACACCAGGTGACATCATCATTATACCAGGTGATGTCATCCTTACACTAGGTGATGTCATCATTATACCAGGTGATGTCATCCTTACACCAGGTGATGTCATCATTATACCAGGTGATGTCATCCTTACACTAGGTGATGTCATCATTATACCACGTAATTTCATCCTTACATCAGGTGATGTCATCCTTACACCAGGTGACATCATCATTATACCAGGTGATGTCATCCTTACACTAGGTGATGTCATCATTATACCAGGTGATGTCATCCTTACACTAGGTGATGTCATCATTATACCAGGTGATGTCATCCTTACACCAGGTGATGTCATCATTATACCAGGTAATGTCATCCTTACACCAGGTGATGTCATCATTTTACCAGGTGATGTCATCCTTACACCAGGTGACATCATTATACCAGGTGATGTCATCCGTACACCAGGTGATGTCATCCTTACACCAGGTGATGTCATCATTATACCAGGTGATGTCATCTTACACCAGGTGATGTCATTATACCAGGTGATGTCATCCTTACACCAGGTGATGTCATCATTATACCAGGTGATGTCATCCTTACACCAGGTGATGTCATCCTTACACCAGGTGATGTCATCATTATACCAGGTGATGTCATCCTTACACCTGGTGATGTCATCATTATACCAGGTAATGTCCTCAATAAATAAGGTGGTGTCATCATTACACCGTGATGTCATCATTATACCAGGTGATGTCATCCTTACACCAGGTGATGTCATCATTATACCAGGTGATGTCATCCTTACACCAGGTGTTGTCATCCTTACACCATGTGACATCATCATTATGCCATGTGATGTCATCCTTACACCAGGTGATGTCATCATTATACCGGGTGATGTCATCATTATACCAAGTTATGTCATCCTTACACCAGGTGATGTCATCATTATACCAGGTGATGTCATCCTTACACCAGGTGATGTCATCATTATACCAGGTAATGTCATCCTTACACCAGGTGATGTCATCATTATACCAGGTGATGTCATCCTTACACTAGGTGATGTCATCCTTACACTAGGTGATGTCATCATTATACCAGGTGATGTCATCCTTACACCAGGTGATGTCATCATTATACCAGGTGATGTCATCCTTACACTAGGTGATGTCATCATTATACCACGTAATTTCATCCTTACATCAGGTGATGTCATCCTTACACCAGGTGACATCATCATTATACCAGGTGATGTCATCCTTACACTAGGTGATGTCATCATTATACCAGGTGATGTCATCCTTACACCAGGTGATGTCATCATACCAGGTGATGTCATCCTTACACCATGTGACATCATCCTTACGCCAGGTGATGTCATCATTATACCAGGTGATGTCATCATGCCAGGTGATGTCATCATTATACCAGGTAATGTCATCCTTATACCAGGTGATGTCATCATTATACCAGGTAATGTCATCATTATACCAGGTGATGTCATCCTTACACCAGGTGATGTCATCATTATACCAGGTGATGTCATCCTTACACTAGGTGATGTCATCATTATACCACGTAATTTCATCCTTACATCAGGTGATGTCATCCTTACACCAGGTGACATCATCATTATACCAGGTGATGTCATCCTTACACTAGGTGATGTCATCATTATACCAGGTGATGTCATCCTTACACCAGGTGATGTCATCATACCAGGTGATGTCATCCTTACACCATGTGACATCATCCTTACGCCAGGTGATGTCATCATTATACCAGGTGATGTCATCATGCCAGGTGATGTCATCATTATACCAGGTAATGTCATCCTTATACCAGGTGATGTCATCATTATACCAGGTAATGTCATCTTTACACTAAATGACATCATCATTATTCCAGGTGATGTCAACCTTACACCAGGTGATGTCATCATTATACCAGGTTGATGTCATCCTTACACCATGTGACATCATCATTATACCAGGTGATGTCATCCTTACACCAGGTGATGTCATCATTATACCAGGTGATGTCATCCTTACACCAGGTGATGTCATCATTGTACCAGGTGATGTCATCCTTACACCAGGTGATGTCATCATTATACCAGGTAATGTCATCAATATATAAGGTGGTGTCATCATTACACCGTGATGTCATCATTATACCAGGTGATGTCATCCTTACACCAGGTGATGTCATCATTAAACCAGGTGATGTCATCCTTACACCAGGTGTTGTCATCCTTACACCTTGTGACATCATCATTATGCCAGGTGATGTCATCCTTACACCAGGTGATGTCATCATTATACCGGGTGATGTCATCATTATACCAAGTGATGTCATCCTTACACCAGGTGATGTCATCATTATACCAGGTGATGTCATCCTTACACCAGGTGATGTCATCATTATACCAGGTAATGTCATCCTTACACCAGGTGATGTCATCATTATACCAGGTGATGTCATCCTTACACCAGGTGATGTCATCATACCAGGTGATGTCATCCTTACACCATGTGACATCATCCTTACGTAAGGTGATGTCATCATTATACCAGGTGATGTCATCATGCCAGGTGATGTCATCATTATACCAGGTAATGTCATCCTTATACCAGGTGATGTCATCATTATACCAGGTAATGTCATCTTTACACTAAATGACATCATCATTATTCCAGGTGATGTCAACCTTACACCAGGTGATGTCATCATTATACCAGGTTGATGTCATCCTTACACCATGTGACATCATCATTATACCAGGTGATGTCATCCTTACACCAGGTGATGTCATCATTATACCAGGTGATGTCATCATTATACCAGGTAATGTCATCCTTACACCAGGTGATGTCATCATTTTACCAGGTGATGTCATCCTTACACCAGGTGACATTATACCAGGTGATGTCATCCTTACACCAGGTGATGTCATCATTATACCAGGTGATGTCATCCTTACACCAGGTGATGTCATCATTATTCCAGGTGATGTCATCCTTACACCATGTGACATCTTTATACCAGGTGATGTCATCCTTATACCAGGTGATGTCATCATTATACCAGGTGTTGTCATCCTTACACCAGGTGATGTCATCATTATACCAGGTGATGTCATCCTTACACCAGGTGATGTCATCCTTACACCAGGTGATGTCATCATTATACCAGGTGATGTCATCCTTACACCAGGTGATGTCATCATTATACCAGGTAATGTCATCAATATATAAGGTGGTGTCATCATTACACCAAGTGATGTCATCATTATACCAGGTGATGTCATCCTTACACCAGGTGATGTCATCATTATACCAGGTGATGTCATCCTTACACCAGGTGATGTCATCCTTACACCATGTGACATCATCATTATGCCAGGTGATGTCATCCTTACACCAGGTGATGTCATCATTATACCAGGTGATGTCATCCTTACACCAGGTGATGTCATCATTATACCAGGTGATGTCATCCTTACACCATGTGACATCATCCTTACGCCAGGTGATGTCATCCTCACACCATGTGACATCATCCTTACGCCAGGTGATGTCATCCTTACACCATGTGACATCATCCTTACGCCAGGTGATGTCATCATTATACCAGGTGATGTCATCATTATACCAGGTGATGTCATCATTATACCAGGTAATGTCATCCTTACACCAGGTGATGTCATCATTATACCAGGTAATGTCATCCTTACACTAGGTGACATCATCATTATTCCAGGTGATGTCAACCTTACACCAGGTGATGTCATCATTATACCAGGTTGATGTCATCCTTACACCATGTGACATCATCATTATACCAGGTGATGTCATCCTTACACCAGGTGATGTCATCATTATACCAGGTGATGTCATCATTATACCAGGTAATGTCATCCTTACACCAGTTGATGTCATCATTATACCAGGTGATGTCATCCTTACACCAGGTGATGTCATCATTACACCAAGTGATGTCATCATTATACCAGATAATGTCATCCTTACACCAGGTGATGTCATCATTATAGTTCTGCCAAATAACTTTGAATAGTCACATTTCTAATAACCTCATTCGTTGTTAGCGCTGAATGGCGAAAGATTTTTCAAAGTAAAATATATTCCTGTCATACAATGGAAATTCTGTAGGAAAAGCTCCTGCGGTCTACTGTCACCACGCAGCGATATTAATGTCGCTGGAGATCAGAGCTTACCCCCTGCAGTAATAATGTCCCTATTAGATACACAGTGTATAGAAATACTTATGTACTTTCCAAACATCCCACCAAAAGTTCTCGCCCTATTATCTTGACGATTGGAGACATGCAAAGAGATGCAGAGAAAACAATAGCTAGCTCTTGAAAGGCAGGCTATTGTGTGAAATCCAGTAAATGGACAAGTGTCACATCTCCCCGCAGCATGGGGGTTGTGAGCTGTACAGACGCCGTGGAATAGGAGAACTGCGTCATGCACAGTTTTGTTATGCTGCACGCTGTTACTGACAGAACGTCTAGGAATGCCTGCTTGTGTTTGCACAAAGCTGAATATCTAACACTAAGCTTTGTCTGTTCTCTTTCCTTTTTCAACTGCAAAATAATTGATTCTGGTCAAATGAAACATGAATACAGCAGCTAAAACAAGAAACATCGTCTTCATTACAAAGTATACAAAAGTTTATCAACACAAACCCAATGTGTCAAACTCGTGATCATGAATGATTGGCTGATTCCAGTCCTGTTCAGAGGTGGAACGCTACTTACCACCTAGACTGTGATCTGCAAGGGGATGTGGCATTCAGGATTTAGGGAATTTGGAAATACACTATATTATTTCTAGTGCAGACCCTTAGGGCTGGTACATGACTGATCCACAAGTCTGTAATGTTCTTGAATCATAGAGTAACGCTCCACCTCTAGGCATAACACAGCTTATCACTTTTCCTTTGTGTGTTCCTTTATGATCAAGGAAATCAAATTTCTGCTTATAGCAAATCCAACAGTGTTTCCGATGATCCCCAGTAGAAAACAGTACTTAAAGGGGTGAAACGAAATCCAAATGAATTGTGCTCCTAAATCTCTACCTATCTGATGCCATAATCTAAGCTATTTTCCAATATAATTGTATTAAAAATTCTCTATCCTTCCTTAACTAAACATTTTCTCTATTTTTTCTTTTATTTCTGTTTTGATGACGCTTTATTTCAGAATCTAAGTGCATGCTGTGATACTGAAATGAAGCACCATCAGGGGGCAGAGACTACGGTCACTACCACAGCTTTTGCCCACTCCTCTGAAATGCCAACAGTAAAGCTTATTTCAGGGTCTGACTTAGTTCCTGCGTGATATGCACACTGACAGCGCACTATGTTTTCCGCCTCAGATCAGCACTAACAAGCTGAAAACAGAGCACATTGTTAGAATACCCAACGTGCAGAGATCAGTACAGCCCCTGCAAGGGACATCAGTGGTCTCTGCATGCCGGGTATTCTGCAACATGCTCTGATTGTTGATCGGAGTCGAATACACAGAGCGCGCTGACATTGTGCACATCACACAGGGAATAGCCCAGCCCCTGAATTGAGTGTCACTGACAGTGCTTCATTTCAGGGAAGGGGCAGGGGCTGTGCAGTGACTTCAGCATCTGCCCCCTGATGGCTCTTCATTGCAGTATACCTTCATGTAGTGGGATTATCAAACAAAGTGTCATCAAAATGGTAATAGAAAAAAAAGAGAGAAAAGCAAGATAGCGTAGCCACAGAAGAGTAGGGAATTTTTAATAAAAGTATATTAGAAAATAGTTTGGAGATTATGGCTTCGAATAGATAGGGATTTTGGATGAAAACTCATTTGTGCTTCTGACCAACCACACCTCTAATTTCAGGGAGTCTGTGTAAGGCAGCATCTCTGTAGCATCTTCTGTACTTCGGGTTATGGAGGCTAGGTTTCCATTATACTATGGATAAGGAATATATAAGGTGGTGTCATCATTACACCAAGTGATGTCATCATTATACCAGGTGATGTCATCCTTACACCAGGTGATGTCATCATTATACCAGGTGATGTCATCCTTACACCAGATGACATCATCTTTATACCAGGTGATGTCATCCTTACACCAGGTGATGTCATCATTATACCAGGTAATGTCATCCTTACACCAGGTGATGTCATCATTTTACCAGGTGATGTCATCCTTACACCAGGTGACATCATTATACCAGGTGATGTCATCCTTACACCAGGTGATGTCATCATTATACCAGGTGATGTCATCCTTACACCAGGTGATGTCATCATTATACCAGGTGATGTCATCCTTACACCAGGTGATGTCATCCTTACACCAGGTGATGTCATCATTATACCAGGTGATGTCATCCTTACACCAGGTGATGTCATCATTATACCAGGTGATGTCATCCTTACACCAGGTGATGTCATCCTTACACCAGGTGATGTCATCATTATACCAGGTGATGTCATCCTTACACCAGGTGATGTCATCATTATACCAGGTAATGTCATCAATATATAAGGTGGTGTCATCATTACACCAAGTGATGTCATCATTATACCAGGTGATGTCATCCTTACACCAGGTGATGTCATCATTATACCAGGTGATGTCATCCTTACACCAGGTGTTGTCATCCTTACACCATGTGACATCATCATTATGCCAGGTGATGTCATCCTTACACCAGGTGATGTCATCATTATACCAGGTGATGTCATCCTTACACCAGGTGATGTCATCATTATACCAGGTAATGTCATCCTTACACCAGGTGATGTCATCATTATACCAGGTGATGTCATCCTTACACCAGGTGATGTCATCATTATACCAGGTGATGTCATCCTTACACCAGGTGATGTCATCATTATACCAGGTGATGTCATCCTTACACCAGGTGATGTCATCCTTACACCATGTGACATCATCCTTACGCCAGGTGATGTCATCATTATACCAGGTGATGTCATCATACCAGGTGATGTCATCATTATACCAGGTAATGTCATCCTTACACCAGGTGATGTCATCATTATACCAGGTAATGTCATCCTTACACCATGTGACATCATCATTATACCAGGTAATTATTTCTTAAAATCAGAAAACCCTTTTTAATGCTTAGGATTTTTTTCATCACAGATTGCTGCACTTAACTGAACTTTTTCATTGATTTCAATAGGCATAAAAACAATTTGAAAACTGCAGGCATTTTCTTATGGCTCCAGATCTTAAAAAGTTATTTAAAACTAGTTTTGTATAAAACCAAAAAATAAATTTCACACTACTACTCCTCCAACCAGACTAGATTGTTTGATCAGAACAGCTCCTGTTCGCTTCCATAGGGACTGAACTGCTCAACCTAATAATGTACAGTATAGAATGTGCACAGTATGCTGTTTGGCTCCATTCATTGTGTCCTTTGAGTGATGGCGCAACAAAGACCTGAATGGTAAGGGTGCTGGTAGTCAGCCCCCACTGATCTAATATTAATAACCTAGAATAGTCAACATGGAAAATTCCTTTAAAAGTGCATCCCTCATCCAAAGCATTTGGGCATATTGTGTACTATTAGAAAACTATGTCCTAAAGGTGGGATTCAGACCTATCAGACATTTATGGCATGTGTGGCGCCCCCAGGAGTATGGTCGCCACACTGGCATTGCCTTCCTCCTGGGAGGCTGATGTCAGGCTTGGAAGCAATGAAGGGTCGCTCTGGCAGTTAACCATAACGTGCAACACAGTTCCCACTCCGGGCCAGCAGAGGGAGCTCTGAACCAGAATTGGGGGAGGAGGAGGAGTGCTCTCTGAGGGCCAGGAAGGGAAATAAGGAGTTAGTGTGAGGAGGCCGAAGTGTGTGGACATGGAGGGAGAAGCTGGGAGACTGAGCGGAGTTGAGAGCTCGTTCCCAGCTGGAGCACATGAACTGGAGCCTGGTCTCGACGGTTGTATGAATAGTGAAGGTCCTGCAACAGAAACCAGAGGAGTAGGAAGCTGTAAATGCTCTATTCCCACCTAAGACTCGGTGGCACAACAGCAACGGGTGAGCCAAGAGAAGAGATAGAAGGCTACAGCTGTCTGCCATATGAGGTAGATCTAAACAGAAACAAGAAGGAGGAACTTCAGTGTAACACAGTACTGAATGTACCTCAAGTAAGCGCTAGAGAGGAGACTACACAACCTATCTGCATAGAGAGATTTCTGAGTTGCTTCCAGGCTAATCAGCTCCTGTACCATCTGTAATCTGGACCCTGGACTGCACTTACAAAGTAAAGGTAAAGAAACTACATTCCGCTGTGTCCTTGCCTTCTTTCTGCAACTTCTCCAGCACTGCTACATCTCTGTGCCAAACACTGCACCCTCTTCCTCAACCCCTATTCTCTTCATCTACTCTGCCCTGGGACTACAGCCCTACCTGTGGAGGGCTATAACATCACTGCTGCACCCCACCATCTGTCCCAGAGGATCTGTCTGCAGCGTCAGCTTAACACCTCCCTTGCCGAACACCACTGGTGGCGTCACAAATCACTCATAAACTTTATTCCATCATTTCACCCCCTTTTACATGGGCGCCCAGGGCCACAGACCGGGTCACCGCTGCTGTGACACCTCCCTCTGAGAGACCGGCACGGTACCGAGTACCCCACAGCCCTGGGAGGGCGACCCACATGTGCTGTGTATATAGGGAATGCCTCATACACTTTAACTCAACATCCTTAGCTTCAAACTGTGAAATAAAACATTTAGCTGCACTTTCAGATAACTTTTCAGCACTTACCCCATCTATGTCCCTCCATCTCCCCTTCACCACTCTGTCATTTGTTCTCTATCTGCAGACAGTTTTTTAGAATGATCAATGCAGGTATTTGCACTGGAATGACTTAGTAAGTGAGGAAAGAAGCATTTTTGTCAAATCAGATACATTTCTAGGCTTCTTATCGTTTCTTGCTCTGTTGTTATAAATAAATAAATAAAGGCTATTTACTGTTTAAGGCTATGTGCACACGTAGCGGAACTCTCGCCGAAGTTATCGCGACAATTCCGGAATTCCATTCCGCGGGAAAATCGCATTTTAAATTCCCGCGATTTTCCTGCGGAAAAACTAGCGATTTGCGAGCGTAATTAGCTTGCAGAATGCTAGCGTTTTCCAAGCGATCTGTAGCATCGCTTGGAGAACTGATTGACAGGTTGGTCACACTCGTCAAACATAGTGTTTGACGAGTGTGACCAACTTTTTACTATTGAGGCTGCCTATGTGGCATCAGTAGAAAAAAAAAGATCTAATGTTAAAAATAATTTAAAAAATGGTGTTGTATTCACCTTCCGATGTCCCGCGCAGCCTTCCCGGGCCTCAGCGATGTTCCCGTTCCCTGTAATGCCTTGCGAGACCTTTGATGACGTTGCGGTCTCGCGATAATGTAGCGGTCTCGCGAGGAATAGGGGCCGCTACATTATCGCGAGACCGCGACGTCATCAAAGGTCTCGCAAGGCATTACTGGGAACGGAAGCATCACTGAGGCCCGGGAAGGCTGTGCGAGACGCCAGAAGGTGAATATAACACCATTTTTCATTTTTTATTCTATTTTTTACAGGGATATGGTACCCACAACCAGGAGGACAGTCTCCTCTCCTCCGGACCGTGGGTACCATTCGCAAATGTTCTGCTTACTTTTCGCATGGTGGGCACAGCCACATGCGGGAAGTAAACGGAGCAATGCAATCCTATGGGTGCGGGATCGCCGCGATTCCGCAAAATAATGAGCATACTGCGTATTTTTCCACGATGCGATTCCGCCGCGGGAAAATCCGCAGCATTAGCACAGCTTTGCGGAATCCCATAGGATTGCATGCGATGCTGTTTTTTTGCGTTTTCGCGGCAAAATCGCACGTTAAAAAACGCAGCGAAAACGGAAAAATAAGCGCGACGTGTGAACGCAGCCTAACAGTTATGCTAAAAAAGCCTGACTGCTCCATTTTATCAGCAGAAAAGGAAGGCGCAATAGTAAACTGTGATGTCACTTGATATTTTCTATTAGAACTGGTGCATTTTCTAGAATCAGTATAGATGGCTATAGTAGTGCAGGAAAATGGATTTTCAGTGCATTTCAAGTCTACTAATGTGAATATCCATGTTTATCAAGGTCATAAATAAAGCAATACAATAATCAGCAGTTATTAAAAGAGGTAGATCCTGTAATACTATGAATATGGATAATTCTGTGTAACAGATTAAGTAAAGCCTTTGGTGCAAGGCTCCTGTGACTGCATAACAAACAGCGAACACCTAATGTTGATTATTCAAGTATCTCAGCGGTAACTCATTGGAGTTTGGGCAAATTTTCAAACCTGCCATCTGGAATTGTAGATTCCCTTTTCTAAAGTCAGCGTTTGCTGTGCAGCCTCCTAGAGAAACAGTAAGATACAGTAAATTAGATTTACACCTACAGAAATGTCCAACTATATTAAAATATTATAACCAGTGAATATGAGTATGAAGGTGATCCCACTCTGCTGTAGGCATATATATAAATATATGTATATTTCTGAACTGGGACATCTCCTCCACCCCTTCTCTTCTTCCATGTTCTGTCCTAGCACAGTCACTTGATACCTACTGTAAGAGCTCATGCAGACATCTGTGCATATCGGTCTGAGCACGCACCGCTAGTCCGGACTGACCGCGGGGCTTCCCACCTGAGTGTGACAGTATCATAGAAATACTTGAATCTTTCACGCTCGGTTTGAGAGAGCCATCGCCACCGTGCTTGGGCCGATTTCCACGGACAGGTGCATGATCCCTTAATAAGATATCTACCTTTACATGAATCTCTCTAATGCTAATTAAGTCCAGTACTTTTCGATTAAATTAAAGGGAATCTGTTAGCAGAATATCACCGTTCAAACGAAGCACAGGTGCTTACTCCACCCTTACTATAGCCAATTTTGTGCACCTTCCCACCTACTTGGTTGCGTCTGTGTCCACCCCACTTTTCCTTGATTGACAACTCTGGCTTACAGGCTGGCGCCAGAAAAGAGCAGAGATAGATGGAAAACATGTAGGTGGGAAGGTGCAGGGGCGGACATACCGCCAGTGCAACTGCACCAGGGCCCAAAGGTGGAGGGGGGCCCTGCAGGCAGGGGCGTACTGCCCACAGCCGCAGAGTATGCAGCCGCTATGGGCCACTGAACTAAGATTATGGGCGGGAGTGAAAGGGGCCCAGTGTCATGCAACATTGGGTATTTATGTGTATCTATGTGTGTATGTATGTACGGTATATGTATGTTTGTATCTGTGTATGTATGTGTGTGTGTATCTGTGTATGTATGTACAGTATATGTATATGTGTGTATGTGTATGTATGTGTGTGCATCTGTGTATGTGTGTATCTGTGTTTACACATGTGGTCAAAATTGTTGGTGCCCCTCATTTAATGACAGAGAAACTCACATTGGTGACAGAAATAACTTGACTCTGACAACAGTAATAATAAATAAAAAATCTATGACAATGAAGAAATGAAAGTCAGACATTGCTTTTCAACCATCCTTCCACAGAATTAAATAAAACTCATGAAATAGGCCTGGACAGAAATGATGGTACCCTTAACTTAATATTTTGTTGCACAACCTTTTGAGGCAATCACTGCAATCAAACAATTCCTGTAACTGTCAATGAGACTTCTGCACCTCTCCCCAGGTATTTTGGCCCACTCCTTAAGAGAAAACTGCTCCAGTTGTCTCATGTTTTGAAGATTGCCTTTTCCAGACAACATGTTTCAGCTCTTTCCAAAAATGCTGAATAGGATTTAGGTCTGGGCTCATAGAAGGCCACTTCAAAATAGTCCAATGTTTTCTTCTTAGCCAATCTTGGGTGTTTTTAGCTGTGTGTTTTTGGGTCATTATCCTGTTGCAAGACCCTTGACCTGTGTCTGAGACCAAGCTTTCTGACACTGGGCAGCACATTTCTCTCTAGTATCCCTTGATAGTCTTGAGATTTCATTGTACCCTGCACAGATTCTAGACACTCTGTGCCAGATGCAGCAAAGCAGCCCTAAAACATAACAGCCTCCTCCATGTTTCACAGTAGGGACATTGTTCTTTTCTTGATATGCTTCATTTTTCCATCTGTGAACATAGAGCTGATGTGCCTAGCCAAAAAGTTCCATTTTTTGTCTCATCTATCCATAAAACATTCTCCAAGAAGCTTTTTGGCTTGTCAACATGTAGTTTGGCAAATTCCAGTCTGTTTTCTTTATTATTTTTTTTCAACAATGGTGTGTCCCATGAAGTCTACTTTGGCTCACACAACGACGGATGGTGCGATCTGACAATGATGTTCCTTGAGCTTGACGTTCACCTTTAATCTGTTTAGAAGTTATTCTGGGCTCTTTTGTTACCATTCATATTATCCGTCTCTTTGATTTGTCAACAATTTTCCTCCTGCGGCCACGTCCAGGAGGTTGGCTACAGTCCCATGGAGCTTAAATTGCTGAATAATGTGCAACTGTAGTCTCAGGAACATCAAGCTGCTTGGAGATGGTCTTATAACTTTTACCGTTAACATGTTTGTCTATAATTTTCTTTCTAATCTCCTGAGACAACTCTTTTCTTTGCTTCCTCTGGTCCATGTTGAGTGTGATACACACCATGTCACCAAACAGCACAGTGAGTATCTGTAGCCCTTTATACAGGCCCACTCACTGATTCCAAGATTGTAGACACCTGTGATGCTAATTAGTGGACACACCTTGATTTAACATGTCCCTTTTGTCACATTACTTTCTGTCCAGGCCTATTTCATGAGTTTTATTTTTTAAAAATTCTGTGGAATCATGGTTGAAAAGCAATGTCTGACTTTCATTTGTTCATTTGCATAGATTTTTTATTTATTATTGATTTTGTCAGATTCAAGTTATTTCTGTCACCATTGTGGGTTTTTCTGTGATTAAATGAGGGGTACCAACAATTTTGACCACATGTGTGTGTATATATATATTACACATACAGTATATATATTTCCATCTCGTGAGAAAATATAAATATATATATTTTGTAGAGGTGTGAGGGCCCGAACAGTACTTTTGCTATGTGGCCCAGTGATTGTTATGTATGCCGCTGCTTGCAGGGCACTAATAATGAGGACGGTCTGTCCTGTTTCTTGGAGCCTGAGGCTCCAGTGGTCCCATTGCCAGATTGCTCCCTCATCATAAACAGCGTACCAGGCAGGGAGTGGGGCCCTAACACATTTATTGCACAGGGGCCCCAAGCTATCCGTGTCCGCCCCTGGGAAGGTGCAATGAACAACTCAACCAAACCAAGAATGTGGCAAGCACTTAAGCTTGGTTAGAACAGTCATCTTGTGCTGACTATCTGTCATTAAGAAAAGACCACTGATTTACAAAGATGAATTAGAAGTTGCTGTTCCAGTGCAAGTTTGTCTTTTTTCCAACATCAAAATCTCACCTGCACACATTTTTTGGTCACACAACTTGTATGCAAATTGCTTTCATGTGATACCTGACGAGTGGAGGCCCAGCCTTAATTAGATGATTCTCTGTAGAAAGCCCATTCCAGCGTGTGTGAATACTGTGCTGTACACATGGAAATGCCAGATAGAAGATACACTGCATGTTCCAGTAGCATTATTGTGAATGAGGCTTTATGAAATCTTATCCACATGCTGCTGAGAAAATCATCTGCATACATTGAGCGTTACTGAGATTTCACATCCAGTGCCCGCCAATTTCTAGTGAAAATTTTCAAAACTGGTTTTCCTTTTATCCCCTGCAATGCAAACAATGAAATTTACAGTTTATGTCCAACATTTTGCAACAGAATTCACACTATTTTTTGCCGCTGTGGTTTTGCTGCAGAAACGGTCATAAAGAAACGGTGAATCAAATAGTAAAGGTGGAGAGAGAGAAAGCACAAAGGGTGCCTTATCTGATAAACAAATGAAATAAAGTATTGTAGGTACGCTCACCTGATAGGATTGTGACAGTCACAGCTCCTATAAAAGCAGGTAAAGGCTGCTGCCGGACCACCAATAAAATATTGTGGCGAAAAAGAGGAATACGGTGGTTCAGAGTCCGCGCTGCCCAAGGTTCGAGATGTCACACACAAGGTTAAAGCATGAATGCAGTTTATTGTGTCAAGGTTTTCAATCCTCTTCATCAGGTCCAAAACACAATTAAAGATGTTTGGTTTAACCGTTAACCTTTTGTGTGATTACACCTATGAACCTTGGGCAGCGCGGACTCCGAACCACCGTATTCCTCTTTTACAGCATGAAGAAATGGTGCAAATATTGACTTTACTCTTTAGTTTCCTTTACAAAGGGGACGCCGGTTTAGATTCTGTAAAGGCAACATATCTGTAACGGGAAAAACCCAAAGAGAAAGCAGTTAGAAAATCCATAAAATGTAATATTTTATTAAATAATGTTTAGGAAAACATATATATATATATATATATCTATTATGGACATACAGTGTAGGAACAGAAGTTACGGACAAAAAGTGGTCATTAGACCAGCCACACTGCAACCACAGCAACAGGCAACAGCAATGGTAGTTACAAAATAGAGATAGTAAGTCAGAGACACATAGAGGAATGATGATCTTGTAGCAAGGAGTGTTGAAAAAACATCACCATGTAGCAAGTGCTACTGCTCTTATATAAATTACAAAAGTTCCCTGATAGTTAAACATACATTGTAACCCAGGCGGTGCTCAAAGAGCAGCACAAATAAAGTAGCTAATAGCTACATACATGTACCAGGAAACAGTGGTGGCAGTGGGGTCGGTCCAGTCCCCGACGCGCGTTTCGGAGCCAAAAGACTCCTTCCTCATGCCCACGCCCCCTGAGGAAGGAGTCTTTTGGCTCCGAAACGCGCGTCGGGGACTGGACCGACCCCACTGCCACCACTGTTTCCAGGTACATGTATGTAGCTATTAGCTACTTTATTTGCGCTGTTCTTTGAGCACCGCCTGGGTTACAATGTATGTTTAACTATCAGGGAACTTTTGTAATTTATATAAGAGCAGTAGCACTTGCTACATGGTGATGTTTTTTCAACACTCCTTGCTGCAAGATCATCATTCCTCTATGTGTCTCTGACTTACTATCTCTAATTTGTAACTACCATTGCTGTTGCCTGTTGCTGCGGTTGCAGTGTGGCTGGTCTAATGACCACTTTTTGTCCGTAACTTCTGTTCCTCCCTATCAATACACTGTATGTCCATAATAGATATATATATATATATATATATATATATATATGTTTTCCTAAACATTATTTAATAAAATATTACATTCTATGGATTTTCTGACTGCTTTCTCTTTGGGTTTTTGCTATCATATGTGCAGTTTTTCCCATACTGTTCAGATTATTATGTGGATCATGATATATAATATATATTATTGATCATTTGTTCATGGCCATTATAATCATTGATTATTTGGCTTCCACATGAATATGTCTATTACCCATTTATTCTATTATATCTGTAACGGGGTCTACCAAGCTGGGGTACCTCTTTCAGTACCACCCCGTGTTTTCGGAGGTCCGCTCTGCGTTGGCTGGAGTCTGAATGAATGACGCTGGCTGGAATCCCTGGGTTACATGGGCGCATATAAAAGATCACTGCTTCTCCACGTATTTCCAGTCTGACAACACTTTACTCACAGGACACAGAATATATCACACAGATACAGAGGGCAGGCCAATAGAAAAGCGGCAGGCCAGACATGCATTACAATAGCCGCAGGTGGCCGGAGCCTGCCGATGTTTACTGTGGAAATTACAAAGGTGGGGGGAGGGCGGACAAAAGGGGAATGCTGATGCCTTAGGGACATGCATCTCACATAGAACCTATTATCCATACATATAACTGCACAACACATTCTGGGTGCTAAGTGATTCTGTAACATGTAACAATATCCTTAAAAATTTGTTTTTGGAGGCAAGTCATAAGTGCACATTTGGTAGGATGTCCGCCCAACATTCCAGGTGCAGCTATTGTAAAAATAAGTGTAATCTAAGATAATAAAACTAGTGTAAGATTCCTTTCACATTGTGTTCTGCAGTGTGTGTTTGAGGTTTCCTTCGAGAAGACTTCTCATATACAGTGGGGAAAAAAAGTATTTAGTCAGTCAGCAATAGTGCAAGTTCCACCACTTAAAAAGATGAGAGGCGTCTGTAATTTACATCATAGGTAGATCTCAACTATGGGAGACAAACTGAGAAAAAAAAATCCAGAAAATCACATTGTCTGTTTTTTTTTCATTTTATTTGCATATTATGGTGGAAAATAAGTATTTGGTCAGAAACAAAATTTAATCTCAATACTTTGTGATATATCCTTTGTTGGCAATGACAGAGGTCAAACGTTTTCTGTAAGTCTTCACAAGGTTGCCACACACTGTTGTTGGTATGTTGGCCCATTCCTCCATGCAGATCTCTTCTAGAGCAGTGATGTTTTTGGCTTTTCGCTTGGCAACACGGATTTTCAACTCCCTCCAAAGGTTTTCTATAGGGTTGAGATCTGGAGACTGGCTAGGCCACTCCAGGACCTTGAAATGCTTCTTACGAAGCCACTCCTTCGTTGCCCTGGTGGTGTGCTTTGGATCATTGTCATGTTGAAAGACCCAGCCACGTTTCATCTTCAATGCCCTTGCTGATGGAAGGAGGTTTGCACTCAAAATCTCACGATACATGGCCCCATTCATTCTTTCATGTACCCGGATCAGTCGTCCTGGCCCCTTTGCAGAGAAACAGCCCCAAAGCATGATGTTTCCACCACCATGCTTTACAGTAGGTATGGTGTTTGATGGATGCAACTCAGTATTCTTTTTCCTCCAAACACGACAAGTTGTGTTTCTACCAAACAGTTCCAGTTTGGTTTCATCAGACCATAGGCATTCTCCCAAAACTCCTCTGGATCATCCAAATGCTCTCTAGCAAACTTCAGACGGGCCCGGACATGTACAGGCTTAAGCAGTGGGACACGTCTGGCACTGCAGGATCTGAATCCATGGTGGCGTAGTGTGTTACTTATGGTAGGCCTTGTTACATTGGTCCCAGCTCTCTGCAGTTCATTCACTAGGTCCCCCGCGTGGTTCTGGGATTTTTGCTCACCGTTCTTGTGATCATTCTGACCCCACGGGGTGGGATTTTGCGTGGAGCACCAGATCGAGGGAGATTATCAGTGGTCTTGTATGTCTTCCATTTTCTAATTATTGCTCCCACAGTTGATTTCTTCACTCCAAGCTGGTTGGCTATTGCAGATTCAGTCTTCCCAGCCTGGTGCAGGGCTACAATTTTGTTTCTGGTGTCCTTTGACAGCTCTTTGGTCTTCACCATAGTGGAGTTTGGAGTCAGACTGTTTGAGGGTGTGCACAGGTGTCTTTTTATACTGATAACAAGTTTAAACAGGAGCCATTACTACAGGTAATGAGTGGAGGAAAGAGGAGACTCTTAAAGAAGAAGTTACAGGTCTGTGAGAGCCAGAAATCTTGATTGCTTGTTTCTGACCAAATACTTATTTTCCACCATAATATGCAAATAAAATGAAAAAAAAACAGACAATGTGATTTTCTGGATTTTTTTTTCTCAGTTTGTCTCCCATAGTTGAGGTCTACCTATGATGTAAATTACAGACTCCTATCATCTTTTTAAGTGGTGGAACTTGCACTATTGCTGACTGACTTAAATACTTTTTTTCCCCACTGTATGTTTTTTGGATGTCACTCACAGCCTGTGGTTGAATGAGTGGAATCTGTCACTCATAGGCTCCGTTGTTAAAACAAACAAACAAAAAAAAAAACTTATATCGCTCCTTAGACTTTTTTATTGGATGCAAAAAAACAAACAAACCTGGAGTATATTAGTGAGACACAGGCCAGGAGGACATTCACTTGGCCTCTGTGGTGAGTGGGGAGGTTCAATGAATCCAATTAGCCTATGCGCCAAAAGCCTTCCCAATGGACATGACCATCATAAACTGCAGACACCATATAAAAGGAGCCTAAGGGTATGTGCACACTTTGCAGATTTGCTACGGATCCGCAGTGGATTTTCCGTGCCGATTCGCTACAGATCCGCAAGTGTGTGACCAACCAATGTAATTCAATAGGAAAAAAAAAAAAGCTGTGCACATGCTGCGGAAAATTCCACACGGAATCCGCAGCGGTTTATTTTCCGCAGCATGTCAATTCTTTTTGCGGATCTGCATGCGTTTTACACCCATTGAATTAATGAAATCCGCAGGAGTAAAACGCATGCCAATCCGCAACAAATCCGCACAAAAAACAAACAAAATCCGCAAAAAAAAACCCTGCGTTTTTTTACCTGCGTTTTCTGCCAAGAGATGCAGATTCCGTGCAGAAAATTTTGCAGGCAAATCTGCAACGTGTGCACATACATGTATCGACTGGTTCAGCCGACAAATAAAGAGATTGTCGGGCAATAACTGGCGAATGGGAGTCTAAAGATAA
This sequence comes from Dendrobates tinctorius, assembly GCF_039654945.1. Taxonomy (NCBI): domain Eukaryota; kingdom Metazoa; phylum Chordata; class Amphibia; order Anura; family Dendrobatidae; genus Dendrobates; species Dendrobates tinctorius. Next base: position 24,438,420 of record NW_027361750.1, on the reverse strand, counting down.
TTAAGAGCACCAACAAAAATTAAACTACCCAAATGAAATCATAATAAATGTCAATATTTATTAAATACAACAATAAAAACACATACAATTAAAAGCTAGAAAAAAGAGGGATATGTTTGTACAGAGAAATAAAAAGTGGCAATTAATCATATGTATAACTCATTACATGTAACATTACAATCTTGGTAGAATATCAGTCTATTAGGTATTCCATAGGAGGACACAAGTTCAAAAGCTCTCATCAATTTAGAGTAATTGGTACAAAGCAGCTCCACTTAGTGTTTATAGCAGTATATAGGAAGAACGGAGAGTTACCTAGTAAGTACATCACCCATAGTAAAAGATATAATGGCTCCACCTAGTGGCTGGAGGGTTTAAATAGGGACACACAAAGAAAACTGTTGCCTATAGTGTGTATCTAGCAACCAATCTCAATGGTAAAGTGCTTAATATGTAGCAGGGATACAATAACCAGTGCAGAGCAGCATTAGTAGCTTATATTAATCAAAGGTATATAATGAGAAAGTATAAAGTGCTATAGTGCATGGGTAACATAACAATACTACTATATAGACCGAAAAAGTGCAGATGGCAATGCATTATTAAGCTGACACATGGAACCAAGTATAAGATACATTTAATACAAACAGAGTAAGATGAAGTGTACAATGACCACAAGAATAATAATTACCACAGAACCCTCTTACGCGCGTTTCGCCATTTGGCTTCCTCAGTGTTCAGCTGGAAGTCTAATATGTAGATCTCTCACAATAGATGCTGCTGGGAGAGTTAAGTATTTGGCATGTCCGATTTCAGACTCCCAAATCTTTTGTTCTCCTCGAGATAAGCTAGTGTAAGACATGTCTGGCAGTGGCTTTTTCATAAAAAATACATGGCAGCGCACAGCAGAGCAAGTGCTCCCGTGTATGGGAGCCGGAGGAGATAGAGCTGCTGGTTAAACGATCCATGACCCATCATTTAGCTGACAGCTTCCTGAAGCAAATGATTAATGGGGGGGCTTCAGTTGTAAAATACAGGATGCTCACGTCACTTTCTAAAGCAATGGCTGTAGACTGTTTTCATTGACTTTTCCAATATCGGTGTTTCGGAATCCCTCGAGTGTTCTAGATTGAGAGCACCACCAAGAATCCACAGTGTTTTCACATCTGGTTCTTTTCTCACACAAGCAGGATTTAATAGTGGGCGTTGTGAACATTCAGAATCACAAAAATATCAGCTTTTGAACATCACTTCACAGGAAACGAAACGTGAGCAACTTTGCATCTACTCCCCCGTTCTGGCATGCAAGGCTTTCAGAAAAAAAAGATCCTACGAGACACAGATGTTATCAAAAAATTACTACTTTATACTTCCCATTTTCATTTCTCATCCCATAATTGGATAGACTCGAGATGAATTGCTGCCAAGATTTTCTCTATCCTCTGCCAATTCCTTGCTTTCTCTGAACACCATCTAATGAAAGAACAAAAGGGGGTGATTGCCGATCTTCAAGGCTTAGACTAATTTATTTTCAGATTCCAATATGGACGTCTTTGTAACACTTTGAGGCATGCTTTACTGCGTCTTTTAATTCCCCATGCTGAAAGTGCAAATGTCTGATGTTTTTCTACATAGTTAATGACAAAAACAACAGGTCAAGGGCAGTTTGTGGCCAGAAGATGAAATTGTGACGACACAGTAAAATTTATCTCTAAGAATGCAGAAAGCTGTTCATGACATTGAGCTCCGATGTTATTACGAGAACTAATATATTAATTCCATAGATCTTCTAGTGTATACTCTTAAGGATTTTTAGATGCATGTACAAAGACACTTAAATCTTTAATCTCAGACCTTTCTGTCAAGTTTCCTGGTAATGCTGATGTTTGCTAAATTCCAGATAAATGTCAAGTCTACCATGGAAGAATGTAATAAGTATGAAAGTGACAAATGCAAGTGATATGAAAACAATAAGGCAGATGCAAATGAATTGATAGGCTCCGTATTAAGTTGTGGTTTAACAATAAGCTGTTCCCAAATATGTCTTTTATTTCAATAATTTCTATTTGGTCTGCTATAGATGATGTGGAAAGGAGAATCTGGTGGTGAAGATCCAAGTCTACTTGTTGAACGCCTCTATGGGTTGACACCATGGCAGCTTGTTAAGTGTCATATTGCATTAAAGAGGTTTTCTCTTTTAAAAAAGAAAACCATGCTTTATTCACTTTAACTGGGCGTCTGCCACTGTTCCTGGTGTCTGTAATTGGCTGCAGCTCTGACATCGTGTTGACAGCGCTGCAGGCAATCAGTCAGTTCATTGGCTCTGAGCGGGAAGTTCCATCTACACAGGCAAGCACTGAGCTCAATGATTGGCTGTCGACTTGACATCTGCGCTGCAGCCAATATCAGACATTGGGACAAGCAGTAGCGACTCAAAGGTGGACCTGGGGAGGGTGAGTATGTTTTTTTATAGCAAACTGCAATCAGGGATAAAAATTTTCTGAAATGGGACAAATATTTAATGATGATCCATCAGCCCTGGTGGTCATAATGTCACGCACAGTGTGGTAAAGACTAAGTGCAACACAAAGCAATGAGGGGACAGAAGACCAGACACTAGGGAAAGGGTGAGTGGACATCTAATACCACCCTACCTGCCTTACCTTTCCTAAATTGATTCCTCACCAATCGCCGAGAAGGAAACCTAAGCCCTTTATCTCCTTGGAGCTAAGCCCTGGATAGGGAGGGGGTGGGATGAGCACTGGTCAGTGCCCACTGTAAACTAAAGACAAAAAGGTAGACAGAAAAGGGAAATTAACTTAGCTTGAGCAGACTCTGAGAGATAACACCAAACATCCTCAAACAGTTCCAGAGAGGGAGTTAGTGGACTGCTATAGCACAGCCTTCACAAGGGAAAACTGTGAATATCACCGCCGACTCTGCAAGAGACTGGGAATTTGTAAACATCCAGGTCCAAGTGTGTCAACTAGAGCCGGAAGGAGGTTGCCACTGGGTCCAAGAGTCAGAAGGATTAAGGAGGCGTCTGTAATGCCAAACTCAGAGACCTTCTGCAGCTAGATGCAGAGCGACAGTATGTTGCATCTGATACACCTCTGACACATATATTGATGCCCATCTTATTTTATGAATCTAGTTGTTAACTAGATTTGTACTTGGGGTGGTGAAGAAAACAGGATAAATACAAAACTTATAATAGTAATAAAAAATCATCATTTTACTAGTCAGTTGTTTTTATTGTGTTAATATATAGAGATAAGGACCTTTTTATTTAGTACTAAATTTTCTGTTTTTTTAGGATAAAGGGTGTGGCACTCAGGTTGATTATGCAGAGCAGCCTAAAGACAGGGCCCTAGAGAGTCCTGTGAATCATGCCCCTTGTAAACAATATAGCACTAAATAAAATACCTCTGGAACCATATGGTGGATTTTGAAAAAAAAAAACAATACCCAGGGGAGCAGCAAGAATTAAATAAAAGCAAAAACTGCTCACTTTTGACCTGATGGCCAGTCCTCTGTAACCCCTTCAGGACTGCCCATAGAAGATAAATGTACTGGTGGTCTACATACTACTCTGCAGTGACGTTCTAAAAGACCAACTGCCTGCAATCATGTAGCTGGCTGTTAGACACAGCCGAACTCCCCATAGAGAAGGCAGAGATGTTTTATTACTATCTCTGCCTTCTCGATCACTGTATAAACAGCACTGAACAACACTGTGTAAACAGTAATAGGCAGCACTGTCAGCAGTTCCTCCTCCAGACTCAGTGGTCATGTTATCGCTTGTGCTAGAGAGGGAACAGGAGCTGCTGGGCCCTAGAAGACCCAGTCAGCTCTACTATGCTGCCAGGAGGCTGCATTTCAACTGTAACTGGGGCTAATATACAACCCAAATTACAGGGGAAATCAAGGTTTCTACTGTAACTGGGGCTAATATACAACCCAAATTACAGGGAAAATATTGAAGTGTCCACCGTAAATTTTTTTATGTCCTTAAATGTGAAATAATAAATAGAAATTAATTATTTGAAAAGCAGGTAAAAAAAAGGAAAAAGTCACTGCCAATCCAAATTGCTGTTATAAGCCCCGTCCATGTAAAAAAAAAAAATCTATTCGATATGTAAAAATGATTGATACAGAAAAGGTAAAAAAGTGTTACATGTATTTTAGCATTTCATTTGTGGTCATAAAAAATACATATAAAAAACAGACATGCATTTGCATTTTTTCCACTGATATCTGTAAAAAAAAAGAGAATATGGCATAAAAATTAAGACCCTTGTATCACGAAAAAAAAAATATTTGAATATCCATACAAGAAAAAAAAAAAAAGTAATGCTCACAAGAGAGGGCTCCCCGCTATCCCTTTGACTGAATAGGGCATATGGATAGAGGTGGTATTCTTGAGATAAGTCCTTGGACGCTGCACAGTCACATGGTGCTGAATTAGTATTAATCCGGTTTCCCAGCTCTTCTCTTGGATACTTTTGCTAAACAGGAAGGAAATCATGTAGCAGAAGAATTTACTTTTTCATTCTTCATGGGGCTAGGCGTAACCGCAGCTCTCCGATAAGTGATATGTTACACATTATTATTAGGTCGTCAATGGAATTGGAGGTCTGCTTTGTAGAAGCAAAACCGCTAGCCATACGGCAGGGGCTGAGGTACAGAATATTACAATTTCAGTCTAAAACACATTGTGAAACATGATCTATAGACTGACAGAAGAGCGTCTGACTGACATCCTGCAAGATTGTACCTGCTGGTGGCAGAGAGCATCATTTTGAGAAAGATGACAGGTGTTTGGAAATTCTGAAGAATGTGTACGGCGGGAGTCAGTCACGAATATGGCTGCTGGAAGAAAGAAGGAGAGGTGTTTGGAAGAATTTAATGAGAAAGGGCAAATGAGTGCTAAGACCTTGTGCGGATTATAGAAGATGAAATGTGGAAGCAGGGAACAAGCGAGACAAAGCAAAGGTGAGCAGATAGCAGACATGAAAAAATCAGAGCCTAATACATAGGCAAACGGAAGATGCTCTTTAAAGCTGGAAAGAATTGCTCAGTGCTTCATACTTCGACATTACATAATATCAGCATCAAAAAAGGATTTTAAACATTTCATGGAGCTGGAAGTGCAGGTTTCTGTTAGCTACCACAGCTTTTTAGACCATTAAATGCTTTCTTTTTATTAATCAGTAGTAGTTAAAATGAAGACAGGTGTCTTGGACGTTTTTGTTCTTCCCAACCACTCAGGATGTTTTTAACAGACCTACAAAGATGTATTTCGATAGCGTAGTACAACTTAAAGGGAACCTGTCACCAGGTTTGACCAATATGAGATAAGACCACCACCTTTCAGGGCTAATATTCAGCAGTCTGTAATACTGCATATCTGACTCCAACCCGACCTGAAAGACAAGAAAAAGACCTTCTATTATACTCACCTGCGAGGCAGTCCGGTCCAACGGGCGTCTCTGATCTTGGTCCGGCGCCTCCTCTCTTCTTACGATGCCATCCTACTTCTTGCTTCGTGTGGGTGATGCATCCCTATGTCATCCACACAGGCTCCCTGGCATCGCGCTCCTGTGCAGGCGTACTTCTCTGCCCTGACTACGGCAGAGTAAAGTACTGCAATGCTCATGCGCTGGGGCTCTTTGACCAGCGACACCCATCATTCTGGACCACCTCGCAGGTGAGTATAGTAAAAGGTATTTTTTTTTGTCTCTTACAAGTCTGGTTGGAGACAAGTATACAGAACTATAGAATGCTGTATATCAGACCTGAAAGGTGGTGGCCGTATCTAATATCTGTCAAACCTGGTGACAGGTTCGCTTTAAAGAGGACCTTTCACCATATTTTTAATCTTGTACCGGACACATGACGTAATAGTAACTGCATAGTGTTATACTATCATACATCAGTTTGTAATTAGGACCATAAGAATGAATCATATAGGTCTTAGGCTAGTTTCACACTTGTGCCTTTTTGCGCAGCGTATCGAGCGCACAAGAAACGCATGTCAAAAGCGCATGCAAACGCTGCATTTTTTGTAGCATTATTGTGCGCACAACGACAAAAAATCGCAGCGTTTTTATGCATTTGTAAGCGTTTTTCATGCGTTTGCATTTTTTATGCGCAATGTTGTCACTTCACAGGAGAAAAAATCCTTGAAAAATTCTTGCAATACACTCCACCAATGGGACAGAAGTGGGCATGTATTATGGAAATTCTTTATATAGACCCTGTTTACAGCTGAATTCTTCACATTTGCTTGCATTTGACTTGAGAAACATGGATCTGCGCTGGAAGAGCTTTGACTTGGATCTGGACATGAGGATGGCTCAGGCTTATGCAGTTGCTTGCCATCAACAAAGGGAGAGAGACAGCGAAGACGGCAGCGGCGGCGTTTGTGGATACATCCCATTATTGAACTCTGGGAGAGCCGTGGAGCGTACCACATCCTCTACAGCGAGCTCCAGGCAAACTCTGAGAAATTTACGGATTATACCCGGATGACCCAAGAAACCTTTAACTGTTTGCTTGGTCGGGTACAAGAAGTCATCCGGAGACAGGACACACAGGTCCGGCGTGCGATTACTCCTGAGGAATGGCTCCTGGTCACATTACGGTATGTAGTTTTGCAAAACCAATACCTGCAGAATTTTATTGGTTGTGACATGAACTCTAACAAATCTGGCAGAATTATAGTTCTGCCATGTAGTTAACAAAAGGCCGCAGTAATTTTTTTATGGCATGTATTGAATAAAAGGCTGCAGATATATAATTTTTTTTTTTTTACTTTTACGTGTGTACAAAAATCCCTAAACACAAATATTAATTTTTGTTTTTTTCTTTGTGTCACAGATTCCTGGCTACTGGACAGACCCTCTCTTCACTGCACTTCCAATACCGGATTGGAATCTCCACATTGTCTGGAATTGTAGCGGACACCTGCGGGGCTTTGTGGAACATTCTTTGTCCAGAATTTCTGCCCCTGCCAATCGCAGAAAAGTGGTTGGAAATCGCCGAAAGATTCTGGACTGTCTGCAATTTCCCTAACTTTTTGGGAGCGGTGGATGGGAAACACATCCGGATTATCAAGCCCAAAAGAACAGGCTCTGAGTACTACAACTATAAAAAGTACTTTTCTACTGTACTCATGGCCATTGCGGATGCAGACTGTAGGTTTATTGCAGTGGACATTGGGGCATTTGGCTGTGGGAATGACTCCCAGGCGTTTAAGAACTCGGACATGGGCAGGAGGTTGTATGGCAACCACTTCAATTTCCCCATGCCACGGCCTCTTCCCCACACCGAAGCTCCGCCACAGCCCTTTGTAATGGTTGGTGATGAAGCATTCCAGATGTGCCAAAACCTGCTCAAGCCCTACTCCAGCCGGGACTTGGACCACAACAAAAGAATTTTCAATTACAGGCTGACCAGGGCCAGGAGAACAGTAGAGTGTGCCTTTGGTATACTTGTATCTAGATGGCGCATTCTTGGCACAGCTATTAATCTGAAACTGGAAACAGTGGAAGAGGTGGTGAAGGCCTGTGTTGTTCTCCATAATTTTGTAATTGCTCGAGAGCACCCGAACTTAGATCTTGATGATGTTGCTCCTAATCCATTGCCTGAATTTACACAGCACCCTCTCAGGTCATCCGTTGAAGTTGGCCAAATGAGTGACCAATTTGCGGCCTACTTCAACTCAGATGTGGGACGGGTGGAATGGCAAGAGCAAATGGTGTAAAAAAAAATTGTATTGTTGGTATGTTAATAACAAAAAATGTTTTGATACCTGTTGTTGGTATGTTAATAAAAAAACTGTTTTGTTACCTGTACTGAGTGCATTCTCTGTTACACTCCCAATACCATTAGCAAGTAGCCAGGTATATCAGTGAATTTATGATGCTGTGTTTTGTGCATCATGAATTCAGTAATACTCCTGAGTAGGTATCTATACATACACACACAAGTTGTATTACCTTTATAATCTCTACAGTCTGTGTTCAATTAACAGCGATTGTGGAGATAATAAAACACAAATGGGCATTACAATACAGATTAAACTGCAGCATCACTATAATCATCTGCAAAATATATGGAGAGTTAAGCAACGCTGCAGGTTCAAACTCGTGTATTCACCTGCCCAGGTGTGATAGTGATGATGATACAAGGTCAGGGTATTTGTGAAGTATATATAACATTTATTTTCACCATCATTAATCAGTTTCTTCAACACACACGTAATAAGAGTATGTGGTTAATTACAAGGTATATCTATAGTTCCTTGCCTTTTCTCTAATAGTTAAATGAGGACGGTACAAAAAATGCAAGGTAACAATAGATATGCCTTGCACTCAACACCATCCTCTATGCCAGGGTTTCCAAAATCTATTCCTAAATGTCCACCAACAGATCATGTTTTAAGGATGTAATTTTTTTCCCTCAGGTGATACTGTTATCACCAGAGTAATGGAATTACTTAAAACATGATTTGTTTGTTGGCCTTGAAGACTGGAGTTGGGGAACCCTGCTCAATTCAGTGTGTGCAATACACCAGATATCTCCATTACTGATGTTTCTTGTGTCAGTATAGGACAAATTCTGACTTGTCTTTTCCACATCACTCTCTACATTCGTGTAATATTGCACAGACTGGATCCAGCAGGGTTCCCCAACTTCAGTCCTCAAGGTCCACCAACAGATCATGTTGTAATGAAATCCATAGCTCCGTTGATAACTGCTTCACAAGAGCAAAAGAAAAAAAAGGATTCCATACAACATGATCTGTTGGTGTCCCATGAGGACTGGAGTTGGGGAACCCTGCTGGATCCACTATGTGCAATATTACAAGAATGTTGAGACTGCCGTGGAAAAGACAAGTCATGTAGATTGGTTTTGTTGACAACACATATCTCCAAGACTGACACAAGAAACATGTCTCAGTAATGGAGATATCTGGTGGCAAAAACGCTAAGTGTACGGCGCAGTGTGTGTACGGCGCAGTGTGTGTACTCGGCGATTGACACAGTAACCAATCCAAATATTTTGAAAGCACAATTGCACATTTATTTTTTCACAAAAAGTAAAAAAAAAAGTTTTATTTGGAATGACGTTTGGGGAAAGACTGGAATACTTTGGGGGTGTGGAGAGACGAGGAACGACTGGAGGTTGAAGAAGGGGTTCTAGGAGAAGGGGCGACGAAAGTACTGGAGGAAGGGAGCTCTGGAATGGACATGGAGGCAGGTTGAGACACATTAGGAGGAGAGGGTGGATGGACGAACAAAGTTTTTGTTTTTCTTTTCTTTGGCGCAGGAGTTTCCGGCCTGGACCGACTTGCACCGCGTGACCGCCATACTTTGCTCGACCGCTTGTTGATGGTGGACCGTGGCATTGCCCTGTAAAAGATGAAATGCGGGTCACCAATTTGCTGCTCTGTGGTGGCGGTGCTCCTAGAAGTGGCAGTGGCGGTGCTCCTAGAAGGGGACAAAGTTAGGTCGGTGCTCAAAGAAGTGGCGGTGATCCTTGGAGATGTTGTCGTGTCGGTGCTCCTAGAAGGAGGTTGCCTGTCTGGGATCTGAGCAGAAGTTCTGGCGGGATTACGAGGAGAACTGGTGGCGGTGGTCTTTGGATGAGGAGTTCTGGTGGTGCTCCTTTGATGAGGAGTGCTGCGGTGCTCCTTTGATGAGGAGTGCTGGCGGTGCTCCTTTGATGAGGAGTGCTGGCGGTGCTCTTTTGCAGAGGAGTGCTGGCGGTGCTCTTTTGCAGAGGAGTGCTGGCGGTGCTCTTTTGCTGAGGAGTGCTGGCGGAGTTCTTTTGATGTTGACTGGTGGTGTCGGTGGCCTAAGCAGGTTCTGTGGTGGTTTGGCTCCAAGCTGGTGGTGCTGTGGTGGTGGTGGTGCTCCATACAGGAGCAGCGCTTGACATAGTGGTGGTGTCGGAGGATTGTCCAGCAGCATTCAGACTTGGGGTGGTGTAGTGGTGTCCGGCTTCGCTGGGAATGCAGGTGGCCTTGCAGTGGTATGCAGCAGAAGTCGGTAGGGTGGTGTAGCGAATCAGCGGTGGAACTGTTAGAAATGACACCACTGACTGCTGCACATACCGATTCTGCTGCATAGCCTGCAAGTAAGCAGTGTTGCAGGCCTGTAACACACTCAGCTGTTGCTCAGGACTAAGGTGTTCCGCCATGTTCAATTTTACTGAAAAAATGGTGCGCTGGTCTGTTGAGGTCGGCCTCCAGACGGTCAAGGCGCTGGTCAACAGAGTGGAAGCGGTGTTCCATGTGGTTAAAACCACGTTCCATCAGGGAAAAACCGCTTTCCATTCTGGCAGACAGCGCCTTGAGGCTGCCCTGAAAGGCCTCGCTCAAGTGCATGAACTCGGGCATGACAGGCCTGTCCGAGGCCCTCTGCCGCTGGCGGGTAGTGCCTGCATAACCAGTGACAGAGACCTGGGACAAGGGAACACCTGATGGACCTGCTTCCCTGGTCACCAGCTGTCTGTGTTGCTGACCTGCAAGATGCTTCCTGGCTGTCCGATGGCTGGGACGGGTCCGAGGTCGATCGATGAAGAACCACTCCCGGGACAGGTTGCAGGGTGCTGCTCCAAGTGCTGTGGAAAGAAAGGGAAAACATTAGTATCATGCATTAACAAGAAGCATCAGCTGTGGAATAGAAAAGCACATATTAATAAAGAAACAAAAAAACAAAAAAACTTACGCTCTGCTGGCAAGGACCGGTCTCAGAAAAGCCAACTCGCGATGATAGTGGTACTTTTTTCTGCGCCTTGCCGCTGAACCACTGCGAACTTGTCCCTCAGCACGAACATCAGTGTTGAAGCGGTCCTTCATCGAGCACCAACGTGTGCAGATTTTGTTCACTGTTGGGGAAAAAAATTAAAAAACGTTAAACAATGCACTGAAGGCAACATAATTATGAGCACACACCTGATAGAACTTTGCAAACAGTCAATGCTGCAGCACAAATAAATTGTAGACACAATGCAGTCACTGTTGATCCTGAGGACACTGTTATGTTTCCTGCTAGAATATATGTAGAAGCCAAAACAACAGTATCAAGAGCAAGAGTGAAAACAGGATCAAGACAGCAGTTGAAAAAGCAATCACTGTTTTCTCCAAGGCATTGGTGTGTTTGATGCAAGAATATATCTTGCCACAAACACACCAGCATCATCTGGACCAAAAATCAATGCAGTATCACAGAGCATCTTTATACTTACTGTACGCCCTTTTTGAAGTTGGAGAGGCGCTGTCCCAGCCATCCATCATCGCTGCGGCCACCTCATTCCAGAACTGCCGGGTCACCACTGTGTCTTTGTACTGCTGGTCACGGCTGTCCCACAACGGGATACGCTCCTCAACAAGGCGGATTAGGTGCTCGTTGTCTATGTACACTTCTTCATCATCCCGTTGTGGAACCTAGAAAAAAAAACTATTAGAATGTTTAGAATGTTTGTAATTTTGTAGAATGAAAAAGATAGAAAAAGAAACAGGGAAGAAGCAAGATAAAAGATGAAAATAAAGACAGAAAAAAAAAAAAGAAACAGAGAAGAAGCAAGATAAAAGATGAAAATAAAGACAGAAAAAAAAGACAGATTATACTAACATTGCGTCTCCTCGCCACGACTTGAGTACGCTGCTCCCGCTCAGAATCCTCCCGCTCAGACTGCTGCTGCTCAGACCACGACCGCTCCCGCTCAGACTGCTCCCGCACTTCACCTTCACTGGCCGTGTCCGATGTCTGTAAAGAAAAAAAAAATTAAAACCAATTTCTAGAGGCAGCTAAACTTACCCAAAGGCAGCAACATCCTCACCTCACGATCAGCTTGGGCCAGTTCTTGCGGAGATGGCGAATACACCGATCCAGAAGAAGACATGCTGAAATTTAAACAAAAAATACATTAGTACATTATAAAATTGTACAGGACACAGACATTATGTTGAAGAATACTCACATTTTGGCTTCTGAAGCTTGCATCCACAGTTGGAAGGCTGTCTTGTCTCTTCAAGGCTGTCTATAGAGTATTGGTCTGACCCTGAAGACACCTTCTTTTATCTATACTCCTCTCAAACAATGTTGCTGGTTTAGGGGGAGGTTTAGACAAGTGTCTAGACATTGTTTACTGAAATCGCGTGCACGCACAAAGCGCTGACGTGCGCGCATCCAAGCGCAGGTCAGCGACCCCATAGACTAATGCTATTTTTCGGCGCACACGATTTTTTTAACGATGTAGGCGGAACAAAAAATGCAACATGTAGCGTACGGCGCGTCTGGGCGCACACCTGTAAAATGCCCAGCGCACACTAAACGCTGATGAGCGCGTACAATCGCAAGACCCTGTGACCACCATGTTAAAGATAGGGAAACACTGCGTGTGCGCCCGATAGCGCACGATGTGCTGCATGATCAAACACTAATGTGAAACCAGCCTTATCCATGTCAAAAATGTCTGGTTTTCTGCTTTGTTAAAGAACTTTCTACTGAGAAATCTAAAGGATTCCTTAAATGACATATAAACAATCTACAGCCTAAAAAAAAAAATCTCAGATCATTTTAAGTTTTCTTTCTTTTCCAGCTTGAAGGGTCTGTGAAGAGTTTAGTTCTCGAAATCTAGTGCATCGTTCTCTGGATCGCAGAGGGTCCTATGGATTAGGGATAATTGACCATTTTGGTAATAACTTAATACAGTATATCAATTCTGCAGTAATGAAATCATGGACCTGAGTTCTCATCACTGGCCAACAATTCATAGGTAGTGAGATATTAGGAAAACGTTACCAATTTAGTTATATTGTACCTTAATCTGAGTTTCCTATAAATAGATCCGTTCAGTGATTCGTTAATAGAATCAGTTGATGAGATTCACTTTCGTTTTTCTTATAAAATGTTAATTACACATAAAAATAAAACAAACCCAGCGGCCGCGTTTGACGTTTGATGGGAATTGACATTTGAGCATCGCAGATCATGTGTATCGTACCATGTCCAGCAGTCTAGAATGTCAGATTTGACCACTCTCTGTCTTGGGTAATGTTCGGCAATCTTTATTTTCAGCTTGTGTCTCCAGACTCGATAGGAATATGTTGCAATGACAACGATGTAGATACAGCATCTGAAGTCTTGTGATCTAAGATATCCATTCTTTTCATGTGACATAGAGTACAACAACGCGTCTAATTAAAGCGAGCGGTGGTGACATCTCCAGATCTGTAATCTAAATACACATTATTGATTTGCCTTCTGGAGCAATGCTAATGAGATCTTACCTGGTAAGCCGGAGAAGTTTTGATGTCTGAAGAAATACCTAACAAAAATAACAATACAGAAAGCAGTAGAGATGGGACTAATGATTTTCTATATTTTGTGACTGCTCACTTTCCTTCTCGGTGTAATGACAGCTTTTATTTCTAAAAATCAATGAAATCTGTGTCATGTTAACATTTGCTAGAGAAGAGGGACAGATAATTAATCTACATGGACAAGAGACACCAAGGCAGCAGCCATGGACATCTTACAGTGGAAGGTCACAGAGCAAAGACTGGGCCTGTCACTGGAAATCGAGAGAGACCTAGACAATGCTTCTCCAAAATGGAAAATTCTGTCAGTACGCTTATACCTGGCCAGGCTGTTCCCTATGCAGCGCTGAAAAAAGACAGATATTTTACTATGTATCAAGTGTAGTACTAGTTTTAACGGTCAGAATCGTATTATGAAGCTTTTGGGCCCAAATTCAGATTTTCTAGTAGAGCGGTACATCTATCATATAGGAATGATTCATACAATTTCTTGCTTATTTTAACCTCCTGGCTGTGTAAAAATGTGATTACCATTTCTGTCCATCTACAGTATCTGTCCGTCTGTCCATCCGCTTCCATCTATCTACCGTTGTGCTCAAAAGTTTACATACCCCGGCAGAATTTTTTGCTTTCTTGGACTTTTTTCAGATAATATGAATGATAACACCAAAACGTTTTCTCCACTCATGGTTAGCGGTTGGGTGAAGCCATTTATTGTCAAACTACTGTGTTTTCTCTTTTTGAATCATAATGACAACACAAAATATCCAAATGACCCTGATCAAAAGTTCACATACCCCATTTCTTAATACTGTGCATTGCCCCCTCTAACATCAATGACAGCTTGAAGTCTTTTGTGGTAGTTGTGGATGAGGTTCTTTATTTTCTCAGATGGTAAAGCTGCCCACCCTTCTTGGCAAAAGCCTCCAGTTCCCGCAAATAGAACTAGAATAATCCATCAGTTATGATCAAACAAATGATAAAAAATAGGAAATCTTGGACATCTTCTGATGCTTTGTGGAGTCCATACCTTAACAGAATGAAGCTGTCTTTGTAGCATAGATGAGGCAAGTTTAACTTCACTATAATTTTTTTATACTTTGTTTTTTGAGTCAAAGCCTGGAGGGAATCTTGATGAGAGGAGAAGAATAAAGAAAACAATATCCACTTTCTCTTTCTTTTTATCTTTAATACCAGTATTGAATTTTAAGAAAACTTCTTTAATGTTGCAATGAGTATATTACTATTAAAGGGAATCTGTAATCTGACAGCAGCAATATGGAGGAGCAGAGACCCTGATTCCAGTGATGTGTCACTCAGTTGGATGCAGCAGTTGAAAAAGAATCACAGTTTTCTCTGCTGCAGATCTAGCAGAGCTCAGTTGTTGATCTGTGTATAACCCGCCCACACCACAGCTTTCTGTGTATATTGTATAGTGACAGAGAGGTGCTAATTAGTGTTGGGGGCGCGGCTGGACTAGGATCTATGAGGCCAGTTGTCCGGCCATGATAATCTACTGCTGATAAAACACTGATTGTATTGAAACAGCAAAATAGCCTGGTAAATGACACATCCCTGTAATCATTCTTCCTTCCACCACATCATCCTGCTGTCAGATTACATAGCAAAAGCTTGTAACAGATTCCTTTTAAATGGTTACATCCTCATTGAATATTTAAAGAGCTTAGTACTATCA
This sequence comes from Dendrobates tinctorius, assembly GCF_039654945.1. Taxonomy (NCBI): domain Eukaryota; kingdom Metazoa; phylum Chordata; class Amphibia; order Anura; family Dendrobatidae; genus Dendrobates; species Dendrobates tinctorius. The sequence goes on along the minus strand of NW_027361750.1, from coordinate 24,423,388 downwards.
TAAAACATTAAAAGGCCATATACAGTATTCTGCCTTAAAGGGAATCGGTCATGTAAAATAACACTATTAACCTGCAGATATACAGATGTAGGGCACGGTTTCTGTCCCGCTCTGGAGGAATAAAGTTAATTTCCTCCTGGCAGTGGGGCTCTCAGTGCAGGCGACTGGCAGCTTCAGAATGCTATTAACCTACAGATCCACATATCCGCAGGTTAATAGAATTTTTTTTACATGACAGGATCCCATTAATATTTGTTACAAGACAAAGTATATACTGTAACTAAGTTAGGTTGTGATCACATGTTCAATAGATACTTATACAGTATGTGGATCCTTTTTGAGGTTACAATAGTGCAAAAAATAAAAGGTTCCAGTACAAGATGCATTCATTTGAATGGGGAGGGTAATGTCCTAAAATGCCTTTTATTCCAGCAGCTCTAAAAACCTAGATTGCCCAATATTTTTTTATATCCAAAAATACAATGTGGATAACAAATGGATCACATTTTTTTTAACCTTGTAGTCTATAGGAAACGGATTATGTCATCTGTTAATGGATCCATTTCTTATTAGCACAGCGTATGCCCGGAACACTAGGGCTGGTCAGAGACGCCTTTAGTAACAACGGATTCTTTACAGATGAAACAAAAACGACTGAAAAACAGAGACCGAAGGGTCCATTTTCATTCGGATCCATAAACAATCAATCAGTTCAAAAATGGAAACTTCAATTTTCATTTTCCATCTGTTTTTATTTATTTATTTTCTTTTAATTGGATCCACTTTGTTTGTTTTTTAATACTGGATCCGTTACAAACAGATGAAAACTGGACATGTGAACAGAGCCTAAGTATTTAAATCTACATCATGGATATTATTGATTCCTTACATCATTTAAAGAAGCACTCTGACTAGCTTTGTATTCATTAAATGTGTGTGCACATGCATGTAATATAGTGTTAGTACATTAATGTACTCACCTACCGCCCGCTTTCTCCGGTGTCCAGCTCCGGTTTTCTCTGTGACGTCACCGCTCCGCAGACTTGTCCAGGTCATACTGCGCTCTGCGTGACCCAGAGGTTGATTTATCCATGAAGGCCTTTGAAGCATCAGAATGACGCTTCATAGACTTTCATTGTAAAATTGACTTCCGGCTCATGCATAGCGCACAGAACGAGCCGTCTAGTCGCAATTTGGTGACGTCACTCTGAAGCAGAGAAGACCGGCGCTGGACACCGGAGATAGCGGTGGGAGGTGAGTACCTTAATACACTCACATTATATTGCATTAGTTTAGTGGGAGTGCTTCTGGCTGGCACCTCTCTCCCCTAGCATTCCTCTAGCGTCCTGCATGTCCATAAACCTGTCGATGGAATTTATGTGAAATAAAAGACGCACAGTTTTTCAGTTCAACTGGTGAGTGCTGCATTTTTTTCTTCATTGACAATATATTGGGAGTGCTTCTGTAAGAAGTTATTTCTTTAAGAAACTACATTTTAAGAACCCTGTTAGGAATTTCTGACTTGATAACGGGGGTCCCCTACTCAGGACTATTTTGCACTAGCCAGAGAGGAGTGCGACTCCCAAGAGGATCTCTTTCTGGGCGACCGAGCTTTTTTGTGTATTACACAAATAGCCCATTGTTGACAATGAGGACTATGCAATGTTTTATGTCTCCTGTTGTGGCGCTGTGGGGAAATTGAAGGCTTGCTGTCAAATTCTTTACTGATCACTGCAGATCACTGATGGTTCCAGCACCTGGACGACAGCATGCATTTATAACACATGTACACTTATTCTAGCATAAACATCAAGAACTTGTATAAAATGTACATTTCATCAGATACCGGGGGATTCTGACTAGTTTAAGTTTTCTTGCTGCAGTCCTTCCATCACTCCTGTTCCCCATGTACTACATTTATGACTTCCCTTTATGGTATACATATTTGACTCTTTCCTTCGAGCAAACACATTTATTTTGAGGTAACTTATGAGCTGTAAACTTCCGTCATCTGATAACTTCAGTGGTGGGATTCCGAGCTTTGCAAGTGGCAATGACAATTATCACCTTGGTATTTTTAGACAGACATCGCAGCTTGTCTCCTGCGCTCATGATACAAGTTTTCTTCCCACAATTTACTTATTGGCACAGACATATATTTTTTTGGTTTATATTTTTATAAAGTTTTATTTCACCGGAAAGAACACTTGATTTACACTTAGAACTTCTGGGATTGTTTCTTGGTTCAAGCCACTTTCAGGACCTGAATTGAACAGATTTGCCAATAGGACGACACTCTCCGGTGGTGACAACGTCTCTGATCTGGACATCCCTAAGGCAGAGGGACAGAAGTACAGGCATGTTCTTGATGGAGCTTTTAGTGCAAGTAGTCCTACAAGATAACAATTGTGTGCTTCATCTTGGTGTTGAATGCTGAAATAATGTGGCCATGAGTGGAGATGTTACCAGGGATGGGACATTTCTTGGTAGTGTATGTTGCCAATGTATGTGCTTTTTTTAGTACCTTGAATCTCAGGCTTCTTGTAAGTTTCCCAAAGGAGCTCATGCTTCTTGTTTTGGGAGATAGTGGCTGCTTTTAATTAAAGGGGTTGTCCGGCCTTAAGCTACAAGTCTGCAACCACTCTATGTGACTGCAGAATTGGGATTCCTCACATCACGCATGATGCGCACTGTCAGGATTCTTCAACGCTGGGAGCGGGCTGTCATGTGAAGGTAAGCATGCGATTTGCATTCTTAGGCTGGGGTCACACTAACCTGCGCAAAATACGGTCCGTAGATTACAGGCGTAATACGGATGAATGACCCCTAAATAGTGCTCCGTAGGTCATCCGTAAGCAAGGTGCGGTCGCGTATTTTGCGCATGTGAGCATCCGTATGTAATCCGTATGGCATCCGTATGCAATCCGTATGGCGAGATTTTCTCGCAGCCTTGCAAAATGGACATTTAACGGTTTTGAGGCCTGCTAACAATTTAAATAATTAGCCTGCACCCTATTTATACACTCAGAAACAGGTGGTTGCCTCCATTCTGTCCATTTGCGAGCTTGCTTTCACGAGGTGTGTTGGTGTTCTTTGTGCAACATGGCAGAGGGTCTGAGATTCAATACAACTGAGCAGGCTCTCTTTAACTGGCTTTTGTCACGGCGATTTGGGCAACCATACCCAGTGATAGTGGATCCGCGGAGGAGGAGACGCATGTGGGTCCATCCACTTTTGAGGCAACGACTCACAAGAGGTCATTTCACCGCCTCTATTCTTCTCTGCGGGAGCATCCTGAGAAATTTTACCAGTACTGTCGCATGAGCATTTCCACATTTGATCGACTCTTGGAGACAGTGCGCCCTGGGATAACCTTTCAGGACACAAGGATGCGCAAAGCGATATCTGCAGAGGAGCGACTTCTACTCACAATACGGTATGTACTGCACAACCACATTCTCTATGTTCATAATGTGTGTGCTAAAGTATCTTTTTTTGCCTTCTTGGACTAAGTTTAATGCCCTCATCTTACTCCAAATATGTTTCAACTTACACACCAGAATGTTAGCTCGAATATGTACTGCATATCACTTAGTCATTGTGCAACCAAATATGTGTGTGTTATTCTATCTCAAATCCTACCAAGTTTGGTCGGCATGTAACTGATGTTTTATGCATTCTAAAATTATCAATTTCTGTTGTTCTACAGCTTCCTGTCCACTGGCCTGTCTTATGCCGCCCTCCACCATGAGTTTTTCATTGGAAGATCAACCATTTCAGGCATAGTGAGGTCTACATGTACAGAAATCTGGACAAGACTCCATCAAGTGGTCATGCCCGAGCCCAGGATGGAAGACTGGTTGAGGATATCAAGGGACTTTGAGGAGGACTGCCAGTTTCCAAATTGTATTGGGGCCCTGGATGGCAAACATATCAGGGTGCGTAAGCCGCCGAACTCTGGCTCCCAATTCTTCAATTATAAATAATACTTTTCTGTTGTATTGTTGGCTCTGGTAGACCCTCAATACAAGTTTATAATTGTTGACATTGGGGCCTATGGAAGGACGAGAGACTCTAGAGTCTTCAATACTTCCATAATGGCTCGGCGGCTACGCACCAACCAGCTGGATCTACCACCACCACGCCAGCTACCAGGCTCCCCTGAAGAATCAGTCCCTTATGTCCTTGTGGCAGATGAGGCGTTTCAGTTATCGCGCAATGTCATGAGGTCATATCCCCGGCGCAACCTTGACCACAGGCGCAGAATTTTTAACTTGCGCCTATCACGTGCTAGGCGACTGGTGGAGTGTTCCTTTGGGATTCTTTGTGCCAAATGGCGGGTACTCCAGTCTGCCATTCAGTTGAGTGAACAAAATGTGAATGAAGTTGTGAAAGCCTGTGTGGTTCTGCATAACTTCACCAGGATACATGAGTGTTCCTCCTCTGATGGTGTTGTGCGTAGGCCGGACAATGTGTGCAGGGTGAGACCACCTATGAACCCTCAACGTAGACCGCTCTCTGTCCTCAAAGTGCGTGATATTTTCACTAATTACTTTATCTCACCTGAGGGGGCAACTTCTTGGCAAGAGCATGCTGTGTCTATGTTATAATTTGTTTCTTTAAGTGTGTTTAAATATATATTACTCAACCCCTTATGATTCTATGACTGTTTCATTGCATTGGTTAGTGTATGTTAGTATGTTGACAGGGTTTTTGAAAAATCACACAGAGACGTTAACTATAGTAGACAAATTTTTAGTTTTGCCTTTTTTTTTTGTTTCTTAAAGGCAAACATAATATTGCCATATGAACATTTTGGCAATGGGCAAAATGGCCCTTTTTGCCTTCTTAAACTTTTTTGAAAAGTAACATTATATAACATAACCCAAAAAAACATTAGGCAATAACAACATTGCTGCATGAGAATATTTAACTAGAAAGGAAAAAAATAGGTGAGCTCCATCAGCAAAATTAATGCTAAAAGATAACACTCACATTTCTTCAGAATGTTTTCCAATCATAGAAATATTCCACCATGACAGGCAAGGCTGCCTCACGGCTTTCAGACAGACATTACCTGTCTGTAGAACAGAGAATATTTAACCATGCTATACTGGAAAGGATTAAAAAACAAAACTCACTTGTTAAGACATAGAGAGAGCATGATATTCTAAAGGCTGGTCGCCTTGATTTGTTACTATAGATTGCTAGCAAAAAAGGTGACTACTTCACTAAGGCCAGCACGCCTTTCCTAGGCATTAGCAAGTGAGTAGTGTATTTTCATCCTTTGACTTTACAGTATAGCGCGTTTAAATATTCTTTTTTGTACACACATGTAATATCTGTCTGAAAGGCGTGAGGTAGCCTTGCCTGTCATGATGGATTCTTAATATGATTGGAAAACATTGTTAAAAAATTAGAATGTTAAATTTTGTAACAAAGTTTGGTGATGGAGAACACCTGTTTTTTCATTTGTATTTGGAGCACCAGTTAAACTGCACTGGACATCTACGGCCATCAGACTTATAAATCCTCATAGGTTGGGGAAGGGGAACGTGGAAGAGCAGCCTGTGGGTGCTGCTGGACACTGTGGCCAACATCGCCCTGTGTGGGGCCATACTGTTGCCCTTGATGTGGAAATTGTCCTGCCTCCTGGGACTGTTGGGGATACTGGCCAGAGTGATGGGGAGGGGCATCTTGTTGGCTGTGGTAGGCACATGGCTCATACCCACCAAGATAGCCAGATCGTCCCCAACCAGGTTGGGATCAGCCTCCAACAATGGGTGGGTACAAGTGGCCATATTGGTGGGGTTGGCTAGAGACTGACATTTGTGACTGCTGAATAGAAGGTTGGGTAGTGGGAGGAAGGGGTTGAGGTGTAGGCCCACGTATTAGAGGATGTTCGGACCCTGCTTGAGCAAGCATCTGTGTGGATGGTCTCATGCGCATTAGATTTCTGGGGGAGAGCTGCCACCTCTCCAGATATTCGAAAAGCTCATATGGGGTATTGGGGGGGGTGCTTGCATCAAGAAGGATCTGAAAACATCCCCTAATACGGAGCCTGACCTCACGGGTAAGGGCACGGAGATAAAGGGTGAGGCTACGTGAGTAGGCCTCCTCCCCATCATCTGTAGTTACTTTTGATAAATAATTTAGCACCCCTGTGTCCACATTGGTCCTGCTCTCTTGAACAGTGACCTGGCGCCTTCTTCCTGTTCGCCGGGATGTAACAGCAGCCTGTGGGGATCCCCTGATATGGGCTGTTGGGCTGCTGCTCAAGTTGCCCGGCTCTTCCAGGATGGGTGATGGGGCAGCAGCAGACCGTTCTGGTGGTGTTGTGTGTTGGGCAGCCAATGGGTTGTCCTGTGATGCCTCATCTTCTGCCATCCTTCTTGTAGGGGGAGAAGATGGGCCTGCCACCTCATCCCCTACAGGATCTATTATGGGCTCTGTCTCTGAGGCCATTCCTCGATCCGTAAGGTTGGATTGAGTTCTGTTATGAAATAGAACAGAGGCAAAAATACATCAATATTTTTGGCCCTGTAAAGTATTTGTGTAATGTGGTGTGAGGTATCTACTTACGGTCTCAGATCCAGAATTGGGGCGAGGAAGGAGAGCCGGTCATAATAGATGTATTTCCTTTTGACGTATCCAGCATCCCCACTCCTGGACCGCTGCTGGCGTTCCCGGCGGTACTGGTCCCGGATGCTTCGCCAGCGTTTCATCACATCTTCCACTGCAATGTGACAGGAAATATTGTCAAATTCACATATTTGATAGGTCACATTTGCTACCAGTAGTCTAGGCATGGGGCCTTCTGGGGTGTGCTTTCTACCCATGGTGGCATATCTAATTGGGCAGATACACAGGGTCTCTTTAGCTACACTTAATAATTGTTTTGTCTAGGAGGATGAGGAGCTTGTGGCCTAACCCCAAATTATGGCTGTGTGAATCCACGTGTCACATCCAAATCTAACGGCCTCATGAGGCAAAAAGTACATGCACAGGAAGGGGGGTGCTGAATCTATATTCCTTTTTTGTTGCGCGCTAAGGTTACTCATGTTTTGCCTTGTACTTACGAATTTTATGCTGCTCCTCACGTGGTCGGTCACCAAAGTCATGGTACATGTGGCGACAGATGCGCCTCCATGACGCCTCATTTCTTGCCCGGTTTGCATAATTGGCATCGCGTTGGTCCCAGATTTCGGGACGCTCCTGCACCAGGACAATGAGCATCTCCACATTTATGTAAGTGGACGCCATGCTGCTGCTGTACTCCGTGGAGGCGTACCTCCGGGATGTCTGGAGCGCTTTTTGAGTTCATTTGCATGTCTAGGCTTCCTGATGATGGATTGGCCTATTTCCTGTCACCAGCCAAAAGACCTGCGTATTGCTCGCAAGTCACACGTCTGGTTCGTGTGTAATCCGTATTTTTTGCGCACCCATAGACTTGCATTGGGGTACTACGGGCGTAGTACGCTGACAATCGCAGCATGCTGCGATTGGCACGGAGCGTAGAATACGGATGAGAAATATACGCCTGGTGCGAGTGACCCCATAGAGAATCATTTGTCCGTGTCTAATGCGTGCTTTTAGTGCCTCTCACTCGGCCGTATTCCTCGCCAGTGTGACCCCGGCCTTATACCCACATTCTATCTAGACTTGCCGTAAGTATGTGATTTGCATACATACTGTCACCTGCCGATTAGACTTGTGTGACCTTGCTCAATGCAAGTGTATTGAGCAAGGCCGCACACGTCTAGTCTTGACCTGATGAAGGCTGTTATAAGATTCATACATTGCCATGCCATTTTTACTATCTAATATGTGACAAAATAAAGGGTAGAATTAAGGAACAATTCAGGGAGAGATTCTTTAGATTTTTTTGGGGTGGGGCATTTTAGGGGAGAGTTGCCCCAAGACAGCACGGAAATACAGGAGCGGTGCAGGGAATCTTTTCATTTGACCTGCCTTTGTATTGTACTTTGGTATGGAATTTTTCTTCCAATCTTTCTTCCAATCTCTAGGCTCAGAAGCTTCTATGTTTTTACAACAATAATCATGAAGCACAATGTAACACTATGGCCGAGGGCAGAAAGGGTATCGCTCTCCCAAAATGAACCAAAAAAAGAAGTAATTGTGGTGGAATACTCCCAAAAATATTGCAAACTGGAAAAATGGCGTAGATACAACAACCCACCAAATAAATAATAAAGTTTTTATTTAATTATCACATGTAAATTTATCAGACAATATAGCACATAGAGGGTAATAGAGAGGAGACATGCAGGTAAGCTGGGGGGAGTGGGTAACAAATCAACCAAGGGAGGAAGGATCAAATGTATAACCAATATCCACAATATGTGCAGCATACATAGTAATGCGGCTTCTTACCCATCATGAATGGTGGCACCACGCCTTTCTCTGCGGCCTCTGTTTGTTCGGTGGCTATCGAATGTACACTGTGCACATGCCCAATGACGTCATCAGGTGGGCTTCTGCCCTCATGCCCACAGTGTACTGACGCAGTGGGGGAGGCAATTCTTCCGGAGCACGGATTTCGGGACATGTGTGCCACATGTATCTGGACTTTTGGCTCTACTTCTATTTATGCTGAAGAGACCTATCAGTATTCACCCCCTTTTAAAAAAGCTGCCACGCGAAACGTGCGACAAGGGGCCACAGGGAGAGGCGTGGGTGCCACCTTTCATGATGGGTAAGCAGGACTAATCTATTGCTGTATGTGTGTCTGGTGCTTCTCATACTGATGTCCTTGATCTTTTCCTCACCAGCCTCATTACTATGTACGCTGCACATATTGTGGATATTGGTTATACATTTGATCGTGCCTCCCTTGGTTGATTTATTACCCCCCACACACACAGGTTACCGGCATGTCTCCTCTGTATTTCCCTCTATTTGCTATGTTGCCTGATAATCTTACTGTACATGTGATAATTAAATAAAAACTATTTTATTTATTTGGTGGGTTGTATCTACTCCGTTTTTCAGAAGCGTCCACGGGGTGATGGGTTAACACTCTTGGAACGCGCCAATATCCAGCAACTAATGCTCCATTGTTCTTACATGTCATGATCCATCAGAATGGCATTGTATATTTTCATATGCAGTGTATTACTTCTTCAGAACTTTCCTAATCTAACATTGTCTTTCTTCAGAGATTGCACAAATGATGAAAATAATAGACCATCGCAGCTCTAGAGAAACAACGGTTGTTAAACACTTGAAAAAAATGTTTTTCTTTGACAGAAATCATGAAATGGTAACACTGCTGAATAACTTCTCAAAACCCAAAACTGGGGAAATAGAAAATGTCATTTTCAGTCTGTGCTCGCTGAGCGGCTTCTGAGTGACAGCGGACTCTATAATGCAGACTGGCAGTAATTTAGTATATGGAAATCAGAAAACAAGGAGAGACATGTGTTAGTCCCAGTAAGCGCACTCTTATAACGAAATGACATTTCTGTTATGGCTTTATGTATAGAACGAGATTCGGAGACTCGTACATCAGTCATCAGCTATAAATCAGATGTGACATTATGGATTAATTCAGGCTCCAAAATCTACATTAATTTACACATTATAATAGAACTTTCATGTGTTGGGAGAAATCATATAAAAAATGTCCAGTTGTTCTCGTAGTGGATATCAGTGACTAACGCCACTGGTATATGAGGACAATGCTGTATATCAGTTAGGAAAGGATTAAAAACACAGGTTTCTGGGGTTGCCAGCTACCGTAATTCTCAGAACTTCAATGGCACAGAAGCCAGGTGAGAATGCGTAAAGCCCAATACACGTTACACTAACATCGGTCGAACACTCCAATATCGACAGGTTTGTCCCAACAGTCTAATATGTATGAGGACCCAACAAGAATGATTGTTGGGGGAGGTAAGGATCCAAAATGTCTGGATTTGAAACACCAGTCCTTTTGTTCTTCAAGAGATAAACCACTGCCGGAAATGTCTGCCAACGACCCTCATAGAGTATAGAGAAAGCATACTCTGTACGGGAGTGTAAGGAGAGATAGATGCCGGCCGAATGATCAGCTGAACCATTATTCGGTGTACACCTCCCTTAAGTTGGCTTAGGCTATGTGCACACGCTGCGGTTTTTGCTGCGGATCCGCTGCGGTTCTGCAGACAGTGTACAGTAGCATGTAAATCTATGGGATTTACAATCTGCTGTGCACACGCTGCGGAATTTTAACTGCGGAAAAGCTGCGGTTTTGAATCCACAGAAAGAAATGACATGTCACTTCTTTTCTGTGGATTCTGCTGCAGTTTACCAACTCTACTGTTGTAGAGGTGATAAACCGCAGGCCAGTCCGCAGGTAAAACCACAGCGGATCCGCAGCAAAAACCGCAGCGTGTGCACATAGCCTTATGGTTAATGCACTTGAGCTCTTGATGCATTTTTTTCTAAATAAAAAATGCACAAAAAAATTCTTGAATATTTGCAAGTAGGTAGGTTCCACATTGATTATCACAGATTTTTATGTGTTTTTGTAGCAGATTTGTATTTTGTTTGATTTTTAGTTGTGTTTTCCCTCATTATTTGGTTTTTTTTTTTCAACGATAACATGCCCTTCCTGTAAAAATCAGACTTGCCTTTTTGGAGCGGAAAGGCATTTAAAATGCTTTGTTGGCATGGCTGCAGTGTTGATGTTAAATCCTCAGCACTTGACCACTGCAGCCAGTCACTTTGCTCAGTCTTGCCAAATCAGCCATGGATCCCATTATCTTATCATGGTGTCCATCGTGTTTTTGTTGGGCTCCAATATCTTTTTTGAAAGAGACTACAATATTCTTATCAATAAGAATGTGTTTTAGGTTTATTTTATATATATTTGAGCCAAAAAGAAAAGTTTGTGAATTTTTTTATAAAATGAAATGTAAGTTTTCAATCACTCCATGGAGCAACTTGTCACAACAAAAGATGGGAGAAACAGACCCGTAAGAGAGGCTACTATAGGCAGAGAAGCTTTTTGTGACGTCCGTGCATTGATGGTTTCCTAGACTATGTACTGAAAGGATCAGCAAGACAGAAACAAATCAGATTTTTTTTCTTTCCTATATTTGCACGTAAATTAATGTTTTATAGAATTCTTTGCTTCCAATTAATGGCAAAGAGTAGGGGGGGATTAGCCGAACCTAACTCCACGTTAATCCCAAAATTCACAATTCTGCAACCGTCTAGTTGTTGTTTTTTTATTGTTTTATTTTCAATTTAGCTTTCTGGCAATCAAAATCTATTTTAAACTAATATGATACCAGGAAATCCACAATCCATCACAACATCCTGTCCACCATCTTACCCTTCCTAAAACTCTGATTAATTACTAGGATGCTAAACTCAGGCTCCTAATGGCCAGAAATCAATTGAAGCATCTTGTTAGTGGACAGATTACTGAACATGGCAACAAGTCAGCTTTTATACTATTAATTGCGTGGAGGTGGATACGCATCCTAAGGCACGCATTGCATATAGACTGCTCTTGGAGCTCCAACTAGGACCTTAGAGAAAGGCGCCTCTAGCTTCCATTGGTCCCAGTTGTGTTCCAGGGTGGATGAAAACTTAATCCATGCACCTCCTTTCTGGCCACTTATTTCCATTGCTTATGTATTGATGTAGAGGATTATGTTGCCCTCTACCTCTCAAATTATTGATAAAGTTAGTGGCTTATCTCCGGGAGAACAAAGCGATTGACAGTCCGAAATTGGACATTAGAGGGTCGGCCAAACATCTTGATTTTGGGTAGTCTAATGAGTATGCGGCTCTTAGGACTTGCAAACAAGGGCATGGGTAAGCAGTACATATGGTTATGTGAAGATGGTGGAGGGGGACACACCTTGCCCTTCTGTCCTTGGAGGCAAACAGGACACTATTACAAGGGCTCACTTTGATAATTACTATGGGGTCCACTCTTCACTGTATTCTAGTAATAATAATGAGTATAGTCATTTTTATATATGGTACATTACCTGTTACATTTCATTCATGGGTACACCCCAACAGAAAATCACCTATTGTAAAAACCAGGATTTATATAAAAAAAATAAAATTTTTGATGGTCGTATTTAATGTTCCATTTATAATAAATACAATTAAAAAAAACATTTTGACACTAGCCGCTTATGCTTTTTTCACACTTCCGTTTTTTTGTCGTCAGTCAAAATCCGCCAGTTTTAGAAAAAACTGATCCGCCCCCTTTTTGGCAGATCCATTTTTTTCCCCCATAGACTTGCATTAGCGGTAGATTTTGACTGACGGTCGTCCGTTGCATCCTTTTTCGGACGGATCCGTTAGAATTGTAGCGTCTCCCGGGCGGAGCAGACAGACTCTGAAACTTTTTTTGTAGCGGCGGACCGCTATTTGCAAGTGCGCATGGCCGGCAGATTTGCACGGACAAGCATTTTAACCCCTCAATAGAGTTCTGGAAGCGGCATAAAAATATTCTCTCTCTCCGACCATAAAACGGATCCGGTACATCCGTTTGTTCTCAAACGGAAACGGATCCGTTTTTTTATTCTTTGGCGGATTTCAGCTGACGTCAAAAAGCGGAAATGTGAAAAAGGCCTTAGGCTCATACATTCTCATACATTCTGTTTTTTTTGTCAGGTGCCATCAGGACATAAGCAGATACATATTGTCTCTGACCCTATTGACTTGTATAGAAGTATTTTCTGGGCATGCTTTCCTACGGATAACGGTTAATGTTTCCGTCAAGGCATTCCCTCTAGCAGAATAAATCTACAAGCAAAAGTGTTTATGTTGTTTTTGTTGGCTTTTGCTAAAAGTAGATTTATGCACAGAGTCTGCGGTTTACGTATCTGTCAAAAATAAAAGAGCGATACCTAAGTGCGTTCTGATTTTCTGTGCCAAATCCCCAGTGACAAAAGAAAAACAAACTTTGTGGCAGCGGCCTCCTGGGCAATGCGTCGCACAATACAATTACTGGAGGCCATTGTTAATCATAAGCTTGGAACAATCGGGTGGGGGGAATAAATAATTGTGCTCATCTGCTCTGATAGGTACGGCCATCTTATCTGTACAGATGACTCTACTCAGGGTGCGTTTGATTTTCATTCTTTTCCGACGCTGATCTATTAAACTCAGGAGAGGAAAGCTTAGCTGCCATCCTGCCGCCGAATCTGGCCGAAAAGTGGGAACACACTTATTAAACTCCGCAGCTGAGACTCGTTTCATTTATTATCTGGCAGCAGACAGTTTAATTAGTAAAGGCTATTATTAATGAAAGCTGGGAAATCCGTACTGGTGGGAAAATAGGACTTATTCAATATGTCTGCCATAGGACTGTGCTTACTTATTACCAAAATCACTTTCAAGAAGGGTGAGAAATTCATACCAAGTATATGACAAAAGATTGATATCACTTTAAAGGGGAATTCTTAACATGTTTTATTTGCTCTCCATAAGATTTTTAGCTGAAGGTTAATATCTGATATATTATGATATATGTTATACCAAAAACCTACATGCTACTAAATATGTATTAGAAAAAAAGGGCATTTTTGTCATTTATATCTTAGTACAATCTGCAGTCACTCGTATGTGTGCGATCACCACAAGCATCAAAGTGTCATCAGATCTTAACAAATTAAGCTGGACTTGCTAATTGTGGCCAGATTTAGTCTATATTCACCTACGGCAGATCCATTGCCTGAGAGGAGATCTCATTTATATGTCTAAATATATGTGTGGTCAATTCAACGGACTGCCACATGACTTATTCCTTCCAAATACCGTACTAAGGACCGGGGGTTCTCATTACGGGTGGAAGAAAGGCGGTTTCACCAGCTAAATGGAAAGGGTTCTTTGCAGTTCAAGCAGTCAGACTGCGGAATGCCGACCACAAGAGGTAATAATGGCAGATACTTTAACAGGTTTTTAAAAAGGAGCTGGATGATTTCCTCAGTACAGATAACACTGTGAGTAATAACCTAGTGAGAGAAAATATATGGCTGGCGGAGGGAGGATGAAATTGATGGACCTAGGTCTTTTTTCAACCTATAGCTATGTAACTATAAAAAAACAAACTGACCATCAAAGCCCAGTGTGGACAAAAATGTATTAAAATATAAATAAACTTTATTAAGGATCAGGAAGGCAACATGAAGAATTACAAAAATGACACGCATGCACCGAATTAGTAAAGAACAGCGTGTCATAGGGAGTCAGACACATAATAAGGTATGATGCCAGTAATTGTGTAAATACACGTGCCTCTCACAAGATTAGAATATCATCAGAAAGTTACTTTATTTCAGTTCTTCAATACAAAAAGTGAAACTCCTATATTATATAGAGTCATTACAGAGTGATCTATTTCAAGTGTTTATTTCTATTAATGTTGATGATTATGGCTTACAGCCATTGAAAACCCAAAAGTCATTATCTCACTAAATAAGAATAATTAATAAGAAACACCAGCAAAGGCTTCTTAAGCATTTAAAAAGGTCCCTTAGTCTGTTTCAGTAGGCTCCACAATCATGGGGAAGACTGCTGACTTGACAGATGTCCAGAAGGCAGTCATTGACACACTCCACAAGGAGGGTAAGCCACAAAAGGTCGTTGCTAAAAAAGGCTGGCTGTTCACAGAGTGCTGTATCCAAGCATATTAATGGAAAGTTGAGTGGAAGGAAAAAGTGTGGTGGAAAAAGGTGCACAAGCAACCAGGATCACTTTTTGTATTGAATAACTGAAATAAATTGACTTATGACATTTTAATTTAGTGAGAAGCACTTGTATATACATAATGTAAGATATATGTAATAATCAAATGTGTCATGTGTCACATAAATCACTAGTGACAAACTGCAGAAGTGCCCAAGGTAAAGTGTCAGTGTATAATCAATGGAGGATAGTGGGGGCTTTACTTACTGCAATGTAAGAGGTGGATGAGGACTCCCTGCTATGTGGCGTCTACCCCGACACGCGTTTCGGTGAAGGCCATAACCTAGTGCTGATAACTTAATGTTATGATGCTGAAAACATCTTTATATCAGAGAAAAAGCTCAATCTCACAAAATTATTGGAAGGTTGCACCGAGACATCTTCGGTTCACCGCATCAGAGGATGCTCTGTACTAACAGGATATGATGTACCTCTGTATCTGGAAGTGATTGGGACCACCCGGAATACTAAATTTATTTGACATAGACCTGGAAATAGGCTGGATCGTGATAGGCTAAATGTTAAGCCTATAACACAAAGACTCCTTGGAATCCCCTGATGAATCCCAATTAAGGAGGAAACGCGTTGGGTGGTGGTCTTTAGTCTCTGGCCTTTCTTACTGTGGAAGGATGATGGTTAGGCATTATTACTATGCCCTCCATTCCTATGGAATCTAGAAAGATCAGTGGAGGACTTGTGTAAGATCAATCCTTTATATATATTTTCTCAAAGCAAGGCTTAGTATCGTTTTGGAGTATTTTTAACTGTTTGGAAATACGAGTCTGATTATTATATATACCCAACACATGGGGTTTGGTGACATATATACCATATGATCTGCATGTTGAGATGGGTAGTGTCTGGTGACTTGTTTGTAGGGTCTCCTTAGTGTTGTTGGTTTCCTTTGTAAGTACTACTAAATGTTACGTTTTAGATTGCCATTTGTGCTATGTCTTTTTAGAAGGTTGCACCCAGCAGCTGCGACATTGTTGGCTTGACCTTTGGCAGCCGTTCCTCACATTCACTAATGCATGGCCTATAATTACAACACGCCGTAGACTAAACTGCTTATAGATCTGTTTCACCTTACCCAACACAAGGTCTTTAAAAGCTTTGCAGTATGGCTGTGAATGGGAGGCACAGTGCAATAATCACACCGATATAGTTTCATTAGGTGAAGCGCGATGAGACCATATGTCAGAGCTCTTCCATTATTAATCATTGATGACGATCCAATGTGAGATAATTGCATGACATCAAAGTCATTAGATAAAATTGTCTTCTATCCTTATGTTGCCATTTTTTTCAGACATTTGATATGTTACCATTATTGAAGTGCAATGATCCCAAAGACAAGGAAAGAGAACCCCGGGGCAAAGAAAAGATTAAGCTGGCATTATAGTGGGCTGACGGCCATTAACATTATTTATCGTTACATTTCCATTAGGGCCGTTGTCTGCAGACTTGTTGGCTTAAATACAATCCACCCTGTACTGAGACTCCTATGGAGAGACTGTAATGGATGGTGCTAATGTGTAGTGTGTTCCAGACCCGCAGTATTCATGCCCTGGAAGCACATAACAAGTGTCATGAGATGCTCAGTACTGGATATGGAGTTCTATTAAAGCTATAGAATAATTACACATAACATCCAAATATCTACCGTACTTCTCCCTTACTCAGGTGCCAATACCCAACGGAACCATGTTTGGTGGAAATAACTCCGGCACAGGTCACGATAGATAGTGCGTAATGTTGAACTTTTATTCTTTAATGATTATAAAAATTACGAATATTGAATGTTAATCCTCAGACTAGTTGCTGTAGCTACATTGCTTTATCTGACATTGTGGAAAATGGGGATGGAGGAAAGAATTTGGGGTTTAGATAATTGGGGTTGTCACTGCACAAGTAACGCTGGCCTCCCCATTGATTGCTAGAATGAAATGGGAGTGTGGAGAGAGGACTGGGATCGTGGTGGGGAAGGTACAGTTAGAGGTGATGGTGTGGAAAAAGCTACAGAATGGGTGGACATGTGGGAGGCAGAAGAGGTGGTGGGCGGTGGAGTGGAGGGTTGGGCAGGGACTGTAGGAGCAGATGATGTTGATGGAAAGTTGTATGGGGAAGGAGTTTGGTACGGGGAAGGAGTTTGTTACGGGGCAGGTTGCTGGAAGTGGGGAGATGTCTGGTACTGGGGAGGTTGCTGGTACTGGGAAGGTTGCTGGTACTGGTGAGGTTGCTGGTATGTAATAGGAGGGGGAGGATGGAAAGTGGCTGGAGGGGGTGCAGATGTAATAGGAGGGGGAGGATGGAAAGTGGCTGGAGGGGGTGCAGATGTAATAGGAGGGGGAGGATGGAAAGTGGCTGGAGGGGGTGCAGGTGGAGGAACTACAGTGGTGGGAGGTGGAGGTTGGGATGTAACCTGCTGTAGAGCACCGTGGCACGAATGCATTACATGCATCTGCTGGGTAGGAGATAGTGTTGCCATGCGCTCCACAACAGACCTGAAAAAGGTGTGGTTTGGCGAAGATCTTGCTTCTGAATGCATGGTTTGCAGAAGTGTCTTCACCTCCAGAATGCTGGAGTTGATCTGCTGAAAGCCTGCGGAGATTTGCTCTGACAAGACTTTTAGACAGTTCTGGAAAGATGCATTCAGATGCAAGAACTCTGGCGCATAACTCTTTTCCTGACCCCTCTGCCGCTGCCGCCCAGTACCCGCAGGTGTACTAGAGGTGGCAGGGGCAGAAGGGTGGGGTAAAGGGAAAGCGATCTCCTCACCAGCAGCTTCATGTAATGTAGGCGGCCACGATGCTCCTGTGCTGGTGGATGGGACAGATGGGTCGAATGTGTGGGAAGGCTGGGAAGGTGCAGATGTACCGGGGCGGTCGAAGTGTCCCTCGGTGCCGGTCTCCTCAGGGATCGCCTCAGAAGGGTCCAATCGTGCAGGCTCCCGAGTGCTGCTCACCGTGCTGTGGAATAAAGAGAAAAAAAAACAATTAAAATACTGACATGGTATGGCCCTGGCTGAAAAAAAAAAGTTACATCTAACATTTTTTTTCACATGTGGTGTGTAATATTTACCTTCTAGTGACCATTGTTTCCCGGAGGAACGACAGGGCTTGTGCGTACTTGTACTTGCTCCTGCGTCCTCCAGATCCACTCGGGGCCCGCATCTCTTTATTGAACTCCTTCTTGAAACGATCCCTCACAGACCGCCACCGATTCACAATTCTGTTCCCTGAAACGAGAAAGGAGTGGTTAGTATACAACATCAGTGTTTCACAAACTCCAGTCCTCATGGTCCCCAGGGGTCATGTTTTCTGGATTTCCATAGTAAATAGAAATCCTGAACACATGATCCGTGGGGACCACGAGGACTGGAGTTCGGGAAACACTGGTTTACATCAAGCAACCGGTACTGTATATACTTACGCTCTTTAATCTGGGCCCGAACATCGAGGTCCTCCCAGCGGCCCACAAGGAGCGAACAGATTTCCTCCCAGAGTCGTCGGGTAACGATCAGGTCAGCGTGGCGGCGGTCAGCCATATTCCAGAGCGGCTCCCTTTCTCTGACAAGATCGATGAGGTGGTCCACATCGAGTCCTCCATCCTCACCGTCAGAGTCGGGAGCACGCTGTGAAGGCTGTTAAAGAAAAAGACAAAAATAACATAATTAGCCTCCACAAAAGAAATGAAATAAAAAGTGCAAAAAAACAAAGCAAAAATATTTATACTTACACGCTGGTGACCGCCGCGTTGCTGTCGCCGACGACCCTGGGAGGCATTGCGAGGACCTCTTGGCCGAGCACCAGATTGGGAAGACTAGAGAAGAAAACAAAAAATGTTATGTCTTTGGATGTAGGCATTTCTTTGCTGTGTGTGGTCTGCAGAACATTGTTTTCTATGTGTTGTGTGTAGTGTGATGTTGTGTTTGATGCAAAAAACTTACCAATTGTGAGCCCACTCCAAGTGTCCGTCCACCCCTTCCTTCTTCTTCTGGGAGCTCCTCTTCATCTTGTGAATCCTGTTTTGAAATAAAAGGCAATGAATAGACATATATTACAGAGATGATGGATTTTGGAAATAAAAACTTACCGTCAAACGCTGACGATGCGAGGGAGGGCTCCCAGGAGATGATGTGCTGTCTTCCTGGTGGCCACACTCCATGCCTGTGGGTGGTGTTCCAGCTGCTGCCATTGCTGCTGCTGCTGCTGCTGCATCTATTGGGCGGCTGTTGAATAAAGAGAAACAAAGGGCCAATGAATATCTTGATATTCAATAGCCCTAGTTTGGAGGAATGGGGGATTTGATAATTACCGTCTCTCATCTGCTGCTGGCCTCCCCTCCTCAGCATGTTCCATTTGCTGCTCCATTTGGGGTGGTGGTGGTGCTGATGGTGCTGCAGTGGTCTCCTGCCTTCTCCTGCTGCGCTTGGTTGCTTTCTTGGGTGGCATGTTGGGTGTGGCTGTGGGTCCCACTGTCTTGCTTTTATATATGTCTTGTGGGCAGAGCTACTGAGCATGCTCAGACCAAAAAAACCGGATCCGGCCACCGGATCCGGCTTTCGCCGGATCAGGCGCATTGCGGCGCTCATAGGCTTTCATTGTGTGAAAAAGCCGGACGCGCCAGATCCGGCGTGTCCGGCTTTTTCGCCGGAGACAAAAAACGTTACAGTAGCCGTTTTTTCCAGACGCCGGATCGCGACACATTGCCGGATCCGGCGAAAACCGTATGAAACGCATGGCCATCCGGCGCGATCCGGCGCAAATGCAAGTCAAAGGGGGGGAAACCGGATCCGGCATTGCATTTCGCCGGATCCGGTTTCTGTCAAAAGCGCCGGATCGCGCCTGACGGCGAAAACCTGATGTGTGAAAGAGGCCTTAGGAGTGTGAACTTGTGTGTATGAACTGAGCTAATCACCTATGATTAAAAGGAGAGCAGCACAATGTAGAAAAAGAGAACCCGATTCTAGGGATGTATCACTTAGTTTACAGGGGGCAGCAGTGGTGACAAAATCAGTTTAAGACGTAGCAGAGCTCAGAAAGCTGCACCTGCCCACAGCACAGCTTTATGTGTACAGTACATTGTCTGTTGACAGTGAGCTATTTATCAGAATTGGGGGTCTGGTCAGTCTAGCAGTTGGAAGAGCTGTAGGGCACTGATAGTTTACTGGTGATAAAACCTTCATTGTAAATAAACAACAGCACACAGCCTAATAAGTGACACATCACTGAAATCTGTGTTTCAGCCCCTATCATCTGCTATCGTCTGATTACAAAGCAAAAACCTGCTGACAGATTCCCCTTAATAGAGCCTTGTGACCAGCAATTTGCACTATGGACCCCACAATTTTTGGCCAAAAATAAAGTCAGCAGCTCCGGATGCTGCACCAGTCCCTATTTTATTGCTTGAGAAATATTATTTGAACGTTGAACTCTATTTCATCAGATTGTGGCACAAAAAAGTAGCAAAAACTGATGCTTGCCTTTTGGTGCGTTTTTTCGCAACGTTTTTGCACCACCCATTGCTTTCAATGGGTGAAAATTGCTGAAAAACGCTGAAAGAAGTGACATGCTGCATTTTGCAAAGACTAAAATTTTGCACAAAATACTGAGGACAAAAAGCAAGCTGTGTGCATGAGATTTCTGAAATCTTATAGATTTTGCTGGTACTGTAAAATGCAGCTGAAAAATTGCATTAAAAAAAACGCTGGAAAAACGCAACGTGTGAACACAGCCTTACTGTAGCGTAATGCTACTTAGAGCTTTATTTTGTGATTCTGAATGGCAGTTGCGGCTGTTTCCGTGTTGATGTATGGCATATTGAATGTAGCCGAGCCTTGCTCTACCCATTGGGCAAATAGACTTTTTTTTTTGCAAACATTATTACAATTTCTATTTTATAAAAAGTCAGAGTTCAGCTCCATGACCTTTATAAATGGCATGTCAGCAACATTCAAAGCAAACAGCATTGGACAAGCTAGAAAATAAACAATGTAACAAGTACATAGATGAGATTTCCCACAGACTGCGCTGGGATTTTAGATTTGACTGGGAAATATGAAATTAAATCACTGCAGAATTCTAGGGAGTTAACACTAACATTGTGTGATCCCGGCCTGTTCTGCACGTGATGTGGGGATGTTAGGGGCGCACACATGCTTTTATCTAAACCAGCAGATTGCAATGCTAAGTGGGTAATATTATAGTAAAAATGATAGGTAATGCAGGGGCATGACGTATGTGTCTCTATAATCCAGTAATTCTGTAATTATGCATGTGGTATTATGAGGAGCCGTCTTTAATAAATCTGTTCCTATTCTGACTCATGGATATGTAGAACGTATGGTGCCTGGATAGACCTCTCTTTCTGGGCCCCTTCCGTATCGACCTGTACTCACGTTCATACCGATTAATCAGACAGCTTAACTCAGCCACGATCTCATGTAAGAAGACTCCAGGAAAAGAGGGATGCTTTAACTGAAATTCTTGTATTATGATGAAAGCAGCAGGTAAAAAGGAATATTCTTCAGAGGACATGTAAGAGGATGCATACAGATGGAGGGACGATCACAAAATGGAGAATAAGGGAGGGAACAAACATACATCACAGGACTACAGGGAGAGAGTTGGGACAAAATACAGGGAAAGGCAAACTTCTGCCTAGCAACAAGGATACAACACAAGTAATGCAAATATTAAATGATTTCCCAAGTCGTGGGACATGACACTCCCCGTCTGAAATCCTTGGATTTCACGATGTCCGTAACTCTTCGAAGTCGTTCAAACCTGAAAAACAAGAGAAAAGAAAAACATGCATGCAGTAATAAACATCAAACATTTTTAAAGTCCAACTCGTTGTTGACCCGTAGATCACACCGGAAGATAAGTCTAAGTCTATTAAACCCATCTTCGGATTGGGGAAGCCGCAAACATGCCAACTCTTCCACCAACCCAGCAATCCAATGGCGATGTTCAAAGTTCAATCCAATGGAAAATGTCAATGTTCAATAAAACTGGGGGATGTGGAGGTATGCTCCCCGCCGTGAGCAACGTCCAGGAGCAATGTTCAGTTCATGTGACGTCCTCCTTTGGTAGAAGCAGCACGAGATCAGTGACCGGACGGAAGAAGGTTCGGGTAGAGCCCCCTTTTGTCACCTTAACATCTGTCTTACGAGTCTTTCTGTCCTCGCTGGGCATGACCTTGGTGATAAGACCCATTGGCCAGTCGTTACGATGAGCCTCTTTGTCTTTTAAGAGGACAAGGTCTCCTTCTTGGAGATTGGGACTGGGTGTCTGCCATTTGTGACGGTTTTGAAGCAGGTGCAAGTATTTGGTCTTCCAACGGTGCCAAAACACGTTGGCTATGTGTTGTACTTGCTTCCACTGACGTTTGTAAATGTCCTTGTTATCGAAATTCCCGGAAGGAACTGTAGCAGCTCCAATCTTCTGTGTAAGAAGTGTAGCTGGGGTAAGAATCATTGGAGAATAACAACGTGGGACTTGGAGTTGCTCTAAGAACTTCAAGGACTTCTTCCATGTCTCCCACCTTTGCTGTTTCTGAGTCGGAAGCGGGGTGTCCCAATCAGTGTTTTCGGCAGTGAGCTGTCTTAACAGTATCTTGCCTTGAATAGTGATGGATGCTACAAACCCGAGAGGATCGTAGATGCTGTTTATGACAGATAGGACTCCTCGTTTGGTAAAGGGTTTGTCACAGGGCGACACTTGGAAGGTGAAGGTGTCCTGTTTGATATCCCACAGTAGACCAAGGCTGCGCTGTGTGGGAGGAACATCAGAACCTAGGTTGAGGTCCTCAGATGGAAATGCGCTCATTACTTCTTGACTGTTAGAGATGATCTTGTGGAGTCTGAGGTTTGATGTGGATAGCATTTCCTGTGTCCTGGAGAGTAGGTCAATTGCCTCTTCACTTGTGGGCAAGGACTTGAGCCCGTCGTCTACGTAGAAGTTCTTCTCTACGAATTGACGAGCATCGGATCCGTACTCTCTCTCACCTTCCTGGGCTGTCCGTCTCAGTCCGTAGATCGCCACAGCAGGTGAAGGACTGTTGCCGAAGACATGGACCTTCATCCGGTAGTCTATGACTTGATTGTTGACATTGTTGTCTTTGTGCCATAGGAACCTAAGATAGTTTCTGCTGTCTTCCTTCATGATGAAGCAATGAAACATCTGCTGGATGTCGGCCATTATAGCAACAGGTTCTTGTCTGAAGCGGATCAATACTCCAAGGAGGCTGTTGTTCAGGTTGGGTCCAGTTAGTAGCAGGTTGTTGAGAGAGAGGCCTTCATACTGAGCACTGGAGTCAAACACCACTCTGATCTGGTTAGGCTTGCGAGGGTGATCGACACCAACACTCTGATCTGGTTAGGCTTGCGAGGGTGATCGACACCAAAGGATGGAAGGTACCAACATTCTTCTCCTTCCTTCAGTGGTGGCGCAGGTTCAGCATGATCTCTGTCAAAGATGTTCTGCATAAAGTCAATGAAATGCTTCTCCATCTCTGGTTTCCTCTTTAGGGTACGTTTTAAGGATGAGAACCTTGCAGTTGCTTGCTGCAGGTTGTTTGGCAATCTCGCTCTTGGGAAACGAAAGGGTAAAGGAGCTACCCAACTGTTGGAGTCATCTTGAACAAATTCTTTATTCATAACCTATATGAATTCTTTATCTTCCCTTGTGGGTGCTAACTTGTTGTCTTCACTTGTGGAATCGAACACTGTTGACCCGAGGTTTTCGTCCCAGGGCTGGAGCGTGTTCATGTTGTTGAAGGATTCCTGTTGCCTCTTGGTGTTGCTCACTTTCTCTTTCACCCAGTAATGATGTGGGCATGGCTGAAAATGAGTGCTGCGACCATTTGGCAAGATGTGTGTTTTGTAAGAGGAGATGTTACTAGGTCTCTTCATCTTGTGTATGCAAACATCGCCTATAATTACCCAGCCTAGATCAAAGCGTTGGGCAAATGGTGCGTCGTGTGGTCCGTTAATTTGCTGACGTACCTTGTGCAGCCGGAGAATGTCTCTGCCAAGCAGAATCAGGATATCTGCGCTGTTGTTGAGGGCTGGTATCTTGTTTGCTATCCCCTTGAGATGTGGGTGATGAAGAGCAGCCTCTGGCGTTGGGATCTCTTCTCGATTGGATGGAATCTGGTTGCACTCGACAAGTGTAGGTAAGGGTATCTCCACAGTGTTGTCAAGGGATGTCGCTATGAGACCACTGGCCCTTCTCCCAGAGACCTCTGTAACACCGCTGCAGGTACTTAAGGTGTAAGGGTAAGCATTTCCCTTTAAGTTAAACATATCAAAGAGTTCTGACCTTGCAAGTGATCGGTTGCTCTGATCATCCAAGAGGACGTACACCTTCACGGCTTTCTCTGGGTGACCGTTGGGATATACGTTCACCAGGCAAATCTTCGCACAGGACTTGTCCCAGAGACCTTCTCCGCAGACTTCTGTGCATGAAGAAGATATTGTGGTATGACTTGCAGTTTGAGCTGCGTCCTCCCCGCCATGGCTCGTGGTGGGGGAAGGAGTACGTGTAGAGTCAGGACGGTATGGGTGGAGTGCTTGTACGTGATCCTCACTGTCACACTCCATACACTTAATTGTAGTTTTACAGTCTTTAGCAAGGTGTTCAGTAGAAGCACAACATCTGTTGCATACCCCAAACTTCTTTAGAAGTTCCTTGCGTTCTTGGAGCTGTTTCTTCCTGAAGCCGATGCACTTTTTTAAGGGATGTGGTTTCTTGTGGATGGGACACTCACGATAATAATAATAATTAATAATAATTTTTATTTATATAGCGCCAACATATTCCGCAGCACTTTACAATTAAGCGGGGACATGTACAGACAATAAATTCAATACAAGTTAAGACAATTCAAACAATGACATTAGGAGTGAGGTCCCTGCTCGCAAGCTTACAATCTACAAGGAAATGGGGGGACACAGTAGGTGAGAAATGCTTGTTAATTCAGTTCTGGCAATTATAATAGGGATTTTCATATAAAGCTGCATGATCCGGTCATCAGCCCGTGTGTTTAAGCGCAATAGACAAGTATCAAGTGCAGTTATCATGTGCATGAAGGGTGTGGAGACAGATGAATAGTAGGGTGCAGATTCAGAATAATATTTGGAAGGAGGGAACAGGGCAAAGTTAGCTTGCTGAGTAGTTGATGTGATAGGCTTCTTTGAAGAGATGGGTTTTCAAAGCGCGCTTGAATAGGTCAGGGCTAGGTATCAGTCTGATCGTCTGGGGAAGTGCATTCCAGAGAGCTGGAGCAGCACGAGAGAAGTCTTGGAGACGGAGGTGCGAGGTTCGGATTACGGGGGATGTTAGTCTTAGGTCATTTGTAGAACGGAGGGCACGTGTAGGGCGATAGACAGAGATGAGAGAGGAGATATAAGGCGGTGCAGAACAGTGGAGAGCTTTGTGGGTGAGAGAGATGAGTTTATACTGGACCCTGTAGCGAATAGGTAGCCAGTGTAATGACTGGCACAAGATGGAGGCATCGGTGAAGCGGCTGGACAGAAATATGACCCTGGCTGCCGCATTCAAGATGGATTGGAGAGGAGAAAGTTTGGTAAGAGGGAGACCGATCAGAAGAGAGTTGCAGTAGTCCAGACGAGAATGAATAAGAGCGACAGTAAGAGTCTTAGCAGTTTCAAAGGTGAGAAAAGGTCGGATTCTGGAGATGTTTTTAAGATGCAGGTGACAAGAGCGACTGAGTGATCGGATGTACGGAGTAAAGGAAAGTTCAGTGTCGAATATGACCCCAAGACAGCGGGCATGCTGCTTGGGAGTTATGGTTGAACCCTCCAGGGTTATTTCGATGTTAGGTAGAGTGAGGTTAGTAGAGGGGAGAAACACAAGAAGTTCAGTTTTAGAGAGATTTAGTTTCAGATAGAGGGAGGACATGATGCTAGAGACAGCAGACAGACAATCCTTGGTATTTTGAATTAGGGTAGGGGTGATGTCAGGGGAAGAAGTGTATAATTGGGTGTCATCAGCATAGAGATGATACTGGAACCCAAATCTGCTGATTGTTTGTCCAATAGGGGCAGTGTATAAAGAGAAGAGGAGGGGGCCTAGGACTGAGCCCTGCGGGACCCCGATAGTAAGGGGACGAGAAGAGGAAGAGGAGCCGGAAAAAGATACAGTGAAGGAGCGGTCAGAGAGGTAGGAGGAGAACCAGGAGAGGGCTGTGTCCTTGAGGCCTATAGAGCGGAGCATAGTGAGGAGGAGCTGGTGATCCACAGTGTCAAATGCGGCAGAGAGATCCAGGAGAATCAGCAGGGAGCAATGACCTTTCGATTTAGCTGTTATTAAATCATTAGAGACTTTAGTGAGGGCAGTTTCAGTAGAGTGTAAAGAGCGGAAACCAGATTGTAAGGGGTCGAGAAGAGAGTTATCCGAGAGATAGCGGATTAGACGGGAGTGGACCAGGCGTTCCAGGAGTTTAGAGATGAAGGGAAGGTTAGAGACAGGTCTGTAGTTAGCAGTGCAGTTCTGGTCCAGGGATGGCTTTTTAAGTAAAGGGGTTATGATGGCATGTTTAAATGAAGAGGGAAATATACCTGAAGAAAGAGAGAGGTTAAATATTTTAGTCAGGTGAGTGGTGACCACTGGTGAGAGAGACTGCAGGAGCTGTGAAGGAATAGGGTCACTGTTGCAGGTTGTAGGCCGAGCAGAAGCGAGGAGCTTGGAAACTTCTTCTTCTGAAACAGGCTCAAAGATGTCTAGTGAGCTTGAGGTGCGGCAGGGAAGGGGATCCAGGCACTGAGGAGATAGGGCTGAGATATCCTGATGGATGTGGTTGATTTTTTCTAGGAAATAAGTGGCCAGATCCTCACCGCTGAGGTTGGTGATGGGGGCCTGTACTTTAGGTTTCAGGAGGGAGTTTAAGGTTTCAAAAAGTCGTCTTGGGTTGTTGGATAGTGAGGTGATGAGGGTGGTGAAGTAGGATTGTTTGGCCAGATGAAGGGCAGAGTTATAGGTTTTGAGCATGAACTTATAGTGGATGAAGTCTTCTGCTAAGAGAGATTTTCTCCACTGCCGCTCTGCACACCTCGAGCAGCGCTGAAGAGAGCGTGTTTGTGTTGTGTGCCAGGGCTGCTTTTGTCTGTGTCGGGTCTTTCTGCGTATAGAAGGTGCTGCTTCATCTAGGGCATTCTTCAGTGTATTATTGAAGTGTGACAATGCTATGTCTGGACAGGAGAGGGTGGAGATGGGGGCTAAAGATGTGTGGAGATTGTCCCTAAGCTGTTGGGTATTAATGGTACGTGTATTCCGATAAGTGTGGTAAGTGGGGGTGTCCCGGGTGAGGAGACAATTCTTGACAGAAAAGGAAAGAAGGTTGTGGTCCGAGAGCGGGAGAGGTGAATTAGTAAAGTTGTGCAGCGAGCCGGGACGGGAGAAAACCAGGTCCAGAGTATTCCCGTCCTCATGTGTAGGAGAATTAGTAAACTGTGAGAGGCCGAATGAAGAAGTTAGAGAAAGAAGATGAGAGGCAGACTGGGAGAGCGGATCATTGATGGGGATGTTAAAGTCTCCCATGATGAGGGTGGGGATGTCACAGGACAGAAAGTGAGTAAGCCAGGTGGTGAAGTGGTCTAGAAACTGGCGGGAGGAGCCTGGAGGGCGATAAACGACCGCCACTCGTAAGGAGAAGGGCTTAAAGAGTCTGACGGCGTGGACTTCAAAGGAAGGAAATGTAAGTGATGGAACCGGGGGGATGACCTGGAAAGCACATTGTGATGAAAGGAGCAAACCAACACCTCCACCCTGTCTGTTCTCAGGTCTGGGGGTATGTGAAAATTTCAGCCCACCAAACGAGAGAGCGGCAGCAGCGGTGGTGTCTGAATGCTGGATCCAGGTTTCTGTAATAGCCAGAAGGTTAAGGGAATTAGAGAGAAAAAGATCGTGAATGTAAGTCAGTTTGTTACACACAGACCGTGCATTCCAGAGAGCACATTGGAAAGTGAGAGGAGAAGGCATGCACTGAATGTTAATGCACGAATGCACGATTTGGGTTCTCTATCTTTTCACCCTTGTTGCTCTTGCCTGGGGCTGATGTTGGTAAGGGAAGAATATCCGTCTTCTTCACTGACACTGGACTCCTGCGGTTTCTGTCATTCGAGCGTGTGCTCACGTATTTAGAGGGAGGTGAAGCTGGGCCACTGGATTCTCCGTAGGAAAAGCTTGGGTCGTTCTTACGCTCTGCAATGTCTTTTATAAACTCACAGAAGTAGGAGAACGGAGGAAATGACACTTGATGGTCTTTCTTGTATTTTGACCCTATTGCAGTCCACTTCTCTTGTACATTGTATGGTAGCTTGGAGATAATGGGGTTTACTCCACGAGCAGTGTCCAGGTAGCTGAGGCCAGGTAGGTGGGTGTCTGCCTTGGCCAGCTGGAGCTCTAACAGCAGGTCACTGAGCTCTAGGAACTTTGAACTGTCCTTGCTTGATATCTTTGGAAAACTCTGTAGTCGCTTGAACAGTGCATCCTCTATGGCTTCTGGACTGCCAAAGTTTCTCTCTAGTCTTTCTCATGCAGCCATGAGACCAGCTGTTGGATTACTGATATGTACAGACCTGAGTCTCTTGACACGCTCTGTGGATTGTGGTCCTAACCATCTGATCAGCAGGTCCAGCTCTTCCGCAGCAGTGATGCCGAGGTCACTAGTTACGGTTCTAAAGGCACTTTTCCAACCTCTGTAATTTTCAGGTTGGTCGTCGAACCTTGTGAGACCGGTTTTAGTAAGTTCACGGCGAATCATGTACCTTGCGAAGTCGGACATGTCTGTTCTTTCTGACTTAGGATGCACAATTGTAGGCTGAGCGGTGTTGTACATAGGGGTGGAGACGTCTTGGCCTTGAAACATGGGGAAGTATGGAGTGGCATATGCATTTAGTCCAGCAACTGGTTTGGTGGGTATAGTTTCTGCTACCTGCGGAGGTGGCACTATGTGGTTGTCGAGGGTATAATGACCTGCCGGCATATTGGGTTGCATGTAGGTATTAGCCTGTGGAGTTTGGTGAGATGCAGGGTTTTGGCGCATACTGGAATATGAAGGAAGTTCAAGTTTGGGAGCATTGTACTGACCTTGAATGCAGGATTCTGTAAGTGGATCGGCATCCTGGTGCTCTGGAGAAGCGTCAACACCATCAGGAGTGTTAGTGATGATCTGCGGTTCGCCATCTTGGCTTAGCACGTAGTCTCTTGTGCGTTCAATAGGGTCTTCTGCCTCCATTTCACACAAACTGACGCTGTCTCTTTGACTCCCACTGACAGCCTGCTCGAGTATCTTTAATTCTGCCATGGCTGTTGCATGCTCACATTCCTTCTCTAGAGCTTCCATGCGTGCCGCTTCAGCATCCATCTCTGCTCTCTTTTGTGCAGCAGCTGCATCCATTTCTGCTCTCTTTTGTGCAGCAGCTGCATCCATTTCTGCTCTCTTTTGTGCAGCAGCTGCATCCATTTCTGCTCTCTTTTGTGCAAAGGCAGCTTGTACCTTAGTAGTTTCAGCCTTAGCACGTGCTCTTATAAGCTGCTCAGTGAGAGTAGAATATTTTGATGAACTTGACCTAGATGAACGTTTTGAGTGCTTACACGATTTGGATGAGCGAGTTGATGCATCTGGTGTTCGTGCGATTCTAGCCTCTATCTTGGCTTTAATGTCACGTACAGTGCAGTCTCTTTCAGAATTAAGCTGCTGGAAACCTTGCAATTCGTTTAAAGTCTCTGGGAGATTCAGTTTCTTCAGGAGAATAATATATTGGTCACTCTTCTGCATGTACATTTGGTATGCTGTGCATAACTGTTCTAGAACTCCCTCTGGTGGTAACTCATGAGAAGCAGGCCTTGATGCAGTGTCTATATGACTCAGCACTTTCTTCCATACTGAAGACACATCACTATATAATTCACATTTTGCAGTCTCTAAATTCTCCACGACTTTCCATGTGGGTTTGACTGTACGTTTTCCCCTTTCACTAGATGGTGGATGGGGGTCTGGGTCTCTTTCCTGTGCTTGTAAGTCTTGTAGGGACATTGTATTCCTTGCTTCAGACATGATTAGATTGCAGGCAGGAAGAGTGGATGATGAGGGTTATACTTCCCACTGTTCAGCAACAGGAAATACACAGACTCTGCACAGAGTTGATACTTTGTATCTAATGCTGGAGCAGCTGCAGGGTCCTGTGTAATGATGGGAGTTATATTCCTCTCTGTTCAGCTGCAGTGTGGCTTCTATGCACGCTGGGGTCTGGCTGGAACTGGGTTACAGTCTATCTGGAAAATGTCCTTTTCCACTGAGATTCAGCACAGACCTTGAGTTACTGTCTCTGAAGGCAGGTTATTCCTTTTTACTATTCTGACTCATGGATATGTAGAACGTATGGTGCCTGGATAGACCTCTCTTTCTGGGCCCCTTCCGTATCGATCTGTACTCACGTTCATACCGATTAATCAGACAGCTTAACTCAGCCACGATCTCATGTAAGAAGACTCCAGGAAAAGAGGGATGCTTTAACTGAAATTCTTGTATTATGATGAAAGCAGCAGGTAAAAAGGAATATTCTTCAGAGGACATGTAAGAAGATGCATACAGATGGAGGGACGATCACAAAATGGAGAATAAGGGAGGGAACAAACATACATCACAGGACTACAGGGAGAGAGTTGGGACAAAATACAGGGAAAGGCAAACTTCTGCCTAGCAACAAGGATACAACACAAGTAATGCAAATATTAAATGATTTCCCAAGTCGTGGGACATGACAGTTCCCCACCCAGTAAGTTCACCTTGCCAAGGTAGGGATTATAGCATTGCAGGGTGGTCCCCAACTGGAGATTGTTTATTATATTGCAAGCTCTTTGAAGAAATCCCTGATTCCTAAGCATTTACACTGGTTATTGCTCATTTCATAAGAATCGGCCAGTGTAAAACCCTGCGGATCACCCGATGAGTGAGTAAAACGTGTGTGTAAACCGGACATGTTCTGCCTAGGACAATGATAGTTTGTACGCACAGAACGATCATATTACCAATCGTTCTGTGTGCATGGGTGGTGCGGTCTATACAGGCTAATAAACCACCAATCGACTTGCATGTATCCGATTGGCAACCATTTAACAGCGTAGGTCAGATAGCCTAAATGTGACATAACTCTTCAAATTGTCTATAAACTTTCCTTCGCTAGTGTGGGTGTGACAGATTCTTGTCTGGGCTCTGTGATTGCTTACTATCATTCTTAAATTATTTTTTGAGTGTTTTTAACAACATCATTATGCACTGTTGTGATTACTTGGCTAATAAGATGACTCAGACATGCAGTCAGGAGTAAAGCCCCCGATACACACTGCGATATCGCTAGCGATATCGCTGTAAAGTCACCGATTTTGTGACATGGCAGCGATATTGCTAGCGATATCGCTACATGTGATACTTACCTCCGACCGGCTCCCCCGCTGATTATCGCTGGTCGCGCGAGAAGGTCCTGGATCATTTCTCGTCGGGCGCTTCCTGCTGGGCTTCCTGTGGCGCCGACGAGCGACGCGTGGACGCGGGTGGGAGGACGTCAGGATTGCCGCGTCTGACAGGTAAGTAGCGACCCTGTTGTGAGTTCATTTTCCCCTTCATTACTGAGGCCCGAGGAACTCCCTCTTCTGGTAAAGAAAGGTAGTGAGCCTGATTATCAAACACCTGAGGCTGATGATGATGACTGGCTGAGTGGAGTTACTGACTGGATATAAGGCTGCCGACGCCCTTCTGCCCTGCGGGTGATTTCTCTGTGGGATCCTTGGAGACCAGTCTGAATTCCTGCTCCTCTAAAGCTAAGTTTGCTGCTCGGCCTTTTGCATTGGTGCTTTGACTTTGTTTTGCTTTGTTTTTCTGGATTTCTGCCATTCCCTGCTGGGGTGTGCTGAATTCCTTTAGCTCTGTCTTCTGAAAATACCTGAGTGCTGATTTAGTTTTTGAAGCCTAGCTGCTTCAGGGCCTTTTTCATATCAGCTTGTTGGCTTATGTCTTTGATAGGGTTTTGGCAGATTGCAGACAGCAGCCTTCCTGTCCTTTCCTATCTAGGTAGTTTTGGGCCCCGTCTTTGCTCAGTCTATCTTTCTGTCTGTGTTAGTGTTTTCATCTTGCTTCACCGTCATTATGTGTTGGGGGCTGCCTATTGCTTTGGGGTCTGCTCTGGGGCAGTTTAGATTTCCCCTTTCTTTCTTTAGGCCTATTTAATTCTCCAGCTGTGATCGAGGGGTCTAGGGCATCGTAGGAACCCCCCACGGCTACTGCTAGTTGTGTTGATAGGTTCAGGGGTCTGCAATCTGATAGTTGCCAACTTCTCTGGTTTTCTGGACTTAGCTTGTATTTCTGCTTTTGCCTCCTACGGTGACTCATTCATAACACGACCCCCACTATGTCGCTGGTGAGATCTGCCTGTGTGGCAGCTCACTAGCGACCACTTAGCGATGCACCAGCGTCATATCGTTGTCGGGATCGCTGGTGCATCGCTAAGTGTGACAGTACCTTAACAGGGTACGATCACACCGCGCTCACCTCCAGTCTGGGTAAGTGATTAGCTTGCATTGTGGGAAAACCCTTTTAAATGACGTAATTTGTACATGATAATGCTTCTTTCGTGTCTAGCACTTAGTGATGAGCACAAGTGCATGTTACTCAAGTTTCCATTGTTCTAGACTTGGTTTTCCATTTTCCAGTTCATATTTAATCCAACAGCGTTCATTTATATATCTATATTCCGTATGTAGGCTCCTATCATGTTACCTATGTAATTAGACAGGACACATACGGTACCTCCAAACATATTATACTCTTATTAAATTCATAAGAATACACCATTTTTTCCTAACCAAACTTTCATAACATTACAAATCTAGTGACTCTTTCTAAGCCCTGAGCCCTATAAGCCATGACACGACTGTGACAAAAAAAAAAGATGTTTTAGTATTCAGAAAATAGTTCACATGTGCTTCCCCCAATTACAGACTGACTTTATCACACTAATTTGGGGACCCGCAGAGAGTAAAGAGAACCACGCTCATTCCTAGAAGTGACAAAAAAGCAACTTTACTAGACTTGTTTTTCAGCCAGTGCAAAATGTGACCCATTTAACAAATCTTTTTTTTAACATTTCTCCATAGATCTCCTAAAATGTAAGCTTTGCACTCAGTTTGTTATAGGCCTTTTACAAAGAAAGAAAGGCACAAATGATGTCTGCTAGGGGAGCGATGTGAGAAAAGCAGGCTGCCAGAGTGAGATGTCAGTCATGGGAAATGGGAATTGCACTCTAGACTTTATAGGAAAATAAATATGTATATATTTTTGCCATCTTGAGAACTTTAATGCTTTAAGTTAAGTCTTTTTCTGTAAGTATTGCCATTATGGCAGGGTGCTCCGTAGATGGGAAGTGCACCTAATATAACAGCACATCAGATACAATGCAGCATTATGGCGGAACGAGTATACAGTATTTCTATTCTGTAGTCTAGGACAACAGTAATTACATCAGAAATGTGCTACAACTTACAGTAATTAAAGTTTTGTGAAATATTTTAGGTTTTAAACACTTTTATTCTGACAAGATACAGCAGTTTGAAAAGTATTCACTCCTACCCTTGGCATTTTTTGGGTTTTGCTACCTCACATCCTGGAATCTCAGTGTTTTTTGAGGGTTTGCATCAGTTCATGTAAAGCACATGCCTACAACTGTGAACATGTGGTTTTTCTTTTTATTATGAAGCCAACAGCAAACTGGACAAAATAACTGGAAACTTCAGTGTGCATAATTATTCATACCCCTCTAGTCAGCCTCCTTTTGTGGCAATTACAGCTGCAAGTTGCTTTGTGTGTCTCTATAAGCTTTCCTCATCTTACCACTGGGATTTTTGCTCATTCCTCAAAATAATACTGCTCCAGCTCCTTCAAGTTAGATGTTTCCTTGAATAGGCCACTCCAAAACATTTGCACATTTCCCCTTAAACTACTCGAGTGTTGCTTTAGCAGTATGCTTTGGGTCATTATATTATCGGAAGGTGAACGTCCATCCCAGTCTCAAATTACTCATGGTCTGAAACAGGTTTTGCTCAAGAATATCCCTGTATTTTGCACCATCAATCTTCGCCTCGACTTGGACCAGTCTCCCTGTCACTGCTGCTGGAAAACATCCCCACAGCATGATACTGCCACCCCCATGCTTCACTGTGGGGATAGTGTTCTTGGGGTGATGAGCTTTGTTGGTTTGGCACCAGACGTAGCATTTACATTGGTGGCCAAAAAGTTAAATTTTTGTCTCATCTGACTACAGCACCTTCCTCTATATATTTGGGGAGTCTTCCACATGTCTTTTGGCAAACTCAAAAAAGAGCCTTAGGCTGTGTGCCCACGATGCGATTTTTAAGCGTTTTTGCCGCGATTTTCGGCTCGAAAACGCTGCGAAAACATTTAAAAATCGTGTACAGAATGCACCCCATGCATTCCTATAGCATTCCGCACATGCTGTGCTAATGCTGCGCTTTTTTCCACGGCGGAAACGCATCGCGGAAAAAATCGCAGCATGATCATTCTTTTGTGCGGAATCACAAAGAATTGCCGCGATTCCGCACCCATAGGAATGCATGAGAATCGCTTACTTCCCGCATGTGGCTATGCCCACCGTGCGGGAAGTTAAGCGTCTCATGTGCGGTTGGTACCCACGGTGTGGAGGAGAGGAGACTGTCCTCCAGGCCCTGGGTACCATACCCCTGTACAAAAAACAATAAAAAATAAAAAATTGGGGTATATTTACCTTCCGACGTCCCGCGCTGCATTCCCGGCCTTAGCGTTTCCAGTAATGCCTTGCGGCAAGGTCCTGTGATGACGTAGTCTCGCGTGACTCTAGCGGTCTTGCGAGATCGCTATAGTAACGCGAGACCAACGTCATCACAGGTCTCGCAAGGCATTACTGGGAACGCTGATGCCCGGGATGGCAGCGCGGGACGTCGGAAGATAAATATACCACGATTTTTTATTTTTTTATCATTTTTCACATTCTATCTTTTACTATTGATGCCGCATACGCGGCCTCAATAGTAAAAAGCTGGTCACACTTGTCCAACACTATGTTTGACGAGTGTGACAAACCTGTCAATCACTTTCCAAGCGATGCTTCAAATCGCTTGGAAAGTGCTTGAGAAAATCGCTGCAAAATCGCGAACAGAATCGCGGTAAAATCGCACGGAAAAAAATGCGCGATTTCTGGGAAGGAGTCCGGTTTTCAGAGTGCGTTTTAACACGCAACGTGGGCACATAGCCTTACAATTTTTTGTGTAAGTAAATGCTTTTTTTTTTTCTTTTCTGCCCACTCTTCCATAAAGGTCAATTCTTTGGATTGTACGGCTTATTGTGGTCGTATGGACAGATACTCCAGTCTCTACTTGGGAACTCTGCAGCTCCTTCAGGGTTACCTTTTTGGTCTTTATGCTGCCTCTCTGATTAATGCCCTCCATGCTCCGGCTGAGAGTTTTGGTGGACAGCCCTCTCTTGGCAGATTTGTTGTGGTGCCATGTTCTTTCTATTTGATGATAATGGATTTGATGGTGCTCTGGGTGATCATCAGAGATTGGGATATGTTTTTATAACCCAACCCTGACTTGTACCTCTCAATAACCTTGCCCCTGACTTGTTTGGAGATCTCGTTTGTCTTCATGGTGTTCAGTCAGTGGTGCCTCCTACTTAATGGCGGTGCAGCCTCTGTGGTGGTATCACATATACCTGTCCTGTGTGACACTTTCCGCAGGTCGGTAACTGAAACAACAAGACAAAAGGGGAACACCGGGGAATCAGTTACAACGGTGGGCCCTGCAATAGGGAACGGGGACTTGGAGACCTCCTGCCCTCCCCTGAGGCAGTGTCCCTGAACACTCCTAACGTTCTCTATACAGGCTCTTCACCTGTCGCCGACCAGGATACCTGAATCCCTCACTAGCCCTGCACCTATCCCTTACTAGGGAACTGGATAGTGCGGACACTGGTCCCACCGCTGGACTAATACACACGAAGGATAAATACACCAAACGGGGGAAAACAGCAAAACACTTATCTTTCTCTGCTGCAGTCACCGGGCAGCAGAGGTTATCACCGGATTAGCTTTCAGCAGTGGCTCGACACCTAAGAGCCAGCTGCTACCTTCACCATCTTTCTCTGCTGCAAACACCTCAGAGCCAGCTGCTAACTTAACCGTGGTTGGAATCCACCAAGGACCTGCTATCATCCACACCACACCAGCTGATACACAAGGTGACCTTATATAGCAAAGGAGGAGTGGTCACATCAGCATAGAAACCAAAGACATGTAATAACCCCAGTGACCACCGGGGGCAAAAGGTAAGCAAAGAAAACTATCAGACATGTAATAACACCTGTGGCCACTGGGGACAAAAACCCATATTAAGGCCCCAGAAGCCTGAAAGGAAAAACAAAGGTTTAAATGAGGGAATCCAGAATCTGACACAGTTCCAAGAATTGGACTGTGACAGGTGGCCTTTCAGGAAAGGTAAAGCGTATATACTGACAGAATGTGACACTTACGTTAAACACAGGTGGACTTTCTGTCACTAAGCATGTGACTTATGAAGGTAGTTGCTTGCACCTTAAATTTTTAAGGACTTCATAGCAAAAAGGGTGAATACATATGCACATGCCAATTTTTAGCTATTTGATCTCATAAGTTTAATTAATGCTTATATTTCTCTCACTTCACTTCACCAACTTAGACTATTTAGCACTGATCTGTCACACATAAATCAGATAACAAAAATATTTAAACCTAGGTTGTATTGCAACAAAATTGTTAAAAAGCCAAGGGGAGGAACACTTTTGCAAACCACTATAATTGAGCACTTAGAAGTTCTGAGCTCAAGAGCGCACAGCTCCTGCCCTAGAACTTGCACAGAGCGGAGTACGGATGTAGTAAAGTCA
Organism: Dendrobates tinctorius; assembly: GCF_039654945.1. Taxonomy (NCBI): domain Eukaryota; kingdom Metazoa; phylum Chordata; class Amphibia; order Anura; family Dendrobatidae; genus Dendrobates; species Dendrobates tinctorius. Next base: position 24,386,671 of record NW_027361750.1, on the reverse strand, counting down.
TAGAGTTTGATTCATCAAAGCGATTATGCTAGAATTCTGGTGTTAGTCGATTTGAAAAGTCACTACGCAAAGTTGCACAAAAATTTGTCGATTTTTGATGTTTTCACACCAGCTTCACCCTCCTGACATGTCATCACAGCTCATCGAATTCACGAGGCGCTGTGGTGTATCTTACACTAGAAATCTTACTCCAGTCGCTGACTGGAGTGAGATTTGCGGCACAACAAATGGAGGCACACACATCTTTTTTTTTCTCCAGTTCAATAACAACAAGTGCCCTTGTTCTCTGTTACATGCTTTAGTTTTGGAACCAAATAGCTTTACTTCTCGACACAGAACAGCATTTTCTCTGCCGACACATAACCAGAGTTATGTGTGAAGGAATTTGCCTATTTCAAGAGGTGAGTCAACCCACTTCTGGTTTTTCATTAACTTTGACAGATGGGGGCTGGATTGCCTATTGAACTAAGTAGTTGGCCAGCCAGCACACATTGCTCTGGTCTAGTATTTGTTAGCACCATTGAAATTGTTCCAGAAAATGAAGGATGCAAAAATTAAGTCAACGTCTCCTTTTTTATCTGGTTTCTGTGTGATTTTCATATTGCCCACACCTGTTACTTGCGATAGGTAGGTTTGAACAAGCATTACATGCTTGAAGCAAAGTTGTTTACCCATAATATTGGAAAGGTGCCAACAATTTTCTCCGACCCATTTTGGGGGTTTTGTGTGAACTTATGTCCAATATGACTTTTTTTCCTCTGGTTTTTTTTGTGTTGTTCCAATACACACAAAGGAAATAAACATGTGTAGAACAAAACGTGTCATTGCAATAAGTTTCCGGGAGAAATACTTAATTTTCTGAAACAATTTCAAGGGTGCCAACTAGTGATGAGAGCGAGTATACTCGTTGCGCGGGTGATCTCCGAGTATTTTGGCGTGATCAGAGATTTAGTTTTCGTCGTCTCAGCTGGCATGATTTGCGACTGCTAGACAGCTTGAATACATGTGTGGAATGCCTATTTGTTAGGGAATTCTCACATGTATTTAGCCTGTCTGCAAGTCACAAATCTTGCAGATTAGACGACAAAAACTAAATCTCCGAGCACGCCAAAATATTCGGATATCACCCGAGCATGCTCGTGAAAACCCGAGCAACAAGTATACTCGCTCATCACCAGTGCCAACACTTTCGGCCATAACTGTATATATATATAGTTTTTTTTTCAATGCCTAGAAAAGCTTTTAGCAACTCAAATACATAATATTGTACAAATCTGCTTTCCAGTATCAGAAAATCTTTTGCCGATTAACTGAGCCATCTCCTCATTTCTCTTCTGTCATACACATTGTTAGCTACCCAATGCCAGATAACTTGTTCTTGAGCCTGGACATGATACAAGTTTTACTGGGGTTAATAACACATTTTGGCAAGTCTATATCTCTACATAAATCCTTTGTGACAAGCTAATAGGACTAAACTTTTAAGCAATTGGAAATGTGAACGTTCATTGCTGAGATGGCAAGATCGTAGCCGGCATGGAAAAAAATAAAAGAACGAATGTAACAGATAAGAGTTTAGTCTGCAGCGTGATACATACAGCAAAATGGACATGTTCAGCCAAGGAGATCAAGGGTAGATATGAAGGCAACCTTGGCATAAAAAGTGGCTGACGCCGCAGTCCCCGGCAGTCTGATCTAGGCCGCTTTGTATTCAAGAAAACTGATAAGACTGAAATGGGTTAAGAAAGATTTTCGTCACGCTCCGTTAATCCTGTGTATTTCATCTCTTTCGCCGTTTGAGAATTATGACTTTAGCGGGGAGACAACATTTTGTTGACATTAAAGAAGTAATATTTGCTTGATCTCATACATTGAAAATCTGATTATTAGTGGGCCATTCAAAAGAATCATTTCAAATTTCAGCTGAGAAAAATCAATAGATCCAATAAATATATATATACATCTTTGTGTTGGCAAAGCAGCGGAGACACTGCAACTAATTTTTGCTCAATGGAGAAGGGAAACACATAAAGATCCAATTAACGATAGCAGAAATATGTATTAACGTTTGTTCAAGTTGAGATCCTGGCTAAATATTACAGGCCCAAAAAAAATGCACAAAATAGTTTTTTGGTGCATTTTTTTTTTTCATATTTTTGGCGCGTGATTTTTTTTTCTGCTTCTATTAAATCAGTGGCCAAAGATAAAGCTTTTTTTCAGACAGAAATGCGGCGCTTCTAGAATTGATATGTTGCTTTGTTTTATTTTGCTGAAAAAAATTAAAATATAGCTCCATCTCATTATGCGTTGTGTTTTTCTGCTGAAGTTAACAGAAAACTTATTTAAAGAGTTTTTAAAATGAGTAGTTTGGGTCAACATATGCTCCAAAATCTGCTTAAAAATGCTGCATGTGAACATACCCTTACAGCAATATTTTTATTTTACCAGGTTGCCTAAGATCATTTAAAATCTGCAGTCACTTGAAGGTTTATAATAAGCTAGGACAGGTCCTTCTAGATACATATTGTAGCACCTCATGAACCTGGCCGAACTGTGGCTCTCTGCAATCTCCAGATCTTGTAGTTAGTGTAGGTTTATCTGTCGCATTTTTTGTGAATCTAGCAGAAAACAATATGTGCCGTGTTCCATTAGATGCAATATTATGGAGCTGTTCTCCTCTAGAAGAATAATAACCTTGTAATACCGTGCCATGTGGAGCACCATATAGCAGCACATGGAATGTCCACAGCTCCGTATGGCCTCTTCAAATGTGCATTCAGACATGAACATTGAATTAAAAATTAGTTGGTATCTGAACAGGAATCTGTATAGTCTAAACCACCCCCTGTCTGCTGTTACAGTCGGGGTGGTCCAGGCTACAGAGTGGGGCTACAGCACAGATACCATTTTTTCAACTATCTACTGTATCATTTCACTGCCATAAAAAATGCAAAAAAGTATTTCAAATCTATTCATTTCTAGGATTTACAGGATCTAGGATTTTTTTTATGCCCAGTGTAATGCAATATATATTAGTAAACTTCAGCAGTACGCATACTCTAACATTTTCATTGTCAACTATCAAATCACTTGTAAAGGAGTATTCTCATGTTATAAAATGGATTTTCTTAATTAGAAAGCATGAAAGTACTGTAAGCATGTTTGCAACTGACTTGCCTTTTCTATTTGCTTTCATTGCCCCACAATAAGTGCTTTTATCTTACAACTGTTTTGCATGGAGCTTGACCACCAGACCCCAGCCAGGAGAAACTCTCTACAGCCCATTGACTTCTATGCAGCAGTTATCTCCTCCCACTCAGCTCCTATCAGTCTTGTGGAATCACAATCCACTAGCATTGGCAGTTTTCTCACCAGTCCTCTTAATCACTGCTCTCACTTTCCTGAGCTGTGTGCTTGTTCAAAGACTCTGTTATCTCTGTATGTTAATATAGTGATAACAGTGTAGAATTAAAAAAATCACATTGACAGATGTAATGTGTAGTAGTAGAATGAAGCTGCCCACCAGAACTGTCACTTAAGGAGGAGCACCCATTCCCCCTCCAAGCAACCAGGAAGCACAGAGTGACTACATTGCTCTGAGCTGCTCCAGGGGCATCAGAATATTGGTTTAAAGGGAATATGTCAGTAGTATCAACCCTCCTAATCCGTCTATATGGGCATGCAAGTCATAAGAAGCTGAATAGAACGATACCTTGATATCTGCAATCTGATGTCTTATACCAGAGATATCCACCTTTTTCTTAATATGCAAATGAGCTGTTAAGATCTATGAGCCAGACTCAGATCTCCCTGAGAATCTGCCTCCAGAGGATATCTAAAATGAAAGAGGGTGTTACCAGTGTGAGACATGTAATGACTGACAGTCTGCTTTCCTGATCTCACTGCAGAGCCCCATTTCTTTTACAATAATCTCTGGGGGCGTATTCTCAGGGAGATCTGTGTCCTGTCCTTAGATCGTAACAGCTCATTTACATATTAAGAAAAATGTGGATTTCTCTGGAATAAGACATCGGATCGCAGCTATCAAGGTATCATTTTGTTCAGCTTCCTGTGTCCTACATGCTCGTATAGATGGCTTAGGAGGGGTGATCCTACTGAGAGATTCCCTTTAAGGAGGAAAAAATCCCTAAAAAGACATGCAGCTCTTACATTTGATGCATTTTATTATCTTTACTGACAAGGAAAATGTCATTTGTTTGCTTCCTATTATATGATAATTAAGAATCTAATTTGATAGAGTAGATTATGAAGTGATTTTGCTGCATGTATTGTTAAATTGTGCTAAGATTGAACATTGTTTTTTTCTATTCTTCTGATACAATAGAGTCACAAATGTATCAACAAACAGGAATCACACACCAGGATTTTTATGATTGTGTTAGCCCGGAGTCATCTTAGCGAGAAGTATTCATTTAACAATCACTGCTGTTCTAGAACTACTTTGTGCACATTCAATGGCTCTGGCTCTATAACTGCTTAATGAAAGTGCCATTGTACAGCTGCCAAGCGAGACTAATATTGTAAAATGGATTGAATGAGCTGGTAAAATATTAATACATGCTTGAAATTCAGATAATAAGGGTAGTGTACCATGAAAGACCTACAGTCATATGTAAAAGTTTGGGCACCCCTATTAATGTTAACCTTTTTTCTTTATAACAATTTTGGTTTTTGCAACATGTATTTCAGTTTCATATATCTAATAACTGATGGACTCAGTTATATTTCTGGATTCAAATGAGGTTTATTGTACTAACAGAAAATGTGCAATCTGTATTTAAACAAAATTTGACCGGTGCAAAAGTATGGGCACCCTTATCATTTTCTTGATTTGAACACTCCTAACTACTTTTTACTGACTTCCTGAAGCACTAAATTGGTTTTGTAACCTCATTGAGCTTTGAACTTCATAGCCAGGTGTATCAAACCATGAGAAAAGGTATTTAAAGTGGCCACTTGCAAGTAGTTCTCCTATTTGATTCTCCTATGAAGAGTGGCATCATGGGCTCCTCAAAACAACTCTCAAATGATCTGAAAACAAAGATTATTCAACATAGCTTTTCAGGGGAAGGATTCAAAAAGTTGTGAGGAACATAGTAAGGAAATGGAAGAACACAGGTACAGTTCTTGTTAAGCCCAGAAGTGGCAGGCCAAGAAAAATATCAGAAAGGCAGAGAAGTAGAATGGTGAGAACAGTCAAGGACAATCCACAGACCACTTCCAAAGACCTGCAGCATCATCTTGCTGCAGATGGTGTCACTGTGCATCGGTCAACAATACAGCGCACTTTGCACAAGGAGAAGCTGTATGGGAGAGTGATGCGAAAGAAGCTGTTTCTGCAAGCACGCCATAAACAGAGTCGCCTGAGGTCTGCAAAAGCACAATTAGACAAGCCAGTTACATTTTGGAAGAAGGTCCTGTGGACTGATGAAACAAAGATTGAGTTGTTTGGTCATACAAAAAGGCGTTATGCATGCGCTGTATTGTTGACCGATTCACAGTGACACATCTGCAGCAAGATGATGCTGCAGGTCTTTGGAGGTGGTCTGTGGATTGTCCTTGACTGTTCTCACCATTCTTCTTCTCTGCCTTTCTGATATTTTTCTTGGCCTGCCACTTCTGGGCTTAACAAGAACTGTACCTGTGTTCTTCCATTTCCTTACTATGTTCCTCACAGTGGAAACTGACAGGTTAAATCTCTGAGACAACTTTTTGTATCCTTCCCCTGAAAAGCTATGTTGAATAATCTTTGTTTTCAGATCATTTGAGAGTTGTTTTGAGGAGCCCATGATGCCACTCATCGTAGGAGAATCAAATAGGAGAACTACTTGCAAGTGGCCACTTTAAATACCTTTTCTCATGATTTGATACACCTGGCTATGAAGTTCAAAGCTCAATGAGGTTACAAAACCAATTTAGTGCTTCAGGAAGTCAGTAAAAAGTAGTTAGGAGTGTTCAAATCAAGAAAATGATAAGGGTGCCCATACTTTTGCACCGGTCAAATTTTGTTTAAATGCAGATTGCATATTTTCTGTTAGTACAATAAACCTCATTTGAATCCAGAAATATAACTGAGTCCATCAGTTATTAGATATATGAAACTGAAATAGCTGTTGCAAAAACCAAAATTGTTATAAAGAAAAAAGGTTAACATTAATAGGGGTGCCCAAACTTTTACATATGACTGTATCTATATGATTCCTCTGCATCACATATTAAATGTAACGCAAATGACATCAATCAGCTGCATTGTAAATGCGCAGGATTGTTTGTAGACATCAATGTCAGATTCTCCATATGCAAAATGTGCAAAATCTATGACGCGATAATAAGGAGCTCGAGCACTAATAACCTACTAATGTTCTCATCCAAAACGTCGCATATTCTAAAAGATCTGCAGTAAAGTTCCAGCACGTTCCCGGAGCTTCTCTTATCAGGACAGAGTGAACAATTCCAAAGAATCTGTTTAAAGGGAATGTCAGGAAGATTTTACTTATCAAAACAATGGTATGGCTGAATGGGTTGAAGAACAACAATATGATAATCCCATGTGCCACAGCTGAGAAATCGAGCTTTGAAGCCACATGAAAATTATCCTCAAAGTGGATTGGAGTGCAATGATATGACGCCAATACACTTCCTGGCTAATTTTTTTTGTAGCTTCAAAGCTTGATTTCTCAGCTATAGCACCTCGGATTAGTATTGTTCTACAACCTATACAGCCATACCACTGCTTTAATTAGTAAAATCTTTGACATGTTCCCATATGAGTTTTAGACACTAGTGCTGTCTAGGAGCAATTCCTCCATGCTCCACACTTTTTTCTGTCTGCTACCCCTCATTAGTAGTGCCATACAGTGCACAGCTGTGTACTATTTTATCAGCTTTTGCTACATCAGAAAAATAATGTCCAAAATATCGGGTCCACAAATCTGTTTTGTAAATTGTCACAATTCCTCCGCTTAGTGTGTTTTTGACGCAGTGACTGACAGCTCAGTGATTACACAGCTGTTTAGCTAAGTTGTAAGTCCCAGATCTCTGCAAGACATAGCATTTACTCAGTGGTTTGCCTTGTATTCCTGTGCTCTGTTTGTTAATTTGCTGCCTGGCCTTGGACCTCGTTCTGACCATCCGTTTGCCTAGTCCCTTTGCTCTGATTCGCTATCTTCCTGGTATTCTGACCTCGCACTGTGACCTGACTTCACCTTTGTCTTTCCCCCTTTAGTTTACATGTATCTCTTGATATCTGATCCCAGACCGGTTGACTACCCTGCCTCACGTCTTGTCCATGACGGCTGACCAACGTCGTGAAAACATTATCCTGCCAAACAGTACCAATCTTTATTAGCCTTATACAGAGGCTAAAAAAGTTTGGTACTGCAAAAAGGAGTGGATCAATATTCCTCCTGACATGTGCGCAAACCTCATCAAAAAAGTCTGACTGCTGTGCTTGCCAACAAGGGTTCTGCCACCAAGTATTAAGTCTTGGTTGCCAGAAGGATCAAATACTTATTTCTCACTGCAAAATGCAAATAAATGTATATAATTGATAAAATGTGATTTTTTTTATTTGGATTTTATTTTTGATATTCTATCTCTCAGTGTTAAAATTAACCTACCCTTAGGCTATGTGCTCACGTATGCAGAAAATTTCTGCTTCAAAACCGGACACCTTCCCAGAAAACGCGCGTTTTATTTCCGCAAAGTTAATGAGCATGCTGCGTTTTTTACTGCTAAGCGTTTTTTTTTTTGCTGAAAAAAACGCATCAATGTGCACAAAAAGAATGGGATGCTTCTTCTATGCGTTTTTGAAGCATTTTGACCGGGACAAACGCTTACGTGGGCACACAGCCTTAAAATTATAGACTGTTCATGTCTTTGTCAGTGGGCAAACTTACAAAATCAGCACGGGATCAAATACTTATTTCCTTCACTGTACTTATACCCTGCAGTGACTAAATTAAGAGTGTAGTAACATAATAAGTATGTGTTCACATATACATACAACCCCAAATTCCCAAAAAATTGTAATGTATAAAATATAAAGAAAACAAGAATGCAAAAATTTGTAAATCTCTTATAGCTCTATTTTATTCACACGTGAAGCTAAGGCACACATCAGAGGGTGAAAGGTAGATAGTTTTAGTATTCATTAAAACAAAATTAACTTATTTAGAAATTAGTGACAGCAGCACTCGCTTTCACTTCTTTCCATGCTAAACAAAAAAAATAAGGTTTTGTTGATCTTTGATGATTGCTCAGTGGCACACACAAGTTCTTACAGGCGGACGCCACTATTGTAACCTAATCATATGGACACTGTGTGGGCTAAATTCTAATATTGTACCCATATACTAGATCCAATATTACATATACAGAAATGATTTTTTCATAAAGTGGGTCAAGCGATCAGGGCAGCTGATGGTGGAAAAACACAAGCATTTGCTTATGAAAATCTAGTATTCCTAGAAGTCATGGCAGAGGTCAGGGCAGCTGGAAGGAGAGGACATTAATGAGCTGATCATGTCAGACAGAAAACTGCTGAATGCTGAGACCAGAGCGCAGCACAGTATATAGGCATATAATAATCAGAGGTATAAAAAACATAGCAGGTAATCCGCTAATTAGATGGTCAATGAAAGGCGAGATATTGTTTGTTACCACGCACTGCAGATCTTTATCCCCAAGTAGCTCTGTGATGATGGAGGTTGACAGCTTGATCATTACTGTGCCAATGCAATTATTGGATACTATTCTAATTGATGGCACTGTAGCTGCCTACTTGCAGTATTTACATCAATTTGTACACAATATTTTGAAACATTCCCCTCTGTCATCCTATACAGTGCCTACAAGTAGACAAGTAGTATTCAACCCCCTGCAGATTTAGCAGGTTTGATAAGATGCAAATAAGTTAGAGCCTTCAAACTTCACACAAGAGCAGGATTTATTAACAGATGCATAAATCTTACAAACCAAAAAGTTATGTTGCTCAGTTAAATTTTAATAAATTTTAAACATAAAAGTGTGGGTCAATTATTATTGAACCCCTCGGTTTAATATTTTGTGGAATAACCCTTGTTTGCAATTACAGCTAATAATCGTCTTTTATAAGACCTGATCAGGCCGGCACAGGTCTCTGGAGTTATCTTGGCCCACTCCTCCATGCAGATCTTCTCCAAGTTATCTAGGTTCTTTGGGTGTCTCATGTGGACTTTAATCTTGAGCTCCTTCCACAAGTTTTCAATTGGGTTAAGGTCAGGAGACTGACTAGGCCACTGCAACACCATGATTTTTTCCCTCTTGAACCAGGCCTTGGTTTTCTTGGCTGTGTGCTTTGGGTCGTTGTCTTGTTGGAAGATGAAATGACGACCCATCTTAAGATCCTTGATGGAGGAGCAGAGGTTCTTGGCCAAAATCTCCAGGTAGGCCGTGCTATCCATCTTCCCATGGATGCGGACCAGATGGCCAGGCCCCTTGGCTGAGAAACAGCCCCACAGCATGATGCTGCCACCAAGATGCTTGACTGTAGGGATGGTATTCTTGGGGTCGTATGCAGTGCCATCCAGTCTCCAAACGTCACGTGTGTGGTTGGCACCAAAGATCTCGATCTTGGTCTCATCAGACCAGAGAACCTTGAACCAGTCTGTCTCAGAGTCCTCCAAGTGATCATGAGCAAACTGTAGACGAGCCTTGACATGATGCTTTGAAAGTAAAGGTACATTACGGGCTCGTCTGGAACGGAGACCATTGCGGTGGAGTATGTTACTTATGGTATTGACTGAAACCAATGTCCCCACTGCCATGAGATCTTCCCGGAGCTCCTTCCTTGTTGTCCTTGGGTTAGCCTTGACTCTTCGGACAAGCCTGGCCTCGGCACGGGAGGAAACTTTTAAAGGCTGTCCAGGCCGTGGAAGGCTAACAGTAGTTCCATAAGCCTTCCACTTCCGGATGATGCTCCCAACAGTGGAGACAGGTAGGCCCAACTCCTTGGAAAGGGTTTTGTACCCCTTGCCAGCCTTGTGACCCTCCATGATCTTGTCTCTGATGGCCTTGGAATGCTCCTTTGTCTTTCCCATGTTGACCATGTATGAGTGCTGTTCACAAGTTTGGGGAGGGTCTTAAATAGTCAGAAAAAGCTGGAAAAAGAGATAATTAATCCAAACATGTGAAGCTCATTGTTCTTTGTGCCTGAAATACTTCTTAATACTTTAGGGGAACCAAACAGAATTCTGGTGGTTTGAGGGGTTGAATAATAAATGACCCTCTGAATAAACTTTTCACAATTTTAAAAAAAATTAAACAAAGAAATAACATTCTTTTTTGCTGCAGTGCATTTCACACCTCCAGGCTGATCTACAGTCCACATGTCACAATGCCAAGTTAATTCCGAATGTGTAAACCTGCTAAATCTGCAGGGGGTTGAATACTACTTGTAGGCATTGTAATATGAGAAAGAGCAATGAATCTTTCTCACCTTCAGTTAGGATTCCATAGGAATGGTCAATTCATTCAGTAATTTAACATGCCAATCAAGAATTCTTCTATTGCTAGAAAATCTCATAGATGAGTCAAAGCATCTATTTTCTTGTGAGCTGTCGGACACATGAGCCAAATGTGCTAGTAATGATTATAGGTAACTCTCACTACAGTGTTATGATATGCCTCACAAAGTCTGTGCACTCATACCCTAGGTTTCTAATGGGTTGATGGCCCGCAACACCATCAAAAGGCTGGCCTGGATGTCAAGAGGAGAAAGTGTCAGTCAGCTCAACCTATGTACTCTGATGGGAAGGAAAGCATTGCAGTGCTAAAACTCTGCCACATTTTTCGGAAGGTGTGGGTGGGTAGAGAAACATGTCTAAGAGACACTGGCACCAAGCGTACAAGAGATTACACTGGATGTGAGATAAGAAAAGTCCTATGTCTAGCCCCTGAGGAGCAAGCCTGTAAACTGTAGAGGCCTGTCAAAAGCTGTAAGAAGTTAAGTATGGAGTAGATGCTGCATTAATATTGTTGTGAGCAAGTATAGACCTGTACATCCAGAGAGAATGTATGAAGGAACAACAAGGCCTTGGGAGCATCACTTTGAGAAGCCAAAAGGTTTGTGAGTCTTAAGAGAGACTGAAGTTTATGTGAGCAAGGAGCTAAGTTTGGGCGCAGTCAGACGGCCATATAAATTGGAGCGAGATCTTAACGTAGTGCATGGACTCGCTGACGGCTCTCCTGATCTGAGCATGACAGCTTCATTTATTCCTATGGAGTTAGTGGAAGCATCTACCAACGTTTGACTGCCTGAAGACCTAGCTGTAGACCTGTAGAGAAATACCCAGACATTGTGTATATGAGCCACCATTAGCAGAGCAAGGGCAAGTCTGCAATTAGGCCCAACCAACGCCAGTCAACCCTCCTGCAAGGTACAAGTGATAACAAGTGATTTTCTGTCAGAGTTTGAGTTGTGAAAAGAAACACAATTCCTGTGTTAAGTCTGAGGAATTTTAAGTGATTGTAGTGTTACTGTTCCACTTTGTCCATATGCAGCTATGGATGGAGTGCAAGGGCCCAAGGAGGCATCCTGCAATCATAGACAATTGCCTGGTACACCCCTACAATTATTGTATAGGCAAGGTAGGTCACATCAAGGAATAACCTCACAAAGACCCACGGTGGCCTGGAGGTAGGCCAAAGCAAGAGGTAACCTCACAGAGACTCACAGTGGCCTGGAGGTAGGCCAAAGCAAGGGGTAACCTAACAGAGACCCACGGTGACCTGGAGCTAGGCAATAACTAGGGGTAATCTCACAGAGGCCCATGGTGGTCTGGAAGGTTTGGGATAACTCCTGCAGCCATCTTTGATGAGATCTGACACTTTGGGTGATATGTGGTAACTCTCATGTTCCATCTTGCCCCAGTAAGAGTAAAATCTAAGTGTGGGTATACAAGAGGCCATTATTAGTCCTGTCTAAAATTCATTTTATCTCCATCTCTGGCAGAAGCAGTTAGCAGACGAAGTGCATGGATTAATGACCTTTGTGTTACACCGGCATGATCAGCCTTGAAGCTGCTGGTGAACAGGAGATAGACCTGGCTTATTGATGGGCATTAGGGCAGTGAAACCATTTTCATCATATGCATCAGACCTCACATTTTGACAATGCACTGTTTGAGCCACATTGCTAAGGGGACAGTATGGCTAGGACTACATAGCACTGTCGTGGCATTGTTTGGGAGTCTTTATGATGGACACTGGCTTAGTCTTTCTGGAGGTTCCGTGACCGGTGCAATAGTTTGGGAGCCCTATTCTCTGGATCATTGGTGGCCTGATCAGTCAGCGATTATACTAATTCTATGAATTGATGATACCATTATTTAGTTTACAAACCACTTTTAAGGATCAAAATATTATAATTTATCCAATGAGAGCTGCTATAGCCATCACTTGTTTTAGACCGTGGTTTAATTAAGACTCAAGCTACATTTCTGGTTGTGTTCAAACATATTTCTTATGTATTGAACAAGAAAGAGAGAATTCACAGTATATAAACGTCCATTCCCAATGTTAAGGGCGTATGGTTAAGGTGGACGTGGTTCATCTCTCTGTTATATATAAAGACAGGATAAAGCCTTCCTTCTATCATATGGTATAACATTGAATGTTTTATTGTTTCCTATGTGTAAGCTTTGAAATCCTTAACACTGCTCCATTCATCCATGCTATAGACAGATTGAACATATAGAGGAAATCCCTGGCTTCCTCTTTATATTCAATCTGCGCAAAGGTGGAGACAGTGATACCAGTGCTGATTGGGTGCCGGGCATCACGTGTCATTCCATTGCACCAGAGCTCCAGGGCCGTGAGTGCCGACACCTCTGGAACAGTGCCTGGTATGGCTGGTGCGGCAGTTTCAGCGGTGCTCAGTGCTGCAAGGGTCTCCGGTGACTTGGTGCGGCAGTTTTGGTGGTACACAGTGCTGCGGAGGGCTCCGTTGACATTATGTGAAAGCTCGAACCCCCACAGTTCTATTGCCTTGATGCTGTAGCCACCTTGAAAATGGCCGCTGGAGGCGACGCATGTGCAGAATGAGATCTTGGTAACGAGATCTCAATCTGCGCATGCGGCGCCTTTGGTGGCCATTTTCCCGGAGCCAGATTGATTCCCCAGGCGAAGATTGAGGACTTGGCAACGAGATCTCGGCAAACGAGATATCGGGAGACGGAGACGAGATCTCGGGAGACGAGCTCTCGGAGCCAAGATCTGAATTTGCGTATGGGCCGCCTCCGCTGGCCATTTTCCCGGAGGCCACAGCGTCAAGGCAATAGAATTGCGGGGGGGCTTCGGGCTTTCACATAATGTTGCCGGAGCTCCCCGCAGCACAGAGCACCGGCGAAACTGCCGCACCATGTCGCCGGAGCCCCCCGTAGCACCGAGCACTGCCGAAACTGCCGCACCAGGCTGGGTTGGGAGCGAGATCATCGCTCTGCAGCATCGGACCAGCGGAAGAATTGCCCGACTCCTGCTGCCACCTCGCTAACAGTAAGTACATTCCGACTAAGATTTTTTGGGGAAAGGTGCGTCTTATAGTCCGAAAAATATGGTAATGTACGAGTTTTACTTTTTGTATTGAAGAACTGAAAGGAATTAACATTTTAATGATATTCTAATTTTGTGAGACGCACTTGTAGTTTAGTTTTCCTGATTATTTTCTTTAATTATAATAAGTGATATATAAGGTTACATATATTTATATATTTTTTATGTTTGTCTTCATTCATATCATTATTATTAACTATATATATTGTTTTCTTGGTTGGGTGACACTTCCATATGTACAGTATCATGTCACTTAGGTTCTTTAGGTTAATGCTCCACAGTCTTTTGATTGGAATTGTATGCGTTACATACGGTATTCTACAATGCATTTGTATACTACGGTAGCAATGCCAGAATTATTTTTAAACCTTGGATATACTGTTTTTAAACAGGTGAAATAAGATGATGTTTTAAATACTGATATGCCGATCCAGTTTTTCTTTGACTTAGGAAGCTCCCTATAGCAGGGTTCCCAAACTCCAGTCCTCAAGGGCCACCAACAGGTCATGATTTCATGATTTCCCTTGTATTGTATAGGCGATGCAGGTATCACCTGGGCAATGCTAAAGAAATCCTGAAAACATGACCTGTTGGTGGGCCTTGAGGACTTGGGGTACCCTGCCCTATAGGACTCCTGTTTAGTCTTAAAAAATAGTAATGCAAACAGACTGTATCATGGATCCAACTTTTCCATGTGGTAGATTTTTTTTAGACCGTTTTGCACTATTTTTTTATGAAATGTACCTTGGAAGGGGATGGAGAAGGTGTATTTTACTAGACAGCACTGCTCCATAGGACCAGCATGAGATCTCTGTCTCGGAGATGGACCTTCAGGGTACAAGTGTGACTGCTCGCAGATTCTCCGACTGATAAATGTTAGCTCCCAGGATGATTATCAATCCTTCTGCATTTAGAGGAATTCTCCACTGCTATGTCCTAGCCACAATGTTTTTTTTCCCTTGATTTCCAGCACTATTGGTTATGTTACCAGCTATGGAATCACGGGATCAACACTTTACAATGTTAGTGACAGAGCTGTGACATTGGACATTATGACCCATTTCATCATAAACGTGTTCAAGACCCTTCTCGGCTAAACCGCAAACCTGAGGAATGTCCCTTTGGGGCTTGTTCAGACGTCTGATTTTCATGTACGAGTGCTATCAGTGTTCTTCACCTGTGATAGTCTATGGGGCCATTCACATGTCAGATGAAAACTGGCAATGCTAGTCAATGAGTCCGTGAAACTTCTGAGTGCGGTCTGATTTCCATGGACTGACAAGAGTGGAAAAGATGGAAAAGCTTTTTTTTTATTTCTCCACGTATGAGAAAAACTGATGACACTCAGACCACACTCTGATCAGAATAATTGGTCCGGTTTTCTCGTACTTGTAAAAATAAGACGTATGAATGAGCCCTGAGAGATTCATCAATGTTCCAAAAAAATCTGGGCCGGTAACCAATAATGAAAAACAAAATGTAAACAGGACTTACCTCTCCAACCCCCTGCAACTAGCACATACGCTCTGGTGATGCCTTGCTCTGTATGGGACTACCAAAGCCAGTCCGTGGCCACCGTGGCCATGTGCCGTAATAGTGACATTGGAAACAAAGACCAGGAAGACCCCAGTGCTTAACCAGTGGGAAAAGAGGAGGCGAGAGGTGTTACCTTTATACCAGACATATGTGAAGGGACCTTAAGATGCGAAAGGACTCATGTATATTCATAGTGAGAAGATCCGTCCAGCTGAAATTACCCTTCATTTTACCACATAAGTCATTAGATGCAGCGTAATGTTTAAGACATCAATATATTGTCTGAAAATTGAAATTGCAAAGATGAATTCTACATGTTTTGTTTTTTTTGCAAAGTGGACGTCTCATTAAAGGGTTTCGTTTTTTTACTTAAATGCATGTATTTGGGGCTAAAAATAATTTTTATACTTGTGTTTCATGAAAAACTTTGCACCTTTTGCAGACTTTTTGTTTTCCATGCACCTTCGTGGCGTGGGTACAGTCACTGCTCTGTGTATAGAGAGCAGCGGTTGTAATGGCACCCCCGGGACTGACAGCTCACTCAGCATTAGGGCTGGTATTAGTCAGTTGCAAGGGTGCGTTACAGCGGCCGATCTCTATACACAGAGTGGTGACTGAACCGGCGCCACTTTTATGACTGAAACTCGGACGTTGCCGGGAGGAATAAAGTTAATTTTCTCCCAGCAGCGGGGCTGTAAGCGCAGGCTCCGGGCAGGTTCAGAACGCTACTAACAGATTAACCCCATATCTGCAGCCTAAGAGCATTTTTTCATGTGACAGGTTTCATTTTCAGTTGGTTAAGAGGTGATAAGAAACAGATAAAAAGATAGATCTACAAACTCTCCTGTGAGGCCGCCTTGACATGTCCGTGTTTCCGGTACGTGTGGCTTCGTTTTTTTTCATGTATACCACAGGCAGTCATTATAACCTATGGTGATCTTCACATTTCCGTTATTTCCCAGTGTCACGAATGACAAGGGACAATACAAGTCTATGGTTCAGTGAAAAACACGTACAGCACACGGATGGCATCAGTGTGTCATCAGTGTACATTCCGTGTGCCATCCATGTGCTGTACGTGTTTAACATTGCAAAGTATAGGAGGAGAAGCTTTGTAATTTTATTCTTTCTTTATCCATACAGGAGAAACACTGATGACACACAGATGGCACACTGATGGCACACAGATGGCACTGATGGAACAATGACACACAGATGGCACACTGACACAGATGGCACACTGACACAGATGGCACACTAACACAGATGGCACACTGACAAATAGATGGCACACTGATGGCACCCAGATGGCACACAAATGGCACACATATGGCACACTGATCCAAAACTCTGATAGCATGGTACTGCTTTTTCTGGTATCAGTTTTATACGGATGTGTGAAGGGTATCAGAACGAGCTGTCTGATGGATTGTCAGTTAACTCATTCTACAACCAGCAATTGATGTACAACACAGAGACTATAAAAGGCAAAAATTGTTCATTTTTGTCAAAATTTTTATTAAACCCAATTGCAAAAGTGATTTTTAATTTCAAATATTTGCAATGAAGTAAAACAAAAAGCACCTGATATTTTGTAGAGAACTAAGCCTAAGGCTGGGTTCACACGTAGCGGAACTCTCTCGGAAATTACAGCGAGAGTTCCGGAATTCCATTCCGCGGGAAAATCGCATTTTAAATTCCCGCGATTTTCCCGCGGGAAAACTAGCATTTTGCAAGCGTAATTAGCTTGCAAAATGCTAGTGTTTTCCAAGCGATCTGTAGCATCGCTTGGAGAACTGATTGACAGGTTGGTCACACTCGTCAAACATAGTGTTTGACAAGTGTGACCAACTTTTTACTACTGAGGCCGCCTATGCAGCATCAGTAGTAAAAGATAAAATGTAAAAAATAATAAAAAAAATAAAAAATGGTGTTATTCTTACCTTCCGACGTCCCGCACAGCCTTCCCGCCTCTCTCCACGCTCCCGTTCCCAGTAATCCTTTGCGAAAATGCCCGCGATGACGTATGTTCTCGCGGGATCGCGACGTCTCGCGGTAATTCGCGATGACGTCACGCGAATGACCACGAGACTTCGCGATCCCGCGAGAACAGACATCATCGCGGGCATTTTCGCAAAGGAATACTGGGAACAGGAGCGTGGAGAGAGGCGGGAAGGCTGCGAGGGACGTCGGAAGGTGAGAATAACAATATTTTTTATTTCAAATTCTATTTTTTACAGGGATATGGTACCCAAAGCCCGGAGGACAGTCTCCTCTCCTCCGGACCGTGGGTACCATCCGCAATTGTTCTGCTTGCTTTTTGCATGGTGGGCACAGTCGCATGCGGAAAGTAAGCAGAACAATGCATTCCTATGGGTGCGGGATCGCCGCAATTCCGCAAAATTAATGAGCATGCTGCGTTTTTTACTGCGAAGCGATTCCGCCGCGGTATAAACCGCACCATTAGCACAGCATTTCGAATCCCATAGGAATGCATGGGATGCTTATTTTTCGCGTTTTCACGGCAAAATCGCACGGTTAAAACCACCGCGGAAACGCGAAAAAAACACCACGTGTGAACTCAGCCTAAGGCTATGTGCACACGTATGCAGAAAATTCCTGACTAAAAACCGGACTCCTTCCCAGGAAAAACGCATTTTTTTCTGTTTTTTTGCTCATTTTTTACGTGTTTTTTTCCGGAGCATCTACATTGTCATAGAATATAGTTGGAAATGCATTTTTTTCCGTAAAAATAATGAACATGCTGCTTTTTTTTCCGCGATGCGTTTGTTTTGCGGAAAAAAACACATCATGTGCGCAAAAATTACGGAATGCATTATAAGAATGGGGATGCTTAATGTATGCGTTTTATAAGCGTTTTTGCAGGGAAAAAAAAACACTTAAAAACGCTTACGTGGGCACACAGCCTAAATGCTAATACTGGAACTTGGACCAGGATGGAAGTTGGCTTTGCACGTCAGTGGTTCACTCTATGGCAACATTATATAACACACAATTTCCGCAATAGACTTGTTATCAAACCTAACATGAAATATTCCTATTTATGCCTATCCAGTGACATGTTTTCTGCTGTATGTATGTGATGCAGACAGATCCAATTAACTGTGTGACTTTATCACGATGCTTCACTACTTCAATAGGTGCACCATAAAAATATCTGTATGTTACATTGCTGTGGATATTCTTAAGTAAATGTCATGTCGCCACTTAAAGAATGAAAGAAAAAAATCTGTAAGTTAACGAAATGCATTTTTGCCTCAATGTAAGTCTGATAAATAAGGAAATAATTAGATTATTTTTGTCTTTGGCTCGTTCCTGGAGTTGATATTTATTACAGACGTGCAGTGAAGCAGACATCACAGTCATGGCATTTAATTAAAAAGTCAGCAATGTGATAGAGTAATTGGCGAATGCTGCAGTCCTGGGGAAGGCTGGAATCACATGCTGCTCATATTAGATGATGAAATTGAATGTCAGCGACATGAGTGGTATTTTGTGAGAATAAAACACAGGCGCAAGTGATAAAATAATTACGGTTCTTGGTCAGTATAGTTAATGTGCAGGACGACAGTTGTGTCATCAGGAGGTGAACACACAGTTGTACCAGTTGGAATCTGAAAGAACAATTAGAATCCATGTTTTTCTTAATATATAAATGAGCTGTTAAGATCTATGAACCTTACCTCATTACAAACACATTTGCATTTACATTTGTCCTCTCATACTGCATCCACTTCCATCTCACCCAGCTAGTGTGGGGGAAAGAGCAGTACTCACAGCACTGTGAGAGGACAACTGCATTTGTGCTTTGTAATGAGACAAGGTTTAACTCTGCTGTACTGTGTTGGTTATAATGAGGCGCTGCTCTTCAGCAGAGCTGTCAGCACTATGAGAAGATAACTTCTGATGCAGATGTTTGTAATGAGACTACTTTCAGTTCTGTTGTACTGTGTTAGTTATAATGAAACACAGCTCTGCAGTGAGATAAGTAGAAAAGCCTGTTCGTTATTACATGTCTCACTAGTAACATTTTCTTTAATCTAAAATAAGATCTGGAGGCAAATTCTCAGGGACATCTATGTCCAGCCCTGACATCAAATTGCCGAAACCAAGGTATCATTTTATTCAATTTTCTAGGACCTACATGACCATATAGACGATGATCCTACTGACAGATTCAGTTGTAATATACCAGATGTTGGAGTATGCAACGACTCGAGGTTTAGGCTCGAAGGACTGAGTTGAGCAGAAAGCAGATGGTTCTGTATTAACTCTTACAGCTTATTGAAAGGTGTGTAGTTCCTCTCTGGTCTTTTTATTTGTCTGTCAGTTCTTTCCTGTCTTCTCCATGTCGTTGTTGATGAAGATTATGGTTGCTGTATCTCCCAAGTGAAACAATTCATTTTCCCACAGTGTCTAAATGATGCATGATTCTTCTGAAAGATGAATGTTTTTTCTTTAAACGGGTTGTCCACGTTTTAGAAGAATGTCTGCAGCTCACTGTATGTGACTGCAGATTTCTGAATCCTCACAGCGCGCACACTGCACGATGTCAATGTGGCCGTGGACATGTGACCACCAGTATGTGATTTGCATACTTCCATTGGGGTCTGTGCTGCCATTATTAGTAAAAAAGGACAAGTATCATCGCTTCTGGCAACCATTTTGAGACAACCCCTTTAAGTACTGTCAGTGTGATCTTAGCCTCAAATGGCAACCCTAATCTGCAGGAATTCATATCCGGCCACCTCAATGAATTGCTGAGACATCCGTGTAGTGCAGTACGTGATGTGCCCTCTAAATGACGCCGCCACCGTATATACTCATATGTCTGTCACTGGCGGAGGTCTGTCTCAACCAGGCTGATTTATCAATCCTGTCACAGAACTATTCAGCACAAAATATAGAAAAGTAACAAAAGCCAATTTTGTAAACTGTCTTAGTCTGAAGCTTTTTTACTGTAAAATCTAGCATCTTCCTGGCTGTCAGAACTGACAGGTTTCTCCCGGAGGTTATGTTCTTCTAAAAACCATGCCACATAGTACTCCGTAAAGTATTTCTTGTTATTTTTTCACAGCTATTTGGCTAGAGCTAAAATGAAAAGAATCGCATTTAAACAAATAAATAGGGCTCGATTGTGTCTTTTTTTTAAGTCTATATTAAATGTATTTTCTTTAGTTTGCATTGTATTTGGAGTTTAGAGTTTACAAATGTTTTCAGCTGATTTTTCTAAAAGTAAATTTCACGCAGATGTTCTGCACTTCCTTCCCCCTTTGGAGAGATTTTGTGTTTGCCAGTTAATTTTTTGAGCCTTTTTATAAATTATATGACTTTTTACATTAAAGGTTAAAGACTAAAATAGGATGAAGCCTAAAATAAAGATGATTTTTAATGCATGAGCCAAGTGCTCCATTTTTGGAGATTTAGAGAAAAAAAAACACAATGAATACCACAATACAAAAAAAAGACATGAAAAAAATCCTCAAATAATGCAACAAGGTCTTACAGGAGGTCCTGATTAATCAAGATTGGTGATTTTCACGCCAGTCTATATAAGGGGATATGCTGGAATCAGACACTCCTGATTCATTGAGAGTCAAAAGTGTGCCTCTGTGCCCCTCGTCAGAAATCTTACTACAGTCAGGTACAGGAGTAAAATTTCTGGTGTAAGGTACACCACAGCTTTTGTAGTAGAATGAAAGATGGCATTGAAAAGTACAAATTGTCCCGCATAAAACATGCCCCCATACAGCTATGTAAAAAGTACAGTAAAGGCATGGCTCTGGGAAGGCGAGGATGCAGACAGAAAAAAATATGGAAAATTTCCCAGGGGACTAAGTAGTTAAAATCCTTCTGCTAGCCATATAATAGCAGCACCAGCGCCCCCTTCAGGCTTCATTCTTCAGATGTTCATAATGGGTTTGCAAACAAACTAAAAAAATAATCTTATCTATAAATTGTAATTTGGCTTAGGGTACCTCCTTAATTCTTAAATGTGTAGACAGTTATCAGGCAGAACATACAAGGCCTTAAGTTCTGCATTTCCACTAATGACCACCCTAGTGACTCCATAACAAGACAGGAAGGGATTTTCTCATAGGGATTTTGGAACACCAGGATGGGGCTTAGTAATTCAAATTTAACTTTTTGTTTTGTAAAATAAACTTTAGCATGAAGTGCATAGGAGCTCTATGTTAAAAGAATACATTTAAGTAGATGATCCTATGAAAACGTTCTTCTTACTGACTCTCCAGTTTGTAAAACATATTATAGTAAACATTTTTAGGTCATTTTTACTTAATATAAGCAGTCCTGTATTCAAAATCCCCATCGCTTGGTCACTGTATAAGTGGTTACAAAGAACATCTCCAGGACCCGTCCTGTGTGACACAGACAGCAAACCGATGTGTATCTGTGTCTCTGTGCATGACTGTCTGTGATGTATTGTTTAACTGTGATGCTGTGACGGTGTTCGATAAGGAACGGGGGCCCTCAAACTGTCCCTGGAATTGGGACCCTAACAATCCCTCTCCCGGGGGTACTCTTGATGGTAGAGAGGCCCGAGTCTCCAATCTTACTATGCTCCTGTTAAACCCTGATCTGTCCCCTCCTCCACGCCATGAGGCATGGGACAGAAATGTATGGTAAACAAGACACAGATAAAATAGGATAACAGAAAATATCTATCATATGAAAGCACTAACCAAGAACAGGGAGGAGGATAGGGACAGGGAGGAATAAACTAGATGGGAAAAGGGACCAGGATTGGATTGTTTGTGGTGGAACAAAAATCATTGTTGTCCACAGCAGATCACTCGGTGTAACCTGCAGATGTGCAGCTGATAACATGATGCTGCCTCGGGACAGATTGATCTACTAGTGATTGTTATGTGCAAGTCATTCTTCATCAGCCTCTGTAAATAAGCCATGATTCAAGCATCGAACAAATTGAGTATGGTCGATCGCGCTCATCTAACGGCCTGAACTCAGCGCATGTAAATACAACCTAAATGTTTAAGTGTGATGGTGCAGTATGTGAGCATTTAGGGCCCCACTTTAAACTGTTGGCCAGGGCCCTACTTTGTCTAAAATTATCCCTAGTCACACCCTCTCCATCTATTTAAGACTGTTCAAGGTCCCTGGTTGCTTGGAGGTAATGATGAACTAAGGCCAGAATTAATGAACTGGCTCACTGGAGTATGATGCGCCTAATTCAGTAAGAGGAGCACACCACTTAATAAACTTAGCGCATCTCTTAACTGGTGTGCACCTCCGGTATAAATGTACTCCAGCCAGGGACTAGAGTAGATTGTAGAGTAAGTTAGGCCGCTAAAGTGGTATAACTCATCCTGAATTTGACGGGACAGGTGTAGCCTCACCCTGTCCTGCCCATGTTTTGCGCATATTATCGTAACTGGACTGTTTGATGTTTTAGATATTAGAAAAAACTTTTTGACAGAGTGATCAATGAGTGGAACAGGCTGCCACGAGAAGTGGTGAGTTCTCCTTCAATGGAAGTCTTCAAACAGGCTGGACAGACATCTGACTGGGATGATTTAGCGAATCCTGCTTTGAGCAGGGGGTTGGACCAGATGGCCCAGGAGGTCCCTTCCAACTCTACAATTCTATGATTCTAAAATGCCAAAAGTTGCAATATTTTTTCCAGACTTGTGTCATACACCTTAATGAGTAATCCCCTATATGTTGTCCCTGAGTGAGTCAGTTTTCTTGTAAGGGTAAAGCCTGATAGGGCTGCACTGACAAAAACTGTGTTGGCATGCAGCTATTATGGTTCTTAAATTAATTGTAATGTAGGATCATGATTTTGCTGAAAAACAGCTTTTCCCCCTGTAAAAGCATGGAATCATGGTTGTCGGGCTGCATAGCTTTGTCGCCATGTTAGTTATGCCCTGTCTATAAATAATAATTGATTAGAGGGTTATCAACAAACATATCTGCTTATTTTTTTTCAGAAACACCACCACCCCTGACCATGGGTTGTGCATGGTAATACAGCTAAGCTCCATTCACTTCAATGGGGCTGAATTGCAATACCAGACACAACCCATGGTCAGAGGTGGAGCTGTTTCTGAAAGAATGTAGCCATGTCATTCTAATCCTGGGCAATCCATTTAACTTTTCCTTTGCATTATACATATAAATCCTCTACTTACTGAAACCCAAATCGCCCCATGTATGGAATGTACAGTATATTATTATAAGACGCACTTTTTTCCCCCCAAATTTGAGGGTAAAGTGGGGGTGCAGCTTAAGTTATAATGCAAATATACCTTACCGGCCACGGTGGAGCAGAGTCCCAGGGTCGTTGTTGGAGGAGGCAAGAGTGGCGCATTGCTGCAGGTCGCAGACTGGGATGAGTGGGTGTTTCACTGCGGGTGAAAATGGCTGTAGTGCAGGGGGGGCTCTGCCAGCATTTTTTTAAATGCCCGTAGCCCCCCATATACATTACTACGATGCGGTGTCCTCTGGGAAAATGGCCACCGGGGACAGCGCAAGCTCACATTGAGATCTCGGGAGACGAGATCTCAATCTGAGCATGCGCCGCCCCGGCGGCCATTTTCCCGGAGGCCACCACATCGCAGTAATGGATGTGCGGAGGGGGGCACCGGTCTTTCACAAAATGCCAGCAGAGCCCCCCCCACACCACAGAGCACCGCAGCCATTTTCACTCACAGTGGCACACCTCAGAACACCCCCTCATCCCAGCCTTCGGCCTGCAGCAACGCGCCACTCTTGCCTCCTCCAGCAGCAACCCTGGGACCCCGCTTCACCGCAGCCACCACCCCCGGTAAGCAATAAGATGCATGGATCATAAGAGGCACCACCATTTTATTAAAAAAAAGGTTTTTTTCCCTATTTTTATCCTCAAAATTTGGGGTGTGTCTTATAATCTGGTGCGTTTTATAATCTGCAAAATACGGTACTTAGAAACAATCAAAGTTATATTATTAAAAAATGTATAGGTAACATTAGTTGCTCACATGCCTTCCAATCTTTACATTCCTGTATCTTGTAATGTCTGATTTCAATTAAAAAAATATATTCTAGGATTTCATTAATCAAAAATAAGTAGAAACAATTATACAAAAAAATATCCCAAGGCCAAGAATCTGTTCTTTAAAAATTTATGATGCTATTTCATATCTAATATTGTTAATGTGAGCAGTCTAAAAACATTTTTGGAAAGATTATTGCAAACAAATGTCAAAACAAAACAGATCTGCAAAAGTTGTTTGATTGGGAAAAAAAGTTACTCTTCCATGTATATTCTCATTTTTTAAATTACTAAAGCACCATTCCGGCATTTTTATTATTATTATTTCACCACTAAAATGGTATCATTAATGTAAGTTCCCTCCCCCTAATATTATACTTACCAGCCCCGTTGTATTCTGTTCTCGGCGCTGCGCTGGTCGTCTTCTCCTAATTGTGATCTGCTGCACCACTCCATTCTTTGCGGGGCGAACTGGAAGTCACTACGCAGTGTACAGTGAGTACGGAAAGTATTCAGACCCCTTTAAATTTTTCACTCTTTGTTTCATTGCAGCCATTTGGTAAATTCAAAACAGTGGTTTTTCCTCATTAATGTATACTCTGCACACCATCTTAGTTGAAAAAAAAAACAGAAATGTAGAATATTTTGCAAATTTATTAAAAAAGAAAAACTGAAATAGCACATCGTCATAAGTATACAGACCCTTTGCTCAGTAGTGAGTAGAAGCACACTTTTGAGCTAGTACAGCCATGAGTCTTCTTGTGAATGATGCAACAAGTTTTTCACACCTGGATTTGGGGATCCTCTGCCATTCTTCCTTGCAGATCCTCTCCAGTTCCATCAGGTTGGATGGTGAATGTTGGTGGACAGCCATTTAAGGGTCTCTCCAGAGATGCTCAATTGGGTTTAGGTCAGGGCTCTGGCTGGTCCAGTCAAGAATGGTCATAGCGTTGTTCTGAAGCCACTCCTTTGTTATTTTAGCTGTGTGCTTAGGATCATTGTCTTGTTGGAAGGTGAACCTTTGGCCAAGTCTGAGATCCAGAGCACTCTGGAAGAGGTTTTCTTCCAGGATATCTCTGTACTTGGCCGCATTAATGTTTCCTTCAATTGCAACCTGTCGTCCTGTTACTGCAGCTGAAAAACACCCCAATAGCATGATGCTGTCACCACCATGTTTAACTGTTGGGATTGAATTGGGCAGGTGATGAGCAGTGCCTGGTTTTCTCCACACATACTGCTTAGAAATGTCCCCTAAAAGTTCTATCTTCATCTCATCAGACCAGAGAATCTTATTTCTCACAGTCTGGGAGTCCTTCATGTGTTTTTAGCAAACTCTATGCAGGATTTCATATGTCTGGCACTGAGGAGAGGCTTCCGTTGGGCCACTCTGCATAAAGGCCCAACTGGTGGAGGGCTGCAGTGATAGTTAACTTTGTGGAACTTTCTCCCATCTCCCTACTGCATCTGTGGAGCTCAGTCACAGTGATCTTGGGGTTCTTCTTTACCTCTCTCACCAAGACTCTTCTCCCACGATTGCTCAGTTTTCCTGGACGGACAGGTCTAGGAAGACTTCTGGTGGTCCCAAACTTCTTCCATTTTAGGATTATGGTGGCCACTGTGCTCTTAGGAACCTTGAGTACTGCAGAAATTATTTTGTAAACTTGGCCAGATCTGTGCCTTGTCACAATTCTGTCTGTGAGCTCCTTGGCCAATTCCTTTGACTTCATGATTCTCATTTGATCTGACATGCACTGTGAGCCGTGAGGTCTTATATAGACAGGTGTGTGCCTTTACAAATTAAATCCTATCTGTTTAATTAAACACTCCAATGAAGGAGTTTAACCATCTCAAAGAGGATCACAAGAAAATTAACAGCATGTGACTTAAATATGAGTATCTGAGCAAAGGGTCTGAATACTTATGACCATGTGATATTTCAGTTTTTGTTTCTAATAAGTTTGCAAAAATTTCTACATTTCTGTTTTTTTTGTCAGGCAAGATGGGGTGCAGAGTGTACATTAATGAGAAAAAAAATGAACTTTTTTGAATTTACCGAATGGCTGCAATGAAAGAAAGAGTGAAAAATATAAAGGGGTCTGAATACTTTCAGTACCCTCTGTAAGTCAATGAGAGCCACAGTAAGGTTGTCATAGACCTATATTGGGAGCTTGTGACCGTAGCTTTGAATTCCAGTCGGCCAGGAGTTGCAGTCACACTCACAAGATAACAAATGGGATTGGATCAGCTCCGGGAAGAGCCAAAGATGGCGGATGGTAGGTACTGTACTAGAGGTAGGGAACATGCATTAATTGTACAACTCTGGCATTGAAATAAATAAAATACCGGAGTAGTACTTTAAATAGGTGTGCTTTATACATGCATGTAGATAGAGACGTGTCAGTCCAAGGTAGCGGGCGAGAAGAACCTGCCAGGGATCCGTCTGTCCGACTAGCCTGGTAGCTTTTAAAGTGGCAGTGGAGCCAGGTTACAGGAGCCATAATCCCTTCCTTAGGAAGCCGGCGGCGGCAGAAGTGGAGCAATGCTGCGGATTCTGGGTGGGAGAAGTTTGTGCCACAGCGGTGCGATGCTGTGGACCCAATGTCGGACTCTGGCTGCTCACTGCTTCAGGAAAATGTCAGCTGGGAAAGCAATGCACAGCTCACCGCCGACACCTGGCCCGCAGCATCTCACCTGTTCTGCCACTGTCGGCCTTCTAAGGGAGTAACCCTGCCTCCTGTGATCTCACTCCACCAACTCCGTAACCACACAGAAAGGTATATTTGAACGCACATCAAATTAGGGGGGGAAAGTGCGTCTGATAGTCCGAAAAATACTGTAAATGATGTTACAGAGAAAGCTTTCAAGACTTCTTTGGTCTCTTCATAAGTCATGGTATAGCAAATAAATCTTGATGAAGGGGCATGTTGGAGTTAGACACACTTAATGCCTCTTAATGAATCTGTCGTGTTTGACAAGTGGTGTGCGCCTCACTTCTCCCTCGCCATAAATCATACTCGTCACATCCCCGTTGCATCCCATCCTACCACACCTCTGCTCATTTTGGTGGAGCTGATTGAAACTGGCGTGAAAAGCAAAACTTTTGAGGAGCATCATCGAAACCTGATGAAAACACTTTGGTGAATCCGGGCCATAGTCCCTAGTGTGAGCTCCAAGTTCTTTTAACTTTTTTTTCTTCTGATATCTCCATCTAGGTGTTTTCCAGGCACATACAGACATCAATAGACTAGCTATAGGCCCTCAATGTTTGTGCGTTGGCGGCTGCACCCCTTAAATACACCCTTCTGATCAGCAGAATAAAGGACTTAATGGTGCTGATCCTCCGTGCTTGTATAGTGGACTTTATATCAAGGTTTAGTGCCTTTTCTTATCCATGTGTTTCTATATTCAGTCGATGTTTATGGCATGGACTAATGAGTAGATGAAAGACCTTTGAGGAATGGAACAATAAACCATAAGGGAATAAATAAACCCTTACAGGTCCTCTATGATGCAACTACAGACCAAAACTATGACTCCAATAATGCCGCATGGTGCCGTGTGTGAGATTTCGATAGTTGGTACAGGTGCCTGTAGTTGGTGCCTGATAGTTGGTGCCTCCTTGTCTTCTCATACATTTATGATCTATTAGCTTGAATTACGTCTATTTCTGCGGCACAACAAAGTAATGTTAGCGCCTAATGATGAGGTCTGATTTACAGAGCTATTAGCTGCATAAACTGACAGTAATCTTCCAGTAAGTGATGCACTCCTCATCTTTCTATGTTCTTTCGTATTGTTCATGATCTAAATGCCTGCATTATACCATCATATAAAGAGTTACTCAAGAGAGGAAGACAAAGTACGTGAGCGACCAAAAGCCTGAAAAGAACTGCTAAGAGTCTTAAAACATCTTTGAAGGACAATGATAGATGTGTAAGGATATTATGAATCAACCTGCATTTTACCATCAGTAAAGTAGGGCTTTTTAAGACATAAGTGATATAAAGTAAGATTTTACTGAGGAAGCAACACATTAAAGGGAATCTGTCAGGTTCTCCAAGGCCTCCAAACTTCCACCAATATCTTTCAGAGCTGTATTCCTACATTTTAATTACGGTATGTAATTTCACAAAACTCAGAGCGACTGCTTATAATTTGCTAATTATCCATGACTAGCCCAGTGGGATGCCTTTTCCCCCCAGACTAGTCCTACTCGGGTGCTGTAATCACCTTCTTTAGTCCTTATGATTGGTGTCTCTTTCACTGTCTCCTGTTATAGCTTAAATCCAAGATGTTGTACTTCTGAATGAGATCTTCTGTATTAAATCTATGAAGGGGGACCGGGAAAGAGGACCAATCATGCCATGATGGTGTAATTACGGTGCCTAAGCAGGGGTAGTCAGGGGATAAAGATGCCACCCCAGACTCATCCTTACCCATTGGCGCATCATGAGCAGCGGAATGAAAGTGTTTTTGCTGCTCATATCAGCAGAATTGTGAAAGATTACACATAAGGAATACGACTCTGACAGATGCTGAGGGCCATTGACGTTCTTGGGGAACCTGACATGTACCTAAAATGCGTTATCTCATTTAGAGAATTCTTAAAGGGAACCTAACAATAAAATAATATTAGTAGTAGTGTAACTTCCTAAAGCTGAAATTTAATAATGTCATGCAATTTAGGATTTGTGGCTTCTGACACCGGGACTAAATAAGATTTTAGTTGTAAATGTATGGCAGTTTACAGTGTGACTGTGGGCAGTAACTCAGAATTACAATATGCTGTAACCAGGGGATTGAATAAATTGTTAGATATGATTATTACAGGAATCTTTGAATTGCTCCTTATTGGAGGAATGCCTCATATTTGTCTCCACAACCCATCACTCCTTTTCCCAGACATTTGACTGAGACTTAAAGGGAATCTGTCACCAGGTTTTTCCCATATAATCTACGGCCACCACCTTTCAGCCCCATGTGACAGCATTCTATAATGCTGTTTATATGACTCCAATTCGCCCTGTAAAGCAAAAAAAGACCTTTTATTAAACTCACCTATGGGGCGCTCTTGTTTGATGGGTGTCGCTGGCCTTCATCTGGGGGCCTCCTGTCTTCTTGCAATGCCGTCCACCTTCTCTGCTTCGCATGGAAGACACCTCATACACAGTGAGAAGTACCCCTGCATAGAAGCGCTAAGGGGAATACCGTGTGGATGATGTAGGACGCGTCATCCACACGAAGCAGAGGAGTATGGCATCGCAAGAAAAGAAGAGGAGCTGGATCAAGACCAGTGGCGCCCATTGGACCGGACCGCCCTGTAGATGAGCATAACACAAGCTCTTTTTTTTGCCTTGCAGGGTGAATTGGAGTCATATATACAGCAGTAGAGAATGCTGTCACGTGGGGCTGAAAGGTGGTGGCTGTAGGTTATATAGGAAAAACCTGATGACAGGTTCCCTTTTAAATAACCAGAGTATATATGTGCTTAGGGAAAATAGAGTAAGAAATGGAACCAAGGTGAAAAGGTCATATAAAACATTTCTGCTTGCACCAAATGTAATACCCATCTACAGCATCTTAAAGCGGGATTAGGATTCTGTTTTGCAAAAATAGGTCCACAGACTTGTATAGAGATGTACTGTAGAAGACAATGTTAGATTTGATAAATTTAGCTGTTTTCTACCTATTACATTTATGAAACAGATCCTTATGTGCCTTTCAGTCAGGATGGAGCAGTTTTTTTTCTAGATTGTGTGCGAAAATCTTCAACATTTTTAAGTGAGGGAGCAAAGTTCAAGTCTGAAGCCTCCTTCCCCATTATAAGAAGCCATACTCTTATTATCAAGGGCATATGGTAACAAAACATGGAAAACTGATGTATTTTGTAAGAAGACCATTTGGTCCAACTATAGCTGGTCTTCCAGTTAGAAAAAAAAAACTATTAGACAAATTGGAGAGATTATTTAATGTCCTAAACTACAATATCGAGCAAATTAGCCAACCCAAGTTCATTTACAGCCATTTGGAGGCCTAGAATTAGAAGCTCTCAAAATAAATTTTGGGAAAGTTACATTCATTAACAAAATAGTCCTGAGTCCTTATAGTATGAATATACTTTGGCCCTTACGCCAGAATTGGTACATTTTTAAAAAAAAGTACATTTGTAAAACTTTAGATTTTCAGATACAGAACATCTACGTGTAACTATACCACTAGATCTAATTGTATAATTTAAAATTAGCCAGCAATCTGAAAGAAAGTTAAGGGTCATTTTTTTAAATAATAACATAAATTTTATAGATCAGACATTCTCTTCTCCTTGCTAACAATTTTCAAGACGAGAACATTGGACGTGCCATCGACTATGCGTAAAAAGTGACAATTTAGCTTTGTATTTTATGCTCTATGACAGCTATTGTAAATTAATGTCAAGTAGTCAGATTTGTTTTGCCCTTTGATAAAAATAGACAACTTCATACTAGAT
This sequence comes from Dendrobates tinctorius, assembly GCF_039654945.1. Lineage (NCBI taxonomy): Eukaryota > Metazoa > Chordata > Amphibia > Anura > Dendrobatidae > Dendrobates > Dendrobates tinctorius. The sequence continues at coordinate 24,356,000 of NW_027361750.1, read as the reverse complement.
GAAAAGATACATGGGTTATGGAGCAAATAAAGTCATTTTATACTTTATTTGTGAAAAAAAGGTCATAAGTTCTGACATTTTATCATCTATTAAAGGGGCGCACATCATTTTTAGTCCAAGGGCCATATTGCCACACTGAACGAAACCCAAGGGCTGCAAATTTATTTAAATTAAGTAGTTAAATGAATACATCACCAGAACCAACATCAGTACCTTAATTCATCACCGAAACCAAATTTGAAGGATTTAGAGAGTTTTTGCTCAGTTTCTGCATCATAGAAATCAGTGTGAACATACACTAACTTAAACTGAGGGTTTTTGTTAGCAGAAACTCACCAAATCCTCCTCATAATTTCAAACCTCCAAGTTTTCATACTTTTTAAGTTTATACATAGCCATGAAGCACATTATGATGTACTACATGTGTATCAGAACCGCTGTCTGCACATGAGTGCAGAACCCGAACCACCATGAGTACATTAATATAGCATCAGAACTACCATCATTACATGAATGCAGTTCCAGAAACACTATCAATACATGAATAGAGTAAAATAAACACCATCAGTACATGTATTAGCACCAAGCTTAGTACAGCAATCAATTATAATATGAGGTATTGTATTGCAAGAGCCTACAATTCCCAGTATATCCTTAACAATGGTAAGGAGATACTTGGAGTTGTTGCTACCAGCCATCATCAGACTGCAGACCATACAGGAACCACAGCACTGATGAGACGCAGGCAGAAACAAATAAAAGTATCATACTGCCCTATAAATAAAAATATCTCCTATTTTCTAATCCTGAACAAATCATTGCCCCTCACTGTGCTTGCTGCACAAAATACCTCTCCACTCAGCTCCTATCTATAATATCCCCACACTGCCCCTCTCCAAATTACTCCCCCCAAACTGCCCCTCTGCATAATTTCCCCCCACTGCCCCTTTGTATGATACCAACATATAATATCTCCCAAATAGCCCCTCTACATACTGTCTCCCCTCATGCTACCCCTTTCCATATCTCCCCCAGACTGTCCCTTTCCAACTCCCCCTCCCACTGCCCCCTATTTTTCACAATTGTCCCCCATAATGGTTCAAATTGCCACATTATGTGCCCTTGTAGTTACACTACCCTTCCCTTCCCTGGCCTCTCATCTAAAATAACATGACATTTAATCTTCATCTCCTCGATGGAGCGCTTACCAGTGCCCGACATCTCTTCTGCCTGTGTGGCCCCGGCACTGGGAACAGTGTGATGACAGCAGCCGCTGCACATCTGTGTTGGGACTGACACGCGTTCCTCTTCCTCAATCCTATTGTCACAGTTTTCAAATGAATTTGTGTTTGAAAGACGCAAAGACATATGAATATGGGAAGAAGAAGCCGGCGCATCCCGGACATCTCTGCCGACTGCACAACATCCTTAGGTGGGCTGCATTTTTGTCTTGTGGTATTAGTTGCTGTTTCTGCCTCCAAATATTCAAAATGATGCATGTGGTTCATTAATTTTTTCGCACAGTCTTTTTTTCTGTCTGAAACTGTTTTTGAAATTTTTTTAAGGAAACAAAATTGCACTTTTTGTAAAATGTTGCACAAATTGCGCCCCTCAAGAAAGATAAACTGAAAAAGTTGCGCATAAAGAATCAGCCGAAAACATTTGGAAGTGCTAAACTCATCCCACAAAGCGGAAACTATATAAAAAAGGCAAGCACATTAAAATAGACGTAAAAAGGCGCAAACAGAATAATGAATGGAATAATGAATTAGTTGCAAACAAAAAAAATGGCACGAGGCTACAGGAAAAAACAGGCGCAAAGGTACTGATGAATCGGGGCCTGTTTCAAAACAAGATCCCAAATATTTTTTCTATAAAGAAGACCTAATAGAAATGTGCTAGTGAAGCTTGCGAGTACTATGTCGTAGTTGGTACAGTGTTACGTAGAGTAACATGGACATTACGCTCCTGGATAACAACTTCTTTGCCAATCGAATTTCACCGGGAAAGTCTGTGCGAACAGGAGAATTCACATTTTGCCTGATCCGTTCTGTAGTGTATACAGCGCCATAGAAACCTCTTGAAGATTAATTTTTCTAAATATCTAGGAATTCGCTTCCAGTTTCCTGATTTTATGATAGATTTCTGCCAATTTTAATATAATTAGACATAAATTGTTTGTTTAGGGCATTTTGAAAGCTTCTGTAGTTGTGAGAGCTCCTTCCATTATGCTAGAGCTCATAGGACCATCTCAGATAATATGGTGGATGAAAGGTGTGAGAATATAACTTTATAAATAAACTGTATTGTTAACCTAATAGATACTTTATAATGACTGCAGAAATATACTAAAAATGGGCAGGACACCAAATAACATAGGTCTATAGCAAATATTCTCTTGTGAATGCAAAGCTAATAGGAGAGTCCCCTTCACCGAAGGCACAAAATGTATGCTCTCCATTTTAAGGTGCAGCTGGCGATGTCTTCTGGGAGGCCGTGGAAACTAATTGTATTGCCTCTTGATGAGCTAAGAGCTGAGGTCACTTGGAAATGTACAGTATCCAGATCTCATTCAAGCCATTGATACTGTCTGCCTAGAAGACTGATTGACGCTCTGCGATGTTTGCTATTGTGTTGTTGATGTAGAGTCCATTGATTGACCCTTAGGAGCAGGAGACTTGCCACAAAGTTCACGAAGAAGGGGACGTCTCAGTGGAATCATTTATAGGATAACCGATATTTAATCATCTCACTTCTTCATCACTGATAATGGAAAGCCTGAAAATTCACTAATTACAACTTTTAGTTTCATCATGATCCATGACTAATTAATGAAACATTTTAATGTAATCCTTAGTGTTGTTAAAATGATTTTTGAGTTATCCATGATAAAAAATGACTAAGTGCAGATGAAGAACTTAAAAAACTACCTAACATTCCATCTCCGCCACCTCTATGGCTCCTGACAGTCTCTGTATACTGGTCCTACAATGATGACATGTCACCAGACACAGTTCAATTATAACACAACCACCTCAAATCAAGTAATTTCAACAACATCCCCACACATGGAAGGGGATATAGAGGCACAGACACAGTATTAATTAAAATAATTTTATTCCAGCATGTTAAAATAATGACTCCTAAACAAGGAATCCTCATAGGTTAAAAAAACGGAGGTTTTAGAAAAGCCAGGGATATTATTATATCATGAGACTATTAGTCACAGACATAGCAAAATGAGAAGTGTGCAAAAAATATATTATGCAACCACAAACAATTAAAGTGCACCGTGCAATTGTGCTACATAATAAATAACCACTACATAAAGTACAAAAATTACGCATAAATGTGTGCAATCAAAATCAGAATAGCTACAAATGTAAAAGTATGCAGAATATAGCAACAAATGACCAAAGTGCACCGTGCAAATGTGCTACATAATAAATAGCCAATACATAAATTCAAACAATAATGTTCCTAAATGTGTTGAACCAAATGAAAATAACTGCATGGAACATCTTATTCATGATATCAAAAATATATATATATACATCACAAGCGGCCAGTTGATGAAATGCAGTGTATAATTCGTCATTAATTAAAATTTCTGACCAATAATGTATAATTAATGATTGTCCTGAATACAACATGAATGGCAAGAAAAATAAAGTGCACCGTGCACCGCTTCTAAGAGCTGCAAGCCAAACTGTGTAACTAGGCAATCCTATATACCGCTAACTAATCGAAATGAATCAAAGCTATTACAGTAGAAAGTTCCTGGCTTACCAAACCACCCGGAACTTTCTACTGTGAGTAATAGCTTTGATTCAATAAGGTATGTCTGCATTATTAGAAGCACCCCCATTTTCCCCCAATATTTGGAGGAAAAAAGTATGTATTATAATCTGAAAAATACGGTATTTGATGTTACATAACTACTTCAAAGTGTGTTTGTACGTGCTTGTATTCGTGAAAAAAGAACTGTAAGGCTGTGTGCCCACGTTGTGTTTTTTTAAGCGTTTCCACAGCGTTTGTGCCGGCTCAGACGCTGCAGAAACGCTTAGAAGCTTCAAATTAATTTGCATGCTTTTTTGTTTTTTTTCAATCAATCAATCAATCAATCAAATTTATTATCGCCAAGTACATATTACATATATACAAGGAATTCTTTGTGGCAAAGAGGCAACATAATATATAACAACAGATACAACAAGTAACATCTAACTAGACAGATACAGTATATAGTCTACACATGACGATTTAATTGTTGAACAGAGAGTGGATAGAAGCTGTTCATATGGCGGTTGGTGCTGCATTTGGGGACTCTGAAGCGACGTCCTGAAGGGAGTAGTTGGAATGAGGAGTGTCCCAGGTGAGAGGGATCGGATGAAATTTTCAATGCGTGGGATCGAATACTCTTATCATAAAGATCCTGGATTTTAGGCAGGGGGGAGCCTATAATTCTCTCTGCGGTTCTGAAAGTCCTTTGTAAGCGGAGTTTGTCATGCGCAGTGGCTCCCCCATACCAGACTATCAGAGAGGAACAAATCACAGATCTGATGACAGCATTAAAGAATAAGATAATTTTGTGCCAATACATGCATTTTTAACCGCTCAGGAATCGCTTAGCGGCTAAAAACGCAGCATGCTCATTAATTTCCGCATTGATCCACGTTTTTAGCCTTCCCCAATGTTCCCAGAAAACGCGTGTCAAAAAACGCACGGCTTTTTTGCACAAAACGCGCAAGAATCGCGCGGAAAAAAGACGCGCGTTTTCTGGGAAGGGGATCAGTTTCCTGAGCGTTTATAAACGCTAGCGTGGGCACATAGCCTAAAAGAAATTTGCCATGAAAATGAATAATGAAACATTTATAGGTATTAAAAAAACAATAAATGTTTATGTTGAGTTGATAACATTTCTATTGAGCTGAATCTGAAAATTGTGACGTGAATTTGTATTCAGCCCCATGTTGTCTAATACCCCTGAATAAAATACTGAGTGATCAAATGCCTTCAGAAGTCACATGATTAGTAAATTGGCTCCACCTGTGTATAATTTATTCTCAGTATAACTACAGCTCTTCTGTGAATTCCTCAGAGGTTTGTTTGAGAACATTAGGGATCAAAAGCATCACAAAAGCCAAGTAACACACCAGACAGGTCAGGGATAAAATTGTGGAAATGAGTAAAGAAGGGTTAGGTAATAAACTTATAGCCTAGGCTCTGAATATCTCACAGAGCACTGTTCAATCCATCATCCAAAAGGAAAGAGTTTGACACAACTGCAAAACTATCAAGACATGGCCATCCACCTAAACTGACATCCCAAGCAAGGAGAGCGATAATTAGAAAGACAGCCAAGAGGCCCATGGTCCCACTGTAAGAGCTGCAGAGATCCACAGCTCAGGTGGAAGTATCTGTCCACAGGATAACTATTAGTCGTATACTTGACAAATCTGGCCTTTATGGAAGACTGGCAAGAAGAAAACTTTTTTTTTTTAAAGCAAACCATAAGAAGTCCCGTTTAGAGTTTGCACAAGTCATTTAGGGGACACATCTAGTATTTCAAAGAAGGTGCTCTGGTCAGATGAGACTGAAGTAGAAATTTGTAGGCTAAAAGCAAAACGTGTGGGTGAAAACTAACACTGAACATCACCCTGAAAACTCCATCCCCACAGTCAAGCATGGTGGTGGCATCATCCTACTCTGGAGATGCTTTCCTTCAGCAGAGATAGGGAAACTGATCAGAGTTGATGGGAAGATTGATGAAGCTAAATAAAGGCAATCCTGGAAGAAAACCTGTTAGAGGCTGGAAAAGACTTGAGACTGAGGTCATAGGTTCACATTCCAGTAAGACACACCCTAAACATACTTCCAGAGCTACAATAGAATGGTTTAAATCAGATCATATTGATGGGTGTGAATGGCCCAGTCACAGTTCAGACAGAAATCCAATTGAGAATTTGCGACAAGACTTGAACATTGCTGTTCACAGATGCTCTCCATCCAATCTCACTGAAGTAGAGCTAATGTGCAAAGAAGAATGGGCAAACATTTCAGCCTCTAGATATGCAAAGATGGTAGAGACATACCCCAACATACTTGCAGTAGTAATTGCAGCTAAAGCTTGTCCTACAAAGTTTTGACTCAGGGATAAAATCTTGATTCCAGCTCACCCAGTTGCTCTATGCTCATCCACCTGGGGCTCACACACCGGCCTCGCCTTGGCCTCCCATCAAGGATAATTAAAAAACAGAACTGTATTTTCATTCTATTTTTATTTTTCAAAAGAAATTATAGTGCAGGCAAAAGAAAATTTTCATGGTCGACATGACCCAGTCGACGCGTTTCGACTGCACTAAGCAGTCTTACTCATGACAATTTTTTATTATCATTGACTGAATACAAATGCAAGTCACAATTTTCAGATTTATATTTTCTAAATATTTACTTTACACATCTCAAATACTTGCTACTTTGTTTAGGTATATTACATAAAAACCCAATAAAATATATTTAATTTGTGGGTGTAACGTTAAAAAATGAGAAAAAGTTCACAGAGTATGAATACTTTTTCAAGGCAGTGTATTCTTCATGTAGTTACAGTAGTATGTGATTCTTCATTTCTTCTGGTATACAATTGCTATGTAACAAGCCTCATTATACTTTCCGTTATATACTTTTTAAACTTGCACAAAATATCTCACTCAAGTAACAGTAAATGACCTGAAGCATAGTGGAGAGAGTTCTGAAACTAGCCAAGTAAAGTTTAACCTTTTTATCAGGCAGCTGCTCCAGGAAATAACATTTGTTTCATATCTTTTACGCTTTCTCTCTCAGAAAATGTTCTCTGGAAAAAAATCAAATGAATATTTAGTCCTTTGTTCCCGGTTGCTCTTGTTTCCTGGATATTGCACATTTGGGAGTGTACGTACAATGTAGGATCTATCAGTAATGTAACGCTCTATTATGTGTCGGTAATAATAATTATTCTTAATTAACACAAAAGACAAACAAATACAAATCGGCCATGTGATCAGCGCTGTATTAGATATTTACAGAGGTCAGAAGATGTGCTTTCCCTAAGAACACCAATTTAAGTATTGTATAAATCTACTAAGTTTTAGCTTTCTTTCATCACTAAAGGGAACCTGTCAGCAGGATTGTGCACAGTAATCTACAGACAGTGTCAGATCAGCACCGTTATGCTGATTAAAATGATACCATCTTGCTGGAGTAGAAAGAATTGCCTCCTCAAAGATGGTGCCCCCGACGCCTGCACAGGAGCATCTAACGAATCTAAAGGCATGCCCCAGTGAATGCTGTGAACAACACCCCCTTGGTAAAGACTTTTGAAATTAGCATATTGGGGGCACCAAATATTAAGGAACATATATCTGGAGTCATATGATGGATTTTTAAAAACAGGAATAAAATAAGACCAAAAACTGCCCAATTTTCACCTGCTGACAGGTTCTCTTCAAGTGATAGAATCTCCTCATTTGTGGCAGCACATTTGTAAAGGTATATGTACATTGATACACCAGACAAGAACCTGCTTAGGGCATGTCCACATGGGCACAAATTAAGTGGAAAAATCTGCCACGATTCGACTTGAAAAAGAGTGTCACTAAGTGTGCTGTGGTATAAATGCGGCTTTTACTAAAATTCTGTAGAGTTTGTCACAGTTTTATCAGGCATGAAGTTTCCATGGCTGGCATAGAACAACTGGCAACCTTGGCAAATGCCACTTTTAGAAGACTGCAACCTGCCTAATTTATTTTGGTACCTGGAACATGGAGAGTACATTCACATGTCCAAATTTCTTGCTGATAATTTTCTGCTGCAAGGCCATGGTAAATCCACATGGAAATCCACTGCTAAACCCTAGCGAGTAGTATGCAGATTTGCTGTGGATTGGCTGACGGTGACAAACTTCAGACTTTCCATCTGCACTGTAGATCAATTTACGTCACGGAATTTATCTTCTTTCATTATTCTGTGCTCTGGAAAATTCATAAAATCCCTAGCTTGTCTGCTCTGTGGGATCATACGCTTCTTTTTGCCTACAAATAGGAATTTAAATTCTTTTTATATATTGGTATTTACAGTAGGTGGTGGACTTGGTCTCTATTAGACAGTGGTACACTTGGGCTGATGTCTAAGGAACACCTCCCAAAAGAGCAAACTAAATACTCTTTTATCAGATGAAATTATCTCTTTTTACATTGCTTTAAAAAATCATCATTCTCAGCAGCACGTTGTCCTGTGTAAACATGTACTGCCAAGAACAATCTGTTACTGATTTTCCTGACTGCATCTATGTCTGCGTGTCTAAACAGGCTAATAAATGACCACGTTCATCAGATATGTAGCCAATCGGCGGTCATTTAATGCTGTAGATTGTTCAGTGTAAAGTGTCCTAAAGTTCTTGTGCAATATTGTTGCACATCTGTTAGAGGACCTGCTCTCAGTTTTGACAGTTCTTTCTGCTTCCCTTCCCCTCTTCTCCATGTTAGAGATAGTAGCAGGGATTGGGGGGTTGAACACAGATTTTAGGAGTAGAGAGAGGGGAAAGCATGTCCAGTCTTAAAGGCAGGTAAAACAGGCTGTAGAAAAAGAGGAGAGCACATGAACAGCAAAGGAGTGCTAGAAGTAGTGCTGATAGATATTCTCATAAAAATAGCAATACCGTGCATACATACAGGCCTCATATCCAGCCTACATTACTGGGAGAGACACTCCAACAAAATAAAATTTAGAAATCTGGATGAGTCTGCAAGCTGCCTGCCTATCAGAGGGTATGAAAATAAATCAAAGAATAAAGTTTGCAGGTTGCAATTTTATGACCAACTATAACCACTAACTAAGATATAACAATATTATTTTCCATGCTAAATGTGTAAATAGTTCTGAAAGTAAAATTTAGATTATGAATAGTGGGGATAAGAGGGGTTTATGACTCAGTAATGGTGTATGGACATTACGTGTCTGCTTGTGGATCCAAGTGGTTGAGTTTTAAACTGCTCCCATAATTTTAAAGGGAATCTGTCACCCCATTTTAGCCCTATCAGCTGCCAGCACTACCATCAGAGGCTTATCTACAGCATGCTGTAATGCTGTAGATAAGCCCACGATGTAACCTGAAAGATAAAAAAAGTTAGATTATAATCACCGGGGGGCGTGGTCAGGTGCGGTGGGTGTCACGGTCCAGCGCCTCCCATCTTCATACGATGACGTCCTCCTTCTTACTTCTCCCTCAGCTCCTGCGCAGGCGTACTTTATCTGCCCTATTGAGGGCAGAGTAAAGTACTGCAGTGCGCAGGTGCCGTGAAAGGTCAGAGAGGTCCGGCATCTGCGCACTGCAGTACTTTACTATGCCCTCAACAGGGCAGATAAGTACGCATACGCAGGAGCCGAGTGAGAAGTAAGGAGGACGTCATCATCGTATGAAAATGGGAGGCGCCAGACCGGACGCCTGGGTGAGTATAATATAAATATACAGCAAAAATGCCAGTAGTGATCAGAAATTGACAATTAATTCTCACCCAAATATGTATAATGTATAACAGCAAGTAAGATAAAATATAACTTTTAATGTATAGCTTAAAAAATTACCAGACCTAAAGTGTCACCAAATAGTGATTAAAATGAGATGCCCATACATTGGGTGATCCCCAAGGGATAATTGAATACACCCAAAAGCATCAAATAGGAATATAGAATGCAGCTAGTATAGCATCCAAACAGCAATCTATATGTATTGGATACAGCATAAAAAATAGCAGCAAAATGCCATAGCCAATTGCACTCATATGTTTATATACTGGCTAGACCAAAAAAAGGGGGAGGGGGTTCATAGCCACCAATAGATGAGAATAATAAAAGGAACAATCTCACCAATATTTTGCAGACGGTCAGGAGTCCCCAGGGATACTCATCGTACATGTGGGAAGGCAGCAGTGGGAGTACAATACCCTGTCACATCCCTCATAAGCTGACCATTACCTGATCCCCAGACTCCTGCCCTGACAAGGGCAGTCCACAACTAGCCCTAGATTGCACAAGCCCTACACTTTCCCTTAAAGGAGCGTCCCAACGCGTTTCATCCAAGTAATTCTTCAGGGGACTAACTTGTTCAAAAGTGCCACAGTGCTAAAGCTAAGAGACATACATCCTCCTGCTCTCAATGCTATCTGCTGTCTGCAGAGAGCGGAGGAAAAAGGGCTTATTTATATCATTAGGGTGATCCACACAGCCCCATCATGATTAATTCAGTGAGTCACATATGTATACTCACTCTCACTTTACATATCAATCGTCCACCATTAGATGATTCTTCCCTAGGGTGCGCGCCACAATTCGCGCTAACTCCGCCCCCCATGACATCACAGAGCAAAGCGTCCTGGGTACAGAGCACTGACTGGTCAAGGACGCCCCACTTCCGGTGAAACCAAAATGGCGGATGCCCCACTTCCGGTGACGTCTGAATATACAATAGCCACCCCTGGGAGCGCCCCACTTCCGGAAAAACCAAGATGGCGGGTGCCCCACTTTCGGTGATGTCTAAAAACACAATTGCCGCCCTTGGGAATGCCCCACTTCCGGTAAAACCAAGATGGCGGGTGCCCCACTTCCGGTAATGTCTATAAGCCCAATAGCCGCTTTTGGGAGCGCCCCACTTCTCATAAGTGGGCCCGCATCATGCCCCACTTTCGCAGAAGCACATACAGCGGTGCCGCCACACTTCCGGTGAGCGGAACCGCATCATGCCCCACTTCCAGGGAAGCATATACAGTGGTGCCGCCCCACTTCCAATAAGTGGAACCGCATCATGCCCCACCTCCTGGAAAGAACATACAGCAGTGCCGCCCACAGCAACAGCACAAAAACAACGCTGGCAAAGGGGGAATAGCACGCAATTCACGCAATTCACTTCCGGTCCAACGGAGCAGAGATAAATTTAAATAACATCCAGATATAGTGATAATTCAGTGATAAATCAGAAACAACGATTGATCACATATAAATAGCATACAGTAACACCACCTAAATAGATATCATTTCAAGGGGTCTTTAGGGGACCAAAATACACCTCACCAATATGGTGAAATATATGAAGGGAGGGGGGGAGGGAAAGACAAAAGGGGAATAATGATGGACAATGTAAAGTACCAATAGGAAAAGTATATATACAAACGTACAATGCAAATCCTAGTAGTTGGTGACAAGAATAGTGATTTAGGCTTATAGACCAATCTTATCAGTGGATAAAAAATTGGGAGGGGAGAGAAAAAGAAGGAATTCAAATGAAACAATTGAAATTAATTTGCTCATTGAGGCCTTTAGGTGTTACCGTATCCAAATAGAAGATCCACTTAGCCTCACATTGTAACAACAACTGATCCCAGTTGCCGCCTCTCTGTGGTTTAAAGACCCTATCAATCGCAGTGAAAGTAAGGCACGTAATCTGTCCATCATGCATACCATGAATATGCCTTGAGATAGAAGTGTCTCTTTTATGTGTTATATCTCCCACATGTTCACCGATCCTTCTCCTGAATTCACGAATTGTCTTTCCAACATATTCTGACCCACACTTACAAGTGACTTTATAAATGACGCCCTTGGTGCTACAATTCATAAAGTGTTTGATGGTATATTTCTTACCAGTCACGTTGCTAGCAAAGGTCTTACTTACACCAATGTGTGAACAAGCCACACAATGGCCACACTTAAAGCAGCCCGTGACATCACTATGGAGCCATGTTTTGTTCACTGGAGATGAAAAATGACTCCGCACCAATCTATCCTTCAAAGAGCGTGCTTTCCTATATGTAATCATAGGGGAGGCACTCAAGTATGGAGAAACATCAATGTCCATCTGTAAGATGGACCAATGCTTCTTAATGATGTTCCTCACAGGAACCGCACCATTATCATATGTAGTTATGATTCTGAGGGTATCATTATCCGGAGGCTTTACGCTGCCAGTACTCAACAATCCAGATCGTCTGCTGTCCTTAGCTCCTTGATAGGCCTGCTTCAACACATATTTGGGGTAACCCCTATTTAAAAATCTATCCCTCAAATCCCTCGCTTGGGATTCAAAACTCAACATATCAGAGCAATCAGAATTGTTGAGTACTGGCAGCGTAAAGCCTCCGGATAATGATACCCTCAGATTCATAACTACATATGATAATGGTGCGGTTCCTGTGAGGAACATCATTAAGAAGCATTGGTCCATCTTACAGATGGACAATGATGTTTCTCCATACTTGAGTGCCTCCCCTATGATTACATATAGGAAAGCACGCTCTTTGAAGGATAGATTGGTGCGGAGTCATTTTTCATCTCCAGTGAACAAAACATGGCTCCATAGTGATGTCACGGGCTGCTTTAAGTGTGGCCATTGTGTGGCTTGTTCACACATTGGTGTAAGTAAGACCTTTGCTAGCAACGTGACTGGTAAGAAATATACCATCAAACACTTTATGAATTGTAGCACCAAGGGCGTCATTTATAAAGTCACTTGTAAGTGTGGGTCAGAATATGTTGGAAAGACAATTCGTGAATTCAGGAGAAGGATCGGTGAACATGTGGGAGATATAACACATAAAAGAGACACTTCTATCTCAAGGCATATTCATGGTATGCATGATGGACAGATTACGTGCCTTACTTTCACTGCGATTGATAGGGTCTTTAAACCACAGAGAGGCGGCAACTGGGATCAGTTGTTACAATGTGAGGCTAAGTGGATCTTCTATTTGGATACGGTAACACCTAAAGGCCTCAATGAGCAAATTAATTTCAATTGTTTCATTTTTCTCTCCCCTCCCACTTTTTTATCCACTGATAAGATTGGTCTATAAGCCTAAATCACTATTCTTGTCACCAACTACTAGGATTTGCATTGTACGTTTGTATATATACTTTTCCTATTGGTACTTTACATTGTCCATCATTATTCCCCTTTTGTCTTTCCCTCCCCCCCTCACCTTCATATATTTCACCATATTGGTGAGGTGTATTTTGGTCCCCTAAAGACCCCTTGAAATGATATCTATATAGGTGGTGTTACTGTATGCTCTTTATATGTGATCAATCGTTGTTTCTGATTTATCACTGAATTATCACTATATCTGGATGTTATTTAAATTTATCTCTGCTCCGTTGGACCGGAGGTGAATTGCGTGAATTGCGTGCTATTCCCCCTTTGCCAGCGTTGTTTTTGTGCTGTTGCTGTGGGCGGCACTGCTGTATGTTCTTTCCAGGAGGTGGGGCATGATGCGGTTCCACTTATTGGAAATGGGGCGGCACCACGGTATATGCTTCCCCGGAAGTGGGGCATGATGCGGTTCCGCTCACCGGAAGTGTGGCGGCACCGCTGTATGTGCTTCTGCGAAAGTGGGGCATGATGCGGGCCCACTTATGAGAAGTGGGGCGCTCCCAAAGGCGGCTATTGGGCTTATAGACGTTACCGGAAGTGGGGCACCCGCCATCTTGGTTTTACCGGAAGTGGGGCATTCCCAAGGGCGGCAATTGTGTTTTTAGACATCACCGGAAGTGGAGCACCCGCCATCTTGGTTTTTCCGGAAGTGGGGCGCTCCCAGGGGTGGCTATTGTATATTCAGACGTCACCGGAAGTGGGGCATCCGCCATTTTGGTTTCACCGGAAGTGGGGCGTCCTTGACCAGTCAGTGCTCTGTACCCAGGACGCTTTGCTCTGTGATGTCATGGGGGCGGAGTTAGCGCGAATTGTGGCGCGCACCCTAGGGAAGAATCATCTAATGGTGGACGATTGATATGTAAAGTGAGAGTGAGTATACATATGTGACTCACTGAATTAATCATGATGGGGCTGTGTGGATCAAACTAATGATATAAATAAGCCCTTTTTCCTCCGCTCTCTGCAGACAGCAGATAGCATTGAGAGCAGGAGGATGTATGTCACTTAGCTTTAGCACTGTGGCACTTTTGAACAAGTTAGTCCCCTGAAGAATTACTTGGATGAAACGCGTTGGGACGCTCCTTTAAGGGAAAGTGTAGGGCTTGTGCAATCTAGGGCTAGTTGTGGACTGCCCTTGTCAGGGCAGGAGTCTGGGGATCAGGTAATGGTCAGCTTATGAGGGATGTGGCAGGGTATTGTACTCCCACTGCTGCCTTCCCACATGTACGATGAGTATCCCTGGAGACTCCTGACCATCTGCAAAATATTGGTGAGATTGTTCCTTTTATTATTCTCATCTATTGGTGTCTATGAACCCCCTCCCCTTTTTTTGGTCTAGCCAGTATATAAACATATGAGTGCAATTGGCTATGGCATTTTGCTGCTATTTTTTATGCTGTATCCAATACATATAGATTGCTGTTTGGATGCTATACTAGCTGCATTCTGTATTCCTATTTGATGCTTTTGGGTGTATTCAATTATCCCTTGGGGATCACCCAATGTATGGGCATCTCATTTTAATCACTATTTGGTGACATTTTAGGTCTGGTAATTTTTTAAGTTATGCATTAAAAGTTATATTTTATCTTACTTGCTGTTATACATGAGTATAATATAACTCATTTTTCTTATCTTTCAGGTTACATTGGGTCTTAGGCCTCTTTCACACTTCAGTTTTTTACAATCAGTCACAATCCGCCAGGTTTTGAAAAAAACGGATCCTCAAATTTCTTTTGAGGATCCGTTTTTTTCCCCATTGACTTGCATTAATGGCGGATTGTGACGGATTGCTGTCCGTTGCATCCGTTTTATGTGAGGATCCGCCAAAAGTTGCTGTCCGTCACCATCCTCAAAGATTTCAAAACGGAGCTTGCAACGTTTTTTTCTGTGGCGGATCCTCCAGACACTGATTTAACCCGAAATTCTTTCTGGGTGCCGGACAAAAAATCTCTCTCTCTCTCTCTCTGTGCCATCCATTCGCATCAGTTGAGAACGGATCCGCTTGTCTGACTTTTGGCGGATTTGAACTGATGCTAAAAAACTGAAGTGTGAAAAAGGCCTTATCTACAGCATTACAGAATTAGCCCCTGATGGCTGTGCCGGCAGCTGATAGGGCTAAAATGGGGTGACAGACTCCCTTTAAACTGCCCCCAATGTGCGAGTGAATAAAGTTTTGCTCCTTAAAAGGTTCAGCTGAAGTATTGTTAACATGATGTATGGTGATGAGGGAATGATGAGTATTTTATGGGGCTGAAAAATAGACATAACAAATTAAGTGTATAGTAGATTGTATTAAAGGTGTGTTGCTGAGCTTAGGAGAAAAGCACTGTGTGGACTGTGACCATGGAGCTGAGGTGTATCTAGGGCAAAAATTCAGTTTTGCGCCTCCCCAAGCACATACAGTATGTGATTTGCACACTTAAATCACATGCCAACGAGCTGCTCTAATTCTCTCAATATGCAGTGAAAAACTGAGAGGAGCAGGAAGAGAAGCTAGTTGTCTCATGACAGTAGGTATGAAAATCGCATATGAGTGAAGTGGCCATGTGATGACTGCTGGAGCCTGCCATTGGCAAGAGTGGACAGACATTTGAGTACAAGTGTGCAATTTATTTACTTCTGGCCATATTCCTACTAGACGTGTCTGGCCTCACTCAATTAATTTTCATTGAGTGAGATCACGCATGTCTAGTCGGCACGTGACCGCATGTATGTAAATCGCCGGCAATAGAGAATACTGACAGCGTGAAGTGCGCACTGTGAGAATTCAGAAGTGTGCAGTCACATAGAATGACTGCAGACTCATCACAAACTTGGACAACCACTTATTGCTCCTAACATACGGTAAATAAAAACATGGGAATTAGTCAGTATCACAAAAGCAATTTACATCCACATACCTGATGACTATGTCTCTGATTGGAGTTGTTTTCTTTCTTTTCTTCTTTATCTTGTCCAGACATCGTGATGAGTTTTCTCATCCACAGCTCGTCTCTGCGGACTTCCATCTTCTCCGGTCTTCTGCACCACATCCCCACATGGTGCCCTTGAATATGGCAGTGCCATTAAAATGCTCCTGAATAAAAACATCTGTCTTACGCTGAGCCCCTGAATAAATAATTGCCCATCACTATATTCCCTGCACAAAATATAACCCACACACTGTCCCTCTTATGGTACCTGCTCTCCACACTGCCCCCTCCTTTCCATACTAGTCTCCTTCTTCACACTGTTCTCTCGCACTGTGTCCCCACCATAGGGCCCAGTCTCTACTGTGCCCCCTCATCAAACTCCCCCTCCTATGCTTACTGTCCCCTCCTGGCTGTGCCCTTACAATGTTCCCCTGTGCTACCCTCCACACACTACTCAGTCTCTATTCTGTGCCAACTCACATTTTTCTCCCCTGATACTGATTCCTCGCACTATTCACCTCAATAGTCTCCCTCCTCACACATTTCCCCCTCCGTCCTCATACTGTTTCCTCATGTATTTACCTCCTCACTATACTGCCTCCTCACACATGCCCCCGACTTCTCATACTGTGTCCGCACCCATTCCATCACCCTTTCTCCCCATACTGTGTCTGCATACATTTTTCCCCTCACTACTCATGCTGTGTCCGCACTCATCCCCCAATCACCATACTGTGTCTACTCCTATTCCCTCACTCACTCCCCATACTTTGTCCACATACATTCCCCCCTTCGTTCCCCATACTTCGTTCACACTCATCCTTTCCATTCTATGTCCACACCTATCCCACTCGCCATACTATATCTACACCTATCCCCTTCATACATTTCCACCTTGCACCTCATACTGTGTCCGCGCTCCCCACTCAGCATACAGTGTCCACATTCATTCCCCCACTCCTCATGCTGTGTCCACACAATTTCCCCCATACTGTTTCCTCAAACATGCCCCCTATGTCTGCTGTTATGAACTGGCCAACGAGGAGGATGGCAGGAATAGGCCAGGCCACCAGGAAACCAGAAAGGTTGGTAACTTAGCGGATTGCAGACCCCTAATCCTAACAACACAACTAGCAGTAGCCGTGGGACATACCTACGATGCCCTAGATGCCTCGGCACCGCCGGAGAGCTAACTAAGCCTAAACCAAGAAAAGTGAAATCTAAACTGCCCTGGAGTAGAACCCCAAAGGAATAGATAGCCCCCAAACATATATTGTTGGTGAGACAAGATGAGGCACAAACACAGGTAGAAACTAGACTGAGCAAATGATGGGGCCCAAACTGTCTAGAGAGGATAGGACAGGAAAGACACTGCAATCACGCAAAAACCCTAAAAAAAATAACACGACTGATGTACAAAAACACTGAGGTCTCACGACCTCTCCCCCACTATATCAGCATTCTGGTGTAAACTGGCAGCAAAGCAAAAGGGACTAATATAACAGGGGACTGAACAAACTGACACAAGCTGTAACAAATGAAGCGGGGTCCAGCAGAAAGCAGAAAAAGGCAAAACCAGATCAGATGCAAAGGATTAGCAAAAGAACCACTTAACTGAAAAATGCAGGATCAGGCAGGAGACAGCAGACCTCAAAATGAACAGGAAGAAACAATCACCAGCAGAAACTGAGGGAAGCCTGCTCACTGAAATACTCCCAATCAGTAACCCCAGATTTCCAATCATCGTCGTCAGACGGCAGACCTCTGTCAATTCGGCCAGCTCCACTACCCACAGTAACCACCAGAGGGAGCCCGGACTCAGAAGTACCGTATATACTCGTGTATAAGCTGAGATTTTCAGCCCATTTTTTTGGGCTGAAAGTCCCCCTCTCGGCTTATACACGAGTCATATACCGGGGGGGATCGGAAGGGAAGGGGGAGCGGGGGTGTCAGATCATACTCACCCTTCTCTGCAGCTCCCCTGCTTGTTCTATGTTGTCGGCGCTGCTCTCTTCCTGCTTCAGCTGTCAAATGGTACCCGCTCATTAAATATGCGCATATTTAATGAGCGGGTACCACGTGACCACTGAACCAGGAAGAGAGCAGCGCCGACAACATGGAACAACAAGCAGGGGAGCTGCAGAGACAAGCGCCAGGACCCGGTGAGTATGAACGCGGGGGATTGGGAGGAATAGTCACCTGTCCCTGCGCTCTGCTGTCTTGCATCCTCTGCAGTGACAATCAGGTCAGAGGGCGCTATCGCTCTCTGCCTGCACAGTCACTGCAGAGCGCAACGCTGATGAGCAGGGGGCAGCGACTGAGGTGAGCATACAGGTTTTTGTTTTTTTTGTAAGGGAGGCAGCGGCAGCAGCAACATGATGGGGCCACTCACTGTGCAGAAAAGCTGGGGCCACTCACTGTGCAGAAAAGCTGGGGCCACTCACTGTGCAGAAAAGCTGGGGCCACTCACTGTGCAGAAAAGCTGGGGCCACTCACTGTGCAGCAAAGCTGGGGCCACTCACTGTGCAGAAAAGCTGGGGCCACTCACTGTGCAGAAAAGCTGGGGCCACTCACTGTGCAGAAAAGCTGGGGCCACTCACTGTGCATAACTGGGGCCACTCACTGTGCATAACTGGGGCCACTCACTGTGCAGCAAAGCTGGGGCCACTCACTGTGCAGCAAAGCTGGGGCCACTCACTGTGCAGCAAAGCTGGGGCCACTCACTGTGCAGCAAAGCTGGGGCCACTCACTGTGCAGAAAAGCTGGAGCCACTCACTATGCAGAAAAGCTGGGGCCCCACTCACTGTGCAGCAAAGCTGGGGCCCCACTCACTGTGCAGATAACTGGGGCCACTCACTGTGCAGAAAAGCTGGGGCCACTCACTGTGCAGATAACTGGGGCCACTCACTGTGCAGCAAAGCTGGGGCCACTCACTGAGCATAACTGGGGCCACTCACTGTGCATAACTGGGGCCACTCACTGTGCAGATAACTGGGGCCACTCACTGTGCAGCAAAGCTGGGGCCACTCACTGTGCATAACTGGGGCCACTCACTGTGCATAACTGGGGCCACTCACTGTGCAGATAGCTGGGGCCACTCACTGTGCAGCAAAGCTGGGGCCACTCACTGTGCAGATAACTGGGGCCACTCACTGTGCAGCAAAGCTGGGGCCACTCACTGAGCATAACTGGGGCCACTCACTGTTCATAACTGGGGCCACTCACTGTGCATAAATGGGGCCACTCAGTGTGCATCATAACTGGGGCCACTCACTGTGCATCATAACTGGGGCCACACACTGCAGATAACTGAGGCCACTCACTGTGCACCCTCGGCTTATACACGAGTCAATAAGTTTTCCCAGTTTTTTGTGGCAAAAATAGGGGGGTCGGCTTATACTCGGATCGGCTTATATTCGAGTATATACGGTAAGAGAATTCGCAACATTCCCCCTTACTCCTTATACTGTCTTCAAATTTCTCCCGCTCCCCATATTGTGTCTTCACCTGTCCCTTCCTTGCATCCCAAACTTGTGTCCTGAAATCTTCCCCACCCCTGTTACACCAAATCTCCCCTCCACACTAAATCTCCCCCCACAGTAAATCTCCCCATGTTACATTTAATCTTCAGCTAAACTGGTGTGGAGCACTTACCACAAATGTTCTGAGTTCCGGCGAGTGACGTCAGCAGCATGATAACATGACCTGATCATGCTGCTGACGTCGCTCTGACCCAGCGGTGAGAGCTTCAGGCTGAGTGCAGACGTACTTTTTGGCCCTGTGGATTTTTCCGTGCAGAATGGAAGAAATCCGCAGATCAAATGACCTGCATTTTTCCTGCGGATTTCATCCATTTTTCATGCGGTTTTCATGCAGTTTTTGTGCGGTTTTCCATCGCGGTTTTCCCCCTGCGGATTTGGTGACAGGGGAGATGGAAAACCGCACAAAAGAAGTAACATGCTGCGGATTTTGTACCGCGGGAAAACCGCGCGGAAAAATCCGCAGCGTCTGCACAGCGTTTTTTTTTTTACATTGATGCGCGGTAAAATCCGCTGCGGAACCGCTGCAAATCTGCATCGTGTGCACACAGCCTCAATTGTACTCGCATATGAAAGAAGTGAGTACAATTGTTCACTGGGAGCCGGCATGCTGCACCTTTTGTGATATGGGGGCAGCAAAATGCAACCGCCAGGAGAGACACTTCGGACCACCGCATTAGGTAACCCTATGGCACACCCCTGTCGGCTGTGCCCGGGGCAGATGCCATGCCTGTTTTCCCCCCTAGATACACCTCTGCCATGAAGCAAAGATCTAAAGTTTTAGAAAAAAGAATATTCAGAGTTGGGAGGACATGTACACCAAAGGAGAAACTTCATAATTAGGCCTAATGCAAGATCTACTGTAGATTTAGTAACCACAACATAATAATGCTGACACGCATTGTGCTGTGATCTTGTTACGTATTTCTTCACCAGTTGAAAAGCAATTCCAGTCTTGGTGGGAAATGAGCTTGGAGCAGCAGTATATGTGAGATAAGAAATTCAGTGAGACCCACAGGACGGCGTCCTCCAGATGTCTGTTTTATATAGAGGATAACCTCTAGGCTGTGACTCCTATAAAGAGAGACATGGCATATGTTTTATCGCTAACTCCAGATATACAGATTATACCAACCATGTTGTGAAATTTCAAAGAGCCAAATTATCTTTTAAAATGTTTTAGCCTCTGTGTGTTTGTATATATACTGTACAGTACTGTATATAAATATATACTTATACATTAATATACAGTAATGTGCAAATGTTTTATTTTTGGACAGTATGGGAAAAAATGCGAGTATGAGTGCTTTCAAAAATAGAAACGTTAATAGTTTATTTATTATCGATTCACAAAATGCAAAGTGAATGAACAAAAGAGAAATCAAAATCAAATCAATATTTGATGTAACTGCCCTTTACCTTTGAAACAGCATTACTTCTTCTAGGTAGACTAATGGCCCTGTCACACATAGCGACGCACCAGCGATCCCGACAATGATATTACCTTGTCAGGATCGCTGGTGTGTTGCTACATGATCGCTGGTGAGCTGCCAAACAGGCAGCTTCACCAGCGATCAGCACCAGCGACAGGAGGGTAACAAGCGACGCACGTCGCTTAGTTACCCACTGTATACCTTAGTTACCAGCGCACTGGTGCAGGGAGCTGGTAACCAAGGTACACATCGGGTTTTTAAGCAGCGCGCGGCACTTAGAAACCCGATGTGTACCTTGGTTACCAGCTCCCTGCACCAGCGCGCTGGTAACTAAGGTACACATCGGGTTTCTAAGCGCTGCGCGCTGCTTAGAAACCCGACGTTTACCTTAGCTACCAGCGCGCTGATCGCTGGTCTCCCGCCTGTCACATGCAGTGATGCGTGCTGGCCTGCGGGAGACCAGCGATCAAAAAAATGTCCTTGCCATTCCAGGACGATCAGTGATAACCGGAAGGTGGGCCGGTCGCTGGTCAGTGTCACACACAGCGATCTCACTGGTGAGATCGCTGTTGCGTTACAAAACTTGTGACTCAGCAACGGTCTCGCTAGCGAGATCGCTATGTGTGACGGGGGCTTTATACACAGTGTTTGAAGGAACTCGGCAGGGAGGTTGTTCCAAACTTGGAGAACCAACCACAGATCTTCTGTGGATGTAGGCTTGTGCAAGTCTCCTCATGTCATCCCAGACAGACTCGATGGTCTTGAGATCAGGGCTTTGTGGGGGCCATAATCCTTACTATGTTTGACTGAAGGATCAGCTTTGCCTTGTTCTACCCGTGATGATGCTGATTGGACAGTGAAGCTTGTTGGGGGGCAAGAATTTCAATACTTTTATCTATCAATGTCAAGATAGATAGCAATATTCAGGGACTACTACTACTACTGCTGACCACAGTCTTTTCCATTCAATACAATCGCAGTATGGCCACTTGAGACTGATTAACAACCACAGCCAGAAGTCAAGCACCAGCTGTGACTTTTAGAGACAGATGCCAGCTATACAGTATTATGTAGCCACTATCTGCTGCGTTTTGAGGAAGCTCAGCCTCCTCCTCACCTGAGGACCTCTTCCCAGAATGTGAAACCAATGTCCTTTTGCAGGAAAAGTTTAAACACATCCACTTAAGCTAAAATAAATACAATAATATTAATTCTAAAATTAATTTATTGATATAACCACCTATATGAAATATTTTCATGAGTCATTAAATATATTGTTCAAAAGCTAGGACTCTTGAAGACCAACCACAGAAGATTAAACTCTATCGGTTGGTAGATCTAAGGGTACCGTTACACTTAGCGATGCACCAGCGATCCCGACCAGCGATATGACGCGGTCAGAATCGCTGGTACATCGCTAGGTGGTCGCTAGTGAGCTGCCACACAGGCAGATCTCACCAGCGACATCGCTGGGGATGGGGATCGCTACTTACCTCCCGCCTGGCTGCACGCGTCGCTCGTCGGCGCCACAGGAAGCGCAGCAGGAAGTGGCCGACGAGGAATGGTCCAGGAGCTTCTCGCGCGATCAGCGATAACCAGCGGGGGAGCCGGTCGGAGGTAAGTATCACATGCAGCGATATCGCTAGCAATATCGCTGCAATGTCACAAAATCGGTGACTTTACAGAGATATTGCTAGCGATATCGCAGTGTGTAACGGGGGCTTAAGAATAGGTCTAAAAAGAAATTAAAGGGGTTGTCCATTACTCAGACAACTGATCCTCAATCACTATGTTCCCTCATGTAGGATGAAAAGGACCTGTTCTCACTTCCAGTGTCGGCGCCATTCCAGCGGCCAATCAATGGCTGTTCACTTCCTTCGGATGAAACTGACATCCGGAGGTAAACAGAGCGTAACAACAGCTCACACTTCTTCTGGATGTCAGTTTCATCCTAAGGAGCGGTTGCTGATTGACTCTAGTGCTCACGTGACATAACAAAGTCATGCAAGCTTCGGGAGACCTGGCGCTGATGTCGCTGGAACGGCGTTGGCACCAAAGGTGAGTACTGGCTGTTTTTATTTTACATGGGGGAATATAACAATTGAAAAGGGGTTGTCCAACTAGTGGACAGCCTCTTTAAAATTATTAGATGGGCAGAAATTCAATCCTTTAGAGAAAAGGTCAAACTGTGTTTGACGCTCCATAACTTGAATTGATCCTGCATGATTCCTTGTGGAGATGATTGATTTGTATTTCCAGCTCTAGTTTAGGAAGGACTTTTAATTGTAGTAGGACTAAAGATCTTAATTAATTCTTAATGAATTGTTACCTTCAATGTTCACTTAGTTAGATTTCTTTTTTCAATCTCAGGTATTTCCATACAATATATTTGGGAATTCGCAGCAGGCGGAGTGGAGACAGTGACCGCTGGAGGTTTTATTGGAAGATGGTGTACGAGTATGCAGATGTGAGTATGTTGCATTTGCTTGCAACATTTCTGGAAAGCGCTCCCCAGCTTGTCCTGCAACTCTGCATTGTCGTGCAGACTCGAAGCTTACAGGCCATTCAAGGTAAGAAGCATATATTTTTGGGATATAGATATATTTGTGCTCAAAAGTAAATTATGGACATTGCCAAATATTGTGAAATTGGGAAGCCCATAAGTCTGTGTAACTGTGTCAGGTAAGGAGCATTAAAGAGAACTTGCGAGCTGACACTTTACAATATTGTGTCCATACGCTGCACGAAAACTGTCATTTAGTGTAATAAATAAGGGTGCATTGTATTGTGTAAGTTCCTTTGTAAAATATTCAGAGATTTTTGCTCACTGTGTTTTATAGGAGATCATCAGTTAAATAGTAGATTTTTGGGGGTTGAAAACATTCAGTGCCACACAAATTCAAATTTCATCTAATTTATTAATAAAAAAAATGATTTTTGCAAAGTGCATGGAATTTTAATCCATGTATTGCTGATGTAGTCAACCCCCAAAAATTAATCAGGGCCATGCGCCCTCCATGAAATGCCGATTTGAATTTTGCATGCTATAAGATAACTGTGTCACTTTTTCTACATAAAGTCCGTAAATGTAAAAATGCACTTTATTGCACACAAGCCTAAATGTGTGTCTGAGGGCCCATAGACACATGAGATTAAATTTGGCTGATTTTGGTAGACCTGGATGAGTCATGGTTCTTGAATTTAAACTCCTGATCCTTTGGTTCTCACTGGAGATTTGTTAATGCCACAATTGCCTGACAGCTGCTAACGCCTCTCTCCCTACCGAACAAATACATGCATGTGCTGTATATGGGGGTCAGGAGAGAACCTAATTTGTATGGCCACCTTAATGCCTGTGTTTGAGCCAAAATCAGCAGTGAGAGTTTGTGGCCAATGTGGCTTTCAGTCAACCTTAACATGTGCAGGTCTAGTTTAAAGGGAACCTGTCAAATTATATATGGAGTCTGATCAGTGCACAGCATGGAATGGAGAAAGAGAAGCTGAGCGTTGAGTAGAATGATATATAGATTTGTTGGAAAAAATTCAGAATAACTTGAATTTTATTCATTGAAATCCCGGATGTGTGTATGCCCATTAGTCAAGTGGTCATACTTGGTGATGGACAGCTATCTTTGTATGCACAGTTACATAGGGAGAACTGTCAATCATTGAATAGTACCTCCCACTATCCTCATATGTATACAAACTCTAGGGATTTCAATATATTACTTGAAAGGTCTTTGTAAGAAAAGTTGGAAACCGAAGCACAGAGGTGCAGTCGCACCATGGCACTGGAGCCCAAAGGGACCAAAAGGTCTGTTCTGCCCCATATGAAGTTCAACATTTTAAGTTTATAGTTTGAACTCGATGGATTTCTGTTGTCCGTCAAGCTTAAAGTTCTTAAACTTTAAACTAATACTATAAACATTTCCCAAAAGTTGATGGATCCTGTTAACGAATGTTCTTCAAGGCCTTGGAGACTGAAGAAATTAAAAGACTCCTCATCCCCAAATAAAGAAATTTAAGACAGTATTTTAAGCATTTCATAATTGTTTGGTCGTCCTGTTAAAGGGAACCTGTCACCAGATTTTCCCAATATAAAGTAATGCCACCACCTTTAAGCCCTGTTACAGCATACTGTTATGCTGTATGTACTGTATGTCCCCAATCCCCTCTGCAGGGTGCAAAGGAGACTTTTTTTTATACTCCCAGATGGCGCGATACAGCCCAATGGCATCTCTGGTCTTGATCCGCACCTCTTCTCTACAGTCATCGTCCTCCTTCCCTGCTTCACATGGATGACTCGTCCTATGTCATCCACACAGTGCTTTCCAATTAAGCTCTTGTACAGACGCACTTCTCTCTGCCCTGCCGAGGGCCGAGCATAGCACTGTAGTGCGCATGTGCTGACTTTACTTCTGGATCATCACTACTCTTTGGCCATTCCAGACATTTGCACACTACAGTACTTTGCTCTGCTCTCGGCATGGCAGAGAGATGTGTGCCCGTGCAGGAGGGCGATTGTGGGACACTGTGTGGATGACCTAGGACGCATTATCCAGACAATGCAAGAAGGATGTTGGCGATCGTAAGAAGAGAGGAGACGCTGGATCAAGACCAAAGACACCCAACGGACCGGACGCCGCCACCGTCAGTGAGTGTAATAAAAGATCCTTTTTGTGCTTTGCAGAGCGGATTGAGGACATATACAGAACACAAGAATGCAGTTATAGAGGGCTTAATGGTGGTGGTGTTACCTTATATTGGGAAAACCTGGTGACGGGTTCCCTTTAACTTTTTTTCTTCATGACCTAAGAGATTTTACTTCTAGAAAATATAAGTAGTCTGATAATGACGATGGGTTATTATTTCTATAGATACAAATGTCCTTCAGAACTCAGAAGAGTCATTTGTGCAGTTCTGCGTAAATATTCACTCCTGTGTGTGCCTTTACCCACTTGTAAGTGAGGAAGTTAGAGGCTGATCTGAATATCATTACCCAGTGTTGCTGGCTGCAGCATTGTGTTGATAAATTACTTTCAGAGAATAAAATGGATGAGCATTCATTTTCTTCTGTTCAAAATCTAATAAACATGAACTGATTCCAGTTGTCTCCTGCCAAAAAAATATTATCATTGCAAATACTGATCAGCGTTTCTTCATTATACAGTTCTTAATTGAGGATTCTCAATGAAGACCATCTTGGGAGTTTAATTTTAATCAGAGTGTTTTGTGAAAGCTCTATTCACTCTCTTATCAACAACTATAATTTTCTTTGAAAAAAAATTGCATTTCCTTTTTATCTTTTTTTGTGTGAAAACCAACAGAAAGGGTTAAGCGTGTGACTTGCTAGTTTACCAAACAAATCCGCAGCTCTTTTACAAACATGTACAGCCAAGGATGATGTCATCGCTGCTGCCAGCTGGAACGCTTCAGCGTTTTCACCCACATAAGTCATTATAGCAATATTAAACACCGTGCAAATGACACAAAATATCCATGTTTAAAGGAAACCAGACATAGAAAGTTTAAGGAAAACCAGACATAGCAATTGATCTTTCTTTTCACTTTCTTGTTAAGACAGAAGAATTTATGTAGTAAATTATAGGCTCGTTGTAGGCTGTTAGGCATCTGAATGCCAATCTACTTGTTGGGAGTCAAATTTTAATGGTGCCTATATAGGGTTAGATTATCGGGGTCAATGTCTGTGCCCATTACATAGCCCTCTGTACTGAAGATGGGAGGGGGCAAATATAAATTAAAGGGAACTTCTCATCAAAGATTATGTTCTGTAGGTTTCATAAACACAATTTTATACATTCCCCTGTTCGAATTGATGCTTTAACTAAATCAAAGTTATTAAAACTGTCATGCAACATTCTCATCAATGATCTTAGCTGCAGCAGTCACTAGTCATGGTTTCCTCGCTGTTAGCACATCCACTTTGCCATGATTGACATCCCAGTTGAAAGATCCAACATTGGTTGCACATGCCAGGTCGGGATGTCAATCAAGACAATGGATGTGCTATAACAGGGGATCATGAGTACTCATCGCTGCAATTTCTTCCAGATGACAATTTAGATCAGTGGTTTTATAACTTCATTTCTCCAACTTAGAAAAGCAGCAATTTGAACACAGGGATTGGTACAAAGGTATTTATCAAACCTATAACATCAAGCGTAACTTCATGGCAGATTTTTTGTCAGCCCTATTCACAAAAAAAGTGTTCATCTTGGTAGAGCATCACTTTCTGATTCAGCTTCTTGTGTAATATAACTGAAGGCTGGAGCCTATAAACATAGTAATTATTGAGTTGAGATGCTACATCTTTTGGTCACCCGGTCACGCAGCCTTTGTAAAATAAACACAACTAATTTCTACTTTCTCTTCCATTCTTTGCACATCTACTACCCATGTCTCTTAGTCTTGTACACAGGAGTATGACTGCCCTTCTCAATGTCTGGCTGTTAATGTGGAGACTTCCTTACTTTAGGTTTATACTTAACAAAATATGTCATATGAAATAACCAAAATGTATACATACTACTCATTTTTAGTAAGATATATTATGGTAGGCTTTAGTTTCTTTGACATTTGTCTGTGACTATTGACAGCTCTTGGACATGTTATCCAATGCCAAAAGACCAATCCAGAAAATGAACTTGTAAACTTTTTTTATACTAGTGACATGTCAATGTGGCTCATATTTGTAGGGAAACATACTAAACTTTGTCAGTTGCATATAATCTGTACTTTAAAAGGGATGTCTGGCTTTGGGGTACCAGTCTTCAGTCACTCTATGTGACTGCAGACTTGTGAATCCTCATTTTGCACGCACTAAATGCTGTGAGAATTTACCGGCACAGAGCAGGTGATCATGTGACCATTTGTATACTTCTGGTCACATTCCAACTAGAAATGTCTGGCCTCACTCAATTCACTAGTATTGAGCAAGGCCGCGCATGTCTAGTCGTCACATGACCGCATGTGAACAAAGCCGACAGTCATTGCTTTTTTCACTCATGGCAGGGTTGGCTCCTGCGGTCATGAGCTATAGACTGGACATTACCACTGATGCTTTGTCCATCATCTCCACCAAAGAGAATTGAAGAGGCACCAAAGGCGATTGTAGGAAAGCACTGCTTGGTTTATTTGTTGTTCCCAATTTTTAATGAAATGGGACAACTGCTTTGATACTGATGATCTGTCTTCTAGGGAAGTATATTGAAGTACATAAGATAGTCCCTATGAAAAAGCAAATGCAATATAGTTGACATATGGAGGCATCCATCATTTATGCACTCTTCATTCAATGCTTGTTTTACATCCTTACAGCTGGTGAAAATGATGCGTGAGAGTAATGGATTGTTAAAATGCATGCATGTTATATACACAAATGTGAACGGCTTCATAGATTTACATTACCTACGTGTTAAGCCATTTAAGAAAGAGATAGCAAAATGGCAAGGTTTACGCCTCTTCTGGATTTTGGATCCACTCCTGGTTTTGGCTGACAAATACTGGTACAAAAAATGATAAAAAAACTGCCATGCGAATGAATCTTTTGGGTAGCAAGAAAAACTTACAGCCGCTATCAGTTGCTTTTCTTATTCAGATAACATTGAACCAGGAGGGAAGCTAAGCTTCAATCAAAGCCTGATTCATAGAGACATGCAGAATGATATGATGACTTATTGACAGCTATGTATACCCTAAGGTGGTACAACAGCTAGAACTGACCAGGTCCGCGAGCCGTGCCTGCAGGGCACAAACTTAGCCATATATACAGTTTGCGTCTTCATTTTAGAGACTTTCCAATTTCCCTGTTCCTTCTGCAGAAGCTGAAACATTACGTTGCGTAGTTTTATGTTCTCCAAATCAGTTTCTGAATGTTACCACGGTGGGAGCTTTGACAGTCTGAAGATATTGTCATTGATATATAATATTGGATTCTGCTTTAATTATCATTTTAATGACCAAAAATGAAAAACTATAATTAAAACCGAATCACCGATCCGGTGAAAACTGAACTAAAAAAAAAAAACTAAACTCCTGCTTTGAAGTAAACCACAGGCATTTTGCACATCTTTAGCACTTTTGTTTTTTCCAAATCAATCAAAGAAATTAAGGAGTCCAAATCAATAATAATTAGCAGTTATGCTTCATGCTGGAATAAATGCCGTATTTAGAAAGCCTTTGGCTGCGAATCACATTGCTAAATCCGTCATACAATGGACAACAAAAGCATTCAATGAAGGATCCCGTTGTGGTGTCCGACGGTTTTCAGGAATAGTAGTGCTGTTTTACCCATGAAATATGTCAGAATCTGTGATGGAGCCTCTGGTGAAGATTAAAATGTAAAGCTGTAGACCAGTGTAAATCACCATGTCACATACTTGTGAATACAGTGAATGTCGTCTGTTCTCTATTCTTCACAATAGTCCTGTAAGACGCCCAACATTCTTCTTCACAATCAATCAGCAACGATTACACGTGTTTCTAAATTCCCTGAATCTTAAAAGTTTCAGAATTATTTTACATTTTCATATAACTACAACGAAATTGCTGTAAATCAGGATTCATGAAACTAATAGGTGCCAGATGATAAAAAATGTTCCATTACTGTATGGTCCAAAAAATGCAATTAACTGTAGGGTAGAGAAACTTTAGGATAGAGTTTCTAAATTAAATGTTAAAGGATAAAGTGGTAAATTATCCACTATCCAAAAGATCAGGAATACATTGATTGCTGGGGGTCCAATTTCTGGGACATTTTGGAATACTGAGAGCAGGGCTCTAGAGTCCCAAAAAAACGACTTCGCAAAGTTCTGCCTTGAAAGGAGTTTACATGCTTGGTTTCTACTCAAGACCCCCAGTCCCCTCACGAGCCTCCCCTTGTGGGTGCTTCACCCCAGTCCCCTCACTAGCCCCCCCTGTGAGATGCAGACTCCCAGTCCCCTCTCTAGCCTCCCCCCGTGGGATGCAGACTCCCAGTCCCCTCTCTAGCCTCCCCCCGTGGGATGCAGACCCCCAGTCCCCTCACTAGCTTCCTCCTGTGGGACGCAGACCCCCAGTCCCCTCACTAGCCACACCTCAGCAGCCACACGCTGCCAGACACAGTCTCCCCTCCCCAGATGCAGTCTCCTCACACAGTATCCATAAAAAAAAGCACATGGCACACTACTCTGCTCTACTCCGGAATGAGGAAGGACCATGATGCACCCGGGCCAGCTGCAGCTTAAAGGTACAGCACCCATTTCCGTCCACTGGGTGCATTAACAACATGTAGGTGTTTCTTTAAATCACCATAGTGTTGTTATGCATCTGGTGTACGGCGGCCTTGAACTGTTGTCCCTGTGGCCCGATGAGCAGAAGCAAATAGAGGGGGGCCCGCACAGGCCGGACTGCCAACGTGTCCTAACCCCCCTTTTTGCTTCTGCTCATCGGGCCCCATGTAGTAGTAAGAGTACTGGCCCTGATGGCGGCCCTGGCAAGATGTGGAAAGCTCATAGAGACTTATCCAAAGCAAGTTGCAACTGTAATTTACACAAAAGGAGGCTCTACAAAGTACTGAATTTAGTGGGGTGAATAGTTATGCACACTAAAGTTTTCAGTTATTTTGTCCATTTGTTGTTTACTTCACAATCAAAAGAAAACCAAATGTTCACAGCTGTAGGCATGTTTTTACATGAACTGATGCAAACCATCAAAAAACAGTGAAATTCCAGTTTTTGAGGTAGAAAAACACAAAGAATGCCAAGGGGATGAATACTGTCACAATCCACATCAATAGAGATGGGCAAACCCAAACAGTAAAGTTTCAGGTCTGTACTGAACACCTACTGTTCAGGCGCGGACCCCAAACACAGACTTCACCAGGAAGTCTGTATTACTGTTCAGGTTTGGCACCCCTAACATCTTGTGTTTCTCACGCTGTCATGTGCATGACAGCACGGCAAACACTGCCTTTGATCGGCGATAAAATCAGCCGCTACCTGCTCTCGCTGCTATAACAGCCTGATGGGAGTAGTAGTTGCATCAGGCAACACCAGTTACCATAGGCAAAGTTTTTTACCTCCGATCACAGCTTCAGGCTCACACTGTAATTTGACAGCATGGGAACCGTGGCTGTCTGACCGGCGGTAATGATTTTACCTCTGATCAGAGGCAGCGTTTACCGCGCTGTCATGAACATGACAGCGTGGCAAACACTGAATGTTTGGGCACCCCATTTAAGTGACTTGGGTTCAGTAACTGTTCTCGTACCTGAACAAAACTTTTTTTTTAACTCTTTGGCACGATGGCTCAGTGGATAGCACTGCAGCCTTGGGGCGCTGGAGTCGTGGGTTCAAATCCCACCAAGGACAGCATCTGCAAGGAGTTTGTATGTTCTCCCTGTGTTTGCGTGGGTTTCTTCCGGGTACTCCGGTTTCCTCCCACATTCCAAAGACATACTTATGGGGAATTTAGATTGTGAGCCCCATCAGGGACAGTGATGATAATGTGTGCAAACTGTAAAGCGCTGCGGAATATGTTAGCGCTATATAAAAATAAAGATTGTTTTATTAAACCCACCGGACCGAACAT
Organism: Dendrobates tinctorius; assembly: GCF_039654945.1. Lineage (NCBI taxonomy): Eukaryota > Metazoa > Chordata > Amphibia > Anura > Dendrobatidae > Dendrobates > Dendrobates tinctorius. Next base: position 24,324,565 of record NW_027361750.1, on the reverse strand, counting down.
ATAGGGTCCACCCATCTCTAATTATCAATATTTACTTTTTGTATTTATTTTTGCTTATGATAAAATAATCCAGAGATGGTGTTGTTTAACAAGAAGACTAATTTATTCTAATTATTATATTTGAACATTGGTTTATAAACACTAAGTAACATGATGTTAAATAAATTAAAACATTTCTAATCATCCTCAGAGCCCAGTTTTTTCTAATATGCTCCATTTGCTAATTTTAAGAGGATATGTGATCCACTTCATTAAATCCATTTGGTCTAATGTTCATTCATGTGGTAATATGGTTTTAGCAATAAAATGTATACAATTTTCAATTATACTCTCTGTAAGAATTCTGTTTTTCAAGTTCTCCGCTTTCTGTCATGTACTTTCTTATATTCAGTCTTGAACCTGTGATGGACACATGGGGGCATGACTTCTTAAATAGCACAGCTCAGACAACTGTGCCTTTGTACTTGAGCAGGACTAGAATTAAACACTGCTTGAAGTAATCAAATCATTTAATGAGCAAGAGCTCGGAGATCTTTAAAAACTCAAACAACATAGTGTAAAGGAGAAATATTTTTCATTATACAGTGAATAACTGTGATGGCTTCCCTGGTGAGAAAGACTGTGTAAGCTGTTGGTCTGGATGTGCAGCACGGACTGGAGGTGTTGGTGTATCTAGAAACAGCTGAGCAGGATATGCTGCACGACAAGCTTAGAACAGCAGAGCTGTGAACACTAGACGACAACTGGACTAGATGGAACAGCAGAGCAGTGTACACTGGACAGATGGACTAGCATGTAACAGCAGAGCTGTGTACACTGGACAGCTGGACTAGATGGAACAGCAGAGCTGTGTACACTGGATAGCTGGACTAGCATGTAACAGCAGTGCTGTGTACACTGGACAACAGCTGGATTAGCATGGAAGAGCAGAGCTGGATTTGTAGTTTATGCAGTAGAGGTTGGTTTGTCAGGATACAAACTTTAGGTTTTATACAGCAAAGCCCAGCAGCATTTCCGAAATAGGTTTGTCAGGAGGTACAATAGCAGAGCCCAGTTATGTGGGAGAGTCAAATGCCAAACTACTTGGATATTCAGATGGCATTTCACAATCTGAGCTGACTTATTTGGCCTTAGTGAGTGACTTTAGTAACCCTACACACATAGTAGGCATTTAGAAGTAATCCATCAGCATGCTTTTACTATGTAATCTGAGGACAGCATGAGATAGGAGTTAAGGAATTCAATGATGTGTCACTTATCAGGCTGTGAGCTGTTGTTTGCTTACAGTGAAAGTTTAATCACCATTACATTATCATTGCTGTGACTAGCTGGAACACAAGCACCCATTTCAGTCTGGCCTCTCCTGTGCTAAGTCAAAAGACAATGTACACAGAAAGCCTGGTGTGGGCGGGGTTAGCTTTCTCAGCTCTGCTGCATTGCTAAATCTAAAAACTCAGATTATGTCAGAACCACTGCACCCAGTAATCTAAGTGATACATCATTGGATTCAGCTTCTCTTTGCCTACATTATGCTGCTTTCAGATGAGGTAGCAAATATCTGCTGACAGAATCCCTTTAAGCTGGCTATAAGTAAAGGGGGTTTGAAATGACTGATTCTGGAGCTGGAACAGAAGAGAAACAAACTTTATTTACTGAAATTATATCATTTGCTTTATAAATGTGAGCTAAAATTTATGTACAGTAATTCCTAGATAATAAAAGCCAGAATTTAATTTAATCCACATTGCACTTGATAAAAAAAGGTATGTAAATAGTTACCTGTTATCATATAAAATAGTAGGACTGTTCAAAACATCTGTGGAAGGAGACTACAGCTTATAAAGGCCTTGACTGCGTTAGTAAAGGTTTCCTGGATTGATTTAGTTAATGATTAATTAAATCAATCCAGGGAATTTTTTTTTCTAAAGGGTAAAACACTTTGACATAGTGAAATAACTTTTTATATTCAATTACCAAACATGATTTGATTTAGGTTTTGCTTGTCATTCTTTGAGTAAGACCTTTAAGTTTTTATCTTCAGCAAGAACAGCAGAGTTAGTTTTATAATTCAGTCTCCTCTTGAATTCATTTAGGATATTCCTGTAGGGACCTCACTGACTTTATTAATCAGTACCTCAGCAGTCTGATTATTGACTGACAAGAGTTTGGTATGCAAGTGGAACGTATAACAATGCACTAGGAACATATCTAATTAGTGCTATTCTCCCACAGCTGTGTGTTGAATACCCGGGGTAGCACATAGGAGGTAGACAAACGTAATGATAGTTGTAGAGGATCATACAAATGTGTGTGTTTTGACAGCTCTTCTGACCTTCATGGCAGTTTCATAACTTTCTTGACAGTTTTAGTTTAAGTCATTTCAGTAGGTTACTGACCTGACCATGCAATAATCTAAAAAGCTTCAATTATAGCGATGAGTCAAACATTTAAATGGTGTCACTTTTAGTCTTTTACAGCTTGAAAGCCTGAGAATGATAATACTTACGGTATATAAAATATATAAAACAGAATGCATGTTATGTCATAGCCATCCAATCCCATAAAGTATACATCTTTTGTCTGTTTGCCGTTCACATGCCTCCGACGGTCTTGAAGTAGTTGTTACCCAAACCAAGAATTGCTGGGTTTTGTTCATTCTGCCTCCTAAAAATTGGAATAGAAAGCGATCAAAAAATGTCATGTGCCCGAAAATGATACCAATAAAATTGTCTCGCAGAAAACAAGCCCTCACATGACTCTGTCGACCAAAATATGGAAAAATTATAGCTATCAAATATGGGGATGTAAAAACTTATTTTTGCAAAAAAAAGCAGCTTTTAGTGTGTGACAGCAGCCAAACACAAAAAACCTGATATAAATCTGGTATCACTGTAATCGCACCAACCGATGAATAAAGTCCTCACATCATCAATTCTTAACCTACTACTGATTTTTTTCATTCTGTCTTCCAAAGATCGCAGTACGGCTTGGCGCACATTTATCCTGTGCTCTATGCTGAGCGTTTACACCGGGGTTTCTGTGTAAATCTCTGAAATATGTGATCCATATAGAACCCCTGGCGGAAAATTCCATTTGATGAGGCAAATGGAGGCACCATGGACACCTTCTGACCTGTGATCTGGCGTTGTCTGTCTTTTTAGGAATGCATAAAAGTGCAGACGGCCACAGTTTTGGCAACACTAAACAGATGCCAAATTGAGTCCAGAGTGAATTGTTTCCTCGTTGGATTCATCTGAATTAAGTCACTTGGAGATTTAGATGGAAACCCCAAAATAAGTGCTCAGGATAGAGCGCAGGATAAATGGAATCCTAAGCGTTATGTAAAATGTTCCCAATAAAATCTTCAACTCAATCCACAAAAAAGCAGATCCCTCTCAGGTCCATTATCTGTTAGCGGAAATATAGGGAGCTTCCACGTTACTGGTAGCACAAATGCTGTGAAAAAGCACAATGGCTCCTTGCCCCTTAAAAGAAATAAAGCAAATTCTGAGCTTTCAAATCCATATGCCCCTCTTCTTTCTAATCCTCAGTGTGTCTAAACCACATGCAGCATCCACATATTTGGCATTTCTGTAGTGATGACAGACCGCCTAATTTACAGAGGTGTGTGTCTCCAGAAGCATGAGCTGGGCACTACAACATACTGGTCACTACAATGGCAGTTTTCAATTTTCACTCAACAACATCCAGTGCTACTTGTTTATGGAAAACACCTATGGAGTCAAAATCGCCACTACACCTGTAGATAATCTCCCAAAGGGAAATAATATCCAAAATTGGGTAACTTGAGGTGGGTTCTGCTCTTCTAGAACTTAGGGGCTCTGTATATGAAGTCATCAAGCTATTCTAGGAAAATCTGTGCTCCAGGAGGCAAATAGCGCTCGGTCCGTCCAGAGTCTCGCCCTGTGGCTAAGCAGTACTGTAGAGCCACATATGGGATATTTCTGCATTCAAATTTTAGTGCCATTTTACCCATTTCCCAGAGTGGAAATGTAAAATCTGGGAGCTAAAACAAAATTTTGGTGGTAAATTTGTGATTATTTATTCTTCACTGCCCAATGGTATAAAATTCTGTGACACATCTGTGGTGTCAATGTGATCACTGCACCACTAGATGAGTTCATTGAGAGGTGTAGTTTGTAAAATGGGGTCACTTATGTGGGGTTCTGCTGTTATGTCACCTCAAGAGCTCTGCCAATTTGATTGACACCCTCAAACCAGTCAGCAAAATCTGAAACCCAGTATGGCGCTGCTTCCATTTTGAGCTGTGAACTGAGCCTCAAAGGTAGTTTTCAAACACATATGGGCTATCGGTGTAATCGAGACAAATTGCACAACAAATTTTGGGGTCCTTTTTCTCCTACTATCCTTGGGAAAATGAAAAAAATTGGGGCTAAAACAACATTTTTGTGGGAAAAATATTTTTTTCTCATTTTCACAGATCAACGTTGTAAAATTCTGTGAAGCCACCTGTGGGTTCAAATTGCTCACCACACATCTAGATAAATTCCTTGAGTGTTCTAGTTTCCAAAATGTGGTTATTTCTGGGGGGTTCCATTGTTTAGGCACATCAGGAGTTCTCAAAATGCAACAAGACACCCGCATACCATGCCATTCTTTGTTCCAAAGCATCACTCCTTCCTTTCTGAGCCCTGCCGTGCACCCAAACAGTTGTTTTCCTCCACATCTGGGAGTATCTGCGTACTCAAGAGAAATTGCGCAACAGATTTTGGGGTCCATTTTCTCCTGTTAGCCGTGTGAAAATTAGGTGCTACAAACATTTTTGTGGGACATACCTGGGGGTTCAAGTTGCTCATCACACATCTAGATACATTCCGTCAGAAGTCTAGCTTCCAAAATGGGGTCACTTGTGGTGGGTTTTCACTGTTTAGGCACATCAGGGGCTCTTCAAATGCAACACAGCGTCCGCTAATGATTCCAACTGTTTTTGACCTCCAAAAGTCAAATGGCACTGTATCCCTTCTGAGCCCTGCCGTGTGTCCAAACAGTAGTTTTTATCCACATATTGGGTATCGGCGTACTCAGGAGAAATTTCACACCAAATTGTATAGTGCATTTTCTCCAGTTACCCTTGTGAAAATAAAAATTTGGGGCTAAGGCTACTTTCACACTTGCGTTTTTTTGCGCTGCGCCTCGTGCGCAATCCAAACGCATTAAGCGTTTTGCATGCATTTGCTTTTTTTGCACATGCGATTTAACCAGTTTGTCGCTATGTTAACTCTAAAAACGCATGCCTTTTTAAACACATGCGTGCGCATGTCCTAGCGCACGCGTGTGATCCCATACACTGTAATGTTGTTTTTTGCGCATTCCGTGCGCTAACGTGCGCATGTGTTTTTTGGCACCTGGAAAAAACGCAGCGCATGAAAACGCACATGAACGCGTACAAGCGCTATACCATGCGCCCGCCATGTTAAAGATAGGGGAGCAATGCGCATGCGCACGGTAGCGCACGAGGCGCTACCGCTAAAAAACGCAAGTGTGAAACCAACCTAAATGAACATTTTTGTGGGAAAAAATGTGATTTTTAATTTTCACGGCTCAACGTTACAAACTTTTGTGAAACACCTGGGTGTTCTAGGTGCTCACCACATATCTAGGTTTCTTGCGGGGTCTAATTTCCAAATCTGTGTCACTTGGTGGGTTTAGGCACATCAGGGCTCTCCAAGCTCGACATGGCGTTCATTAATTATTCCAGTAAATTTTGCATTCAAAAAGTCAAATGACACTCCTTTCTTTACGAACACTGCCATGCGCCCAAACAGTAGTTTTCTCCCAGATATATTGGCGTGCTTAAGTGAAATTGCACAAAAAATTTTGGTGGCCATTTTTTCCTGTTGCCCTTGTGAAAAATTTTTAAAAAATTGGATCTAAAGTAAAATGTTTGTGAAAAAAAAATAAATGTTAAGTTTTTCCTTACACAATGTATTAATTCCTGTGATGCACCTGAAGGGTTAATAAACTTCTTGAATATGGTTTTGAGCACCTTGAGGGGTGCAGTTTTTAGAATAGTGTCTATTTGGGGTATTTTCTGTCATATAGACCCCTCAAAGTGACTTCAAATGTGAGGTGGTCTCTAAAAAAATGGTTGTGTAAATTTTCTTGTAAAAATGAGAAATTGCTGGTCAAGTTTTAACCCTTCAAACTTCCTAACAAAAAAAAATTATGTTTCAAAAATTGTGCTGATGTAAAGTAGACATGTGGGAAATTTTATTTATTAACTATTTTGTGTGACATAATTCTGATTTAAGGGCATAAAAATTAAAAGATTAAAAATTAAGAAATTTTCTAAAGTTTCGCCAAATTTCCAAACACAAGTCATATCGGAGAAAGTTTACCACTATCACGAAGTACAATATGTCACAAAAATCACTCTCAGAATCAGTGGTATCCGTTAAAGTGTTCCAGAGTTATTACCACATAAAGTGACACTGGTCAGAATTGTAACATTTGGCCTGGTCAAGAAGGTGAAAACAGGCTTGGAGGTGAAGGAGTTAAATACAAAAACCTAATCAGTACACTGCAAAGTATTATTCATAGATAACCACATCAAAACATGATCAGAACATATAGGCACATTGTGCCCACAACACTAGAAGTTGCAGTAAACTGATCTGATTTAAAGCAGTATAATGGGGTATGTCAGTATTATTGTTAATAGCAAAAGAACTCATTTAAGCCAATGTATGTTAGAAGTGCAGCCCATATGGATTAATACGGATAGCAAAATATTCATATGAATGATCATGCACTGGCTAATAAATGCCAATGTGTAGCAAAACAGAAAGACTAAAGCATATCTCAAATAAATCGGTGATTCTTAAGAAGTGCTCCAGAACAGGTTACACAATATAGACACACCAATGGCAACAAAGAGCTATCTATGCATATAAACAATGGCATGTAAAGGGTCAATAATATAGTACATAAATACAATGAAGTAAAATAATTCCACTGTTATAAGACAATAATACAAATAATCTTATATAGGCTGAATTGGTGCTGAGGAAAGTTTATAAGGCAGGTAACATACAGTCACAAAGCTTTCATCGCTTACCTCACGCCATAGGGGAGTAGAATCATAATGTCCTCGACGCACGTTTCACTGTGTCTGCTGCTCCATCAGGACACTTATGTCAAAGACAAATCACATGTTCAAAATTTCTAAGCCCTAAAACATCGCTGGAAAGTGATGTAATTGTGATGTTCCTTGCAGTTTAACAGCTCAGAAGGAGGGTGGATTGTACACAATGTCACAGGAAATGAGTCCTCCAGAAGCAAAATAGGTAATAAATGCGTTATTTGTTGTACTTAGTTTCTTATTGGTTCCAATCCTTCTGATCATAAAACAGCTGACTTGGCATTAGAAAAAAAGCAAACCGAACTTTACATATGATACAAAGGATAGATAGATAGATAGATAGATATTAGATAGATATGGAGACAGATAGATAGATAGATAGATATTAGATAGATATGGAGACAGATAGATAGATAGAGATAGATAGATATTAGATATATAGATAGATGAGAGTTTTAGATCATTTAGTTAAATATAACCCCATAATACATATCCTGTGCTTCTAAGATGTAGGTCCTGTAGAGACTCGGAGCAATTTCTTCCATATGTGCGGAAAAATCTGTCAGACAGTTTAGAGAGTAAATGTATTTATGCTAAATCTCTGGGGTCTCTTCCTAGAAAGAATCCAGTTTACATCACCAATTCATTATACAGTTCAATAAACACCATATGCCGCCACGCTGACATTCCCTGAAGCCTCTTCTCAATGTGCCACATAGTTGCTGAAAACCGTTCACCCCAGTAGAAGAGAATTTGGGTTGTATTCATTGAAACATCATACATAATGATTAGCTCACCTTACAGAGCACTGATCACAAGCATATTACACCAGGCAAGGTTTTTGGTAGAAATATAATAGTAATGAATTAATTAAATGAATAATTTAGTGCACCATCGAGGTCACATGGTTGAACTGACTGGAAAATAATGCATGGGCGATTGAATTCTGTCATTGTGAAATTGACACTTGTGGAGCCATTCATACATCATCCTTTAGACCTTATAAATCATTGTTAGGAAACGACAAATTAACATCATCTGTAAAACTAAGTAATGTAATAACTACAGCCGGAGCAAGTGATCATCAGAGGAAGCCTAACGCTATCACATGACCCGGCAGTAACAATCTGACAATGTGTCACTAGTTACCCACATACTGTCCCCTTCATATCTTCAGCAATTTTGAATGTATAGCCAACCGTATCAGCAATAAGAACATACTGAAGGACTATTGATTACATGTAACTGTATGAATTTGTGTTCATTTTACACAAAATCTTGAATAGCTAATGTTCTATGGAGAGATGAGTCATGGGAGGAACTCTGGACATTATATCTAGTGTGAAGAAATATATCATCATATGTATGTAGTGCGGTAGGGGTTTGGTATGTGCTCGGTTTACTTTCTATTGTTGAAATGTTTTAGAGAATAATCAAACAAAATTCCCAATGTAGGGAGTCTTTTTAATTAGCAATCAGTATAAATTGTTGGGTCTTTCTAAGACTTTCCGTATAGTTTCTCAAACACCCCTGTGAGGAGCTAGCCTTGTTCTACAAAATATTGGACCAATCCAAGGCTCTAAGGGACGCAGACTTTTTTCAGCATAGAGCATCGGTTACGTCAATTTTATTGTTGTATTTATTTTATTAGAGATTTGCTTGCTGTGTTTTATTAGAGATTTGCCTGCTCGTCAGTTCAGCCTCAGGAATCAATGTTTCCATTCAGTGACAGTAAGCAGATAAATATGTGAAGGCTGGATCTTATGTATACGTAAGGCCAGACACAAGATTGGCAATTAGGTAAAGCAATCATTCCATTACTGTTGTTAGATTCTCAGTGTCTCAGAGGCATTAATTGAGCCATTGCTTCATATAAGACTGGACGTTGACTCTTGTTGCATGTTAATTTGTAAATGCCTGCTGAGTACATACTACATCACATCAGCCCACTGGAGTTTACAACTTAGGACGAATATGGAGGTCAGTTGAACATAAATTGAACATTAAAAGATCAGCTACCCCCACTTCCCCTAATCCTATGGAGGAATGTCCTGAATGAGAGCTGTGTGTATAAAGTCTCTGGTTTCCTATGTAGGGGGGCTCTTCAGGAGCAGCATAAGGAACCACAGCAGCATCTGTTGGAATACAGGTCTGCTCCTCTGCCTATCACTGAACCCACAAAGATGTTTGGAGAACCCCGGTCAGGACTGTACTATATGTTGTTGTCGGCTGAAGCTGGGTACATGTACCACGGTCGTGATATCCGTCGTCTGGAGGAGCATGGACCGTCACTACAGACTATATTGTCGGGGATACAAAAGCTGTGAGCCAACCAAAAGTAGGAAGACAGTGGGAATCTCCTGGTACGAAGGCAGTGGAACTATCGGTCCAAGGATGGGATCTTGTGGACTGAGGACATTGCATTGTGACATCCCACAACCTCAGATCGTCACAACCCCAAAAATACATCTAAAGGCTTTCCTCTTCTGGACAACTCCCTATTAATAACCAACATGAAGTAATAAAACACTATACTTACCTCCCAGTAACTATAGGCTCTATTCTTCTGATCTGAGCCATGTGTCCCCCGCTAGATACCTGACAATAACAATGAGCTGTGTTCCTACTTCTCAGTCCAAACCGTGAAGGCTGCAGCCCATCAGCAGATGCTAATTAGCTACCGCAGTACTGTAGCATGCTTTTTGTGTCAGGTTTACCGGCATAGGACACAGAGCTGAGATTGTAGACAGAGCGCCTATCTGGGAAGTAAGTATCGAGTTTTTTTCTTGTGCTGTTGTTAAATATGTTGGTGCTATATAAGTATGCATAAAAAAGGAATAAATACAAGTGGACATATATTTTGAGTTTAATTAGCCCTATACTAGGAAACTATATAGGAACGAAGGCTGGACAGACTCAAAACAAAAAACAAGGTAGGTAGTATGCTTTCTGTAATCGGCAGCTTTAGTGAATGACTGTTTATAAATGCATTTTAATTATATTATAACATCTGTCTAAGTTGATAGGTTCAAAAAGGATACCTCAGACAGGCTTTGCACTAGCCACTCCGACTGGCAGATTCCAGAGAAAGCCCAACAAACCCCTATACAGGGATCTGGACTTACAAAGGGATCCAGTGGACTGCTACGTATGGAAGGGCTGTCATCTGGAGGTGCAAATCAGAGGCAGGAATGTTCGCCAAGCAGAGTCAAAGCCGCAAAGTTGTTTAAAGGACAAAACCAGGATAGTCAGAAAGTATAAGCAGAGGTCAAAGCAAGGAACAGTGAAACAACATGGAAGTAACAGACATGTCTGAACCAGAGAAGAACAAGATGATGTCTGGAAGCTTCCAGCAGTAAGATGGAAGCCTTAGTAGGGTGTGGTGCTCTAAAATTTACTAGAGCAGGGAGCTGATGACTTTTGGTACCAATGACTCTTCGATCACCAGCGTCGCCTGCAGAATGAGTACAGCGGAAGAAGTAGGTGTCACAGGAGTAGGTTCTGATAGAGATGTGGCATGTATACTCAGAGAATCATTGCAAAGCGTGGCTCCTATTCTGGTGGCCTTACTCTGGCCATGAATCACATGGTTACCCATTTATTTAAATGTTCATCTTGTAAAAAAATATTTATTGAGCTCCAAAATGGAAGACCATGATGCCAGTCAGCAAAGTAAAACCTATCTACTTTGGCTGGACACGCTTCCCAATCTGGGGAGCCCTGTTTAGTTCCATTACTGCATGGGGGAATAGACTACAGTCACAAATGGACTCTCTGAATTAGCTTGTATTTCTTGGGGGGAATTGTTCTTAAAAATGGCCAAAGAAGGTATAAAGCCCCACAGTGAGTGATGATAACAAGCTTTTTAAAAGCTGTAAAAAGCTGTATTTAAAATTCACCTACTAAAGTGATAAAATACATTCTATTTTCTTCTCATTTAGAGAGGAGAATTCCAATTTGCCGTTCACTTGAAATCAATGTACGGTAACTACGAGATTTGTTTGTAGTCTTTCCTGATTCTCTGTATCATGGGAATGTGAAAGGAAGCGACACAATACTGGAAGGCAAGGCTTCGATTTTCCGTAAAAAATGAAGGGTATTTGTATTCCTTATGATAAAAAAGAGACGCCATCAATGCATTGAGAAAAACAGTATTGAGCATATTGTCTTGAAACTGAATCAGCAGCTAAAATCCTCTCACTACACAATTGCAATAACATCAGGTCCAAGGTAGTCATAAAACCAACATTGTATCCAGTGCTAAATCTAATAAATATGGATAAGCAATCAAACTTAAGTATTACTTTTCCAGTGTCCTGACAATCTGGCATATGTGAGATCTGGTCATAATTATTCTGAAGACCTTAACTTCTGTCTATACTCAGATAATATTTTTTCCTCAGGGAGGGACAACAACATGATGTGACAGATGCATTGCAATTTTTCACTTAATTTTAGAGGAGTAAACGAAATTTTAAAAGCCCACAGCTTACACCCTGCTGCCGCATTTCCTCATTCCCTGCTTCTGCTGCTCCTCAGAGGTCCTCAACATGAAAGAGATCTTAACATTTATGTTATTGCTCTACTAGATTTTGCCCACCTGCATCCACAACTGATGTCCTTGACAAAGACCCCTCACGGTGGAAACGCTGGACCACATGTGTTTTTGACTCCTTGCCGGATCAAAACAAATTAACACTACAACAAGACCTCTAAAAGTCTGGACTACGAGTCCCTTTCTCAAGCACACAATTCTTTTAAAATACGGTAATGGTGTGCTGGTCTTCTAGGATCAGCAATCATTCGACACTAGGCTCCTCTAGTTAGCTGATACATGGAGCCATGGCTGGTAGAAGTTCACAGTGAATAGACCTAGAACACCACAGCTCTGTACACTGCAGTGGCCATTTTTGGATACTGCAACTTAGATCACATTCATTTCAACAGGAGCTGAGCTGCAGTACATGAGATTAGCCACTACACAATGTACAGATCTGTGAAATTCTGACAGCCCCCACTCATGTTCTGAGCAGTGGGGGTGGTGAGTATCAGAACTCTACTCATCTGATATTGATGACCTGTAAGGGTTTGTCATCCAAATGATAAAAGAATGACTGGCGCTTCCAGGCTAATGTGAACAGGTGCATACTAGGAGCAGCCACCTCCATATACAATATACAAATAAAGTTTCCCTCTGTCGTGCCAAAGCATGTAAACATGGAGTATATGAAATATGAATAGCAATACTGCTCTGGATAATAAGAAAAAATTGAGACAGCACATAATTTGGCCAATTCATGCATGCCCAGGAACCAACGACAAGGTGGTCTCAAGCTGCTGGGACCCTATGTGTCTAGTGTGAATACCTCTCTTATAAAGCCTGTATTTATGGGTAGGTAGGATCCTGCTGTAAGGGTAGGTCATTGATATCCTGGTCCCAGACAACCTCTTTATAGGGTGGTCTACAAAATAAGAGAAGTAAAAGACAATCAGTGCCTTCTGACTCCAGAGATATAAATCTGGTCTTGTGTGGAGTCATATAGTTGCACCTATTTGGATGTCTAGATTCTGAAGCCTTTAGATCATTTACATTTGGATTATAGCCATAACTTAGCTACATAAGTCACCACTGATAGAAATTATCCTCATCCTATAATGACTAATGGTTTTGTGGCTTACAGAAATGTTACCTGGTAACATACGACTGGATATTTTCCTAGAAGATGAATTACTTGGTAACATATAGTTGTGTGCATTTATTGCAGTAGCAACAAATCATGTCATGCAGGCAACAAACAGAGCTGTAGTCTATAGTGACCAATCAGTCCCTTGATATGTTTTTCTAGGAGGGGAATAAAAATTAAGATACCAGCTAGATATAATTACATAATTCCGTAAATCTTAAGGTGCCCATACATCTTAGATAGCCGTTGGCGATCGTCCGGCATACTGCTATAAATACCGGCTCCCCCTTGCAAGTAAACGCTCAGATCAGTCAAGCATTGATTTGTTTTCAGTGAAAAGAGATGAGAAAGCCTCTGCCAGGTATCTCTGTCAATATCTTATTTCCACCAGTAACAAAAGAATCGGGCATTGGAGTTCAAACTTTCCCATCCAACAGGAGCTCCTATAGGCATCAGATGGTCGGCCAATATTGGTGAGTTTTGTCTGACTAGGGATCTTTAATTTGCCCTTTTGATCCAAAGGAAGATATAAATTTCGATAGGACATGGGCCAATCTGCCCTAAAATAAAACACATTCAATTGATCAGACTGGATACATCTGTATAAATCTTATTGGTTTTAAGAAATTAATTTATTTTTACTAAGATGCACTATGGAAGCTTGACATTCCCACAGCTTTTACAGTAAAGAAACCTTGTCACTTCCAGAGATAAAACATTTTTTTTTGGCTAGTGTCATTGTTCCGTGGTCTTTTAATGGGTATGGCTGTCATTTTTGTTGAGCCATTTATATATGACTACATATTAAAGCACCACTCCAGTGTTTTTTTTTTTAAATGCAGCGTTGAATTGGTGCTACTGACGTAGGGTCCCTGCACTTAGTGTTATAGTCATCTGCCGCAGTCTTCAGCACCTCCCAGCATCGCTTTGGTCCTGTGCTGCCATCTTGTGACCGCAACTTCTGACTAACCGGGAGAGGTCAGAGAGGTCCTGCGCACTGCAGTACTCTGCTCTGCTCTCAACAGGGCAAATAAAGTACGCATGTGCAGGAGTCGAGGGAGAAGCAAGGAGGAGGATGTCATCGTATGAAGATGGGAGGCGCCGGACAGGACGGCGACACCCATCGGATTAAACCGAACGCCAGGGTGAGTATAATCTAACTATTTTTTCTTATCTTTCAGGTTTCATCAGGGGCTTATCTACATCATTACAGAATGGCGGTGGCTGCAGCTGATAGGCCAAAAATGGGGTGACAGATCCCCTTTAAATTCCGCGCCAATATCGCTCATTGCGGCAAATCCGTGTGGCAGGAGATGACCCGCGGCAACCGTCGGGAGATCATCGGCTAGCGCCGCATATCTCCCGACGGAGGCGTGTGTTGTTCGAATTCTGCGCCAACTCGCGGCCAGACTGTGCCTGTCGCTGATTGGTCGCGGCCGATAGGCCGGGCTCGACCAATCAGCGACGCGGAATTTCCGTTACAAACAGACAGAATTAAACGATTATATAGTAGATGTGGCAGTGCCAAGTGACAGCAACATCAGAAAGAAGGAATATGAGAAGCTGGAGAAATACCAGGGCCTCAAAGGAGAACTGGAGAAGATGTGGAAGGTGAAGGCAACAGTGATTCCAGTGGTGATAGGAGCACTTGGAGCAGTGACCCCAAACTTGGGAAAATGGCTACAACAGATCCCAGGAGCAACATCTGAGCTCTCTGTCCAGAAAAGTGCAATGCTGGGAACAACTAAGATCCTGAGCAGAACCCTCAAACTCCCAGGCCTCTGGTAAACGACCCGAGAATGAGAAAGAACCAAAAGACCACCCCCATTGGAGCAGTGAGAAGGAAGTTTTTTTTTATATATATATGTATGTATATACAGTACAGACCAAAAGTTTGGACACACCTTCTCATTCAAAGAGTTTTCTTTATTTTCATGACTATGAAAATTGTAGATTCACTCTGAAGGCATCAAAACTATGAATTAACACACTTGGAATTATATAATTAACAAAAAAGTTTGAAACAACTGAAAATATGTCTTATATTCTAGGTTCTTCAAAGTAGCCACCTTTTGCTTTGATTACTGCTTTGCACACTCTTGGCATTCTCTTGATGAGCTTCAAGAGGTAGTCACCGGAAATGGTTTTCACTTCACAGGAGTGCCCTGTCAGGTTTAATAAGTGGGATTTCTTGCGTTATAAATGGGGTTGGGACCATCAGTTGTGTTGTGCAGAAGTCTGGTGGATACACAGCTGATACTCCTACTGAATAGACTGTTAGAATTTGTATTATGGTGATGTGGATGGATTTACTTTTGATTTAGGTAGATTTACCCCTGTGCATACTGTGGCCTGTCCTAATTAGACAGAGTCTTATTGAGCGCTCAAGGAAAGAAAGACGCCAGACTTGGTTGGCAGCAATACCTCCCAGCAAAACTCTGGAAGTTTATTGAATATACTTGGTTTTATCAGTTGTACAAAAAGGAGTGGTTACTCATTAACATAAAGGCTTTACTTCTTAGCTAATTGGTCAGTTTTAATGCATAAACATATATGGGCGTCGACCTAAGGTGACTTAAGCATCAGATGATATACTGCTCTTTGTCTTACAATGTCAGCAATGTTCTGATATCGGCTGGCACATCTGGCCTAAACTTCCTCTTTCTATGTCTGGGACAAATATCACAAGACAATGCTATCATAAGATACCATCTGCTCCCCAGACTCTCTCATGGGGGGGCAGTAGGTCATTTCCACCAACTAGTTACAAGGTTCAAACTGTGAATATGTATCTGTGTGCAGTATATATGAGTATATAGCAGTATATAGCCTATATAAGAGTACATGCGTATATAGCCTATAGCAGGCAAGTGAGATCTATATGAAATACATATATATTTCCATAACAATCCCCCCTTAGATATCACTTGCCCTAAAACCCTGCTCCTGGCCCAAAGCGCTGCAACTCTTTTATACTGCCAGTGGACTGACATATGCCTAGTGCATACATCCTCCTCTGTACAGACTTTCGCAAATGGGCGGTCAGGAGATCTGTCCCTAAAGGGGGTGTGGTGCAATGTAATCAAAGTCTCTTAGTTAGCAGTCTATGCAGTCAGTGCATGTGTATTCTCTTTCAGGTAGGTAATTTATTCAGTCAGGGAGGTCATCCACAGCATCATTCCAGCTCAGGTGTATCTTCTGGTATGAAGGCCTTTTCCTGCAATGCGATGCGTGGATCCAGGCGGGGTTTTCCCTCCAGGTCGGTGGCGTCAGCACTTGGAGAAGGGCCATCGGATCTGGGATCGAGTGCTTCTCTTTACGGACCCTTTTTTACCAACACTCAGCAGTCTCCTGACTTCAGGGCGTGCATATCAGGCACCGAATCTAGACCTGGCAATGAAGGAGAAAACTCGAGACTGGACATTAGCAAGAATCTTGGTAAATTCAATTACACATGCAGACAAAGTATCATATTGCACAGTCAACTGCTAAGTAAAGAATACCCCTAAACGGGTTTTTTTACCCAAATAAAGTTTCATATTGGTGACAGCTTTCTCTGAACCTACGGGAGTGTCTAATGCCAGGGTTTGTCTGTCTCTTGGGCAAATTTTTTAGCATGCTGCTCTTAAGTGTCCCACCTAGTCTATGGTGTGGGATGGTGAGAAGTGTGTAGGCCTATGTCTGACCCTACTGCTGATCAGATCCCTTGTGGAAGGTTTGCTGTGTATGCGGGTCCCTGATCACTTGCTATTGCTTCTGGAAACCCCATATCCGCACACTATTTTTGAGAGTAGCTTCTTTGCAGTAGTCTTCGCCAACTGGTTCCTTACTGGGAAGTCTTCAGGCCAGATGATGTGGGGGAACTTTTCCCTCTTGTCCGATGTTAAATTTGTCGGTAGCCGAACAGCTGCTGGGAATCTTCGCTGTTTAGGTGTGAGTTGAGTCCAATCAGGTCATTCATCTGTGTCTTCAATTCTGTGTGGGGGCCATGTGCCCATTGAACCACCGTAGGGTACACACTTTGAGATAGACTCGGTCTGTCTTGAGGTAGACGGTTTGAGGTAGACGGTTTCTTGGAGCCCAGAGCTTTTGGCCTTCAGCATCCAGCTTTCCTTCTCCTCCTTCCGAGTCTGATCCTGTTACTTCTTGTACAGGTTTCAGGAAGTCATTTTGTCAGGTTTAGTGACTGGGTTGTGGTAATTGACATTCTCTGAGCTGATGGTGGGATTTTAGCTGAGGTTTCGTCTCTGTCCGCGCCTCCCTCTGTATGAAGACTCGGGTTAGACTGTGTCAGAGGAGGACTTGGGACTCTTTGCATTGGTACAGGTCCAGCCGGTATTCTCCGGGGATGAGGGGGAAGGTCAAACTGTTGTAGCCTTGGGATGCCTTCGGACTCATGCAGCTCCTCTCGGGGGGACGGGGTAAGTGTTGCCGTGGACTGCTGACCGTAGGACTGTGCTGGAGAAGAAGCTTCCCCACGAGAGGGTGGTGGAGGACAATCTTCTGGAATGTTCTCCATCAAATACGTCCTTTCTGGAAAGGTAGGCACCATTCTTCTGCCTCAGAATTCATATCCACGTCAGAGTCTTCGTCCTGGAAGTGATTCAGCTTGTTGGCTGGTGGAGGAGGAGGCAGCACTTCGTCCAATTCAGAGATGACATCTTCAACGGTTTTCCCATTGACTTCTGTTTGCCAGGTTTTCTCGTCTTCAGTCGTCATGTAGTAGCCGTCCGGCTCTACGACCTCTCCCATTTTCCATATTGTCTTCCTCTGGCTGGTTTTTTGGCTGCCACGTCTGCCATGCTGATACCCCGTGTCTCTACTGTGTTCAGTTTTCCGCGTGCCTTGACCTTCAACACTGCCACCACTTTTAGTAGTTGAAGAGCGTCCAGCAGGTCTTTGATGGCTCCATGGTGCTTCACGGTCGATCCGCTTGCTGTGATGAAGTTTCTTGCAGCCCAGATGGGTCCGAAGTCAGGTGCCATGTCATGCGAGTACCTGGAAGTTTTTGTTCTTCGCAATCTGGCAGGTCTTTCGTCAGCTCTATCAGCTCCGCTTCTTGGGCTCTTGGGCTGACAACCTTCTGGACCATAGAATGTCTTGATTGCTGGTCGCTGCACATCCCGTGTGGAACTTTCATCATTTGCAAGACTGGAGCCATGTATGGTATCTTGCAGATTTTTCATCTGAGGGTCCGTATCTGTATCCCCCCTCGGGAGTGGGAGTAGAGACAGGTAACGGCTGAGAGCACTGAAGAGTGGTGGAGAGCAGCCGTGCTGCGGGTATTGTTTTCATGCAGGAGGGCCCCCCCCTTGCAACTGGATCCAGGCCGGCTGAGAGGTAGTCTAGAGGCCTCTGGTTTTCCTCCGTGGGTCTGTTTTAAGCCTGGCCAGTAGCATGACCTTCTCCATCTTGGTCCTTCTTTTTCCGTTTTGGTCAGGACGGGATGGCTTCTCGTACTCAGTGAGGCCTAGAGTTGGCGCAGAGACTATGAAGTCTTTCAGTTTCCTGTGCGAGATGAAGGCTTCAATGCGTTGATGCAATTGTACAGAGGCTGCATTAAGCCTGGAGCACCAGGGATCCAAGTTCTGCAGTACGAGACTAGACCAAGGAGGGCCTGCATCTTCGGAGTTGTTGAGGGAGCCATCTTCTCCTCCGCGGTCCCCCGGTCATCTGTCAAGTGTTTCGTCTAGTGGGCGATACGGTGTCTTCAGGAACTTTCTTTTGACACCACTGGACTCTGTTTTTGCAGAACTTACGTTGCTGCTCCATCAGGCAGTGTAGAGGAGGCATGGAAAACGCTTTGCGGGTAGCGGTGTCGATGACTTCTGCATGCTCCGCAATCCAGTTGGTGGGGACGGAGGGCAATGCTCTGGCGAGTTTTGAAAGGCTGTTCCGGGCCCTCTTGGGCCTCACTGTCCATTTGTTCCGCACCCCCCTTGTGCGTTTTCAGGAACTAGTCGTCCAGGTGAGGGGGAACATTGAGGGAAGCTTCGGGCAGATCCATTGCCGTGAGCACCGTTGCTGTGGCTGGCACGTTTGTCAGCAGAGTGTGCAGATCTGGCACAACTGGGGTTTCAAACACGGTTGCTTCGCTCACAGTCCTCAGGTTATGCACCATTCAATCTGATCTGGTTCTCCTTTCACAGTCTTCCTCTTGATCGAGAGAAGCTGGGACCGCATGATGATTCCCGTGGGTGAGGCGGCTCAATCTGGCCTTGCTCTTCACAGTGCCGTGAGTGACTCCCATCTTCTGGCACAGGGCTGGCAGGAAACCAAACCGTTTGCTGGGGTCCTTATTTTTCGTCAGAGGTGACGTTCAGCTGAGCTTTCTTGCTCTCACAGGGGATCTTTTTGCTGGGGCATCTTCTTTACCAGCCAGCAGCAGTTCCTTTAACCCAGCTTGATTCCAGGTCAGCGTCTTGCTAACCAATTTGAGGAGCTGAGTGGCTGTCTTCTGGTCCAGGGCCTGGATTAACTTCGGGGAGCACCTTCAGAATCTTGTCCAAGATGATCCTCTGGCGCTGGAGCCGGAAGCGGTGCAGCCATTTCACGAAGCGGGTGTGGTTCCTCTGGGATGAGAGTTTTCCTGGCCCATGCCAAAGTTCTTAGGCCGTTTCTTGAACAGCAGTTCCACTTAGATCTCCAGTTGGTCAGAGGCAGTTTAGCTCTGGGTGATGAGCTGCGGATGCTGGGCCTTCGGAGCGTCTGGGGTTGTAGACTTGAGTGACACCCGCACTGGCACAACTTGAAGTCTCCCTTGGGCCATAGGCTTCTGGGTGCTATGTCCAGCACCTCCTTGGGTAGGCTTGCACCGGTTGTTCGAGCGAGGCTCTTGTAGGGCCACCAGCATGATTGATTCTTCTTGGGTCTGAGGTGGAGAAGAGGTCAAGGTCACATCTTCATGGGAAACTTTGGTCACCTTCAGATCCTGCAGTAGGTCTGCGCTCATCAGGTGGGGTGGGCAGGTCTCCATCATAAACTGGAACAGGATGGAGCGTCCTGGCTGTGTCCACATGCTCAGGGGCTTACAAGCTGGGGAACATCTGTCTTGACCTTCAGGCCCCATACAAGACACAGAGTGCTCTGATAGACTGGTGGGGTCAGGGATTTTCACTTCAGACTGCACCAGTGTCCACAAGGAAAGATATGACAGCCCCCCGTGATTTGAGGTATTAGGTCCGCTGATGGGGTTCACATGTCAGGGGCGTGACGTCTGGCGGACC
The DNA here is from genome assembly GCF_039654945.1 of Dendrobates tinctorius. Lineage (NCBI taxonomy): Eukaryota > Metazoa > Chordata > Amphibia > Anura > Dendrobatidae > Dendrobates > Dendrobates tinctorius. Next base: position 24,304,532 of record NW_027361750.1, on the reverse strand, counting down.
AGGTTTGCCTCTGTCTTATGGCCAGGGTTCTTCATTGTCTTCTGTGTTTCTTTCTTGGCCTACTCCTCTGCGTGATGACCTGGGTTGCCGGGGTGCTGTGCACCGGTTCCGAAAATGGCCAAGGTTGCCACAGTTGAAACACCTGACAGGTCTTCTGTCTCTGCAGGGTGGTTGCTCCTCCACGTCAGTGGCCATCACGAGAGGGCCTGTCCTCTGTACTCCTGGGAGGGACTCAATTCTTCTGGCTACTGTAAGCAGGACATCTACTGCTATTGTCCTGTACTCAGGTCTGGCCACTATCAGTAGTTTCTTGATTGGTTCTCTTAGTCCATGCACAAAGGCCTGTGCCAACATCTGGCCGTGTATCTGATCATGAATAGTGAAGCCTAAAATTTGGAATACTTGCCTCACTCTGCCATGAAACCTGTCTAGAGACTCTGTCTCGGCTTGTCTCATGTTATGCAGGCTGAGTGCTTGTCTGGCGTTGGCCCACTCTCTAAGCTGTTCAATTAGCTTTTATCCTGATTCCCAGGAATGCACATCTAATTCTGATGGAAGCTTGAAGTGTTCCTTCATGATTGGCCAGAATGTTTCACCTGCTTTAATCTCCATTATGGACCAGAGATCACTCCAGGTTGCAGCATATGTCTGCTGGCTCTGCTGCATTTTTCGGTAAAATGGCATGGGGTCCATATCTGCGTCTGGCAGGTTTTTTAGAATACTGAACACCTGACTAGGGATGAAGGGCACATAGTGTAAGAGTTCTGGCTCTATCTGCCCCTGCCTACTATGCAGCATAATCTCTTCATGTTCATCAGAGTAGGAACTGTGCCACTGTGTGATTGTCTTTCTGTGTGTGTATAGCACTCCCCCCTTCTGAGACTGCAGCTCGGTTTGGCACATAGGATCTCCAGTCTCAGCAAGTGCAGTGTCTGATGGCCCACACCTCCCTTCTGCTATCTGTTGTATCGGGAGGGCACCTGTGTTGTCATGTGTGGGGAGTGATTCACTTTCTTCTCCCGATGTCATAACTGTCTCTTTAGAGAGAGTCCCCTGTGGAACTAGGGACACTTCATTGTCTGGATCTGGCACTGGGCCAGCGGGTGACGATGAACTGAGAGGTGGGTGAGAAAAAGAAAGAGAGGGAAGGGTGGAGGAGAGAGATGGGAGGAGAGTGGGGAGGAGACAAAAAGGGAGGAGATGGTAAAGACGAGGAGGGAAGAGGAGACGGGTGCGGTGGATGAGAGGGATGAGAGGTGGGCGTTGGTGATGAAGATGGAAAGGGAGGAGAGATAGGAGAGAGAGAAAAGGAGGGGGAGGAGGAGGGATAGGAGGAGAGACAGATGAGAGAGGGGAGGAGATTTTGCATTGTGAGAATAGCAGAGATAGAGGGAGATGGGAGGAGGGAAGAGTGAGGAGAGAGGAGATGGGGGGCGGACTGCTTCCCCCCCCTTCCGTCACGGAAGGCATTCTTAGACCTGTGGTCCTTCTCAGACGGCACAGATTAGTATGAAAACAAAAAAAACAATCCTGTCTTGTTCACACTATCTGCTATCACCTTCTGCGCTGTTAAAATCCTCTGTCACTTTATGAAATGCAGACGGCAATTACTAGCTGCTTCCCTTTTTCCTTTCAGTACATCATACCATGCTGCAGCATACAGAGCTGCCCGTAGAAAATGACATGCTTAACTTTCTGAATAACACCTACTGTGTCTGTTCCAAAAACTTCAAAAAAGTGAGTGATTAAACCTTTAAACACCTTGCAACCCCTTTTAACCTGCTTAAAAGGGAACAAAACAAGAATATTTAGTGAATAACCCAACGCAGGTAAAAATTCTCTTTATAACAAAAAACTGAAAGAAAGAAGTGAAAACTAAAACTTAAAAAACTGATAAAATATGTCACAAAAAACGTGGAAGAAAAACTCGGAAGAAAAATTAAAAGAGATAAAAAAGGAAAAAAGGAAAAATTTTTAAAAGATTTTAAAAGGATAATAAACCAAAAAGTTGATAAGATCAAAACGTATATAAACTTTGAAAAAAGAATCCACTTAGAAAAACCAAAAACCAAACATATAGAAAAATGGAGGGAAAAAGGAAAGAAAGAACACAAAATTTGGGAAACCTTGGTAAAACGCTGCAAAAATAAAAATCTAAAAATTAATACAGCCTCCAACCAAAAAAAAAAAAAAAGTTTTAATTCAGAATGCAGGCACTCAACTTCCTCTTTTTATGCCTGCGTCTCTGCAAAATCTGAGAACAATGTAATGGGAGGGGGGGGTGAAGTGCCCACAGACTCAGAGCTATACACACTCAGCTTTCCCAAAACTTCTAACCCTGCAGGCAAAGACCACTACCAAAAAAAATGCAAGATAAAATTATGCAAACAGCAGAGTGTAAAACAAAAATGTAACAATATGAAAATATGTATATATCAGGGGCACACCCTGCAGGCAAAAGAGGAAGTTTACAACAAAAAAGGCAAAACTCTTTCTGCTTCAGATCTTTGCGGAAACCTGCAATGAATTCACATATAGACGTCCAGGGAGAGAGAGATCGAAAGCCCTTGTCTTGTGACGCGTATGTGAAACAGCTGCTGGTAACCGATAACTGCCAACCACACTGGGTGCACTGCGCTGGTGACCCGGGAATGTTAGCACGCTGTACCGGACGTCCTGACTGGCTCGTCAGTATCAGTAATGTGATAACTCCCACTATGTTGCCACCACCTGATGCCTGGGCCGGCTTCTCCTGTCCTTCCCTGTGACCAGGTGTGTTGGTGGCAACCTGTCAAGTGGTTTGGCTCGCAATATCTCCCCTAAGCTAACACCACCGCGTGGCCTAGCGTGGGCGCTGTTGTCCCTTCCTGTGCATGGGTGTTTGTTGTGATAGCTTGATGTGAGATTTGCCTTGTAATATCTCCGTAAGGCCCCCACCACCTGTCCCTGGGCAAGGCTTCACCTGTCCTCCCCCTGTGTCCAGGTGTATTTGTGAGGACCTATCTGAGTGGGTCAAACTCCCCCGTTATCGGTCTACCATCAACCATAAACACAAATCTGTCACAATTTCCCACCAACTCTCCCACCCGGATCTTAGACACTCAGGACCACAGTAGACACTTAGCTTATCCCAGGGTTTGGATTTCCTCGTGGACTTTTCAACACTACCTGGGTTTGGTGACCACACTGACCGGCTAGAGTTGCTGACTCGGACTGGGCACAGGGAACATTCAGGTAAGATAACTAGATTTTCTTACCTTACTTATGGAGTTGCGCAAATCTCCGTTCCCATGAGCCAAGACCTTGGCCGGCACCTCTGTCCTCTCCGGTCTGCAGGATCCCCGTGCGTTTTCGTCCACGGCCTCGCTGGGCGCCACTTGATGTGGATGGATTTACTTTTGATTTAGGTAGATTTACCCCTGTGCATACTGTGGCCTGTCCTAATTAGACAGAGTCTTATTGAGTGCTCAAGGAAAGAAAGACGCCAGACTTGGTTGGCAGCAATACCTCCCAGCAAAACTCTGGAAGTTTATTGAATATACTTGGTTTTATCAGTTGTACAGAAAGGAGTGGTTACTCATTAACATAAAGGCTTTACTTCTTAGCTAATTGGTCAGTTTTAATGCATAAACATATATGGGCGTCGACCTAAGGTGACTTAAGCATCAGATGATATACTGCTCTTTGTCTTACAATGTCAGTAATGTTCTGATATCGGCTGACACATCTGGCCTAAACTTCCTCTTTCTATGTCTGGGACAAATATCACAAGACAATGCTATCATAAGATACCATCTGCTCCCCAGACTCTCTCATGGGGGGGCAGTAGGTCATTTCCACCAACTAGTTACAAGGTTCATACTGTGAATATGTATCTGTGTGCAGTATATATGAGTATATAGCAGTATATAGCCTATATAAGAGTACATGAGTATATAGCCTATAGCAGGCAAGTGAGATATATATGAAATACATATATATTTCCATAACAATGGCAAGAAAAAAGCAGCTAAGTAAAGAAAGTAACGAGTGGCCATCATTACTTTAAGAAATGAAGGTCAGTCCGAAAAATTGGGAAAACTTTGAAAGTGTCCACAAGTGCAGTGGCAAAAACCATCCAGCTCTACAAAGAAACTGGCTCACATGAGGACCGCCCCAGGAAAAGAAGACCAAGAGTCACCTCTGCTGCGGAGGATAAGTTCATCCGAGTCACCAGCTTCAGAAATCGCAGGTTAATAGCAGCTCAGATTAGAGACCAGGTCAATGCCACACAGAGTTCTAGCAGCAGACACATCTCTACAACAACTGTTAAGAGGAGACTTTGTGCAGTAGGCCTTCATGGTAAAATAGCTGCTAGGAAACCACTGCTAAGGACAGGCAACAAGCAGAAGAGACTTGTTTGGGCTAAAGGACACAAGGAATGGACATTAGACCAGTGGAAATCTGTGCTTTGGTCTGATGAGTCCAAATTTGAGATCTTTGGTTCCAACGACCGTGTCTTTGTGCGACGCAGAAAAGGTGAACGAATGGACTCTACATGCCTGGTTCCCACCATGAAGCATGGAGGAGGAGGTGTGATGATGTGGGGGTGCGTTGCTGGTGACACTCTTGGGGATTTATTCAAAATTGAAGGCATACTAAACCAGCATGGCTACCACAGCATCTTGCAGCGGCATGCTATTCCATCCGGTTTGCGTTTAGTTGGACCATCATTTATGTTTCAACAGGACAATGACCCCAAACACACCTCCAGGCTGTGTAAGGGCTATTTGACCAAGAAGGAGAGTGATAGGGTGCTACGCCAGATGACCTGGCCTCCACAGTCACCAGACCTGAACCCAGTCGAGATGGTTTGGGGTGAGCTGGACCGCAGAGTGAAGGCAAAAGGGCCAACAAGTGCTAAGCATCTCTGGGTACTCCTTCAAGACTGTTGGAAGACCATTTCCGGTGACTACCTCTTGAAGCTCATCAAGAGAATGCCAAGAGTGTGCAAAGCAGTAATCAAAGCAAAAGGTGGCTGCTTTGAAGAACTTAGAATATAAGACATATTTTCAGTTGTTTCACACTTTTTTGTTAATTATATAATTCCACATGTGTTAAGTCATAGCTTGATGCCTTCAGAGTGAATCTACAATTTTCATCGTCATGAAAATAAAGAAAACTCTTTAAATGAGAAGGTGTGTCCATACTTTTGGTCTGTACTGTGTGTATATATATATATATATATATATATATATATACATATTGTAAGGTAGCGCTGTCATTTAAGTAGGGGATACTCGCTTAACTGCCACAAAACCAGATCCGGCACGGGTTTTCCATAAACAATCATGGTCCATGCAGTTTATTTTGCATCATAAACCCACAGCAGCAACATAAAGTTCACTTAATCAGCAAAGCATCCATGACAGAGTTCAGCTCTGTAATTCCTGTGGTCACACAGGTTATGCATACACAGGCTCTTCAGCCTCAGTTATCTCACCCACGTCAGGGTCTCCTCATGATTCCTTCACCATGCTGCAGACGTCCATTCCCTCCAGAGAATCATCAGGCACGTGCAGCCATTCAACACAGCGTTCCTTGCTGTCAAGAAGACAGCCCCCATTTCTCCCAGACGGGGGCCTTCCAAAACGGACCAACCAGGTCCCAGCATTCATCTCTTGTGACCTACCCTGGCCACCTTATATGGTCTGTAGCCATGCCCACCAGGTCACATGGCTATGACCTCACCACAGGTCCTTGAACCATTCACACATACTTTACAATAGCATTCTTAACCACACGCCTGGGTAGATTTGTAGGTAACTAGTTCCGCCCGACTCACTAGCTACCTGGAGATTTCTCCTGGACACGCTGAAACAGCACCTCAGCTTTATCACTGCTGATCAACACACATAAGTCTCCATCTCAAGGCCACCCACCTTGAGATACATAACGGTCATTCAGTATTCTGCCGTTCATCCACTCTCCTGGGACATCCACACAGTGCCCCCTAGCGGACACAGTGGTCACTACACCACATACCTCCCCACTCTGTTCAAACTTGTGGGGTTGAACAAAACATTACACCAGGATCTCGAGACGGGGCACTCATTACACCTTGCCCAACAGGTCGAGAGAACCGCCTCCGTCTGTCATACGGCCTCATATCTACGTTAGGCCTCCCCCGCCCCCAGCGGTCAGAATTTCGGCCCTGATCTTTGACCCTCCAGTCACGGTCTGTCTGCATCATCCGACACTGTTTAGTCATCACATTCCTCTCCCTGTCTGTTCCGTTCCCCGACCAGCTCCCCGGTTGGTACGGTCATCAATCTTAGTCGAGCCTACTGTCTGGCCTGAGTCTGACCCATTCAGCGTCTCACAGGAACTAATGTCTCTCAGCCTCATATGGCCCGTCGAACTGCCACTTGCTGACATTCTTCGGCCACCTGCCATGTCACTACTTGGAGGAACCATTCGGGTCCTTACATCTTGGGTTGAAGGCGGCAGGCACCTGGTGTTCCGTACCTCTTTATTGATTCGCCGACGGTCCAGCCTCAACTGCTCAATCTCTTGCAGGTACCCCACTCGATACTCCAAGAGCATTCGAAAGTTTCTCAGGCTTTCCACGGAGCCAACCACCATGATGGGAATCCTACCCTCTTCACTGGATACCTGGTCTTCATCATCAGGAGGGATCTTCACTCTCACCACACTGGAGATATCTATAAGGTCTTGCATTACCTTTCCGAGTCTTCCAATGACTCTCCCAATCAGACCTTTGGGAACCGGAACTACATCTTTCCGCAAACCCAGCCGATCCATAGCCTCTCTTGCTAACTCTGGGCGTCGAGCAGCTTTCATATTACTCCGCCAGACCAACTGTTTGGCGTGAAGACATTGCAGATGTATTTCTTTCAGGACAGCTACTTGGTTTGATGTATCTTCCCTGGCCGATATTATCACCAACTGCGGAGTCTCAGGCGCCCAGTTCACCTTACACTCTTTGACCGCCTCTTTGAAAGCCTCATGCACACCTTCCTCAGCACAGGCTTCTTGCATGTCTTCTGGTACATCCATCACAAACTTAAAGGTCGTGGCCTTGCTCTCTTCCTGGCCAGGAGGCTCTGGCTTTTCCACGGACACTTCCCTCACTACAGTTGACCCGACCGGGTGACTGTCTTCTTCAGCCCTTTGCTCACCAACTTCACGAGATTTTCTCTTCACGACCCTTTGCCGAGATGGGTACTGGCATTTCTGTCTTATTATCAGTCGGGCTCGGCGGCTGTAAGTCTTCGTCCAAGCTCTTCTCCCGCAGAAGACCTTTTACTGCTCCTCTGAGTTCATCCATCTCTTCCCTAAGGGTCTTGTTCACACTTTGCCAGGTGGACAGATGACCCCTGAGCTCCAAGACTTCTTTCTCGAGCCCCTCCACCCGGTGCTTGGCCATTTGTCTCAGGACTCTTTCTCGTTTGAGATGTTCTTCCACTGTTTCTTTTATTAACTGTATCTCATGGTCTGGTTCTTTTTTTGCCATCACGTGTCGCACCACAACTTCTCTAATTATATCTTCAACGGGTACCACTGTGTCAGCCCTATCAGTCGAGTGAACCCTCCAGTCATCGTCTGACCGTGTGTCTACTCCAGTCGTCTCATCTACCAGCTCACCATCAGTCATGTCATGAGACGTCAGGTCCGTAAGTTGGGTCGACGCACCCCCTCTTCCGGTCCCTTCTACATCTGACCTGTCAACTTTAGAAGGTGTCACCGTCTCAATGTCTGCTAGGTCAACAGTAGAAACATCTCCATCCCCCTGCCATACATCATCAAACACCATGAAGTCCCGGCGCATCTCGAAGGCATACACTAAGTCTGGTGGTATACCGCCACCTTGGCACTCAATGCTGTGAGACGGGTCAAACATAACTCTGTCTACCGCATAGTTCACCATGACCCCATGTTTACAGCAAACCTGGACCATTTTCTCGGTCAGCCAGAAAGTGAGCAAAGTTCCTGTCAGAGTCACCTGACTCTTTGAGTCCAGCCGACCAGAGATACTTTTCCAGTGCAACATCACGGTACACACCTGCAGCCCATCGTTATTATCCGGAAAGGATACCGCACATTCTGGAAAAGTCATACACCCACACTGCTGTACTCCAGACATACCCACTGAGGCAACCAGTGCTGCCATTTCCTGAACCACCCCAATTTGGAGCGCCGTCCCCCCCTGGGACTCCACCCCCTTTTGGGCTGCCACCCCGATTTGGGCCACCGCCCCCCTTTCGGGACTTTCTTGTGTCCGTTATACCGGTCTTCTCAGACCACCGTTCACACAACACAGTTTATGTCTCTTACGATACCACACAAGTCCTTGTTGGCACCACCACAGCTCCTGCTGTCACCGATCACAGACACCACTGGCTGCTGTTCACACACAGCTGCTGGTGTCCTCTTCGTAACCCCGCCGAGTTACAGCAAGCCGCTTGTCACCTTCTTGACTCCCACTGAGCCACCGCAGGCTGAGTTGAGAAAAGAAAAAAAAAAAACACACAAAACTCACGTGTCCTGTCTGTGTGCTATTCAGGACGTTCCGTCTCTGCCTGAGACCGTTCAACACACAGGGCGTACCGGGTGCTATTCAGGGAGCCGACCCTCCTCCCAGGGTTTCCCAACACACCGGCCTCACCAGGTCCAGGGGCTCAGTGGATGCTCTTCAGGGGTCATACCACGTGCTCCAGGGATCCGATTATTCTCCCAGAACCTCCCAACACTGACCCTCCAGGACCTTGCTCACTGAACCCTCCAAGTACACAGTCTCTCTCACTGACCCAGGTCAGTACAACACGAACACCTGTCCGTTACCTGTGACCTCACCTCAGGTCCTTGAACCATTCACACATACTTTACAATAGCGTTCTTAACCACATGCCTGGGTGGATTTGTAGGTAACTAGTTCTGCCCGACTCACCAGCTACCTGGACACTTCTCCCGGACACACTGAAACAGCACCTCAGCATTATCACTGCTGATCAACACACATAAGTCTCCATCTCAAGGCCACCCACCTTGAGATACATAACGGTCATTCAGTATTCTGCCATTCATCCACTCTCCTGGGACATCCACACAGTGCTCCCTAGCAGACACAGTGGTCACTACACCACAATATACAGCGGGTGAAGTAGGTAATAAACATGTTAACAGTTTTCTGAGTAAATTATTTTGAAGGGTGCGATTGATAGAAAATTCTCACCAAATGTTCATAACAACCCATCCAATCCACACACGCAAAGAAATCAAACCATAGATGTCCATAAATTAAGGTATGTGTAATAATGACAAATGACACAGGGAAAAAGTATTAATCACACTTACTGAAATTTATGTAATACTTCATGCAAAAGCCTTTGTTGATGATGACAGCTTCAAGATGCCTCCTGTATGGAGAAACTAGTCACATGCATTGTGAAGAAGTGATTTTGGCCACTTCTTCCTCATACAGTTGTGGCCAAAAGTATTGACACCCCTGCAATTCTGTCAGAAAATACTCAGTTTCTTCCTGAAAATGATTGCAAACACAAATTCTTTGGTATTATTATCTTCATTTAATTTGTCTTAAATGAAAAACACAAAAGAGAATGAAGCAAAAAGAAATCATTGATCATTTCACACAAAACTCCAAAAATGGGCCAGACAAAAGTATTGGCACCCTCAGCCTAATACTTGGTTGCACAACCTTTAGCCAAAATAACTGCGACCAACCGATTCCGGTAACCATCAATGAGTTTCTTACAATGCTCTGCTGGAATTTTAGACCATTCTTCTTCGGCAAACTGCTCCAGGTCCCTGATATTTGAAGGGTGCCTTCTCCAAACTGCCATTTTTAGATCTCTTCACAGCTGTTCTATGGGATTCAGGTCTGGACTCATTGCTGGCCACCTTAGAAGTCTCCAGTGCTTTCTCTCAAACCATTTTCTAGTGCTTTTTGAAGTGCGTTTTGGGTCATTGTCCTGCTGGAAGACCCATGACCTCTGAGGGAGACCCAGCTTTCTCACACTGGGCCCTACATTATGCTGCAAAATTTGTTGGTAGTCTTCTGACTTCATAATGCCATGCACACGGTCAAGCAGTCCAGTGCCAGAGGCAGCAAAGCAACCCCAAAACATCAGGGAACCTCTGCCATGTTTGACTGTAGGGACTGTGCTCTTTTCTTTGAGTGCCTCTTTTTTTCTCCTGTAAACTCTATGTTGATGCCTTTGCCCAAAAAGCTCTACTTTTGTCTCATCTGACCAGAGAACATTCTTCAAAAACGTTTTAGGCTTTTTCAGGTAAGTTTTGGCAAACTCCAGCCTGGCTTTTTTATGTCTCGGGGTAAGAAGCGGGGTATTCCTGGGTCTCCTACCATACAGTCCCTTTTCATTCAGACGCCGACGGATAGTACGGGTTGACACTGTTGTACCCTCAGACTGCAGGGCAGCTTGAACTTGTTTGGATGTTAGTCGAGGTTCTTTATCCATCATCCGCACAATCTTGCGTTGAAATCTCTTGTCAATTTTTCTTTTCCGTCCACATCTAGGGAGGTTAGCCACAGTGCCATGGGCTTTAAAGTTCTTGATGACACTGTGCACGGTAGACACAGGAACATTCAGGTCTTTGGAGATGGACTTGTAGCCTTGAGATTGCTCATGCTTCCTCACAATTTGGTTTCTCAAGTCCTCAGACAGTTCTTTGGTCTTCTTTTCTCCATGCTCAATGTGGTACACACAAGGACACAGGACAGAGGTTGAGTCAACTTTAATCCATGTCAACTGGCTGCAAGTGTGATTTAGTTATTGCCAACACCTGTTAGGTGCCACAGGTAAGTTACAGGTGCTGTTAATTACACAAATTAGAGAAGCATCACATGGTTTTTCGAACAGTGCCAATACTTTTGCCACCCTCTTTTTTATGTTTGGTGTGGAATTATATCCAATTTGGCTTTAGGACAATTCTTTTTGTGTTTTTTCATTTAAGACAAATTAAATGAAGATAATAATACCAAACAATTTGTGTTTGCAATAATTTTCAGGAAGAAACTGAGTATTATCTGACAGAATTGCAGGGGTGTCAATACTTTTGGCCACAACTGTAAGTGCCTTTTAGCCTCCAAACATGGTGTATATTATGGCATTCAAACAGTTCCATTTTGGTATCATCTGACTAGACTATATTCTTCCAGCAGTTCACAGGTTTGTCTAATTGTTCTTGAGCGAACTGTAAACGCATGTGAACATGCTTTTTGTTCAGCAATGGAGTCTTATGTGATGATTGTGCATACAGTCCATGGAGGTTTAGTGCATTACTTATAATTTGCTTTGAAACAGCTGTACCGGCTTATTCCAGGTCTTTCTGTAGCCCTACACAGGTAGTCCTTGGAAAACTCATCTGATAATTCTTTTCTCTCATCTGTCTCAAAATTTGCGTGGAGCACCTGGCCATAACTGGTTTATGATGAAATTATGTTCTTTACACTTCTGGATTATGGCCCCAACAGTGCTCACTGGAACCTTCAGTTGTTTTGAAATTCTTCTATAACCAATGCCATCAGTATGTTTTGCAACAATAAGGTTGTGAAGGTCTTAAGACAGCTCACTTAGTTTACCCATGACGAGATGTTTCTTTTGTGGCACCTTGGTAATATGACACCTTTCTACAGGCCATCAGTTCAACCAGCTGATATTTTTTTTTTCACTGAGTAGCAGGATTACTTTCTAATTACTGATAGATTTCAGTTGTTAAGAAAAAAATAATTTTAAAAAAATTGATTTCGGTTGTTGTCATGACTTTCCAGGCTTTTTGCTCCTCTCTTTCTTCATCTGTTCAATGCTTTTTCCATGTGTTATTTTTCATTATCATACATACCATAACTTAATTTATGGACATTGATGGTTTGATTTCTTTGCATGTGTGGATTTCATGGGTTGTTACCAACATCTGGTGAGAATTTCATGTCAATTGCACCTTTAGAAATGCTGTATATTTACTTAGAAAATTGGTGAAATGTTCAACACTTACTTCACCTAATACATATACAGTGTGTCCGTAAAGTCATGGTGCACATTTGACCAGTCACTGGAAATCAACAAAAAACTATAGAAATGTGAAATCTGCTCCAAATAACAGAAAAACTCCCAGTTCCATACCTATACAGTGCAGTTCTATGTGGGCTCCCTTTGTTACCCTACACACATCCAAATGATAGTGAAGTTCTTGCCACACACGAGTAAGGATGTCTGGTGTAACAGAGTGAATAACGTCTGTGATTCTCTGTTTTAAGTGATTGATGTCGTTGATACGTTCAATGTACACATGTTGCTTCGCATAAAACCAAAAGTAAAAGTCTAAGGGCGTCAGATCCGGGGATCGTGGTATACTTGTGTACTTTCCTGTGACTGGTCAAAAGTGCACCATGACTTTACGGACACACTGTATATTTATGTATTTTTATAAACATATACACCTACTCATGTTTCTATGTACAGTTGTGGCCAAAAGTATTGACACCCCTGCAATTCTGTCAGATAATACTCAGTTTCTTCCTGAAAATGATTGCAAACAAAAATTCTTTGGTATTATTATCTTCATTTAATTTGTCTTAAATGAAAAAACACAAAAAGAATTGTCCTAAAGCCAAATTGGATATAATTCCACACCAAACAACATAAAAAAGAGGGTGGACAAAAGTATTGGCACTGTTCGAATAATCATGTGATGCTTCTCTAATTTGTGTATTTAACAGCACCTGTAACTTACCTGTGGTACCTAACAGGTGTTGGCAATAACTAAATCACACTTGCAGCCAGTTGACATGGATTAAAGTTGACTCAACCTCTGTTCTGTGTCCTTGTGTGTACCACATTGAGCATGGAGAAAAGAAAGAAGACCAAAGAACTGTCTGAGGACTTGAAAAACCAAATTGTGAGGAAGCATGAGCAATCTCAAGGCTACAAGTCCATCTCCAAAGACCTGAATGTTCCTGTGTCTACCGTGCGCAGTGTCATCAAGAACTTTAAAGCCCATGGCACTGTGGCTAACCTTCCTAGTTGTGGACGGAAAAGAAAAATTGACAAGAGATTTCAACGCAAGATTGTGCGGATGATGGATAAAGAACCTCAACTAACATCCAAACAAGTTCAAGCTGCCCTGCAGTCTGAGGGTACAACAGTGTCAACCCGTACTATCCGTCGGCGTCTGAATGAAAAGGGACTGTATGGTAGGTGACCCAGGAAGACCCCACTTCTTACCCCGAGACATAAAAAAGTCAGGCTGGAGTTTGCCAAAACTTACCTGAAAAGCCTAAAACGTTTTGGAAGAATGTTCTCTGGTCAGATGAGACAAAAGTAGAGCTTTTTGGGCAAAGGCATCAACATAGAGTTTACAGGAGAAAAAAAGAGGCACTCAAAGAAAAGAGCACAGTCCCTACAATCAAACATGGCAGAGGTTCCCTGATGTTTTGGGGTTGCTTTGCTGCCTCTGGCACTGGACTGCTTGACCGTGTGCATGGCATTATGAAGTCAGAAGACTACCAACAAATTTTGCAGCATAATGTAGGGCCCAGTGTGAGAAAGCTGGGTCTCCCCCAGAGGTCATGGGTCTTCCAGCAGGACAATGACCCAAAACGCACTTCAAAAAGCACTAGAAAATGATTTGAGAGAAAGCACCGGAGACTTCTAAGGTGGCCAGCAATGAGTCCAGACCTTAATCCCATAGCACACCTGTGGAGAGATCTAAAAATGGCAGTTTGGAGAAGGCACCCTTCAAATATCAGGGACCTGGAGCAGTTTGCCGAAGAAGAATGGTCTAAAATTCCAGCAGAGCATTGTAAGAAACTCATTGATGGTTACCGGAAGTGGTTGGTCGCAGTTATTTTGGCTAAAGGTTGTGCAACCAAGTATTAGGCTGAGGGTGCCAATACTTTGGTCTGGCCCATTTTTGGAGTTTTGTGTGAAATGATCAATGTTTTGCTTTTTGCTTCATTCTCTTTTGTGTTTTTTCATTTAAGACAAATTAAATGAAGATAATACCAAAGAATTTGTGTTTGCAATCATTTTCAGGAAGAAACTGAGTATTATCTGACAGAATTGCAGGGGTGTCAATACTTTTGGCCACAACTGTATATAAGTGTGTCTTTCTGCTGCGTGTAGGTAACATTGAATAAACCAGAGCCTTGTTAGTCCTGATGAAGGTGGATTTTCAGATTATTATTGTATGTTTCATTTTCAGTTCATACTTGAACCATAGATGTAGAATATCACTAATAAAAATATATCGTTTTAGTCTGTTACTGCCATTAGTAAATAGATTCAAGGGTTGATGTGAATTTTGTAAGAGGGCTTAAAAAGTAAAAAGTATTCCTATTAAATGCTGTAAATTTGCATATGCCAATTTGATTATGATTTTGTTCGAATTCAAGTCACAACATCCTCTACCTGAAAACATTTAAAAATCTGAGAGTGCTGAACGCACATTCCCTGTGGGATATTTGCCTGTTACAAATCATCAACCAAATGCATTTACGGCTTGAAAAATTCTTGCCCGAAGTGTTTTGTTTGGGTTTTCTCAACTTATTTGCATATATCTTCCTGAAATTTTAATTTACTCACATGCTACTTTTGTACAGCAGTTCATGGCAGTACAGAAACGAAAAATATCCATGCCATTAAATGCATATAAGCAATTATACTAAAATATGCCTAAATACATATCTATAAGAATATACACTCACTGGCCACTTTATTAGGTACACCTGTCCAACTGTGTGTTAAGACTTAATTTCTAATCAGCCAATCACATGGCGGCAACTCAGTGCATTTAGGCATGTAGACATGGTCAAGACAATCTCCTGCAGTTCAAACCGAGCATCAGTATGGGGAAGAAAGGTGATTTGAGTGCCTTTGAACGTGGCATGATTGTTGGTGCCAGAAGGGCTGGTCTGAGTATTTCAGAAACTGCTGATCTACTGGGATTTTCACGCACAACCATCTCTAGGGTTTACAGAGAATGGTCCGAAAAAGAAAAAAAATCCAGTGAGCGGCAGTTCTGTGGCCGGAAATGCCTTGTTGATGCCAGAGGTCAGAGGAGAATGGGCATACTGGTTCGAGCTGATAGAAAGGCAACAGTGACTCAAATTGCCACCCGTTACAACCAAGGTAGGCAGAAGAGCATCTCTGAACGCACAGTGCGTCGAACTTTGAGGCAGATGGGCTACAGCAGCAGAAGACCACACTGGGTACCACTCCTCTCAGCTAAGAACAGGCATCTGATGGCTACTTTCAGCAGGATAATGCGCCATGTCATAAAGCTCGAATCATCTCAGATTGGTTTCTTGAACATGACAATGAGTTCACTGTACTCAAATGGCCTCCTCAGTCACCAGATCTCAATCCAATAGAGCATCTTTGGGATGTGGTGGAACGGGAGATTCGCATCAGGGATGTGCAGCCGACAAATCTGCGCCAACTGTGTGATGCCATCATGTCAATATGGTCCAAAATCTCTGAGGAATGCTTCCAGCACCTTGTTGAATCTCTGCCACGAAGAATTGAGGCAGTTCTGAAGGCAAAAGGGGGTCCAACCCGTTACTAGCATGGTGTACCTAATAAAGTGGCCAGTGAGTGTATATTTACATGGAAGAAACTATGTGAACCTTAACCTTAACATTACATTAGATTTAACTTAACTCCATTTTTTACTTTCTTCTGGAAAGGGTTGCTACTAGCTTTAGAAACATGGTTACTCAGCGACAGGACCAAGGGTGAAGTCAGGTACGTCCCAAAGGGTCTTAATTGGGTTAAAGTCAGGAATTGCAAGGCAGCAATTACAGGTCCTAAAAGTATAATAGAAGGGTATTGCCAAAACTGAGGATGAAGTGGCCCCGTATCATCAGTCACAGCTCCACATGTGCAGCCTCTCTCTATAGGGTTCTCACATTTTGTAGTTTTCAGTGAAGGTCTTTATGAAATGAGGTTAGAAACATTATGATCGGAGATCCTTTCAATTTTGTGAGGATCTTTTGAGAATCTTTTGATCTTCTGTACTTTATCAGGCAGGTCCTATTTAAGTGAGTTCTTGATTGAGAACAGGTGTGGCAGTAACCAGGCCTGCCTGTGGCTGGGGAATTTGAACTCAGCTTCCCAAAGATTTAATAAACCAGTTAATTTATGTTTTAAGGGGCAATCATTTTTTCACACAGGGCCTTGTAGGTTTGGATTTCTTTTTCCCTTAATAATAAAGACCTTCATTTAAAAACTGCATTTTGTGTTTACTTGTGTTATCTTTGTGAAATATTTAAATGTGTTTGGTGATCTGAAACATTTAAGTGTGACAAATATGCAAAGGAATAGGAAATCACGAATGGTGCAAATACTTTTTCACACAATTATATGTAACCAGAAAGGTGGTGCCTATGAATGAGAAAGTATTTCAAAGTCATAATATAGGGTTGACGTGCGAAGTCCCCTTTTGAGGTATTTCCTCGCTGGAACAAAGGTTCCAGTCCATGGTCTTGGGCAGTGGTCCCCAAACTTTCTTATCTTGAGAGCCACATTCAGCTCTGAGAAATGGTCATGAGCCACATCGAGCATCACACTCCTACAGAGTAGTAAAACTCAGAGCCACCCATTACCAATAAAGTGACAGCCAAAGCTTCACCACTCAAAGCACACTGAAGACATATGCCCCTATTCTTCTAGGCAGCGTACTTACATCCAGGGGTTCCAACCTTACTCCTATTTGGTAATCTTGCATCAGGCACTCCCACCACACTAATGCATCCAGCTTCAAGCACCTCTCCACCTGTCATCTTAGCATATTTTTGTCCTCTTCTCCCCACCAAAATATGTGTATCCAGATCTGCTCTTCTGTGTAATGCTGCTCACAAAAGTCATCATCTGGAGATCTGCTCTTCATAGTTGTTTATTAGACCTGGTGCTAATGTACCAAACTATTAGTCAACCTTGAGCCACACTTTATGGGCCTATGAGCCACATGTCACTCCCGAGCTACAGGTTGGGGATTCCTAGTCTAGGGAATCTAACATTAGACCTTTTATCCTCCTTCAGGAAACTGTCTTCTAGTACATACAGTGGTATTTGGACTGGAAATGTTCTCCTGCCTTCTATCATCCTCATATTTATCTGCGGAATATACATTATTTACATTAGAGTTAGTGCATGAATCTCTGGGTCACATCTCCCACTACCTTAGAGATTCAGTTTGGTACCACTTCCCTGCAAATTAATGCACCCAAATATCTGATATGGGATATGGCCTCATAGATCTGTAATTGGGCACCTCATTCATTGACCTCTCTCACTTTCACCATGCAGAATGGATCTTGTACAAAATAGTATGAATTTCCATAATTACTAAATATTATTAAAGAATAACTACACTTCTAGAACATTTTTGACATTGAGACATGTTGGAAGTTTTGATTGGTTGGCGTCTCTGTGTTAAGACCCCCACTAATTGTTAACTGAAGGTTCACAAGTTCTTGACTGGCCACAGCTCTCCTCCAAGACTGAAGATGGGCTCAGTAGAAAGTCCATTGAATGTGTCTTCAGTCTCGGAGGAGAGCAGTGCTCGTCAGAGTGCTTCTGCTCCTTCACTTCAACAATCAGTGGGGGCTCAGAATCCAGACCTCTCCAATCAAAACTACTGACACGTTTCTATGACAAGTTAAAAGTTTTTTAGCGTTGAAGTTATGCTTGAACTCTTTCTGTTAGTGTTATTGAAACCCCTCTCCCTTGCACCTGGGATGTGTGAGCTCCTGGTCAGGTATTTATTATAGTATTATGGAAGTATGATTCTAGAAGCTTTTGTTCTGCGATTCTCATTTTTCCACCACACCATATGGAAGCTGTGCTTTTATAACAAACCAGTGCATATCTCAAGGTGAAGGGGCAAAGGCCTCGGACACTGGCCATGCTGAGTAATACAATTAAAATGTAAGAAGGACACACAAGCCGAGCACATCTACTAGAGCACCATGTTCGCTATGGTTCACCCCTGGCCCCGATGCTACATGCCAGCATTGCTAACCGCTGTGTCATTATTCACCGCATTTCTTTACGGATTGTTCATTTTATGTCTGCCGTTGAACAGAATATTGAGTTGTATAGCTCCTTATTATGTACACGACTGAATCACACCATAGTGTGCGGAGATATGAAACCGCTGCTTTCCTCTGTTCCTTTTAACATCTCCACTAAAGACTCACATTCATGTGTGTAAGAGCAAAATGAAAAGACAAATTTAATATAGTTCGCCTCTTTCAGAGATTAAAGTTCCTTCAAAGGCAGCTGTACAGAATCATCTTCTTAAATGATTTTTGTATTTACTGGAGCGCCAATGACGGCTGTAGATAGAGATGTAAGCCAATATATTACGGATTTTATTTGCCTCGGACCGAGGTACATAACTAGATTTTCTGTGTGAAGGATTCTCTGGAAATTCTCCAGACAAGATACAGTATTCTTCTGTGATTGTAAGTGCTGCAGAAGTATTTGCTTTGAATGGAAACAACTTGGTTAACATATGTTAAATATTCATAATAGACCTGCCGGCAGGCGTAAGGGGCACATCTTGGACCTTGCTTATAAAACTGGTGGAAAGAAAGTGGTGGTGCCAATATCCAAAAAGCTGTAACAGATACCATTATTCCAGTGCATGTCGTCTACCTTCATTGTTAGCTCTGAGCTGAAAATTTCCCTATTACATCCATCTTTAGTCACGACACCCACTACATTCACAGGGTGCAAGGCAAAATGGGGAAACATGTTATAACAAGTTCTGTATACTATTAATGAGCAAGTCAATTCATAGGACCCTGGTCCGGCGGCCACGTCGGCGGTCTGTGACCATCAGATGGGAGCCTGGCACAACATCCTGCATCCGTCATACTGTAAATTTCTTCATCAGTTCTACATTTTGGGAGACGGATGTGCAATAGATGTACTGCACCTTTCCACATTGCACTCCCATACTCCAAACTAAACAAACTCAGCTTTAAAATTATATAGTCCTCCCACTTTTGAGCTTGGGGTGACACATGACTTTACGGTATGATTGCTGTAGTGACCTACTATCATATAAAAATATTGTTACATAACAATTTGCATTTAGTTTCATAGTTGTGACGGTTGAGAAAAACTCAGAAGCTGTTTAAGTTTTAATTGTGACGGGTTGAGGATGCAGATGTTAATTGTCCTATTTAGAGCGGGGGGATTCTTTCAGTCTTCAAATTTGGCAATCATAATAAATATTTTGATCTATGCCACTTATAATCTGCAGAATTGACTACCAATAACTTGAACATACAGTGGGGAAAAAAGTATTTAGTCAGCCACCAATTGTGCAAGTTCTCCCACTAAAAAAGATGAGAGAGGCCTGTAATTGACATCATAGGAAGACCACAACTATGAGAGTCAAAATGAGAAAACAAATCCAGAAAGTCTCATTTGGCAAGATTTTTCAAATTATGGTGGAAAATAAGTATTTGGTCATTAACAAAAGTTCATCTCAATATTTTGTCATATATCCTTTGTTGGCACAGACAGAGGTCAAACATTTTCTGTAAGTATACACAAGGTTGGCACACACTGTTGGTGGTATGATGGCCCGTTCCTCCATGCAGATCTCCTCTAGAGCAGTGATTATTTGGGCCTGCCGCTGGGCAACACAGATTTTCAAATCCCTCCAAAGGTTTTCTATGAGGTTGAGATCTGGAGACTGGCTAGGCCACTCCAGGACCTTCATATGCTTCTTGCAAAGCCACTCCTTTGCCCTGGTGGTGTACTTGGGATCATTAGACCCATCCATGTTTCATCTTCAATGCCTTTGCTGATGGAAGGAGGTTTTCATGCATACAGCCGAAAATGATGTATGACATAGCATACCGTGACTCCAGCTGCATCATTTAGTAAATGGCTCCATGATTGCATATGCCACAATCCCGTTTTGCGTGGAATTCAGGAGCTGCTGACCATAGAAGAAAATGCTATGTGAACCTAGTCTAAGCTTTTATTTTCCCAAATTGAATTGTATGGCAGTTCACTCAATCCCATAATAACATTGGTCACTTTTCTCTGCACCCTCTCTAGTCCAGCAATGTTCTTTTTATACACTGGAGCCTAACTCTATGGAAGCTACAGTATTTTAAGTGTGGCCGCACTAAGGACTTCAATATAGGCAAATCATTGGCCAGAAAACTGGTGTAAAATAGTTTAAAAAGTCGTAAATTTTTGTGCAGTGTGAAGTCTCTCAAAAACTTTGTGACGCTTGGCGTTTTCATGTTTTTTTTTCTGAACATCTCCACAAAAATACTGGGGAGGTGTGGGCCGGGATTTGTCTTGCCTGTCAAATGTTTGAAAAGTGGCAGTATTTTTTATACCGTATCATGAACATCTATGTCTCTTTGTCAGCAGATTTTTGATATCTAAAGGGAATCCATTAGCAGGGTAAACCCTACTAAGCCGTCTATATGGACATTTTGGTCATAGGAAGCTGAATAAAATTTTACCTTGATATCTGTGATCTGATGTCTTATTCCAGAGAAATCCATGTTTTTCTTAGATGTAAATGACCTCTTCCAGGCTCTGGGGTGGATGCTGCCTGGAAGATAACTAGTGTGAGACAAAGTAACTAAGACAGAACAGGAGAGATGAACTTAGTCTTTTTGCAAACACTTTTTTTGCAGCTCTTGAGCTCTACTGTATTGCAACAATATTGCAACCTTGTCTGCTTATGAGATGTTAGCTGAGAGGAACCTGCAGATGTGTATAATCACACACAGCTGTGCAGTGAGATCAGGAGAGCAGAGAGCGGCCATTACACATCACACTGGTAACTCCCCCTTCATGTAAAATGATCTCTGGGGGCAGAGTTATCTTTCGGGCAGAGCCCGCCCCAGAGCATGGAAGAGATCATTTACATACAGTGATAAAAGATGATTTATCAAGAACAAGAGATTTGATATGAGGCACACAGGTTGGACTTTTTTCAGCAGTCTATAACCTGTATGCCCATATTAATAGTTTACATAGGTCACATATGGTGACAGATTCCTTTTCATTTGAGGGCAGCATGAGGTAGGGCAGAGACACAGATTTCAGGGATCTGTTGTTGTTTCAATACAATGAGCGTTTTATCATCAGGAGGTTATCAGTGCCAGACTAGCTCCCATGTGCTAAGTGGCCCAACCAGGCCCCAGCACTGAATGGCAGCATACTGTCAATATACAATGGGCACAGAAAGCCGTGGTGTGGGAGTGTTGGCTTTCTGAGAGAGCTCTGCTACATTGCTGGAATCAGGGTCTCTTTTTCTTTAATATGCTGCTATGAGTTGAGGTAGCAAAAACCTGCTGACAGATTCCATTTAATGCACCCCTTGGTTCTATTTTCCTTGACAGCAGCTGCTTGGCATTGGGTATCAAGATGTTAGTTCTGATGTGTAGAGCCCCTATAATGCGGGCAACTGTATGTGTGTAAGTAGGAGAGCTCCAGAAGTGGCAAATAATACAATATGGAATGCATGATCTAAAGATGGATAGATATTCTGTTTGCATGCTAACTTCA
The DNA here is from genome assembly GCF_039654945.1 of Dendrobates tinctorius. Lineage (NCBI taxonomy): Eukaryota > Metazoa > Chordata > Amphibia > Anura > Dendrobatidae > Dendrobates > Dendrobates tinctorius. Next base: position 24,282,936 of record NW_027361750.1, on the reverse strand, counting down.
CTGATTTTGAACAATACCTCTCTCATCTGAGCAATTTGTGGAGCTTTTTTATTAATGCATTTAGAAGTTGTCCAAATGGTGTTAGTTCATGCAGCACAATATATTTGCTACAAGCTGATAGGTATGTCACTTTTTTCCGGCACCTCATGATGGATGACAAACATTTGTTTTGACTTCTCTTATCCATGCCTTTTCTAACACATTTTTAAAAAGCTAATGTTTAAAGGTGACTATTTTCATTAATTTAACAAATTTGCAAATGCCATGTGTACACAAATTTTGTGTAATTTGAATTTTGGTGCATACAAAGGACTTACTAAAGGTAGCAAAGTGGAAAATCAACTAATCCGATTTCATGTGTCATTTTCGGGGGACCTGTAGAAAATATAAACATGAATTTTATTAGTTTCCATGTTTGACTTCTCCTATTTTTCCTTTAACTAATTTTCCTAAATACCCCCACCCCAATTACTCTATTTTCCCCCAATCCATGCTTGCTATTAACATGAACCTATTTGAAAAGTGTATTCTGCTAGTGTAGAATTTCCTCTTACCAATAAGTTAGCGCAGCTGACACTAGTGTTAGCATGCTAAACTGGCCGCATCATAGAATACTGGCTGCAGAGCTGAATAAAACATTCATTTTAGTTTTTAATCTCTCATCTCCGCTGCTGAGAGGATAGCTTTAAAAGCTTAAAGCCTAATTTTCACTACAAACAAGGTGGGGCATCAGTAGACATTCGTCTCTGAGGTCATTTACTTTTTTCCCCGCATTACACCCCTTGCTTTCATGTGGGCAACAACTTCATGCATGGGAAAAATAAAACATGCCCATAGAGCATGTCAGAACGGACTTTCTCTGCGTGAAATATGGAAAGACTGGTGTGTCTACCCAAATCGCAATTATCTCACTGCCAGCAATTACTGTGCAGAAGAAGAGAGCAAGAATGTGTGCCATTACAAACTTGTCTTGCAGCTCTTCTCTCACAGCACTGTCAGCTTTGCTGTACTTCCACCATACTCACTGCCATGAGTGGAGAGCTGCAAAGGCATATTTGTAATGACACAGAACTTTATTCTACTCTGCCTTCTCCCATACTGACAGTGCTGCGAGAGGGGAGCTACAAGAGGTGTTTGCAATGATGCACAGCCCTCACTTTCACATTCTCCCACTGCCACACCCCTACTATTTATTACAAATGGTGTAGGAGAGTAAAGCATAGGTACTTGTCATTACAAACACCTATGCAGCTCTTCTTTCATTGTAAGCAGTGTTAGGGAAGGGAGAGTAGAGCAAAGCTGATAGGGCTGTAAGGAAGGAGCTGCAAGAAGTATTTGTAACGACAAACAGCCTTGATCTCCTGCCCCACATGCACAGTAATCACCAACAGTGTGAACTGTGACCTGGTTAGACACATCGGTCTTTCCATATCACACGGAGAAAGCCATATCTCAGCTTCCCTGAAGGCATCTAATTTTGTTACCCTGTATGATGCCTCCTGTTTGTGATTGGTCAACGTCATGCAGGGGAAAAAGTAAGCGATCAACAAGTCTCTGGTAACGTCTCCTTGTTCTTAGTGAAAATCAACGTATAAACCTTTTGAGGTAATGTTTCCTCCACAAAGATGAGAAATTAAAAAATATGTTTTTTTCCGTTCTGCAGGCATTAGTCCATGATGTGGCCAGTTTAACATTTTAAAACTGTTGAAAGGTTCTCTTTAATGAAATTTAATTCCAGCAGTTGGATTCCATGTTCTGAATGAATATTTTTCACTTAGTCACCAAATACAATTAACTAATGAGTACAGAAGTTTATAACAAGATTCATAGTAGCCGGATTTGGAATTCGCTGTACCTAAATGTGAAGGGGTGTTAATACGTGAGAGGTACACAGTGCTAAACACCTTGTACTGTAACAGCTTTATAATGCACATAATTAAAGCATTTTCAGCAGGTGTAAACTGAAGAGATCTCCTATGTATTCCACTGAGCTGGCAGGAATCACACTGATGTACTTATTATGAATGACAAAGAAAAGGTCTCTTGGCTGGGCTGGCTGCCAGTAATGTTGTACCAAGCTAGCACTCCAGTGAACTGCAGCAACACTAATGTACTTTGGATAAAAGTCTACTAATGATGCCAAATAAATAATGATGCATCAAGTAAAGGGTTTATCTCACTGGAAATATTGCAGCAAGGCTGTGATGCTCTGCATCCATACTGTTTGTAGTGTTTGCGGGGACATCCTTCAGTGTATTGCAGCACTGTGCTTTGATTTTGGAAGTAGAAGAAATCATAGTATTTTAGTAGTTTTGTGTACAAATTGGCAGAAGTTTAGATTTTAACAACCTGAATAATGTCGGTCTTTCAGAAAAAAAGGAAGACCTCCTGGACTTGAAAAAGAGTTGACACATCTACCAGAGGCACACCGATCGCTCTATAGATTGTTTTTCTGTGAGATTTCTTGTGGAATACCAATTAGAGGTTTTAGGGGAGGAAATGGGGTAAGAAAAGTGGAAGAAAGGAAGTGTGGAGGTCTTTAATTGGGGCAAGGCATCTGCCTCTTACAGACTGCTACCTGTTACAAAAGTTGTTAAATGCAGCAGTAAAACCACAATAAAATCACATTCACACATTTAACTGTATGAAGCTAAGTAGACAGAACTACAGTTGAGTACTCTGAACTCTCACCTAACATTCCTTTGGGACAACAGAGATCTGATTCTTTAAGGCTACTTTCACACATCCGTCGGACAGAGTCCGGCGGCGTGCGGTGAAAAGCTGGACTGCCGTATCCGGCCTGAAACGGAGACATCGGAAGCATATGCGGCGCGATTTACGGCGGCTTGGCTTTGAAAAGAAGAAGCCGCCGCAGAAGAGAGAGAGAGAGAGAATGAGTAAGAATCTCCAGGCATCATGCGCAGGGGGCAAAAACCTGAATGCGGTGGCCGGATCAGGAAGGAAACTGCTTCGGTTGCCGGATTTGAACATTGACTTTCATTCAGCCAGAGTCGGGAGCGCCGCATCCGCGCATGTCCATTTTTTTTGCCGGACAAAAAAACGTTGCAGCTTGCGTTGTGTCCGGCCGCCGGAAACCAGTTTTCAGCCGGATCCGGTAAAAACCGGAACAAACGGAGGAAAATGTGGCGTGATCCGGCGCATGTGATAATCAATGAGAAAAAAAATCACATCCGGCAGAACAAAAAACCGGATCCATTTTTTGACACACATGCCGGATCACGCCTGACGGCAAAAACCGGATGTGTGAAAGAGGCCTAAGTGTCAATTGCCTCCTGTTTTAATTTTTGGGCAAAGAAGGCCTAATAAGAGTGCCATTGGGGCATTTTGTTGTACTAAATGACTAGGACTAAAATCCTAACTATTGTCTGAATTATCTATGCCGTCACACACATGCCTTCTAGATGCCAGTGTCAGGAGTGGATCAAAAGGGAGGGGCGTACATAGGAAATATACAATACTTTTTTTTATTCACTTCTAGTTTTGACTTTAAAAAAATTAACAAAATGGCACGAGGGAAAGATCCCTCAAAAGGAAGGGTATGTTTGGTTGATTATGAGAAATTACTGTCTATTGGCCTAACCGACCGTTACGCTCTGCAAACGACTTTCGACTAACCTCTGCACTAATCCTTACCTCCCACTCTCGACTCCAAGACTTCTCCCGCGCTGCCCCCATCTTCTGGAATGCTTTACCCCAAGAAATTAGGACTATCCACAATTTGCATAGTTTTAGACGCTCCCTCAAAATGCATTTGTTCAGAACGGCCTATCACGTTCCCTAATCAAAGTCATTTCATGTGTAAGTGTGCGTGTGTAGCCCATTCACTATCTCCATCCATCCCTCACTCCCTCAAGACGCCTGGACCATCATTGTAAATACACCATTGTAAATACACACCTGTACTTTGTATCTCCCCCACCTCATTGTAGATTGTAAGCTCTCACGAGCAGGGTCGTCTTATTTTGCTTTAATTATTGTATTGTTAATGTTGTTACTTATGACTTGTTTTGAAACTGTTAAACTGTAAAGCGCTGCGGAATATGTTGGCGCTATATAAATAAAGATTATTATTATTTGAGAAAGAGCTATCTATGGAAATTACTTCAGACATAATGATCATAGTCAGATGGTCAAATACTGCCTACTATCTAGTATGGAGGTATCTAAATTGGCCACATTAGAAAGGACGGATATATGCTCATTAACACATTCAACAATTTTTGCCTTTTTTTGTAGTTTTCTCTATTGAATTTTTAAGGTAAATCACAAGAGTTAGAAAACCATGTAAAACTCAAATTGTGTTTTATCTCAAAGGAATCTGTCACCAGGTTTTTGCTACCCCATGTGAGAACAGCATGATGTACTGTGATAAGATCACCATTGCATCTCCTGCAGATGTACCAGTTCTCTGAATGCTGAGCTCTGTACAACCCCGCCCACCCCACTGATTGGCAGCTTTATGCCTATGCACAGTGTACACAGAAAGCTGCCAATCAGTGGTGGGGGTGGAGTTATACAGAGCTCATGAATATGGAGGACTACATGGCAGCCGGTTTACTAGTCCTCTAGTTATAATTTCCTGCTGATAAACCAGGAATTGTATTAAAACTACAGTAAGCAGCCCAGTAAAGTGACACATCACTAGAATCAGGGTCTGTGCCCCTAAATCATGCTGCTCTCAGGTTAGATGGCAAAAATCTTTTGATAGATTCTCTTTAGGGTTTTTTTATACAAATTTTTGGAGGGTTTCACTTTCTCTGGTAGGCATTAGGCCCTTTGTAGCGTTAACACAGACAATGCAGTTTTGGTCCAAACAGATGCAGTTTTTACTACTTTTCACAGGTCATAAACATAAATCCCTAGACTTGTTCAGGCGCTAACTAAACAGAACAGACCCTCGCTACTCATACAAGGTTGAGCTCGACATATATCAGTCAAACAAAACAGCTATTGTCTATAGCAACCAATGATCCTTGTGGATCCCTGCACACTGCCTTTGCAGACTCCTCTCAGAGAGGGATTATGACTTGTCTCTCTTTTCAGCTTCAAGACACATCCAGTCTGGTCAGTTTCCCTGAACTAATTGCCTTAGATGAACACCTAGCCTGTTTATATGCAGAGCTAGCCAGGTGTACTAACCAAAGCCTGCAGAGATACGATTTAACCCTAGCCTACCTGGCATTGCTACACTATCTTTCAAAATAGCAAAGATTGCTCCATAATTTGTCCCATAGCCTGGATCTTCATGTACACAGAGTAACTGAGCATACCTGACCACTAGCACTATGTACAATAGAAGGATATTATGAGAGGTAACAAAAGAGCAACATGACAAGTGTGTAACAGATACACCTAAACACAGGAGCAATTTTGTTTAAAAAATTTGTTTGCCTCTTTTTTTTACTATTGCTATTTTAATCTTTATCTCGTTAAGATGTCAAATATGATCAGGTCACACATATTCTTTAGATATGGGTAGAGGGTGCTACCACAACCAGGCCCATGTGGGAAGGGGGCCCGCCGACTCCAGTGCATATTTCATCTGGATGTATGTCCAAGGATGCTGAAATGCTTCGCACTGCAGGGACTCACCGAGTTCCTGCAACCCAATACACGCTGCCAGCCAATCAGAGGCCGGCAGCTGATCTTAGCTCGCAAGTTACTGGCGGTACATGGCAGTGATGTTATTTGCATGCTGAAGTCAGCTGCCGAGTACAGAAGAGAATGCTGTGCGTCTTTACAATGGGAGAAGTGAATATAATCATGTTTTTGGTCTTTTTATGTGCTAAAGAACACCATATGGGAGACATATATATATACTGGGATGAGGGATGTATATACCAGGATGGGGAACATATATACCAGGATGAGCCCAGGATGGAAAGTATATATACAATGATGGGGACAAGTATATCAGGATGGGAGACATATATACCATGATGTGGGATATTTATACCAAGATGATGACACATGTACCAGGATGGGGGACATATATGCCAGGAAGGGGCCCAGGACAGGATGGGGATATTACTACATAATGGGGTATGGGGAGCAAAAAGTATGTCCTTATAGGATTTAGAATGCTACAAGGACCCATATATCTGAAGACCGTGCTGGGAGAAGGGCACAGGTCCAAATTTTGCATCGGGGCCTATTGGACTCTATTTTGCCAGTGTCTTTAGAGTGATGTTCCTCAGCACTCCTGAGCCATGCTATACAATCTGCTGCTTATTGAAAGCCCACAATTAGCACAATGTGAGTACCCTCCTGGAGACAAGCATGTGCCTTTTGGGCTGCACATTTAACAAACTAGAAGCCACTATAGACTTTAGAGGGTTGTACAAAAAAAAAGTAGTTATTTTTGCAGGCAATACAACTGAACTGGAATTTTTGGGGTTCTGAGTTTGTCCCCTATTATCTCATAGTGTAATCTGGATACTATATAGAATGATCAGATTATGACATATTATGGTCTGTTCATTGTTTTACTATGTCAAGTCATCAATGATTTCCAGCCGTGTTTGATGAACATGAAGCTGTAATCGTTTGTCCTTTAGGCTGTGTGCACACGCTGCGGATTTTGCTGCGGTTCCGCAGCGGTTTTAGCCGCTGCGGACCCGCAGCAGTTTTTGCTGCGGTGTACAGTACCATGATTCCCTATGGGAATCAAAAACCGCAGTGCAGACGGTGCGGAATTTTCCACGCGGATTATCTGCGGTTTTCAATCCGCAGAAAGAATTGACATGTCAATTCTTTCTGCGGATTCTCCTGCGGTTTGCCATCTCCTCTATTGAGGAAATGAAAAACCGCAGGGCAAAACCGCAGAGCAATCCGCAGGTAAAACCGCAGGTCTTTTGACCTGCGGTTTCACCTGCGGATTTTACAAAATCCGCGCGGATGAATCCGCACCTAATCCGCAGCGTGTGCACACAGCCTTAAGGTGTCCTGTGAGGCTGAGCAGAAGAGTCCCGGTCTATCTAATGTGGCTTTTGATATTGAAGTAATTAAAGTCGCAGTCTGAGCCTTACACGTGTTAGAACCAGATAACCATATCATTGACTGCAATCCTCCCAACGCTGAAGGACAATAATCAGAAGATAAATGTGAAAAAGACAAAATTTATCCCTGATACATTTATTGACATTTTATTATTGATGCAACGCAGCAGAAAACCATTTACCCGTAAAGAACCCAACTTATTACTTTGGGGTATTTTAGTAATATGATCATGGTATGTGCTCTTCATATAAGACAGCACTAATTCTTAAGTGTCAGTAAAGAAGGCAAATACAATTTTTCATTTTGGAAAAAAAAAATGTATAGTTTTCACCATCTTTGAAAAAATATTAATGAAAATGTGTAAATGGGGCTATATTTGCACATGTATTAAAGAGCCTTCTTGTCTTCTAGCACCATTTTATTTTAAAGTCCAACATAAACTGTCCTTTATTATTACAGAGGTCAAAGACATTTTTTAAAATACAGATCTCAGATCCCCTGTATTGACATTGAGTCGTAATATTACATTCCAGCTGTCTGCAGACATCACGACAAGGTGCTCAGAAATCTAATATGTAATGTTTTATCACTATCATTATCATAGCTTAAACGTTGGTATCATCCATTATAGTTATGTTCCCCAACTCCAGTCTTCAAGGTCCACAATCAGATCATGTTTTCACGATTTCCAAAGTATTGCACAGGTGATGGAATTGCCACAGGTTCCCTCACCTGAGCAATACTAAGGAAATCCTGAAAACATGACCTCTTGGTGGGTCTTGAAGACTGCTGATGGAGAAGACTGCATGAGAGGAAAATTAGAGGCTGCACTTTTTAGTTACAAAAACAGCGAGCCACAGACTGGTGATTTTACTAAATAGCACAAAATAGAGGTGTCCCTAATGGAAGGCCAAAGGATCCAACTTTCCAGCAAAAAATGGGTCTGAACTTCCAGGTTTTAGGACACCAACATTGGAGTAGGATCCCTCAAACTTTCATGGACCCTTCTCACTTGGTTAGCACAAGATCTCCGCGCTTTGAATGAAACCAGATCTGCCGTTTCCATTACTAAGCAGTTACCAACATCATTATGGTTACCAGTCAGTAAGTGCCTTGGAAATGATGCAGCAATGCGAGTTTAGTTCAAAAGAGCAAGATCTCGCACTTTTTCAATGATCCGGGTCATGGAAGGTTGTGGCTTCCTGTTCTGCATTCAAGAATCCCTCAACTTAAGTAGTTTAGACATAATCTTTTCCAGAAAATCAGGTCCAAAAACCTGCTGACCGATTCTCTATAAGTACAAGTGTCAATTTTGTTAATGAGTTTTATTTAGTAAAATCACCAGTCTATGGCTACCGGTTGTTTTTTTTTTTAAGAAGAGCATCCACAGGTTGGAGGTAGGTAGTCCTCAAGCCCCAGGCTGAATATCTCTAAACTCTCTCTATATGCAATGCCAATTTGCCATGATGTCATAACCAATAAATTTCTGCAAGTACTCTGTATCCCACCTGCAATATGAAAACTAGTATTTGCACCGCAGATATCAGTATGTTTTACGAATGGGCGCTGTGCGATGTAACTGCATTTGCTTATTATAGGTAGAGCGCATTTGAAGGCGATTTCACTGCTTATCTGGATGAGTTTGATTTTTGTTTCTTCTCATGGGATAAGATTAGGAGTTTCTCCCTCTATCCCTCTATCCAGTTTCCTTAAGATAATATCAAACAAGCTGCAGTTGCCATACTAATGTTGATTAATTCCTAAAAAGCCAAAATTAAAGTAAAGAAGATTAGGATATCAGTACAAGTGCTATTACACGTGAGGGTTTAGATCAGGTTTTGTGATGCACTTATGAAAAATGGATCATAAATGTGAAGTAAGTAAATAATCGTAACGTCAATAAAACAACTGGCTCATATTACTAAAATACTCCAAAGTAATAAGTTGGGTTCTTGACGGGTAAATGGTTTTCTGCTGCGTTGCATCAATAATAAAATGTCAATAAATGTATCAGGGATAAATTTTGTCTTTTTCACATTTATCTTCTGATTATTGTCTTTCAGCGTTGGGAGGATTGCAGTCAATGATATTGTTATCTGGTTCTAACACGTATAAAGGTACTGTCACACTTAGAGATGCACCAGCGATCCCGACCAGCGATATGACGCGGTCAGGATCGCTGGTGCATCTCTAAGTGGTCGCTAGTGAGCTGCCACACAGGCAGATCTCACCAGCAATGTAGCAGCGGTCGGGGGTCGTTACTTACCTGTCAGACACGGCGATGAAGACGTCCTCCCGCCCGCGTCCACGCATCGCTCGCCGGCGCCACAGGAAGCCCAGCAGGAAGCTGACGACGAGAAACGGTCCAGGACGTTCTCGCGCGATCAGCGATGAGCAGCGGGGGAGCCAAGTATCAGACATAGCGATATCGCTAGCAATATCGCTGCTACGTCACAAAAAACAGTGACGTTATAGCGATATTGCTAGCGATATCGCTTAGTGTGACAGGCCCTTAAGGCCACAAAATATATGTGTAACTAACACTGGCCTTGATCTATTCCCTCCAGCCTGTTACTCACTTCAACTCTGAAGGCATTAAGACTGTTTATCTTTTGGGTATGTAGCTTTTCATAGCTCCATTGCCCAGTATGCCCCTTTATATACTTATAATGATATGATCTTTATTCCAGATGCGGATATATTTGTCTGTACCGCTATACACTTGTTCTGGAACTATTAAATGTAGTACGGTATGCCATCCTATCCTTTACCTCTTTTTGTTCACTTTATAATGTGCTGAAATTCTCTCGTGGTGCTATCTACACTACTACATTTACCTCTGACTAATGACCGCAATTTTTGAATATACTTTATTTTGTATTATTGTTAAATTTAATTTTTCTTTACTGTTTCATTTTGTAGTAACTGATGAAGGTCCTTGGGACTGAAACATTTGTTTAGTACTACAAATAAAGCAACTATTCACCAGCATTAAGTTGAGTGCCAGATCCTATTTATATGTGTCACATGGTGTGGGAAGCTGCATTGGCACCTTCAGCAATAGTGCGCACGGTTTCTTTGTCTATAAAAAGCTGGGAGACACAAAGAGAAGGAGTTCATATGTGAGGGCTGCCTAAGGGCTGATGTGCTCCATAGTTCCCTTCGCCTTCCCTCAAGGTTAACAGAAGATATGCTCTAAAAGAACCCAAAGGCTTTCAGAGAGTGTGTGACCTTTTGAACGTCTGACAGTAGCATATTTTGTGGACTCATCACTCCGTGTGAGTGGTGGCAGCATGTTAAGTAATCAGGGTGTGCTGAATGTGTCGGGGTGTGATTTATGCTCACTTTATAGCCTAAAACAGAGGTTGAGAGGTGGATTGAGTAAGAGGAGATAAATTGACCCTTGCAGGTGCACTCCACGTCACGTGCTGAGAAGTGTCTACGTGACAATAAAGTATAGGGACTATACAGCATAGACACTACTTCTTATCATTTATGAATCCACTCAAGGTTTTGGCTTTGAAAATTGCGTTAAAACCTTCAAATGTGGAATAGCACCCGAATTGTGCTAATCACCGCTTCCTCGGGGGAGGGACTGCACACATCTGCTTCACAGATAATATCTCCTGTATTTAGCAAGCTGAGTATTACCAGTAGGCGTCAACTTGCCTCCATGGTGCAAATCAGCACTCACCGGCAGCTGTCTGTGCTGTATACTGAGAGATGCAATGCCCTGAACATTTTTCTTGTTTGCATCCCCTTAGTGCTCAACATTAGGAAAACAAATTTTTAATTAGTGTGCAGGCGGATTGGCTAATCAGTGATAATTTGTTTTCTAATATGCTTCCAGAAAAAAAGCTTGATTTTGATGCCAGGTAACTGTAAACTGCCATATGTTTGCAAAGTCTACTGTGCAATTAGGGAACGATCAATTTTCGTTCCGTGCGTCAGTTTCTGCCATCAGCTGAGGGGACAGGGCAGAGCGCAGCTGAGGGGACAGGGCAGAGCGCAGCTGAGGGGACAGGGCAGAGCGCAGTGACAGGGTAGAGCGCAGCTGAGGGGACAGGGCAGAGCGCAGGGACAGGGCAGAGCGCAGCTGAGGGGACAGGGCAGAGCGCAGGGACAGGGCAGAGCGCAGCTGAGGGGACAGAGCAGAGCGCAGTGACAGGGCAGAGTGCAGCTGAGGGGACAGGGCAGAGCGCAGGGACAGGGCAGAGCGCAGCTGAGGGGACAGGGCAGAGCGCGGGGACAGGGCAGAGCGCAGCTGAGGGGACGGGGCAGAGCGTGGGGACAGGGCAGAGCGCGGGGACAGGGCAGAGTGCAGGGACAGGGCAGAGCGCAGTGACAGGGCAGAGTGCAGCTGAGGGTACAGGGCAGAGCGCAGGGACAGGGCAGAGTGCAGCTGAGAGGACAGGGCAGAGCGCAGGGACAGGGCAGGGCACAGGAACAGGACAGGGCAGAGCGCAGGGACAGGACTAGGTGACACCATATTATGTAGGATATGTAAATTGAAACAGGCGGGGGATTAGTTATAAAAGGAGGGTGAAGCTAGGGTAAGAGGGCATGGATCCATATTAAATATTTGCCCATGGCAGCATAAATTGTGCTCAGCTTTCTCAGCTTTAGGTATTCTGAAAATGCGTATGTCTAATAAATGAGATGTGACAATAAGCGCTTATGTGGTGTACAGGAGTCTGTTATTCTGCAGCGTGTAAGTTGCAGGCACTGACAGAAAAGTTAGGCGGTGCTCACGTCTGTCCAGAGACCTTCCACATATCTGTACTGTTTTTGGAACAGACAAATGGGGTACCGTATGATCATCAGTCATGCAAATGGAAACAGAGGGGACAGAGGCACTCACCACCTCTTCTAGCATGTCTCTTGCAGCCCCAGGCCGGTGCTTATTCCATCTTCAATCTCACCGCTGTTCTACTTCCTGCTTTCAGCGTCCACGTGGTTCAGCTGAGCCGCTCATTACATATGCGCATATGTAATCAGCCGCTCATTACTTATGCGCATAGGTAATGAGCGGCCGCTGAATACAGGAAGATAGAACATCGCTGAGATTGAAGATGGAATAAGCACAGGGGGCTGCAAGAGACATGCTAGGAGAGGTGACTGTGATTCACAGGTACCAGCAGCTGGGCCGCGAGCGGGCTTGTTCAGTGACATTCATGGTCGGGTGGGGGCGGGGCCTACCGAGGGATCCAACAGTACCTCGGTGGGCCAGTCCGAGCCTGTCTCCCCCCATGTGCTCACCCACCTATCCACTCTCTTTCCCCATGTGCTGACTTCTCCCGTCTGTGCTCTCTTCTTTGACCTGTCTAACCCATGTGCTATCTTCCTTGTCTGCTGTCTCTCCTTTCTGTGCTGTGTTCTCCCCTCATGTGCTGTCCAATTTGAGCTGTCTCCCCTTGTGCGCTGTCTCTCTCACCCCTGTGTCTAACCGTGTACAGAACATACCACAGCTCCTGGGCAGGGGAGGAAGCAAAAGACAATACTGACATTACAGCAGGAGATCGCAGAGGATACATTTTATGAGGTAAAATTTGTTTAAAAACAGTCAGTGAAATATTTTACCTCACAAAATGAATCCTCTGCGATCTCCTGCTGTAATGTCAGTATTGTCTTTTGTTTCCTCCCCTGCCCAGGAGATGTGGTATGCTCCGTACACGGTCAAACACAGACCATTTTTAAACTGAACTTTCGTTCGTGAGAAAACCCCTTTAATGTGACCAGCTTCCTCTACCTGTAGACACATCACGCATCTGCCGCCGAGATCAGCCGAATGATTCACTGCACCTGCGCGGAATTCACGCAGGCACAGTGCGACAGCGTTCCGCTGGTGATACCGTGCAAGAGGCCGAGTTTGAGTGTGTTCCGCTGGTGGTACCACGCAATAGGTTGGTACCAGCAGCAGTTTCCATATTGAGACACCCATCACTTGGATGTCCCAATATGGCGGTCGGTGAACTACCTCCGTTTGGAATTCAGGGATACGTGTTATGAAAGAGTCACCGTAGGAGGCAAAAGCAGAAATACAAGCTAAGTCCAGAAAACCAGAGAAGTTGGCAACTATCAGATTGCAGACCCCTGAACCTATCAACACAACTAGCAGTAGCCGTGGGGGGTTCCTACGATGCCCTAGACCCCTCGATCACAGCCGGAGAATTACATAGGCCTAAAGAAAGAAAGGGGAAGTCTAAACTGCCCCAGAGCAGACCCCAAAGCAATAGGAAGCCCCCAACATATAATGACGGTGAAGCAAGATGAAAATACTAACACAGACAGAAAGATAGACTGAGCAAAGACGGGGCCCAAAACTACCTAGATAGGAAAGGACAGGAAGGCTGCTGTCTGCAATCTGCTAAAACCCTATCAAAGACATAAGCCAACAAGCTGATATGAAAAAGGCCCTGAAGCAGCTAGGCTTCAAAAACTAAATCAGCACTCAGGTATTTTCAGAAGACAGAGCTAAATGAATTCACACCCCAGCAGGGAATGGCAGAAATCCAGAAAAAAAAAGCAAAACAAAGTCAAAGCACAAAAGCAAAAGGCCGAGCAGCAAACTTAGCTTTAGAGGAGCAGGAATTCAGACTGGTCTCCAAGGATCCCACAGAGAAATCACCCGCAGGGCAGAAGGGCGTCGGCAGCCTTATATCCAGTCAGTAACTCCACTCAGCCAGTCATCATCATCAGCCTCAGGTGTTTGATAATCAGGCTCACTACCTTTCTTTACCAGAAGAGGGAGTTCCTCGGGCCTCAGTAATGAAGGGGAAAATGAACTCACAACAGTACCTCCCCCTTGAGGAGGGGTCACCGAACCCTCAACTACGCCACCAGGGCGATCAGGGTGAGCCCGATGAAAGGCACGCACCAATCTTTTGGCATGAATATCAGAGGCAGAGACCCAGGAATTATCCTCCTGACCATAACCCTTCCACTTAACCAAATACTGGAGTCTCCGTCTAGCCAGCCGGGAATCCAGTACTTTCTCTACCTCATATTCCATGTTACCTTCAACCAATACAGGGTCTGGAGGTGCCACCCCCGGAACAACAGGTTCAACAAACCTCTTCAACAAAGATTTATGGAACACATTATGGATTTTAAATGTGACAGGAAGAGCCAAACGAAAAGAGACCGGATTAATAATCTCCACAATCTTGTAAGGTCCAATAAATCTAGGCTTAAACTTATGAGAAGCCACCTTCATAGCAATATTTTTTGATGATAACCACACCATATCACCAACCTTAAACTGGGGACCAATGGTCCTATGTCGGTTGGAAAACCGCTGGGCCTTTTCCTGGGAGAGAGATAACTTATCCACCACTTGGTCCCAGATCTGGTGCATTCTCTCCACCACAGTGTCAACACCTGGGCAGGCAGAGGGCTCCACCTGCCCTGAAGAAAATCGAGGATGAAACCCAAAGTTACAAAAAAAGGTGACATCACAGTGGCAGAACTAGCTCTATTATTTAAAGCAAATTCGGCCAAGAGCAAAAATGAAACCCAATCATCCTGATCAGCAGAAATAAAACATCTCAAATATGACTCCAAGGTCTGGTTTGTTCTCTCTGTCTGCCCATTGGTCTGAGGGTGAAAAGCAGAGGAGAAGGACAACTGAATTCCCAGCCTGGAACAGAAAGTTCTCCAAAATCTAGACACAAACTGGACTCCTCTGTCAGATACAATGTTCTCAGGAATCCCGTGCAAACGAACCACCTGTTGTAAAAACAGGGGCACCAACTCAGAGGAAGATGGCAACTTAGGGAGTGGTACAAGATGAACCATCTTAGAGAACCTATCACAAATCACCCAAATAACAGTCATTCTCTGAGAGACAGGCATATCAGAGATGAAATCCATTGAAATATGGATCCATGGCCTCTTGGGGACAGGCAAAGGCATCAACAACCCACTAGAGCGAGAACACGATTTAGACCGGGAGCACGTCCCACAGGACTGCACAAAATTCCTGACATCACGAGACAAGGAGGGCCACCAAAAAAACCGACTCACCAGATCGCTAGTACCAAAAATACCTGGATGACCAGAGCAATGAACTTCAGACATCACTCTCTTCTGCCACTGGTCAGGAACATACAACTTTCCACTGGGACAACGCTCAGGTTTGTCCTCCTGGAACTCTTCCAGAGCACGTCTCAAATCGGAGATGGCAGAATGAACTACCCCTTCGCCTAAGATGGTAGCAGGCTTTGTCACCACAGGAGAATCAGCAAAGAAGCTCCTAGAGAGGGCGTCTGCCTTGACATTCTTTGTTCCAGGAAGAAAAGAAACCACAAAATCAAAACGTGTAAAAAACAAGGCCCACCTAGCCTGTCTAGGGTTCAAGCGCTTAGCCGACTCTAGGTAAATCAAATTCTTGTGGTCAGTGAGGACCACGACTTGATGCTTAGCTCCCTCCAACCAATGTCTCCACTCCTCAAATGCCCATTTCATGGCCAACAGTTCCCTATTCCCCACATCATAGTTACGTTCAGATGGAGAGAACTTTCGGGAAAAGAAAGCACAGGGTTTCATTTTAGATGTTACAGGATCCTTTTGGGACAAAACAGCTCCTGCACCAATCTCAGAAGCATCCACCTCTACCTGGAATGGAAGTGAGACATCAGGTTGCCGCAAAACCGGGGCGGAGGTGAATCTTCGCTTCAGCTCCTGAAAGGAAGAAACAGCCTCCGGAGACCAATTTAATACATCAGCACCTTTTTAGTCAAATCAGTCAATGGCTTGGCAATACTAGAAAATTTTGCTATAAATTTCCGATAAAAATTAGCAAAACCCAAAAACTTCTGGAGGGCCTTCAAAGAAGTGGGCTGAACCCAATCGTGAATGGCCTGTACCTTGGCCGGGTCCATTTCAATAGTTGACGGGGACAAAATAAATCCCAAAAAAGAAATCCTCTGTACTCCAAAAAGGCATTTAGATCCTTTGACATACAGGGAATTCTCCCTCAAGATCCGGAACACAGTCCGAATATGTTACACATGAGAATCCGAATCCTTGGAGAAGATCAAAATATCATCCAGATAGATAATCAAAAATTTATCTACAAAATCTCGGAAAATATCGTTCATGAAGCACTGGAAGACAGAAGGGGCATTAGTGAGCCCAAAAGGCATCACCAGGTACTCAAAATGTCCCTCCGGAGTATTAAACGCCGTCTTCCATTCATCCCCATGCTTAATGCGAATAAGATTATACGCCCCCCTGAGGTCAAGCTTGGTAAACCAGCAAGCACCTTTAACTCTGGAGAATAGATCAGAAATCAGGGGTAACGGATACTGATATTTAACAGTAATTTTGTTGAGGGCACGATAATCAATACAAGGTCTTAATGATCCATCCTTTTTGGCTACAAAAAAAAAAACGGCACCTAAGGGTGACGAGGATGGTCTAATATGACCCTTCTCCAACGCCTCCTTAATATAGGATCGCATAGCCTCGTGCTCGGGTACAGATAAATTGAAGAGCCGACCCTTGGGAAATTTACACCCCGGGCTCAGTTCAATTGCACAGTCATAACTCCTATGAGGAGGCAGAGACGCAGACTCATTCTCACTAAATACATCATAAAAGTCCGCCAAATAATCAGGAACATCATGCGACTGAGGAGAGGTGGAAAACACCGGTATCATGCAGATTATGCAATACCAAAAATCTGCAATTTTCTTGATGGTCTGGGGCGACCCGCATTACCACCTGGGTCCAAAACTGGGGTTTATTTTTAGCCAAAGGAGTAGCATCAATCCCCCTCAAAAGGATAGGCGTCTGCAGAGGTGTCATCGGAAATCCACAACGTTTAGCAAAATCCAAGTCCATTAGGTTTAGGGTTGCTCCCGAATCCACAAAAGCCTTGGCGGAAAATGTGGACAGGGAGCAGACCAGAGTAATAGCCAGAAGAAACTTAGGTTGAACACCCCCAACAGAAAACGTGTGTGCAAAGCGTTTCTCTCGTTTAGGACAGACAGAAATAATATGCGAGGCATCTCCACAGAAAAAACACAACTTATTACGCCTTCTGAACTCCTGACGCTGCTCTCTGGAAAAAACTCTATCACATTGCATAGGTTCAGACATTTGTTCAACAGGTGGCAACACCTCTCGTGCAGCTTTGCGTTCGTGCAAACGCCGATCAACCTGAATGGCTAATGACATAGAATCGTCAAGACCAGAGGGAACAGGAAATCCCACCATAGTATCTTTTACGGCTTCTGACAACCCCTTCCGAAAGAGAGCAGCCAAGGCATTATCATTCCAGGTAGTAAGTACTGCCCACTTTCGGAATTTTTGACAGTACAATTCTGCAAAATCACGACCCTGGCTCAATGCCAGCAGGGTCTTTTCAGCCTGATCAATGGCATTAGGTTCGTCATACAACAACCCCAAAGCTTGAAAGAATGCGTTCACATTAGTCAGAATAGGATCACCTGGTTTCAAAGAAAACACCCAATCCTGGGGATCGCCACGCAGCAAAGAGATGACAATTTTAACCTGCTGCGCGGAGCTCCCTGACGAGTTTGGCTTCAAGGCAAAAAATAATTTACAATTATTTTTGAAATTCAAAAATTTAGACCGATCCCCAAAAAATACATCAGGTGTAGGAATCTTTGGTTCAGCAGCATGTGAATGAGCAAGGTAGGCGGAAATTCCCCGCACTTCCGCAGCGAGCTGCTCCACAAGATCAGACAATTGCTTTATCTCCATTGAGAGAAAAAAAAAATTCCCCCTACGGCCTCAGAGATATAGAGGAAAAAATATACACACACCTTTTTTTTTTTTTTTTACAATTCTTTCCTGCTATTGAGTACCCTAGAATCTGCGGTATGGCGGGTGATTCTGTTATGAAAGAGTCACCGTAGGAGGCAAAAGCAGAAATACAAGCTAAGTCCAGAAAACCAGAGAAGTTGGCAACTATCAGATTGCAGACCCCTGAACCTATCAACACAACTAGCAGTAGCCGTGGGGGGTTCCTACGATGCCCTAGACCCCTCGATCACAGCCGGAGAATTACATAGGCCTAAAGAAAGAAAGGGGAAATCTAAACTGCCCCAGAGCAGACCCCAAAGCAATAGGCAGCCCCCAACATATAATGACGGTGAAGCAAGATGAAAATACTAACACAGACAGAAAGATAGACTGAGCAAAGACGGGGCCCAAAACTACCTAGATAGGAAAGGACAGGAAGGCTGCTGTCTGCAATCTGCCAAAACCCTATCAAAGACATAAGCCAACAAGCTGATATGAAAAAGGCCCTGAAGCAGCTAGGCTTCAAAAACTAAATCAGCACTCAGGTATTTTCAGAAGACAGAGCTAAATGAATTCAGCACACCCCAGCAGGGAATGGCAGAAATCCAGAAAAACAAAGCAAAACAAAGTCAAAGCACAAAAGCAAAAGGCCGAGCAGCAAACTTAGCTTTAGAGGAGCAGGAATTCAGACTGGTCTCCAAGGATCCCACAGAGAAATCACCCGCAGGGCAGAAGGGCGTCGGCAGCCTTATATCCAGTCAGTAACTCCACTCAGCCAGTCATCATCATCAGCCTCAGGTGTTTGATAATCAGGCTCACTACCTTTCTTTACCAGAAGAGGGAGTTCCTCGGGCCTCAGTAATGAAGGAGAAAATGAACTCACAACAGTTACGGTGACATATGGACAGAACAGGAAATTAAAACATTACAAGGCAATTATATAAATAGATGATTAACTATATGAAAATATGCTGAATGATGAAAATATATGATGAGGAATCTAGTGCCATATGATAGGCAATGATAGACCTAGGAGCACCTTGGAAAATACCTGAAAGTATCATCAAACTTGCCTAAAGTAATACTGCTTAGTGCGCATGGTCATACTTTTCAGCTGTCAATGTATATTTCATCATTTAAAATCTAATTAAAGCAGTTGTTGAATGTTCGGCTCCCCTGACGCTCATGCATTGATAGAAGCTAATAATTCAACTTAATCACCAGTGTTCACTAGACATTAATTGAGTGCTAAAATCCAACTCTCTTTTTGTGAGTCTATTCTCAGAATTTGCGACCTGGAACACCCTATTTTTTATATGATGACATTTCCCTATAATAGAAATATAGCAGAACAAATGAGAAAGAAATTATTAATAGCTTGTTAGATATCCTATTCCAAAGTGATTGATGTTATTAGAGTTATATGGGTAGTAGTAATCGAGTTGAGGTCAAGGCTTTGTGCAGGAAACATTAGTCCCACCACACCATACTGAAGGCCATAGCCCAGGAAGAACAGGCTAAGACTTTTATCTGGCTATGTATCACATTGGCAACTGGTCATAACAGGTAAAGGTGTGCTACTAAGTACTTAAGATGCCTCGTGTTCAGGGTTTTATATTCTTCTAGTTTTAATGGATTATTATTGCAAACAGCAGGATGTCTGTCCATTCTGCAAATAGACCCAATTTGTAATGTTGGCTGAACAAATAAAATCTCTATATAATTACATACAAATACTATGTCATTTTCTGATTATGAATTACCTTTAAATTTGCCCAAATTATTCCCACTTGTATTGCTTTATTTGCTTGGTGACACTTTTTTTGAACATGGAGTTTTAACTGTAGGAATTGTAAGCGTAACACTCCAGGAAATATCCTGTTAACAGGCAGTGTTGGGATCGGACAAGTTCATCATGTGATGAGCTGATTTGTATTCCTGTGATGACTTATTCTGACATGTATTTCGCATTGCTCCCTCCAGCTCTTCCAGCCTGTTTATCATCTTCTTCCTTCATATTTGTTACACCAAGTGTATTTCATATTGAGACTTTTCTTCCTAAGAGATTCTTAAATTACTTACATACTACACAGGCATTACATTGATACATAGATATATGACACACTATACTTAAAACACTCATTTTTCTTAGATTTATTTTCAAATTGAATGCATAATTCTTACCATTTCTCCCACTGAGACCTGGATCAACTGAATTGTACAGCAGATCTTTATTATAGTGAGACATGTCTATTACTGTATTATAAGTAGTTTTCTTTTTTTATTTAAAAAATTATTAATTCAGGCAGGTAAATTGTGAAATTGTGGTTGGTGAACCATTATAAGACTTAAGGCACATAGCCATTTTGTACTAGTCTGCAATATGGCTTTCATCGCGGTGCATGGGGACCACCTTTTAAGCCTAAGAAAATGCCCCAAACCATAAACACGGAGGACTGTGAAATCAGAGAGAACCTACACAAAAGAAAATCCTCCAACAAATACGGTATATAAAAATATATAAATTTTATTGAACCATATCTAAAAATATGTTAAAAGGGATGACATCACACAGGAAAAAAAGAAAAAACTAGCAATCATTGAGCAGAAGGATGAATTATGTCCAGCAATTACAGCAAGAGCTTAATGACTTGCAATATTTCCCTAAAAAATAAAAGCAAAGTGCTTGAATAGACCCGGGAAAATGCAAGTAAATAAGGACTTAAATACATCCTACAGGACTGAGCTGGGTTGTTTTTATTTTAATAGCAAGACTCCATAGAGTTTATACAACAAAGTATAGAACATGATTTAATGAAAGCAAGAGCAATTGGGAGCCTAAAAAGTAGAGAGATTTCTTTGCACATCATAGTTGATCAAAAGATAAAAACAAAGTAGAAACTACATTAATAGGGAAAAATAACAACATATGTATAGGCTAGAGAATACACATAATTACCCAGGGTCCAAACTGCTGCAATGTACCCCTTGACGCGCGTTTCGAGAATCTGTTCCTTCTGAGGAATGTATCCCTTCTGAGGAAGAGATTCTCGAAACGCGTGTCCCTTATAAAAATTAAATATTTGGGGCCAAAACAACATTTTAGGTGAGAAAATGTAATTATTTTTTCTTCACTGCCAAATGGTATACATTTCTGTAAGGCACATGTGGTGTCCACATGCCTCACTGCACCACTAGATTAATTCATTTAGAGGTGTAATTTGTAAAATGATATCACTTATGGGGGGTTTCTGTTGTTCTGACACCTCAGGAGCTCTGCCAATATGATATGGCACCCTCAAACCATTCCAGCAAAATCTGAACTTGAAATATGTCCTGTCTCGATTACAGCTATTTTTGCGTTCAAAAAGTCAAATGGCACTCTTTCCCTCCTGTGTGCCTAAACAGTAGTTTTACCCCACATTTTGGGTATCGTCGTGCTCAGGAAAAAGTGAACAACAAATTGTATGCTCCATTTTTCCTGTAACCCTTGTGAAAATACAAAATTTGGGGCTAAAAGAACATTTTTAGGAGAAAATTGTTTTAGTTTTTTTTTATTTTCATGCCTCTACGTTACAAACGTCTGTGAAGCACCTAGGAGTTCAAGGTACGCACCACATATCTAGATACATTCCTTGATGTGTCTAGTTTCCAAAATGGGGTAGCTTGTGGGGGATTTCTACAGTTTAGTCACATTAGGAGCTCTCCAAACATGACATGGTGTCCACTCTCCATTCCAGCTATTTTTACTTCAAAAAGTGCTTCCTCCCTTCTGAGCCCTGCTGTGCACCAAAGCAGTAGTTTTCTCCCACATATGAGGTATTGGTGTACTCAGGAAAAATTGCACAACATATTTTGGGTTTCATTTTTATTTTTTTCCTGCTACTTTTTTGAAAGTTAAAAATGTGGGGCTAAAGTAAAATTTTTGTGAAAAAAGTAAAATGTTCATTTTTCTCCTTCCAAATTCCATTAATTCCTGTGAAGCACCTGACGTGTTAATAAACTTCTTGAATGTATGTGGTTTTGAGGGGTGCAGTTTTTAGAATGGTGTCACTTTTGGGTATTTTCTGTCATAAACGCCCCCAAATTCACTTCAAATGTAATGTGGTCCTTAAAAAAATGGTTTTGTAAATTTTGTTGGAAAAATTAGAAGTTGCTGGTCAACTTTGAACCTTTCTAACTTCCTTACAAAAAAAATTATGTTTCAAAAATCATGCAGATGTTAACTAGACATATGGGAAGTGTTATTATTAATTATTTTTTATGGTATAACTATCTGATTTAAGGGCATAACAATTTAAAGTTTGAGATTTGCAAAATTTGTCGTCAAATTTTTAATATTTTTTTAAATATACACCAGTCATATCGACCATTACCACTAACATGAAGTACAATATGTCGCTAAAAAAAAAATCTCAAAATCAGTGAGAGCCGTTGAAGTGTTCCAGAGTTAGTACCATATAATGTTACACTGGTCCGATTTCAAACCCTATTATAGCATCCTCTTGCCCTGACAGCTAGTTTGTAGCAGAACTCAGCTACGCTATGCTTAGCTCTCTTATGCATGCTGTGGAGAGCATGATCTCGGAATAGCCCTATGAACCACAAATTAAATCTGCATTTGTAAATACACTGCTCAAAAAAATAAAGGGAACACTTAAACAACAGCATATAACTCCAGGTAAATCAAACTTCTATGAAATCAAACTGTCCACTTAGGAAGCACCACTGATTGGCAATCAATTTCACATGCTGTTGTGCAAATGGAATAGACAACAGATGGAAATTATTGGCAATTATCAAGACACACTCAATAAAGGAGTGGTTCTGCAGGTGGGTATCACAGACCACATCTCAGTACCAATGCTTTCTGGCTGATGTTTTGGTCACTTTTGAATGTTGATTGTGCTTTCACACTCGTGGTAGCGTTAGACGGACTCTACAACCCACACAAGTGGCCCAGGTAGTGCAGCTTATCCAGGATGGCACATCAATGCGAGCTGTGGCAAGAAGGTTTGCTGTGTTTGTCAGCTTAGTGTCCAGAGGCTGGAGGCGCTACCAGGAGACAGGCCAGTACACCAGGAGACGTGGAGGGGGCTGTAGGAGGGCAACAACCCAGCAGCAGGACCGCTACCTCCGCCTTTGTGCAAGGACGAACAGGAGGATCACTGTTAGAGTCCAGTAAAATGACCTCCAGCAGGCCACAAATGTGCATGTGTCTGCACAAACGGTTAGAAAACGACTCCATGATTATGGTCTGAGTGCCTGATGTCCACGGATGGGGGATGTGCTCACAGCTCAACACCGTGCAGGACGCTTGGCATTTGCCACAGAACACCAGGATTGGCAAATTTGCCACTGGCGCCCTGTGCTCTTCACAGTTGAAAGCAGGTTCACACTGAGCACATGTGACAGAGTCTCGAGACGCCGTGGAGAGCGATATGCTGTCTGCAACATACTTCAGCATGACCAGTTTGGCAGTGGGTCAGTAATGGTGTGGGGTGGCATGTGCTCGCCAGAGGTAGCCTGACTGCCATTAGGTACCGAGATGAGATCCTCAGACCCCTTTTGAGACCATATGCTGGTGCGGTTGGCCCTGGGTTCCTTCTAATGCAGGACAATGCCAGACTTCATGTAGCTGGAGTGTGTCAGCAGTTCCTGAAAGATGAAGGCATTGAAGCTATGGACTGGCCCGCCCGTTCCCCAGACCTGAATCCGATTGAGCACATCTGAGACATCATGTCTCGCTCCATCCACCAATGTCACGTTGCACCACAGACTGTCCAGGAGTTGACGGATGCTTTAGTCCAGGTCTGGGAGATCCGCTGCCTCATCAGGAGCATGCCCAGGCATTCTACAATAGGGAGGTCACAGGCATGTGGAGGCCACACACAATACTGAGCTTCATTTTGACTTGTTTAAAGGACATTACATTCCACTTTAATTTTGTGTGTGACTCCAAATCCAGGCCTCCATTGGTTAATAAATTTGATTTCCATTGATGATTTTTGTGTGATTTTGTTGTCAGCACATTCAACCTTGTACAGAACGAAGTATTCAATGAGAATATTTTATTCATTCAGATCTAGGATGTGTTATTTGAGTGTTCCTTTTATTTTTTGAGCAGTGTAATAATGAATATTGGTGAAATATTTGGTTTCAATCATCACATTCTAAAATATCACCTTATCCATATAAATAAAAATTGGCCATTTTGAGATCTATCTATATCAGCAACCACACAAGAAAGTAGAGGGAGGGATCTGCAACACTAAAGAGAAGCAGTGTGTTGCTGATAAATTTAGTTTTAGTAAAAAGAATAGGACAGCTTGATGCACAGAAGAGCAGAAGGAAATAAAAAAAATAACCCAAACTTACAAGAGTTAAACTTTAAGTTCAGCTGGTACCGTATATTAGCAATAGTCATGTAGATACTGCAGTTTGTAAAAAAAAATTGCCATTGTGGGGATAATCCTTTATAAATTTACTTGAATAAGTGGGACTGAGATACTGGCAATAGAAAAGAGATTCAGAGGCATTACACATCAAGAAAAAGTATTCCTGTTACCAAAGATGGCAAATATAGACATACTGTATAATGAGGTATCATAAAGTTAAACCCCTACTTTTGAAGTTTGCTGCAATCCACAGATATTCTATTCTGATTTTTCATTTTCTATGTACAATACAGTGAACTTTGCAGTGTTTATCTATTATAGCAATGAACTGGAACGTGCTGACATTTGAGGAGCCAGAGCTCGACTTATTAATTTTGTCTTTGTAGGCAGGGGCACAGCAGGATTTCATAAACTGTGTGATTTGGGACTTTCTCACCTGCTGGAGTGAATATTGATCTGCTTGTACAGATTACGTACGTGCCAGCATTCTGTCGTTAAGAGGGGAGCTTGCAATTATGAGGTTCACTAAAATAAAAGAAAGATGAAAAGAAACACCATTAAGTCAAGAAAGAGTCTTCAGAGTGTAAGGTATAGTGGTATGGCAACAACATCATGACGTAGTGCAGGTGGGGCCCCTATTCATGAAATCTGTCTGGGCCCCCCGTCTTTTATGGCGACAAAGTTACAGATACACAGTATATTATATATATATATATATATATAAAATTGCCTTAAATTGTCTGTCATCCACTTCTGGATGTCCCCGAATCCCACAATCCGCTGGGCCGCACCGGAAGTACGCCGACCGCCATTTTGGAACACCCAAGTGATGCCGCTCGGATCCAGAACGCAGCTGCGATCCTGAACGCCACTGCGATCCCGACCGCCGCTGGGATCCCAGCTGCCACTGGGATCCTGGCCGCTGCTTGGATCCCAGCCACCACTCAGATCCCAGCTGCCGCTCGGATCTAGGCCGCCACTGTGATCACGAGACTGTGAAAGGGGTGTAACGAGGGGGTATAACGAGAGGGGTGTAATGAAGGGGGTATAACCAGAGGGGTGTAATGAAGGGGGTATAATGAGAGGGTGTAATGAGGGGGGAGTAATGAGAGGGATGCCGCCGCCAGGACCCACCAATGCGATAGCATGGGACACACATCTAGTATATTATATTTATCTTGTGAAAAAAATACCCTTTTGCAGCCTGATCGCATATGTACTGTGTGTATAATTAATTTGTTTACGGTTCTCCTGATAGTCATAAAAAAAGTTTGAAAATGGCACCGGACACGCCTGCGCAATAGCAGCTATCGGTGCTCCTATATCTGCTATTGCGCATACATCAGGAGAACAGCAAACAAATTATACACACAGTAAATATGCGATCAGGCTGCAGCGCAGGTGCCACCGCCAGCACCTACCTGCAGAAGGTTTTTTTTTCACAATATAAATATAATATTCATTATGCAAACTTCGGGGTCACTGAGGGATCAGTGACCTGTCAGAAGCCATCAGTATGAATGCCTAATCAGAGCACCACGTGAAGACCCCCACAGGCCACTCCGAATCACGAGCATATCATTAGCTCAAAATGAAAATAAAGATTAAACAACAACCACAAGACGGATTTCACCAATCAAGGTATCATTTTAATCAGTATAACGGTGCCAACCTGACAGTGTCTGTAGGTTACTGTGCACAATCCTGCTGACAGGTTCTCTTTAGAAATAAATTGAAATGACAGCTGATGAATCATGGTAAAGCGTCTTTTCTAATGGAGGAGACTGATGGACTAGTTTTCTGGTCACCGACTGCTTCATCAGCAGTCATTTTATATCAAAGATATGTAATTAAGACAGGGCACTATGAATAACAAAAATGTTGAGAATACTCTATGTAAGGAATGGTGCTGTACATAACAGCAGAGAAAGCTACAGTTAGGTCCATATATATTTGGACAGAGACAACATTTTTCTAATTTTGGTTCTAGACATTACCACAATGAATTTTAAACAAAACAATTCAGATACAGTTGAAGTTCAGACTTTCAGCTTTCATTTGAGGGTATCCACATTAAAATTGAATGAAGGGTTTAGAAGTTTCAGCTTCTTAACATGTGCCACCCTGTTTTTAAAGGGACCAAAAGTAATTGGACAATTGACTCCAAGGCTATTTCATGGACAGGTGTGGGCAATCCCTTCGTTATGTCATTCTCAATTAAGCAGATAAAAGGCCTGGAGTTGATTTGAGGTGTGGTGCTTGCATTTGGAAGGTTTTGCTGTGAAGAAAACATGCGGTCAAAGGAGCTCTCCATGCAGGTGAAACAAGCCATCCTTAAGCTGCAAAAACAGAAAAAACCTTGCTACAACATTAGGAGTGGCAAAATCTACAGTTTGGTACATCCTGAGAAAGAAAGAAAGAAAGCACTGGTGAACTCATCAATGCAAAAAGACCTGGGCACCCACGGAAGACAACAGTAGTGGATGATCGCAGAATAATCTCCACAGTGAAGAGAAACCCCTTCACAACAGCCAACCAAGTGACCAACATTCTCCAGGAGGTAGGCGTATCAATATCCAAATCTACCATAAAGAGAAGACTGCATGAAAGTAAATACAGAGGGTTCACTGCACGATGCAAGCCACTGATAAGCATCAAGAATCAAAAGGCTAGACTGGACTTTGTTAAAAAACATCCAGAAAGCCAGCACAGTTCTGGAAGAACATTCTTTGGACAGATGAAACCAAGATCAACCTCTACCAGAATGATGGAAAGAGAAAAGTATGGCGAAGTCGTGGGACAGCTTATGATCCAAAGCATATCTCATCATCTGTAAAACACGGCGGAGGCAGTGTGATGGCTTGGGCATGCATGGCTGCCAGTGGCACTGGGTCACTAGTGTTTATTGATGATGTGACACAGGACAGAAGCAGCCGAATGAATTCTGAGGTATTCAGAGCCATACTGTGTGTGCTCAGATCCAGCCAAATGCAGCCAAACTGATTGGTCGTCGTTTCATACTACAGATGGACAGTGACCCAAAACATAAAGCCAAAGCAACCCAGGAGTTTATTAAAGCAAAGAAGTGGAATATTCTTCAATGGCCAAGTCAGTCACCTGATCTCAACCCAATTGAGCATGCATTTCACTTGTTAAAGGCTAAACTTCAGACAGAAAGGCCCACAAACAAACAGCAACTGAAAACCACCACAGTGAAGGCCTGGCAGAGCATCAAAAAGGAGGAAACACAGCATCTGGTGATGTCCATGAGTTCAAGACTTCAGGCAATCATTGCCAACAAAGGGTTTTCAACCAAGTACTGGAAATGAACATTTTATTTACAATTATTTAATCTGTCCAATTACTTTTGGTCCCTTTAAAAACAGGGTGACACATGTTAAGGAGCTGAAAGTCCTAAACCCTTCATCCAATTTTAATGTGGATACCCTCAAGTGAAAGCTGAAAGTCTTAACTTCAACTGCATCTGAATGGTTTTGTTTAAAATTCATTGTGGTAATGTCTAGAACCAAAATTAGAAAAATATCTCTGTCGAAATATATATGGACCTAACTGTATATAATAAGGTACGGTGTTATACACAATAAAAGAGGAAACTATGTAACTATGTAACCAAGGACGGCGCTATACATAATTGAATACAATATATACTAAGAGACTGTGCTATACATAATAAGTGAGTACACTATATACTAAGGGACTGTGCTATACATAATAAGGCTACATTCCTGTATTGGTATGCAGTGTCAGTGTGCTGCCCTCTTTTACAGATGCATTGAGCATGTCCTGTCCTGATCTTCAAAATTGGATCAGAACAGGACATTCTCTGACCGTCATGGATCTCATTCTCAGATCTGTGATTTTCATGGATGTGTGAATGAATCTATAAAATCTGTATGAGTCCATGTGCCGCCTGATAAAAAAAAATATGGCAGCACACAGACATATCACATGAATGTGATAATGCATCCTAAGGGATTTTACAAATAATGTTATCACTCCAACTCTTCTTGTCACAATGATCACCGCAGCCCTAAAAATAACAAGGTCACATATATTGTATACATACATGGGTCTCCCTCGTACTGCACCCCTGAATACAGATATGTACACCACCATTAATATGCTATTAACCACCACCAATTAAAATGTGAAGTGATAAGCAGCACTGTGCCCCCCATTAACTATACAGTAATCTCCGCCACCCAAGAAATAAAATTTATTCATTCTCTGTCACTCTCATCAATTAACTTTAAGGCTATGTGCATATGGAAAATATGCTAGGTTTTACAGTACAAGCAAAGTGAATGAGATCCCTGATGTCTCATGCACATGTTGCTTTTTTCCTTGCAGATTTGCAGCAGATTAAAATCTGCATAATGTCCATTCTTGCAGCATGCAACAAAAGCATATCAAAACTGTGGCAAAAAATGTATTATATGCAGTGTTCTTCCTGCCAACCCATTAGTATATGCAGCAGAAAATCCTGAACATGTGCAGATAGCCTTAATGCAGTGGCTGTACCGCGTTCCCCCATTCATATAAGTCCTTGATAGCATCATAATGAATTTGGACATGGTAGAAGATTTTGTCAGGTACTCAGGTACTTAACATCCTATGCCTCCTCCCAATTAATTACAAGTCCCTGATGGTGTCTTTTCCCACCTTTCAATTCATTACAAAGTGTCCTATACACCGTAACCGCTCCTCTCCTGCTTCCCAATAAATTTTAAGTCCCTGATAGTGTCATGATGAATTGTGGAATGAGGGAGGATGCCATCTGTGACTTAGCACCATCCTACACCACCCAATTTATTTTACATACATATCTAATGTCTTTCTTCCATCCAAATCCCCACCCCCTCATTGTCTCCCTCTCCCGCCCTCATTATCCTCTCCCCCACTCTCTCATTGTCCTCTCCCTCACCACCTCATTGTTCCTCACATCACTCACTGTCCTCTCCCCCACTTTCTCATTGGTCTCTCCCCACCCTCTCATTGTCCACTCCCTGACATCCATAATTGTCCTCTCTCTCACATCCCTCATTGTCGTCTACCCCACATCTCTCATTATTTTCTCCCCCACATCCTTCATTGTCATTTCCCCAACATCCCTCCTTGTCTTCTCACCCCCTCATTGACCTCTTCCCCACATCCCTCATTGTCTTTTGCCCAACATCCCTCCCTGTCCTCTCACATCATTTTTCTTTCCCCCACATCCCTCATTGTCCTCTCTCCCACATCCCTCATTATCCTCTTCCCCACATCCATCATTGTCCTCTCCCCACATCCATCATTGTCCTCTCACTTACCCCCTCATTGACATCCATCATTGTACTCTCCCCACATCCCTCATTGTCCTCTCCCCCACATCCCTCATTGTCCTCTCCCCCGCATCCATCATTGTCATCTACCCCACATGCCTCATTGTCCTCTCCCCCACATCCATCATTGTCCTCTCCCCACATACATCATTGTCATCTCCTCTACATCACTCATTGTCCTTTCCTCCGCATCCCTCATTGTCCTCTCCCCCACCCCCTTCATTGTTCCCCAACATCCATCATTGTCCTCCTCCACATCGCTCATTATCCTCTCCCCCACACCACTCATTGTCCTCTCCAGTACATCCCTCATTGTCCTCTCCCCCATATCCATCATTGTCTTCTTCCCACATCCATCATTGTCCTCTCCCTCACATCCCTCATTGTCCTCTTCCCTGCATCCATTATTGTCCTCTCCTTCAACCCCATCATCATCCTCTCCCCACATACCTCATTGTCTTCTTCCACACATCCCTCATTGTCCTCTCCCCACATCCCTCATTGTCCTCTCCCCCACATCCATCATTGTCCTCTCACTTACCCCTTCATTCTCCTCTCCCCATATCCCTCATGTCCTTTCCCCCACTTGCCTCATTGTCCTCTACCACACATCCCTCGTTGTCCTCTCCCCACATCCATCATTGTCCTCCCCCACATCCATCTTTGTCCTCTCCTTCACCCCCCTCATCGCCTTCTACCCACATCCCTTATTGTCCTTTCCCTCACCTCCCACATTGTCCTCTCCCACACATCCCTCATTGTCCTCTCCCACATCCATCATTGTCCTCTCCAAAACATCCATCATTGTGCTCAACACCCCCTCGATTACCCTCATTGTCCTCTCCCCCTTATAATCCTCTCCCCACTGTATTGGGTAAAAAAAAAACACTGACATCTTTGTCCAGTGTCCCGAGTCATTGCTTCTCTCTTATTTGATATGTAACTTTTGAAATGACACTGGGGTTCGACGTGCTGACGTCATCAAGCAGGGTGCTCCAGGGTCACAGAGAAAGCTCTGAACAGAAAGCTGAGGACAGATTCCTGCAGGTCCACTGCTATATTCTCCTGTAGGCAGCGGAGCTGCAGTATCACTCCCTGCCCGGCACGCCACGTATTATGAGGGCAATCTGGCTATGGGTCAGATTGCCCTCATTATTACCGCCATACAAGGGCCCTTCTCCACCTCTGGGCTTCGGTACAGCTGCATCGGCTGCACCAGCTGTATGTCTGCTCCTGACAGTAATAGTATTCATGTGTACTCTTTGCTCGGGAAGTTTTGGGGGAAAGGAAGCAGCTTTCTAGCATTGTGATTACATGGCTAATAACTAAAAGTATGCTTTTTCCAGATGTTCAAAAACTACAAATCTCATCATACCTAGACCTGGGAGTTGTATTTTTACAACAGTTGTAGATTAACATGTTAACAGCCTCTGCCGTAGAGTTTTAGACATGATCTTGTATCAAACGTTCATCATCCATTATTGATGTGTAAATGCATGCACTCTAATTCCTAGCCATAGATTATAGTGTGTTCTGAGATAAGCTGTAAAATCCGCAATGCTGAAAAGTGAAGTTCAGTGGTGACATCTATAAAGAATAGAACTAAATGGCTTTTTATACTTGGGTTTAGATAGAAATCTGTATATATAGTTGCATAATGTTATAAATATATCATGGGATTTTTTTTCACGCAAACCAAGTGTCTATATTGTGTTTCACCTAAAATGAATGGTCTTTGAGAACTACTGTAAAACAATATTCTCTGTAGTAAATGTCCAGCCTTAAACTAAAATTCTGTCCCAAGTACAGTTAGATCCAGGAGTACCGTATTTTGCGGATTATAAGATGCTCTGGATCATAAGACGCACCCCAAATTTTGAAGAGAAAAATACGAAAAAAAAACTTTTTTTCAATAAATTGGTGGTGCCTCTTATAATCCATGCGTCTTATTACTTACCGGGGGTGGTGGCTGCGGTGAAGCGGGGTCCCAGGGTCGCGTCTGGAGGAGGCAAGAGTGGCGCGTTGCTGCAGGCTGGGATGAGAGGATGTTCCGATGTGCGCCACCGTGGGTGAAAATGGCTGCTGTGCTCTGTGGTGTGGGGGGCTCTGCCAGCATTTTGTGAATGCCCGGAGCTCCTCCCGCACATCCATTACCGTAATGCAGTGGCCTCCGGGAAAATGGCCGCCAGGGGCGGCGCATGCTCAGATTGAGGTCTTGGCAACGAGATCCCGTTTCCTGATCTCGTTGCTGAATTCTCAATCTGAGCATGTGCCGCCCCCAGTGGCCATTTTCCCGGAGGCCACCGCATTGTAGTAATGGATATGCGAGGGGCTTCGGGCTTTCACAAAATGCTGGTGGGACCCCCTCCCCCCTCACCACAGAGCACCACAGCCTTTTTCACCCGCAGCGGAGCACATCGGATCATCCCCTCATCCCAGCCTGCGGCCTGCAGAAGCACGTCTCTCTTGCCTTCTCCAGCAGCGACCCCGGAACCCTGCTCCACCGCGGCCGGTAAGGTATATCCGCATTATAAGATGCATGCCCACTCCCCACCCAAATATGGGGGAAAAAGTGTGTCTTATAATCCAAAAAATACGGTATTTGGTCAGTGACCGAATCTTTTTTGTTTCAGCTCTGCAGGCTACTTTTTGATTTAAGCTGAAACAACTGAGATGCAATTAAAGTATAATCTTTTAGGCTTAATTAAAAAGGTTGAACAAAAAATATCCTGTGAAACGTTTAGGAATTTGAACAATTTTTCTACAAAGCCTCCTAATTTCAGAGGCTCAAAACTAATTGGACAAATTATTTTTACCAAAAATAAAATGTTCATTTTTAATGCTTTGTAGAAAATCCATTGAAGGCAGTGACTGTCTGAAGACTGAAAGCCAAGGAAGTCACCAAACGCTGGATTTCTTCGTTTGTGCTGCTTTGCCAGGCCTTTACTGCAGCTGACTTCAGTTGTTGCTTATTTGTCTGTCTTTTTACCTTAAGTTTTGTCTTAAACATGTGAAATGCATGCTTGTTGGGGTTGAGATCTGGTGATTGACTCGGTCATTGCATAATAGTACATTTTTATTACAATCTCTTAGGTTGCTTTTGCAATGTTTTGGGTCATTGCCCATTTGTACAGTGAAGTGCCATTTAATCAGCCTTGCTGCATTTGGTTGATTATATGCATGTATATGAATATAAGTGAATAGCCCTGTACATTTCAGAATTCATCCATCTGCTTCTGTCTTCAGTCACTTCATCAATACTAGTGACCCAGTGCCACTGGAATCCATGCCATGCCCATGTCATCACACCGCTTCCACCATGTATTACAGAGGATGTGATGTGCTTGGGAACTTGAGATGTCCCAAGCTTTCTCCATACTTTCTTCCCATCACTTAGGTACAGGTTGATCAGGCTTCTTCAGATGTTTTTTTTTATTACAAAGTCTACTTTATTCTGACCTCTTTATTTAAGGCTGATTAATAGTTTGCACGTTGTGGTGACCTTTGTGTATTTGCCCTGATGAAATCTTCTCTTTATGGTAGACTTAGGTACTGAAACACCTACTTACTGGAGAGTGTTCTTCACATGAGTGGATGTTTTTCTTCACTCTGGAGGGGTTTTTCTTCACTCTGGAAAGGATTCTTTGATCAACCACCACTTTTGGACATCCAGGGGTTTTTGAGTCTCCAAGCTCACCAGTGCGTTCTTTTTTTATTAATTTGCGCACTATTAGTATTCCTGCTGTCTCTCTGATGGATTTCTTCTTTTTTTTCAGCCTAATGATGGCCTGTTTTTCTTCCATTGAGAGTCCTGTTAACTACATGTTGTGGGTTAACAACAACAGCTTTCAAATGCCACATCTGGAATCAGCCCCAGACATTTTACCTGCTTAATTGATAATCTCTCTATAAAATCTGGCCAGACCTTCTCTTCCTCGCCAGTGAAAGTTTACTAACTGGCTCCCTGGAGTTGCTGTTCTGAGTTGGAGTTCGTTTTTTGCTGCTGTAGATTGTTGTATGCTGTTTTTGGGTATATGCTTTCTTCATTGTCCTATTCACATTTGGTTTCTTCATTCTTACCCTTCCCTGTATACCTCTCTATCTTTGGTGAGTGTTTTGTATGTTAGTTTCTTTTTGTTATCTCTGTTTGTCTTATGTGTTTATATACTAGAATTTCTGTCCCAGGCCTCCTGGGGGAGGGGACAGCTTAGGGTATTACAGGAGGACAGTAAGGCACATGGCCCAAACTTCTTCACTATCAGAGGTACCACTGGAAGCAAATATATTTAGGGCTCCAGCCTTAGAGAGAGTGCAGGACCTCTTTCCTTAATCACGTATAGTCACAGTGTGACATGTGGCTTCCAAAAAATGGCAATTTGGGCATATCTGTGTTTTGTTCACAGTTTATATCATGCGGGTTAAATCATTTTCTATTTTGGTAGGTGAGACTTTAACACAGCAGTACTGAATATACTTTTAAAACTTCTTTAATTTTCCTGATATTATTTTAATTTTCATGTTTTCTTATAAGGAGTTTGTATGTTCTCCCCGTGTTTGCCTGGGTTTAGTCCCGGTACTCCGGTTTCCTCCCACATTCCAAAGACATACTGATAGGGAATTTAG
Source organism: Dendrobates tinctorius (assembly GCF_039654945.1). Classification (NCBI taxonomy): domain Eukaryota; kingdom Metazoa; phylum Chordata; class Amphibia; order Anura; family Dendrobatidae; genus Dendrobates; species Dendrobates tinctorius. The sequence goes on along the minus strand of NW_027361750.1, from coordinate 24,248,780 downwards.
ATTGTGACCCCCATCGGGGACAGTGATGATAATGTGTGCAAACTGTAAAGCGCTGCGGAATATGTTAGCACTATATAAAAATAAAGATTATTATTATTAAAACTTTTTTTTCACTTTATACGTGTTTTTTTTATCTCCATAGGAACTAAAAAATACCACAAGATTGCAGCATAGAATGAAAGTGATGGTCTCCCATGAAGCACAACCTGTGGTTGGGTTTCACAGGAGGACCAACATGGCAGCTATGTGCGCCTTCGGTTCAGTAGGTTCCCAGCTGTCATGGAAACCCACTAGTATGTCACAATCGCATCGCAGGGGAAGCGATGGGCGCTAGAATGGAGCCTGTACTAGGAACAGCTAGCTGTGGTTTCTGCTGTTAAAGAAGCACTCACATTAAAGTTTTTTTCCTCTTACTATATTGCAGTCATCATATGATATAACACTGTGTACTTACAATTGCTCATTTTGCCTTTCTACCCAGGTTTTTCTTTTTTCCATTAGGTGACATCACATGATTAAAAACTGACTAGCTGAATCCTTCTAAGCTCTATGTAGAACAGGTTGTCAATTTTCCCTGCATAAGTCATGAGTCACTTCAAAAATCCCTGGCAGGCGGAGGAGCAGAGCAGCTGGGTCAGGCGTTAATTAGGAAAATGATAAATGCCGGGACAAGAGACTTCCAGTTTCTACACAGTACAGATAAAAGAGAAGATTTTGCTTTGTAGAAAGGCAAAATGAGTAATTGTAATTACAAATTGGTATATAATATGATGAGCGCAGTACATTAAGAGGATAAAATCTTTGATGGGAGAAGTGCAATATTTAAGAGTTAGGTGCCTGCTGCATAACACAGCCAGCATCTGCACTGTATGGAATGGGCTCAGCTCGTGAGATTGCTCCATATACATGCACCATGACTTACTTGTATGCCATGGTGGCGGAAAAAATGAAACCGTCTAGGTGGATGGCCACAACAGTCGCATTACCAAAAAAAGTTTTAGTCTTCCTTGTTGATGACTGCTCTGTTGGTCTCCTGGATAGATGCTATAACTGTCTAAGCTCCCCTAGTTCTGGCTGCACACATATAGATTTGTATCACTTCACTCAATGACTATGTACTGGACTTAGAGATCTGTATCAGGAAAATGGAGGCATCACTTCTAGAAAGATAGATTACATGAATCTGAACAGCATGTAACTGACCGGATGTTAAAGGGTGGATATCCCCCTTTAAAGTTTAACAGCAGGTGTACATATGTATCCATAGTGGTTCTGTACATAGAACTGGCAGATCATCTTTGCTCTCTGCTACCTGCTGTGTAATCATCTCCTTAGTGCCATTTTTCGCAGGAGAACTCCTTAAGACAGGAAACTCATTTGAGCTAAGTAAATAATGTCTCATATCTAGTACAGAAACTAAAGAAGGCAGAGCCTGTAAGATCTTTTACACTGTGTAAGGGTGATCAGCATGATCTGCCAGCTTTACTGCTGTAGACAAGTTTTACCTGATAATATATTTTACTACCAAGGAGTGTAACACTTTGGGTAGTCTCTCTTATCAATGAAATGTAATGATTGGATGAACAAATCGAGGTTGCCCAAATTGTTTTGAGAACATTATATAGTGCATACACATACAGTGCCTACAAGTAGTATTCAACCCCCTGCAGATTTAGCAGGATAACACATTCGGAATTAACTTGGCATTGTGACATTTGGACTGTAGATCAGCCTGGAAGTGTGAAATGTACTGCAGCAAAAAAGAATGTTATTTCTTTGTGTAATTTTTTTTTAAATTGTGAAAAGTTTATTTAGAGGGTCATTTATTATTCAACCCCTCAAACCACCAGAATTCTGTTTGGTTCCCCTAAAGTATTAAGAAGTATTTCAGGCACAAAGAACAATGAGCTTCACATGTTTGGATTAATTATCTCTTTTTCCAGCCTTTTCTGACTATTTAAGACCCTCCCCAAACTTGTGAACAGCACTCATACATGGTCAACATGGGAAAGACAAAGGAGCATTCCAAGGCCATCAGAGACAAGATCATGGAGGGTCACAAGGTTGGCAAGGGGTACAAAACCCTTTCCAAGGAGTTGGGCCTACCTGTCTCCACTGTTGGGAGCATCATCCGGAAGTGGAAGGCTTATGGAACTACTGTTAGCCTTCCACGGCCTGGACAGCCTTTGAAAGTTTCCTCCCGTGCCAAGGCCAGGCTTGTCCGAAGAGTCAAGGCTAACCCAAGGACAACAAGGAAGGAGCTCCGGGAAGATCTCATGGCAGTGGGGACATTGGTTTCAGTCAATACCATAAGTAACGTACTCCACCGCAATGGTCTCCGTTCCAGACGAGCCCGTAAGGTACCTTTACTTTCAAAGCGTCATGTCAAGGCTCATCTACAGTTTGCTCATGATCACTTGGAGGACTCTGAGACAGACTGGTTCAAGGTTCTCTGGTCTGATGAGACCAAGATCTTTGGTGCCAAACACACACGTGACGTTTGGAGACTGGATGGCACTGCATACGACCCCAAGAATACCATCCCTACAGTCAAGCATGGTGGTGGCAGCATCATGCTGTGGGGCTGTTTCTCAGCCAAGGGGCCTGGCCATCTGGTCCGCATCCATGGGAAGATGGATAGCACGGCCTACCTGGAGATTTTGGCCAAGAACCTCCGCTCCTCCATCAAGGATCTTAAGATGGGTCGTCATTTCATCTTCCAACAAGACAACGACCCAAAGCACACAGCCAAGAAAACCAAGGCCTGGTTCAAGAGGGAAAAAATCAAGGTGTTGGAGTGGCCTAGTCAGTCTCCTGACCTTAACCCAATTGAAAACTTGTGGAAGGAGCTCAAGATTAAAGTCCACATGAGACACCCAAAGAACCTAGATAACTTGGAGAACATCTGCATGGAGGAGTGGGCCAAGATAACTCCAGAGACCTGTGCCGGCCTGATCAGGTCTTATAAAAGACGATTATCAGCTGTAATTGCAAACAAGGGTTATTCCACAAAATATTAAACCTAGGGGTTGAATAATAATTGACCCACACTTTTATGTTTAAAATTTATTAAAATTTAACTGAGCAACATAACTTTTTGGTTTCTAAGATTTATGCATCTGTTAATAAATCCTGCTCTTGTGTGAAGTTTGAAGGCTCTAACTTATTTGCATCTTATCAAACCTGCTAAATCTGCAGGGGGTTGAATACTACTTGTAGGCACTATATGTTCCTATAGGACCCGAAAATATGCAATTGTATATTTATATTTGTCTTTGCCTTCCAGTATTTTGTAGCCCCTCTGGCTTTGGTTAAATAGTTATTACCATCTTGTATTGTGGCGCGGGTCGGTAGCCATGGTCGAAGTACTCGTCTTCCACGCCCCATCATGCTACATAAAAATGGGGGCCCTGGCTGGGTGTGTGGACTTTACATATAGGGGCACTACGCCCTTGCAGAGTGCATAATGCCAGTGACTTTGGCTGGCCAGGACCAGATGTTGTAGAGTTCAATGAGGGAGACCATTTACAACAAATAGCAGGTGAAAAACTTCATGGACGTTTTCTTAGAACATCTGAAATTTTTATACACATTCCATTCCTTCCTGAGCTTGCTCCTGTCTCTGTCCATTAGCCTCTCTCTCTCGCTTCACTACCAGCCAGCAGCACCACTAACCAGTAAGCAAATTTCCTATTCTTCAAGCTGCAGTTCAACGTCCTTTTTCCCTTATTTTTACCTTAGGGCAGCTGCTTGTGCCACTATAGCCATTACTTAACTTCTCTGCTTGAAGACGCCTTGGAACTACCGCATAGGGCACTCTCTCTTTGTTTCGCTTTCCTTCTCAGCGCTGCTTCATTATTTGACTGTCAAAACAATCCATACCATCTCGCTAGGCTACCTGCCCCAGACCTCATCTCCAGAGGATCAATCACTCCCATCTGTTGCCTTGATCTCTGCTTACTTTAGGGACACCCAATTCATACGGCTCTGCTTACTAATCAGACCAAATGTCTGTTCTAGCTGCAAGCTATACCATATCTGCCTTCCTGATTGGAAATTCCCTCTGTCCCTTCATTTTAGCCCCCTCCCCACTCTGGGCTATTCTCAAACATTAACTCTACCTGTCCCTATCAACTATTTGTGCCTGGGCAGAACACAACTCTATTGCTAATAACACACATCACTAAACACATTACACCTCCAAATACATTGTAACAATAAACGTGTCTTAAAGGGGGAACATAGGCAACACTTCCACCTCCTTACATTTCCCCTTCTTTAACGATGGCCATCCTCGGCCATCCGAAATCTGAAAGACACCAAGCAGTCCCTCCATCACCCAACTGGCATTAAACAATGCAGGATCCTCTTCCTCTCGTAGAGCAACATCGACTGGGTCCTTCTTGGCGTGCCCGGGAGCAACCAAGCAAATCCTTTTAATCTGATACCAGTCCATCGGATTGATTTGGCCCTTCTTTGCAAAGGCCCTGTAACAAACACACAGCGAAGTCCATCCCTTTGAGAGTAGTCCATACGACAAGGGCACAGCCCATTAGGTCGTCATCCGTCATTAGGGCAGGAACACAGTCCATTATAGGCAACATTAATCCTCGATTGGGCTCAGTCTTTAACTGATGGTGTAGGAGCCTCCATCCGCTTCAATGTCTTTCAATCCAACAAAGAAAAATGTAATGAGCGCAACAAAACTATATACAGCCATCCTCTGCTAACAAGCTATGGGTGTCCTTGATATGTGGATCATAGATCCACTGACTTTTGGTACTTCTGAAACCTTAAACTGTTCCAGAAACAAGAGGTGCCACAGGTACAACCTGAACCTCTCCAGCCTCCGATTCATTCAAACTCAACTTTTTTCCGGCCTCTCTTAGGGTACCCTTACACTTGGCGACGCACCAGCAATCCCGACAACGATATGACCTAGTAGGGATCGCTGGTGCATCGCTACGTGGTCGCTGGTGAGATGTCAAACAGTCAGATCTCACCGGCAACGCAGCAACGATACTGAATGATATGACGGTCGCTGGGACCCTGTTTCTCAGACCTGTAGTATTGAGGTCGTTCGTCATTGTCCCTGTCAAACACAGCGATACATGCTGGCCAGCGGGACACCAGCGATCAAAAAATGGCCCAGGACATTTAAGCACGATCAGCGACATCGCAGCAGGGGCCCGATCGCCGCTATGTGTCACACGTAGCAAGATCGCAGGTGAGATCGCTGTTGTGTCACAAAATCAGTGAGGCAACAGCGATCTCGCTATGTGAGACGGGGGCTTTAGACCCACGTCTTCCTCGGCCCTGCCTATCCACATACAGTGCTGAATGGGCACCTTGGACAACGTACACAGCAGCTAAACTAGTTACCATAACTGATAGTCCTGAGGGCATTCCTTTTGCGATTTTCAACTGCCCACCAGAACTGTGGATACTCAGGATTGTCTCCTCTACTATGTCCCCATGTGGACACGGAGGCATTAGGGCCATCGCGGTGGGCACCTCACCTGCCTCTACTCTGGGCTGTACTGCCGTCGACTCCCCTTCTGCATCTGGCCCCATCTTCACTTACGAGATGGCCACTGCGTAATACTCCCCAGACTGCAAGCTCTGCAGGTGAGAGGGAAAGGGACTAATCTGGATGGAGTGGTTAGTCACGTACACAACATGTCTTGTACATTCCTCCTTCAGGAAACATTATCCCTTCTCCCTGTTAAAGGACAACACCATCCCCTGCCTCATCTACTGGAATAGGCATTCTCCCTCTGGACCGACCAACTGGGCGTTCACCCACTCAGATAAGTTTTTGGCCTTTATCACCTTCAGGATACATCGGGCCATGGTGGTATTCACCACCTTCTTAGTGGTAAGGGCAGGCATGGGAGGGGGTGGGAGAACCACTAGTACTGGGGTACACATCCTGAAAACTGAGCTGTGGTGGACGGACATAGAGTATGCACCATTACTGCTTTCATTCTGTATGGGATTTCCAGGAAAAGCTGAACACTGTACTCAGCTTTCTTACTGTTCCACAGAGAATGAAACGTTATAAGATCCCATTCTTGGGATCAGTTCAGGTCCCAGTACTTGAACACCCACCGATTACAAGTTGTCACCTTTACATATGGATAAGTGATAACTGCTAAAGATGGAAATAACCCTTTAAGTGGAATTAGTATGAGTTAGCATATTTTGTTGTAGATTTCTTTTATTAATATCAATGGTAAAATATTTGCTGTCCCTTTAAACCCTAGCATGAGTTCTGCAGTCTCTTCAGACCCTAGGATGAGTGTTGCCTTGTCCTTACACCCTAGGATGAGTGCTGCCTTCTCCTTACACCTTAGGATGAGTGCTGCCTTCTCCTCACACCCTAGGATGAGTGCTGCCTTCTCACACCCTAGGATGAGTGCTGCCTTCTTAGACCCTAGGATGAGTACTGCTGACTTCTCTCTGTTTACCTCTGATATTGATGGTCTATCCTAAGTATTCTAATCCAAGAAAACCCTTCCAGCTACATGATCATATAAAGAAAAGTACAACTTTCAAATAAAATATGATGTTGTTGTCCATAGGAACCAGGTCACCTTTCATTTTTAATTGTACTGTAGTTGAAAATGGGGTGGGGGGGATTTGGTTCTTTTAAAGAACAAGGTCACTTCTTCTGTGAGATGAGCTTGCAACCATAAACATATTAGGGTGAAATTATAAAAACTGTTGAAAAATATTTTTTTATGTTGCCCGATCACAATACAACTTTTATTATTTCAGAACAGGTCAAGAAATAAAAGAAAACCTCTGGTTGTTTTGGACAATAAAGACCATTTTTCTTCTAGATAGTTGTGATAAATCTAGCTCATTGTGTTAGGCATAAGAGTGCACCTACTGGATTATCCTAAGGCCTCAAGTACATGGCACAGCCTGTATGACCGTGCACAGTCCACAGATGTAAGGTTAAAGGGGTTTTCCACTTAAAGGACAACCCCTTCTTAAACTAAATGTTCGGCTCCAATAAAATAAATAAACCTATACTCACCTCCCGTGGCTCCATTCCAGCAGTGTCGGCATTCGCGGTCCCGAGGCTGAAATGCGGTGAAATAACACGTGATGCCCGACACCCAGTCAGTGCTGGCATTATTGTCCCCACCTTTGGTTAAACAGAACATAAAGCGGAAGTCTGGGCTACAGCTGATCTCGGACTTCAGCTTCATGTTCATTTCGACAGGAGGCAGAGACAGTGATGCCAACACTGATTGGGTGCCGGCATCACATGTCATTTCACCGCATCACAACCCCCGGAACCGTGAATGTAGACTCCACTGGAATGGAGCCGGCATGCTGGTCTTAATGCTGTCATCTCAATATAAAGATTGTTCTACTGCAGATCTAACAGTGCTCTGAACTAAATCTGCTGCCATGTAGCCCTCCATATTAATGAACAATGCATAACCCCTGCCACCATTGGTAGCTTTCTATGTACACTATTTATTAACTGAAAGCTGCTAATCAGTGGGGGCAGAGTAGCAGTTGACCAGGAGACACAAGACACTTAAGGGGGCTTTACACATAGCGATATCGCTAGCAATATCGCTAAAGCGTCACTGATTTTGTGACGCAGCAGCGATATTGCTAGCGATATCGCTACATGTGATACTTACCTCCAACCGGCTCCCCCGCTGGCTATCGCTGATCGCGCGAGATCGGCCTGGTCCATTTCTCGTCGTCGGCTTCCTGCTGGCGCCGACGAGCGAGCCATGGACGCGGGCGGAAGGACGTCTTCATCGTTGCCGTCTGAAAGGTAAGAGCGACCCCCGCCTGCTGCATCACTAGTGAGATCTGCCTCTGTGGCAGCTCACTAGCGACCATTTAGCTATGCACCAGCGATCCTGACCGGGTCGTATCGTGGTAGGGATCGCTGGTGCATCGCTAAATGTAAAGGGCCCTTTAGTCCTCTGGTGATCATCTCCTGGTGATAAAATGCTGATTTTATTGAAACAGCCCAGTAAGTGACACATCTCAGGAATCAGGCTCTCAGCCTCTATGTCAGGCTGCTCTCAGAATGCGTAACAAACCTGCTGACAGATTCTCTTTAATAAATTGGGCTCATACTATCTATGAACTGATATGACTACCAGTTATCTAAGGATATAATTCTTTGTTTCTGTAGAGAGGAAATCTTTCTGAAATGTCCAATTTTCAAAGTGGCAGAATGTCAAGTTTTTGATCTTACTGCACATTTATGGTACTGATAGTGGGAAACTGGAAGAAGTAAAGAGCCAAGATCAGCTGAGAAGTGACACTTGGAAATTCCTGTAAATGAAGATGCGAAAATACATTACCTGAAGTGTTAGTACTGTCTGTAAGGGAGTCACAGTTTGTTAGGAAGGGGTCTATAAATAACCTTGGTAACTGCATACATGCATCTCCATAAAGAGGTGGCTGTTTGATTGTATTGGACATTTTATGTAAAAGATGTCTTGAATTTTCACACCTAATCACATTGACTTATATTGTAGACTAAATACCAATCTTGAGTTCTACTTCTGCATTTTCTTTCAAGACAGTAATAAAGGGATGTGATGTAACCGAATAGATAATTATTTAGAAAAATAATTTTTTATGTCCTATTAGAGCATCTGTTGGCCAAATTCTGCAGTGTCTGCAAACAAAGCACTTCTGTCTCTGCCGAATTAAGTACATTTGTTTCTTTGATAATCTAATCATTTCAATCAGCAACATGTAATGCCTCCTTTTCCCTGTGGAGGCACTGTGGGGAAATTAAACAGTTACTGCTTAGTGATTTTGATCCTTTTCTAACAAATGGATCACCTCATTAATCCCTTTTTATTCAGCCTCATATTTTTCAAGACCCAGATCATTGACCAATGTTCCGCATCCCGGTCCTCACGGTCCCCAACACATCACGTTTTCAGGATTTCCTTAGTATTGCTCAGGTGAGAGAACCACAAGAAAGAATGTAGCGGAGGAACCAGTGCTCCTGTCACAGGCAGGTATTTTTCAGTAAGGATTTATGCCTTCACGGGAGCTGGTACAAAGCAGCATGGATTCTTACAAATCGTATTTTGTTGATGTTATTGCTTATATATCAAGCTCAGGCTAATAATAGCGTTAATGGTTGCTTTGTTTTCATTCCTAATTCAGGCATATTGAATACGAGCAAATTGAATTTGTAGGAAACAAAAAGAAATAAAATTAGAAAGGATTGAAAAATACTTAAAAAGTAGTTGGTAAGACCAGAGAAACCTCTAAATGTTTCTTAATTCTGCTTAATAGCTATGAAAGTAAAACCTAAATAATATAATAGAAAAAAAAGTCATTACTGCCTGTTAGACAGTCGTGATTAGATAGGAAATATATGCTAATAACATTGTGTGTCTGAAATTTTCTACAAAGAATTCAGACCCATGGACAGTGCATCCTGTGTTTTTAGCCCCTTTGGCCTTGTGCACACTTATTGCTCCCCTTCTGGCTTTGGCTTTCAAATACTGAGGTAAAAACTCGCCAAATTCTCAACATGTGAACGTGGCCTTAATGACGTTCCTTAGATTTAACTTAAGGCCACCGGCCATGTGCCGATGTTGAGAGTTAAGGGGGCTTTACACATAGCGATATCGCTAGCAATATCGCTAAAGCGTCACCAATTTTGTGACGCAGCAGCGATATTGCTAGCGATATCGCTACATGTGATACTTACCTCCGACCGGCTCCCTCGCTGGTTATCGGTGATCGCGCGAGAAAGTCCTGGGCCGTTTCTCATCGGCCACTTCCTGCTGGGCTTCCTGCTGGCGCTGACGAGCGACACGTGGTCGCGGGCAGAAGATGTCAGGATCTCCGTGTCTGACAGGTGACAACCGCTGCTGCGTCGCTGCTGAGATCTGCCTGTTTGGCAGCTCACTAGCGACCATTTAGCGATGCACCAGCGATCCTGACCATGTCGTATCGTGGTCGGGATCGCTGGTGCATCGCTAAATGTAACGGGGCCCTTAGGCGAGTTTTTACCTCAGTATTTGTAAGCCAAAACAAGGAGTGGGTGATAAATACATGATAACACAAGCCCCACTCTCATAAATAAAACACACAGGAGACAGACTTTAAGTTTGGAATAAAATGGCCGTGGAGTTTATTTTGAGTTACTCAAAAAACAATTTTATTTCATCATAACAATTAAAATATTAAATATACTCATAACTGAATTAAATTATTACTCTCATTACCCAATCCACCCTAAAACAGGGAGATTTTCCCACAAATAAACGACACAACAATACAGATAAATACTTTAAAAAGGGCGGGAGGGATCTTGAATCTTCTTGAGGTAAACTGACAAAAACGGCTCAGAACAACTATTATATACCCACAATTCTTCCTGCTCATTCCCTGGCAGCCAATCAAATCTTCAAAAAAGAGCGGGAAACACAGCTGCCTCAAAAACCAGCAAAAACCTGCTCGTGCTATTGCACAGCTTACTGTAAATATTAACTCTTTATGTTCCATAACTTACACCATCTGACTCAACATACAATTATCAGTTACGGGAGCCGTGTTATCATGCGACCCCCTTGTTTTCACTAAGAGGAGGGCGTTCAGAAGTGGTGACGTGTTTCTATTATACTTTTCCTCTGATTGTTCCTCTCCTGAGTTTGGATTACGAATACTGAGGTAAATAACTCACCAAACACTGAACGTGTGCACATGGCCTTAGGCTTGCTTTGTTTTTTAATCTCTTCATTCTGAAAGCTACAACTATTTTGTTCCATTACCCTAGCCATATAATGATGTCTGTTGTGTCAGATAACTTATTTTTTTCATTTGGGGGGGGGGATATTGAGTGGAGTAGGTAGAAAAAAAACAAACAAACGTTGGTTTTGCAGATTTCACCGTGTTGAATAAATGGTATATTAAAAATAACATGTCTTTCTTCAACATTGCTTTCTGAGGACTTGTTTTTGAAGACCATCTGTAGTTTTCATTGGCGCAGTTTTTAAACTTTGACTGTATAATTATTATTTTCCCCTCTGCCTAAAGTTTGAATTGGAATGGGGACCGTGGTTTGTGGTGCAGACTGTATGATGATGTTCCTCTGATTCCTTTTAGGGCTCATTTAAATGTTAGTAATTTTCCTAATAAGCAAAATAACGGACCCATTCATCAGCGTTTGGTCTACAGTATGTGTCATACGGTCTATGAATTTGGTACTGAAGAATCCTAGAAAGGAGCAAAAGTGCACACAATAGGGCAGTACCATTTAAAAAGACCACCACTGAGGGGGCGGTTGCACTTACCTGGTGGTGTGTGTGTTGCACGTTGCTTTGTAAGCTGTATTATATAGGCATTTTCCCCTATAGGTACCATAGGACATCACTCAGAATCACTAATTCTCCATATTACGTAAATGTGTGTCAAGGTACAAGCTCCATGCATTGAGGAGCGGAGTAGATTAATATATCATTTTGCTAGAAAAGATTCAGTATATCCTGTGTTTTCATCCTCTGCTCTTTCTGGGATTTTCAGTCCAGTGGACGGTCCTATCAGTGACTGACAGCTGTCTCTATACGCACACTGATACAAGGAAAGCTGTCAGTCACTGATAGGGCCGCCCACTGGACCCAAAACCCCCAAATAACAAAGAGTTAAATGATTAAAGCACAGGTTATGCTGAATCTTTTGTCAAAAAATGTTACGTCAGTGTACTTGGCTCCTACTGCTCTGTAATATGAAGGTGATTGGACTGCATTTTTATGGTGACAGGTTCCCTTTAACCCCTTACCTACAATTGACGTAATATTCCGTCCATGTGACCATGGACCTAATTACCATGGACGGAATATTACGTCATCGCGATCAGCGGCGCCCACGTGGTGAGCGCCGCTGATCGCGGCCGAGTGTCAGCTAATTATCATAGCTGACACCCGGCACAATGTGTCAGGGGCGATCACGGACCGCCCCCGATACGTTAACCCCTTGCACACCGCGATCAAACACGATCGCGGTGTACCGGGGGTTAAAGGGAAGCATCGGCAGGGAGGGGGCTCCCTCCGTGCTTCCCTGAGCCCCCCACAGCAGCGCAATGTGCAGCGCTGCTGCAGGGGGCTCCTTTCCTGCAGGTCCCCGGATCCAATATGGCGACGGAGACCTCCGGGGGCCTGCAGGAAGCTGGCTTCCTCAGTGCCTGCAAAGCGCAGGCATGAGGAAGCCTGTGCAGTGCCTGTGACAGATCGCTGATCTGTCACAGTGATCTGTGATGTGACAGATAAGCGATCTGTCACAGGACAGTTATGTCCCCCCTGAGACATTGTAATAAAGTAAAAAAAAATTAAAAAAAAAGTGTAAAAATAATTTTAAAAAATCGCTAAATAAATAAAAAAAAAAAAAAAAATATTCCCCAATAAATTCATTTTTTGGAAATAAAAAAAGAAAAACAATAAAAGTACACATATTTGGTATCGCCGCGTCCGTAACGACCCGCCCTATAAAACTGTCCCAATAGTTAACCCCTTAAGCGAACCCCTTAAAAAATAAAAATAAAAAACGAAGCAAAAAATAATGATTTATTATCATACCGCCGAACAAAAAGTGCAATAACGCGCGATCAAAAAGACGCATATCAATATCCATGGTACCGCTGAAAACGTCATCTTGTCCCGCAAAAAACGAGCCGCCATACAGCATCATCAGCGAAAAAATAAAAAAGTTATAGCTCGCAGATTAAAGTGATGCAAAAATAATTATTTTTTATATAAAATTGTTTTCATTGCATAAAAGCGCCAAAACATAAAAAAACGACCTAAATGAGGTATCGCTGTAACCGTACTGACCCGAAGAATAAAAACGCCTTATAAATTTTTCCGCACCCGGAACGGCGTAAACGCACCACCCAAAAGAAATTCATGAAACGATGGTTTTTGTAAATTCTGCGTCCCAAAAAACGAAATAAAAAGCGAACAAAAAGCGTCACGTGCCCAAAAATGGTACCGATAAAAGCGTCAACTCGTCCCGCAAAGAATAAGACCTCACATGACTCGGTGGGTCAAAATATGGAAAAATTATAGCTCTCAATATGTGGTGATGCAAAAACTATTTTTTACAATAAAAAGCGTCTTTTAGCGTGCGACAGCTGCCAAACATAAAAACCGCCATAAATAGTAAATCAAACCCCCCGTTATCACCCCCTTAGTTAGGGAAAAATAATAAAATTAAAAAAATGTATTTATTTCCATTTTCCCATTAGGGTTAGGGCTAGGGTTAGGGCTAGGGTTAGGGCTAGGGTTAGGGTTAGAATTAGGGGTTTCCACTATTTGTGCACATCAGGTGCTCTCCAAACGCAACATGGCGTCTGATCTCAATTCCAGCCAATTCTGCGTTGAAAAAGTCAAATGGCGCTCCTTCCCTTCCAAGCTCTGCCATGCACCCAAACAGTGTTTTACCCCCTCATATGGGGTATCAGCCTACTCAGGACAATTTGTAAAACAACTTTTGGGGTCCTATTTCTCCTGTTGCCCTTAGGAAAATAAAAATTTTGGGGCAAAAATATCATTTTTGTGGAAAAAATTTTTTTTTTTATTTTCACGCCTGGGCGTTTTAAACTTCTGTGAAGCACTGGGGGGTTCAAAGTTCTCACCACACATCTAGATAAGTTCCTTGGGGGGTCTAGTTTCCAAAATGGTGTCAATTGTGGGGGGGTTTCCACTGTTTTGGTACATCAGGGGCTTTCCAAACGCGACATGGTGTCCGATCTCAATTCCAGCCAAAAAAGTCAAATGGCTCTGCTTGCCTTCCGAGCTCTGCCATGTGCCCAAATAGTCATTTACACCCACATATGGGGTATCAGCGTACTCAGGACAAATTGCACAATAACTTTTAGGGTCCTGTTACCCTTGGGAAAATAAAAATTGGGGGTGAAAAGATCATTTTGTGGAAAAAATATGATTTTTTAATTGTACCGCTGTACATTATAAACTTCTGTGAAGCCCTTGTGGGTTCAAAGTTCTCACCACATATCTAGATAAGTTCCTTAGGGGGTCTAGTTTAAAAAATGGGGTCACTTGTGGGGGGTTTCCACTGTTTAGGTACATCAGGGGCTTTCCAAACGCGACATGGCGTCCGATCAGAATTCCAGCCAATTTTGCATTGAAAAAGTCAAACGGCGCTCCTTCCCTTCTGAGCTCTGCCATGCGCCGAAACAGTGGTTCCCCCCACATATCAGGTATCAGCGTGCTCAGGACAAATTGCCCAATAATTTTTGCAGTCCAATTTCTCCTGTTACACTTGGTAAAATAAAAAAAATTGAACCTGAAGTAATTTTTTTTGTGAAAAAAAGTTAAATGTTAATTTTTTTTAAATATTCAAAAAATTCCTGTGACGCACCTGAAGGGTTAATAAACTCCTTGAATGTGGTTTTAAGCACCTTAAGGGGTGCAGTTTTTAGAATGGTGTCACTTTTGGGTATTTTCTATCATATAGACCCCTCAAAGTGGCTTCAAATGTGATGTGGTCCGTAAAAATAAAATGGTGTTGCAAAAATGAGAGATCGCTGGTCAACTTTTAACCCTTATATCTTTCTAACAAATAAAAATTTTAGTTCCAAAATTGTGCTGATGTAAAGTAAACATGTGGGAAATGTTACTTATTAACTTTTTTGTGTGCCATATCTCTGTGATTTAAGGGCATAAAAATTCAAAGTTGGAAAATTGCGGAATTTTCAAAATTCTCGCCAAATTTCCATTTTTCTCACAAATAAACGCAAGTTATATGAATGAAATTTTACCACGAACATGAAGTACAATATGTCACGAGAAAACAATGTCAGAATCACCGGGATCCATGAAAGCGTTTCAGAGTTATTACCTCATAAAGGGACAGTGGTCAGAATTGTAAAAATTGGCCCGGGAGTTAACGTGCAAACCACCCTTGGTAGTGAAGGGGTTAAGGAAACAGTAAGCCATAGTGGATGGAAATTCACTCATGAACCTGCTTCATTTACTGCTCACTAATTACCTTTAATCCAGAGCACAATGTGGATCAATAACCTTTGTGTCTATTAATAAATTACTAGTCTGTCTAATTACAGTTACATTAGTGCGGGTTTTTGAAAAACCCTTTTGAAATGTTCAGATAACTAGGACACAAATGAATTATATGTTTCTTTATTCCACCTATGACAATGATCCCTGTACAGAACATGGAATTGAGAGCAAAACTAGATCATTATTTCCATTAAATAACACACTGACATACTGTATGTATGTGAGCATGATAAAACGCAGAGTGTGAACGCAAACAGTCCAACCTTTTATCTAGCTGTCTTGTTAAAGATGAAGGCAAAAAGCTGCGTTCCTCCGGTGATTCGGGAGGCTGCTTGCACGCTCTATGGAGCTACATGCTGCAGCAGTGACACCACAACTGGGCCGAGCGATCATGTTGATGTCACCATAAGATCACTGAGCTCAGCAATTGTTTGCAGCGGTCACATCCTCTAGTAATGACATGTCCATTGCAGCATTGTCAATAGAGACTGGGAGCTTTGACAGAAAGGTGAAAGTGGAGGGGTAAGGGGTAGGTACATTTTGTCATTTTTAAGCAGAGGGTACCTATAAGTAAAGTAAAAAATATTGATAAACCCCTTTAAATGGGCTATCTTTTCAAAGACAACTTCTTTAGTATGAAAGTCGCTGTGACTAGCTGCCATCGGCTGATCATGTTACCTGTGGTATGTGTGGTATCACGTGAACCATGGATCATCCAACTCCACCAAAGCAACCCTGGCTGCCGAGTAGGGGCATAGAAATCTCTGGGCGGTACTGTGGTTGGCTCTAATTTGGCTTATAGAGGAGGGTTCTGGGCTAGTAAGACCATATGTGCTAATAGGACGTAGGGTGTACAATGAATGTCTTCATCAGACATCCCCTTTAAGTTGCACATACCTTGATTGTCTTCAGAATGTCTTACTTCATCAAGAATGAAGGCCTTTCATAGCCTCTCTGGCACACTGACAGCTATGGGCGTTTCTACAGAGTATTGTGTGTGTCCCAATTACTAATGATAATATAATATAAATGATAGCCTTCTCCCTCTGCTTAAGGGAGATATACAGATAATAAAGGGCAATGGTGGTGAATGTGCTGTCCCCTGCAGTTCTGCATGGTATTATCCGTTTCCTTCTGCTTCTAAAGGCAGTGATTTCAATAATAGCCCGTATTAGGTTTATCACTCTAAGGCTAGTATTTTCTTAATAACATATAATACATGGAAATGTATACCGAAAACTTGTACTGCAGAGACTATGAACAAAGCATGAATGCCTACTATTTATGACTAGAAATAGGCCCGATGCTATCGCATCGGGAGTGCGGTGAAACATACACGTCACCGCTATTCCCCACGGAGGCGCAGTAACAGCCACGACATTACCACGCATGCGCGGGTAGAGTACGCAGTTGTGGCTGTTACTGCGCATGCCCAGGAATAGCGGAGACGTGTATGTCACTTGCGCAAGTGACACTGTCGTGGTGCCTTATGGGATTCGGGGACAGCGGCCGTAAGTCCCAACTGGCGATTATATTATAAGATAGTCAAATTGGAGTACCCCTTTAATGTCTGATGCTGCAGCACCATCTACTGGGATGGAAAGCAGGAATCCTCTGCAGAGAACATTGACTGCTCTCCTCATGGTGGTGTAGCAGGTTTCCATACTGATATCTGCACGTTGGCATCCATGCCAGTGTAAAACTCAGGGCTGTGGGTGAGCTCATCAGCAGCCCAGCCTCCAGCTCATGTCAGTTCTCCTGCTGTAATTATCCAAGCAGCAGCAGTAGGAGCAGCAGCAGCACTCTCCCCCCAGCATCTCCTATACACTGCAGACTGCCAGGCGCTGCTCTGCAGATCAATACTGGACGAAGACAGGAAGGTCATTGCTGCCCACGCTGCAGCAGGCACCGCTGCCACCCTGCCCGGCTCTTACCCACACCGCATGCCTAGGAGGAAAGTGTCTGACGGGATCTTAAACTTCCTGTCTGCGTTCCAAGCCTCACTACCACTTATGGCAGCTGGGCTGAAGGACCTGTGATGACGTCAGGACCATGTGACGTGTGGGCGAAGTCTGACTTCTGGTTGTGCTGCTGCACTGTTGTCAGCAAGTGGCACTGCTGCGGTGCCTTATGGGATTCAGGGACAGCAGCCAACTTGTGATTATGTAGATAGATATTTAAAGGGAATCTGTCAGCAGGTTGTTAATATCTAATATGAGAGCAGCACGATGTAGGACCATAGACACTGATTCCAGTGATGTGTCACTTACTGGGCTGATTGCTGGAGTTTTAACAAAATATCTGCTTTATCTGCTGCAGTTCTACAAGTTCTCTTAATGCTGGCAGATCTAACAAGTTCTCTTAATACTGAGCTCTCTATAACCCCGCCCACACCACTGATTGGCAGGTTTATGTGTACACTGTGCATAGACAGAAAGCTGCCAATCAGCTTTGTGGGTGGAGTTATACAGAGTTCATGACTATGGAGGACTACATGGTACAAGACAGCTAGTCCTCTAGTGATAATCTCTTGCTGATAAAACTGTTTTTATTGAAAGTACAACAACCAATAAGTGACACATCACTAGAATTGTGGTATCTTCTCCTACATTATGCTGCTCTTAGATTAAATAACTAAAACCTGCCAACAGATTCCCATTAATCTTGAGTATGTAGTCATAAAGACAGCCTACCATCCCCACCCTATACACTTTGCATATCATTAAAAAAATCACTGAATAACAATCCTTTGTAAGGAATTAAATGATTGTTACAAAAAATGTTATTCAATTCAGTAACCAT
The DNA here is from genome assembly GCF_039654945.1 of Dendrobates tinctorius. NCBI lineage: Eukaryota > Metazoa > Chordata > Amphibia > Anura > Dendrobatidae > Dendrobates > Dendrobates tinctorius. The sequence continues at coordinate 24,230,925 of NW_027361750.1, read as the reverse complement.
TTATTTTACGTCTTGACAATGTATAGTAAATTGAAAGATTATGCCAGTGTAATGAAATTATGCTATTTCTGTAGGATATGCCATCACTTTCGGAATAGTGAGGGTCTGTGTTTTGGGACCCCATTGATCCTCGGAATAATGGACCAAAAAGTTGGTTTAGTGCTGCTCCTCTTGTCTGTCTTCCCCAGTGATGACTGGCTGTATCACTGCTCCTCTTGTCTGTCTTCCCCAGTGATGACTGGCTGTATCGGGAACTGTAGCACAAACCCATTCAAATGAAGTTAAAACTAAGACGGGAACACAGCACTCAGCTTTCATTCCCAGGATTAGTGCAAGCTCCAGTGGATGCACCTCCACTGGTTATAAAATTATGACCAATCGTCGCAATGTGCTTTCACTTTGTATTCTTTTAAAAATTAGTGTACCAAAGGCAGTATGATTGTAGTCTCAGACTACACAAGATTTGTATGTAGTCTGTAACCATGGAGATCCATAGGATCCTTATTATTCACTCGGCAGCTGAAGATTTGTAATTAGTACTTTTTTGAAAGTTTCTTAAAGGGAATCTGCCTTGGGTATTTAAAGAGAATTTTTTTTTTATTTCATAAATGAATAGTACAAATTAAAATAAGCAACTTTGTAATATATTATCAGATAATTTAGGTTATTTGTCCTTCTAGACTGATTTTTCAGTCTCAAGTTCATGAGTAAAATCTGTATTCAGTGAAGACATATTTTCACATTACTGAGATGGATGACAGTTGGTGCAAATAAAGTTCTATGAATGGGGAGAAGGGGGCTCGAGGCAGACATTCATCTGCAAATTTAGCTGAAACAACAGTTACAGTTCTCAGAACTGTATGAGCACAAACTGTCATCTCCTATCTCAGTAAGGCCGGGATCACACATGCGAGAAACTCGGAAGAGCCTCGCATGTTAATACCCGGCACTGCCGCCGGCACTCAGGAGCAGAGCGTGCGGCTCCATGTATTGCTATGCGCAGGGCAGTTTCTAGGGAATTTTGCCAACAGGGCGAACATCGAAAAAGCCCCCCCCGAACATTAACATGCTGAATACTTTAGATAAACTTAGATAAACGTGTCTTACCTTTGCATCAATCCAATCCTCGAAGGTATCAAAGTTCAAAGGCCACAAGTTCAACCCCCCCCCAATATTACACAAAAAAACAGCAGGCTATGCACCACAGATATTACCACAAAATCCCCTCCCTCCCAATATAACAAACACAAACAGCAGGGTAAACACCCCAGATATTGCCCCCAAACTCCCCCCCCCAATATTACACACAAAGACAGCAGGCTAAGTACCCCAGATATTGCCAGTGCCAGCCCACAACCCTCCCCCATATTACACAAAAAAACAGCAGGCTAAGTTAAGCACCACAGATACTGCCAGCAAACAACCCAAGATATTATAAGCAAAAACATCAGGCTAAGCACCCCAGATCATGCCACAAAATACCGCAATACAGAATACCTCAATCCGGGCCAGGCACGGATATAGCAGCAAAGACCCTGGATCCAAACAGCAGCGATCAGGCAGCGTCCATCTCTCACTATCCTTCCTGTGTGAGAGCGTGGGGGCGTTCCTCGGCCAGTCGCAGAAGCAGAGGAGCTCAGGAGCAGGCAAGTGAGTCATAGGAGTGAGTGTGACGTCACTCACTTACACTATCTCCGTGCACGGCGCCCTGCTGGCTGAGCCTGTCACTATGAATGATTATTTTCTGCCGGCAGCCAGCTGTTTCAGGGAGGGGGGTTATCGCGCGCCTGGCTTGGGTGGCGCCCCGAGCGATCGCACCCTCCGTCCCCCCCTAAAAACGGCCCTGGCTATGTGGCCGCCTGCTCCGATCCGAGTGCCGGCGGCAGTGCCGGGTATTAACATGCGAGACTCATCCTAGTTTCTCGCATGTGTGATCCCGGCCTAATGGGGAAATCTGTATTCACTGAAGACAAATTTTACTCACAAATTGAAAATTTGTGAAAGTTCAGTCTAGGAGGAGAAAGAAGCAAATTTCTCTGATAAAATATGTTGCAAAATTTATTTTTTCACATGGTTTATATAAAAAAAATTAAAACGGTGGTTACTCTTTACGCCCCGAAACTTCCATTAGCCTGTTGTTCAGGATGTCAACAGGTTTTTTTTTGCTGTGTTTTGCTGAATCTTCTAGAATATATAATATGTAAAAACATCACACACCATTGACACTTTGAACACTGAAATCATAATAATAATCCAGTACAACAGGAGACATGGAGGGGGCTGTAGGATAGCAACAACCCTGCAGCAGGACCGCTACCTCCTGTGCAAGGAAGAACAGGAGGAGTGGAGCCAGAACCCTGCAAAATGAGGTCATACAGTCACGTGGATGTCACACACACTACTGAGCATCATTTCCTTGTCTTGAGGCATTTCCACTGAAGTTAAATCAGCCTGTAAATTGAATTTCCACTTTGATTTTGAATATCATTCTAAATCCCAACCTACATGGGATATAATATTTTTGATTTATATTGATCATTTTTATGTTTTATTGTTCTCAGCGCATTTCACTATGTAATGAATAAAGATTTGCAACTGGAATATTTCATTCAGGGATATCTAGGATATGGTATTTTAGTGTTCCCTTTATTTTTTGAGCAGTGTATAAAATTAACTCATACAATGAACACAGAAAAAAGAGAAAATAAATTGAAATGCCAGAATTGCATTGTTTTGGCCACTGCACATTCCTAAATAGCATGCAAGAAAAAGTGATCAAAATATTGTATGAATCCAAAAAATGGTACCCCCAAAAACATCAGTTTGTCACACAAAAATCAAGCTCTAAGACAGTTCCTAGGAAAATTTAAAGATAATGGCAACACAAACAAAAAATTTGGCTACTTAAATATTTAAAAAAAAAAACTATTTGGTAACAATCTCAGCCACATTGGAAATCGTGCTGTCAGGTGATTTTTTACCACTCTGTAAACAGCATTAAAAAAGAAAAACAATGACGGAAACATTTTTCATCTTCATTTGGAAGTTTTCCTAATTTTCAAATATTGTATTTTTCGGATTATAAAATGCATCAGATTATAAGATGGACACCAAATTTTGGGGTGGAAAAAGTTAATTTTTTTAATAAAACCGTCCGCCGTATAATCTGGTTTAATGTTAGATTACTTGGGGGTTGTCGGCGGTAGAGCGAGCTCACAGGAGCAAGGTTCACTACTTCAGGAGGTCGGTGGCGACGACAGGAGTGGGGAGATGCTGCGTGCCCCATCCTCTCAGAAGGGTCGCTTATTCAGGAGGACTGCGATGGGAGTGAGGTGATGCTGCAGGCCCCATGCTCTCAAAAGGGTCGCTTATTCAGGAGGACTGCGATGGGAGAGGGGTGAGGCTGCAGGCCCCGTCCTCTCAAAAGGGTCGCTTATTCAGGAGGACTGCAGTGGGAGTGGGGTGATGCTGCAGGCCCCGTTCTCTCAGAATAGTCGCTTATTCAGGAGGACTGCGGTGGGAGTGGGGCGATGCTGCAGGCCCCATCCTCTCAGAATGGTCGCTTATTCAAGAGGACTGCGGTGGGAGTGGGGAGATGCTGCAGGCCCCGTCCTCTCAGAAGGGTCGCTTATTCAAGAGGACTGCGGTGGGAGTTGGGAGATGCTGCAGGCCCTGTCCTCTCAGAAGGGTCGCTTATTCAAGAGGACTGCGGTGGGAGTGGGGAGATGCTGCAGGCTCTGTCCTCTCAGAAAGGTTGCTTATTCGGAAGCACTGCGGCGGCAGTGGTTCGATGCTGCGGGCCCCGCCCTCTCAGAAAAAGTCTGGGTTGATCGGAGATCCCCTCTCCCGTACATCTCTCTGCGGTGGGCTTCGGGAATTTTGGCGTCAGATGTTGAGAGATGACATCTTGTCTCCTGTTGTAAAATAAATGATGTTATTCAAAGCTACAACTTGTCCCGCAAAAAACAAGATCTCATATCGCTATGTTGACAAAAAAATGAAAATTTTATGGCTTTGGGAAGAAGGGGAGGTAAAAACAGAAGCGCAGAAATGAAAAATCTCCTGATCATGATGGAATTATTTATTATTATATAGAAAACTATTAAGTTAAAAAAAACACAGAAAACGGCAAAACATAAAATAGTCACATCAATAATAAAAACTAGATAATTCTAATTATAATTTGCTTGGGATATTTTCACTGTGTAACATTTGAAAATTTTACTGTCTGACAGACATTAGATATTACATCAGGGCTGTGGAGTCGGAGTCGGAGTCGTGGAGTCGGAGTCGGTGATCATTTTGGTGGAGTCGGAGTTGGAGTCGGTATAAAATAGACCGACTCCGACTCCTAAAATATATAATAAATTGGGTACATTAATTCAATGCAGGATGTGCTGAATATTTTTTCATAGGAGTTTGGGAAAGTTATGAAATGTCCTATAAATGGCTGTTATATTCCTGATCTAAGGCTACATTCACACACAGCGTTTTTCCTGTGTTTTTTGAGGATACGTTTTTCAGCTGCAAAAGTTGATCATCTTTTTAAAAAACTGCATCACCTGAAAGGTTTTTGAGCTCATAGATAATGTTACTCAATAGCAAAAGCAGATTAGAAATCTGCTCTATCTATCCATTTATCCATATCTGTCTATCCATATCTTATCTGTACCAAAAAGAATGAAAACCGGGTAGTACACTAATATATATTCTGTTCTATCTAAATATCTTGATTATTGGATCATAAAAATGATTAAATGTCTGAGGTTCACATTGTACTACAATAAATTTTTCACTTAAATATAAGCAATATGTGTGGGAGTCGTGGAGTCGGAGTCGGAGTTGGAGTCGGAGTCGGTGTAAGGGAAATTGAGGAGTCGGAGTCGGAGTCGCAGGTTTGGCTTACCGACTCCACAGCCCTGTATTACATTCTTTCGCTATTCACCATAACCTTCCAGACTAACATCCTTCAAAAATAAATAGGCTAACAAACGCAGCTATGCTGACAAGAATAATGAAAAAAAATCATTAAAGAGTAAACTTTTTTAATGTAATTATCCACCAGATATTGCAAAATTTCCTCCTTTTTACTTAATTCTTTCTCAATCACTGTTCTACATGCTCAGTTCATGTTCCTTTAGAAGCTGCTTTCAACTGCTGCTCAGCAAAGAGCCCTACAGTATATTCAGTCTGTGTAAGGGAATTCCCATCTCGGTATGGGCGTCCGAAGCAGAGAGGATCAGACAGGAGAATTCCAATACAAAGACTTTTTGAATACAGTGTAGAGATCTCTGCTGAACAGCAATTGAAAGCAGCTTTTAAAGGAGCGTGAATTTGCATTGAATCATCAGTACAGCATAGTGTTTAAGAGAGGATAAATCAAAATAGGGTAATGACATAGATTACAAAAATTCATAACATACGTAGAGGATTATTAAATTAAAAAAAAGTTTAGTAACTCTTTGAGCAACATATAATTTTCAATTCCATTGAGATGAATAATAATTCAATAGATAAGTTTTATGTATAATTTGAAAAATCTTAAAAGTAAATATTTATTTTATTTGATGTGTTTCTAACTCATGGTTTTTTTTTTCATGTTTCAGGTCTGACTGCTGCTGCTTCCCTTGTGTCCTTGGCATGGGCTTTGGCATCTTATCAAAAGGCATTACGGGATTCAAGAGATGACAAGAAACCCATCAGCTACATGGCTGTGATCATTCAATTTTGCTGGCATTTCTTTACCATTGCAGCAAGAGTTATAACATTTGCTCTATTTGCCTCAGTTTTCCAGCTCTATTTTGGAATATTTATTGTCCTTCATTGGTGCATAATGACCTTCTGGATTGTGCATTGTGAAACGGAATTCTGCATAACTAAATGGGAGGAGATTGTGTTTGACATGGTGGTTGGAATAATCTATATCTTTAGCTGGTTTAATGTCAAGGAAGGAAGGACACGGTGCAGGCTGTTCATTTATTACTTTGTCATCCTTTTGGAGAACACTGCCTTGAGTACCCTGTGGTACATATATAAGGCCCCCCAAATCCTGGATGCATTTGCTATCCCAGCACTGTGTGTAGTGTTTAGCAGCTTTTTAACTGGTATTGTTTTTATGCTTATGTACTATGCCTTCTTTCATCCTAATGGACCTAGATTTGGGCAGTCACCAAGCTGTGCTTGTGAGGACCCCGTAACTGCCTTTCCTTTGCCTCCCGAAGTGGCTTCAAACACTCTAAGATCTATGTCTAATAACCGGAGTGTTGCCATTGATCGAGATCAAAAATTTTCCGAAAGAGATGGCTGCATGCCAGTATTTCAGGTGAGGCCAACAGCCCCTTCAACTCCATCCTCAAGGCCTCCAAGGATTGAAGAATCTGTAATTAAAATTGACCTGTTTAGAAACAGGTATCCAGCCTGGGAAAGACATGTATTGGATAGAAGTCTACGTAAGGCAATTTTAGCTTTTGAATGTTCACCTTCCCCACCTCGGCTGCAGTATAAAGATGATGCACTTATTCAGGAACGTCTGGAATATGAAACAACTTTGTAACGACAAAAACGGAAAACTCCAAAAAGAACAAAAATCGAGGACTTCAAAAAGCTGCAAACCTGAAAGATAAAACTTGATGACCCTTGGTGGCTCATAGTAAAGTCTTTACCAGAACTGATCTACAAGCCATGGCTAGTGAAGGTCATGGAAACCACTTTATATGGCTATTCATCATGATTATCATTCTTACCATAATATGATAAGTAGAGAAAATTGCTGACGGTTCATTCCATGATCATTGAATAGGAGAACTTCTATGTAAAGAGAACATGAAACCAAGGGCAGAAAAGCTAGAGGATGTAGACAATGTGTTGTCTAGTACTGTGTTACCAAACCTTCATGTAGGTACCATAAATGTCTTAAGAAATGTAAAGTCTACAACCTAAAAAAAAGTTGTCATTTGACAACCGGCAATCTCTGCGCTTCAGGTCTTTGCACACCAAAGGTAAATGTGGTGATGGATGCTACTAAAGTACATGATAGATGTCCCTTCTAGAGTATGTTTTCTAAATCACACACTCTACAGTAAGTGCAATAACAAAAAATGCTAACAAATGCCCATAATTAACTATTACTTCTGTAGATCAGATCTTTTAAGGGCTGAGGAACTTTATCAAAAGCATGGCCCTGGGTCATAAATCATCTCCATTCTGTCTATGAAATACATATATTTTGGTCTAGTGTGCCAGCAGAAATGGTGAGCATTTGGTTAATGTGTCACTACGTGAAGAAAATGTTAATGAAAACCTTTGATGCCATAGGAAAAAGAGACATAAATGATAATCATGATGATATACCCAGTTAGCAAAAAAGTAAAGATGTGTAAACTAAATGTGTATAATGTTAGTGGAACGTTTTATGGTGAAGAAACAAAAGCAATTAGTTCATTGTACTATACAGGGGATCAGATTCAGGACTCTGAATGCATGGCTCTGTGTGATTTATGCAGGTATGATAACTAAACAAAAGCGAACTGAAGCCGTACCCTCCTAGTGCCAAACATTACATAGTGTACATGGTTGCTCTTGTTGCCTGATGAACACAGAACATGTGGCATGATGAGCCATGCAAGAGTAGGAAGCCAGAAGGTGTATATCAGTTCTCCATATGTACAGACAGCTCACCTTTTATATCTATAACTAAGTAAAATGATGACTTTTAGAGGCTTCTGGGTCGTCTACTAGTAAGTATACACAGTGCCGTAGAATAAATTACATTTGTGGAAGATCATTCTGGTCCTAGTCAAGAATTGTTTTCATATTAATATAGAACCACACAGAAACAATTGTCTCTTTAGGTTCAGGCCTGCACAAAAATATCATCTTAAAGTATATCCTAATGGTGCTTTCAGTTGTAAGACGCAACCTTGTTGCAAGACCCAAGAGTTAACTCTTATTTTTTACTGGTTTACTTACAGTAAGGTATTATTTTGTAGACTGTGGGGTTTTCGTGTCGCTCTGCAATCTACATTCATAGATCAACTGTGTTAATGCAGTTTGGTTGGTAGAGTTTAAATCTGCTGTTATTGCAGCTGAACAGATTCCTCAATCTGATTTTATCCTCATTGTATTGAGAATGACTCTGTTGATCCATAGTTACACGTGGCTACAGCCAACTTGTTTTATTGCAATGCCTTTCTCCAGTCCTCAGCACTTTGAGAGCACAAATGCTGACTGAAAGCACGTAACAGTATACAAAAATATCAAATTTATCAGAATACAGTCAGGTCCATTCAGGTTCATACAGTATTCACAAAAAGGTGCTGTACCATAAATGGTTGGGGGTCTGTGTGATGTTTATGTCAGTTTCATACCTTGCAACTGTGAAAGTAGTCCAATGTAATGTTAAATAGCATTGTTCAATGTATAAGGTTTGTCCCCCCTGGTCAAATACAGATAAAAACCATGCAAAAATTCTGCTGCTGAACTACATTTTCCATGATATTCAAGTGATAATCCACTCATGGATTCTTGAGATCTCTTATAGATGAATTTTATTATCAGCTTTGGATATAAAGTTTCTTAGATTAGTCAATGGTTTAGATCACTTTTCAATTTATTTGCCAAAAGCTACTGTCATTAAAATCTTTGCTCAGTTTCTAGTAGTCATAAAGGGCTTGGCCCATATAACAACTTACTACACAACCAAAGAATGGGTGATACATCGTTAATCACTATGACTGGTCATGTATAGGAGATAAATGTTAGCACAGCCAAAATAGGGAGGTGCCACACAGTAGGTTACCAAACCTTATAACTAAGTATCAAATACCGGGCACACTCAGGGATTTTTGGTGCAAAAAATAAGAATTTTAATAAATACAGTAGCCACTAGTTACAAACGTTTCGGTCGTGATAGACCTTCATCAGTGTACTACAACAAAAGATGAAGTGCAAGATAATAATTAACAAAAGTATATACAAATACACAGGTCAAATAAGTGCAATAATATGTATATAGAGTTCTCCATGAACTCTATATACATATTGGATTGTCCTTCTTAACGGTTGTTTACATATTATTGCACTTATTTGACCTGTGTATTTGTATATACTTTTGTTAATTATTATCTTGCACTTTATCTTTTGTTGTAGCACACTGATGAAGGTCTATCACAACCGAAACGTTTGTAACTAGTGGCTACTGTATGTATTAAAACTCTTATTTTTTGCACCAAAAATCACTGAGTGTGCCCGGTATTTGATATTTAATTATGACTGGGCATGAACATTACATAGCTGTCGGCTGGATGATGCTTTCACATGAAGGAAAACAGGTGACCGGCGCAGCTGCACAACTCCGGGAAATCAAGGCAACATCAGCTCCGGGGACACAGGTGCCAAACATATGAAATAATGCTGAGTCAATATCCAAATTCACCATTCAATGAAGAAAATGGCACTCACTGTCCCAAACAAATATCCTTTATTGTGGATTCACATGAACAAAGACAGGGAAGATTGCTGGTGGAAACGTACTAGGCGACGGCTGTTTCCCTCTACAATGCGCTTCTACGGGTCCTCATGCTCACGGACCCATAGAAGCGCATTGTAGCGTGAAATGGCTGTCGTCTAGTACGTGGTGAATGGTGAATTTGGATGATGCTTTGGTCAATTGTTCTGTTGACCCATTTAAAAACTTACTACCTATCCAAAGAATTGGTGATACATTGCTGATCACTAAGACTGGCCATTGACATTACATGGCTACTGGCTGAATGATGCTTTGGCCAATTGTTCTGCCCACAGCCATCTCAGCCAACTCTCCCTTACTCAGGAGGGCTCGCTTGGCCTAGGTCTCCTGTGTTGTCTGTGAGAAAGCAGCCAACTGACATTTCGGCCGGCGGCTAACCTGAGGGAGAACAATGTGATCAGCAGTCCGAAATCAGATGTGTGTGATCAACATGTCTTCCAAACCGTCAGTCGGACAGCACCCACATACACATTAGACCATAGACCAAACACGTCGTTATCGTAAGGTTCGGCCAATATTAGTCTAATGTGTATATGGGCTTACGGGTTTGACCACTGACACAGCACTGATACAGAGAATGATTCTGAGCATTCCACTTGAATAGAATGATGGTCCCACAAGTGTACATTCAAGTGTGACACCATTATTGAGTACAAATGTGGCATTACAGTGCCCCTTTCTCAAGATGGGTGAATTCCTAGCATTTAGACCCCCTGTGATTAGCAACTTATCACCTTTCTTGAAGTTGTTATGATGGGCCACTCCCTTTAAGACTAGAGCTTGATGGACTGGAACTGACTGTTTACCCAGGTCCTAAGGAGTCCAAAACCTCTAGTAAACATATATGGGAAACCAAAATTAGGACATTATAATGTAAGACTACAAAGCAAGCTTAAGAGTTGGAGGTGTCCTTGACCTGGGAATCCTTACAACTTCTAAACCCGCAGCAAATGCAAACGATTCTCAATGCAATGACTCAGCACCAAGTTGGTTTATTCATGTTATATGTTGCTCCCATCAAAGCGTTTTATATTAAATGGTAAATTATTGTAAAAAATCTAATGTTAATCACTTTTTACATAATGTAATTCATTAGAAGTCACAGAAAAACTAAGCTGAATAAATATTTATTGTTACCTGTATATTGGGGGTTCATGAAGAAACAGTGTGTGACGTTAATGGTATCTCACATTTTAGTTTACGGAAACCCCACTGTATAAAGTTTTACTCGAAAACGTTCCTACTCATAATCAAAACATACAAAACCTCTATATCTGTAAATAGTGACACATTTTATGGGAAATAACTATTTTTTCTTATTTGATAAATGTTTGGTCTTTTTTTAATTACCGATCATATTACCGAGTATCAGTAAGGACTCCATTTGAAATAAAGGTGACTTAACAGACAAATAAAAGTCAGAGAAATTGGGTTTATCTGAAGCTGAGTAGCGGTAGAACATAATGCTGGTATCAGCATCACATCATGGCACACATTGGCACCAAACCCTTTGGCCAGGAGTATTTGTAGGTTTACCTTCAGTAATGCAGGTGTTTTCTTTAGGGGGTTTGTAATGTCATAGATAATGGCAACCACCACTAGCACTGATGCAAACGCTAGAGAGGCACTGTGTCCTTGTTAATGTGAAGTCACAGAGAAGTGCCTCTGAGCCACCCATTTCTGCTCTAGAATGGTCAGCCCATTTAAAAGGAACTTGTCACCAGGAAAGGAGACCCTGATTCCAATAATGTATGACTTTGCTTACTGGGTGCAGCAGTTGTGACACAATCACAGTTTTTAGATGTAGCATATAGCAGAGCTCAAAAAGCTAACCCCACCTATACCAGGCTCTTTGTGTACATTGTCTATTGACAATGAGCTGCTAATCAGTGCTGGGGCCATGTTCGGATCACTAGGCACAATGGACCTAATCTGGGCAGTGAAAATGATCTCCTGCTGATAAATCAATCATTGTATAGAAACAGCAGCACACAGCCTAATAAGTGACACATCGTTAAAATATGTCTCAGCCCCCTCATACTGACCTCAAATTACATCGCAAAACCCTGCTGACGGATTCCTTTTAAGGTGTAACCATGCCCAATAGTTTGAGGTCTAACGTGCCACATGCTATGACTACTAGAAGTGAAGCAGGTGCCACCTTCCTCCGCATACTATGTTTATAGCGTTACTAAATGTCAGCATCAGCAAAATGTTTTAAAAATCTAAATTGCATTTGACTTTCAATCTGACTATTGGCTTCAGCCTTCCATATGATAATATCATTGGAGCATCATTATATAGTGACGATAGATGGAATCCCACCCAGCAGACCGTGCATCTGTCTTACGTAGGACTTTATCCTAATTTTGAGTGGAGAACTTTTTTTTTTTTTACTTTATCAGCCCCAAATATAAAAAAACAACGTAACCAAAGATTATTCTCCAAGGTGAATTTGATTGAAATGTTTTCAAGTCGAGTGCCGTCTCTGGGTTATAAAGAATCTTTATAAGACGATCCGTCATATGTTGCCACCTGTCACATAAAAAACAAGTACGCTGATGATGGAAACAAGTTCCACATAAGAATAAGCATGCCAAGGAAATAAATTGTGAATTCTTGACTCATAGGAAAATGGTCAAATATATTTGTGCGTATGTGTGTGTGCAAATCAATGCAAACTTTTGGTGCTGTAAAAAAAATTCATTTACTTAAAACGAATCTTTTGTTATGAAATTATTTATCATCAGTAAAGTTATTAAGGTAAAAATGTAAGTTATCAAGTTGATTGACAAAATATAGTTGGCTTTTCACCAGTGTCATTATTTTCATGTTTCATTTTTTTTCATTGCCATAATGAAACACATTACCAAGTGGGATTACTGTATTCGTTAGCTCTTCATCATTACCTAAGATCTGAACATTAGTTGTGCTTTTCCATGTTGTTGCTAAAATTAATTTACTGTAGAGAGACATTGGCAAAGTAAATATTTCAGCTTGTTTCAATGTCTGGCGCTTATGAGAAAGATCTTAAAGGGACTCTGTCAGCACAAAATGTCTGTTCAAAACAACTACAGCAAGTTAGTGCACCCTAGGTGTGGCCAACAGTTCTGTGCACTTATCCATCTACTTGTTTCCATCTTTTTCCACCCTCCTATAAGTTGTAAATAGACAGAACTGTCAATTGAGAAAGAGAACGATGGCGATTAATGGAGAACACGTATGTAAGAAGGTGCACTGTACTGCTTGGCCATGTCAAGGTGCACCAAGCTCCTGCGCTTGGTTTGAACAGTCATTTTGTGCTGGCTGCTTATTTAAAATGCTTCTGACTTAACTTTCACGTATTCTGTTTTTATTACACAAATCAATATATAAAATAATCTCTTATGTGAATTATCTCATCCAAAATTCTGTGGAGGGTGTTTAATTTTGAAGATCCCAAAATGTGGCACAGATTTGGTTACAAATGTGATTTAAGGAAGTGGGGGGAATAATGTTGCAAAAGTGTGAAAACAGCGCGTATTCAGGATCACTTTACTTCAGCTGGATTGTTTAGTTCTCGTGAGATTAGTACCTCCAAATCCACTAAAAAAAAAAAAGATTTAAAGGACCAGGCTGCTTATTTGGAGACTTATCTGCAGGATTGTGGAAGGAAGACTCCAGTAGGACTTGGTAAAAAACAAAAAAAAGCAAAGGTGGCAGGGCTGATTGATGGAGAAGAGGTCCATTACAGAAAGTCCTCTGTAGCCTCCGCAGAGGACCAAGACTGGAGCTACCATTATAGAAAGTGTGAAGGATGCCTTCCAGATATCGCTCTTTGTAGAGGGTTGTGTCTTCTGATGCCTGTCCTTATCTGCCAAGGTCCTAGGCTGTCCACAAGAGCGAGAGACTAAGTGATTGCACCAGCAGGTCACATGAAGGATTTCCCCAACCAGAGATCGTGCAGTTATCAGAGCCAAGGTAGTTGATCAGGCAGATCACCTTATAAGGGTTGTGCCCAATAATAAAGGAAGCTGTCAGGAGGTGAGATGATGCTGCTCTCCCCGACGCCTGACTATAAGAAGAAAGAATGTCCCTACGGAATTAAATGGAAATTATATGGGTACCTTTTCGTGAAACCAGGTAGATGTGTTTTCTGAGTATCAACAGAATCGTTTGCGTGTTGTCATTGACATATCTTAATTTGGTTTTCCATTGGTGACTTATGTCAAGTGAAAATATTATGCTTTCTATAGCTGTATCTCTAATGTACTTTTGGAAACACCAAAACAACATATTAGGTGAGACATCTCGTTGAAATACTATGGTAATTTTTAACATCACAACTTCACCAGAATGTGTAGGAAGTGTCTATGATGCCATATGTGTATCAGAAAGTCAACCCCTGGCAGGATGCCAAGTTTGCACTTAATTATACAACCCAGTAAACCATTCTATATATTTATGTGTCTGATTTTGGGGCAGGAAATCATTATAGACGACCGCATGGAAGCAATAAGAAGAAAACATCTTCTATCTCCTCCACCTTGTTACCAGCCAGAAGATGAACCATTTATCTTCGTATAGTTAATATGTTACCTCTATTTTATCTTCTACTTTGTTTTGTGGCAAAGGATGAGAAAAATATGTTTTACTTTTATTTGGGAATGGGAATTAGCAGTATCAAAAGGTACAGTCAACGGACATAATGGAACCGGTTCTCAAAAAACAGCAGATATTTTTTTTTCCTTTTAATACTGGACAGCCACGTCAGTTACTGGAGATAAAAAAATATATACAGTAGATAACGAAAAGATGTTAATATTGTTTGCAGGTAAGATCCTTTCAATGTCTCCTGGGCCATAACATTATGTCAAATAAAGACAATTCCAGGAAACCTGCTAATTATTGTTAATTACAGCTTCTGGGGTTTTTGTTTTGTTTTGTTTTTTTTCCTTTGGAATATTTTCGTTTATTAATGAAAATTAGAAACATACTGCATCAGAGTCCCCCATAAAATAACAGAATAATGATTTCACAGTCTCAGTATTAGAACATTATAAGTTCATTGTTAAAATTGAATGGAAAGTCGCCTGTATTTAATTTTGGTTTCATCTATATATATAAAAATGAATGTATGTATGTGTGTATCACCAACCAATCACGAAGCAGCAGAGTGGGACATCAACCAATCACGAAGCATCAGAGTGGGACGCGGATGGAGAGCTGGGCTGAGGATGGATACAGCTACAGCAGGACAGTACATGGAGAGCGGGGCTGTGGAGGAAGACAGTCTTCAGGACAGGGGCCTCCCAATCCTGTCCCGGCTCAGTCGGCGCTCCCCGTCGCCAACCGCGCTATCCCCCCTCCCCTGCAGCTTCCCGGCCTAAATTTAGGCCCCGGCTTCTACTGCGTCCTACTACAGCGCTAGGCCACGCCCCCCGCAGGCCGCCCAATTGCGCTGAAGCTTCGCTCTAGCTCCACCCACTCTGGCTGAACAATCTGCGCAGCTCTCCTGGTCCCGATGCCACCACGCGTGGTGCATGGAGAGCAGGGCTGACACTGTGGATGAAGACAACGAGGCTGTGGAGGGAGAGAGCGGGAGAGCAGGGCTCTGGAGGGAGAGCAGGGCTGTGGAGGAAGACCGGGGCTGTGGAGGGAGAGAGCAGGGCTGTGGAGGAAGACAGCAGGGCTGTGGAGGGAGACAGCAGAGCTGTGGAGGGAGAACGGGAGAGCAGGGCTGTGGACGGAGAGCAGAGCTGTGGAGGAAGACAGCGGGGCTGTGGAGGGAGAGAGCGGGAGGGCAGGGCTGTGGAGGAAGACAGCGGGGCTGTGGATGGGGAGAGCGGGGCTGTGAAAGAAGAGAGCGGGGCTGTGGAGGGGGAGAGCAGGGTTGTGGAGGGGGAGAGCGGGGCTGTGGAGGTAGACAGCGGGGCTGTGGAGGGAGAGAGGGCTGTGAAGGAAGAGAGGGGCTGTGAAGGAAGAGAGCAGGGCTGTGGAGGGAGACAGCAGGGCTGTGGAGGGAGAGAGCGGGAGAGCAGGGCTGTGGATAAAGAGCGGGGCTGTGGAGGGAGACAGCGGGAGAGTGGGGCTGTGAAGGAAGAGAGCAGGGCTGCGGAGGGATAGAACGGGACAGCGGGTGGAGAGCGGGGCTGTGGAAGGAGAGATCGTGATGGTGGGTGGAGAGCGGGGCTGCGGAAGGACAGAGCGTGATGGTGGGTGGAGAGCGGGGCTGCGGAAGGACAGAGCGTGATGGCGGGTGGAGAGCGGGGCTGTTAAGGAAGAGAGTGGGACCCACAGTTAGGTACAATCCCCGGGCAGCGCCGGGCTCTTCAGCTAGTTAATTATAATTCCAGATTTGTCCATCATCACGTTTCTGCAAAAGTAATGGTAAGTGTGCAAATCATGTCACAATCACTTGGCAGCCACATACAGCAAAAACTTCTCCATACAGAATTTAAAAAAAAAATTTTTTTTTGTTTTTTAATTGTCATGCCACGTATCTGAGGATGACGCATCTGAAAACAGAAATAACGTGTTAGGATTTTTTTATACATTGCATAGATAGTACAGCGGGATGTATATTTTAATATTGACAAAGCCAAAGTCAATTAACAAAGAAATATCAGATTTCTACAATTTCAAGGTTTCAGAACTTTTATTTTTAGGTGAACTATCATTAATTAGATTACCTTGTAAAAATGAGATGATGGCGCTCATCATGTCTCGCTCTATAAAGCAAAGCTGACAAGAGCTGCTTCAAGGCTTAATTACAGTATATATATAATATAAATGCTTAAAAGATATGTTTGTATGATCATAAAAAACTGATTTAGGCTACTTTCACACTTGCGTTTTTTTGCGCTGCGCACCGTGCGCAGTGCAAACGCACATAAAAAATGCACCATGCGGTTTTGTGCGCATTTTTTTGCACTGACGTGCGCACCCATAGACTTTAATGGGTGGTTAGGTGAAAAAAAAACGCATTGCGTGCGCATGCATTTTTGGGGGGCAAGTCGGACGCTCAAAAAATGCAACAGTGCATTTTGTGCGCCCAAGCGCACACTACAAAAAAACGCATGCGCTTACAAACGCATGTGTATGCGCACCCATGTAAAGAATAGGGGAAAAAAGCATGCGTTTTCTGCGCAAAAAACGCAAGTGTGAAACCAGCCTTAAAGGTGTTTTATGATCACAAGCTAGTTTTAAGAAAAAGGAGGTTGTACAAATTGAAACTTTTAAAACTTAATACTAAAGTTACAAAAAAACACAAAGTTCAAAAACTATACGTACATTAGATTAGTGAATTTATTGAACACAAATTGATTTTGCCTTAAAGGAGTTGTCTACTACTAGAACAACCCCTTCTCATACCCCGATAAAATAAAAAAGCCTATATTCACCTCCTGTACTGGCACTGTCCCTGTGGTGTCGGCACTCGCTCTCCCCGGTTGTTGTGACACGTGACCCCGGCGCCCCATCAGCGCTGCCATCACTGTTCCCTCCTTTAGACCAATTTTACATGAAGAGGAAGTCATAGATGAGCTGCAGCTCAGGCTCATGAGGATCTGATGACATGACCATTGTCCTAGTTTAGAATTCGTTTTTAACCCCTTAAGGACCAGATCAGGAGTATATCCTTTTTTTTGCATTTCCATTTTTTGATTCCCTTATTCCCAGAGCCATAACTTTGTCATGATTCTCCAGGTCATTAAGAGTTCTTAGATCCAAACATGTATAGGTTCTTTTTTATTTAAGTGGTGAAAAAAAATCTAAATTTTGTAAAAAAAAAAAGGCGCCATTTTCTGAGACCAGTAGCATCTCCATTTTTCTGGTTGAGAGAGAGGGCTTATTTTTTGCAAGGCAAGCTGTTGTTCTTATTGATACCATTTTAGTGTAGATACAATCTTTTGATCGCCCGTTATTGCATTTCATTGCAATGTTGCAGCGACCAAAAAAACGTAGATTTTTTTCTCATTACGCTTTTTACCAATCGGATTAATTATTTTGATAGATCAAGCTTTTCTGAACGCGGTGATACCAAGTATGTGAATTTTTTTCATTTTTTTAATTGTTTTATTTTAAACTAGCTGAAGAGCCCGGCGTTGCCTGGGCATAGTAACCAACGGTGGTTAGTTATAACAAATGATAATGATTATATTGCACATAAAAACATTTCACATCATATATTCAACACTACAGATTTGCAACACAAATTAACTAAACGATTACCCAAGCATTGATAGTATTTTATTTTAAACTCATTCAAGAGCCTTTTGATAAACATGTTTGGTTTTTCCTTTCGGTGCAAAGATGAACAGATTTTTGGCAGTTCCAACTCTTGAACAGATCACGTAAAGTTGACCATGAGAAAAGCATGGCTATTGCAAATCGATCCCTACTACTTAAATCGATCCCTACTACTTTCAAGGACTGTCCCTGAGCATTGTTAATGGACATTGCAAATAGCAGTTGAACCGGAAACTGGAGGCGTTTAAAATCAAAAAACAAATCAGATGGAATGAGTGGAATTCTTGGAATGAAAATGTCCTCTCCTTTGGCACATTCTGTTTCTGAGCTGTGTATCTAACCCTATCCTGTGTGATAATGTCTGCTGAGCTGTGTACCTAATGCTCTCCTGCGTGATACTTTCTGCTGAGCTATGTATCTAATCCTATCGTGTGTTACTGACTGCTCAGCCGTGTATCTAATCCTATCGTGTGTTACTGACTGCTCAGCCGTGTATCTAATCCTATCATGTGTGTTACTGACTGCTCAGCCGTGTATCTAATCCTATCCTGTGTGATACTGACTGCTGAGCCGCGTATCTAATCGTATTCTGTGTGATATTGTCTGCTGAGCTGTGTATCTAATCCTATCCTGTGTGATACTGACTGCTGAGCTGTGTATCTAATTCTATCCTGTGTGATACTGACTGCTGAGCTGTGTATCTAATCCTATCCTGTGTGATACTGTCTGCTGAGCCGTTTATCTAATCCCATCCTGTGTGATACTGACTGCTGAGCTGTGTATCTAATTCTATCCTGTGTGATACTGACTGCTGAGCTGTGTATCTAATCCTATCCTGTGTGATACTGACTGCTGAGCCTTGTGTCTAATCCTATCCTGTGTGATACTGACTGCTGAGCCGTGTATCTAATTCTATCCTGTGTGATACTGACTGCTGAGCTGTGTATCTAATCCTATCCTGTGTGATACTGACTGCTGAGCCGTGTATCTAATTCTATCCTGTGTGATGCTGACTGCTGAGCTGTGTATCTAATCCTATCCTGTGTGATACTGACTGCTGAGCCATGTGTCTAATCCTTTCCTGTGTGATACTGACTGCTGAGCTGTGTATCTAATCCTATCCTGTGCGATACTGACTGCTGAGCTGTGTATCTAATCTTATCCTGTGTGATACTGGGCTCCCCCTGCAGTCTGTGTCAGACGGTGGTCTGTGTTGGCACGGTAATAAATTGTGTTATTTCCAGCTTTACAGAAGGACTATAACACCATAGAAATGATAAGAATAATAGGCCTCAGTTCAGTGGTGGGGCGGGGGGGCGGTCCGCCCCAGGCGGCACATGTGTGGGGGCGGCGGGGCAGCAGCAGCAATTTCTCTCTGTGGGAGAAGCGCAGAGGCAGTGAGGCACAGTGGAGTGCAGCGGCGGGCAGGGAGCAATCACAGCAGCTCCGCTGCCTGCAAGAGAGAATAGCAGGAGGCAGGAGCGGAGCTGCAAGGGTCCGTCCTGCCTCCTGCCCGGACGCTGCGCTTCCTGTTTGACACAGAAGCGCCGCTGAATGACGTCATCATTCAGCGGCCGCTGCTGCGTGAGCGAGGAAGCGCGGGCGATGATGCGGACAGGTGAGAGGAGAGAGGTCGTGTCTGTGTGTATGTCTGTGTGTGTGTCTGTGTGTATGTCTGTGTGTATGTATGTCTGTGTGTATGTCTGTGTTTGTGTCTTTGTGTGTGTAGGTTAGCCTGGCCCTGGAGGAGATGGGGACATGAGAAGACTGTGATGGGGAGAGAAAGCCATAATGCCTGGGGTGATGGGAGAAGGCCATGAGGGGGTAATGGGAGAAGGCCATGATGGTGGTGATGCAGAGAAGACAATGATGGGGAGAAGACAATGATGGGGTGATGGAGCAAGCAATGATGGGAGTGATGGGGAGAAGGCAGTGATGGAGTGATGGAGCAGGCAATGATGGGGGTGATGGAGAAACGGCAGTGATGGGGTGATGGAGCAAGCAATGATGGGAGTGATGGGGAGAAGGCAGTGATGGAGTGATGGAGCAGGCAATGATGGGGGTGATGGAGAAACGGCAGTGATGGGGTGATGAAGAAGGCAATGATGGGGAGAAGGGAGTGATGGGGTGATGGAGCAGGCAATGATGGGGGTGATGGAGCAGACAATGATGGGAGTGATGGAGCAGGCAATGATGGGGGTGATGGAGCAGGCAATGATGGGAGTGATGGGGAGAAGACAATGATGGGGTGATGGAGCAGGCAATGATGGGAGTCATGGGGAGAAGGCAGTGATGGGGTGATGGAGCAGGCAATGATGGGAGTCATGGGGAGAAGGCAGTAATGGGGTGATGGAGAAGGCAGTGATGGGGAGAAGACAATGATGGGGTGATGGAGCAGGCAATGATGGGAGTGATGGAGAAGGCAATGATGGGGGTGATGGAGCAGACAATGATGGGAGTGATGGGGTGATGGAGAAGGCAATGATGGGAGTGATGGGGAGAAGACAATGATGGGGTGATGGAGCAGGCAATGATGGGAGTGATGGGGAGAAGGCAGTGATGGGGTGAAGGAGAAGGCAATGATGGGAGTGATGGAGCAGGCAATGATGGGGGTGATGGAACAGACAATGATGGGAGTGATGGGGAGAAGGCAGTGATAGGGTGAAGGAGGAGGCAATGATGGGGAGAAGGCAGGGGTGGGGGTGATGGGGAGAAGGCAATGATGGGGGTGATGGAGAGGGCAATGATGGGGTGGTGGGGGGAAAATAAATGATGATGGGGTGGTGGGGGAGAATGCAATGACGGTGGAGGTGGAAAGGGCAATAAATGGGGGTGGTGGAGGAGGAGGAATTGATGGAGGTGGTGAATGGGCAATGATGGGAGTGATGGGGGAGAAAGCAAAGATAGTGGTGGGGGAGAAGAAAATGATGGAGGTGGTGAAGAGGGCAATGATGGGGTGGGGGAGAGGACAATAATGGGATGCGAGGGGAGGAGGACAATGAGGACAATGTAATCCCTTATTACGTACCATCCTCTCTAGTTATATATGATGCCGTCCCTTATTATATAGCTTCCTCTGCTGTTATGTATAGTGCTGTCTCTTACATAGTGTATGCTTGTTAATTTTGTTATTTACAGTGCCCTCTTTTATTACATAGTCCCCTCTCTTTTTAGATATAAAATGACTGCTGATCGAGGAGCCGGTGACCAAACTACCAGTCCATCAGCTCCTCCATTAGAAAGGAAGCTTTCCCATGCTCCATCAGCCATCATTGCATTACACAGCTAACAAGACAGGACGTTATGTAATAAAAAACAGGGCTCTATATAATCCAATATGTAAGGTCTGTCACATTATTAAAAATTATTAAAAAGCCATTAGGTCTTCATCCAGCATCATCAAGCTAATACATACATATATATAGAGAACTGCAAGAAGATGAAAGTCTAGAAATGATAACAGCAGAGTTAGTAGCAGACTAAAAATTAGATCTTTGAGTGTAGTGTTGGCTCTTTGGATGCTTCCGGATTATCAACGACCAAAGGGGCGGCAAATTTTTCGACCGCCCCGGGCGCCACAAACAGTAGCTACGCCACTGCTCACACCTGATTTATAATTGCGTGCACATTAAACATAAAACTAAGGTGCGATACCACTCACCACCACCGGGGTAACATAGAATGCACAACACCACGTGTAATAATTCTAATGGCCACCGGGGGCAATCAACCCACTTTGGCACCTAGCCAAAGGAAAAAAAGATCAATTTGTGCATTTAAACTGTCAGATCCAGCCTGGATCATGACATAAACTCTATAAAAATGATGGTGTAGACACTGGAGGCGTCAGTATCAAAATAAAAGCAAAACCTCCAGGGCCTTAACGAAGATGTCAACTGCTTGGACAACTTCTTCTCATACCCCTCGTTTGGCCCCAATGAAATAATAAAGCCTATACTCACATCCTGTGCCGCCGCCGTTCTCGCAGTGTCGGGGCTCTCATGCGGTGTATGACATGTGAGGCCGGCACCCAATAAGAGCTACAATCACTGTCTCCGCCTTCAGGCAAATTGAACATGAAGAGGAGATCCCAGGATCAGCTGCAGCCCAGACTTCCTCTTCATGATCGATTGTCCAAAGCGGAGACAGTGACGCCGGTGCTGACACTGGGAGCCGGCGTCACGTGTTATTCCACCGCACACCACACGAGAGCCCCAGGGAGAGCGACTGCCGACACTGTGGGAACGGCGCTTGCACGGGAGGGGATTATAGGCTTTATTATTTTGTGGGTGCCAAATATTTTGCTCAAGAAGGGGTTGTCCTAGTAGTGGACATCGCCCCATGGTAAATGGTGCAAATGGGAGGTGATTTAAACTTTTATTTTTTTATAGTTTTAAGATTTTTAAAAACTTTTTTCTACTTTCTACTTACTTCAATAGTCTCCAGGGGGTGCTAGAAGCTGTGATCTTCTGATCACTTGTGTTACACAGAGCAGGGCTACAGCCCTGTTCTATGTAACAAAAATACTCATCTGCTATGGCTGCGCTCATAGCAGTTCCGCAATGACAACCACAGGGGTCTTCTGCAGACCCCGGGTTGTCATGCCAACCGATCGGTGACCCGCGGTCATGTAACACGGGTGCTAATGAGTGGAGCTAAGACGCGCTTCCGGTGTGGCAATGATAAATGCCGCTGTCTGAGTGTGACAACAGCATTTAACAATTTAACAGCCGCTGGTGGATCGCGATTCCATCTGCGGCTGTTAGAGGCACATGACAGCTGATCAAAGAGGGGGGAGGCAACCTATAACGGATATATCTGTCATAGGTCATTAAGGGATTAAAGTATGCTTTGTTGGAAAGGCTGGAGCATTTAAGAGTAAAACAGATACACCAGTAATCAGGGAACTTGTTCATGATCCATTTTGCCATTGTTCTGTCATCACATATTCCCTGACAGGTTCACCATGAGGAATTCCCCCAAGTTGACCAGTTGTATCAGCTGTAAATCTTTTCAAGACTACAGATATACACTGTGTGCATAATTATTAGGCAAATGAGTATTTTGATCACATCATCCTTTTTATACATGTTGTCCTACTCCAAGCTGTATAGGTTTGATAGCCAACTACCAATTAAGTAAATCAGGTGATGTGCATCTCTATAATGAGAAGGGGTGTGGTCTAATGACATCAACACCCTATATAAGGTGTGCTTAATTATTAGGCAACTTCCTTTCCTTTGGGAAAATAGGTCAGAAGAGAGATTTGACGGGCTCTGAAAAGTCCAAAATTGTGAGATGTCTTGCAGAGGGATGCAGCAGTCTTGAAATTGCCAAGCTTTTGAAGCGTGATCACCGAACAATCAAGCGTTTCATGGCAAATAGCCAACAGGGTCGCAAGAATCGTGTTGAGCAAAAAATGCGCCAAATAACTGCCCATGAATTGAGGAAAATCAAGCGTGAAGCTGCCAAGATGCCATTTGCCACCGGTTTTGCCATATTTCAGAGCTGCAACATTACTGGAGTATCAAAAAGCACAAGGTGTGCCATACTCAGGGACATGGCCAAGGTAAGGAAGGCTGGAAAACGACCACCTTTGAACAAGAAACATAACATAAAACGTCAAGACTGGGCCAAGAAATATCTTAAGACTGATTTTTCAAAGGTTTTATGTACTGATGAAATGAGTGACTCTTGATGGGCCAGGTGGATGGGCCTGAGGCTGGATCAGTAAAGGGCAGAGAGCTGCACTCCAACTCAGATGCCAGCAAGGTGTAGGTGGGGTACTGGTATGGGCTGGTATCATCAAAGATGAACTTGTGGGACCTTTTCGGGTTGAGGATGGAGTGAAGCTCAACTCCCAGACCTACTGCCAGATTCTGGAAGACACCTTCTTCAAGCAGTGGTACAGCAAGAAGTCGGTATCGTTCAAGAAAAACATGATTTTCATGCAGGACAATGCTCCATCACATGCATTTAGTTACTACACAGTAAAGGTCTAAAAGAAGAAAAAATAATGACATGGCCCCCTTGTTCACCTGATCTGAACCCCATAGAGAACCTGTGGTCCCTCCTAAAATGTGAGATATACAGGAAGGGAAAACAGTACACCTCTCGGAAACAGTGTCTGGGAGGCTGTGGTGGCTGCTGCACGCAATGTTGATTGTAAACAGATCAAGCAACTGACAGAATCTATGGATGGAAGGCTTTTGAGTGTCATAAAGAAAGGTGGCTATATTTGTCACTAATTGATTTTGGGTTTTGTTTTTGCATGTCAGAAATGTTTATTTCTACTTTTTGTGTAGTTATATTGGGTTTCCTCGTGAAAATAAACAAGTGAGATGGGAATATGTTTTGTTTTTATTAAGTTGCCTAATAATTCTGCACTGCAATAGTTACCTGCACAAACAGATATCTTCCTAAGATACCCAAATCTAAAAAAAAAACACTCCAACTTCCAAAAATATTAAGCTTTGATATTTATGAGTCTTTTGGGTTGATTGAGAACATAGTTGTTAATCAATAATAAAAAAACCCATCAAAAATACAACTTGCCTAATAATTATGCATGCAGTGTAAATGAAACATGACCCATGAAATCAAAGCACTGTCTGTATAATGCATGGACTTTTGCATTTCTTTCGAGTACCGGATCTTTTTCTTTTTCTTAAATTCTGAGCTGAGAGCCATGTAAAGAGTGAATTTACTCTTTATTTTTCTAGCTTTTAGTATATGGTCATAATTGAAGGATGCCTTTGGTTATTTGCTTAGCAGTAAAATTTTGTTCCGCGAAAAATGATGCAATCTACAATAGAGGCTCCAACGTAGCTATAAACCTGCCCAAAGCTTGTGGAGATCAGCTGTTTAAAACTCTTTTCTATTGTATGTTTACACGCAATAAAGCAGCTTGAAGACAAAATGAAAAATGTGACAACTATATTTTTATACATGGTTGTCTTTTTTTACTCATTCTCAATTTTTAATGATTTTAGCATTAAAGAGTTTAACATCAAATAACAGGTCATTTATAATATACAAACAGGAATCAATGAGCTGTATAAAATCTGAAAAGTAACTGATTAGAGTAGATATCACACCAACTGAAATAAAAGAACATTTTGTTTGAAATTAGTTTTCACACATAAGGAGTGTGACAGACAGAAGCGAGGGGCAAGAAAGAAACTAGGGACTATAGAGTTCAGAGAGACCATGAGAACCAGACCACTAACGTCACGGTTGTCTTTTTTTAGATCAATACTATGTAGCTCAGAAAGTTTGTCAATTTTTGTAATAAAATGTAGTCTTGTTTTTCTCATGGTAGAAGAGGGAAACTATTACTCAAAATATAAGTATATTATAGAAATATGTTTGGACTTGAAATGCATGATATGTAAAGTCAGTGTCAGACTGAAGAACATTGGGCCCATCGGTGGATTTTATTCTGAGGGCCCACCTCCCCCCCCCACTGAAGAGCCCCATAGCAACTGCAATGTTTGCACTATGAACCCTACTGAAGGAGAAGCCAGGGTCCACCGGAGGATTCTCCAGTTTTCTGGTAGACCAGTCCATCCCTGTGTAAGGTCAGTACTGGTGAAGCATTATATCTATGGGGGTGACAGAGAATTTGTACCCTCATTTTATAATAGTGATAATATGAACATCAATGACATTTTGTATTTACAAAGATAACAGGTTGATAGCAGATAACATAGTATAGGAAAAATTATCTGTACTATTATTGCGAATATGACTAGTCTCATTCATTCATATAATGACAAAGATGTCCTTGCTTTACAGCTGGAGTTGTAGATAATAGCATAACACTCCAGCGCTAGAGCATTCCATTCCTTAGTGATCCTGTGATTCACTTTAAACTATTTCTTTGTTGTGGGCTCAATGTATCATCTGTGCGTGGACTCCGGAATCAGGCGGCCAAGTGGCTTTGCTGAACCATTGGTTGAGACCTGACAGTAATACTATTCCTTATTCATTCAGCACTAAAAACAAATGATCACAAAGCAAATCCGCAGATTAGTAGTCTCAACACTGTAATTACTAATTCAATAGTAAAACGATAGCGAATGTGGGAGGAATGGTATAAAAACACAATGAGCCATTTAATTTAGCTCATTGTTACTATTAGGCTAGCTCACACGAAGCCTCCTCTCTCAGCACAAAGCAAAATGAAATGAGTTGCGTGGAACCACATACTGTACACACCTGTAATAACATTTTACGAGGGCCATCTTGTGTGCTATGAAAACTGTTATGTCAGTGGCTGCTCCCTATCACTGGGCATAAATAGGTTACTTAGGAGAGACGAACGAGCACAAAAAAGCTTGAACTGAGAAATTCCTAATGCTCGGATGCTCATTTCGAGTAAAGAGTATAATGGGAATCAATGGGAAATCCAAGCTTTTTTCCTGCAGATTCTACAAAGAAGTCTGAGGGGGGGGTCAATGAAAATGTCCAAATGGATGGAACAAGTGCTGAATGGAAGGAGAACAGCATTGATGAGACCCCTGGAATCATCTCTGACTCCCAGATCGCTGCTGAGAACAATGGTGTCACAATTTTACTACACTTTAAGGACTAAAGCCCCCTTTACATTTAGCGATGCACCCACCAGCGATACGACCACGATACGACCCGGTCAGGATCGCTGGTGCATCGCTAAATGGTCGCTAATGAGCTGCCAAACAGGCAGATCTCACCAGCGACATAGCCACGCAGCAGCGGTCGTTACCTTTCAGACGCGGCGATGATGAAGTCCTCCACCCGCGTCCACGCGTCGCTCGTCGGTGCCAGCAGGAAGCAGCCGACGAGAAATGAACCTGGACGATCTCGCGCGATCAGCGATAGACAGCGGGGGAGCCGGTCGGAGGTATCACATGTAGCGATATCGCTAGCAATATCGCTGCTGCGTCACAAAATCGGTGACGCTTTAGCGATATTGCTAGCGATATCGCTATGTGTAAAGCCCCCTTAATAAAATATTCCAAACCAACGAGAAATTGCGTTTTACAGGGAAAATAATGTTAATGAACTTTTTTTCCTGTATAATGACTTGTATGTAAGGCAAAATTTACAAAGAATTTTTAAAAATGTGTAGTTTAAGAAAACCTAAATTTACTTTTTTTTTTATTAAAAAATAGGAAATTCCAGCTTAATTTATGATGAAAGCATAAACTGCCAAAAATAAGGGACTCAGATACACCCTGTATTAGACATAAAGGTGGGCTTGATACACATTCTGTTCAAATGTCCTGTATTGGTACTTCCTAGACTCATAAAAGCTATGCACTTTTGAGGGTTATATACCAAAGAAAAGTACTCCAGAAAATGGAATAGTCTATGGGTGAGCAATATAATATCGATAAGGGTATGTGCACACGTTTAGTAAGATTTCTGCACCATTTCTGCATCTCTTGTCAGGAAAAACGCAGCCGCAAAAACGCACATTTTGGGGGCATTTTTGCAGCGTTTTTCATTGATGCGAGTGAAGTTAGTGGTGTAAAAACACAGAATTGACATGATGCAGATTATTTTCTGCAGCAAATCTGCAAGCCAGAAATTCTTAATGTGTGCATGACACTTTAGGTTTCTCATTCACTTTGCTGGAATCAGGTTTTGTGTCATATCTGCGCCGAAAAAAGTGACAACAGTGCACCAAATTTGCAATGTGTGCACACATCCTAAGATTTTGAACAAGTTTTTGGAGGCTTATAAAGCTCTGAGGATGTGGGTGGTAATGATCACCAAGGCAGGTTAGCGATGCAACTATTTTTTATTCCTTAGTCCATGGATGTACAACAAATCCAGGTAGATAGCCAAAATACAATGTCCTCAGTCCACAAGTCCCAAACCTGGAATCGGTAGTTCCACTGTCCCTGTACCAGGTGATACCCAGTGTCTCCCAACTTTTGGTTGGCCCACAGCTTTTGGTATCTCCAGCCAGTATAGTGTGCAGTCACAGCCTATGTTCCTCCAGACGATGGATATCACGACCGTAGCTCATGGATACCCCTGCAGCCAACAGCCAATATCCAAGCTCCATCCATGTCCTCCAGGACGCCATCCTCGAGCATCTCCCTTCACTTCACCCGCCACTCTCCCCTCCCTGACTAAACATGTGGCTCCTTCCCTCCTCCCTGGAATCAGCCTCCAGAATGGGCAGAAATGTACACACACTCCACCTTAAACATTTGCTTTTAGCTCAAAGAATGAAGAATATTGCAGCATCCTAACACCTGGGCTTCCATCTTGTGATGGCTCCCCTGGGTCTACTATCCCCATCCACAATGGGCCTAGTTGCTGGAAGCGCAATGGCTTGAGACCCTGAGATACAGATTAGATTAGGAGAATGATTACTTTACCTTTAGCAATCTCCTATCTGGCCTTGGATATATATAAGATTCATTCACACTTTCCTCTGCTTCCTGTCACTGAATGGAAACGTTGATTCCTGAGGAACTGAAGAGCAAGCAAATCACTACTAAACACAGCAAGCCAATCACAATATCAACACAACCTGTGCTCCGTGCTGGAAATGTCTCCATTCCATAGAGCCATGGACCCACTCTACGGGCATTGATCCAATAGTCTTTAGTATGTGGCCAGTTCCTCACAAGGGTTATATAGCAACAAGATCAACCCAAGAACATGTAATACCCTATGGATGAGCAATATACAGCGGGTACGGAAAGTATTCAGACCCCTTTAAATTTTTCAGTCTTTGTTGCATTGCAGCCATTTGGTAAATTCAGAAAAGTTCATTTTTTTCTCATTAATGTACACTCTGCACCCCATATTGACTGAAAAAAAACAGAAATATAGCAATTTTAGCAAATTTATTAAATATATAATATTAAAAACAACGTATAAAAAAGCAAAATGCGATAAAGGGACACCAAGCAGAAAATGAGGTGAAATATTGCACAGAAACATAGCTAGTAATGAAGATCATGGAGGTAAAAGCACATATGATAGCTTCCCCTATGAAATATATAATATCAATAACACCTCTATGTAAACGCCCCCTCACTTGTTTGCACAGCCAGAGACTGGTACATAAAGTAACAGCAGGACAACATCAATCACAATCTCATGGAACCTAGGGACAGATGTAGTAATAACACTATAATAGCTGTAATAATACTGTATACTAGGTGCCAAAAATGGCCAACAACATTGAAAAAAAAACTTAGTAGAAAAAATCCAGCTCACTGCAGTAAAATCCAATGGCCGTACATGGTAAGACGTTCGTGTTAGCAGCAAATACGCAGTATCAAAGAAGGAAAGGTATCCAACAACAGATTTATCGGTGAATAATTATTTAAAAACAAAAATCTTTAATGTATAACATGGTTAAAATTATGGTATAAAACCATTAGTTTAGAAAAAAGGCAAGTGACCAGGGAAACTCATGGCCTTATGCGTTTCAAACCGACTGATTCTTAATCATAGTTGAGATTGCTCCAATACGCAAAGTAGCTATAAAATAAATAAGGACTACTTTGAGTATGGGAACACTCTGAACTATGATTAAGAACCAGTCGGTTTGAAACATGTAAGGCCATTAGTTTCCAGGGTTACTTCCCTTTTTTCTAAACTAATGGTTTTATACCATAATTTTAACCTTGTTATAAATTAAAGATTTTTGCTTTTAAATATTCACCTATGGATCTGTAGCTGGATACCATTCCTTCATTGATAGGTGCCAAAAAAAGGTATGCTATCATTATTATTGATGAAAGTTACATTACAGGTAAATGGTGGTCACAGTGGTCTACTCAGTGTCCCCTCACCCTAACATATATTTCGCTGACAGCTTCTTCTGGAATACTGTATGGCTGAGAAATGTAAGCCTACAAAATTTTTAAACGTTTTTTCTCAGTATTAGAGATCACAAAAATGTACACAGACCAAAAAAATGTACACAGACCAAGTAATACTGTATGGCTCAGAAATGTAAGTTTTCAACAATTTTTATTGCTTTTTTTTTTCAGTTTTATAGATCACAGGAAATGTACCCCAGACCATGGAATAGAGAATGGATGAGAACCGTAATTAGATTTTTTTTACACTTTTGTAGTGTTAGATAATATCACAGAAATTTACTCCAGATCACGGAATAGCGTATGGGTGAGAAATGTAATCCAGCTAATTTTTTAACACTTTTTTTGAGTATTAGATATCACAGAAATATACCACAGAGCACATAAAACTATAGGGCTGAAAATTTTAAGCCTAGGCTAAATGCACATTGTATGATACAAACAGCAAAGCAAACAATCAGTCCTTAGAAGGGCTGTTAGTATGACCACTCAGCTTCAGCACCAGTAGCTACACTACAGGCCTCTGATACGTTATACTGTGCACACCTAGACAAGTACTCTCTCTCCAATACGAAGTGTTACAGAGCTGTCCAATGGCGTCAATGTGCGGAGCCAGGCGGCGCCTGTTCATTTATAACCTCTGATGTCCCATGGTCAACCAATCACAATAATGCCACAACCAAGATGGCTTTGGCATTACAGTGATGCACTAAAATGGTATCTTCACAAAAACAACTATAATTCAGTTAATTTAAACTATGGGATTTTTGTGTGTCCAAACAAAAGATCCATCAGGGCTCCCTCTGTAAAATCATCCTATCAAAATCCCCCCCTCTTGGGTGGTTTCACTTTATCAATACCCATGTATTAACTTTTATATTTCCTCCATGGTACCCATTAACATGTTGTGTCAGGGGTGTGTGTCCCTTTGATTGCGGATATCCTCCACATGTTCCCCCACCCACCTCCTAAATTCCCTGACTGTTTTTCAAACATATAATTTACCAACAAGTCATCTTATAAATTATTCCCTTAGTTTTGCAGTTTATAAAATCTTTCACCTGGAATCGTTCACCGGTAGCATCATTACTGAACGCTTTGCCCATTTGAGTAAATTCACAAGCGACACATGTGCCACATCTAAAACAGCCACCTGGTTTCTCAGGTAGCCTAGTTTTGATACCACACGGTGGTGTAATGACTATGTACCATCCGGTCACCCGAGGATTTACTTTTACTGTATGTAATTTGTGGAGAAACCCCAATGACGTTTACAATGCCCCTGCCCATCTGAATTACAGATGCTTCTCACAAAATTAGAATTTCATCAAAAAGTTAATTTATTTCAGTTCCTCAATACAAAAATTGAATCTCATATTATATAGCGTCATTGCAGAGTGATCTAGTTCAAGTATTTACTTCTGTTAATGTTGATGATTATGGCTTACAGCTAATGAAAAGCCAAAAGTCATTATGTCAGTAAATTAGAATACTTTATAACACCAGCTTGAAAAATAATTTTAAAATCCGAAATGTTGGCCTACTGAAATGTATGTTCAGTAAATGCACTCAATACTTGGTCGGGGCTCCTTTTGCATCAATTACTGTATCAAGTCATTAGCTCAGTAAATTATTATTATTATTATTATTATTTATATAGCACCATTGATTCCATGGTGCTGTACATGAGAAGGGGTTACATACAAATTACAGATATCACTTACAGTAAACAAACTAACAATGACAGACTGATACAGAGGGGAGAGAGGACCCTGCCCTTTCGGGCTTACATGCTACAGGATGATGGGGAAGGAGACAGTAGGTTGGTGGGTTGCAGCAGTTCCGGTGTGGGTTGAGGTGATATCACCGGTAATGGTGAGAGAGAAGGAGGTAGCAGGGTCATTGCATGCTGTAGGCTTTCTTGAAGAGGTGGGTTTTCAGGTTCCGTCTGAAGGATCCAAATGTGGTTGATAGTCGGACTTGTTGGGGCAAAGAATTCCAGAGAATAGGGGCAGTTCGGGAGAAGTCTTGGAGGCGGTTGGGTGAGGAGCAAATAAGTGTGGAGGAGAGAAGGAGGTCTTGGGAGGAGTAAATTAGAATAATTAATGAAAAACACCTGCAAAGGCTTCCTAAGAGTTTAACAAGGTCCCTTAGTCTGTTTCAGTAGGCTCCTCAATCATGGGGAAGACTGCTGACTTGACAGATGTCCAACAGGTAGTCATTGACACATTCCACCAGGAGGGTAAGCCACAAAACGTCATTGCTAAAGAAGCTGGCTGTTTTCATTGGCTGTAAGCAATAATCATAAACATTAACAGAAATAAACACTTGAAATAGATCACTCTGTTTGGGTTCTTCCATTGGAAGGTTATTGCATTTTTGATGACCAAAAAAATATGGATTGTAAAAGGTTTCAATGAAGGGTTTATGTTTTCCATCCCCAACGACAAAAGAGCCATTTGTGGAGTAATTGTGACTTTACCACCATGAATTCTATTTATCAATTCAAAGGCCTGAACCCATAGGGATTTGATTTCAGGGCATTGCCAAAACATATGTAAAAGGCTCCCGTAGTGGCCACTACCTCTCCATCACAAGGGTGAATTGTCTGGATTAATGTGTGACAGACGAGCTGGAGTGTAATACCATCTTATTAGAATCTTAAAATAAGATTCCTGTAATATCAAGGAAATATTTGATTTATATGAATAAAAGATAGCGTTTTCCCATAGTTCATTGAGATGAGTGATGTTTAATTCTTCGTCCCACTTAACCATATAGGAAGATTTAGTCATTTCTGTGTCCTCATTGAACCACTTATACTGTATATGCTTTGATTACTCCAGAAGATCTTATGCTTAATGTTGCTTAACAAGTTAGTGGTTTCTTCCGAGAGTAATGGTTTGCTGAGTAAAAAATTCTGAATCTGGTCCTTGAGAATTAAGTAATGTGTAAATGCTGATGAAGGGAGTTTAAAATCTTTCTTTAAGTTACTAAAAGTGGCAAATTTTTCTCCATTGTGTATATCTTTAATCCTTTTAATATTATGATCCGACCAGAGAGGATTGGGTGTAATGTTTTGGACTGTCATAGCTAGGGATATTGGGGAATTTAGTAGCAATTTCGTTTTATTGGTACCTTTTTATTTTTAGAAAGTTTCTTCTATGCGTATAAAGTGGCCACAAAAATGGGGTGGTTGTGGGTGCTGAGGATTTTGTTGGGTAGGTGTTTAAAGAGGAGCTCCCTCGGAGGTCTGTAGTTGTTTAATTTGTATTCCAAATCAAGTCATGCCGGTGTTTCATCATTGGAAACCCAGTAAATGCTTTGTCTTATAAGATTTGCCAAATAAAAGGCGGCTATATTGGGTAGACCCATTCCCCCGAAGGCTTTGTTCCTATATATAGTTGTGGTGGGAGTCCTTGCTCTTTTCTTAGCTTCAACGGCTTTATTGAAAAGGAAACATCATAAAACATGAAATACATTCATATTAGCGTACAAGGATCCCCTCGCAGGGGGAAGTATACAAGAAAAGACACAATATGTTATACGTTATCCTTGACTTCGTAATCTAAATTTTTAGAAATTTGTCGAAGAACAATTAGAACACGACTAATCTAGACTTAACGAGGTGGGGAGGGAGAGAGGGGAGTATGTAATGAGTGTCAATAGTATAGAGTAAATAGACGTGAGTTACTAGAGAGTTTATTTTAGAGACAATAATTGTAAGAGACAACTACCATGTCAGCCCGCTATGCAGAAAAAGATATCATCCTGAAAAGGTCATCATCCCCATAAGCTTGAATCCAAGGGTCCCAGATATTTTGAAAAGCGTCGAGTGAATCAGATCTGATGGCTTCTATTTTCTCGTATAACATTATCAAATTGACCCTTCTCTTCACCTGCGTTATTGATAGCGTACTAGTCTTCCATCTGCTAGCTATGTGGTTTCTCGTTGCCATAGCAATAAAGTCAATAAGAAGGCAGGTCCCAGTATTGGCATTGATTGGTCTGTCTCCCAGCTGTAGTACAGACGGCGACAGAAGCAATTTCTTACCCAATATATTGTCAATTAGTTTTACCACATCTTTCCAGAGATGTTTTACTAATGGGCATGTCCACCATATGTGGAGGGTATCCCCACTATCCGTGCACCCTCTAAAACAACCACCAGAGACTGAATGGTAGATATTGTGCAGGAAGAAAGGTACGTAGTGAATCCTGTGGAACAGTTTAAGAGATGTTTCGGTGAGTGAAACTTGATTGCTACCCCTCATTATATTCTCGTAACACCTGTACCACCTTTGAGGTGTGAGGGAGATTTGTAGGTCTGCTTCCCATTGCTCCATAGATTTCAATTTAAAGCCGTCTCTAGGTTGATTAAATGTAGAATTGAGATGGGATATAAGTCCATTACCCAGGGGGTCATATAAACATTTTAACTCGTACGTTGTAGGTTTTATGTTTGGTGAGCTGTTGTGAGTTCATTTTTCCCTTCATCATTTGGGTCTGATGAACTCCCTCCTCTGGTGAAGGAAGGTAGTGAGACTGATTACCAAACACCTGGGCAGCTAGATGATAACTGGGTGGCTGGAATTGAGGACTGGATATAAGGCTGCCTCGCATATTATTTCTGTCTGCCCTAAACGAGAGAAACGTTGTGTACACACGTTTTCTGCGGGTGGTGTTCAACCTAAGTTTCTTCTGGCAATTACTCTGATCTGCTCCCTGTCCACATTTTCCACCAAAGCTTTTGTGGATTCAGGAGCAGCTCTGAACCAGATGGACTTGGATTTTGCTAAACGTTATGGATTTCCTATGACACCTCTGCGGACGCCTATCCCTTTGAGGGGTATTGATGCTACTCCTTTGGCGAAGAATAAACCTCAGTTTTGGACCCAGGTGGTAATGCGGGTCGCCCCAGACCATCAAGAAAATTGCAGATTTTTGTTGTTGCATAATTTGCATGATACCATTGTTCTGGGGTTTCCCTGGCTGCAAATCCATAATCCAGTTCTGGATTGGAAATCTTTGACTGTGGTGGAGAGAATGCACCAGATCTGGGACCAAGTAGTGGATAAGTTGTCTCTCTCCCAGGAAAAGGCCCAGTGGTTTTCCAACTGGGCGTAGGACCGTTGGTCCCCAGTTTAAGGTGGGTGATATGGTTTGGTTGTCATAAAAAAATATCGCTATGAAGGTGGCTTCTCCTAAGTTTAAGCCTAGATTTATTGGACCTTACAAGATTTTGGAGATTATTAATCCGGTCTCTTTTCGGTTGGCTCTTCCTGTCACATTTAAAATTCATAATGTGTTTCATAAGTCCTTGTTGAAGAGGTTTGTTGAACCAGTAGTTCCTGTGGTGGCACCTCCTGACCCTATATTGGTTGAAGGTAACATGGAATATGAGGTAGAGAAGATACTGGATTCCCGTCTGGCTAGACGGAGACTCCAGTATTTGGTTAAGTGGAAGGGTTATGGTCAGGAGGATAATTCCTGGGTCTCTGCCTCTCTGCCGATATTCATGCCGAAAGATTGGTGCGTGCCTTTAATCGGGCTCACCCGGATCGCCCTGGTGGCATGGATGAGGGTTTGGTGACCCCTCCTCAAGGGGGAGGTACTGTTGTGAGTTCACTTTTCCCTTCATCATTTGGGTCTGATGAACTCCCTCCTCTGGTGAAGGAAGGTAGTGAGACTGATTACCAAACACCTGGGCAGCTAGATGATAACTGGATGGCTGGAATTGAGGACTGGATATAAGGCTGCCGACGCCCTTCTTCCTGGCTGGTGATTTTCCTGCTGGATTCTTGGAGACCAGTCTGATTCCTGCATCTCAAAGCTAAGTTTTTCTGCTCTGCTTTGTACTATTCAGTTTTGTTTTTCCTTGTTTTTTGGGAGTTCTGCCATCCCCGGCCGGGGGTGAGCTGAATTCCATTTTTGTCTCTGATCTGTTGATCTTTTGCTCTGTCTTCAGAATATACCTGAGTGCTGATATAGTCTTTTGAAGCCTAGCGACTTCAGGGCCTGTTTTTCCTATCAGTCGGTTGGCTCATTTTGATAGGGTTTTTGCGGATGGCAGACAGCAGCTTTCCTATCCTGTCCTATGTAGTTAGCTTGGGCCCCATCATTTGCTCAACCTATCTTTCTATCTGTGTTAGTGTTTTCATCTTGCTTCACCGTCATTATATGTTGGGGGCTGCCTATTGCTTTGGGGTCTGCTCTGGGGCAGTTTAGTTTTTCCCCTTTCTGTCTTTAGGCTATGTAGCTCTCCGGCTGTGATCGAGGGGTCTAGGGCACCGTAGGAACCCCCCACGGCTACTGCTAGTTGTTGTGGATAGGTTCAGGGGTCTGCAATCCGATAGCTGCCAACCTCTCTGGATTTTCTGGACTTAGCTGGTATTTTGTTTTTTCCTCCTTCGGTGACTCATCATAACAGTGAGCCTACTGTTAGGTTTTGCTGAAAGTGGAAAATTTGTTCCAGTCTGAAAGCCTCAGACCACGGGACTTGATATTTCGCAACAAACTCTTGTTTTGACATTAGTTTAAAGTGAGTCGATAAATTCTGCAGCCTAGTTAATTTATTCTGGTGCCACCACGAGTGGTTCCGAGACGTAATTCCTGGCGGAAACATGGGGTTATTAAACAAGTTTAAAAGTGGGGAGGGGTGAGATTGTAGTGCGAATTGGAATCTGTTCGCTCTCCAGAGACGCAGGGAGTGAGAAGTATACGGCAAATGAAAGGCTAGATCCTTCGGTAAGGGTCCTGTGGCCCAGATTAGGCTCTCCAAAGAATATGGTGCTATTTGTGAGTTTTCTATTTGCGACCAGATGGGAGTGTGTTGTTCTGCGTTGACCCCTGTCAACTGGGCAATCTGGGCCGCCCTGTAATAAAGAGTAAAGTTTGGCAGAGAGACTCTTCCCTGTCTTTTATGTCTGAACAAAATCTGCTGAGAGATACGGGGCTTTTTATTATTCCAGATAAAACGTGTTATGTGCGAGTTTATCATTTTGAAAGTCATCAGAGGCACGGGAATGGGCAGAGATCGAAACAAATATAGGAACTGAGGCAAAGTGACCATTTTAATCGAATGGACTCTTCCTAAACAAGAGAGAGACGGGGAGGACCATTTTGATAAAGATTGCGTTAGTTTTTGGAGAAGAGGGGTGTAGTTATGCTTAAATAACGTGGATTTGGATAGTGTAAGGTTTATTCCCAGGTAGATAAAACCAGCAGGTCAAACTCACATACATGGTATATAACATATGCATCTACCATATAATTATTATGGATTTAAGCTGCCTATCACCAATACCACATAGACCATACCAAAAAAATGGTGAACACAAGGCCAAAGTTAGCAAGAATAAAAAATATAAATTTTTATTTAGAACAATGAGTAAAATCAGATCAACAGGCATATTGGGGAAGGGCATGGAAAAACACACACATAATGGTGGTACACAAGCACATGCAAAGGGACGTGCTCATCCAGATCATATATGCTGTCAGTTAATCAAAATAGTATTACAACATGATATTCATGTGGCAAAAAACCACCCATAATATATAACGACTAATAAGAAAATCATGGATGCACAATCAACTGGGGTATACACCATAATCAGTCCCCTTTGCTACATCCCTTTCCATGATTTGAGAGACTCCACCCCTCTCTTGTGTGACATGCACATAAAGAGCTGGCTTACACCACGTGCCCATACCAGGAAGCGCCCATCTTCATCATGTTCATTTAGACACTGTTCACATGTTCAGGTTTTAAATACATTAGATTGGGACTGCTTCAATAGGGGTTACCTTGACACGGTGGAGCAGCTTGGTATACATTTTTTTGCAAAAAAAAAGTATCGACTAAATACCCTGTATTTGTTATCATCTTTTTATCAGCACTTGCTGACTACTGGTATATGTTTTACTGCAGGATATTTCTGCACAATTGTCATTCTGTGCTCTCTGTTTTTGTTTGAGTCAGTGGGTGGTATGAACAGTGTCCTACCGACTTGCTCATATGTGTGCATGTCACATGTGTTTTTAATACAGTTTTTTCCGTGCCTAAGCATGATTTGAGAGACCCCACCCCTCTCTAGTGTGACATGCACATAAAGAGCTGGCTTACACCACGTGCCCATACCAGGAAGTACCTGCCTTCATCCTGTTCATTTAGAC
Source organism: Dendrobates tinctorius (assembly GCF_039654945.1). NCBI lineage: Eukaryota > Metazoa > Chordata > Amphibia > Anura > Dendrobatidae > Dendrobates > Dendrobates tinctorius. Next base: position 24,193,155 of record NW_027361750.1, on the reverse strand, counting down.
ACTGTTCACATGTTCAGGTTTTAAATACATTAGATAGGGACTGCTTCAATAAGGGTTATCTTGACGCAGTGGAGCAGCTTGGTATACATTTTTTTGCAAAAAAACATATCGACTAATTACCCTGTATTTGTTATCATCTTTTTATCAGCACTTGCTGACTACTGGTATATGTTTTACTGCAGGATATTTCTGCACAATTGTCATTCTGTGCTCTCTGTTTGTGTTTGAGTCAGTGGGTGGTGTGAACAGTATCCTACCGACTTGTTCATATGTGTGCATGTCACATGCATTTTTAATCCATAAAGATCCCACTCTGCTGACTGCTCACGGCCTCCCATAAACCACAGACATAGTCACAAGTACCAAATCACTTGAAGAGTTAATTACCGGGCTATTTAGCAGCAGCAGCAGGAGTCGGGTCACAGCCAGGATGAGCGCGTCAGCCCCGACGCGCGTTTCGGTCCTCCTCCTTCAGGGGGCATGACTCCACTGATGACCGCCTGCCTCTTTATACTGCCCGGTCATAGCGCATCTGACTGCGCGACCGGAAGTAGCGGTCCCGGCCCGGAAGTGACGCGCGCCGTTGTCAAGACACCAACGACGCTGGCCAGCGTCAGCGTCATGCCGGGGGAGGAGCCACAGGGGACTCCACCACCACAGAGATGCCGAAAGCGGGCGGGCGTGGGAGGGTCGAGACAACCTCGCACGTACAAGCCGGGAGAGCTAGTCACATACACAATATAATATATACATAGACATTAATATAAAATCACCACCACCGTGACTTATATGTGAAGAGGATAAACAACATCATCCATAAGATACCACGGCACAATAACATGCATAAGCATATGAGAATTGGGGGAAGAGGGTAATCATAACACATGTATACACGCATATAAGCCAAAAGAACAAAATATAAGTAATTCATAACAATTAAATCCATATATGTGTATCTGTCGTTTCTTCTTCCCACTTGCACCTACTTGCACTTGTTCTGTGTTGACCCCTGTCAACTGGGCAATCTGGGCCGCCCTGTAATAAAGAGTAAAGTTTGGCAGAGAGACTCCTCCCTGTCTTTTATGTCTGAACAAAATCTGCTGAGAGATACGGGGCTTTTTATTATTCCAGATAAAACGTGTTATGTGCGAGTTTATCATTTTGAAAGTCATCAGAGGCACTAGAATGGGCAGAGATCAAAACAAATATAGGAATTGAGGCAAAGTGACCATTTTAATCGAATGGACTCTTCCTAAACAAGAGAGAGACGGGGAGGACTATTTTGATAAAGATTGCGTTAGTTTTTGGAGAAGAGGGGTGTAGTTATGCTTAAATAACGTGGATTTGGATAGTGTAAGGTTTATTCCTAGGTAGGTGATATAGGGCTTCACATGGCGGAGATGGAAGTTCTCTAATATTGAGTTTTGTTCAGTAGGGGAGGTATTAAGGAACATGATTATTGATTTATCAACGTTAACCTTCAAACCAGAAATTTCCTCAAAGTGCTTAAGTGTATTTATAAGATTAGGCAGGGACACATGTGGGTTCGTCAGAGTCAAAAGAAGATCGTCGGCAAACAGACTGACCTTGTATTCATGTTTACCTATAGTTTCCATATGAACCCGGCACTTCCCCCCACTGTTTGACCCGTTGAAGCGCTCAATCAGCGCAAAACGGCCGTTGTCAGCCTTTCTTGCACTCCTTATGTCACTCCCCCGACTTGACATGTTCATGATATGTCAATAAATCAGTGAAACTTCCATCTCGATGAGTGCGACCTCTTCTCTTTGCATGGATTCCCAGGATTGACTGTTTCCAGGTCTGGCACCCGAGATTCCCAGCTGCTGGACTTCTGTATGCCGCACATCATTTGAAGTCACACGGTAACAGCGGTGCCGTCCGCTTTTTATCTTGAGTTTTGTGATTACCTATAGTTTGGCCTGTGATATCGGGGTGTAGGCGGATCTTTTGCGCCAATGGTTCCATTACCATAGCTAATAGAGCTGGAGACAAGGGGCAACCCTGCCGAGTTCCCCTATGAATAACTATTGGTTCTGGAGAAGATGAGGGTAGTTTTAAATATGCTACTGGGTTATTGTAGAGGAGTTTGAGTGAGTTGATTAATTGTTGCGATATCCCCAATTTGTGCATTATATTAAACATATATGACCATGTGACGGTATCAAAAGCTTTTTCTATATCTGAAGCAAGTATAGTTAAGGGGGGTTTACGTTTGTTGGCGCTATGAATAAGATTTAGGTGTTTATGTATATTATCTGGGGCCTGCCTTGTCGTAATGAATCCAACCTGATCCCTGTGAATAAGGCTAGGTAGGCATTTATTAATCCTGTTGGCTATTATGGAGGAAAAGATCTTGAGGTCCACATTCAAGAGGGATATTGACCTATAGTTTTTCGTGAGTAACGGGTCTCTCCCTTGTTTTGGGATAACAGTGATATGTGCTGTGTAAAATTCCAGCGGCATTGTTTGGCCTGTTAGTATGTTATTGCAGTAGATTTGAATATGTTTAAGCAAGATGTTTGAGAATTTTTTATAGTATAGTATAGTGCGGTCAATCCATCAGGCCCCGGAGCTTTCCCAACTTTTAGGTGGCATATTGTGGATGTGATTTCCTCTTCGGAGATAGGAGAGTGTAATGTGGCAGCGTAAGTCAGGGTTAGGGAAGGTAGTGGCACATTAGATAAAAAGTCCTCAGTGTATAATTTTTGGTAGTAATTTTGAAACGTTTTATAGATTTTATTAGGATTCAAGGTAGTTTGGGACTGTTCGTCTTTTATAGAAAAAATAGAGTTTATTCGCTCTTTCTGTTTTAATTTTCGAGCAAGCATTCGGTCCATTAGAGAATTGATAAAATGTCGCTTGTGTCCACCTAATTGCTCTTTCTGTGCGTGTCGTTAGCAAAGTGCTTAGCTTTAGTTTTAAATCATAAATTTGCTTAGTTAAGTATGATGAGGGGTGTAACTGGTTGGCGGTTTATAATTTATAGAGTTCGTTCTCGAGAATCAGTTGCTCCTGAAGACGATTTTTCTTTTTTTGGGATGCTATCCTAACGAGTACACCAGTGATATATTTTTTATGGGCCATCCACACACTACCCATAGAGGAGTCAGGGGTAATATTAGAGTGGAAAAAGGCATTAAGCTCCTTTTCAACCAGTAGTCGAGTCTGAGGATCGGACAATAAGGATTCATTCAATCTCCATGTGTACAGACGTGTATTCGCTACACCAAGTTCAAATACAGAGAGTACACTATCATGGTCAGACCATGAAGAGGGGACATGCCTGGAATACATCAGTGATGGTATATTTTCCGAGTTGGTGAGAACCCAGTCTATCCTGGAGTATGAATGAAAAACCCTTGAAAAATATGTGTAACCTCTTGACTGTCTATGGGATTCTCTCCATGTATCAACCAAATGATGGGCTTGGAGGATATTTTCAAGTTGAACTTTATCCTTCCTTGACATATCGGACCTCTTATTATTGGAGCTATCAAGGGTTGGGTTTAAGATCAAGTTAAAATCACTCCCCCATATGATAGTATCATAGGCGATGGACCTTAGGGATTTTGCAATAGATTTAATTGATTCATTTGTAATGTCGGAGGTGCATAGCAATTAACAAGACAGAGTCACTTCTCCTGTACCGTGCCTCAAAGGATTATGTATCTACCCTCTGTGTTCACAGTCATACCTTCCTGCAAAAATGGGAAAGAATTATGGAGCAGTATGGCAACTCCTCTCGTTTTATTATCATGAGAGGCAAGAAAAACTCTTGAGTAAAGCTTATGGAAAAATTTGGGGGATGAGTTATTGGAAAAATGAGTTTCCTGTAGGAATAGTAAATCAGGGGAATGTTTCAGGTAGTCAATAAAGGCGCGTTTTCTTTTCATCGGAGAATTGAACCCCCCTAACATTGTGTGAAAGTGTCTTAAGCATTTGGCTTAATTAAATAGGTCTAAATAAATCTCTAGCATAATAACATCCAGGGTGGATAGCTTCACGTCGGTTATCAATCTGGGAACATATTTATAAGACATCAGCACTCTTTTAGTGGAAGGGAGGGAGGAGAGCTAACAAAAAATATAATAACAAAAGAAATGGTCACAACCAATGACCGATATGCGGGCTAGAGTGTGCCGCCCCATTATTAGTAGGGCAAGAAGCAGCAACAGCCCAAAATGGAGTGGTATACTTACTCCAGGGGCTCAACGCTCAACAACAACAAAAGAGCAAACAATATTGTATGTAAATTGTCATAAATCACTTCAAATAGTAATACTTATCAGAACAATGTCCCAGCATTTCGATTGCTCTTTGAATCTGTTCCAGCACATTCACCGGTAGCGGTCTCAAGAAGTAGACTGTTTGTTGTGCTGTGTTTTATTGGGTCTGGTATGGTGAACTTCTATCCATTCTCTGCGAGGCTTCTGTCTCTTTGGTAGGGCCCCTGAGTCTGGGATCGGGATGCCTGCTTTTTCCAGTGTTTTTCTACCTTCTTCACAATTTCTTGGAGAATAGGTAGAATTATCATGAGAGAAGATTAGAGCATGTGGGAATCCCCACCTGTATTTGATATTTGCTTTAATTAAGGCCATTTTTACGTCTTTCATGGCCTTTCTCCTCAGTAGAGTCGCTGGACAGATGTCAGGGAACAAGGAAACAGTGTCTGGAACGCCTGGTAGTTTAATCAGTCTACGAGCAGCAGATAGAATCAGGTCTCTGGATTTCTCATGGTGCATTTTGAGGACAACATCTCTTGGGGAGGCATCAGATTTGGGACCTCCCAGGGCCCTGTGAATTCTGGTTATTTTTAAAGAACTCGGGTCTGCCTGCGGTAAAATGGTGCAAAAGAGGTTCGAGGTAATTTCCATTAGGTTGGAGCTGCTTTCTGAGAGTCCTTTAATTCTAATGTTACCTCGGCATGAGTGATTCTCCAAATCTTCACACTTAAGCTCCAGAAATTCGAGTCTAGGATCTTGTTCTTGTAGTAGCTCACTATTATGCTCAATGGCGTTAGCGGTGTCATCCATTCTTCTCTCCAAATTGTTGGTTCTTTGGGCAATGTCTTGAATTTGTTGTGTGAAATTATCCACAGCAGAAGATAACTCAGCTCTGAACGTTTTCTGAATGGTGGCCAAAAGATCCTCCATTGTCATTGGGATCATGTCATTGGGATCATGTTGAGGTGGCCGAGTCAGTTAGCTGAGACCTTTGAGGGGAGCCCTTGGAGTTCAGTGAGGATAATTTTGATGCCGACATAGTGTGGATTGCTGGTTTTGTACGTTGAGACAATAGTTGTGTGATTGATCGGGTGTTGATTTCAGATGAGGCAGGTTTTTTGGGGCACATTGCTCACAGACCTCCTGTGTTCTGAAAGTCAACGCATGACAACTACCTATAAAAGTGAGCACATCTTTGTGCCCGTGGCGACAGACCTAGTGTTCCATTATCATAGTCCACCAGGAATGTCTATGCCCTCCATGTTGGATTTTAGCAGGATATGGGGTAAACCTTGTAGGACATAGTATGTCTCTAGTAGAGTTGAGCGATACCGTCCGATACATCAAAGTATCGGATCGGAATGGATCGGCCGATCTTAAAAAAAAGTATCGGTATCGCCGATTCCGATACCGGAAGTCCCATTCAAGTCTATGGGACTTCCGGTATCGGAATAAGAAAAACCCTGTTTTTGCCTTGTACAGCCTCTCTGGGGTCTGTACGGGCCTTTCGGGGGGCTGTGCCGGCCTGCCAGGGGGTCTGTGCAGGCTCCGGTGGTCTGTGCCGGCCTGCCGGGGGGCTGTGCCGGCCTGCCGGTGGTCTGTGCAGGCTCCGGTGGGCTGTGCCGGCCTGCCGGGGGGCTGTGCAGGCTCCGGGGGGCTGTGCAGGCATCGTCCGATGGGACTACAAGTCCCATCGGGCGATGCCTGCTACCATGACAGTGATTGACACATTAGCCAATGATGGGACAGTAGTAGTCCCATCATCCGGCTAATGTGTTGAATGTAAAAAAAAATAAAAAAAAATTACATGCTACATACATACTACATACATACAACATGTAACATACATACTACATATATACTACATGCAACATGCATACTACATACATGCTACATTCATACTACATACATGCTACATTCATACTACATATATACTACATGCAACATACATACAACATATATACTACATGCATGCAACATGCATACTACATATATACTACATGTAACATACATACTACATATATACTACATGCATACTACATACATGCTACATACTACATGCATGCAACATGCATACTACATATATACTACATGTAACATACATACTACATATATACTACATGCATACTACATACATGCTACATACTACATGCATGCTACATACATACTACATGCATGCTACATACATACTACATACATACTACATGCATGCTACATACATACTACATGCATGCTACATACATACTACATGCATGCTACATACATACTACATACATACTACATACATACTACATGCATGCTACATACAATACATTCATACAATACATACATAGACATACAGTACATATAACATAGAGTAACATACTTACCAATACTTGTCACATTGTTCCCCGAAGCCATTGTCTTTTATGGAATAAATATTAACATAACAAACCACAAAAATACTCACCCATGATCCGAAGCAGTCCACGAGGGTCCCACGACGATCTTGGGTAGAGAACGGCAGCATCAGCTGATGCTGCCGTTCTCTACGGGCTGCAGGAATCCAATGACGGAAGGTAGGTATCCTTCCGCACTGTATTCCTCCGCCACTTAAAAAAAAAGTCCCTAGTCTCACTTTATGCCATTGCTGCGTGGGAAATTCCCACACAGCAATGGCATAAAGTGAGACTAGGGACTTTTTTTTTTAAGTGGCGGAGGAATACAGTGCGGAAGGATACCTACCTTCCGTCATTGGATTCCTGCAGCCCGTAGAGAACGGCAGCATCAGCTGATGCTGCCGTTCTCTACCCAAGATCGTCGTGGGACCCTCGTGGACTGCTTCGGATCATGGGTGAGTATTTTTGTGGTTTGTTATGTTAATATTTATTCCGTAAAAGACAATGGCTTCGAGGAACAATGTGACAAGTATTGGTAAGTATGTTACTCTATGTTATATGTACTGTATGTCTATGTATGTATTGTATGTAGCATGCATGTAGTATGTATGTAGTATATATGTGGTATGTATGTAGCATGTAGTATGTATGTAGCATGCATGTAGTATGTATGTAGTATATATGCGGTATGTAGCATGTAGTATGTATGTAGTATGTATGTAGTATGTATGTAGCATGCATGTAGCATGTATGTAGTATGTATGTAGCATGCAGTATGTATGTAGCATGCATGTAGTATATATGTGTTATGTATGTAGCATGTAGTATGTATGTAGCATGCATGTAGTATGTATGTAGTATGTATGTAGTATGTGGTATGTATGTAGCATGTAGCATGCATGTAGTATGTATGTAGTATATATGTGGTATGTATGTAGCATGTAGTATGTATGTAGCATGCATGTAGTATATATGTGTTATGTATGTAGCATGTAGTATGTATGTAGCATGCATGTAGTATGTATGTAGTATGTATGTAGTATGTATGTGGTATGTATGTAGCATGTAGCATGCATGTAGTATGTATGTAGTATATATGTGGTATGTATGTAGCATGTAGTATGTATGTAGCATGCATGTAGTATATATGTGTTATGTATGTAGCATGTAGTATGTATGTAGCATGCATGTAGTATGTATGTAGTATGTATGTGGTATGTATGTAGCATGTAGCATGCATGTAGTATGTATGTAGTATATATGTGGTATGTATGTAGCATGTAGTATGTATGTAGCATGCATGTAGTATATATGTAGTATGTATGTAGCATGTAGTATGTATGTAGCATGCATGTAGTATGTATGTAGTATGTATGTAGTATATATATATTTTTTTTTTTTTAACATTTAACACATTAGCCGGATGATGGGACTACTACTGTCCCATCATTGGCTAATGTGTCAATCACTGTCATGGTAGCAGGCATAGCCCGATGGGACTTGTAGTCCCATCGGACGATGCTTGCACAGACCCCCGGACATCAGCACAGCCCCCCGGCAGGCCGGCACAGCCCCCCGGCAGGCCGGTACAGACCCCCACAGGGTGCACAGACCACCGGCAGGCCGGCACAGCCCCCCGGCAGGCCGGTACAGACCCCGGGCAGTCCACACAGCCCCCCGGCAGGCCGGCACAGCCCCCCGGCAGGCCGGCAGAGACCCCCGGAAGGCCCGAAATGACGGCGCATCATGATGCGCACACACCGCGCATCATGATGACGTCATTTCGGCTGTCAATCAACTTTGAACTTCCGATTCCGATGCCGACTTCCGATATTGAAAAAATATCGGAAGTCGGTATCGGAATTCCGATACAGCAAGTATCGGCCGATACCCGATACTTGCGGTATCGGAATGCTCAACACTAGTCTCTAGTGTAGCTCTGTTGTAGTACCCTTTTAATAATTCAGAAATGTAGGGGCGGGTGAGCCAGTAGGTCTGAGTGACAGAGAATATTGCCGGTCCGAAAAGGAGGTGAAAAAAGAAAAAAAAAAATGATTTTTCAATGTGGGCAATAGTGCCAAACGACCAGCAGATGGAGTCCTAGATCTTCAAATATAAAGTGAGACAGCTATGGAGACTATATTAGAGTTTACAGTCTCATGGCTTCTCCTCCAGCTGGAGACAGGGCAACACATACAACCCTCTAATGTGCAAGGTCAGGAAACAGAAAGGTACCTGCAGTCCGTTCAGGGGCTCCACAGGCTGGGGAGGGTTCTCACAAGCAATTATAATATGGCTCCCGCTGCCCTCCTGCACTCCAGAGGGGCCCCGTTGAATGGTGGATTTAAAAGCAAAAAGTGAAATCCTCCAAGGAGGAAGGGTCCCGCTATTAATTAAATGAAATTTTCCCCTATTTGCTAAGGTTAAGTACCTGTTTGCTGGAGGGTCCAGTGTTTTGTGCCTGAGGCAATTTTCCTGTTGTGGCCTGGTAGGGCCTCCAGTGAAGCAGATGGTTGTCCCTGTTGTTTTTCAATCCAGAGCAGTGTCTCTTATGTCTCACGCCGTTCCTGTGGTGCTGGAAGGAAAGCTTTAGGTCCGGGTACTATGGCACTGCCTAGGTAATTATGGCACAAATGTATGAGTTCTGTATATAATCCATTAGCCGGCAGGCCCGTAGCAGTGAGAAGAGGCCTAGGCCTCAGTCCTGAAGTCTCTCTCCAGTTCCAAGTAAAAATTCTCTGCTTGTAAATATCCGAAACAGTCCAAATTGGGCTCAAAATGTTCTGCATCAAATCCTTAGTAGGATCCAAAAGAAAAATTGAGTTTTGAGTGATTTTTGGTCGGGATGGGAGTAGATTCAGAGGTTATCCCTCAGGAGCACTGCCTTTCTGTGGCTCACATGTGCTGTGTCCTAGGCCACGCCCCCTTGCTTTTTTCTCATTCCATATATACAAATTGATTGTTGACTGGATACTGGTATCATACGAAGTAGAGATTTTAAGGGAAGAGTCCTAAAAATACACACAATTTTTGGGAGGATAAAAGTTTTAATCACTAAAGTCCTTCCCCACCAAGACAGATCCCGGCTTTCAAAATATGAAAGGTCACTGGATATAGTGTCGGATAATAACTTCAGATTGGTAGACAATGATGTTCCTAGAGATAGTGACACCCAGATACTCAATCTCGTCTGTCCAATATAGCTCTAGCTCTAATATGCTACTAATTTCTTTAATTTGGGAATCATTCAAGTAGAAATGTAATATTTTCGATTTTCTCTCATTGATTTTAAAATAAGAGACTTCCGAGAAAAGCTTAAGAGTGGTTTGTAATTCCTTAAGGCTACTTTCACACATCAGGTTTTCGGCGTCAGGCGCGATCCGGCGTCGTGCCGGAACGCCGGATCCGGCAAATGTTTCGTAAAACCGGATGTGACGGATCCGGTTTTCTGCCGGCTCCGTCTTTTTCTTGACAGACAAAACCGGATCCGTCTCATCCGGTTCATCCGTTTTTCTATCCGTTTTTCGACGGATTACGCCGGATCCGGTTTTTAAAATTGACCCTTGTGGCCTTCCGAACGGGATTGGCTACTGGAAAACTATATATACCATGTTCCTACAGCCCTTCTTTGACAGGTTGTAGAGGAGAAAGTGCAGGTTGGAGAGAAGAGCAAGTTACTGGCGAAGATGGATGTTGTCATTGGAAATATTTTGAAGAATTTGGCGGATTTTACAGCGGAGGCAAATCGTTTGAGGGTGATTGTTCTGGAGAAGGAGAGAGCGAGACAGCAGCGCATCAGGCATCGTAGACGACGTTTGTGGATCCACCCCATCACAGCCAAGAGAATGACGCGTGGGGTCTATTCTACACTCTGCATGGACCTTCGACGAAACCCGGATAAATTTTTTGGATATGTTAGGATGAAAATGGAGAATTTTGATTACTTGGTGGAGCACATTGCACACCTCATAAGAAAAGCGGACACCTATTGCCGCTTCTCTGTTTCACCCGCAGAGCGTCTGATGGTGACTTTATGACTTTAAGGTAAGCCACATTTATTGGATATGATCGCATCAGAGCACACTTTCACTGCAATCTTGTTGGTGGTAGTTTGTATCTCCAAGTGTTATAGGTCAGTTTTGGTATGTAATGCTGTGATTTAAAACTAATTTATTGTTTTTTAATTCCCCACAGATTTCTTGCAACTGGAGAATCCCTTTCGTCACTGCATTTCCAGTACAGACTCGGGATTTCCACCATATCTGGAATTGTGAAGTACACATGCCGTGCACTGTGGGACTCCTTAGCTGAAGAGTTTTTACCAGAGCCCACAACAGAGAGGTGGATTGAAATTGCTGACAAGTTTCAACAGATATGTCAGTTTCCAAACTGCTTGGGCGCTGTGGACGGGAAACATATCCGCATTGTAAAGCCAGCTGGATCGGGATCGGAATATTTCAATTACAAGAAATATTTTTCAATTGTCCTCATGGCCATCGCTGACGCGGAATACAAATTTATTGCGGTTGATATTGGGGCCTATGGCCGCTCCAATGACTCTCAAGTTTTCAAACTGTCTGCCATGGGGCGTAAACTGTATGGAAACACCTTCCAGTTCCCACCACCTAGACCGCTGCCGCAAACATCTGGTCCACCTATGCCATTTGTCTGTGTAGGGGATGAAGCCTTCCAGCTGTCAGAACACCTTTTGAAACCGTACTCTAGCAGAGGATTGACAAGACCAAAACGCATTTTTAATTACCGCCTCACAAGAGCAAGAAGAATGGTTGAATGTACCTTTGGTATTCTGACAGCCAAATGGCGGGTCCTATTGACTGCGATCAACCTCAAGACAGAAACTGTGGACGAGGTGATCAAAGCGTGCGTGGTACTCCACAATTTTGTTTTCTGCAAGGAACCCATTTCCATTGAGGACACCTCTGAAGAAACCACCTTGCAAGATTACCATGACATTACCACTAGAATTTCTGTGACGGTTTCAGTAATGAGGGACAATTTTGCACTATACTTTATGTCACCTCAAGGCAGAGTACACTGGTAGGATGACAAAGTGTGAAAGATTTGTGCCCAACCAAACTTGTGTACCTTCTGTACCAACAGTATATACCTTTGCCAACCAAAGTTGGCTATCTTGTCATGGTCTCTATTTTTAGCTTTAGGCCACAGGTGTGTACCTGGTTGTGTTTTATGCAAAGTATTTCACCTTTTAACAAAAGTTGTGTACATTGTTAGGAAATCACCAACAATAAACACAACTTTTTATTTGAAATACTTTGCTTCAAACACAACCAGGAACACAACTGTGGCAAAAAGCTAAAATTTACCCACAGTTATATACCTAGTTTTGAATACCATTTCACCTTTTAAATACCCTGTATTTAACCTTTTTCGCCGCAGAAAGAAATGACAGACAACCAGTGTAAAATAATTTAACTTTTATTGAAAAATGTTTTTTTTAGTAAACTTTTTTAAAATTTTAATAAACTTGTTTAATAAAACTTTGAAACTATAAAACTGAAACCATAAAACTGGTCATTTTTATTTAAATACACACATTATAAATCTGTGTAGTGTGTGGTGGAAATACTGCTGTAGGGGCTGCGGGACACTTCAACACTGGGAGTGTGGAGAGAGGACTGGGATCGTGGTGGGGAAGGAACAGTTAGAGGTGAAGGTGTGGAAAAAACTACAGAATGGGTGGACATGTGGGAAGCAGAAGAGGTGGTGGGTGGTGGAGTGGAGGGTTGGGCAGGGACTGTAGGAGCAGATGATGTTGATGGCAAGTTGTATGGGGAAGGAGTTTGGTACGGGGCAGGTTGCTGGAAGTGGGGAGATGTCTGGTACGGGGCAGGTTGCTGGAAGTGGGGAGATGTCTGGTACGGGGCAGGTTGCTGGAAGTGGGGAGATGTCTGGTACTGGGGAGGTTGCTGGTACTGGGGAGTTTGCAGGTACTGTGGAGGTTGCTGGTACTGGGGAGGTTGCTGGTGCTGGGGAGGTTGCTGGTGCTGGGGAGGTGGATGGTGCTGGGGAGGTGGATGGTGCTGGGGAGGTGGATGGTGCTGGGGAGGTGGATGGTATGTAATAGGAGGGGGAGGATGGAAAGTGGCTGGAGGTGGATGGTATGTAATAGGAGGGGGAGGATGGAAAGTGGCTGGAGGGGGTGTAGATGTAATAGGAGGGGGAGGATGGAAAGTGGCTGGAGGGGGTGTAGATGTAATAGGAGGGGGAGGATGGAAAGTGGCTGGAGGGGGTGCAGGTGGAGGAACTACTGTGGTGGGAGGAGGAGGTTGGGAGGTAACTTGCTGGAGAGCAGCGTGGCATGAATGCATTACATGCATCTGCTGGGCAGGAGAGAGCGTTTCCATGCGCTCCACAACAGACCTGAAAAAGGTGTGGTTTGGCGAAGATCTTGCTTCTGAATGCATGGTTTGCAGAAGTGTCTTCACCTCCAGAATGCTGGAGTTGATCTGCTGATAGCCTGCGGAGATTTGCTCTGACAAGACTTTTAGACAGTTCTGGAAAGATGCATTCAGATGCAAGAACTCTGGCGCATAAGTCTTTTCCTGACCCCTCTGCCGCTGCCGCCCAGTACCCGCAGGTGTACTAGAGGTGGCAGGGGCAGAAGGGTGGGGTAAAGGGAAAGCGATCTCCTCACCAGCAGCTTCATGTAATGTAGGCGGCCACGATGCTCCTGTGCTGGTGGATGGGACAGATGGGTCGAATGTGTGGGAAGGCTGGGAAGGTGCAGATGTACCGGGGCGGTCGAAGTGTCCCTCGGTGCCGGTCTCCTCAGGGATCGCCTCAGAAGGGTCCAATCGTGCAGGCTCCCGAGTGCTGCTCACCGTGCTGTGGAATAAAGAGAAAAAAAAACAATTAAAATACTGACATGGTATGGCCCTGGCTGAAAAAAAAATTTACATCTAACATTTTTTTTCACATGTGGTTAGTGTTGAGCATTCCGATACCGCAAGTATCGGGTATCGGCCGATACTTGCTGTATCGGAATTCCGATACCGACTTCCGATATTTTTTCAATATCGGAATTCGGCATCGGAATCGGAAGTTCAAAGTTGATTGACAGACTGACGTCATCATGATGCGTGGTGTGTGCGCATCATGATGCGCCGTCATTTCGGGCCTTCCGGGGGTCTCTGCCGGCCTGCCGGGGGCTGTGCCGGCCTGCCGGGGGGCTGTGTGGACTGCCCGGGGTCTGTACCGGCCTGCCGGGGGGCTGTGCCGGCCTGCCGGTGGTCTGTGCACCCTGTGGGGGTCTGTACCGGCCTGCCGGGGGGCTGTGCCGGCCTGCCGGTGGTCTGTGCACCCTGTGGGGGTCTGTACCGGCCTGCCGGGGGGCTGTGCCGCCCTGCCGGGGGGCTGTGCACCCTGTGGGGGTCTGTACCGGCCTGCCGGGGGGCTGTGCCGGCCTGCCGGGGGGCTGTGCTGATGTCCGGGGGTCTGTGCAAGCATCGTCCGATGGGACTACAAGTCCCATCGGGCGATGCCTGCTACCATGACAGTGATTGACACATTAGCCAATGATGGGACAGTAGTAGTCCCATCATCCGGCTAATGTGTTAAATGTTAAAAAAAAAAAAAAAATACTACATGCATGCTACATACATACTACATGCTACATACATACTACATATATACTACATACATGCTACATACATACTACATGCATGCTACATACATACTACATGCTACATACATACTACATGCATGCTACATACATACTACATGCTACATACATACTACATATATACTACATACATACTACATATATACTACATACATACTACATATATACTACATACATACTACATACATGCTACATACATACTGCATGATACATACATACTACATACATACTACATACATACTACATGCATGCTACATACATACTACATGCATGCTACATGCATGCTACATACATACTACATGCTACATACATACCACATACATACTACATACATACTACATACTACATATATACTACATGCATGCTACATACATACTACATGCTACATACATACCACATACATACTACATACATGCTACATACTACATACATACTACATGCATGCTACATACATACTACATGCATGCTACATACATACTACATGCTACATACATACTACATACATACTACATACATACTACATGCATGCTACATACATACTACATGCATGCTACATACATACTACATGCATGCTACATACATACTACATGCCACATACATACCACATACATACTACATACATACTACATACATACTACATGCTACATACATACCACATACATACTACATACATGCTACATACTACATACATACTACATGCATGCTACATACATACTACATGCATGCTACATACATACTACATGCCACATACATACCACATACATACTACATACATACTACATACATACTGCATGCTACATACATACTACATATATACTACATACATACTACATACATGCTACATACATGCTACATACATACTACATGCTACATACATACCACATATATACTACATACATACAATACATTCATACAATACATACATAGACATACAGTACATATAACATAGAGTAACATACTTACCAATACTTGTCACATTGTTCCCCGAAGCCATTGTCTTTTCCGGAATAAATATTAACATAACAAACCACAAAAATACTCACCCACGATCCGAAGCAGTCCACGAGTGTGTCCCACGACGATCTTGGGTAGAGAACGGCAGCATCAGATGATGCTGCCGTTCTCTACGGGCTGCAGGAATCCAATGACGGAAGGTAGGTATCCTTCCGCACTGTATTCCTCCGCCACTTAAAAAAAAAAGTCCCTAGTCTCACTTTATGCCATTGCTGCGTGGGAAATTCCCACACAGCAATGGCATAAAGTGAGACTAGGGACTTTTTTTTTTTTTAAGTGGCGGAGGAATACAGTGCGGAAGGATACCTACCTTCCGTCATTGGATTCCTGCAGCCCATAGAGAACGGCAGCAACAGCTGATGCTGCAGTTCTCTACCCAAGATCGTCGTGGGACACACTCGTGGACTGCTTCGGATCATGGGTGAGTATTTTTGTGGTTTGTTATGTTAATATTTATTCCGTAAAAGACAATGGCTTCGGGGAACAATGTGACAAGTATTGGTAAGTATGTTACTCTATGTTATATGTACTGTATGTCTATGTATGTATTGTATGAATGTATTGTATGTATGTAGTATATATGTGGTATGTATGTAGCATGTAGTATGTATGTAGTATGTATGTAGCATGCATGTAGCATGCAGTATGTATGTAGCATGCATGTAGTATATATGTAGTATGTATGTAGCATGTAGTATGTAGCATGCATGTAGTATATATGTAGTATGTATGTAGCATGCATGTAGTATATATGTAGTATGTAGCATGTAGTATGTATGTAGCATGCATGTAGTATGTATGTAGCATGCATGTAGTATGTATATGGTATGTATGTAGCATGTAGTATGTATGTAGCATGCATGTAGTATATATGTGTTATGTATGTGGTATGTATGTAGCATGCATGTAGCATGCATGTAGTATGTATGTAGTATGTATGTAGTATGTATGTAGCATGTAGTATGTATGTAGCATGCATGTAGTATATATGTAGTATGTATGTAGCATGTAGTATGTATGTAGCATGCATGTAGTATATATGTAGTATGTAGCATGTAGTATGTATGTAGCATGCATGTAGTATATATGTAGTATGTAGCATGTAGTATGTATGTAGCATGCATGTAGTATATATGTAGTATGTAGCATGTAGTATGTATGTAGCATGCATGTAGTATATATGTAGTATGTATGTAGCATGTAGTATGTAGCATGCATGTAGTATATATGTAGTATGTATGTAGCATGCATGTAGTATATATATAGTATGTAGCATGTAGTATGTATGTAGCATGCATGTAGTATGTATGTAGCATGCATGTAGTATGTATATGGTATGTATGTAGCATGTAGTATGTATGTAGCATGCATGTAGTATATATGTGTTATGTATGTGGTATGTATGTAGCATGCATGTAGCATGCATGTAGTATGTATGTAGTATGTATGTAGTATATATGTAGTATGTATGTAGCATGTAGTATGTATGTAGCATGCATGTAGTATATATGTAGTATGTATGTAGCATGTAGTATGTATGTAGCATGCATGTAGTATATATGTAGTATGTAGCATGTAGTATGTATGTAGCATGCATGTAGTATATATGTAGTATGTAGCATGTAGTATGTATGTAGCATGCATGTAGTATATATGTAGTATGTAGCATGTAGTATGTATGTAGCATGCATGTAGTATATATGTAGTATGTAGCATGTAGTATGTATGTAGCATGCATGTAGTATATATGTTATGTATGTAGCATGCATGTAGTATGTATGTAGTATATATGTGGTATGTATGTAGCATGCAGTATGTATGTAGCATGCATGTAGTATATATGTAGTATGTATGTTGCATGTAGTATTTATGTAGTATGAATGTAGCATGTATGTAGTATGTAGTATGAATGTAGCATGTATGTAGTATGCATGTTGTATGTATGTAGCATGTAATTTTTTTTTTTTACATTTAACACATTAGCCGGATGATGGGACTACTACTGTCCCATCATTGGCTAATGTGTCAATCACTGTCATGGTAGCAGGCATCGCCCGATGGGACTTGTAGTCCCATCGGACGATGCCTGCACAGACCCCCGGAGCCTGCACAGACCACCGGCAGGCCGGCACAGCCCCCCGGCAGGCCGGCACAGCCCCCCGGAGCCTGCACAGCCCCCCGGCAGGCCGGCACAGCCCCCCGGCAGGCCGGCACAGCCCCCCGGAGCCTGCACAGACCACCGGCAGGCCGGCACAGACCACCGGAGCCTGCACAGACCCCCTGGCAGGCCGGCACAGCCCCCCGAAAGGCCCGTACAGACCCCAGAGAGGCTATACAAGGGCAGGAAAGGGTTTTTCTTATTCCGATACCGGAAGTCCCATAGACTTGAATGGGACTTCCGGTATCGGAATCGGCGATACCGATACTTTTTTTAAAGATCGGCCGATACCATCCGATACGATACTTTGAAGTATCGGACGGTATCGCTCAACTCTACATGTGGTGTGTAATATTTACCTTCTGGTGACCATTGTTTCCCGGAGGAACGACAGGGCTTCTGCGTACTTGTACTTGCTCCTGCGTCCTCCAGATCCACTCGGGGCCCGCATCTCTTTATTGAACTCCTTCTTGAAACGATCCCTCACAGACCGCCACCGATTCACAATTCTGTTCCCTGAAACGAGAAAGGAGTGGTTAGTATACAACATCAGTGTTTCCCAAACTCCAGTCCTCATGGTCCCCAGGGGTCATGTTTTCAGAATTTCCATAGTAAATAGAAATCCTGAACACATGATCCGTGGGGACCACGAGGACTGGAGTTCGGGAAACACTGGTTTACATCAAGCAACCGGTACTGTATATACTTACGCTCTGTAATCTGGGCCCGAACATCGAGGTCCTCCCAGCGGCCCACAAGGAGCGAACAGATTTCCTCCCAGAGTCGTCGGGTAATGATAAGGTCAGCGTGGCGGCGGTCAGCCATATTCCAGAGCGGCTCCCTTTCTCTGACGAGATCGATGAGGTGGTCCACATCGAGTCCTCCATCCTCACCGTCAGAGTCGGGAGCACGCTGTGAAGGCTGTTAAAGAAAAAGACAAAAATAACATAATTAGCCTCCACATAAGAAATGAAATAAAAAGTGCAAAAAAACAAAGCAAAAATATTTATACTTACACGCTGGTGACCGCCGCGTAGCTGTCGCCGACGACCCTGGGAGGCACTGCGAGGACCTCTTGGCCGAGCACCAGATTGGGAAGACTAGAGAAGAAAACAAAAAATGTTATGTCTTTGGATGTAGGCATTTGTTTGCTGTGTGTGGTCTGCAGAACATTGTTTTCTATGTGTTGTGTGTAGTGTGATGTTGTGTTTCTGCGTTTGATGCAAAAAACTTACCAATTGTGAGCCCACTCCAGGTGTCTGTCCACCCCTTCCTTCTTCTGGGAGCTCCTCTTCATCTTGTGATTCCTGTTTTGAAATAAAAGGCAATGAATAGACATATATTACAGAGATGATGGATTTTGGAAATAAAAACTTACCGTCAAACGCTGACGATGCGAGGGAGGGCTCCCAGAAGATGATGTGCTGTCTTCCTGGTGGCCACACTCCATGCCTGTGGGTGGTGTTCCAGCTGCTGCCATTGCTGCTGCTGCTGCTGCATCTATTGGGCGGCTGTTGAATAAAGAGAAACAAAGGGCCAATGAATATCTTGATATTCAATAGCCCTAGTTTGGAGGAATGGGTGATTTGATAATTACCGTCTCTCATCTGCTGCTGGCCTCCCCTCCTCAGCATGTTCTATTTGCTGCTCCATTTGGGGTGGTGGTGGTGCTGATGGTGCTGCAGTGGTCTCCTGCCTTCTCCTGCTTCGCTTGGTTGCTTTCTTGGGTGGCATGTTGGGTGTGGCTGTGGGTCCCACTGTCTTGCTTTTATATATGTCTTGTGGGCAGAGCTACTGAGCACGCTCAGACCAAAAAACCAGA
Organism: Dendrobates tinctorius; assembly: GCF_039654945.1. Classification (NCBI taxonomy): domain Eukaryota; kingdom Metazoa; phylum Chordata; class Amphibia; order Anura; family Dendrobatidae; genus Dendrobates; species Dendrobates tinctorius. Next base: position 24,173,876 of record NW_027361750.1, on the reverse strand, counting down.
TCCGGCCGCCGGATCCGGCTTTCGCCGGATCCGGCGCATTGCGGCGCTCATAGGCTTTCATTGTGTGAAAAAGCCGGACGCGCCGGATCCGGCGTGTCCGGCTTTTTCGCCGGAGACAAAAAACGTTACAGTAGCCGTTTTTTTCCAGACGCTGGATCGCGACACATTGCCGGATCCGGCGAAAACCGGATGAAACGCATGGCCATCCGGCGCGATCCGGCGCAAATGCAAGTCAATGGGGGGGAAACCGGATCCGGCATTGCATTTCGCCGGATCCGGTTTCTGTCAAAAGCGCCGGATCGCGCCTGACGCCGAAAATCTGATGTGTGAAAGAGGCCTAAGAGAATCCTGGGGATTAGTTAAAGTTAAAATCATGTCGTCAGCGAAGAGGCCGATTTTGAATTCGCGGGATGGAGTTTCGATTCCTTTTATAGCTTTGCTCTGTCTGATGAGTTTTGCCAGGGGTTCAATTGCTAAAATGAAAAGAAGGGTGAGAGGGGGCATCCCTCTCTGGTCTCGTTAGAGATTTGAAATAAATTTGAGGAATAATTATTCGAGTAAATTCTAGCTTTTGGTTTAGTATATAGGGCTATGATGGTTGAAATGAAATTTTCCGAAAAACTATATTTACCGAGAAGATTTTAGATAGTCCCAATTTAAACGATCAAAAGCCTTGTCGGCATGTAAAGTAATAATAATTGTTGGGGTTTTTGAAGATTGGGTTAGTTTAATGGTATTAATTATTCTTCTGGTCCCATCCGTTGCTTGACGTCCTTTGACGAATCCGATTTGGTCTCTATTAGGCTTGGTAGAAGATCCTTCAATCTGTTAGATAACATTTTTGAATACATTTTTAGGTCGGAATTAATAAGTGAGATAGGTCTATAATTAGTAACTTTGGTTTGGTCTGATTTTGGTTTGGTGATTAAAATGATTGTGGTTTCCAGCATCTGTTCGGGAAATGAACCAGAGTAGATGCTCTGTTAAATATTTGAGAAAGTTGGGGGGATAGAATTTTATTAAATGATTTATAGTATTCGTTTCCATATCCATTGGGGCCATGTGATTTAAATAATTTTAACTGCTGGATGGTATCCTCGATCTCTTTAGGGGTAAAAGGGGATGTTAAGGTCTCTAGATTGTCCGAAATTAATTTGGGTAGATCAAAAGTTGACAGGAAATTCTCTATGTCAGATTTCTTAGGCTGGGGAAGTGTAGGTTGAAGTTTTAAGTTATATAATTCATGGTAGAATTCGCACCTGAGTATTTCAGGGTTTTTTTCCGAATCCTTCTTACTGTCTGAGCCCCGTTATCAAAGGTAGATATAAGACAAATGCATTTACCTATATTAGTCGTTTTATTGCGGGGCACTAATAAGCTACTCTTTCCTGTTTGTGTGCATGATGGAAGGCCTCCCTCAACACCCTATCAGAGTAACCTTTCAATATAAATCTTTGTCTCAATTCATCCGATTTGATTCTGAAATTTTTATTTTAGTACAGTTGCATCTCAGTCTAAGGTATTTAAGGTAAGGTAACCTTCGTGGATGTTTTTTTTCTGTAAGTGGGAGTGATGGTTTTCTCATCAAAATAGCGAATTGGTGGAAGTTGGTTTACGATATATAGATGTATTTTAAGCATTGTAATTACAATATCAAGGAACGGTAGACTATATTTTCAATCCCAAGACCGATTAAGACTGATCTCACTGATAATGAGTAGCTCAACAAAGGACCTAAATGTATCTTTTGTTCCCCTCCATAAAATAAAGACATCATCGATGAATTTAACCTATAAATCAATGAGTTTGGTGTAATCTGTCATGGTCTTTGAAAAAATGATGGTGTCCTCCCACCAGCCTATGAACAGGTTGGCATAACTTGGATTGCTCATGGTTGTGCCCCTGAGCTGGTGGTAAGTTTTCCCATTGAAGGTAAAGTAATTGTTCCCTAGTGCAAAGTTGAGGAGGGTCAACACCAATTTGCTATGTTGCACAAATTGACAACCCCTAGATCCTAAGAAATTCTTAACGCCCCCAACGCCTGAATCATGCGGTATGGATGAATAAAGTGCCTCTATGTCAATGATAGCCAGCATAACATCTGGGTCAATAGGGACCCACTCAATTTTTTGAAGGAGATCTATTGTGTCTCTGATATAGGAGTGGAGCATGCCCACAAATGGCCTCAATATGTGGTCAAGGTAAGTGCCCACATTGCGGCCCACGATCCCAATCCCAGACATCATGGGTCTCTTCCTAAGGGGTGTACACCCTTTATGTAATTTTGATAAGGCATAAAATGTAGTCATGGCCAAGGGAGGAGAAATGTGAATTCTCTCTGACTGATCACGTTGTCACTTTTTTCTTCAAGGTGTATCTTTTTCAGTTAGTCCATGGAGACAGGTGTCAGGTTACTCCTAACTACATCATATGTCATGGAGTCCTGTAACAAGGAGAAGCACATGTTCTTGTACTACTGAACATCCATTACCACAATGTTGCCTCCATTGTCAGGGGGCTTTTTTATTATTATTGATGTATCTCTTTCCAGAGCACAATTGGCCACCATTTGATCTTTAGATAAATTATTTTTCCTGTGTATTCCTAACCTTTTTGATATCCTCCGTAACCAGATTTAGAAAAATATCAATTGCCGATAAGTCTTCCCCTGGTGGTGGCGTCTTAGAACTGATTGGATAATCTTATAATCTAGTAAGTTATGAATCGGGAAAGGTGCATGGCTGGTCTGCATTAGTGGTCTTGTGTCTTTAAGTCTAGTCAAATAAAACATATTATTTGGTGTACCATAACCTCTTATGGACCTACTAGGCTATACTATAGCTATACCCAGTCTCTGTTTTTTGACCTTACCGTCTCCATACAACCATTGTCAGATTGAAATTGTGGAACACATGGGATGAGAGGACATATTTTGAATATCTAGTCACCTGTGCCGGCTGGGATTTCACATATTTTTTCTCTCCCACGCCAATGGTACCATGATTATCATAGGTATTTGATACAGGAAAATATATATCTTCTTACCGTGTTAGCCAGTAGCTAGAAAAATATTTAGGATTGAGAGTCCTCAGTGGTTGATAGCTTTTAATGGCTAACTGAAAAGATGATAACAAATTGCAAGCTTTCGAGACTACTCAGGTCTTTTCATCAGGCTAAACCCGAAGAATCACATATCATATTTATATACAACACAGCACAGAAATAATGCAATAGATAAGACAAATGACGTGAAGCAGAACTATCATTATGGCAGAGGGATAAACAGTTGTGGCCATAAATATTGGAACAGTTCATAAATAAGGAGTGTGAAAGTTTTATTGTCTTCTGATTGGGGTCTGGTTCTGTGTTGTGATGCCCCCACAAGGTCTTTCTAAATATTTTTCATAGATATTTGAAGATTTGTGTTCCATACCCCATATAATAGATGTCTCCCTGTGGATCAATCGCAGGAAGACCTTATACGGTTGAACCAGCACTGGACGACACAGAGGACCGTATGTTAGGAACGGCGGAACGCACTAAATAAAAATAATAAAGTGCGTTCGCCGCTCGGGGTCCACCGTGCATTAGGTGATATAACCGCTGCTAAGTGGTGGCAGGAGCAATATGGTGGAAATGCACACAGGGTTAAACTTCACCCAGGTGCGCAGAGCAATCTCAGTTAACTCACAGAGATGCCAAAAAGTACAAACACAAATGGCTGAGCCTGTTGTAGTCACAGTACTCAGTAAGAAATGCACACACGGTATACGGTCACAGGAGTAGCCCAAGACGGCGGCACTACATCCGTCTAGACCTACCGTGTGCGCGGCGTTGCAACTGTGAACGCAAAGGAGGCTGCTACTGCAGTGCGGCGTGGACACTGCCGCTAAACAACAAAGGCAAGGCGCAAGCGTAATGTCGGACGCCAGCAGCTGTGGATGTTGCAGCAGAGGAGCGCTGGCGCTGATTCTAACTCAGTCCCTATCCACATGCGTAATATCAGAGGGATGGGGTTTCAAATGAGTCAGTCACCAGAATCATGCATCCATCCTCATACACACAGCAGCAAGTAAGTGTCACGGGGCTGGATACGGGGGCAAGAGTGGACCCACTGGACCGTGACGCCGAACTCTCCCTGAGCGAGTGCACCAGGTGGACCGACCCCTATACAGGGACCGTTTGGGAGCAGGCTCAGGAAGCTCAAACGTCACGGCGGCCAGGACCAGGGGTCGGCTCAAGAGGATGAGCAGCGGAGAGGAGGAGGAGAGATCCGGGGTAACCAGGGTCCAGGGAACGGAGGTTGTTGCGGAAGGGTGAGGAGAGAGCAGCGGGAACCAGACGGAAGCGGGGCACAGGAGGCTGAAAAAGGAAGACACAGGGAGGTTAGCAGGGAGACAAAGGCTGATGCAGCTACAGGAGCCGGGAGAGCAAGCGAGAGCAGGGGCCAGCGAGAGCAAGCAGGGCCTGAGCGCAGCGAGGAGAACTCGATAGTCAGGCGCCTCCCCTAAGGGAGGGCGGCCTGAAATACCTGCTGGTATCCCCCGATTGGCCAGGCGGAGGGTCAGGATCAGGTCAGGCAGCGGGCGTCCATATGGCAGAGCGCGCGGTCAGGCCCCCCGGCGCGTGCGCAGAGGCACAGTGCGCACGGCCGAAGGCAGAGGAGGAACGCGCCGGAAGACCGCCCGCCGGAACGGAGGACGACTGGCGGTGCGCGCAGGGAGCGAGAGGCCAGAGGAACCCGGACCGGACGCCGACGCAGCAGCGGTGAGTATGGGGACGGCAGGGACAGTGGGACCCGTAGTAGTAGCGGTGCTAACAATACCTCCTCCCTTACACCCCCCTCTACTGTGTCTGGAAAGGAACCTTTTAAGAATACATGGAGCATTGATGTTCTCGGACGGTTCCCAAGACCTCTCCTCGGGACCGAAACCCTCCCAGTCGATGAGAAAAAATCCCTTCTTGAGGCCAAAATATCTCTCACCTCAAAAACATCATCAGAGCTGACTGGTGGAGGAGAAGAGTTTGGAGCTGGGTGGAAACGATTCAGGACAACTGGCTTAAGGAGAGAGACGTGGAAGGTGTTGGGAACTCGGAGCGAGGCGGGCAACTCCAGCCGGTAGGATACGTTGTTGATGCGCCTGAGAATCTTGAAAGGCCCAATGTAGCGGGGTCCAAGCTTGTAAGACGGGAGCTTTAGCCTAATATACTTTGCCGACAGCCAAACTTGTTGTCCCGGGAGGTAAGTCGGGGAGTCCAAGCGCCTCTTGTCAGCATGCCTCTTCATGCGCTCCCCGGACTTCTTGAGAGCTTCTTTAGTCTCGGACCAGACCTTGGAGAATTCAATGGCCATGGAATCCGCCGCAGGCACACCGGAAGCAGTGGATATCGGCAGTGGAATACCGGGATGCATCGCAAATACTACAAAAAATGGAGACTTAGCTGAGGACTCGCTGGAATGATTATTGTAGGAGAATTCTGCCCAGGGGAGAAAATGGACCCAGTTATCCTGGTGCGCATTCGAGAACAGGCGTAAATATGAGGCTAGCACCTGATTGACACGTTCCACTTGCCCGTTGGACTGAGGATGGTAGGCAGAAGAAAAGTCCAATCTGACCTCCAGAAGTTTGCATAAGGCTCTCCAAAATCGAGAAGTGAATTGTACACCACGATCTGAGACAATATGCTGCGGGAAGCCGTGAAGGCGGAAGATATGCTGGATAAAAATCTTCGCCAACTCTGGAGCAGAGGGCAGCGCTGGAAGAGGAACAAAATGGGCCATCTTAGAGAAGCGATCTACTGCCACCAGGATAGTCGTACATCCAGAAGATTTAGGCAAATCGGTGACGAAATCCAATGCTATATGTTGCCACGGGAACCGAGGGGATCGGCAAAGGAAGCAGAAGACTGGAGGGTGGACGTCTAGGAACTTTGACCTTGGCACACGAGGAACAAGACGCCGTGAAGTCAATTACATCCTGACGAAGTGAAGGCCACCAATAAAAACGAGCAATGAAGTCCAGTGTCTTCTTGACTCCGACATGCCCGGAAAGTTTAGAGGAATGTCCCCAATGCAGCACCTCTCTTCTGTCCGCCTCAGAAACGTAGGTCTTGCCTGGAGGAGGAGTGATTAGACTCACAGGAGCCACCGTGATGATCTTAGCCGGATCGATGATGTGAGTCGGTTCCTCTACCAAATCTGGAGACTGCAGAGAACGGGACAATGCATCAGCCTTGACGTTTTTAGGTCCGGGACGAAAACGCAGCTCAAAATCGAACCGGCCAAAAAAGAGAGACCATCGGGCTTGTCGGGGATTCAGTCTGTGGGCTGACTGGAGGTATGCCAAATTCTTGTGATCGGTAAAGATGGTAAACAGGTGGACCGCTCCCTCAAGAAGATAGCGCCACTCCTCCATGGCCAATTTTATGGCTAACAACTCGCGGTCCCCGATGGAGTAATTACACTCGGCAGGGGAGAAGGCCTTCGAGAAAAACCCACAGGTAACCAGTCGTCCGGAGGAAGATCGTTGAGAGAGAACTGCACCCGCTCCTGTGGACGAGGCATCGACCTCCAAAACGAATGGCTTGTTGGCCTCGGGTCGGTGGAGCACAGGGGCTGTTGCAAAGGCTTGTTTTAACCTGGAAAAGGCCTCTTCAGCCTCGGCTGGCCAGGACGAGGAGTTGGTGCCCTTGCGAGTAAGACTGGAAATGGGTTTGATGAGAGAAGAAAAATGTGGCACAAACTGACGATAATAATTGGCGAAGCCAAGATACTGTTGAATCGCCTTGACCCCTACCGGACAAGGCCATTGAAGAATTGCCGACAATTTCTCAGGATCCATCTCCAGCCCAGAATCCGAAACAATGTAGCCTAAGAAGGGCAACGAAGACTGCTCAAAGAGGCATTTGTCAAGCTTCGCGTAGAGGTGATTCTCTCGCAGGCACTGCAGTACCAGACGAACATTCCTCCTGTGGGATGCCAGATCCGGGGAAAAAATAAGGAAGTCATCTAGGTACACGACCACGCAGGAGTACAGCGGGAGCATTGCAGAGGCCGAAGGGCATAACAAAATATTCATAATGCCCGTCCCGGGTGTTAAAGGCCGTTTTCCATCCGTCACCGGAGCGGATGCGAACGAGGTTGTAGGCTCCACGCAGATCCAACTTCGAGAAGATGCGGGCTCCACGTAAGCGGTCAAAGAGCTCAGGAATGAGAGGCAAGGGGTATTTATTCTTTATCGTGATATCGTTTAATCCTCGGTAATCGATGCACGGGCGGAGCGAACCGTCCTTCTTTTTCACAAAGAAGAATCCGGCTCCGGCTGGAGAAGAAGACTTCCGTATGAACCCTCTGACAATGTTATCACGAATGTACTTGGACATGGCAGTAGTCTCCGCTGGAGAGAGAGGATAAATTCGACCCCTGGGCGGAGTAGTCCCCGGCCGTAGGTCAATAGGACAATCATACAGGCGATGCGGGGGAAGTGTCTCTGCCTCTTTCTTATCAAAGACGTCCGAAAACGACCAGTAAGCGGCAGGCAAGCCTGCAGGACCCGAGGAAACTGGATGAGGAGTGACAGGGAGGACGGGAGCTAGGCACCTTTCTTGGCAAGGGTGCCCCCAGCGGAGAACTTCACCGGAACGCCAATCCAATACGGGTTCATGTGTTCTAAGCCAGGAGAGGCCAAGTAGCAGAGCGTGGGACAGGTTGGGTAGGACATAGAACAAGATCCGCTCCTGGTGCAATGCCCCGATGCGGAGACGCACCTCTTCCGTAACCAGAGACACCGACACTTGTAAAGGTCTCCCGTCAACCGAGGCGATAACCCGTGAAGTCCTCAGGGTAATAACGGGAATCTGGTACTTCTTCACCTCCTTCAACCGGATGAAGTTCCCCGCCGCGCCCGAGTCCACGAAGGCCACCTCCGAACCACGTCTCTGACCAAAAACCAGCTGCACAGAAAGAGTAAGAGGATGAGAGGTTTGAGACACACCTAGGACGGCCTCTCTTACCTGGCCTAGGTGGAGGAGTTTCCCGGCCTCTCAGGACAAGAACGCAGGAAGTGAGACGCGCTGCCGCAATACAAACATAAGCCATCCGTCAATCTCTCCCTCCGGCGCTGTTCCGCTAACTTGACCCAATCTACTTGCATCGGCTCTGGCGCCGGACTGGAGGACGACCCAAGGGAACGTGGACTGGATGGCCTGTGGAGAGAAGCAGAAGGTCTAAGCGGTCTCCTCTCCCTAGCGGCCTCGCGGGCGCGTTCCTGAAACCAGAGGTCAATCCGTGTAGCCAAGGAAATGAGATCCTCTAAGGTAGCCAGGGTATCACGTCCTGCCAATTCATCCTTAATCTTGCCTGAGAGACCACGCCAGAAGGCCCCGACCAGAGCCTCATTATTCCACCCCAACTCAGAAGCCAAGGTGCGGAACCGGATGGCGTATTGTCCGACCGTAAGAGAACCCTGAGTGAGGCAGAAAAGGGACTCTGTAGCGGAAGCCAACCGGCCGGGCTCATCAAAAACTTTCCGAAAAGTGTCCGTGAAGATCTGGAGACTAGAGACTATGGGGTCGTCCCGCTCCCACAGGGGATTCACCCAAGAGAGGGCCTCTCCCTCCAAATGGGACACAATGTGTTATGAGTGGCGGAAGGCACTAAAAAAAATAAATAATTAAAGTGCCTTCGCCACTCGGGGTCCACCGTGCGGCAGATGGCAAAACCGCTGCTAAGGGAGGCAGTGCACTACAGCGGTAGTGTGCACAGGGTTCTAAATCACCCAAGTGCAAAAGAGGCAGTCTCTGTTATGGGACACAGAGCTGCACAGGAAAATAATAAAGAAAAGGTAACGCTGAGCCTGTTAAACGCACAGGGGCACAGCGGCACACGTACGGTAGCCGAACACGGGAGTAGTTAAAGTGGCACTACAACCAAATGGACTTACCGTAAATGAGCGTGTGCACGGCGTCGCAACTGCGAACGCCACAGAAGTCTGCAACCGCAATAAAGCAAGCGCGATGCAGGACGCTTTGCTGCTGAGATGGCTTGAAGCTTGAGTGCGCTGGCGCTAGCGCTGCTACTGGCTGACCCAATCACTCACACACTCGTAATAACCGAGGGAAGGGGTTTCATAATAAGTCATCCACCAGACCAAGCATCCATCAACAAACATACAGCAGCAAGTATCAGAAAATACTAGCGCATGGCATAACGGCCATGCGCACTTTTTATAGTGACCGGGACCTTCCGGAAATCTCCAGAGACCTCAGCTGAACCAATGGAATCAGGAGCAGGACCTGAGCACCTGACTCCTGAACTCCAATGGGAGCTCATTCCAGGAGCATGCTCACAAGCTGGCAGAAAGGACTTAGCCTCTGGAGATGAATGTGAGGATCTGGATCTCTGCATTAGTATGGCAGCACACAGATTCCTAACATTACCCCCCCTCCTAAGGCCCCCTCCTCCCCGAGCCCTGGTAGGAGTTACAGTAACCCGAGACACCTGGAAGGCATCGGAGGAACCGAGGTCACCAGGTTTCAAGAGGGACACTTGGGAGATAGTAGGAGCGGGAGTGACAGAGGCACGCTGCCGCGTGTCGGCAGTTGTCGCCACCCTCTGTCTAGGAGGGTTAGGCTGAGCACACAAGGTGCAAGCCTGAATATATCTTTTTATGTCCCGAGCTCTATGGGGCCACCAATACGCACCAGCCAACAGTTTTGAGACCTGCATATAGCCCCGATGGTGGTGCGTGTTAGGTGCATGCGCCCAGGAGAGCACCTGAGCCCTAAGATGAGGAGGAACAAAGGTCTCGATAACCGGTTCAGACTCCAACCTTTGCGGGGAGACGGCTTCCGGAGAAACCGCACAGACATGATGACAACCGCAGATGGATTCCTGGTCGGAGTCTGAATTAAGGTTAGTACGAGATATCTCCATGGGCTCAGGAGGTAGAACCTCTGGCTCCGCCAGCTCAAGGGGTTCAAAAAATTTGGGAGTTGAAACGGATTTGCGCTTGGAGTGCGCCCGCTCCATACCGCGCCCTGAAAAACGGAGGTCAATCCGTGAGGAGACGGAGATTAGCTCCTCTAAGCTGGTGGGGATCTCTCTAGTAGAGAGAGCATCCTTCACATGCTCCGCTAGACCTCGCCAAAAAATGGGGATTAAGGCCTTGTCGGACCATTCCAACTCGGACGCCAGTGTCCGAAAACGGACGGCATACTGGCTAACCGAGAGTGACCCCTGAGTAAGGGCGAGTAGCTGCAGGGACGTATCATGCGTGACCCGAGGACCGAGAAAAACTTGCCTGATGGCAGTCAGCAAGTTAGCCGCGGACCGAATCTCGGGGTCACCACGCTCCCACAGAGGCGTAGCCCATTCTAGCGCCTTGCCCGACAGTAGGGAGATGACAAAAGCCACCTTAGCCCGCTCCGTAGGGAATTGCGCAGCCAGCAGCTCTAGGTGTATCGAGCACTGACTGATAAAACCCCTACAGGAGGCGCCATCCCCAGCATATTTATTGGGCAACGGGAGGCGGGTAACTGTCGGCGCAAGGGCGGACATGGACATACGCCCTACCGCGTCTGTAAGTGCCTGGACGGCAGCATCTGTGGCCTGCGCAGCTGCGAGAGACCTCTCGAGGGAGGCCAAGCGAGCCTCAAGCTGACGCACAAGCTGTAACAGCTGCTGCTGATCCGCCATCTCTAGCCAGACCCTGGCGCTAGTATTATGTTATGAGTGGCGGAAGGCACTAAAAAAAATAAATAATTAAAGTGCCTTCGCCACTCGGGGTCCACCGTGCGGCAGATGGCAAAACCGCTGCTAAGGGAGGCAGTGCACTACAGCGGTAGTGTGCACAGGGTTCTAAATCACCCAAGTGCAAAAGAGGCAGTCTCTGTTATGGGACACAGAGCTGCACAGGAAAATAATAAAGAAAAGATAACGCTGAGCCTGTTAAACGCACAGGGGCACAGCGGCACACTACGGTAGCCGAACACGGGAGTAGTTAAAGTGGCACTACAACCAAACGGACTTACCGTAAATGAGCGTGTGCACGGCGTCGCAACTGCGAACGCCACAGAAGTCTGCAACCGCAATAACGCAAGCGCGATGCAGGACGCTTTGCTGCTGAGATGGCTTGAAGCTTGAGCGCGCTGGCGCTAGCGCTGCTACTGGCTGACCCAATCACTCACACACTCATAATAACCGAGGGAAGGGGTTTCATAATAAGTCATCCACCAGACCAAGCATCCATCAACAAACATACAGCAGCAAGTATCAGAAAATACTAGCGCATGGCATAACGGCCATGCGCACTTTTTATGGTGACCGGGACCTTCCGGAAATCTCCAGAGACCTCAGCTGAACCAATGGAATCAGGAGCAGGACCTGAGCACCTGACTCCTGAACTCCAATGGGAGCTCATTCCAGGAGCATGCTCACAAGCTGGCAGAAAGGACTTAGCCTCTGGAGATGAATGTGAGGATCTGGATCTCTGCATTAGTATGGCAGCACACAGATTCCTAACACAATGAAGGCCACCTTAGCCCGGTCAGTGGGATACTGCTGGGGCAGGAGTTCAAAATGCAACCTGCACTGATTCAAAAAACCCCTGCACAGCTTAGGGTCGCCGCCATACCGTGGCGGTTTTCCAAGCCTAGGGGACAGGACAGGATCTGGGCTGCGAGACGGCTCGCGTGCGGCTGCAGACTGAAGGGAGAGCAGCCGATCGTCGACCGAAGCCATATAGGACAGAATATGGGCCTGGGTATCTCGCTGTTGACCCAGCTCCTGCTGGAGACTGGCCAATTGGGAAGCGTTACTGGGATCTGCGGCCTGCAAGGCCGAGAGGCGGGAGTCCATAGTCTTCATAAAAGACATTATACGGGTCTGGTTCTCCCGTAGGAACACTAGCTCCTTTTGGGCGGCGGCCCCGGCGGGGTCCATGGCCTGACTATTCGGTCACGGGGCTGGATACGGGGGCAAGAGTGGACCCACTGGACTGTGACGCCGAACTCTCCCTGAGCGAGCGCACCAGGTGGACCGACCCCTATACAGGGACCATTTGGGAGCAGGCTCAGGAAGCTCAAACGTCACGGCGGCCAGGACCAGGGGTCGGCTCAAGAGGATGAGCAGCGGAGAGGAGGAGGAGAGATCCGGGGTAACCAGGGTCCAGGGAACGGAGGTTGTTGCGGAAGGGTGAGGAGAGAGCAGCGGGAACCAGACGGAAGCGGGGCACAGGAGGCTGAAAAAGGAAGACACAGGGAGGTTAGCAGGGAGACAAAGGCTGATGCAGCTACAGGAGCCGGGAGAGCGAGCGAGAGCAGGGGCCAGTGAGAGCAAGCAGGGCCTGAGCGCAGCGAGGAGAACTCGATAGTCAGGCGCCTCCCCTAAGGGAGGGCGGCCTGAAATACCTGCTGGTATCCCCCGATTGGCCAGGCGGAGGGTCAGGATCAGGTCAGGCAGCGGGCGTCCTTACGGCAGAGCGCGCGGTCAGGCCCCCCGGCGCGTGCGCAGAGGCACAGTGTGCGCGGCCGAAGGCAGAGGAGGAACGCGCCGGAAGACCGCCCGCCGGAACGGAGGACGACTGGCGGTGCGCGCAGGGAGCGAGAGGCCAGAGGAACCCGGACCGGACGCCGACGCAGCAGCGGTGAGTATGGAGACGGCAGGGACAGTGGGACCCGTAGTAGTAGCGGTGCTAACAGTAAGTCTATACTAGCGCATGGCGGAACAGCCATGCACGCCTTTTATAGCAGCCGGGACCTTCTGCACGCTTCCAGATCTCTGAGATGGACCAATGAGAACTGAAGCGGGACCTGAGCACATGACTCCCGATCTCCAATGGAAGATCGTCCCGTGAGCATGAAGGACAGAAGGACTTAGCGTCAGGAGATATTTGCTGCAAGGCAATCTCCTCTGCAGTGGATAAATAGGAGGAGAGTGCAGAATGCGAGGATCTGGATCCCTGCTGAGTAAACGCAGAAATCCGACTCCAACACCGTAATCGCAGACACATGATTCACCCATGAAACGGAAGTTACGCTACACATGATGTGTGCATCTCATAGTTGGAGATCTGCAGTCCAAAGACCGGAAGTGACAACACTCGTGGTCAAATGATTTATCTGCGAACTAGAAGTGACCTTCGTGATAATATATATGAATCTAATGAAAATGTAGAGTCCTTATGGGTAGAGATAAGTGGAGGGGGGAAAAATAATAAATTACTGATAGGGGTTTGTTATTAGGCTGGGTTCACACGTAACGGAACTCTTGCGGAAATTACCGCGAGAATTCCGGAATTCCATTCGGCGGGAAAATCGCATTTTAAATTCCAGCGATTTTCCCGCGGAAAAAGTAGCATTTTGCAAGTGTAATTAGCTTGCAGAATTGCTAGCGTTTTCCAAGCGATCTGTAGCATCGCTTGGAGAACTGATTGACAGGTTGGTCACACTCGTCAAACATAGTGTTTGACGAGTGTGACCAACTTTTTACTATTGAGGCCGCCTATTCGGCATCAATAGTAAAAGATAGGATGTAAAAAATAATAAAAAAAATATATATTGTTATTCTCACCTTCCAACGTCCTGTGCAGCCTTCCCGCCTCTCTCCACGCTCCCGGTCCCAGTAATCCTTTGCGACAATTACCGCGATGACGTCTGTTCTCGCGGGATCGCGATGTCTCACGGTCATTCGCGATGACGTCGCGTGAATGACCGCGAGACTTCGCGATCCCGCGAGAACGGACGTCATCGCTCGCAAAGGCTTACTGGGACCGGGAGCGTGGAGAGAGGCGGGAAGGCTGCGCGGGACGTCGGAAGGTGAGAATAACAATATTTTTTATTTTAAATTCTATTTTTTACAGGGATATGGTACCCAAAGCCCGGAGGACAGTTTCCTCTCCTCCGGACCATGGGTACCATCCGCAAATGATCTGCTTACTTTTCGCATGGTGTGCACAGCCACATGCGGAAAGTAAGCAGAACAATGCATTCCTATGGGTGCGGGATCGCCGCGATTCTGCGAAATTAATGAGCATGCTGCGTTTTTTACCGCGAAGCGATTCCGCCGTGGTAAAAACCGCAGCATTAGCACAGCATTGCGGAATCCCATAGGAATGCATGGGATGCTTATTTTTCACGTTTTCGCGGCAAAATTGCGCAGTTAAAACGGCCGCGGAAACGCAAAAAAAAAGCCACGTGTGAACTCAGCCTAAGTCTCCAAAAATAATGGAAGCAACAGAGAATATCTTCATAAAGCAAATAGATGAAGTTGTGACTCAAGGAGAAGTCATTATTATGGGGGACTTCAACTACCCTGAAATACATTGGGGAACCGAAACCTGCAGTTCCAGCAAAGGTAATAGGTTTTTGACAACTATGAGAGACAATTACCTTTCACAACTGGTTCAGGACCCAACAAGAGGGGGGGCACTGCTAGACCTAATATTAACCAACAGGCCAGACCGCATATCAAATGTATGTATCCTTTAATAAGATGTGTAGTAGAGGGGTTACAAGGACACTAAACTTCAGGAAGGCAAATTTCCAACGGATGAGAGATGATCTTGGTGCAATTAACTGGGACGATATCCTGAGACATAAAAATACACAAAGAAAATGGGAGACGTTTATTAGCATCCTGAATAGGACCTGTGCACAATATATACCGTATGGGAATAAACATGCGAGAAATAGGAAGAGACCACTATGGTTAAATAGAGCTGTAAGGGGCGCAATAAGTGACAAAAATAAAGCATTTAGAGAATTAAAGCAAGTAGGTAGTGATGAGGCATTAAAAAATACAGAAAATTAAATAAATTCTGTAAAAAGCAAATCAAGACAGCAAAGACTGAGACAGAGAGACTCATTGCCAGAGAAAGTAAAAATAATCCCAAAATATTCTTTAACTACATAAATAGTAAGAAGCTAAAAAATGATAGTGTTGGCCCCCTTAAAAATAGTGTGGGTGAAATGGTGGATGAGGATGAGGAAAAAGCCAATATGCTAAATGACTTTTTTTCAACAGTATTTACACAGGAAACTCCTGGACCAAGGGAATGCATTGGACGTGGTGTACATGGACTTTTCAAAAGCTTTTGATACAGTGCCACACAAAAGGTTGATACATAAAATGAGAACAATAGGGATAGGGGAAAATATGTGTAGGTGGGTTAAGAGCTGGCTCAGGGATAGGAAACAAACGGTGGTTATTAATGAAGCACACTCGGACTGGGTCACGGCAAGCAGTGGAGTACCACAGGGGTCAGTATTGGGCCCGCTTCTTTTTAACATATTTATTAATGACCTTGTAGGGGGCATAGAGAGTAGAATTTCGATATTTGCAGATGACACTAAACTCTGCAGTGGAATCAATACAGAGGAGGACAATTTTATATTACAAGATTTATGTAAACTAGAAGCTTGGGCTGATAGATGGCAAATGAGCTTTAATGGGGATAAATGTAAGGTCATGCACTTGGGTAGAATGAACAAGATGTATAATTATGTGCTTAATTGTAAAACACTGGGCAAAACTGTCACTGAAAAAGACCTGGGTGTATGGGTGGACGACAAACTCACATTTAGTGGCCAGTGTCAGGCAGCTGCTGCAAAGGCAAATAAAATAATGGGATGCATTAAAAGAGGCATAGACGATCATGAGGAGAACATAATTTTACCTCTATATAAGTCACCAGTGCGACCACACTTAGAATGCTGTGTACAGTTCTGGTCTCCGGTGTATAAGAAAGACATAGCTGAACTGGAGCGGGTGCAGAGAAGAGCGACCAAGGTTATTAGGGAACTAGGGGGTCTGCAATACCAAGACAGGTTATTACACTTGGGGTTATTTAGTTTGGAAAATCGAAGGCTTAGGGGTGATCTTATTACAATGTATAAATATATGTGGGGACAATACTAAGACCTTTCTAATGATCTTTTTACTCTTAGACCTGTGACGGGGACAAGGGGGCATCCTCTACGTCTGGAGGAAAGAAGGTTTAAGCATACTCACAAACGCGGATCCTTTACTATAACCAAATTAAGGATAGAAAACCCATTAGAATAGTAAAAGCGATTCTATAGCATATACTGGTAGACTGTAATAAATAATGGGTAAATATTCGGATTAATATGGACAATCGCAAAAATCATGAACATTGACATAGAAAAAACAAGCGATCAAAAAAGTCCAGAAGACTAAATTAATTCAAAAGATAAAAAATACAATCTTTATTATAATATGACCAGGATATATGGAAAAGGAGATCAAGTCAAACTTGAAACACTGGGCAAATGGACAACAAAGGGGAACACAGGTGACTTAAACATAGTTATGATGGTAGCATTAAATATATGACACCTATCCCCAAACAATGCATGTTGCATATAAAGGCCAAACAGGATATACTGATACAAAAATTAGCACTGCAATATAGTGACTCATAAAGACAAGGGGTTGAGAAAGGCCATTTGCCGAAACGTGCGTTGGGGGGGGTCATACCCGGGTGGACTTCTACATATCATTCCAACAGGTAAAGATGTCTTTATGAGTCACTATATTGCAGTGCTAATTTTTGTATCAGTATATCCTGTTTGGCCTTTATATGCAACATGCATTGCTTGGGGATAGGTGTCATATATTTAATGTTACCATCATAACTATGTTTAAGTTACCTGTGTTCCCCTTTGTTGTCCATTTGCCCAGTGTATGCCCCACTTGGTCGCCCTCGTGCTACCATGGTCATGTTTGACTTGATCTCCTTTTCCATATATCCTGGTCATGTTATAATAAAGATTGTATTTTTTGTCTTTTGAATTAATTCAGTCTTCTGGACTTTTTTGATCGCTTGTTTTTCTGTGTCAGTGTTGCGGATTCTTTACTGTAAGAGCAGTGAGACTATGGAACTCTCTGCCATATGATGTTGTAATGAGTGATTCCCTAATAAAATTTAAGAAGGGACTGGATGCCTTTCTTGAAAAGTATAATATTACAGGGTATATACACTAGTTTCCTTAATATTGCATTGATCCAGGGAGCTAGTCTGATTGCCGTATGTGGAGTCGGGAAGGAATTTTTTTCCCCAATGTGAAGCTTACTGTTTGCCACATGGGTTTTTTTTTGCCTTCCTCTGGATCAACATGTTAGGGCAAGTTAGGATAGGATATGGGTTGAACTACTTTAGATGGACTTAAAGTCTTCCTTCAACCTTAATAACTATGTTACTATGTTACATCACACAGGATGCATCTCAAAGCCGGGGATTGGAAATGGTGTCAGACACTGTCCTAATTGAGGATGAGCCTGCTTAAGACATAAATATGACACCCACTGGTGCTTGGACAGATCAATTCTCATATATGGGTACTGACACAACTTGTCAGGCCCAACAAGGTACAACTTGCCACTACAAGAGTCGTATTCTTATACAGTTGTGGCCAAAAGTATTGACACCCCTGCAATTCTGTCAGATAATACTCAGTTTCTTCCTGAAAATGATTGCAAACACAAATTCTTTGGTATTATTATCTTCATTTAATTAGTCTTAAATTAAAAAACACAAAAGAGAATGAAGCAAAAAGCAAAACATTGATCATTTCACACAAAACTCCAAAAATGGGCCAGACAAAAGTATTGGCACGCTCAGCCTAATACTTGGTTGCACAACCTTTAGCCAAAATAACTGCGACCAACCACTTCCGGTAACCATCAATGAGTTTCTTACAATGTTCTGCTGGAATTTTAGACCATTCTTCTTTGGCAAACTGCTCCAGGTCCCTGATATTTGAAGGGTGCCTTCTCCAAACTGCCATTTTTAGATCTCTCCACAGGTGTTCTATGGGATTCCGGTCTGGACTCATTGCTGGCCACCTTAGAAGTCTCCAGTGCTTTCTCTCAAACCATTTTCTAGTGCTTTTTGAAGTGTGTTTTGGGTCATTGTCCTGCTGGAAGACCCATGACCTCTGAGGGAGACCCAGCTTTCTCACACTGGGCCCTACATTATGCTGCAAAATTTGTTGGTAGTCTTCATAATGCCATGAACACGGTCAAGCAGTCCAGTGCCAGAGGCAGCAAAGCAACCCCAAAACATCAGGGAACCTCTGCCATGTTTGACTGTAGGGACCGTGTTCTTTTCTTTGAATGCCTCTTTTTTTCTCCTGTAAACTCTATGTTGATGCCTTTGCCCAAAAAAGCTCTACTTTTGTCTCATCTGACCAGAGTACATTCTTCCAAAACGTTTTAGGCTTTTTCAGGTAAGTATTGGCAAACTCCAGCCTGGCTTTTTTATGTCTCGGGGTAAGAAGTGGGGTCTTCCTGGGTCTCCTACCATACAGTCCCTTTTCATTCAGATGCCGATGGATAGTACGGGTTGACACTGTTGTACCCTCGAACTGCAGGGCAGCTTGAACTTGTTTGGATGTTAGTCGAGGTTCTTTATCCAACATCTGCACAATCTTGCATTGAAATCTCTTGTCAATTTTTCTTTTCCGTCCACATCTAGGGAGGTTAGCCACAGTGCCATGGGCTTTAAACTTCTTGATGACACTGCGCACGGTAGACACAGGAACATTCTGGTCTTTGGAGATGGACTTGTAGCCTTGAGATTGCTCATGCTTCCTCACAATTTGGTTTCTCAAGTCCTCAGACAGTTCTTTGGTCTTCTTTCTTTTCTCCATGCTCAATGTGGTACGCACAAGGACACAGGACAGAGGTTGAGTCAACTTTAATCCATGTCAACTGGCTGCAAGTGTGATTTAGTTATTGCCAACACCTGTTAGGTGCCACAGGTAAGTTACAGGTGCTGTTAATTACACAAATTAGAGAAGCATCACATGATTTTTCGAACAGTGCCAATAGTTTTGTCCACCCTCTTTTTTATGTTTGGTGTGGAATTATATCCAATTTGGTTTTAGGACAATTCTTTTTGTGTTTTTTCATTTAAGACAAATTAAGTGAAGATAATAATACCAAAGAATTTGTGTTTGCAATCATTTTCAGGAAGAAACTGAGTATTATCTGACAGAATTGCAGGGGTGTCAATACTTTTGGCCACAACTGTATATACCCCATTATTCCTCAATCTCCCCTGATGAGTCCTCTGAGTAGAGGAGGAAATGCATAGGGAGGCTACATATTTTTTGGGGGTAAAATTTAGCAGGTCTATACTTGGCGACTGCCTTTGTGGAGGCAGGAGCAATGCAGGGGCACGACAAGGAATAGTAGAGGAAAATCGACTTTTCCCCCTTCTCCCCCACCACTATCTTTTTTCCTGCTAGTGCCTTATAAGCCTGTGATGGAAATAGCAATCCTGATCATTGGTGAGATCAAACCAATTTTTATTATGAGCACTGGTTATATTGCGCACTAGCACTTTTTACACTGTTTTGGTTGTCTGTAAGTCAGGTGGTTGGCTACATATTACATTTTTTACAGGATATAAATAAAAATTATATTTTAATGTACCATGCCCTTTGTTTGCTGAGTTCTATTTTTCCTACTGAGAGGTTTCATAGAGGTCGGTTACAATTAGCGTACACATGCTGATCTTCTAATTTGTACACAACTAAGAATTATGGTATATTACTTGTACTTTATTTTAATTTTTTTCTGCTAGAATTGCACATAGTAGTCTTGGAAAATGTTTACTGGTTTCTGAAATATGGTTTCTTACAGTGGGATAAATTTCACCTTTAAAAAAGCACTCTGTTTTTTTTGTTGTTTTTTTTTACATCTAGCACTTACACTGCCATTATCTGCTACAATATCTGATGTGTACATTGTCCAGTGTATTTCTGTGTGATGCAGCTTCAGGCCATTCTACCCTGCCTCCTGCTTGTAAGAACTAATACGGAAGAGAAAAGTGTCTGAAGCATCATGCCATAGGAATACAATCGATTCTCAGCGCATAGCAAATACAAATAGTAGAGAAAGGCAATGTACGGGTTTGAAGTTGTGTAACTATGATCAGGCTGGGCTTTAACCCCTTCATGTTTTGTTTGTAACTGATAGATTTCACCCATCCAAGCAGAAGACGGGGAGCAGTATGAAGCTGCATCTCATATAAATACAATATCAATCACTTAGTATCTTTAATATACAGTAATACTCATGTGCAATGTGAAGAAACTCCAACCTCTTTGATTCCAAATACCCAAATTCACTATGGAAATACTACAGTGATCATCCTTGAATATTTCTGAAAATACTTTTAGGACTGTATTACAGTTGCTGTCTATGGTGTGTAGTAAAATGATTCCTAAATAAACAGTAATCTCTGATTAAAAATCTATAAATATTCTACAAAAAAATAAGATGTATAGATATGCAAGTAATAGTAATTTAAAATCTATATATATAAAAATGAGTGTGTGTGTATGTATGTGTGTGTGTGTGTATCAAGCCATGCATTCCCGCCCACTCCACATAGCCCCGCCCACTCATCATAGCCACACTCCACACGCAAAGCCCCGTATAATAAATATCTAATCTAATATATATAAAATAAACATCTAATCTAATATATATGTATATATAAATCTAATATATATATGTATACATATATATAATATACAGTGGGGAAAAAAAGTATTTAGTCAGTCAGCAATAGTGCAAGTTCCACCACTTAAAAAGATGAGAGGTGTCTGTAATTTACATCATAGGTAGACCTCAACTATGGGAGACAAACTGAGAAAAAAAAATCCAGAAAATCAAATTGTCTGTTTTTTTTTCATTTTATTGGCATATTATGGTGGAAAATAAGTATTTGGTCAGAAACAAGCAATCAAGATTTCTGGCTCTCACAGACCTGTAACTTCTTCTTTAAGAGTCTCCTCTTTCCTCCACTCATTACCTGTAGTAATGGCACCTGTTTAAACTTGTTATCAGTATAAAAAGACACCTGTGCACACCCTCAAACAGTCTGACTCCAAACTCCACTATGGTGAAGACCAAAGAGCTGTCAAAGGACACCAGAAACAAAATTGTAGCCCTGCACCAGGCTGGGAAGACTGAATCTGCAATAGCCAACCAGCTTGGAGTGAAGAAATCAACTGTGGGAGCAATAATTAGAAAATGGAAGACATACAAGACCACTGATAATCTCCCTCGATCTGGTGCTCCACGCAAAATCCCACCCCGTGGGGTCAGAATGATCACAAGAACGGTGAGCAAAAATGCCAGAACCACACGGGGGGACCTAGTGAATGAACTGCAGAGAGCTGGGACCAATGTAACAAGGCCTACCATAAGTAACACACTACGCCACCATGGACTCAGATCCTGCAGTGCCAGACGTGTCCCACTGCTTAAGCCTGTACATGTCCGGGCCCATCTGAAGTTTGCTAGAGAGCATTTGGATGATCCAGAGGAGTTTTGGGAGAATGTCCTATGGTCTGATGAAACCAAACTGGAACTGTTTGGTAGAAACACAACTTGTCGTGTTTGGAGGAAAAAGAATACTGAGTTGCATCCATCAAACACCATACCTACTGTAAAGCATGGTGGTGGAAACATCATGCTTTGGGGCTGTTTCTCTGCAAAGGGGCCAGGACGACTGATCCAGGTACATGAAAGAATGAATGGGGCCATGTATCGTGAGATTTTGAGTGCAAACCTCCTTCCATCAGCAAGGGCATTGAAGATGAAACGTGGCTGGGTCTTTCAACATGACAATGATCCAAAGCACACCACCAGGGCAACGAAGGAGTGGCTTCGTAAGAAGCATTTCAAGGTCCTGGAGTGGCCTAGCCAGTCTCCAGATCTCAACCCTATAGAAAACCTTTGGAGGGAGTTGAAAGTCCGTGTTGCCAAGCGAAAAGCCAAAAACATCACTGCTCTAGAGGAGATCTGCATGGAGGAATGGGCCAACATACCAACAACAGTGTGTGGCAACCTTGTGAAGACTTACAGAAAACGTTTGACCTCTGTCATTGCCAACAAAGGATATATCACAAAGCATTGAGATGAAATTTTGTTTCTGACCAAATACTTATTTTCCACCATAATATGCAAATAAAATGAAAAAAAAACAGACAATGTGATTTTCTGGTTTTTTTTTTCTCAGTTTGTCTCCCATAGTTGAGGTCTACCTATGATGTAAATTACAGACGCCTCTCATCTTTTTAAGTGGTGGAACTTGCACTATTGCTGACTGACTAAATACTTTTTTTCCCCACTGTATATAATATCTAATATATACTGTATATTTCATGGGCACATCTTATTGACCACAACAGGTTACACTGCCTGTGTTGCCCATAGCAACCAATCACTAAGCATCTTTAATTTCACCAGAGCTGTTTAAAAGATGAAAGCTGAGCTGTGATTGGTTGCTATGAGCAACAGTTTTCCTTGTAGACAGTTGTGGTAACTGAGGCCTATTATTCTATTCCTTCTGTAAAGCTGGAAATAACACAATTTATTACTGTGCCGACACAGACCACCCTCTGACACAGACTGCAGAGAGAGCCCAGACTCAGGAACTTCTCTTTGTCTGGCATGAAGCCTCTCTTTAACTTAAAAATTCAAACATAGATTAAAAAATGAAACACAACACAGATTTCTCCAACCCAGGTATCATTTTAATTGGTGTAACAGCACCAACCTGACAATGCCTGGTTCGCTTTAAACTTATTTATACAGCTACCACTAATGCCACTCTAAATTAGTCCTTCTTTACAATTTCTAACTAAATGGTATTACACTCAGGGGGCGGAGCCGCCGCACTGAAATGCTCTGTGCTGTGGGGACATTGCATCTCCACTATGTACAGACGGGAGGGAACTTGGAGATAACATACAGGTATATACTATATACAGGGGGAGATGACATACAGGTATATACTATATACAGGGGATATGACATACAGGTATATACTATATACAGGGGAGATGACATACAGGTATACACTATATACAGGAGGAGATGACATAGAAGTATATACTATATATAGGGGAGATGACATACAGGTATATACTATATACAGGATAGATGACATACAGGTATATACTATATAAAAGAGGAGATTACACACAGATATATACTATATATAGGAGGAAATGTCATACATGTATATACTATATACAGGAGGAGATGAAATACAGGTATATACTATATACAGGGGGAGAAGATACACAGGTATATACTATATGCAGGAGGAGATCACACAGGTATACACTATATAGGAGGAGATGACATACAGCGACAATTTATGTACAACATAATTATAATTTGTTATAACAAATACACAACATTTAGTTACTATGTCCGGGCAATGCCGTGCTCTTCAGCTAGTCCTTGATAAAGAGGCTATCCACTACTGGGCAACACCTTCTTAATTGCTCCTTTTTGCTTCTAAAAATAAAAAACTGCATCCTTACCTGCTAAGGCCTCTTTCACACATCAGGTTTTCGGCGTCAGGCGCGATCCGGCGCTTTTGACTAAAACCGGATCCGGCGAAATGCAATGCCGGATCCGGTTTCCCCCCCATTGACTTGCATTAGAGCAGGATCGAGCCGGATGGCCATGCGTTTCATCCGATTTTCGCCGGATCCGGCAATGTGACGCGATCCGGCGTCTGGAAAAAACGGCTACTGTAACGTTTTTTGTCTCCGGCAAAAAAGCCGGACACGCCGGATCCGGCGTGTCCGGCTTTTTCATACAATGAAAGCCTATGAGCGCCGCAATGCGCCTGATCCGGCGACGGCCGGATCCGGTTTCTTTGGTCTGAGCATGCTCAGTAGCTCTGCCCACAGGACATATATAAAAGCAAGACAATGGGACCCTCAGCCACACCCAACATGCCACCCAAGCCAAGAACCAGGAGCAGGAGAAGGCAGCAGACATCTGCAGCAGCAGCACCATCAGCACCACCCCAAATGGAGCAGCATGCTGAACAACGGGAGGGGAGTCCAGCAGCAGATGAGAGACGGTAATTATCAAATCCCCCATTCCTCCAAACTAGGGCTATGGAATATCAAGATATTCATTGGCCCTTTGTTTCTCTTTATTCAACAGCCGCCCAATAGATGCAGCAGCAGCAGCAGCAGCAATGGCAGCAGCAGAAACACCACCCACAGCCATGGAGTCTGGCCATGAGGAAGACAGCACATCTTCTGGGAGCCCTCCCTCGCATCGTCAGCGTTTGACGGTAAGTTTTTATTTCCAAAATCCATCATCTCTGTAATATATGTGTATTCATTGACTTTTATTTCAAAACAGGAATCACAAGATGAAGAGGAGCTCCCTGAAGAAGAAGGAAGGGGTGGACAGACACTTGGAGTGGGCTCACAATTGGTAAGTTTTTTGCATCAAACGCAGAAACACAACATCACACTACACACAACACATAGAAAACAATGTTCTGCAGACCACACACAGCAAACAAATGCCTACATCCAAAGACATAACATTTTTTGTTTTCTTCTCTAGTCTTCCCAATCTGGTGCTCGGCCAAGAGGTCCTCACAGTGCCTCCCAGGGTCGTCGGCGACAGCAACGCGGCGGTCACCAGCGTGTAAGTATAAATATTTTTGCTTTGTTTTTTTGCACTTTTTATTTCATTTCTTTTGTGGAGGCTAATTATGTTATTTTTGTCTTTTTCTTTAACAGCCTTCACAGCGTGCTCCCGACTCTGACGGTGAGGATGGAGGGATTGATGTGGACCGCCTCATCGATCTCGTCAGAGAAAGGGAGCTGCTCTGGAATATGGCTGACCGCCGCCACACTGACCTGATCGTTACCCGACGACTCTGGGAGGAAATCTGTTCGCTCCTTGTGGACCGCTGGGAGGACCTCGAAGCTCGGGCCCAGATTAAAGAGCGTAAGTATATACAGTACCGGTTGCTTGATTTAAACCAGTGTTTCCCGAACTCCAGTCCTCGTGGTCCCCACGGATCATGTGTTCAGGATTTCTATTTACTTTGGAAATCCTGAAAACATGACCCCTGGGGACCATGAGGACTGGAGTTTGGGAAACACTGATGTTGTATACTAACCACTTTGTCCTTTCTCGTTTCAGGGGAAAGAATTGTGAAGCGGTGGCGGTCTGTGAGGGATCGTTTCAAGAAGGAGTTCAATAAAGAGATGCGGGCCCCGAGTGGATCTGGAGGACGCAGGAGCAAGTACAAGTACGCACGAGCCCTGTCGTTCCTCCGGGAGACAATGCTCACCAGAAGGTAAATATTACACACCACATGTGACAAAAAAATGTTTACATGTAACTTTTTTTTTTCAGCCAGGGCCATACCATGTCACTATTTTAATTGTTTTTTTTCTCTTTATTCCACAGCACGGTGAGCAGCACTCGGGAGCCTGCACGATTGGACCCTTCTGAGGCGATCCCTGAGGAGACCGGCACCGAGGGACACTTCGACCGCCCTGGTACATCTGCACCTTCCCAGCCTTCCCACACATTCGACCCATCTGTCCCATCCACCAGCACCAGCACAGGAGCATTGTGGCCGCCTACATTACATGAAGCTGCTGGTGAGGAGATCGCTTTCCCTTTACCCCATCCTTCTGCCCCTGCCACCTCTAGTACACCTGCGGGTACTGGGCGGCAGCGGCAGAGGGTTCAGGAAAAGAGTTATGCGCCAGAGTTCTTGCATCTGAATGCATCTTTCCAGAACTGTCTAAAAGTCTTGTCAGAGCAAATCTCCGCAGGCTTTCAGCAGATCAACTCCAGCATTCTGGAGGTGAAGACACTTCTGCAAACCATGCATTCAGAAGCAAGATCTTCGCCAAACCACACCTTTTTCAGGTCTGTTGTGGAGCGCATGGCAACACTATCTCCTACCCAGCAGATGCATGTAATGCATTCGTGCCACGGTGCTCTACAGCAGGTTACCTCCCAACCTCCACCTCCCACCACTGTAGTTCCTCCACCTGCACCCCCTCCAGCCACTTTCCATCCTCCCCCTCCTATTACATCTGCACCCCCTCCAGCCACTTTCCATCCTCCCCCTCCTATTAAATACCAGCAACCTCCCCAGTACCAGCAACCTCCCCAGTACCAGACATCTCCCCACTTCCAGCAACCTGCCCCGTACCAAACTCCTTCCCCGTACCAAACTCCTTCCCCGTACCAAACTCCTTCCCCATACAACTTTCCATCAACATCATCTGCTCCTACAGTCCCTGCCCAACCCTCCACTCCACCGCCCACCACCTCTTCTGCCTCCCACATGTCCACCCATTCTGTAGCTTTTTCCACACCATCACCTCTAACTGTTCCTTCCCCACCACGATCCCAGTCCTCTCTCCACACTCCCAGTGTCGAAGTGTCCCGCAGCCCCTCCAGCAGTATTTCCACCCCACACTACACAGATTTATAATGTGTGTTTTTTAATAAAAATGGTCATTTGGTTTAAAACATTTATTAAAAAAGTTTTTTTCACTTTAAAAACATTTTACAAAAAAAAAATATTTTAAATAAAAGTTAAATTATCGTTTTACAATGGTTGTCTGTCATTTCTTTCTGCGGCGAACTATGTTTAAAAAAAAGGTTAAATACAGGGTATTTCAAAGGTAAAAAGGTATTCAAAACCAGGTATATAACTGTGGGTAAATTTTAGCTTTTTGCCACAGTTGTGTTCCTGGTTGTGTTTGAAGCAAAGTATTTCACCTAAAAAGTTGTGTTTATTGTTGGTGATTTCCTAACAATGTACACAACTTTTGTTAAAAGGTGAAATACTTTGCATAAAACACAACCAGGTACACACCTGTGGCCTAAAGCTAAAAATAGAGACCATGACAAGATAGCCAACTTTGGTTGGCAAAGGTATATACTGTTGGTACAGAAGGTACACAAGTTTGGTTAGGGCACAAATCTTTCACACTCTGTCATCCTGCCAGTGTACTCTGCCTTGAGGTGACATAAAGTATAGTGCAAAATTGGCCCTCATTACTGAAACCGTCACAGAACTTCTAGTGGTAATGTCATGGTAATCTTGCAAGGTGGTTTCTTCAGAGGTGTCCTCAATGGAAATGGGTTCCTTGCAGATAACAAAATTGTGGAGTACCACGCACGCTTTGATCACCTCGTCCACAGTTTCTGTCTTGAGGTTGATCGCAGTCAATAGGACCCGCCATTTGGCTGTCAGAATACCAAAGGTACATTCAACCATTCTTCTTGCTCTTGTGAGGCGGTAATTAAAAATGCGTTTTGGTCTTGTCAATCCTCTGCTAGAGTACGGTTTCAAAAGGTGTTCTGACAGCTGGAAGGCTTCATCCCCTACACAGACAAATGGCATAGGTGGACCAGATGTTTGCGGCAGCGGTCTAGGTGGTGGGAACTGGAAGGTGTTTCCATACAGTTTACGCCCCATGGCAGACAGTTTGAAAACTTGAGAGTCATTGGAGCGGCCATAGGCCCCAATATCAACCGCAATAAATTTGTATTCCGCGTCAGCGATGGCCATGAGGACAATTGAAAAATATTTCTTGTAATTGAAATATTCCGATCCCGATCCAGCTGGCTTTACAATGCGGATATGTTTCCCGTCCACAGCGCCCAAGCAGTTGGGAAACTGACATATCTGTTGAAACTTGTCAGCAATTTCAATCCACCTCTCTGTTGTGGGCTCTGGTAAAAACTCTTCAGCTAAGGAGTCCCACAGTGCACGGCATGTGTACTTCACAATTCCAGATATGGTGGAAATCCCGAGTCTGTACTTGAAATGCAGTGACGAAAGGGATTCTCCAGTTGCAAGAAATCTGTGGGGAATTAAAAAACAATAAATTAGTTTTAAATCACAGCATTACATACCAAAACTGAGCTATAACACTTGGAGATACAAACTACCACCAACAAGATTGCAGTGAAAGTGTGCTCTGATGCGATCACATCCAATAAATGTGGCTTACCTTAAAGTCACCATCAGACGCTCTGCGGGTGAAACAGAGAAGCGGCAATAGGTGTCCGCTTTTCTTATGAGGTGTGCAATGCGCTCCACCAAGTAATCAAAATTCTCCATTTTCATCCTAACATATCCAAAAAATTTATCCGGGTTTCGTCGAAGGTCCATGCAGAGTGTAGAATAGACCCCACGCGTCATTCTCTTGGCTGTGATGGGGTGGATCCACAAACGTCGTCTACGATGCCTGATGCGCTGCTGTCTCGCACTCTCATTCTCCAGAACAATCACCCTCAAACGATTCGCCTCCGCTATAAAATCCGCCAAATTCTTCAAAATATTTCCAATGACAACATCCATCTTCGCCAGTAACTTGCTCTTCTCTCCAACCTGCACTTTCTCCTCGACAACCTGTCAAAGAAGGGCTGTAGGAACACTCTATATATAGTTTTCCAGTAGCCAATCCCGTTCGGAAGGCCACAAGGGTCAATTTTAAAAACCGGATCCGGCGTAATCCGTCGAAAAACGGATAGAAAAACGGATGAACCGGATGAGACAGATCCGGTTTTGTCTGTCAAGAAAAGGACGGATCCGGCAGAAAACCGGATCCGTCACATCCGGTTTTACTAAACATTTGCCGGATCCGGCGTTCCGGCACGACGCCGGATCGCGCCTGACGCCGAAAACCTGATGTGTGAAAGTAGCCTAACACTGTCCACTGAGCATCTGCAGCCATGTCAATTTCATTAGAGTGGACTTAATAATCTATTAACCCCTTCACCCCCAGCCTGTTTTCACCTTTCTTGCCAGTTTAATTTTCAATTCTGACCACTGTCACTTTATATGGTAATAACTCTGGAACGCTTCAATGTATCCCACTGATTCTGAGAATGTTTTTTCGTGACACATTGTACTTCTTGTTAGAGGTAAATTTTGCTTGATATTATTTGTGTTTATTTATGAAAATATCAAAAATTTGAGAAAAAAGTTTGAAAATTTTGCAATTTTCAAACTTTTAATTTTTATGATTTTAAACCAGATAGTTATATGACACAAAATAATTAATAAATAAAATTAAGCAAATTCAATTTCACATCAGCACCATTTTTGAAACATAATTTTTTTGTTAGGAAGCTAGAAGGGTTAAAAGTTGATCAGCAATTTCTAATTTTTCCAACAAAATATACAAAACAAATTTTTTTATGGACAGAATCACATTTGAAATAATTTTGAGTGGCCTATGTAACAGAAAATATCCAAAATGACACCATTTTAAAAATAATAGGCCGTCAAATTGCTTTAAACTACATACAATAAGTTTATTAATCCCTTAGGGGCTTCATCGAAATTAAAGAAGTGTGGAAGAAAAAAATGAAAATTTTACTTTTCTTCACAAAAATATTGTTCTAGCCCCAAATTTTGCATTTTCACAAGAGTAACAGGAGAAAATGGACTTTAAAGTTTGTTGTGCAATTTCTATTGGGTATGCCGATACACCTATGGGGTGCAAAAATACTGTTTGGGCGCACGGCAAGGCTTGATAGGGAAGGAGTGCCATTCAACCTTTGGAGTGCAAAATTGTCTGGAAGACCTAGCGGACGCAATGTCGCATTTGCTGAACCCTTGATGCGCCTAAAGAGTGGAAATTCCCCACAAATGACTCAATTTTGGAAACTACAACCCATGAGGAAATTCTAAAGGTGTGCGAAGCATCTTGAACTCGCAAGTGCTTCACAGAATTTTATAACGGTGAGCCATGAAAAAGAAAAAATATTTTTTCCCCTCAAAAATGTTGCTTTAACCCCAAATTTTTTCTTTCAAAATTTTTTAAGACCTTCTGAGGACCAATTTATTTTTTTATCATGTTCTCATACGCAAAACTATAGATTTCAGAGTGTGTTCCTAGTTTTGTTTCTCATTACTGTATGTATGAATATTAGAGAATCATTAGATGAAATATGTAATAGTGCATATCAATTCCACCTTAAATCTCTTACTGCAAAAATACTCTGTACATTATTTGTAATGGTTAGTGCAAGAACGTTCCAACTACTAATGGCAAGGCAGGAAGGAACAAGCTATTTTCATTCACATTTCTTTTCTCAGTTTCAGCAGCAGGAAAGTAATACAGCTTTAAATATTAATGCATAGTTACAACATTAATAGCTAATAAATTTGTAGATAGTGATGCTTGTGTGACCCACTTCTATTGGAAGCTTTCACTTACACTATGGATATTATAAATAAGGTCTGACTTGGTTTAAAAGAGGATAGTCGTCTTTAGGCTAATATAAGAGAAACTAAAGGAAAATATTCTGCATAAAGCCGACTATTGGGAAAACTACTGGAAAGCAATAAAGGAAATGCAGAGTTAATGTAGACATGCAGCTTTTTTTATCTTCTTTGCTGTGTAATATTATTCTTGTGAACCAGACACATTTTCTCAATTCTCATTTTTTTCCACATTTTATCTCCCAAGTCCTTTGAGAAGAAACCTCAAAGGATACTATTATCAGTGGGAGGCACTATATGTTTATGATGCCTAATAAGACTAGTTTATGTATGTGTCTGAAGCCCAACATCCTATTACTCTAGGGTGGCTGATACCCTCCATGATGGAGCAGTCAGCTGCAGATGCCTCTGAGGCAGAGGAGTCATTTGAAGCTTTTATACCGGAACCTCCTATGTTAATATATCAAACTGTCAGGATTCATAAAGGCAAACATTGCATTACATCCTCGGGCTCTTGGACAGGAGGTTGAACCAACTGCTTTTTGCAACCTGGATATTGGAATCTCAAAGCTTTGAGCACATCCCATCACATGCAATTATCTATTTTAACGCCATTAGATTAATGGACCCTCTGAGCTCTCAGTAAAGTTGTTACTCAGACAGCTTGCCTTGTTTCTTACATTGCAGGTTATATAAAGTACCAATTAAAGGCAAATATCAGCTGTTTTGCTCAAGGGAGTCATCCAAAATATTGCAATTGGAATAATCACCCAAATTCCCAAACAGTTAAATATTTGAAATACAATAGTCAGATACAAAAGATATATTGCTCTGATGTCAGGGTAAGTCAACAGATGCCAAAATGTTACTGTAATGATCATATTACATAAGGTCAGGCAGAGTCGCATGCACAGGGTCTGCACAGCAGTAATCTCTGTGGTTCAGTGGTATTAAACCGTAGTCACATCTTGTTCCACTATTGCATGCACAGTATCCATATGCCACTGTATTTGGGTAATTTTCTAAGCAACAAGCAATGCTTCTAGAGGTATGTAATAGAAAATACTAAAATAGGGGCCACGTACAAATTTTTGGTTAATATTTTGCAGCATGGAATGAATAGAAATGACACACTCACTTTTGCTTTGGCTCGTTAAAGCCTTGGCACGGAAACACCACTCATGCTTGATGTGATATGTGAACAACAGTAAAGCATTGAAATCTTCCAGCCAATTCAGATGAATACGATTCCATTCTCTTCATTTCATAAAGTTAAGAATATTTCACATACAGTTCAAAGAAGTCTTATGGTATCATCCAAAACTTTTCCAACATAAATTAGTCCTTAAATCAGGGTTACGCAATTAATTTTCTCAAGGGGCCACATCAGAGACTGTGACGATTGTGCGTGCCAAACCAATATTGAAATTAATTCTTCCCAATATTACTATTAAAAAATTTTTAAATTAATATTAGTTTTATCATTTAATATTTAGCATAATTAAGTGTGCTGATAATCCCCAATTAGTAAGGGGCGAACCTCTTGATGTTCGGGTCCTGCGGGTTCCGCTGAACAGTTAAAAAAAGTTCAGGTCTGATAACAACAGTACCAGACCCTAGTCAGATGAATGGGGGGCCCGAACACCCATTGTTTGCCACAAAAGCCATGACAGCATGGCAAACACTGGCTCTGATCGACGGTAAGATTATTACTGGCGGTCAGAGAGCTGCAATACCCATGCTGTCAGATGACAGCGTGAGACAGCAGCTGTGACCGGAAGTAAAACATTTACCTCCAGTGTCAGGCGTCAGTTGATGCGAGTACTACTCCCAACAGCTTATGCCTGCTGTCATTGATAACAGCAAGAGCAGGCAGCGGTTGAGGGAAGTTTTCATAACAAAATATAATAAATAAATATATAAATTTAAAATATGGCGTGGGTCTCCTCTATTTTTGATAACCAGTATGGCAAAACTAACAACTGTGGGCAGCAACCCTCAGCTGTCAGCTTTATCATGGCTGTTATCAACAATACAGTGGTCTCCACGCTGTTTTTTTAAATAATTTAAAAAAATGGCGTGGGGTCTCCCTTACTTTTGATAACCAGCTAAGCTAAAACAGAAAGCTGGGGGGCTGGTATTCTCAGGCTGGTAAGAGGCCATGGGTATTGGCCCACCAGTATAAAAATAGAAGACCGCAGCCACCCCAGAAAAGGTGCATATATTAGATGTGCCAATCCTTGCGCTTTGCCTGGCTATTCCCACGTAACCTGTGCTAGTGGCAAGTGAGATTAATATTTGTGGGGTTGACACCTTTGTATTGTCAGATGACATCAAGCTCAAGGGTTAGTCATTTAGTCATATTGTAAATAAACACACAGCCAGATTAAAGTCCTTTATTTGACATAAAAATACATACAGTTTTACTTAAAAAAAAAGAAAACAAAGTTGTACTCACCTTACACCCATTGCATTGAAGCCCTCATCCTTTGCAAAATTAGAAAATAATGCACAACAATAATACTCACCTAACTCCTATTCCATTGAAGTCCGGGTCTCCTGCAAAAATAAAAAACAATCATATCCCTTACCTATCTGTCATACTGTCCCACGCCGTAATCCATGTCTGCGATTAGTGCTTAATAACCTGAATGGTGCCAAGATGTGACCATCCAGGCTGAAGACCATGGAAGAATGAGCTGCTGCGAGTGCAGCATCAGTGACCAGCGGTGACGTCCATTACTTGCCCCTGGAAGCAGGCCCTTTGGTCAAAGTGAATTTGCTTCAGGCTCCCGTATATGCGGATGAAGTACCAACAGATGGCCCTGGCTGCTGCTTTGGCTATCTGATAACTGGTCATCAGTCATCTCCAGCAATACTCATAGCCGTTGTGTGAAAATACGATCTTCAGATAGTCGATCATCAGGGGAATGAGAAATGTTTGGCTTTTCCAATCGCAGATAGGGACACATCAATTCTAGGCAAGGGATAGGAGTCCCATACAGTACATGCATTCAGCCCCTGGTACTCCACTCAGAACCTCAAGGTACTGTCCTTTTTCTGGACTTACACAATAGGGGTAGCCCAGGGACTCTGTCTCTGACGGATCACACCATTGCGCACCATGCAGACCAGTAGTTCTTTCACCTCCTAGTATATCTGAGGTGGGATCTGCTTATACCACTCTCGAATAGGAACAGTGGTTAAATAGCCTGGATGCACCAAACATCATCTTCATGTTGTGTAAACACCCCCAATATCGCTGTAATAACTGTTCAACCTGCCCAACTTGCTTTGTGGAAAACTCTGTTAAGTTGACCTCCATCTGTTCCAAGAAGTGGCGTCCAGCCAGTGGTTCACTTCTGTTCTCTTGACTATTGAGTTAAGGTCCACGGGTCTTCTCCCACAGATGTCAGTCTTATAGCACCAGCTCTGGTGAGCTCTTCCGGCATTATGCACACTCGGGCCACTTCTTGTCGGGGCGTCAACTGTAAAGTAACTACACTCAAGTTGATATAATGCACATGTACTCGTCCTTGTCACATGCTTGCCAGGGTGCAGGCAACCAATGATCCAGAGATCACTTCTCCCTCTATCTGCTCAAATTGAACGTCTACACCCTATAAGGATACATGAGTCAGTACCAACATAGTGAGTACAGTCTGCCCCACTTGCAGTGTCACTGTGGCCTCAGGTGGTATCATTACTTTACTGAGATGCTGGGAGGCAGCAGGTAACTTCTGAATTTAACTGACTTGCATGAGTTGCTGAAACATCTTCTTACTGGCCGGATCATGAGTGGCACTGGTCCAGTTGTTCTTATCTGCCAAGAATTGTCAGCCAAGAATTGTCCCTCTTCTTTTAGCACATTTATGCCCAAGGTCACAATGGTTCCTCCTCCTCAGGACCCCTTTGTCAGGGATATTCTTTCTTGGCCCAGGTGTCTTTTCCGCACACCCGGACAAACATCCACACTACTCTTCCCACTGGAATAGGCAGCTGATTAGCTGCCACCAGTCAGATGGTGTGTTCTTTTACAGAGCAACCAACTGACTGTGGAAATATGCCTTAGACATAGTGGTCACCTGCTCCACCCTCTGAGGCTCGAAACCCCACAGTATGCTCCATGACAGCGGGGCATGTTAGTTTAACGGGCGCCCTGCCTCTTCCTTTCTTGACTCGGGCAGTCTCTTAAGATATGCCCCCTTCCAATGCAGGTCCAACACACTGGCCCGCATTCTGCTGATGGGCTAAGTACACCATGTGGCGGGGCTCAGGAGAAGTGACTTTTATTTCACGTTGGGCCATGTGAACCTCTAGAGGGACAGCAGCAGAGGTCCACTCGATACTGCACAACTAGCTTTGGGAGTATTCACACAGAAAATGCAAAGAATCTGGCTGAACCTATTAATGACACCCATACTATTAGATCAGGCGGGCCAGCCAGTGTTAAAAAAAATGCATACCATGTGAACAGACGCCGCAGTTTACGGTATGCATTTTATTAGCACTGGCTGGCCCACCTGATCTAATAGTATGGGCGTCATTAATAGGTTCAGCCAGATGCTTTGCATTTTCTGTGTAAACACTGCCACTACAGATTCTATTTTTTGCAGAAATACCAAGCGGCCATTTCCTGATTGTAGGCTGGCTGCCTCATCAGATATTTTTGCATCTGTGCCATCTTATTGGGTCTGCTGCACCTTGTTAGTGCATTTGTTCTGTGGCCTGGGCAGGTAAGCATTTTTGCCTGTTTGCTGGTGTTTTTTTTCTAACTTAGTCTTTTTTGGTGTTTTTCTAGCGGGGATCACCAGGTTTTCCTGCTAGTCTCTCTGACGTAGTCTATTAGAGCGTGCTATGCCTCCCATGCACAAACAGGCCACCTCTCAACCTGTTGTCCTATTCCCAGTCATCTCCGGTACTGTAGGTTGTAGCAGGAAGTGACAGCCCTACTCACTCGCGCTGTCCCTCTTCTCAGCTTGTCCGTCGGTGGAAGTCTTTTTTGCTTGGTGCTAAAAAATAATAGGAGCTTGATATAGAATTGGACATGGATGTTGCACCCATGGAGCCGGAAGAAATTATGAATGTGTTTTTTTATCCTGGGCTTAGTAAGGAGGACTATCCTTCCTATAGGGGATGAAATGTAGATAAATTGGAATAAAAGGAATGTAATCTAGCTACAATTTGGAGATTTGCTAATTTATTTGCTACCAGTGTTTTGGGGTGGAATATTAGACTTTAAAAGAGTTATATAAGAAAAAAATATATTTAATTTAAAACTGAAAAATAAGCTGTTCCTGGTAAAAGGTTTGTTAGAGGACTGACAAAAAGATAGAATTTTAACATTTAGCAAGTGGAAAGATACTCTATATGAACAAAAGTATACAAACACATCTCTTGGATGCAATCTGCCTTTACAAACTTTTATAAAAGAATGGTCCAGTCTAACGAGCTCAATAAATTCGCACATAATACTGTAATAGTGTGCTACAACTGTGACAGATCAGTTTGTGAAATTTCTTCCCTCTTAATTATTTCACAATCAACTGTGACTGATATTATGGAAGAAATTAAGCATTTAGGAACCACAGCAACACAGACACAATGTGGAGACGACGTGACGCTATAGAATAGAGTACCTGAGTGTTTACTAATCTCATCTGGTATTAATATCAGTACAAAAACTGTGCATCAGGAGCTTCGTGATATGAGATTCCATAGCTAGAACCTGCATGAAAGCATAAGATCACCAAGCACAATTGCCAAACTTCAGAAGGAGTAGTGTATAGTATTGTGCCAATGGACTCTGAAGCAGTGGAAACGTTGTCTGAGGAGTGATGAATCTGCTTCCCTCTATGGCCTTCTGAATGTCTGAATTTGGGAATGTCAGGAGAATATTCCTGCCTAGCAGCATTGTGCCAGCTGTAATGTTTGGTGGACAAGGGAAAATGTTATGAGGTTCTTTTTCAAGGGCTGTCCTATGCCCCTTATTTTCAGTGAAGAGAAATCTTAATGCTCCTGCATTCATGAGATTTTGGGCATAAATTTGAGGAATGACCTTCATGTGTTACTGTTAATGGTGACCACAACCCAATCAAACACATTTGAGATGAGCTAAAACAGAGCTAGGTTGCAAGCCAGACTTTTTTGGCCAACATTATTATTATTATTTATCATTATAGCGCCATTTATTTCATGGCGCTTTACATGGGACTCATTGTCTTATCTCACAAATGCTCTTCTGGATAAATGGAAAAATATTCTCACAAACTTCAGAATCTTGTAGAAAACCTTTCCACAATAGTGGAAGCTGTTAAAGCTGCAAAGGGGATGGGATCAACTCTAGATTAATGCCCATGGATTTAGAATGGGATGACACTAAAGCTCCTAAAGGTGTCGTGTGCAAGAAGACCCTTTTACCCTACAGTAACTCCACTGACCAGATAACAATAAGACTAAGACTACATTGTAATACAAAATAAATGTAAAATGTTGTAAACCGATGAATGCAAAAATAGAAACTTAAGGTTACAGTAATTTATTGTGTTTTCATAACAATTAGTATTGATCTGGTTCCTCTGAGTAATATACTGTTTGTGCAAAGACTCTAGGTTGTGGCAATAAGTAAAAATGCATGAAAAATAGAGTAATCTTGCATCCATAAATAAGGTTTCTTGGATTTATTACAGTGATTTAAAAATCATTACTTAAACAGAACATAAAGACTTACGCATTTTTTAGGTTTTAGTTCTACTCTTGATCACTGCCTGTATATGAAATGCTAAAGAATTACCCAGAGACATCCATATATCCAACTTCAAGGAAAACTGAACACACAAAATGTACAAAAAAATTTTAAAAAATCACAGCACTTTCTTCCTTAATCTTCTGTTTGTTGATACTATTTTTTCTCATAATGCAATAAAAAAATGAGAACTATATAAAAACAAATTTCTGCGTGGCTCGGCAGCACTCGCATGTCTCCCTCTTCCTCCTCACTGTCCTGTTTCTGGCTGTAAAGGGCCTCTCACACTAAGCGATATCGCTAGCAATATCGCTATAACGTCACTGTTTTTTATGACGTTATAGCGATATTGCTAGTGATATCGCTATGTCTGATACTTATCTCCGAGTGCTCCCCCGCTGGTTATCGCTGATCACGCGAGAACGTCCTGGACCGTTTCTCGTCGTCAGATTCCTGCTGGGCTTCCTGCTGTGACGACGAGCGACGCGTGGACGCGGGCGGGAGGACGTCAGGATCGCCTAGTGTGACAGGTAAGTAGCGACCCCCGACCCCTGCGATGTCGCTGGTGAGATCTGCCTGTGTGGCAGCTCACTAGCGACCACTTAGCGATGTACCAGCGATCCTGACCGCGTCATATCGCTGGTCAAGATCGCTGGTACATCGCTAAGTGTGACAGTACCTTTAGACAACCATCAAGAGCAGTAGCTTCCCAGTTGTGCCATGTCTGCAGTAACAGAAAAGATGGCTAAGAAAGTTGAGGCTTTTGCTGATCCCAGCAGGTGATGGCATAGACAGCACAAGGACCGAATATACATTCAACGCTTAAAGGAAGAATGTAACTACTTTGCAAAAAAGGAGCAGTCAGTGCAGTTGCAGTCTGGCTGTCAATCAGTGATGTAAGAACTGAATATATTCTATCATTAATCTTGCAGACAGTGTGTGCAAGGGGGTGACAGAGGTCATCATATGCCTCCCCCTCTTTGAACAGTGTTCACATTAAATACGTGCAGCTCCATAGAGTATACGAATATTAATGTATTCATTTACTGTTCTTCTAATGTGTTTGCACGTTACATGTATCCAAGAAGTATTATTTCTCCTTGCGGAGAATGACATGCTAAACATGTCGAGATGAGGAAACTTAAAGCCGCAATGCTCCTCTGGGAAATATGCTAATTATGCAAATTGTCTCCAGAGAGGATGAGGACTAGAACTCTCGTGCCACCTATTGGAAGTAGCAATCCTAAAACTCAATGTCGACGCTTTAACGAGCCTTGTTACATGACTTAAGATAAAAGCCAAGCCAGATTCTCAATTTGCAGACACTGTGTTTCGGGGTACTGCCCCTCGTCAGTGCAAAGTGTGAGATCTGTCTTGGCTGTGAGAGAGGCGTCTGACCGATATCTAAGAAGTATCATTTCTCCTTGCGGAGAATGACATGCTAAGCATGTCGAGATGAGGAGACTTAAAACAGCAATGCTCCTTTGGGAAATATGCTAATTATGCAAATTGTCTCTTCAGAGAGGAAGAGGACTAGAACTCTAGTGCCACCTATTGAAGGTAGCAATCCTAAAAGTCAATGTTGACCCTTTAACGAGCCTTGTTACATGACTTAGGATAAAAGCCAAGCCTGAATCTCAATTTGCAGACACTGTGTTTCTGAAGAGACAATTTGCATAATTAGCATATTTCCCAGAGGAGCATTGCGGCTTTAAGTCTCCTCATCTTGACATGCTTAGCATGTCATTCTCCGCAAGGATACTTCTTGGATATCGGTCAGACGCCTTTCTCACAGCCAAGCCAGATCTCACACTTTGCACTGACGAGGGGCAGTACCCTGAAACACTGTCTGCAAATTGAGATTCTGGCTTGGCTTTTATCCTAAGTCATGTAACAAGGATCGTTAAAGGGTCGACATTGACTTTTAGGGTTGCTACTTCCAATAGGTGGCACTAGAGTTCTAGTCCTCTTCCTCTCTGAAGAGAAAATTTGCATAATTAGCACTTTACATGTTTTTTGGATAGGATTAGGGATAGAAGATAGAATAGAAAGGTGGCAGTACCATAGGACAATAGTGGGCATAGATTAGTGGGGCACACTAAAGATAGGGAATGAGAGTGCCAGCACAAGTATAGTTAGCATAAGGGGTTTTCCAGACTGGGAGGATATACAGATGGTTGTAGTGCAGAGCAGTGAGCTATAGTGTGAGACTTCCTGTTTAGTGAGCAGAAGTGATGCAGCAGTGAGAGAAGGCAGCCAGATAGCTGTGGGGGTGAAGTTGCAGAGGCAAGAAGGAACCCCAGGCTGAGCACCATGCAAGTGGTAACCATCTAATTAAGTAACAATTCCAAGGGTTCGGGGCCTACGGCCGGGATTAGGCAGTGCTGAGCGCGCCTTTACCTTTTCCAATTGAAACCGGACAAGGGGAATGGGAAGAAGTTTGTGGATCTAGGGGCACGGACAACGCAGAAGAGAAAGGAGTATCTGCGGGACAGATATTGTCGGATGGAACAGAGATTGTCGTAAGAGACAGATTGTCAGGCGTGACAGGGATATCAGTGTCTTCAGGAAGGAAGTTACCAGAGAAGGCAGGGAAAGCTCAAGGAATGCCAATGTATGTGAACTGTGCTGCAGCTGTTTCAAGAACCCTGTTGTCAAGTAAAGTTAAACCGTTAAGTTTGGACATGGAGTCTGGAGTTGTTTATGTGAACCGTGGAACTGGAGCGGAGCTTGCAGAATCAGAAAGAACCCTAGAATCTAATGTGAGTGTTGATATCAATCACACACAGCAGATGGGACTTTGTGTTTTCTTTGTGGGAGGCCAGGGCGTGGAAATGCAACAGCTCCTCGCCACAACTACCACCCTGGCCTCCTCACATGTGAGCAAAAAAAATGTCATGTCTGCACCTTTTGATCTGAAAGCCATGGATTAAAGTAACTGCAATGTAAATCTGCATGTATTAAATTCTATAAACGATCTTATGAAGCTATGAAAAATATTATTTCTTGTAGGTAGAATATTTCTTAAGTGTTTTAAATTGTATATCTGACTGCCATGTTCATTTGCACTTTACAGGAACAAACTGAACAAACTTTCAGAACCTATCTAGTTGGTATCCTGTGGACTCCCTGTATGTAGCACTTTGATGAAGGCAAGGACAGATAGTTATTACAATGTTTCACATTTCCGTCTTGAGACTAAGACACGGAATTGATGAGTCGTGCAAGTCCGCCATACAAATGTACATCTTTATATAACTATTACATTTAAGCATTGGATTTCACAGCTCTCGCTGCCAGTTCCAATGATTACTTTTTGCTTTATGAATTTTGCTTGAGAAACATCTTGTTTTTGTCAAGCTCTGCTCCGAATGATATGAACGTAATTAATTTAGCTGGCATTTTAATCTTACAAACCAGTGGTGACTTTTATAGTTTAAATCAACTCATCTAAAGCTGACATTAATCAGATACAACTACCGAGAAGAGAGCTGACTTCTCTGGTTCTCGGGAAAGAGTCCATTTGGCTATTGGTTGGAAAAAGAAAAAGCTACAATGACTAGGACCTCCATGATTTCCACATTCTACTATTGTGCACTTCAGATAAAATTGATTTTTCACATCAGCAGCAGTAGCTAGCATTACATTTACTGGGTAAAAGTATTCTACAACCTGCTAAAAGCAAAGACTAATTGTCAAATCTAAGACATTTAATTTACTCAGGTCTTTTATAAATGACTCAATAGCTTTTAGCATCAAGTAAAATTATTGATCCATCTCATGTCTCTCCATTCTTGGGATGTAAAGATTTACCAGGCTATTTATGAGGCATTTTCCTGGTCCTTTAAGTTACTTTGTGACAGAGTCATCTAAATGAGCCTAATCTATCTTGTAGACATTGTCAATGTTGTCTCAGCTGAGCTGTCCAAATTCAGAGCACTGGACCTTCTAAAACCTATGATTAATTCCAAGGCTGTCAATCACTGACAGTAAATTTCACTAATTAAATGAACCAAAATGTGTGTTGTTTTTATCCTTCGTTGT
Source organism: Dendrobates tinctorius (assembly GCF_039654945.1). Taxonomy (NCBI): domain Eukaryota; kingdom Metazoa; phylum Chordata; class Amphibia; order Anura; family Dendrobatidae; genus Dendrobates; species Dendrobates tinctorius. The sequence continues at coordinate 24,133,007 of NW_027361750.1, read as the reverse complement.
CATACTAGGGCATTAGACACATGGCTCCATAAAAAATTTGGGGACAAAAGTATATTGCAAACAAGTGTCATCTAATAATTTAGGTATCTGGTACTCAATTTTCTTATAGTATTGTACCCTGTTAAATAGGACATTTTACCAAATTTTTCATGTTGAACTGTTCGTGCGATGTAATAGTGGCAGTGGCTGCAGAGCGGAATAAAACATTATTTTTTAAAAATGTCGCCTCTCCGTTGTAGAGATATCAGCAATCAAAATTTTTGGCCTCTAATGAATAATTTTTCAATATTGCAAGTGCACGCTATCAGATAGTTTTCACTGGAGGAGTGTACTTCTTCCTCCTGTATAACGTTGCCCAATCAAAAGCAGACATCAACACAGTAGAAAAAGAACATGCCCCACAATATCTTACAGCAGACTTCTCAGTGTTTTTTCTCCTGAGTGTTGCTGTCTGTTAATAATTGGTCAGCATCATAAATGGATTAGTACACTCCCCCTCAGTGAAAACTCTCTGATAGTAGCCACTTGGACTTCTTAACAAAAATTAGCTCATTAGGTGCCAAATAATTTGATAGCTAATATCTCAGCAATACAGAGGAAAAATTGCAAAGAAAAAAAACTTCAGATTTTATTCTGCACTGGAGCCACTATTATGTTGTGTGCCCATTTCAATGTAAAACATTTGGTCAGGGCCGGTTTTAGGCAAAGTGGGGCCCTAGGCAAAGTTTAAAATGGGGCCCCAAATGCTAACATAATGCACATCACACAGAAGCATTTCGATTGTATTTACATGCGTTCAGGACGCTAAATGAGTGTGATCGACAATATTGAAGTCATTCAACACTTGTTTCCCAGCCTCGTTCCACCATCTGAGAAAGAATGATGGGGACAGAACAATCACTAATGGATCACTAACAGATCACCATACAGTATCATGTTATCAGCAGCACATCTACAGTTTACACCCCATAGTCCTCCATATAATATAATGTGCCCCATAGTCCTCCATATTGTATAATACACTCCCTATAGTCCTCCATATTATATAATACACTCCCTATCGTCCTCCATATAATATAATGTGCCCCATAGTCCTCCATATAGTATAATACACTCCTCAGTCCTCCATATAGTATAATACACTCCTCATAGCCCTCCATTAAAATACACTGCTCAGTCATCCATATAGTATAACACACTCCTCAGAGTGCTCCATATAGTATAATGCACCGCCATAGTCATCCATGTAGTACAATTCACTTCCCATAGTATAATGCACCCCATAGTTCTTCATATAATGTATTCCCCATAGTCCTCGATACAGTATAATGCAACCCACATATAGCATAATGCAGCCACCCCACAGACTATAATGCAGCCCCGCCATACAATATAATGTAACCCCCATAGAATATAATGCAGCCCCCTCATAGCATAATGCAGCCACCTCTTAGAGCATAATGCAGCTACCCCTCAGAGTATAATGCAGCCACTTCACAGAATATAATGTAACCCCCCCATAGAATATAATGCAGCCCCTTATATAGTATAATGTAGCCCCTTCATAGAATACAATGTAGCCCTCCTCTCATGGTATAATGCAGCCCCCATAGAATATAATAAAGCTGCCATACAATATAATCTAGCCTCCCATAGAATATTAAGCAGCCCCCCATAGAATACAATGTAGCCTCCTCATATAGTATAATGTAGCCCCCTCATAGAGTATGATGCAATCACCCCCCCATAGAATATAATAAATATAATACAGCCCCTCATAGAATATAATGTAGCCCCAAATAGAATATAATACAGCCCACCTCCCCATAGAATATAATATAACCCCCCATATTATATAACACAGCCTCCCCCATAGAATATAATGTAAAATGTACCCCCTTGGTATATAACACAGCTGCATAGTATATAGCCCAGCACCACATGATATATAGCACAGCACCACATGGTATATAGCACAGCCCCACATGGTATATAGTACAGCCCCACATGGTATATTGCCAAGCCCCACATGGTATATAGCACAGCACCACACGTTATATAGCACAGCACCACACATTATATAGCACAGCATCACCATGGTATATTGCACAGTACCATATGGTATATAGCACAGCCCACCATGGTATATAGCCCAGCATGGTATATAGCCCAGCACCACATGGTATATAGTCCAGCTCCACTGGTATATAGCCCAGCATAGTATATAGCCCAGCACCATATGGTATATAGCCCAGCATGATATATAGACCAGCACCACATGGCATATAGCCCAGGATGATATATAGCCCAGCACCACATGGTATATAGCCCAGCATGATATATAGCCCAGCACCACATGGTATATAGCCCAGCATAGTATATAGCCCAGCATGGTATATAACCCAGCATGGTATACAGCCCAGCCTGGTATATAGCCCAGCACAGTATATAGCCCAGCATAGTATATAGTCCAGCATAGTATATAGCCCAGCATAGTATACAGCCCAGCATAATATATAGCCCAGCATGGTATATAACCCAGGATGGTATATAGCCCAGCACCACATGGTATATAGTCCAGCATGGTATATAGCCCAGCATGGTAGCCCAGTATGGCAGTCGCCGGTATAGTTCAATGCTGGGGGAGTCGGCGATGGGGTTAGGCAGGCTCCCCTGCCTCACAGGGGCCCCATAGCGGCTGCGTGATGTGCTGCTAGCTGGGGGCCCCTGGGGGAGTGGGGGCCCTAGGCAGCTGCCTGGTCTGCCTGCCCCTAACTCTGGCCCTGCATTTGGTGTAAGGTCCTTTTAAAAGCAGTTGTCTTGTAAAGAAAACCTTGGTCCAACAGGACATGTAGAGGGCTGCCTCTCTTGACTGCCCTCCATAAACCAAATTGAAATCCATTAGAAGTGCAGCTCCTACTCTGCAGCTTGGATTCATTCATGCATGACATGGACCTTAATTTCTTTTATGGCTGCTATTATTTGCCATATAAAAACTGACCATTTAATTAACGAACATCTAATTGCCACGATTTTAAAAAGCCAGACGAGCTACAATCAGTTGATCGTCGCCCCAGTCTAAATTTGAAAAATAGTCTAGTGGAGACCTTCACAGGGCCAGATTTAAGAGGTGGGTGGCCCGGGGCCCATTTTGGAGGGAGGCCCATTTTTCAAGGTGTTGCAATATGTAATGCAAAAAACACAAAATGTAACGAGCGCAAGTTTATTTACAAAAATTATTTGCGCAGAGTAATTCAGGTAAAATCATTCATTTTTTACAATCCAGGCACTTTCCTTGATTTCCGTGCTGCAAAATCACTAATGATGTCACTAAAGTCCAATTCACGCAGTATATGTGACTCGATGCTCATGATAGCCAAATTTACAAGTCGTTCCTGCTTCATGGATGTCCTTAATCGGTTTTCAACTAATTTTAGTTTTGAGAAGGAACGCTCACCACTGCAGTTTGTTACCATCAAAATTAGATATATCCTTAGAGCTTTCTCAATATTTGGGAAAGTGTCCTGCACACCCTTTTCCATGATAAGCTTGTACATGAAAAGTTCAGTGCTGATATCTTTTGGCTCCTCGTCTGTGAATAAATTGGCTAATGTTATAAACTGACACAGTTCATCGATAAATGTAATGTCCAATTCATCTGAATAAGACCTGACGAGTTGCTCTGCTGTGGCCTTAAGCTTGTCTGAAGACAGTTCTTTCAGATGGCTAAAAAAGCTAAATTTGCTTGATATATCTTTATATGCTTAAAGACGTTGGTCAAGAGAAGCGATAAACTGATCAATGATAGGCAAGAAAGTTTCTATTCTGTATTTTTCAGAAGGGCTGAATTGTACTTCTTCCGTATGGCCATAATCCAATGGATTGAGACACACGTTGCATTGAAACTGTGAAGAAGAGGAACAGCTTTTCAAGGAAGTCAAAAAAATGTACAGCACTCGAACAGCTTTCTACAGCATTTTTAGCAACCACATTTAAAGAGTGTGCCATACAAGGAATCCAGGATGAAAGATTGTTCTTCTCTATCACTTTGGCTTGTAGGCCGTTGTATTTGCCACTCATTGCAGATGCATTGTCATAACTTTGACCGTGGCAATTTCCCAGGTCTAGGTCATGTCTCTTCAAAAATTCCAACAAGGCATTGAACATGTCTTGCGTGCCATGGCCTTTGTTTGCCATGAATGTTACAAAGCGTTCCACAGGGCCTTCTTTCTCCATATGCCTCAATACAAGGGTTAGTTGGTCAACGTGAGCTGCATCGGGTGTGGAGTCCAAAGAGATGGAGTAGTATTTTGATTTGTTAACTCGAGAAATAATTTCTCTGAGGACTTGTTCGCCCATTACATTGATCATTTCTTCCATAATTGTAGATGACAGGTAATTTGTATGACCTTTGTCACGATTGGCTTGAGTTTTGATATGCTGTGCAAGAAAGTCGTCGTACTGGGCGATGAGTTCAAGGATGCCCAGAAAGTTTCCATTTCTAGGTGATGCAACCAATTCGTTATCTCCTCTAAATGCTAAGCCACGCTCGGCAATAAACTGAATAACATTTACTACTCGTTTCAATACTGACCTCCAATAATGCTCCTGAGCCTCAACCTGTTGTGTTAGCTCCGTATCAAATTAACCCAATCGCTTTTAACTTCATATTGAAAGCAATTGTAGAGTTCAGATGCTCCGCTGACTGCTCACGACTTTTTATACGTTCTTGTGAATGTTTCCAATCATATAATCCATTAGACGAAAGCTGAGAAGACTCAGATGCTGTAATAAAGCACATCAATCTGCACGTGAAGCAGTAAATGCGTCCTTTAGAGGGAGAGAAGCATAACCAATTCTTCGTTATGACTTCTCCATTATGATTTTGATGACGGAAAATTCCAAGTGTGCACATTCTTGGAATATTATGGTCCTTTCTAGGTTGCTGAACAGAGTGTGCAATGAGCAAACTTTCATCACAGTGCTGGATTGTTGATACACCCCTTTTCAGCCAGTAATCTCGCATCTGTTCCGAAATAATGGATGGCCAAAGTCCAATGTCATCGCCCCCTGGTGGGCCCTCAACTTCACCTTCTTCATAAGATGTGCCACTATCAGTCTCCTTTTCTTTGTGTTCTTCAGTTGTTCACGTTACTCCTTCAGCCTTTTCTTTGCCAGGACCATAACCATTTCCATTGAAGCATTGTCAGGTTGATCAGATTCTACAAGGTCATTACTCCTTTCCGACACTTGCCTTGAATGAACAGTGAAGAACTCGTCCAATTTTCTTGTCTTCGCTATCTCTTCTGTTGATTTCATTGTTGCTTCTTTTGCCTTACGTCTTAGAAGCCCCAGACTCCCAAATTCTTGTGCGATGTCTATGCATATCTCCTTCACGATTGTCCATGATGGTAAACTAAAAGTAACAAAATGACCTTGTCAACCCTTGAAGTCCTGAAAGGGAATTAAAGATTAAAATATGTACATATGTATGTATAATAATAATCTTTATTTTTATATAGCGCTAACATATTCCGCAGCGCTTTACAGTTTGCACACATTTTTCATCACTGTCCCCGATGGGGCTCACAATCTAAATTCCCTATCAGTATGTCTTTGGAGTGTGGGAGGAAACCGGAGTACCCGGAGGAAACCCACGCAAACACGGGGAGAACATACAAACTCCTTGCAGATGTTGTCCTTGGTGGGATTCGAACCCCACTGAGCCACCGTGCTGCTGAGGTGCGCATGGCCGATTACCGAGAGGTAATGCCTCCTTAGCGCCCTCTTAAGGGGGGAGGTGTGATGTACAATGTCTGTGAGGTATGGGGTTTTGTCCACAAAATATGATGTTTTCTGTTGTAACTTTCCAGAAAGATCCGGCAGATATGACAATCCAGGCTGCTAGCTCTGCAGCTTCATCCCTCCTCCCTTCACACACACACAGAGCAGTGCCACCCCCCCTCCTCTACAGCCTGTGTTCGCACTAGTAATAGGAGACCCCCCTGCTGTTACAACCATTTGTTTCCTTCTCTCCTCTTCAGAGCGGGAAAAACTTCTTTGTTTGAAACGAATAAAACTATGAGAGACTATACCATAAGAACCAAATACCCTAGAGATATGAAAATCACATTTTTGTAATCCGGGCGGTCACAGCGTCGCTGCCGTGGTTCTGGCGAAGCGTAATCCTTTCAGAACCTGAGATATGTGTTCCAGCTAAACGGTGTATCAGAACTACTGCATATTTGGTCTTGAATTATTGTACTCAACAAATCACAACCAATGATGCCCTATATGTGTCTGTGCGGGCTGCCCCCACGGAGTTATGATTAGTATAAGTTTTCTAGTGTAATTCTAAATCCAAAAGGGAGAGGTGGGATTAACCCAGCATGCATCTCTCCGTGATGTCACATAGCAAGTCTATAAAGCATTTCCTGGACAAAACCAGAGCAGAACAGCTCAAGTCGTCGTGCTAGAAAGACCTAGATGAGCGGAGAAGTGCAGCTCCGCCTCCACCCACCTTAGCCGCATGGTCTGCCTAAGGAACAATATGGAACTGTGAGTGTACTCTCTTTGTTTTCTCCACTTTTATTTTATACCTGTACTGTACATATTTTATGTCTCAATTTTATAGCAACTTTTATCTGTAATCACTGTCCTCTTTCGGAAAATAAATGAAATAATTATTTAGATCTGTCTCTATGCTCTAAGACTCGAACTATACGCCTTTGATAGATAATCGCTACTAATTCAAGGGGTTTGCCACGGACCCTCTTAATTTAACACTGTGAATTAAGTAACCGTGACTGGTGGCAGCGTGTTGTGCACGGCTATTGCGGCTTGCTGGCAGTCTAGAAGGGTCTTATATAGCTGAATAAGGGTCTGCGGCACCAGCATTCATAATTCCCTTACTGCAGAAGCCTAATTGCCGGTTCACAACAGGCAGCCCGTCCGGCGACCAATTATCCTAGGTGCAGTTCCCTGACTGACCTGAGAGTAAGGGGGGCGCCGGAGAGCTGCAAGTTCCAAAGTGGAACTGAGAAAGTGGGATATACATAAATCCCCGCAGTACTTGGAAGATTGATAGCAGTGGTGGGGCATCCAAATTAAACTCCCCCTGCGGCAAATTGTAGAGCGAGATTAGCTTGCTGGATATTTTTGGTCACATGGTGCCAGTGTTGGGATAACTAAGATAAGCCCCACTGCGCCTGTGATAGCCGTGTGCCGGCATTGTGTCACGCCCCTCCGTCCGCTGATACACCGGTGTCAGTGGTGGGATTGTGACATAGTGGTGACACAGGGTCCGCTGTCCGTCGCGTTTTGGTGGCAGCGGGACCCCCGTTAGTGTCGCCCGTAAGTGGACGAACGGCGGTGGGCTGTTCGTCACATATTGGTGTATGTATGTATATTGTAGAAATTTGGGCTGTCTATATCAAAGACTGCTGCTGGGCTCTATATGTCAGAGGCTGCTGCTGGGCTCTATATGTCAGAGGCTGCTGCTGGGCTGTATATATAAGAGGTGCTGCTGCTGGGCTGTATATATATATATAGGGGGCTGCTGCTGGATGGTATATATTAGAAGCTAATGCTGGGCTGAATATATATGAGGGGCTGCTGCCGGGCTGTATATATAGGAGGCTGTTTACCTGGCTGTATATATCAGAGGCTGTTGCTGTGCTGGCTGTATATAGAATCAGGGTCGGACTGGCCCACCGGAGAACAAAGCCTAGGGCCCCCACTGCGCCCCTCTACCCCTGCATCACCCCTGACTACGCCACCTCCCCCTGTATCATCCTGATTGAGCCTCTTTCCCCCTGTATTACCTCCGACTGATCTACCCCCCTGTATCACCCTTGGCTGACTGTGTCCCCTCCCCCTGTATCACCCCTGGCTGCACCACCTCCCCCTGTATCACCCTGACTGCGCCACCTCCCCATGTATCACCCTGACTGCACCACCTCCCCCTGTATCACCCTGACTGCACCACCTCCTCCTGTATCACCCTGACTGCACCACCTCCTCCTGTATCACCCTGACTGCGCCACCTCCCCCTGTATCACCCTGACTGAGCCACCTCCCCCTGTATCACCCTGACTGCACCACCTCCCCCTCTATCACCCTGACTGCACCACCTCCTCCAGTATCACCCTGACTGCGCCACCTCCCCCTGTATCACCCTGACTGCACCACCTCCCCCTCTATCACCCTGACTGCACCACCTCCTCCAGTATCACCCTGACTGCGCCACCTCCCCCTGTATCACCCTGACTGCGCCACCTCCCCCTCTATCACCCTGACTGAGCCACCTCCCCCTCTATCACCCTGACTGCACCACCTCCTCCAGTATCACCCTGACTGCGCCACCTCCCCCTGTATCACCCTGACTGTGCCACCTCCCCCTGTATCACGCTGACTGCACCACCACCCCTGTATCACCCTTACTGCACCACCTCCCCCTGTATCACCCTGACTGCGCCACCACCCCCTGTATCACCCTGACTGCGCCACCTCCCTCTGTATCACCCTGACTGCACCACCTCCCTTTGTATCACCCTGACTGCGACACCTCCCCCTGTATCACCCTGACTACACCACCTCCCTCTGTATCACCCTGACTGCACGACCTCCCTCTGTATCACCCTGACTGTGCCACCTCCCCCTGTATCACCCTGACTACGCCACCTCCCCTGTATCACCCTGACTGATCCCCTCTCTCACTGTATTACCCCTGACTGACTGCACCACCTCCCCCTGTATCATCCTGACTGCTCCACCTCCCCCTGTATCACCCTGATTGAGCACCTCTCCCCCTTTATCACCCCTGATTAAAACTTTTCTTTCCCTACTACTAACAAAATGAGGCTCTTAATAAAACGATATGGTCTTATAGGTGGCAGAGAAATTTCTGTAAAAAGTGTATGGGGGATGCTAGGGAAAACTCTTTTGATATTACTCCAATGTCATATATAAGTGATTTATGACCTCCACCACTAGAAGAGGGGGCATTCACATAATGTATTTGCTGCAGAAATCAAACAGCAAATTAACAGCAGAAATATCCACACAAACATTGTGCAGACAATCTGCAGATATTGCTGCGTTTACTACTATGTAATGTCGCACCTTTACCACTGACCTGATTCTTTGTATTGCAAAGGATGAAATCAGTGGTGAATAAGTTAAAACTGCATCGGTCAATTCCCACAGTGGATTTTCTCAGTATATAGATGAGATGTCATAAAATCCCCTCCACTACACTGGGGTTAATAAACAACAGGGGACATTTATCATTGAGTTTGAACCAAAATGTGGGCGCCAACCCCTGCTATATCATTAAGACGTGTAACACCTTATGTTATGCCCTGATATTAGCATGTTATATCGCACAGTTGGTGACCTTGTATTTATTTCTATGTAGCTACATAGTGGGCCCAAAGAATGATTTTCTCTGGTGGGCCCAAGGTGCTCCAGTCCGACGCTGTATAGAATAGAGGCTGAGTGGCTGTATAAAGTGTATACACAACACTATACTGTAAACAGGTCCACACTATATACATACAGTATACACAGACACACTGTAATGCAGGATATAGTGTGGACCTGTATATACAGTATGGTACTGTGTAGGACAGGAGCTGCAAGAAAGATACACAGACAGACACACACAGACACAGACACTCTGGATCACTTCACTCTGGATCTTCAGTGCCGCGCTCCGCGGTGGAGAATCCTCTTCTCGCGCCAACAACGTGACTCCGCCTCCTTCCTCAAAGGTAGCTGCACTGAACAAACTCTCATCTGATCTAATCCGAGGGAGCGATATAGCTGCATAGTAGCGCGGCGCGCCTAGAAGCTTCTGTTGGGATCGGAGAAGGCTGCCGCATGCCATAAGCTAAGCATTAGGTACGGGTACTAAGGAAGTCTGGCTAGCCAGCGACTCTGCCGCTCTGTGCTAGTCATTGAGATGTAGGACAATAGCCAGGTCCCTACACTTTCAATAGTTTCTCTTTTGTTAAATGTTCCTTCTCATTAGAAACAGTTCACAGCAAAGAGAGACGTGTATTTTACATGTTTTGAGATATTTATCCCTATATTAGTGGGAGGCCCCCCACTTGGTGGGTGGCCCAGAGCCCGGGCCCCTTGGGACCTCCCTAAATCCGGGCCTGATACTATTTATGGGGTCTGTGGTGGGCATCATACTGTATATGGTGGCTTTGTTGGTGACCATACTATATATTGGGGGATTGCTGTGAATATAATACCATATGGGCAGCTGTGGTGACCATCATTTGACGTTTGAAGAGGGGAGAGTGGTGGGCAGTAAGAGGGCATAGTGTAAAAAGGGTCACAGAATGGATATGGAGAGGGGACAGCGTGAAATGGAGGCACAATATGGAGAGGGGTTAGCATGATGGAGTGACAGTGTGGAGATACAGAAAGTGTAATAGAAAATTAGAGATGGGACAGCCATGGTATAGGATGGTGTGACTTTTATAGCTGATAATGTGCAAGCTGTTTATGTCGCATGACGGGCACAAAAATCATCAGATGTGTCCCTTTATTTATAAAGGGGGGCTGTTTATTTTCCATTAGGATATTTGCCAAAGGCTGGATACCTTAATTGAAACCAAACAGCCCCAATTATACATACGCTTTATTAGTTTCCACAACTATCCTTGGGTTGTATATTTAAACTATAGGACGTCGGGGACGAACATCGCTATTTTTTCCCTGTATTGTGTAAATGGTCTGCAATGATTCTGCCTCCGACTTTGATATTGCACTCCCTATTAAGTCGCACCCCTAAAGTACACCTTTTTTTTTTTTTACTTTTGATTTTTTTTGTGAAAAAGGTAACAATTCTAGGGAAAGTAGTCATCGGATTTGGCTACATCGGAAGGGAAGTGGGGGATATGCATTAGGGCAAATGTTACGTTATTTTCTGAGCCATTCCTTTGCTTTGGGATGGGGGGCACCATTGGCTTCATCTGCTTAGGGCACCAAAATACTTTGTACTGGCTCTGAACCCACTCATAGTAGATAGAGGGTTCCATGGGGTCACCCAAGGGGGGGGATTCTGCTCTTCTGGAACTTAGAAGTTCTGTATATGGAGTCTGCAAAGTATTCTAGGAAATTTTGTCACCAAGAGTCAAGTGTGACAAATTTTTTGGTGCCATTTGTACCCATTCCACCATGTGAAAATGTAAAATCTTCGGCTAAAACAACATTTTTGTGGTAAAAATGTAATTATTTTTTCTTCACTGCCTAGTGGTATAAAATTCTGTAACCCCCCCCCCCAATGGTGTCAATATGATCATTGCACCCTTAGATTAATTAATTAATTGAGAGATGTAATATGTAAAATGGGGTCATTTATGGGGGGGGGGTTCTGCTGTTCTGGCACCTCAGGGGCTCTGCCAATGTGACATGGCACCCACAAACCATAACAACAAAATCTGTCCTATATTATGGCAATAATCAGTTTTAACCTTTCTAACTTCCTATCAAAAACAAATTGTTTTAAAAATGTTTTAAAAATGATGCTGACGTAAAGTAGACATGTGGTAAATGTTATTTTTTTATTTTGTGTGATATAACTATCTAGTTTAAGGGCCTAAAAATGAAAAGATTAAAAATTGCTACATTTTTGCCAAGATTCCGATATTTTTACAAATGAACGCAAAAAACGCAAAAAATATCATCATAAATTTACTACTAACATAAAGTGCAATGCGTCACGAAATTACTGAGATTTGTTGAAGCGTTTCAAAGTTATTACCACATAAATCGATGCTGGTCATAATTGTAAAATATGGCCTGGTCATGAAGGTGCAAACAGGCTGGGAGGGGTGAATGGGTTTTATATACAGCATATATAAACATAAAAAATAATTTTTGCTTTATAGGATATTAGCTTTTAAGACTCGTTCATTTGAGCATAATACGCTTAGGTGAGCTTTCCATGTTTAAATTATGTATCACACTAGCCAATGTCATTCAGTAGAGCTGTTCAGATGAGATCTTTTTTATCATGCGAAAAAAAAACTCTGACCCAGCATGAATGACAGCTGCAACTTGTATTCTGCAAGATTTTAAAAGAGAAAAGGGAAATTGAGGAGCTGTCAGTTTGTCTAGGTGGCTAGAAATTGAATTAAACTTTCACAAAAAATGTACTGCCATGCTGATGTAAAGTGACCGCGGGTGGTAACCATGGTTGAGCTGCTGCTCCATTGCACACTGGCACTTTACAGGAAAACCGTGTTCCACTCAGGGACGGTGTAGGGGCAGACAGACCAGGCAGCTGCCTAGGGCCCCCACTCCTCCAGGGGCCCCATCAAGTGGCGTGGCACTAATAGCAGCACACAACGCAGCCACTATAGGGCCCGTGAGTAAGAGGGGCCCAGCACTGCCCCCCCGCATCGTGCATTCAACCTATCGGCATCATAGATGCTAATACACTTGAAAGCAGTGATGGAGGAAGGAGCGTCAGATGACACTCCCTCTCCCATCACTCCCCCTCTGCCTCTAACTCAGCAGCGTGTGCCAGTAGTGGAGCTGATGAGACACACTGCAGAAGCCAGAGCAGCAGGGGGATAAGGAGGAGAGGTAAGGATTGTATGTGTGTGTGTGGGGGGGGTGCTGCATTATGCTGTGTGTGGGCTGCATTATTACAAGGCACACATCTGGCCAAGGTTACAAAAGAATTTCGGATCAGAATTACTCAAGGTTCCTAAGAGCACAGTGGCCTCCATAATCCTTAATGGAAGAAGTTTGGGACCACTAGAAGTCTTCCTAGACCTGGCCGTCCAGCCAAACTGAGCAAACATGGGAGAAGAGCCATGGTGAGAGAAGTAAAAAAGAACCCCAAGATCACTGTGGCTGAGCTCCACAGATGCAGTAGGGAGGTGGGAGAAAGTTCCATAAAGTCAACTGTCATGACTGCGGCCCGCCTCACCTCCCAATGCTCACCGTGCTGTTGCGCCTTCGCAGCGTCCTGCTGCTCCGGGCTCCTAGCGTTCCCCCTCCGCTCTGTCGGCGACACGTCCGACGGCGGACCTGCACATGAGCCTGAGGCCTTGGCCTCGCACTCTGCCAGCCCTTTAATGAATTACACCTGATCTGGACCATCTGCGGTCCAATCAGGTGCTCTGGCTGACTATATCAGGCTGCCCTCCCTTAATGGAGGCACCTGATTATTGAGTGTGCTCTAGTATACTTGATCTAGGCCTTTCTGCGGGTTCTCGCTCACTGTACTAATTAACCCTTTGTGTTGCTACTTGTTCCCCAGCTTCCCTGTGACGCTGTCTGTGGTTCCCGGTCATCAGCTGTCATGGTGCCTCCTCGCCTTCTGGTCCTGTCCAGCGGTCCCTGGCCCTCCTTCTCCTGGTCCCTTTCCTATTCCCTCTGGTCTCACTCTCCAGTACCATGCTCCTGCGAGCCTCGCTGGCCCGTACTCTACAGCCTTCCCTATTCACCTTCGTCTCTCAGCTTCTCTTCGAGCCGCCCTTCTTGGTACCGGCTGTTGCGGTACCTGACTCCCCCGGGTCTGCTCCTAATGGTCCCTGTATAGGTGTCGGGAGAGGTTCGGTGCCGTGACCCAGAGGGTCCACTCCTGGAAGCTAGCTCCTACTAGTGTCACAGTAACTATCACTGTAGCCCTCCACCAGTCAGGTTTTTGTGGCAGAGTGGCCAGACGGAAGCCTCTACTCAGTGCTAGACATGTGAAAGTCCGCATAGAGTTTGCCAAAAAAAACCATGAAGGACTCCCAGACTATGAGAAATAAGATTCTCTAGTCTGTTGAGACGAAGATGGAACTTTTTGGTGATAATTCTAAGCGGTATGTGTGGAGAAAACCAGGCACTGCTCATCACCTGCCCATTGCAATCCCTACAGTGAAACATGGTGATGGCAGCATCATGTTATGGGGGTGTTTTTCAGCTGCAGGGACAGGATGACTGCTTACAATTGAAGGAAACATGAATGCGGCCAAGTAAAGAGATATTGTAAGGATTCCAGACTTTCCTTTGTTCCTGTTCGCCCTTATCCAAGATGGAGTCGTGCAGGGAACTTCCTGTCTGTTCTAATTATTTAAGTCCAGACCATGTGTTCCTCTTTGCCTGAGTATTTTGTTGTTCTTGGATCCTGAACTCCTGCATGTCTACTGGTGGACTCCCTGCTGCTGCTGCTGCTCGTTACTCAGTGCTCTGCCTCTCCACGTTTTGCTGCCTACTGTCCTCTGTGCATCTCCCTGATGCTGTCTGTGCTTAACTACTGTCTGGATTTCTAATGTGGAACTATTCACCTCTGGATCTGCTGTGGCCTGTAAAGAATCCTGATATCACCATCTCCTCTAGGCCTGTGTTTGTTGGGCTGTGTTGCTGTACTTGTATGGGACTTTGAGCCCAAAAAAGGTGCATATAGTGACCTTCTTTTGTTAATGCCACTCCCATATAATGCTGGTCTTCTACATTTCAGTGCCGTGTGCATTTCCACCCATATGTTTGCTGGACTTCTACTCTTTAGTGCTGTGTGCATGCTCATTCATAATATAGCTGGACTTCCTTATTAAATGCGGTGTGCTTACTCTCATACTTACTGCTGGACTCCCACGTTTAGTGCCTTGTGCACACCTGCGTCATATTACTGTTGGACTGGTTCATATTAGTGGTTGTGCTCCCCTCTTCAGTTACACTGGACATTTCCATATTGTGCTGTGCATTCGTTACTGTTGCAGTAAGTGCTCTGTTAGTTTTGTTTCGCTTGTTAATATACTCATTTGCATCAACTTTGGTCTCAGTTTATTATTATCCCATGCAATCAGATTCCGTAGTACCCATATAATTGTTACAGGATACTCAGTGCTGGGATAATGTCGACTGAGATAAAGTTGGATCAGTTGTTCTCTATGATCCACTCTTTACAAGGGGATATAGAGGCTCTGCAAAGCAAGCTTGCTAACTGGGAGGCCCATTTTGCACAGGCGCTTCAGGATTTAAGTAATCAGATAACAGCATGGGTCCCTCCACCCCCAGGGCAGCCACTGCCAACTAGCTCTCCTAAGTTACCACCGTTTAGGTTCAGTGGAGACCACTACAAGTTTCGTGCGATTGTAAATCAATGCCTTGTTTATTTTGATGTGCATGCCACCCACTTCCTTACTGATCGATTCAAGGTTTTATGTATAATCATGTTACTTACTTCCCACACTCTCGTGTGGGCAAATCCATTTATGGAGACTTGTGACCCTCGTTTAAATAACCTTGACGATTTTGTTGCTGCAATGTCTATGATGTTTGATGATCCTAATCGTCGCACTACAGCTGAGACTGCCTTGTTATCATTACATCAGGGTAAGCTTTCTGCCATTGAATACGCTACTGAGTTTAGACAGCTGACGGTGGATACGATTTGGGACTATTACGCCTAATTACCCATTTTTAAGAAGGGATTGTCTAGTGTGATGAAAGACGAGTTAGCTCATGCAGATGCTCCACAAGAGTTAGACGCTTTTATACAGCATTATGTACGCATTGACATACAAATTACTGACTGTAGACAGGAGAGATTTGCAGCCTCAAATTGTGTCACTAACTCTTCCCTTTCTTCTAAAGATCCTACAGGCAAACTCTTGGGAGGCTGAACCAGTTCTCATGCAGGTGGATGCTTTACAGCAGCGTGAGAGTAACGAGCGCAGGGACCATCATTATTGGGAGAGTCTGTGTCTTTACTGTGGTCAGTCAGATCACTTACTTATCAACTGTCCCAAGTGGCCTCGCAAGGTACTGGCCAAGGTAGGGGAATTTGAGAATCAGGATGCTGAATCTGTTACATTAGAGTCTAGTTTTTCTGTGAATGCCATCTTTCATTCTCAGTCTGTGACTGCTTCTCCTAAAACACAGAGGAATAAAGAGACACATTGCTCCCTTCGCATTAAGATCCGGTTGTCGGGACAATGGATTCCCTGTACAGCTATAGTGGATTCAGGGGCAAGATGTAATTTTATGGACTTAACCTTTGCCAAGAACATGGCAGACTCAGCAGAGAGCCACCCCGCTATCTATGGAAATGGTGGATGGTTCTCCTCTAGTTTCTGGACCAGTAGATCAGGAAACTGTAACTTTGGAAGTTTTCATTGAACCCGACCATCGGGAAACGCTATCCTTTATGTTGATTTCCTCACCACATTTCCCTTTAATTTTAGAAATTCCATGGCTACAGTTGCAGAATCCTATTAACAACTGGGAGACCAAGGAAATCACTTTCCTATAAAGGGAAACACCATTGACAATCAAGGCAAGTTCTCGGGATACGGAATGTACCACTGAGGTATCTTTGCTACCATCTATTTATAATGAATTCTCGGATATTTGTGAAAAGAAGATGGCAGACCAGTTTCCTCCTCACAGACCTTATGATTGTCCCATTGAACTGCTTCCGGGGGGCAGCTATTCCATTCAAGAATGTCTACCCACCAGCAACTCTGGAGCTGCAGACTTTGAAGGAATACATTGATGAGAATTTGGCTAAGGGTTTCATTTGTATCTCCTCATCACTGGCTGGAGCACCCATCTTTTTCGTAAAAAGAAGGATGGAACTCTTAGACCTTGTATTGATTATCGTGAACTCAATAAGGTAACCATCCGGAATCGCTACCCTTTACCGTTGATTCATGAACTGCTGGAAATAGTACGACATGCTAAGATCTTCTCTAAGTTGGATCTTCGAGGAGCGTATAATTTGATTCGGATCCGCTCTGGAGATGAATGGAAGACTGCATTTCGTTATGGGCATTTCAAATATCTTGTGATGCCTTTTGGTCTATGCAATGCTCCGGCAACCTTACAACATCAGGCTAATTATATTTTTAGAGATCTGTTAGACCATTTGTTTGTGATCTATCTGGACGATATTTTGATTTTTTCTAATTTATTGCAGGTACCTCAGGAGCATGTTAAACCATGCTAAGACGTCGGAAAGGGAATCATCTCTACATTAAGCCTGAAAAATGTGAGTTCCATTGCACAGAGATTCCATTTCTGGGGTATGTCATCTTGCCAAAAGGGCTTAACATGGAGGCAAGTAAGATCCAGGCTATTCTTGATTGGCTCGCACCTAAAAATGTCAAGGAGGTACAGCGTTTGATTGGATTCGCAAACTTTTATAGACGATTTATTCGTAATTTATCTGAAATTGCACAGCTAACTAAGAAGGAAAAGACATTCTTGTGGTACTTACAGGTTCAGGAAGCTTTTGATTGTCTTATGTCCCGGTTTACTTCTGTACCTGTACTGATTCATCCTAACCTAGCACTTCCTTTTATTGTGGAAGTGGACGCTTCGGACTGTGTTCTGGGGGCCATCTTTCATAGAGAAGAGGAGAGAAGGGTCTATTACATCCATGTGCTTTTTTTTTTCTTGCAGACTTTCCGCTGCAGAGAAGAACTATGATGTAGGAGATAAAGAGCTTCTAGCCATTATCGCTGCATTTAAGGAATGGAGGCACCATCTGGAGGGGGCAACACAAGTTATTGTGCTCACAAATCATTGCAATCTGGAATTTTTTAGATCTGCTAGATGTCTTTCTCCACGGCAGGCTCGTATTTTTGAACCAATTTAATTTTGTCGTTTTGTACCACCCAGGTTCACGTAATGGGAAAGCGGATGCTTTGTCCTGAATCCATGCTACAGATTCCGTACCTGGGACCCCGTCAAAGACTGTCTTGCCTGATGCCAACTTTGTCAGCGTCATTCAGAATAAGGACTTATGGAAGACCATTAAGGAGGCCTATGATGCAGACCCATTTCTCGCCGACCCGACTGCTGAGGTGAACTTAGTTCTCAAAAACAGTATGTGGGTCCGGGATCAACGTTTATACGTTCCAGAGGCCGTAAAGCTGCAGGTCCTCAAGTTTGTCCATGACTCCATGTTGTCTGGTCATCAGAAAGTACAGAAGACTCAGGAGTTTGAGCCTTTTCTTTTGGTGGCCTACCTGTCTGAAAGACACGAAGAGCTACTTTCTCTCTTGTGAGGTATGTGCATGCTTTAAGACTCCTCGTGCATCATCTACTGGATTGCTACAACCACTACCCGTCCCTTCTCGCCCTTGGGGGTCTAGTTCTATGGACTTTATTGTAGATTTGCCCACTTCTGGGGGGACAGAATTCTAGTCTGCTGGTAATAGATCGCTGTTATGAATGAGTCACCGTAGGAGGCAGACACAAAAATAGCAGCTAAGTCCAGAAAACCGGAGAAGTTGGCAACTATCAGATTGCAGACCCCTGAACCTAACAACACAACTAGCAGTAGCCGTGGGGGGTTCCTACGGTGCCCTAGACCCCTCGATCACAGCTGGAGAAACTAAATAGCCTAAAGACAGAAAAGGAAATCTAAACTGCCCCAGAGCAGACCCCAAAGTAAAAGGCAGCCCCCAACATATAATGACGGTGAAGCAAGATGAAAAAACACACACACAGATAGAAAGATAGGCTGAGCAAACAATGGGGCCCAAGCTAACTAAAAATAGGACAGGATAGGACAGCTGCTGTCTGCAATCTGCAAAAAACCCTAAAAAGACATAAGCCAACAGGCTGATATGGAAAAAGGCCCTGAAGCAGCTAGGCTTCAAAAACTATATCAGCACTCAGGTATTTTCTGAAGACAGAGCTAAAGGAATTCAGCTCACCCCAGCAGGGAATGACAGAAATCCAGCAAAACAAAGACAACGTACAAATGCAAACGGCAGAGCAGAAAAACTTAGCTTTTGGAGAGCAGGAATTCAGACTGGTATCCAAGGATCCCACAGAGAAATCACCCGCAGAGCAGAAGGGCATGGACAGCCTTATATCCAGTCAGAAACTCCACTCAGCCAATCATCATCATTAGACCCAGATGCTTGATAATCAGGCTCACTATCTTTCTTTACTAGAAGAGGGAGTTCATCGGGCCTCAGTGGTAAAGGGGAAAATGAACTCACAACAGTACCTCCCCCTTGAGGAGGGGTCACCGAACCCTCAACCACGCCACCAGGGCGATCAGGGTGAGCCCGATGAAAGGCACGCACCAATCTTTTGGCATGAATATCAGAGGCAGAGACCCAGGAATTATCCTCCTGACCATAACCCTTCCACTTAACCAAATACTGGAGTCTCCGTCTAGCCAGACGGGAATCCAGTACTTTCTCTACCTCATATTCCATGTTACCTTCAACCAATACAGGGTCTGGAGGTGCCACCCCAGGAACAACAGGTTCAACAAACCTCTTCAACAAAGACTTATGGAACACATTATGGATTTTAAATGTGACAGGAAGAGCCAAACGAAAAGAGACCGGATTAATAATCTCCAAAATCTTGTAAGGTCCAATAAATCTAGGCTTAAACTTAGGAGAAGCCACCTTCATAGCAATATTTTTTGATGATAACCACACCATATCACCAACCTTAAACTGGGGACCAATGGTCCTATGTCGGTTGGAAAACCGCTGGGCCTTTTCCTGGGAGAGAGATAACTTATCCACCACTTGGTCCCAGATCTGGTGCATTCTCTCCACCACAGTGTCAACACCTGGGCAGGCAGAGGGCTCCACCTGCCCTGAAGAAAATCGAGGATGAAACCCAAAGTTACAAAAAAAAGGTGACATCAAACTGGCAGAACTAGCTCTATTATTTAAAGCAAATTCGGCCAAGGACAAAAATGAAACCCAATCATCCTGATCAGCGGAAATAAAACATCTCAAATATGACTCCAAGGTCTGGTTTGTTCTCTCTGTCTGCCCATTGGTCTGAGGGTGAAAAGCAGAGGAGAAGGACAACTGAATTCCCAGCTTGGAACAGAAAGTTCTCCAAAATCTAGACACAAACTGAACTCCTCTGTCAGATACAATGTTCTCAGGAATCCCGTGCAAGCGAACCACCTGTTGCAAAAACAGGGGTACCAACTCAGAGGATGACGGCAACTTAGGGAGTGGTACAAGATGGACCATCTTAGAGAATCTATCACAAACCACCCAAATAACAGTCATTCTCTGAGAGACAGGCATATCAGAGATAAAATCCATTGAAATCTGGGTCCATGGCCTCTTGGGGACAGGCAAAGGCATCAACAACCCACTAGAGCGAGAACACGATTTAGACCGGGAGCAAGTCCCACAGGACTGCACAAAATTCCTGACATCACGAGACAAGGAGGGCCACCAAAAAGACCGACTCACCAAATCTCTAGTACCAAAAATACCTGGATGACCAGCCAAAGCAGAGCAATGAACTTCAGACATCACTCTCCTCTTCCACTGGTCAGGAACATACAACTTCCCACTGGGACAACGCTCAGGTTTGTCCTCCTGGAACTCTTCCAGAGCATGTCTCAAATCGGGCGAGATGGCAGAAAGAACTACCCCTTCGCCTAAGATGGTAGCAGGTTTGGTCACCACAGGAGAATCAGCAAAGAAGCTCCTAGAGAGGGCGTCTGCCTTGACATTCTTTGTTCCAGGAAGAAAGAAACTACAAAATCAAAACGTGTAAAAAACAAGGCCCACCTAGCCTGTCTAGGGTTCAAGCGCTTAGCCGACTCTAGGTAAATCAAATTCTTGTGGTCAGTGAGGACCACGACTTGATGCTTAGCTCCCTCCAACCAATGTCTCCACTCCTCAAATGCCCATTTCATGGCCAACAGTTCCCGATTCCCCACATCATAGTTACGTTTAGATGGAGAGAACTTTTGGGAAAAGAAAGCACAGGGATTCATTTTAGATGTTACAGGATCCTTTTGGGACAAAACAGCTCCTGCACCAATCTCAGAAGCATCCACCTCTACCTGGAACGGAAGTGAGACATCAGGTTGCCGCAAAACCAGGGCGGAGGTGAATCTTCGCTTTAGCTCCTGAAAGGAAGAAACAGCCTCTGGAGACCAATTTAACACATCAGCACCCTTTTTAGTCAAATCAGTCAATGGCTTGGCAATACTAGAAAATTTTGCTATAAATTTCCGATAAAAGTTAGCAAAACCCAAAAACTTCTGAAGGGCCTTCAAAGAAGTGGGCTGAACCCAATCGTGAATGGCCTGTACCTTGGCCGGGTCCATTTCAATAGTTGACGGAGACAAAATAAATCCCAAAAAAGAAATCCTCTGTACTCCAAAAAGGCATTTAGATCCTTTGACATACAGGGAATTCTCCCTCAAGATCCGGAACACAGTCCGAATATGTTCCACATGAGAATCCCAATCCTTGGAGAAGATCAAAATATCATCCAGATAGATAATCAAAAATTTATCGACAAAATCTCGGAAAATATCGTTCATGAAGCACTGGAAGACAGAAGGGGCATTAGTGAGCCCAAAAGGCATCACCAGGTACTCAAAATGTCCCTCTAGAATATTAAACGCCGTCTTCCATTCATCCCCATGCTTAATGCGAATAAGATTATACGCCCCCTGAGGTCAAGCTTGGTAAACCAACAAGCACCTTTAACTCTAGAGAATAGATCCAAAATCAGGGGTAACGGATACTGATACTTAACAGTAATTTTGTTGAGGGCACGATAATCAATACAAGGTCTTAATGATCCATCTTTTTTGGCTACAAAAAAAAACCGGCACCTAAGGGTGACGAGGATGGTCTAATATGACCCTTCTCCAATGCCTCCTTAATATAGGATCGCATAGCCTCGTGCTCGGGTACAGATAAATTGAAGAGCCGACCCTTGGGGAATTTACACCCCGGGCTCAGTTCAATTGCACAGTCATAACTTCTATGAGGAGGCAGAGACGCAGACTCATTCTCACTAAATACATCATAAAAGTCCGCCAAATAATCAGGAACATCATGCGACTGAGGAGAGGTGGAAAACACCGGAGCCTCACTAAAGGCACACCGACAACCCCAACTCACCACAGACACAGATTTCCAATCCAAAACTGGATTATGAATTTGCAACCAGGGAAACCCCAGAACAATGGTATCATGCAGATTATGCAACACCAAAAATCTGCAATTTTCTTGATGGTCTGGGGCGACCCGCATTACCACCTGGGTCCAAAACTGAGGTTTATTTTTTGCCAAAGGAGTAGCATCAATCCCCCTCAAAGGAATAGGCGTCTGCAGAGGTGTCATCGGAAATCCACAACGTTTAGCAAAATCCAAGTCCATTAGGTTTAGAGCTGCTCCCGAATCCACAAAAGCCTTGGCGGAAAATGTGGACAGGGAGCAGATCAGAGTAATAGCCAGAAGAAACTTAGGTTGAACACCACCAACAGAAAACGTGTGTGCAAAGCGTTTCTCTCGTTTAGGACAGACAGAAATAATATGCGAGGCATCTCCACAGAAAAAACACAACTTATTACGCCTTCTGAACTCCTGACGCTGCTCTCTGGACAAAACTCTATCACATTGCATAGGTTCAGACATTTGTTCAACAAGTGGCAACACTACTCGTGCAGTTTTGCGTTCGCACAAACGCCGATCAATCTGAATGGCTAATGACATAGAATCGTCAAGACCAGAGGGAACAGGAAATCCCACCATAGTATCCTTTACGGCCTCTGACAAACCCTTCCAAAAGAGAGCAGCCAAGGCATTATCATTCCAGGTAGTAAGTACCGCCCACTTTCGGAATTTTTGACAGTACGATTCTGCAGAATCTTGACCCTGGTTCAATGCCAGCAGGGTCTTTTCAGCCTGATCAATGGCATTAGGTTCGTCATACAACAACCCCAAGGCTTGAAAAAATGCGTTCACATTAGTCAGAATAGGATCATCAGGTTTCAAAGAAAACGCCCAATCCTGGGGATCGCCACGCAGGAAAGAGATGACAATTTTAACCTGCTGTGCGGAGCTCCCTGACGAGTTAGGCTTCAAGGCAAAAAATAATTTACAATTATTTTTGAAATTCAAAAATTTAGACCGATCCCCAAAAAATACATCAGGTGTGGGAATCTTTGGTTCAGCAGTATGTGAATGAGCAAGGTAGGCGGAAATTCCCCGCACTTCCGCAGCGAGCTGCTCCACACGATCAGACAATTGCTTTATCTCCATTGAGAGAAAAAAAATCCCCCTACGGCCTCAGAGATATAGAGGAAAAAATATACACACTTTTTTTTTTTTTTACAATTCTTTCCTGCTATTGAGTACCCTAGGATCTGCGGTTAGGCGGGTGATTCTGTTATGAATGAGTCACCGTAGGAGGCAGACACAAAAATAGCAGCTAAGTCCAGAAAACCAGAGAAGTTGGCAACTATCAGATTGCAGACCCCTGAACCTAACAATACAACTAGCAGTAGCCGTGGGGGGTTCCTATGGTGCCCTAGACCCCTCGATCACAGCCGGAGAAACTAAATAGCCTAAAGACAGAAAAGGAAATCTAAACTGCCCCAGAGCAGACCCCAAAGTAAAAGGCAGCCCCCAACATATAATGACGGTGAAGCAAGATGAAAAAACACACACACAGATAGAAAGATAGGCTGAGCAAACAATGGGGCCCAAGCTAACTAAAAATAGGACAGGATAGGACAGCTGCTGTCTGCAATCTGCAAAAAACCCTAAAAAGACATAAGCCAACAGGCTGATATGGAAAAAGGCCCTGAAGCAGCTAGGCTTCAAAAACTATATCAGCACTCAGGTATTTTCTGAAGACAGAGCTAAAGGAATTCAGCTCACCCCAGCAGGGAATGACAGAAATCCAGCAAAACAAAGACAACGTACAAATGCAAACGGCAGAGCAGAAAAGCTTAGCTTTTGGAGAGCAGGAATTCAGACTGGTATCCAAGGATCCCACAGAGAAATCACCCGCAGAGCAGAAGGGCGTGGACAGCCTTATATCCAGTCAGAAACTCCACTCAGCCAATCATCATCATTAGACCCAGATGCTTGATAATCAGGCTCACTATCTTTCTTTACTAGAAGAGGGAGTTCATCGGGCCTCAGTGGTAAAGGGGAAAATGAACTCACAACAGATCGCCTTACTAAGGCTGCCCACTTCATCCCTTGTACTTGCCTTCTCTCAGCCAAGGAGTCGGTAGATTTGGTCATCCAGAATGTGTTGCGGCTGCATGGAGTTCCGGACGAAATCATCTCTGATCGGGGAGTGCAGTTTACGTCCACGTTCACATTCTGGAAGGGATTCTGTTCTGCGCTTGGTGTTAATGTTTGTCTGTCTTCTGCGTATCATCATCAGACTAATGGGCAGATGGAGCAGACTAATCAGACTCTGGAACAGTTCCATCACAGAAACTGGGACAAAAATTCATTGGCCCGCTCAAGATCTCTGGGATCGTGAGTTCCGTTGCCTGTCATCTGAAGTTACCAAGGACCTTGAAGGTACATCCTGTGTGTTTAATGTCTCCCTATTAAAACCAATGTCTCCAAATACTTTTCAGGGTCGTATTACGCCTCCTCCTTAGCCTGTACTGGTGGACAGAAAAGAACAATTTGTTATAGAGAGGATTCTGGACTCTAGAATCTGCAGGAATCAGCTACAATACCTAATCAAGTTGCCAGGATATCCATCTGAGGAGAACTCTTGGGAGCCAATGAGTAATATCTGTCCTCCTCAGAAGATTACTCTGTTCCATCAAAGATATCATGGAAAACCTGGTCCTGGATCATCCTGAGGCTGCTTCTGAGGTGGGAATAACATAAGGATTCCAGACTTTCCTTTGGGTCTGTTCGCCCTTATCCAAGATGGAGTCTTGTCTCTCGCCTTGTCATGGAACATCCTGTCTGTTCTGATTATTTAAGTCCAGGCTATGTGTTCCTCTTTAGGTAAGCACAATACCCAAGCCCATTATCCTATAAAGGAGCGGGCTACACTCTGAATGCACAAATGTATCACAAAGGTCATGTCACTGTGAGGTGACGCAAAAACCAAGAGTGTCACTCATTTCATGAAATAGACAATCATTTTATTAAACATTGATAGACATACAACCATTAAAACCGTTGCCTCAAACCCACATATGCATAGGTAGGAAAAACAGCTGATGAGGGATACAATTCTAGTTGACAATGTATCAAAATTTTGAGTAAATTACTAGATGTGAGGTAGCGCTGTCTTTCAGTTAGGGGATTCTCGCTTAGCCGCCACAAAATCAGATCCAGCATGGGTTTTCATAAAGCAGTATAGTCCATGAGGTTTATTCATCATCATAAACCCACAGCAGCAACAAAACTTCCTATAAACCGCAGAGCGTCCATTATAGCTTCACTCTGTAAACCCTGTGTTCACACAGGTTGTACAGGCTCTCTTAGCCTCACTTATCTCACATACGTCCGGGTTTCCTCATGGCTGCTTCAGCTTACTGCAGACATTCATTCCCTCCCCTGGGAACTCTCAGACATGTGCAGCCATTCACCACAGCCACTTCACAGGTGTTAGCCAGGAAGCTCCATCTCAGCGGGACCTTCCACACTGGACCAATCGGGTCCCAGCATTCACCACATGTGACCTACCCTGGCCACATTATATGGTTCGTAGCCACGCCCACCAGGTCACATGACTCTGACCTCATCACAGGTCCTTCAAGCACTTACACACTCTTTACAACAGTGTTCTTTAAACACACCCCCTGGGTGGGTTTGTAGGTAACTGGCCCGCCCATCTCCCTAGTTACCTGGAGACTTCTCCCTGTCAGATTAAAGCAGCACCTCAGCAGTATCACTGCTGATCAACACATAAGTCTCCATCTCAAAGCCACCCACTTTGAGATACATAATGGCCATTCA
This sequence comes from Dendrobates tinctorius, assembly GCF_039654945.1. NCBI lineage: Eukaryota > Metazoa > Chordata > Amphibia > Anura > Dendrobatidae > Dendrobates > Dendrobates tinctorius. Next base: position 24,107,292 of record NW_027361750.1, on the reverse strand, counting down.
GTATTCTGCCATTCATCCTTTCACCTGGGACATCCACACAGCGCCCCCTAGCGGACACAGTGGTTACTACATCACATACCTCCCCCCTCTGTTCAAACTTGTGGGGTTGAAAACACAACATTACACCAGGGTCTCGCGACCGGGCACTCACTACACCTTGCCCCACTGGTCGAGAGAACTGTCTCCATCTGTCATACGGCCTTGTTCCTATGTTAGACCTCCCCCGCCTCCAGCAGTCAGAATATCGGTCATTGGCTTTGACCCCCCAGTCACGGTCTGTCTGCGTCGTCAGACACTGGTTAGTCACCATATTCCTCTCCCTGTTTGTTCTGTTCCCCGACCAGCTCCCCCGGTTGGTACAGTCATCAGTCTTAGTTGGGCCTACTGTCTGGCCTGAGTCTGACCCATTCAGCGTCTCACAGGAACTAATGTCTCTCAACGTCATCCTGCCAGTCGAACTACTGCTTGCTGACATTCTTCGGCTATCTGCTCTGTCACTTCTTGGTGGAACCTTTCGGGTCCTTACATCTTGTTGGGTTGGAGGCGGCCCCCACCTGGTATTCGGTACCTCTTTATTAATTCGCCGACGGTGCAGCCTCAACTGCTCAATTTCTTGCAGGTACCCCACTCGATACTCTACGAGCATCCGAAAGTCTCTCAGGCTCTTCATGGCGCCAACCACCATGATGGGGATCCTACACTCTTCACTGGATACCTGGTCTTCATCATCAGGAGAGATCCTCACCCTCACCACACCGGAGATATTTACAAGGTCTTGCATTACCTTCCCGAATCTTCCAATGATTCTCCCAATCAGACCTTTGGGAACCGGAACTGCCTCTTTCCGCAAACCCAACCGATCCATAGCCTCTCTTGCTAACTCTAGGTGTCGAGCAGCTTTCATATTACTCCGCCTAACCAACTGTTTGACATGGAGACACTGCAGATGCACGTATTTCAGGACAGCCACCCGCTTTGTTGTGTCTTCCCTGGCTGACATTATCACCAACTGCCGAGTCTCAGGCGCCCAGTGCACCTTACACGCTTTGCTCGCCTCTTTGAAAGCCTCATGCACTCCTTCCTCAGCACAGGCCTCTTGCATGTCTTTTGGTACATCAATCACAAACTTGAAGGTCGTGGCCTTGCTCTCTTCCTGGCCAGGAGGCTCTGGCTTCACAACGGACACTTCCCTCACTACAGTTGCCCCGACCGGGTGACTGTCTTCTTCAGTTCTCAGCTCCTCAACCTCACGAGATCTCATCTCTTCTCGACTGTCTGCCAAGACGGGCACTGGCAGCTCCGTTCCACCACCCGTCGGACCTGGCCGCTGTTCCTCACTGTCCAAGTTTTTCTCCCAAAGACCACTTACAGTTTCTTTAAGCTCCAAGACCTCTTTCTCGAGCTCCTCAACCCTGTGCTCGGCCATTTGTCTCAGGACTCTTTCTCATTCGATATGTCCTTCCACTGTCTCCTTTATTAACTGTATTAACTGTATCTCACGATCTTGTTCTCTTTTGGCCAGCATGTGGCGCACTACTACCTCTTTAATTATATTGTCAAAGGGTACCACTGGGTCAGTCCCGTCAGACGAGTGAACCTTCCCATTACCGTTTAACTGTGTTTTTACCCCAGTCGTATCATCTCCCAGCCCATCATCCGTCATATCACGAGACGTCAGGTCCGTAAGTTGGGCAGATATACTTCTTCTTTCAGTCAGTTCTACCTCTGTCCTGTCCACGTCAGGAGCCGTCACTGTCTCAGTGTCTGCTGGCCCCACTGTCGAATCGTCTCCATCGTCGGACCATACGTCAAACAAAACAAAGTCCCGGCCCCTCTCCAAGGCATAGACAAAGTCCCGTGGTATCCCGTCCCCTTGGCACTCACCACCTATGGGCCCCTCAAACATCACTCTGTCTACCGTATAGTTCACCATGGCCCCATGTTTACAGCAAACCTGGACCATTCTCTAGGTCAGACAGAAGGTGAGAGGAGATCCTGTCAGAGTCACCTGACACTTTGAGTCCAGCCGACCTGAGACGCCTTCTCGGTGCAGCAATACGGTACACACCTGAGGCCCGTCATTATCCGGAAAGAATATTCCACATTCAGAAAACAACATACACGAACATTGCTGTTCCTCTTTTGACACACCATCCCCTTTCTGGACCACCCCAATTTGGGTCACCGCCCCCTCCCGGGACTCCGTCTGTGTGCTATTCAGGATGTTCCGTCTCCGCCTGAGACCGTCCAACATACAGGGCGCACCGGGTGCTATTCAGGGAGCGGGCCTCCTCCCAGGGTTTCCTAACACACCGGCCTCACCAGGTCCAGGGGCTTAGCGGGTGCTCGTCAGGACATCCATCTCCTCCTGAGACTGCCCAACACTCACGGCCTCACCAGGTCCAAGGTCCTACCACGTGCTCCAGGGATCCGATTCTTTTCCTAGAATCTCCCAACACTGACCCTACAGGACCTTGCTCATTGAACCCTCCAGGTACACAGTCTCTCTCACTGACCCCGGTCAGTACAACACGAACACCTGTCCGTTACCTGTGTCGGTCCCACAGGTCCTCGGATACCTCTTCTCCACAGAGACACCCTATCAAACACCAGTCTCTTTCTCACTGACCCTGGTCAGTACAACACGGTTTTCACGACCGTCATTTGCTGGCCGTGCAGGTTCTCGGACCCCTCTACCACAGAGGTATCCTATAAGTCTCTTTCTCCTGACTCCAGTCAGTATATCACACGACTTTCCATACCGTCAGCCCTCCTGGCTCTGCTTTGCCCTTAGCAACCGAATTTTGCAGTCCTCTTCCGTTGCCCCTAGCAACAAGGCTACAACACTGCCCATAGCTTTCTCCACCAATTGTAAGGTAGCGCTGTCATTCAGTTAGGGGATTCTCGTTTAGCCGCCACAAAAATAGATCCAGCATGGGTTTTCATAAAGCAGTATAGTCCATGAGGTTTATTCATCATCATAAACCCAGAGCAGCAACAAAACTTCCTATAAACCGCAGAGCGTCCATTATAGCTTCACTCTGTAAACCCTGTATTCACACAGGTTGTACAATGTCCAGCATACAGGCTCTCTTAGCTTCACTTATCTCACCCACGTCCGGGTTTCCTCATGGCTGCTTCAGCTTACTGCAGACATTCATTCCCTCCCCTGGGAACTCTCAGACATGTGCAGCCATTCACCACAGCCACTTCACAGGCTGTTAGCCAGGAAGCTCCATCTGAGCGGGACCTTCCACACTAGACCAATCAGGTCTCAGCATTCACCACATGTGACCTACCCTGGCCACAATATATGGTTCATAGCGACGCCCACCAGGTCACATGACTCTGACCTCATCACAGGTTCTTCAAGCACTTACACACTCTTTACAACAGTGTTCTTTAAACACACCCCCTGGGTGTGTTTGTAGGTAACTGGCCCGCCCATCTTCCTAGTTACCTGGAGACTTCTCCCTGTCACATTAAAGCAGCACCTCAGCAGTATCACTGCTGATCAACACATAAGTCTCCATCTCAAAGCCACCCACTTTGAGATACATAATGGCCATTCAGTATTCTGCCATTCATCCTTTCTCCTGGGACATCCACACAGTGCCCCCTAGCGGACACAGTGGTTACTACACCACAAGAGTATCCAAAATAATATGCCCAATAATATGCTTAATATCTTTTGTTAATAACAAAGGTTAGACAGAGGACTAGATAGCTACAAAGGAATCAATAGAATGAATAGACCTAATGAAAGGCAAAAGGGTAATGAATAACCTGATTCAGGACAAAGGACTGTTGATGAAGTGTCAAGTGCAGAGTTAAGGGGCCTTTACACATAGCGATATCGCTAGTGATAGCGCTAAAGCATCACCGATTTTGTGACGCAGCAGCGATATCGTTAGCGTGTGATACTTACGTCCGACTGGCTCCCCCGCTGTCTGTCGCTGATCACGCAGCTCCATTTCTCATTGGGCGCTTCCTACTGGGCTTCCTGCTGGCGCCGTCGAGCGACGCGTGGACGCGGGCAGGAGGACGTCAGGATTGCCGCGTCTGAAAGGTAAGTAACGACCGCTGCTGCGTCGCTACATCGCTGTGAGATCTGCCTGTTTGGTAGCTCACTAGCAACCATTTAGCGATGCACCAGCGATCCTGACCAGGTCATATCGTTGTCGGGATCGCTGGTGCATCGCTAAATGTAAAGGGGCCTTTACACACGTATACACATGTAAATTAGGTTACTGCCTTAATTCAAGACTAAAAATGTCCAGTGCAGAGTTACAAACATACACAAATGTACATTAAGTTACTGCCTTCATTCAGGACTATTGATAGTGTCCAGTGGAAAGTTACAAAAGCACACATGTAAATAAGGTTACTGCCTTGATTCAGCAGACAGAGTCCTGCAAACAATTCACACAATTAAGGTTTTAGAGCTATCCATCAACTGTGGATCAAATGACATGCAGCCATTGCTGCTACTGCGCCGCCATAGCCTCTCATGTACACAGAGTATAATCATCCAAAGCATATAAATAAACGGCCAAATACATATTACCTGGGCCGTGAGCACAATTGAGCTGGGCATGAGATGACACACTGCTTCCCGGCACCCCAACGCGCGTTTCGCCCGTGCTTCTTCCTGGGGGTGACAATCATTCTTTGTATATTGTATATGGGGTAGCTCCTCTTGGTATGCATCTATTCACACTAGTTTGGATGTGCCAATCAGTTGTTTTGTCTCTTGTGTGTTAGCTTACTGACCGAGCACTCCGCCCTCCACCAGGTGGTGATTTTAATTATAGCAGGTCCCTACTTACCCATAAATGCAGGCTTTGCTGACAGAGGTGTCCACATTCATCCAGGAATTCAGACATCAGCCTTAGAGAGGTATTCACACAGTGTAGGTACCCATCAGATTTGAGGCCGCCTTGACGTTGGCTAGTGGGCAGATAATATTTGGCCAAATTTTATGCTAAGCGTCTCTCCCAGTTTCATACCTATTCAGTGCAGTACGATGTGGGCTCCCTTTGTTGCCCTACACACATCCAAACAATAGTGAAGTTCTTGCCACACATGGCTAAGGGCGTCTGGTGTAACAGAGCGAATATCGTCTGTGATTCTCTGTTTTAGGTGATTAATGTCGTTGATACGTTCAATGTACATATTTTGCTTCACATAACCTCAAAAGTAAAAGTCTAAGGGCGTCAGATCCGGGGATCGTGGTATACTTGTAAACTTTCCTGTGAGTTCAAAAGTGCCTGACTTGACATGACTTTACGGACACACTGTATAGCTGGACTTCCTTATTAAACGCAGTGTGCTTACTCTCATACTTACTGCTGGACTCCCATGTTTAGTGCGTATTACTGTTGGACTGGTTCATATTAGCTTTTGTGCCCCACTCTTCGGTTACACTGGACATTTCCATATTGTGCTGTGAATTCGTTACTGTTGCAGGAAGTGCTCTGTTAGTTTTGTTTCACGTGCATCATTCTGTATTGTGCTGTGTTTTTGTTACTATTGCAGGAAATGCTCTGTTGGTTTTGTTTCTCTTGTTAATATACTCACTTGCATCATTGTTGGTCTCAGTTTCGTATTATCCCACAAAATAAGATTCCGTAGTACCCATATAATTGTTACAGATATCCTGGATGTAAACCTCTTCCAGAGTGCTCTGGACCTCAGACTTGGCCGAAGGTTCAGCTTCCAACAAGACAATGACCCTAAGCACACAGCTAAAATAACAAAGGAGTGGCTTCAGAACAACTCTGTGACCATTCTAGAATTGCCCAGCCAGAGCCCTGACCTAAACCCAATTGAGCATCTCTGGAGAGACCTGAAAATGGCTGTCCACCAACATTCACCATCCAACCTGATGGAACTGGAGAGGATCTGCAAGGAAGAATGGCAGAGGATCCCCAAATCCTGGTGTGAAAAACTTGTTGCTTCATTCCCAAGAAGACTCATGGCTGTACTACAGTAGCTCAAAAGCGTGCTTCTACTCAATACTGAGCAAAGGGTCTGAATCAGTATCGTAGCTACATGGGGGGCAGAGGGGGGCTTTGCCCCTGGACCAGTCATATGCAAGGACCCACTGGGAGACATGGCCAGTATCTCAGGTGTCAGGGAGAGAGCAGCACAATACCGGCTCCCCTGTCTGACAGATTCTGCAGCACAGTGGCAGGTTGCAGAGCCTGTCTGTGCAGTGTACGGTGCTGCTGTCTCACCCCAGGAGCTGCTTCTTGGCCGGCTGCAGCTGCAGTTTCTGCCGTGCAGGCTCTGATTGTCTCAGGCACGCTGGGTCCTAGTGCCCTCCGTGTGCATTAAACTGGACACTTCCTGGTCCTTGTCTCAGTCACTGCCTTCAAACTTCATGGTAAGAGGGGAAGGAATTCATTAATTTCATTCAGCATAAGCATATCATGGTCACTGTGGGGTGAATGTGAAAGGATGTGGACATTGTGGGGGAGGGGTACAGGGCACTGAGTGCCAAGTTTCTTGGTGCCTGACGGGGTCAACTTCCACAATGACCTAGACCTCCTCCTTTGGACTGGTGGAAAGCAGAGACTTGGAAGTTTCTGATTTGACCTCTACATCAGCTGGCCACTTGAAAACTGAAGACAACTTCACAGGGTCCAACTTCAGTCCATTATCCCGAGAAAACTGGGGCTGCTCTTTCGGATCACATGGAAGCTGAGGGTACTTACATAGGATCCATCCTCTGCTCGTTATCAAAAGAAAATTGGACCACTTCCTCCGGGTTGGTGAAAAACAGAGATACAAAGACTTCTGCTCCAACTTCTTCATCCACCTGTCACATGGAATCTGAAGGCATCCTCACAGGATCCATCTTCTGCCCATGGTCTAGAGGAAAATCAAGTGACAGGGATGTTCCTGGGGACTGGTCATAGGTATAGTCAAAGGAGGTGTGTGGAGAGGGCTCCACTGCTTCCTTTTCTTCAGTTGCATCAGCACACCATGACTTAATGACCAGCAGAACAGGTGGAAAAGGTGACAACACTGTAGACTGACCTTGCAATATTGGAACTAGAGACCTCTGGTGACTAGGTAGCTCCAAATGCAGCACCACGCTGGGTCTTCGGACCAGAATGGGGAGTAGAGTACCCGACTCTGAACGACCGATGGGCAAACTGGTCAGCAAGTGGAAAACAAACTTCTCTGTGTATAACACTTCAATTAGAAGCCGTAGTTGTCCCTTCAACACTGGACTGTTCATATGTAGGGCTCGGCAATCACCAAACACCCTCATCTGGAGCTGTGGAACAGGAAGCACACACAGACTCCGTAATCTTGGGGCTTGAATACATCTGCAGGGCCGAAGCTCCCACAAGGCACCTGAACAGTCAGAGTCTTAAGTAGAGGGAAGGTACTCTCACCAAGGGCAGTCTCTCCTACTGGCCCAAGGTTCTGGAGCCTTAGATCCTTTGGACAGAGGCCGTCCTGGTGTTCCTCACAACCGCAGCAATACAGTATGTCCTTCTTACGACTGGTCTTATCCTGGTGCTTTGCCAGCCCACTCTCGTCAGTCTTCTTGGGTTCTACTCGAGTAGCTGCTTTAACAGGTAGAGGAACAGGAGGGTTCCGGATGGTCACGGTTTGACATGGCGGTTTCCTCTCTGGTTTTGCCCATCTGGAGCGCCTCTTGGATCTGGAGTAGGTGGACTAGGTACATCAAAAGCTTTGCGGAAGGCCACCAGGAAGGCCTCAAAGTCCGCATGATAGGATCCCCTGCTTCCCATAGGGGAGTGATCCTTATCAGAGCATCTTCGGCCAGGTAGGACATGCTGTATCCCACCTTGACCCAGTCAGAGGGGAAACAGGCTGCATTCTCCTGGATGTAGCGCAAGCACTGCTCCAGGAACCCTTGGCACTCTTTAGGATTCCCATAGAATGTAGGCGGGTCTGCTGTGTTGAGCCTCTCATAAGCCAAGAGTTGATTGTAGATAGTATTAGAGACTATGATGGGGTCTTGTGTATCATCACTCTGAACTACCCTGGGCAGAACAAATTCTTCTGGTTGCTCATACAGGTAGAGAAAAAGTTAATCATGCTCTGCGAGAGGAAGAACATGGGATACAGTGGAGACCATGGCCTGTGCAAACTGTCACGCTCATGCCCTGACTGGTGGGTGTGAGCCAGGGGGTTGTGGCCCCACTGTGCCACAAACCAGACTACCCTGGAAGGGGCCTGACTAAGACAGCTGCTTTGGTTTTCACTGGAGCCTCTGATGGTGAGGTCATACTTGTGCGGCAGGCAGCTGCCAGGTGCCACTCCAGGCTGGAGTCTGGCTGTGGCTGCTGATCCCAATTGGGGAAATGGTACAGGCACGAGTAGCAGATGGACAGGTGACCACGGCGGGTATGGTTGAGACACTGGCAGGTGGGCACGGCTGAGACACTGGCAGGCTGGCACGGCTGAAGCACTGGCAGGCAGGCACGGCTGAGAGACTGGCAGACGGGCACGGCTGAGACACAGGGCAGGCAGGCACGGCTGAGACACAGGGCAGGTGGGCACGGCTGAGACACAGGGCAGGCGGGCACAGCTGAGACACAGGGCAGGCGGGCACAGCTGAGACACGGGGCAGGCGGGCACAGCTGAGACACGGGGCAGGCGGGCACGGCTGAGACACAGGGCAGGCAGGCACAGCTGAGACACAGGGGCAGGGACCAACTGGAAAGGCACAGGAACATGGGCAGGAAGGAGTGGTGTATGAAATAGGTAGGGTCTGGTTCACACAACGGGTGCAGGTACTGTCACTGACAGGAAGGAATGGTGTATGGAGGAAGAGGTAGAAACCTGATCACACAGAAAATGCAGATACTGGTACAGGCAGGAAGAAATGGAGTATGAAGGAACAGGTTTGGACCTTTTCACACAGGAGGAGAACCGCAAGGCTGCGGAGAAGAGCTGTAGAGCAGCAAGAGGTTTTGCAGCTGCAGAACCAGAACAAAGCAGAACCACAAGAGTACAGAGCACAGGCAGAGCCGCAAGAGTACAGAGCAGGCAGAGTTGCAAGAGTGCGGAGCACGGGCAGAGCCGCAAGACTGCCGAGCACAGGCAGAGCCGCAAGATTATGGAGCACAGGCAGAGCCACAAGAGTGCGGAGCACAAGCAGAGCCGCAAGAGTGCAGAGCACAAGCAGACAGAGAGGACACAAGGAAAGACACAGTAGGGAAAGAAGCCAAAGACAAGGAGACTGACAGACAGAGGTAGAACAGAGTTTAGACAAGGTAACAGTGCGAGACAAGATACAGGACCGAGGACACAGGGAGCAGGGTATACACAGGTACAAGGCAAGGCTAGCAGCAATAGCACAGAGACCAGGATATTCTGCCTCCTGGAGGGCGGCAAGACATGTACAAAGCAAGGCTAGAACAAAGACACAGAGACCAGGATATTCTGCTTCCTGGAGGGCAGATAGACACGTACAAAGCAAAGCTAGGAATAAAGCCTCCAGAGAAGGCAAAACACAGAGCAAGATCTAGCAACTCAGCAGCAAGACACTAACTGAGTTAGAACATTGCACAGGCCAGTTCCACTGGGTGGAGCTGCCCTAAATACCAGAGACCTCTTGACGATTGGCTGGGAGCACACTAGGCAGGTGCACACTGATTCCATAAGAACCAGAGAGTGCCGTCACCGCCCCCTATGCACACAACCAGGAAGCATGTGACGCACCCCAGAGGCCATGGGATACTCGGTGCCGGACCCATTAACTTCAATTGGAAATGTCACAGTGGCAGTGACCCGGTCCGAGGCCTCAAGCGGTCAAGTAAAAGGGGAGTATTGATTAGGGATAAAGTTTATGTAGTGATTCGTGACGCCAGTTGGAGTGTTCGACTGTAGTATAGCCAGCACTGCAGATGATCCATGGGGGAGTAGATGGTGATGGCAGTGCAGATGCTAAACCCTCTCCAACCAAGGCTGACCCCCAGAGATTGTGATGGAAGTAAAGGGCATGGAGTAATAAGGCAGGAGACAAGAAAAGTCACTTTATCATTTACTGTAGTTCAGATGCAGTTCAGAGGAAATATTACAACTCTCACCAGGTTACTGTCTGCTCTGGAGAATGGGAGTTATCTTTCTCTCTCTCTGCTGTGACTCAGTGTAAGCTTCCTGCTATTCTAATCCCTTCTGGGACCAAGGCTTCCCAGAGTTTAGAACTTCCAATATTGCCTCTACTCACTGTGCATTTCTCCTTAAGCAACTTGCAGCTTGAATCCTGTTTGAAGCAGCTCAATTTCCCACTTTCAATATCCTTCACTGATCCTAGATTGTTGCAGTATTTCTGAGGGAAAACACTTTATTGCTGGTTGTATAATCCCACACAGTCTCTCAGCTTACCACCCTGCTCTGAAAGCATGGATGGTATAGGAGCTGGTTCCCTGCTTCTTTAGCTCTCACTCCTGGATCAAGCACATGTCATCATGGCTGCCAGGAGTGTTCACTTCCTTCTTCACTGAAACAACAACTCACGACTCCTCCCCCTCCTAGATAGGGTATGTCTGCAAAGCTCTAAGCTCCAGACAAGTAAGGGAGTGGTGTAAATTGTGTGTGTGTTGTGGTCTCTAGCAGAGAAAGCATAACTTCCATTGCTCACAAAACACACAAAACAGTACATATTTAACCCTTTTGTGGTGATAAAGACGCAGGGCACCACACATGCAGAGAGCAGACAGGAAGCAAGAGGCACAGAGCATGGAGCTGGCAGCAGACAGAAATCACAGCATGACCTGGAGCAGTGAGTAAGTTGGTGTGCGGAGGATGAGTGGCCATGCAGTGATGCCAGCAGGGTTGTTACAGTTGGATGCCGAGACAGCACAGAGGCACTAATCATAGCAGCACAAGAGCAAGCACTAAGTACCAGATCCATAGAAGAAAGAATAAACCACACAAGACAAGACCCAAGGTGCAAGCTGTGCAAAGAAACCTCAGAAACCGTCCAACACATAGTGTCAGGATGCAAAATGCAAGCAGGAACAGCGTATACTGAACGCCATAACCAAGTAGCAAGAATTGTATACAGGAACCTTTGCACAGCATATGGGCTAAGTCCAGGTGGGAGACCCCAGAAAATGTGGTGGAGAATGAAAAGGCTAAAATCCTGTGGGACTTCAAGATCCAGACCGATAAGCAGGTGTTGGCTAACCAACCAGACATTGTGATAGTAGACAAGGAGCAGAAGACAGCAATGATAATAGATGTGGTAGTGCCAAGTGACAGCAACGTCAGAAAGAAGGAATATGAGAAGCTGGAGAAATACCAGGGCCTCAAAGGAAAACTGGAGAAGATGTGGAAGGTGAAGGCAACAGTGATTCCAGTAGTGATAGGAGCACTTGGAGCAGTGACCCCCTAAGTTGGAAGAATGGCTACAACAGATCCCAGGAGCAACATCTGAGCTTTCTGTAAAGAAAAGCGCAATACTTGGAACAACTAAGATCCTGCGCAGAACCCTCAAACTCCCAGGCCTCTGATAGAGGACCCGAGAATGAGAAAGGACAAAGTTTTTTTTTTTTTTTAAGTTTTGAAAAAAATTTGGTTTTAAAACGATGTGTGCAGTTGTGTATTACAATGCGATTTTAACATGATCTTTTACATACAGAGAACTGCTGTATTTAAAACCTCATGTTAAAATCGCATTGCATACGGATTGGATAGGCATGTCATACGGATGTTCTATGTAAAAATCGCATGGAAATCTAATTACAATCGCATAGCACTCGCATGACAATTACATGGCACTCGTCCGTTTTTTTCTGTCCGAAATTTGGACTGTTTTTTTTTTTCCCTCACATATGGGCATGAGCCCTAAAGTCTAAAAACGTCTGAAAATAATGGAAACAGTGCTCATATGACATGGGAACATCATGGGGAATGCCCTTGGAAGCATTTCTGACTCCTAGGTCACAGCTGTTAACAATGTTGTCAGTCTTATGCCATTTTTACAGGCGCACCAGAAAACATACAAAACAAAACCAAAATGGATTTTCCTGGGAAATATGTTAAGGAACATCCTTTCCAGGGTAATGACTTTTATATAAGGCAAAATAATTAACCCAAAACTAAAATTGTCCTCAACCACTGGGGCTATGTTCACACGTAGCTTTTTTGATGCGTTTTTCAACTTTAGCATTTCTTTCAACCAAGACACATGCATTCACTGCAAAATGTTATTTTAACAGTTTACAACCTTCTTTGCCATGTGGTGTGTGACACATCATCAGACACATCCTGTTTAATTTATGAAGGAGGGACTCTGAAAATCACAAAGTCTATTTTTAGAGGGCCAGCAGTCGGCCCTCACTATTTTTGCAGAGCAATCAGGCCACTATGCTTTGTTGTTCCCATTATTAAATATTGGGTCTCTTATACTTTTATTGCGTATACAATCAGTGGCAGGGCTGTCCAAAATTTGGACGCACCCCAGTAACCCATTGAACAGACGTCATGGATGACCACATGCATCCATAGTTCCCGGTATTCATTTGGAACTCCCATGCTGTTTGCTTATGCATTGAATGCAAGGCCTGCACGTACTGGATGGCCACATGAAACCAAAGTTCCCATTATTCTGATTTTTTTAAGTTACCTAAAGTTTGCCCATGAAGTGAATACAAGGTCTGCCCAAAATTTTCACACACTCCAATCCCCCAAGGAAGAAATGTGGAGGACTGTCACCACAAAATGTTTTCCCAGTTTACAGGAGCGGGTCTTGTATATTTGTAATGCCCATACACCAAATGTATGGACTGACAAACATTTCCCCCTGGATGGGTACACATCAACCTACCGTGTAAATGTTTTTTTACGGCAATCATAAACACCCTTGCAAATAAGTATAGTGGCTGTTGCATCATGGACCACGATTACCCTGGTGATCTAGTGGTGGTGTCAGTAGAGACGTGGAGGATGGCCTACTAAAACTGTTTTCCCAGTTTACAGGAGCGGGTTTCCTGGCACCAGGAAGAACGTCATCTGTAAGTAAGCATCTATAACTGTGCAGTAATCTCTATATGTCCTGCAGGACTGGTATCTACCACTATATGTCAACATAAGGCAGTAATATCAGTGCTGGTCTTTGTATAGACTTTTATCTTCTATAACATCTCCTGAGGTTCCTTTATACCACCATAGTTATAGTCATGATTACCTGGTTAGCGGCCACAGGTGGACACAGACAGAAAGGACCCCTGTGCAAGAACAATATATGAGCCCTTTGCAGCCTAAGAGCCCCTAAAAATGCAAAATTGCACCTTTTTTTGAGGTAGAAATGGGCCCCCTTACCTCTTGCACCCATGTGCGGCCATAAAGGTTGCACCAATGATATGTCCTCCTGTTAGGTGTCCACTCAGATGTTTTATCCAGCCTGAGCTGAACCCCTAGTTACGCCTCTGGTCTGAATACTTATGACCATGAGATATTTCAGACTTTATTTTTTTAATAAATTTGCAAACATTTCTACATTTTTTTCAGTCAAGATGGGGTCCAGAGTGTACATTAATGAGAAAAAAATAAGCTTTTTTGAATTTACCAAATGGCTGCAATGAAACAGTGTGAAAAATTTAAAGGGGTCTGAATACTTTCCATACCCATTGTATACTGTGTGTGGGGGCTGCACTATACTGTGTGTGTTTGTGGGGGGGGGCTGAATTATACTGTGTGGGGGCTGCATTATACTCTGGGGGCTGCAGTATACTGTGTGTGGGGGGCTGCATTATACTGTGTGTGGGGGGCTGCATTATACTCTGAAGGGGCTGCATTATCCTCTGAGGGAGCTACATTATGCACTGAGGGGGGCTACATAATACTGTGTGTGGGTCTGCATTATACTATGAGGGGGCTACATTATACGGTTGTAGTGAAAACTCCACCAGGGGGAGCTGGTGAGGGAAGAGAGGTTACACACTAAGAGCAGCAACCCTGAGCAACAGCACAGGTGCCACAGGTAATGAGAGAGAATAGTCAGACGAACCGAGTCAGAAACTAGCAGGAGCAGATGTACCAGAAGGAGCAGCAATACACGTAGTCAAAATACCAAGCCGAGAGTCAGAAAGCCAGAACATGAGCACGGGGTCCAAAACGTGAGACGAAATACGTGGTCAGGGTACAAGCCGGGGAGTCAGATGCCAGAGAGGGAAAGTAACAGCAGAGACGAATACCAAGAGACGAGGTCAGAAATCAGTCCGGGTCATACACGTGAATATCAGTCAGAGGCAGGAGAATCACCAAGGTACAAGGGTCAGAGGCTCTAAACTGGAAGCTTGAGCTATCACTAACACTGGTCAGCAGGCTGTGAGAGACTGAAATAGCCCAGCTAGCTCCAGAACGAGGCTGAGGAGATTAACTCCCGCATGACCAGTCCGGAGTGAAGACAGCAGAAAATATACTCCGGACAGGACCAGGACAGTACCCCCCTCTCAATGGGGGGCCACTGGACCCCCAGGCTTCCCTGGATGACGAGCGTGAAAGGCCCGGCCCAACCGATCCGCATGGACCGAACGCGCCGGCACCCATGACCGATCCTCAGGACCGTATCTTTTCCAATGGACCAAGTACTGAAGTGAACGACGGAGCATGCGAGAATCCACCGCCTGTTCCACCTCGTACTCGGTCTGACCATCTACCATAACAGGTGGCGGGTGCAAGGGAGACTCAGAGGAAGGCACCGACGGCTTCAGAAGCGCTTTATGGAACACATTAGGAATCCGTAATGATGGAGGCAAACGCAGGCGAAAGGCCACAGGATTAATCACCTCTAAAATCTCATACGGACCAATAAACTTGGGACCCAACTTAGCAGAGGGAATTCTCAGCCTTATGTTTTTGGTGGATAACCATACCATATCCCCCACCTGAAAAGTCGGCCCCACCGAGCATCGTTTATCCGCAAAAAATTTATATTTGCCCTGAGCCTCCCCAGTGTTTCTCTGACCCTCCCTCCAAACCTCCTCCAACCGCAAAAAGGCCGAATCAGCCCCTGGACACTCCGAATCTAGTCTGGAGAATTCACCAAAATGAGGGTGAAACCCATAGTTGCAGAAGAAAGGAGAAGTACCAGTAGACTGATTGACATGATTATTGAAGGCGAATTCCGCTATAGGTATCACAGAGCACCAATCATCCTGTCTGGATGTGACAAGACACCGCAGGATCTGCGCCAAAGACTGATTGGTCCTTTCAGTCTGACCATTGGTCTCGGGATGGTAGGCCGATGAAAAGGTCATACTGATGTCCAGCCTTTTACAAAAAGCGCTCCAAAATTTAGCCACAAATTGCACCCCTCTATCAGACACCATACTGACAGGCACACCATGCAATCGGACCACATGCTCAATGAACAGTTTAGATAGAGTCTCAGCATTAGGGAGGCCTGCCAAAGGTACACAATGCGCCTATTTGCTGAACCTATCAACCACTACCCAGATCACAGTTTTACCATTAGAGGGAGGAAGATCGGTGATAAAATCCATGGACAGGTGAGTCCATGGTCTATCCAGAATTGGCAGTGGCACCAATTCCCCGGCCGGCCGTGGGAGGCTTTAGCGCGGGCACAAGTTTCACAGGAGGACACAAAACCAGTGACGTAAGAAGTCAACGAGGGCAACCAGAACAGCCTAGTGATGGCTTTACGAGTGGCCGAGATTCCAGGATGCCCACTCAGAGCTGAGTCGTGGAACTCCCGAAGCACCCTTAACCGATACTGGACAGGCACAAAGAGCTTATTTTCAGGTATGGATGGAGGAGCAAGAGATTGGGCCTCACGAATCTCTTGCTCCAATCTCGGGGACACCACAGCCACCACCACCCCGCACTGAAGAATGGAGGAAGGAGGCTCAGGAGGCGATACCGGATCTAGGCTGAGAGACAAGGCATCTGCCTTCACATTCTTGGAACCTAGTCTGAAAGTGATGGAAAACTGAAATCGGGGAAAAAAAAAGTGACCACCTTGCCTGTCTTGGAGTCAGACGTTTGGCGGATTCGATGTAAGACAGGTTCTTGTGATCTGTAATGACAGTGATATGATGGACAGCTCCCTCCAAAAAATGCCTCCATTCTTCAAAAGCCAATTTAATGGCCAACAACTCTCGGTTACCCACATCATAATTCCTTTCAGCAGAGGAAAATTTTTTAGAAGAGAAGGCACAGGGTCTTAAGTTAGTTAATGTGGTGGGCCCCTGGGACAACACAGCCCCCACTCCCACCTCAGAGGCATCCACTTCTATGATGAATGGTTTAGACAAGTCAGGTTGCACCAGTACCGGAGCAGTCATGAAACGTTCTTTTAACAAAGAAAACGCCGCCACAGCTGGAGCTGACCAGTTTTCGAGATCCGCCCCCTTTTGGGTGAGATCAGTGATGGGTTTGACCACTTGAGAGAACCCCTTGATGAATTTTCTATAATAATTGGCGAACCCCAGAAATCGCTGAAGACCCTTGAGATCTCTGGGTTGCACCAAATCCACAATGGCCTGTACCTTCCTAGGGTCCATATGAAACCCCTCAGCGGACAGGATGACCCCTAGAAAGGACAATTCTTGAGTAAAAAATGAACATTTCTCCATTTTGGCAAAGAGTGAGTTCTCCCTGAGCCTCTGGAGAACCGCATGAAGATGACCCATATGACTTTGTCTATCAGAAGAATATATGGGTATATCGTCAAGTTAAACAACTACAAAGCATCCAATAAAATCAGAAAAAACATGGTTAATGAAATTCTGGAATATCACTGGTGCGGTAGTCAAACCAAAGAGCATAACCAAATTTTCAAACAGACCCTCAGAGGTGAGAAACGCAGTTTTCCATTCATCCCCCTCCCACATATGGATGAGATTGTATGCTCCCCTGAGGTCCAACTTAGAGAACCACCTGGCCCCCGACAATTGATTGTACAAATCAGGTATCAGTGGGAGAGGATAAGTGTTTCTTATGGTTATTTTATTCAGTTTTCGAAAATCGAGGCATGGGCGTAAACCACCATCCTTTTTTTTCACAAAAAAGAACCCCGCTGCCACGGGAGAGACAGATGGCCGTATATGCCCTTTATGGAGGCTCTCAGAGATATATTCCTTCATAGCAGCCTGCTCAGGGCTGGAGAGATTGTACAGCCGGGCTTTGGGCATTTTGGCACCCGGAACAAGATCCATGGCACAATCGAATGAGCGGTGTGGTGGTAGAACCTCAGCCTCCTTTTCGGAGAACACATCCTCAAAATCCTTCAGGTACTCCGGAATACCCTCCAGACTGATGGATGACATAGACACAGTAGCAAGACAATTTTCAGAACAACCAGGTCCCCATTTAACAATATCCCGGGTCCCCCAGTCAATAACCGGGTTATGCCATTGCAACCAGGGAAACCCAAACACCAGGCCAGCAGGGAGGTTATCCAAAACATAGCATGACATGCGCTCCTGGTGTAGGGCCCCCACCCTGAGGGTGAATTCTTTAGAAATGAAATGGAGACCATCCTTAGTGAGCGGTGTAGAGTCAATAGCCACAATTTTTAAGGGAGTCTCCAACCTAACTGTCCCTAATCTACAGCGAGCCACCAGCTTAGAGTCAATCAGGTTCAGGGATGACCCACAGTCTACAAAAGCTGAAGTATGGAAAACGCCGTTCTCAACGTCAAGTTCCACCTTTAGCAGTATCTTTGAAAAAGAAGAAAAAGGTACCTGAGAGTCTAGGTGACCTCCACGATTATCACCCAGACTCAGCCGCTTGTTAGGCGGAGGACAGGAGGGGCAGTCTTTTTTCCAATGTCCGGGATCTCCACAGTAAAAACACAATTTTCCATCATGTCGCCGTTTCCTCTTTTTCTCCTGGGGGTTGGTGGCTCCCACCTCCATAGGTTCAGATGGAAGCAAAACATCAGGGTTAGCAGGGAAAAACGGAAACCCTCGCTGAGTAACACCTCTCTCCCGCAGTCTCCGATCCATACGGATAGCCTGAGTCATAGCCTCCTCCAATGAGCTGGGAGGTGGATGGAGAGCCAGAGCGTCCTTCAAGCAATCCGACAGTCCCTTCCTGAACAGACATCTCAGTGCGGAGTCGTCCCAGGATACCTCAGTGGACCATCGACGGAATTCGGAGTTGTAGCATTCGGCTGAGTGCTTCCCTTGCCCCACACCCAAAATAGTGTCCTCTGCCACCCTAACACGGTCCGGTTCATCATAGATAAGTTCTAGGGCCTCAACGAACCTATCTACTGACATCCGTTCAGGGGCAGTAGGGGGCAACGAAAAAGCCCAGGATTGGGGACCCTCCCTAAGTAAGGAGATAACAATCCCCACCCGCTGAGTCTCATCCCCAGACAATCAGGGTCTAAGAGAAAACCATAATTTACAACTCTCCTTGAATAGGTGAAATTTATCTTTGTCGCCAGAAAATGTGTCAGGAAGTTTAACTGAGGGTTCAGGAGAGTGCAAAATAACATCTACAGAGTCACCTGGTAGACAAACAATATGAGAGGTGTTTCCCTGCATGGTCTTAATAGTCTCAGTCAGTTCTTTCTGTAAGTGGGTATGAGACATGACAAGGGACTGATGATTCACAGAAAAGTCCTGCGCAATCTGCGTCAAACTGGACACTTGATCTGCCAAGTTATGCAGCAGATCCATGACCAAAGAAAAAAAAAGCAAAATCCCGTTTAAATGTATTGGTTAGTGATAATGCAGTGAAACCTCCACCAGGGGGAGCTGGTGAGGGAAGAGAGGTTACACACTAAGAGCAGCAACCCCCTGAGCAACAGCACAGGTGCCACAGGTAACGAGAGAGAATAGTCAGACGAACCGAGTCAGAAACTAGCAGGAGCAGATATACTAGAAGGAGCAGCAATACACGTAGTCAAAATACCAAGCCGAGAGTCAAAAAACCAGAACATGAGCATGGGGTCCAAAACGTGAGGCGAAATACGTGGTCGGGGTACAAGCCGGGGAGTCAGATGCCAGAGAGGGAACGTAACAGCAGAGACGAATACCAAGAGACGAGGTCAGAAATCAGTCCGGGTCATACACATGAATATCAGTCAGAGGCAGGAGGATCACCAAGGTACAAGGGTTGGAGGCTCTAAACTGGAAGCTTGCGCTATCACTAACACTGGTCAGCAGGCTGTGAGAGACTGAAATAGCCCAGCTAGCTCCAGAACGAGGCTGAGGAGATTAACTCCCGCATGACCAGTCCGGAGTGAAGACAGCAGAAAATATACTCCGGACAGGACCAGGACAACTGTGTGTATGGGGCTGCATTATAGTCTATAATTGGAGCTGCATTATAGTCTATAAGTGGGGCTGCATCATATTTTGTGAGGGGGGCTGCATTATTCTTTATGACGGTGGCTGCATTATACTCTGAGGGGGCTACATTATACTGTGTGTGTGGGGCAGCATTATAATCCATGATGGGGCTTCATTATGCTCTATGAGGGGGCTGCATTATACTCTATGAGGGGGGCTGCATTATACTATATGAAGGGGGCTGCATTATACTCTATGAGGGGGGCTGTATTATACTCTGAGGGGGACTGCATTATACTTTATAAGGGCAGCTGCATTCTCTATCAAGAACCAATGTCAGTGCATTAAACTGTGTACTTTATAGAACCTGCATTATGCTGTATCAAGAACTATATAAATACATAATAATCTTTATTTGTATAGCACCAACATATTCCGCAGCGCTTTCTTTACAGTTTAACAGTTCATACACAAGTCATAAGTTTCAACATTAAAAACAATACAATAATTAAAACAAAATAAGACAACCCTGCTCGTGAGAGCTTACAATCTATAATGAGATTGGGGAAGACAAGGTACAGGGGTTCATTTACATTGATGGTCCAGCCATCTTGAGAGCGTGGGGGATAGATAAAGGCTGCATGAGCTAGTCACCAGACAGTATTTGTGGTGCTCACACACACACTTCGATTAGGGAATGTGATAGGCTGCCCTAAATAGGTGTTTTTAGGGAGTGTCTAAAACTGTGTAAGTTGTAGATAGTCCTAACTTCTTGGGGTAGAGCATTCCATAGGATTGGCGCAACCCGGGAGAAGTCTTGGAGCCGGGAGTGAGAGGTACGGATTAGTGCAGAGGTTAGTCGAAAGTCGCTTTCAGAGCGTAATGAGTGGGTAGGCCAATAAACAGAAATGAGGGAGGAGATGTAGCAGGGTGTCTCACTCTTTTTGAGAACAAGCAGTTTGAATTGGATCCTATAACAAATGGGCAGTCAGTGCAATGACTAGGAAAGTAGCAAAGAGCGGACATGTCTAAGTACCGATTAAACAGATGTATGACCCTGGCTGCTGCATTAAGGATGAACTGGTGAGGGGGAAGTCGAGTGAGGGGAGGCCAGTTAATAGAGCATTACAGTAGTCCAGGCGGGAGTGGATCAGGGTGACAGTGAGGGTCTTTGTTGTTTCCAAGATGAGAAAAGGGTGGATTCTAGAGATGTTCTTTAAGTGAAAGCGGCAAGAGTGGGAAAGTGTTTGTATATGGGAGGTGAAGGAAAGATTGGTGTCAAACGTAACACCCAAACTGTGCTGCCTGTTGCCAGGGAGTTATTGTGGTGCCACCCACATAGAGGGAGATGTCAGATTTAGGGAGGTTAGTAGACGGCGGGAGCAGAAGAAGTTCAGTTTTGGAAAGGTTGAGTTTCAGATAGAGAGCGGACATGATGTTGGAGCCTACAGACAGACAGTCATTGGTGTTCTAGAGTACAGCGGGGGGGTAAGGTCAGGTGATGACGTGTATAGTTGCGTGTCATCAGCATAAAGATAGTACTGAAAACCAAATCTGCTGATGGTCTGTCCAACTGGGGCCATGTAGAGAGAGAAGAGAAGTGGGCCAAGAACTGAGCCCTGAGAAACCCCAACAGTTAGAGGAAGAGGAAAGGAAGTGGAGCCAGCGAGCAAAGAACTGAAGGAGCAGTCAGAAAAATAGGAAGAGAACCAGGAGAGAGCAGTGTCCTTTATGCCTTTTGACTGGAGCATAGAGAGTAGGAGATGGTGGTCAACAGTATCGAAAGCTGCAGAGAAGTCGAGAAGAATGAGCAGAGAGTGGTCACTGTTACGTTTTGCAATCAGAAGGTGGTTAGTCACTTTGAGTGCAGTTTCTGTAGAATGTAGGGAGAGGAAGCCAGACTGTGATGGATTTAGGAGAGAGTGAGTGGAGAGGTAACGGGTAAGGCAGGAGTGGACCAGGTGTGGTATTCGCAGGTACGCAGGATGCAGTGACGAGGCGGAGACGGAGAAAGCTTAAATTCAACTTTTATATCTGGGCTATTTGGGTAAATGGCTAGCTGACAATAATTGTCCTCTCAGGGAATCAAACAACAATACACACAGATAACACGATATTAACTACCTGGTCGGGGCCGGTAACTATATGGCCGCGGTATGGCCGACTATGAGTCCAAGAACTATAATTAGCTAACGAGGAAGTGTCACTTATCCTTCTCTGACATTCTGCAGAGTGGTTGTCCGTGAGGTGTCCTTTCGGTGTCTCAGCCCCTGGGCCCAGCCAACGAGAAGTTGACGTAAGCTTCTGGCGTTCCTACGCCCTGGTGGAGTGAGGGCACAGCAGGCCCCTGGAGAGTCCCTCAGCATGGGACCCCTGGCAGAGGCGAGATGGTGACAGCTGTGGGCCTGGACTTATAGGCTACAGCCATGTACCGGAACGGGGTGGTGGCCGCCGCGGAGTGCAGCGTTTGGGCCGCAGCCCCAGGCTGGAGTCTTGCAGCGGCGGCCGCGGGTGGCAGCGGGCAGGCTGCAGCCGCGGTCTGGAGTCGGGCAGCAGCAGCCGCGAGTGGCAGCGGGCAGGCCGCAGTCGCAGGCTGAAGTCGGGTAGTGGCGGCCGTGGGAGGTGGCGGGCAGGCCGCAGCCGCGGAGCGGAGTGAGGCAGTGGTGGCCGTGGGTGGCAGCGGGCAGACCGCAGCCGCAGGCTGGGATCGGGCAGCGTCGGCCGCGGGTGGAAGCGGGCAGGCCGCAGGCTGGAGTCGGGCAGAGGCAGCCGCAGGTGGCAGCGGGTAGGCCCGCGGCGGTCATGGGTGTGTGTCTGGAGTGCGGCCGCGGTCGACCGGTCAGCATCCCCCTGCTGCGCTGTTCAATGCTGTCCTCTCCCTGATACCGGTGAGTCCCTGTCCAATCTCCCTGGTAGGTGCTGACTCCTTCTGGCTCTGGCGCCACCTAGGCTTCCTGCTTTTTCTTCTGCTCTGGTCGAATGCCCCCTGTTGGCGTTCTGCGTTCCTTTTATATTCGCCCCGCCCCCACTCCTTCTTGAACTGTCTCTGGTCCGCCCTCTAATTATGTCCCCCAGAAACAGTTCTCCTAGGAACCTTGGTGACAGACCCCTTGGTTCCGGCCCGGTTACACAGTGGAAACTCTCCCCCCTACACCGGCGCTCAGAGTTTGGGGATGAATGGGAGGTTGGAGACTAGTCTGTAGTTATTTGTGCAGGATGGTTCAAGAGAGGTTTTTTAATAATGGAGTAATTACAGTGTTTGAAGGAGGAGGGAAAAATACTAGAAGAGAGGGAGAAATTGAAGATTGTAGTTAAATGGGTAGTGACGACAGGAGAGAGAGACTGGAGGATATGTGAGGGAATGGGGTCAGTAGTGCATGTAGTCGGACGAGAAGAGAGGAGACTGAAGACTTCTGTGATGGGATCAAATGTGGGGAGGGATTGGAGTTGTGGCACTTGATGGCCCGGAGCTGATTTCTTGACAGATACAGTATTCTCTATTTTCTCTAAAAAGTCGGAGGCCAATTCATCAGCACAGATGTCTGTGATAGGGGCCTGTTTTTTTGGACTGAGGAGGGAGTGAGAGGTATCAATTTTTGGGGGGTTGTTAGACAGTGAGGAGATCAGGGTGGTGAAGTAAGTCTGTTTAGCAAGGCGAAGGGCAGCGTTATAGGTCCGTAACATAAATTTGTAGTGGATAAAGTTTTCTTCCATAGGCGTGCGGCACTTCTAGAGCATCGCTGGAGAAATCGAGTTTGCAAAGTGAGCCAGGGCTGTTTTACTCTGTGTTCTGAGGGTGAGGGTTGCTACTTGGTCCAGGGTGCTTCTGAGAGTGTGATGTCATTGTAGTGATGTACAGCCAGATCAGGACATGAAAAAGAAGAGATTGGGGACAGTGATGAGTGTAGGGAGTCTGAAAGTGTATGAGGCTTAATGACTTGTAGATTTCAGCATCTGTCCCTATCATTCTTCCCCAGCCGGATTAAAGAGACCAGGAAACAAGCGTCGAATGTGTAAGCATCGTTCCTATTCTGCTGTGTTCCGGACTTTGCCCTTACTGTTGCCCTTAAGCCTGGCTTCATTCGGCCATACTGGTTCCTGTGACATCACCGCCTGTTGGTCCCGCCCGCCGGGTTTAAATAGCTTTCCTGGACGTGACTACCTTGCTTGTATATCTCGTCCTGTACCTGATCTGCTAGCTGGGAGTTGCACGCTGTGCTACCTCCTTCCTTCCTTCTGAATCCACCTGGATTACCTGCTGCCTAACCGCCGCCGCCTGGACCTTCTGACGGTGTCTGCCTGAAGGCTCCTTCCAGCCCTGCCTCCACCGCTCACCGCTCCTACAGCACTCACGGTATGCGCTGAAGATCTTGACTGCTGTGTGCGTTTCACCTGAGAGACTTATCCCTGCTACCTTTACACATTCAGTATCAATTACCTAGTGACTTTCTCTGCCACTGCACTGTGCCCGAAGATTCCCCTCCCGCAAGGGAGAGGGCGAAGTGACTATCCTTGCCTGCATTCTTAAGACTTTGTCTGCTTACATCTACATAGTGCTGGTGTACAACTTGCTATCTACTGGACTGAGTTCTGCTGCTGTTACCACTGCTGTCATTGTCTGGCTCCGCCAGCACCTGTGCTGTTCTGTGCTGCTTGTTTAATACAAACTACTTTCACGTATACCTGTGTCTGTGACTCTATCATCTAGCCACTGTCTTCATAGAAACCTACTATACATCATTACAGGATATACAAGCCACCAATATGGAGACCGCAGGTGTAGAGTCCCTGGAGAAACGTGTAAGCAAGCAACTTGCTTTGATACGGCAGGATGTGGCAGGCATTAGGACCCAGCTGGACACGCTGGAGCAACGTATCGAACACAACGCCGGGGCAGCAGAGGCACAGTTGCAACGACTGGCAAATCGGATTACGGCGCTGGAACAAGCAGCTCCTCTTCAGGGTGATCGTGTTCTGGCGTTGGAGCAAGCGATTCCTATGCAGCTCGATCGGATTGCTGCTCTGGAACAGGCCCCAGCCGCGCATATAGCAGGTGCTGCCCGGGATACTACACCGACCTTCCCGAAGCTTCCACCCTTCCGGTTCGCTGGTGAGAGGGATAAATTCCGAGGATTTTTGAACCAGTGCCGGATCTTCTTTGCTGCTCATGCCCCACAGTTCACTACTGAACGCTCCAAAGTTCTGACTATAGTCATGCTGCTGTCTGGTAAGGCGCTCGCGTGGGCCAACCCTTTGATTGAGACCGACGACCCCCTGCTTAACTCTATGGACAATTTCATTGCCGCAATGACGCAGATGTTTGATGACCCGAACCAAGCTAATACTGCTGAGACGACGCTGCTGACCCTTCGGCAGGGGAAGCGTTCGGTGCTGGAGTATGCATTGGACTTCCGTAGATGGGCTTTAGACACCACCTGGAACGGGGCAGCCAAGCAGGCCATCTTCCGCAGGGGATTGTCTACGGCAGTTAAGGATGAACTGGCACGCGGGGACTCGCCCGTGCTTCTTGGGGACTTCATCAATCACTGCATCCGCATTGACAATCGACTCTCCGAGCGCAGACAGGAGTGCTGGTCTGATCTACGGTTTAATAACACTGTTCCGTTCTCTTCTCCCTCCAGAGATGTCACCAGCAGGAGGAATCCCGAGCCCGAGCCCGAACCGATGCAGGTGGATGCCATACGTAGAAATCCTCCTGATGCCCGCAAGGAGCATCGCTTTAAGGAAAACCTGTGCTTCTACTGCGGGGGGACCGGTCACTTCATCTCCGAGTGTCCAGTCAGGAGACGTAAGACGGCTGCAGCTATCATTGATTGTAACTCCGAGGCGGGGGAGTCCTGCGTCCTAGATCTGAACAATTCGGGGGGCAGAGACAATCAGAGAGACCTGGACTTTGCCGATATGAATTCGCTGGCATCTCTTCCATTGAACGCAGTGGTGATCTCGATGACATCCGTCATTTCCTCCTACTTCGCTACTAAGAAGAATTCCCACTATTACCTATCCTTGAGGGTCTGCTTCCAGGGTCGGTGTGTCGAGAGCGCCGCCATGTTGGACTCCGGGGCCAGTGGGAACTTCATGGATATCGCGTTTGCAAGGAAGCATGGAATCAGGGCACTGAAGAGGGAGTCGTCAGTCTTGATGGAGACAGTAGACGGGTCGCCACTTACATCTGGACCGGTAACCATGGAGACTGAGTCGGTGAAGGTATGCATTGGAGAGGAACATGTGGAACATTTGTCCTTTTTACTAATATCTTCTCCTCACTTCCCTATTATCCTGGGGTTACCTTGGCTCCAGGTTCAGAATCCTCGCATCAACTGGGAGACCAGGGAAGTGCAGTTCCCTCCAAGTTCTAACAGCAACCCCGCTATTCCTAAGGTCGCTGCTATCCCCAAGGTAGTAGCTACGACTGAGGGACAATTACCACCGGAGTATCAGGATCTGGCAGAGGTATGTGACAAGAAGAGGGCAGATATGTTACCTCCCCACCGGCCTTATGATTGCCCGATAGAACTGGTATCTGGGGCGGAGATCCCATTCGGGCGTATTTACCCTTTGTCTGGTCCTGAATTAAAGGCCTTGAAGAACTTCATCGACGAGAATCTCGCCAAGGGCTTCATCCGACCGTCTACTTCTCCTGCAGGTGCACCAATCTTCTTCGTGAAGAAAAAGGACGGGGGTCTGCGTCCTTGCATGGACTACCGTGATTTAAACAAGGTAACGGTCATGAATCGGCACCCGCTACCCTTAATCTCTGAACTACTGGAGAGGGTGAAGCAGGCTAAGATATTCACCAAACTGGATCTTCGGGGAGCCTACAATCTCGTGAGAATTCGGTCTGGAGATGAGTGGAAGACGGCCTTCCGCTGTCATTATGGACACTTCGAGTCACGGGTCATGCCGTTCGGACTACGAAATGCTCCTGCAACCTTTCAGCATTTTGTTAATGACATTTTCCGAGATGTGCTTGATGTATTTATGGTTGTGTATCTCGATGACATTTTAATCTTTTCCAGTGCTCTCGAGGAACATCGGCTCCACGTGAGGACAGTGCTGCAACGCCTGCTGCATAACCATCTTTACATCAAATTGGAGAAATGCGAGTTCCACAGGGCAACAGTGCAGTTCCTCGGTTATGTCATCTCTCCACAGGGTCTCCAGATGGACGATCAAAAGACCAGAGCGATCCAGGAGTGGCCAGCGCCTGGATCGGTGAAAGAAGTTCAGAGGTTTGTGGGATTCGCCAACTTCTATAGGCGCTTCATCCGTAACTTCTCTGAGATTGTGGCACCCATCACCCAACTGACTAAGAAGGGGGTACCGTTCCGGTGGACTCCGCAAGCCCAGGAGGCGTTCACACGGCTGAAGGACAAATTTGTGTCGGCTCCCATCTTAAGACATCCAGACCCAGACCTGAGCTTTACTCTTGAGGTGGACGCATCGGATGTCGCCATCGGCGCAGTGTTGTCACAGAGAGGAGGTGAGAAGGCAGTTCTTCATCCTTGTGCCTTTCTTTCTCAGAAGCTATCCCCGGCGCAGAAGAACTATGACGTAGGGAACAAGGAGTTACTGGCGATTGTGACGGCATTCAAGGAGTGGAGACACTTGCTGCTGGGGTCCTCAACTCCGATTACAGTTCTTACCGACCACCGAAACTTGGAGTTCATGCAGTCCGTAAGATGTTTGAACCCACGTCAGGCACGTTGGAGCTTGTTTCTAAACCAATTCAACTTCATCATCTCCTACAGGTCGGGGGCACGGAATGGTAAGGCAGATGCGCTATCTAGGATTGCTGCTCCTGAGGAAGTGATTGAGTCGTCTCCTAGTACTGTTGTGTCTCCCGCTCATTTCATCTCTGCAATCCATCATCAGGATCTTCTGTCTGAGATCAAAGCAGCATACGCAGCAGATCCGTTGCTAAGGCAACCTACCCCCGAAGTAAGCCTAAAATTCAGTGGAGGAGTGTGGTTACAGGAGAATCGGCTGTATGTACCAGAGGTGACAAGACTTGAAGTCCTCCGACTGATCCATGATTCTAAGATTGGGGGACATCGTGGAATAACGAAGACCCAAGAGTTCCTGGCTCGGTACTTCTGGTGGCCTTCGTACCGGAAGGACGTGGAGGGATACGTGTCATCCTGCGAGGTATGTGCTCGGTTCAAGACGCCTCGTGCGTCGCCTTCCGGGTTGTTACAACCCTTGCCTATACCATCTCGTCCCTGGAGATCCATCTCAATGGACTTTATTGTTGAACTACCGGTCTCCAAGGGTAAGAACACCATTCTAGTGGTCGTGGACCGCCTCACTAAGGCAGCACACTTTATCCCTTGCCCTGGATTACCCACAGCAAAACAGACTGCAGACTTGTTGATTCAAGAGGTGGTCCGTCTGCACGGGGTCCCGGATGAGGTGATCTCGGATCGTGGGGTGCAGTTCACGTCTAGGTTCTGGAGGTGTTTCTGCGCGGCTCTGGATATTAGAGTAAGTCTGTCTTCGGCTTACCATCCACAGACCAATGGACAGACGGAACGTACGAATCAGACCCTGGAGCAGTACCTCCGTTGCTACTTAAGTCATCTGCAGGACGATTGGGTAGATCTGCTTCCCCTGGCAGAGTTCACATATAACAACTCGCAGCACTCCTCGACTAAGCAGTCACCGTTCTTTGCTAATCAGGGTTACCACCCAAGCATCTTGTCGCAGTTCCCCAAGGAGGCTGCAGTGCCTGCTGTGTCTGACCATCTTTCCTTCTTACAGCAGAATTTGGAAGCTCTAAAGACCACCTTGACGACAGCGCAGGAGAGGTATAAGAGAGCAGCAGATCGTACCAGGAGGCCGGCTCCGGTGTATAGGGTGGGAGATACGGTCTGGTTGTCTACCAAGAATCTGAGGGTGAGGGCACCGACTGTCAAGCTTGGACAGAAGTTTGTAGGGCCATACAAGATCGTGGCTCTAGTGAATTCGGTAGCGGTGCGTCTGAAATTGCCCCCTGCCTGGAAGGTTCACCCGGTGTTCCATGTTTCCCTACTAAAGCCAGTTGTACCAAATTCCTTCCCAGGGCGTACTTCCTCTCCTCCAGCTCCAGTGTTCGTTGATGGACATGAACAATATGTCGTGGAGAAGATTCTGGATTCACGGATCTTCAGAAGGAAGCTGCAATACCTGGTCAAGTGGCAAGGATACTCTGTCGAGGAGAATTCCTGGGAACCGGTGGAGAATATCTGTGCTCCGCGGCTGCTGGAGCAGTTTCATCTAAGGTACCCGGACAAGCCTGGTCGAAGATTGTCCGGAGGACATTCTTTAAGGGGGGAATAATGTAAGCATCGTTCCTATTCTGCTGTGTTCCGGACTTTGCCCTTACTGTTGCCCTTAAGCCTGGCTTCATTCGGCCATACTGGTTCCTGTGACATCACCGCCTGTTGGTCCCGCCCGCCGGGTTTAAATAGCTTTCCTGGACGTGACTACCTTGCTTGTATATCTCGTCCTGTACCTGATCTGCTAGCTGGGAGTTTCACGCTGTGCTACCTCCTTCCTTCCTTCTGAATCCACCTGGATTACCTGCTGCCTAACCGCCGCCGCCTGGACCTTCTGACGGTGTCTGCCTGAAGGCTCCTTCCAGCCCTGCCTCCACTGCTCACCGCTCCTACAGCACTCACGGTATGCGCTGAAGATCTTGACTGCTGTGTGCGTTTCACCTGAGAGACTTATCCCTGCTACCTTTACACATTCAGTATCAATTACCTAGTGACTTTCTCTGCCACTGCACTGTGCCCAAAGATTCCCCTCCCGCAAGGGAGAGGGCGAAGTGACTATCCTTGCCTGCATTCTTAAGACTTTGTCTGCTTACATCTACATAGTGCTGGTGTACAACTTGCTGTCTACTGGACTGAGTTCTGCTGCTGTTACCACTGCTGTCATTGTCTGGCTCCACCAGCACCTGTGCTGTTCTGTGCTGCTTGTTTAATACAAACTACTTTCACGTATACCTGTGTCTGTGACTCTATCATCTAGCAACTGTCTTCATAGAAACCTACTATACATCATTACAGAATGACTTAAACACTGTCGATCACGCTCATTTAACGACCTGATCTCTGCGCATATAAATACAACAGAAATGTGTCTGTGTGATGGTGCAATATGTGAGCAATTAAGGACCCCACTTTAAACTTTTGCCCAGGGCCCCACTTTGTCTAAAACTGGCCTGGTCCCAGTCCCAACTTACTGTCAAGTGTGGGGTGCATCACATTCATCTGTAGACCGCAGACCTTTGCTTTCCCCAGATCTCCCTCTTCAGGAGACGCCACACATACCTCAGGGAACACACAGTTCATTGTAACAAGCAAACATTTATTGAGAGGTTTATGTTCATCAGACTGTAACATGCAGTTTCTGGCATAACACTTCTTATTCTTTGTTTCTTTAGTACAGTATGTCTCCAGCATTACTCTCCGTTCCTCCTGGACTATCCTCATGTTAAATGGTTTTCCAGGGATTTCCCGTCCAGTCCCTCAGAGCACCGGGCATCTGTTACCTTCTCTTAACGGAGTTTCACATTCGCTTCCTCTGTACACTAGAGAATAAGGCACTCTTGGTAGTATCTGTACCGAACCCTAGGAGCTGGATGTTGCAGGAATGTCCGCAAGAGATTCTAGTAAGGCCTCCCACTGCCTGGAACGATAAGTGCCCGCCCACTGCAATTTGAACTTGACCTTGGTTACTGTACTTCCCTATCTGACTATCAGGAAGTAGTCCTCTTTTACTGGGAGGGTTCCCCTCCCACTATGGGCCAGTCCTAAGCTTTAACTATGTCTGTCTCTACAGTATGTAGCTGCGCAGATCTCCACCACAAACACAAAGTATTACATTTACTACACATATTATACCCAAGCTAGGACTGGCCCACGGGAGAACCAGATAAATCCTGTGCATTAGTGGGCCACCACCCTCTTATATAGCAGTACTTGGCAAAATATCCTTTATTCACTATGTACTTACAGAGGCAGCATCTTATTCATGTAACAATCTTCCCAGTTCATTGTTATATAAATTTGTGATTGAGGATAATGTCACATTTGCATGTAGCTGTAAAAGTGGGGCCCTGGAGTTGGTTACTAGTGGGCCCTTGGCACCCCAGTCCGACACTGTTTGTGTCTCTTGCATTCTGCAGCTCTGCGTCACCGTCTTCAATCTTCTATATGGCAGTATTTTGTGTAGAACATATACTATTTTAGGGTACTGTCTCCATAACACTTTTAATGTAACTTGGGACAGGAGCTAACATTACGATACCACAATGGGTGGAGAGATATGTGGTCTGCCTTCTGTAAATAGCGGCCCTCTTAATTCCTGGTTCAACTTGTAGAGTACTGAGACTAGTAATGATCACACCCATCATTGTAACTGTGTAAAAAGAAAGTGAATAGAAAAAAACTCCCATGACACTTTTTTATTTTCTTTCTTATTTTTTTATTGGAATAGCAATAAGCAACACTGTAATAAAAATATTACCGGCCCTTTAAGAAATTAAACCATGATCACAATGACTCTCAGGTCAGTCTTTATACAGACCACAGAACTAGCTGTGGGCATTGAGGACCGGCTGAGAGCCACTGGACCGCAAGATCCAGAGGAAGGCAAAGAAACCCCCCGGAGAGTTCTGCCTCAGGGGGGAAAAAAATTCCTTCCTGACCCCAGTTGTGGCGATCGGATAGTTCCCTGGATCACATCTGTCCTGCTGCATATTGCTGTATATCTGCATGAATTAAAGGCTCAGGAGAGTCGATCTGGAAGGGAAAAGATAAATGCACCTTGCTCCTAGGAGCTTACAATCTAATATACAAAATACACCCTGATCCAAGGAGCTTACACTCTAATATACAATATACACTCTAACTAATAGGCATCTTAGTTAAGTGCGTCATATAGTTCACAAAATATAACTATATACTTAGCCATACAACCAGCTACAGATCAATATACCTAGCCATACAACCGACTATAGATAAATATACCTAGCCATACAACCGACTATAGATAAATATACCTAGCCATACAACCGACTATAGATAAATATACCTAGCCATACAACCGACTATAGATAATTATACCCAGCCCTACAACCGACTATAGATATATACACCCAGCCATACAACCGACTATAGATAAATATACCCAGCCATACAACCAACTATAGATAAATATACCCAGCCCTACAACCGACTATAGATAAATACACCCAGCCATACAACCGACTATAGATAAATATACCTAGCCATACAACCGACTATAGATAAATATACCCAGCCATACAACCAACTATAGATAAATATACCCAGCCCTACAACCGACTATAGATAAATACACCCAGCCCTACAACCGACTATAGATAAATATACCCAGCCCTACAACCGACTATAGATAAATACACCCAGCCATACAACTGACTATAGATAAATATACCCAAGCATACAACCGACTATAGATAAATACACCCAGCCATACAACCGACTATAAATAAATATACCTAGCCATACAACTGACTATAGATAAATATACCTAGCCCTACATCCGACAATAGATAAATATACCCAGCCATACAACCGACTATAGATAAATATACCAGCCATACAACCGACTATAGATAAATATACCCAGCCATACAACCGACTATAGACAAATATACCTAGCCATACAACCGACTATAGATAAACATACCCAGCCATACAACCAACTATAGATAAATATACCTAGCCATACAACCGACTATAGATAAATATACCCAACCCTACAACCGACTATAAATACACCCAGCCATACAACCGACTATAGATAAATATACCCAACCCTACAACCGACTATAGATAAATATACCTAGCCATACAACCGACTATAGATAAATATACCTAGCCATACAACCGACTATAGATAAATACACCCAGCCATACAACCGACTATAGATAAATATACCAGCCATACAACCGACTATAGATAAATATACCCAGCCATACAAGCGACTATAGACAAATATACCTAGCCATACAACCGACTATAGATAAACATACCCAGCCATACAACCAACTATAGATAAATATACCTAGCCATACAACCAACTATAGATAAATATACCTAGCCCTACAACCGACTATAGATAAATACACCCAGCCATACAACCAACTATAGATAAACATACCCAGCCATACAACCAACTATAGATAAATATACCTAGCCATACAACCAACTATAGATAAATATACCCAGCCATACAACCGACTATAGATAAATACACCCAGCCATACAACCGACTATAGAGAAATATACCTAGCCATACAACCAACTATAGATAAATATACCTAGCCCTACAACCGACTATAGATAAATACACCCAGCCATACAACCAACTATAGATAAATATACCCAGCCATACAACCAACTATAGATAAATATACCTAGCCATACAACCGACTATAGATAAATATACCCAGCCATACAACCGACTATAGATAAATACACCCAGCCATACAACCGACTATAGAGAAATATACCTAGCCATACAACCAACTATAGATAAATATACCTAGCCCTACAACCGACTATAGATAAATACACCCAGCCATACAACCGACTATAGATAAACATACCCAGCCATACAACCAACTATAGATAAATATACCTAGCCATACAACCGACTATAGATAAATATACCCAACCCTACAACCGACTATAGATAAATATACCCAGCCATACAACAGACTATAGAGAAATATACCTAGACATACAACCAAATATGGATAAATATACCCAGCCATACAACCAACTATAGATAAATATACCTAGCCATACAACCGACTATAGATAAATATACCCAGCCATACAACCAACTATAGATAAATATACCCAGCCATACAACCGACTATAGATAAATATACCCAGCCATACAACCAACTATAGATAAATATACCCAGCCCTACAACCGACTATAGATAAATACACCCAGCCCTACAACCGACTATAGATAAATATACCCAGCCCTACAACCGACTATAGATAAATACACCCAGCCATACAACTGACTATAGATAAATATACCCAAGCATACAACCGACTATAGATAAATACACCCAGCCATACAACCGACTATAAATAAATATACCTAGCCATACAACCGACTATAGATAAATATACCTAGCCCTACATCCGACAATAGATAAATATACCCAGCCATACAACCGACTATAGATAAATATACCCAGCCATACAACCGACTATAGATAAATATACCAGCCATACAACCGACTATAGATAAATATACCCAGCCATACAACCGACTATAGACAAATATACCTAGCCATACAACCGACTATAGATAAACATACCCAGCCATACAACCAACTATAGATAAATATACCCAGCCCTACAACCGACTATAGATAAATACACCCAGCCCTACAACCGACTATAGATAAATATACCCAGCCCTACAACCGACTATAGATAAATACACCCAGCCATACAACTGACTATAGATAAATATACCCAAGCATACAACTGACTATAGATAAATACACCCAGCCATACAACCGACTATAAATAAATATACCTAGCCATACAACCGACTATAGATAAATATACCTAGCCCTACATCCGACAATAGATAAATATACCCAGCCATACAACCGACTATAGATAAATATACCAGCCATACAACCAACTATAGATAAATATACCTAGCCATACAACCGACTATAGATAAATATACCCAACCCTACAACCGACTATAGATAAATACACCCAGCCATACAACCGACTATAGATAAATATACCCAACCCTACAACCGACTATAGATAAATATACCTAGCCATACAACAGACTATAGATAAATATACCCAGCCCTACAACCGACTATAGATAAATACACCCAGCCATACAACCGACTATAGATAAACATACCCAGCCATACAACCAACTATAGATAAATATACCTAGCCATACAACCAACTATAGATAAATATACCTAGCCCTACAACCGACTATAGATAAATACACCCAGCCATACAACCGACTATAGATAAATATACCCAGCCCTACAACCGACTATAGATAAATACACCCAGCCATACAACCGACTATAGAGAAATATACCCAGCCATACAACCAACTATAGATAAATATACCTAGCCATACAACCAACTATAGATAAATATACCTAGCCATACAACCGACTATAGATAAATATACCCAACCCTACAACCGACTATAGACAAATATACCCAGCCATACAACAGACTATAGAGAAATATACCTAGACATACAACCAAATATGGATAAATATACCCAGCCATACAACCAACTATAGATAAATATACCTAGCCATACAACCGACTATAGATAAATATACCCAGCCATACAACCAACTATAGATAAATATACCCAGCCATACAACCGACTATAGATAAATATACCCAGCCCTACAACCGACTATAGATAAATACACCCAGCCATACAACCGACTATAGATAAACATACCCAGCCATACAACCAACTATAGATAAATATACCTAGCCATACAACCAACTATAGATAAATATACCTAGCCATACAACCGACTATAGATAAATATACCCAACCCTACAACCGACTATAGATAAATATACCCAGCCATACAACAGACTATAGAGAAATATACCTAGACATACAACCAAATATGGATAAATATACCCAGCCATACAACCAACTATAGATAAATATACCTAGCCATACAACCGACTATAGATAAATATACCCAGCCATACAACCAACTATAGATAAATATACCCAGCCATACAACCGACTATAGATAAATATACCTAGCCATACAACCGACTATAGATAAACATACCCAGCCATACAACCAACTATAGATAAATATACCCAGCCCTACAACCAACTATAGATAAATATACCCAGCCATACAACCGACTATAGATAAATATACCTAGCCATACAACCGACTATAGATAAACATACCCAGCCATACAACCAACTATAGATAAACATACCCAGCCATACAACCAACTATAGATAAATATACCGAGCCCTACAACCGACTATAGATAAATACACCCAGCCATACAACCGACTATAGATAAATATACCCAGCCATACAACCAACTATAGATAAATATACCCAGCCATACAACCGACTATAGATAAATATACCCAGCCATACAACAGACTATAGAGAAATATACCCAGCCATACAACCGACTATAGATAAATATACCCAGCCATACAACCGACTATAGATAAATATACCTAGCCATACAACCGACTATAGATAAACATACCCAGCCATACAACCAACTATAGATAAATATACCCAGCCCTACAACCAACTATAGATAAACATACCCAGCCATACAACCGACTATAGATAAATATACCTAGCCATACAACCGACTATAGATAAATATACCCAGCCATACAACCAACTATAGATAAACATACCCAGCCATACAACCAACTATAGATAAATATACCGAGCCCTACAACCGACTATAGATAAATACACCCAGCCATACAACCGACGATAGATAAACATACCCAGCCATACAACCGACGATAGATAAATATACCCAGCCATACAACCGACTATAGATAAATATACCCAGCCATACAACCGACTATAGATAAATATACCCAGCCATACAACAGACTATAGAGAAATATACCTAGACATACAACCAACTATAGATAAAAATACCTAGCCATACATCCGACTATAGATAAATATACCCAGCCATACATCCAACCATAGATAAATACACCTAGCCATACATCCAACCATAGATAAATATACCCAGCCATACAACCAATCATAGATAAATACACCTAGCCATACTACCAACCATACCAGAGTTGCAGACTCCGATCAGGCTTTGATCAGAGTAGTATCAGTGGAGAGGGGAAAAAAAGTTTCTCCATTTTGTCAGTCTATGAGAATCGGAGAGCATATATATGAGTGAATATATATCTATAAATATATCTATATTTATTTATAAATATTTAATCTTTTTCTATAGTATATATACATAGCTCTGTGGAAATAATGGCGCTATGTAAACGAGTAAAATAAATGAGTTTGCTATCCGTGGTTTTGACAGATAACACTCACACCTATGATATTCTATGGGGCTGTGCAAATGTCAGATTTTTTGCTCGGACCCAGTGCTCCATGGAAAAAAAAATTGGAGTAAAGTCCGATTTTTGATCCCAGTGTCAGATCAAAATTGTCAATGCAAGTCTATGGGCCCATGAAAAAATTGGTCCCCACTTGGATGACATCTAAGTGTGTCTGATTTTCACAGATTGACATAATGCAAAGGGTGGAGAAACCTTTTCCCCCCTCTCCTTGCCTGAAGAAAACTGATGCAACTCTGATCTGTGCCTGATCGGAGTCTGCAACTCTGGCCTCATTTGCCGTTAAATCAATTCTACTTATGATATCCTGTGGTTCCAGTTGTGGTCCTCCTGCTTCCATCGTGCTACTACGTTCTCCGTTGTTTCTGCTCAGCCTTCCTGCTGCGCCACCGTCATCTGTCCGTGCTTCATTGCAGCAGATCTTCTGAACTAGATGAGACATAACACCTATCAGTACAAAAAAGAGGATTAAATGGTAGGTTCTATTTAAGGAATCATTCTAATACACAAGAGAGAGATGTTTGATGAGATTTTTTAGGAATAAATGGTGCAGTTCTAAACTTCACCACTACACCCCACAGCTACACAATGTGTGAATGGGGCCTAGTGTTAATTGAGTAGCTACCTACTTGGACTTGTCTTCCTCAAGATGCTTCCTCTGGGGAAACAAGGTGGTTCAGGATAAGAACTTTATACATTCTGTACCGATTGTGATATGTATGATGTCATGTGCATTGTGATGTCATGTGCATTGTGATGTACTGTGATATCTATGATGTCATGTGCCCTGTCATGTAATGTGATATCTATGATGTCATGTGCCTTGTGATGTCATGTGTCCTGTGATGCCATGTGCATTGTGATGTCATATGCCCTGTGATGTCATGTGCATTGTGATGTCATGTGTCCTGTGATGTCATGTGCCCTGTGATGTCATGTGCCCTGTGATGTCATGTGTCCTATGATGTCATGTGATATCTATGATGTCATGTGCCCTGTGATGTCATGAGCATTGTGATGTCATGTGCATTGTGATGTCATGAGTCCTGTGATGTCATGTGCCCTGTGATGTCATGTGCATTGTGATGTCATGTGCATTGTGATGTCATGTGCATTGTGATGTCACGTGTCCTGTCGTAATAACTGCCAGTGGTGTGTTATGTATCAAGTTTCCAACATCAAGAGTAGAATTAATAAAACAAAATCACAGGCCACAAATAACCACCAGCCTCATTTGTTGAGTCATGACGCATATTAAAACCTAAGCATTTGCATCTTTTTATTCTAATCTGTATCACCTACTTTTCTATGCACTAAAGGAAAACACAGGACGCCATACTGCAATTCCTGATCACGATAAACCGTCAGTTCCCGATCACCCCTGATCCAACAGGACCAAGAGAGCTGACAATGGAGAACTGTGGCAGTCTGCAATTAAATATATGTTATGATAATGTTTTCACATTAATGGCAAAGCTACCCTAAAATGGAACCAAGTGGAGTTGTCTCACTGGCCCACCCCTTTCTATATGCTTTTATTAGGGCATATGGGTGTCATAGAGGGCAAAACCAGCTGATTGCTGAGGGTCTTCAAGACCAGTGACAATGATCAGCTGACTGCCAGCAAGTCCTCATTTAGGGAAGGGGTAGTCCAGATTGGTAACTCCTGTTAGGCCGGGCTCACTCTGGCTTAATAAAGAACCCAAATGTGCAGATTTTCCTTAGAATCTGATCAATAACTTTTTTAATCATAGAATCATTATAGCAATCACAGGACATAGGATATACTGTAGCCCTTTTTGATAAGATTTTCAGGTGAATGATGCAGTTCTGAATCCCACTTGTAACCCCCCATCTATACAATTTGTGAGTGAGGTCATAAGTGAAGAGTTCCCTACCTGAACTGGTTTCCTTCAAGCTGTCAGGCTCTAATGAAACAAGATGGCTCATGTGTTGCACTTTCCTCATTCTATGCCAATTGTGATGTCATATGATGTCTACGTGCTTTGTGATGTCATCAAAACTGACTGTTTAACCCTTGCCCACCCAATGACATACTTTGCTATTGTGTACAGGTTATTTGGATACAACGGCGCCGACAATGAAGGGACAGTGGTAATCATCCAAATCTATGTATCTTTCTACCACAGAAAGGAAATCTAACTATAGGGACATATATACTGTATATATGAAACCAGAAGTTTACATACACTATATAAAATCACATATGCATGTTTTTCTCAAAATCTGACATGAAATCAGAATAAACCTTTCCTGTTTTAGGTCAATTAGGATTACCACAGTTATTTGCCAAATGAGAGAGAGAATGTTTTAAGGCATTTTATTTATCTAGTTTCAACTGTAGTATAATGCACCCCCCCATAGGCAGACTCTATATTGTATCATGCACCCCCATAGGCAGACTCTGTATGGAATAATGCACCCCCATAGGCAGACTCTACACTGTATAATGCACCCCCCATAGGCAGACTATATTGTATAATGCACCCCCCCATAGGTAGATTCTATATAGTATAATGCACCCCCCATAGGCAGACTCAATATAGTATAATGCACCCCCCATAGGCAGACTATATTGTATAATGCACCCCCCATAGGTAGATTCTGTATAGTATAATGCACCCCACATAGGCAGATGCCATATTTTATAATGCATCACCCATAAGCAGACTCTATTGTATAATGCACTCCCCATAGGCAGACTCTATATACTATAATGCACTCCCTATAGGCCTCTATAGGCAGACTAAATATTGTATAAAGCATCACCCATAAGCAGACTCTGTAGTATAATGCACCCCCATAGGCAGACTATATATGGTTAATAAGAAGCAGGAGACATTTATCATTGAGTTTGCACCAAAATGTGGGTGCCAATCCCTACTAAATTATTAAGAAGTGTACTACCTTATATTATACCCTGATATTAGCATATATGATAATGCCCAGTATCAGAGAACGAGACAAGGCGGTGACCATGGTCCAAAAACGCCTTGTGCATGGATTACCACTCCATATGCTAATCTTAAAAAGGAGAAAACGGAGTAACGGATCCAAAATATATGCAAAAGTATAAATTTTATTAGTACTCACATCAAGTGCTGACAAGTATACAAGTTGACTAAAATAGGGGGATAAACCCCAATGATACAACAATCAGGACAGACAAGGACAGGGTAAATAAAATGATACCAGTGCTCCAAATCTACATGGCACAACGTTCAGTCAGCCCATGGGCATTGCACATAACAGACATATGTCTAATGGTAAAAGATAGTCAAATATGGCATACTCAATTAAATGTGTATTGTACATAGTTGTACATGTCTGGAGCGCCAAAAAAAAAAAAAAAACATCCAGAGGGGTCAATGTGCAAGTCCAATGGACACTGAACATAAATGAAACAATGACATGTGAAAGAATTCTTAAATGGTTAATAATATATGTATCAACATATCAAAACTGCGCAATTGTGCCAGAGAGAACCCGGGAGACGACCCGCCCAGCGGTCCAAATGACCGAAGTGTGGAAACAAGTAAAGGCAGGCTGCTTACCGGGGAGCAGAGGAGGTGAAGGCCCATGCAACGACCCCCGAAGTACATTTCGCGCCCGCCACAGGCGCTTTATCAAGGGACTCCCGAAAACGTACTTCGGGGGGTCGTTGCATGGGCCTTCACCTCCTCTGCTCCCCGGTAAGCAGCCTGCCTTTACTTGTTTCCACACTTTGGTCATTTGGACCGCTGGGCGGGTCGTCTCCCGGGTTCTCTCTGGCACAATTGCGCAGTTTTGATATGTTGATACATATGTTATTAACTATTTAAGAATTCTTTCACATGTCATTGTTTCATTTATGTTCAGTGTCCATTGGACTTGCACATTGACCCCTCTGGATGTTTTTTTTTTTTTGGCGCTCCAGACATGTACAACTATGTACAATACACATTTAATTGAGTATGCCATATTTGACTATCTTTTACCATTAGACATATGTCTGTTATGTGCAATGCCCATGGGCTGACTGAATGTTGTGCCATGTAGATTTGGAGCACTGGTATCATTTTATTTACCCTGTCCTTGTCTGTCCTGATTGTTGTATCATTGGGGTTTATCCCCCCTATTTTAGTCAACTTGTATACTTGTCAGCACTTGATGTGAGTACTAATAAAATTTATACTCCTGATATTAGCATGTATAACAGTACAAATGGTGGTATTTGTAATGCCGGTGGGTTTGTACCTTGTTTCTCCTGCATGTCGCTGCTTTAACCCTTTGCTCCTCTCAGCCTAGCTAGCAGGGATACTGTTGTCTGTTACCTGTATGGATGCTGCTCAGTTCCCTGCTCCGCAGCTGTACATGTGTTGTGATGTCTTTGCTCTGCTGCATGAACATCCGCATGTGTGGTCCCTGGCTGCCGCTGTGGAAGCTATCCGCAGGTTGCAAGGTCTCTCTGCAGCTGGTGCATATAGTACACTATAGGAACAAAAAAAAACGCAAATAGGGTCTTATCCGGGTTGATATTGAAATATAAAAGAAATTCACTCACCTATTGCAGGAGAGATCAGGCATGTACAAATAGTAGTCAGCTGCTGCACGTCCAAAGGTCAAACAAGTGACCGCTGATATAACAATTCTCATGGAACTAATTTATGGACTTCCATGTGCTGCTTGACAAAATACAGGATTCCAATTATGGTGGAAGATTAATCATTTATTACCAACGCGTTTCGAAGAAAGAACTACTTCTTCCTCAAGGATGTTTGTCATCCCCTGAGGAAGAAGTAGTTCTTACTTCGAAACGCATTGGGAATAAATGATCTTCCACCATAATTGGAATCCTGTATTTTGTCAAGCAGCGCATGGAAGTCCATAAATTAGTTCCATAAGAATTGCAGCTGGTGCATGACTTTCCACGTGTGTCCAGGCTTGCAGCCGTTGCCAGGTGCCCTAAGCCTCAGGCCTGTGCTTAGGGTGTACGCAGCCAAACCTTCTCTGCTTTTATTAGGGTTAGTGTGTGCACCTGAGTTGCTTTCCCCAGTCTATTGCTGAGGGGCAGCTCCTATATAAAGTTACTCATTCGTGTTGGGCATTGCCAGAGCTTCGTATTAAGTTTCTGAGTCTTGCCATGTGTGTTTGGTGTTCAGCTCCTGTTCTGCCAGTGTTCAGTTCTGGGAAAGTTGATGCCTGTTTTTCCGCCTGCTCTGGGGGCTGAGTACCCAGATCCGTTTCTGTTTGTGTCTTGTTTTTCTGCCCGCTCTGGAGGCTGATT
The DNA here is from genome assembly GCF_039654945.1 of Dendrobates tinctorius. Taxonomy (NCBI): domain Eukaryota; kingdom Metazoa; phylum Chordata; class Amphibia; order Anura; family Dendrobatidae; genus Dendrobates; species Dendrobates tinctorius. The sequence goes on along the minus strand of NW_027361750.1, from coordinate 24,065,537 downwards.
ACCCAGAACCACCTTTCCTGAAGGCTGCATATCCAGGTCCGTTTCTGTTGTGTTTTGTTTCCTGCCTCCTTGAGGGCTGCATTCCCAGGCCTGAACCCTTGACCCTGTATCTGTTCCTGTACCTGACCCTGTCTGAACTGTGTCCTCTGTGTTATGTTCCTGAAGTCCCTCTGTGTCTGGAACCCTGTACCCAGTGACTGGGTACTAACCTGGGTTCTTCTTTTAAAGATGGAGTCTGGTGTTTTTGCTGAGCGTTTACTATGCTGTGCTCAGCCTGCTCTGCAGTGCTAACTTCGTCCTGCCTCGGTTCTACCTGGCAGTGCTTGCACCATCCCGCTTCAGTTCCTTTCTAGGTCCGATACCCAGAGCCTGATGACCGTAGTTTGTAACCTGACATCCGCTGACTGGTGTCTGGAGATGGTGTCCAATGTCAGGAGTCTGGCGACCACTGTCTGGTATCCGAAGCCTGACCACCTCTGCCTGGTCCTGTGCCATCCGTGTCTCAGCCGATGACCTGAGCTGCCACGCCGGTGTTCCTGGTCCTGCGTTGTCCGTGTCTCTGTCAATGATCTGAGCTGCCACGTTGTTATTCTTGGTCCTGTGCCATCTGTGTCCCAGCCGATGACCTGGGCTGCCATGCCTGTGTTCCGATGTCCTGCCTGTGTCCCGATGTCCTGCCTTTGTCCCGATGTCCAGCCTGTGACCAGATGTCCAGCCTGTGACCAGATGTCCAGCCTGTGACCAGATGTCCTGATGTCCAGCCTGTGACCAGATGTCCTGATGACCTGCCTGTGTCCTGATGTCCAGACTGAATCCTGATGTTCAGCCTGTGTCCGGAAGTTCCGCTGGTTCTGCGGGATCCACACTGTGGTGAGTCTGTCCTGGGTCCGTGTCTAATGTTCTCCTGCTGAGCCTGTGCTATGCCTGAGGCTTGAGAGAGAGGCTGTCCTAATAAGCCCGTGCCAGATGACCCTGGATTGAATCAACCTGTGATGTCCTCCTGCCTTCGTCTGTTACCCTTAGATGTATACCCTTCCTTGATGTGCGGAATCGGGAGCCTGGCCTCATTATGTTCTGTTTATGTACTCTGATTTCGTTTAAGTAAACTTTATGTTTCTTCATACCTGAAGTTGTGCGGTGTTATCTAGTTCTGCTTGTTGCCATCTTGTCCACATGCTCAGATGCCACAGACCCTGCTCGCTGCCCTTCCCTAGTCTGGGTAGGTCCAGGTTACCCTATGTGGTCCAGTGGGTCCACATTCCATCCCCACCTGGGACGCTCACCCCACGTCGTTGCTGGGCCACGTCCACAGTCGCAGCCGTAACAGTATTGTATTTATTTCTATGTAGCTACAAAGTGGGCCCCAAGAGTGATTTTGTTTGGTAGGCCCAGGGTGCTGGAAGTGTAGGTAGATTGTGAGAGAACATTTCACATGGAGGGCAGGTAAAGAGAGTTAAAACCCACACTACATATAGAGGGCAGGTAGAGAGTGAGAGACAGACCCGGAAGTACACAGAGGGCAGGTAGAGAGTGAAAGAACCCTGCAGTACATATGGAGGGCAGGTAGAGAGTGACAGAACTCTGCAGTACACATGGAGGGTCAGGTAGGGACTGACAGACCCCACACTACACATGGAGGGCAGGTAGAAAGTAACAGACCCCTGCACTACACATGGAAGGCAGAAAGGGAGTGACAGACCCAACACTACACATGTAGGGCAGGTAGGGAGTGACAGACCACCGCACTACACATGGAGGGCAGGCAGGAAGTAACAGACTGACGCACTACACATAGCGGGCAGAGAGTGACAGACTGCTGCACTACACAAGGAGGGCAGGTATAGAGTGACAGAACCCCAAACTACACATGGAGGGCAGATAGGGAGGGACAGAACCCCACTCTACACATGGAGGGCAGGTAGGGTGTAACAGACTGCTGCACTACACATGGAGGGCAGGTAGAGTGTGACTGACTGCTGCACTACACATTGAGGGCAAGTAGGGATTGACAGACCCCTCAGTACACAGTACACAGAGGGCAGGTAGACAGTGACAGACCCCGAGCTACATATGGAGGAAAGGTAGATAGTTACAGATCCCGCACTACACATGGAAGGCAGGTAGAGAGTGACAAACCTCTGCACTACAGATGTAGGGCATGTAGATAGTGACAGACCCCTGCATTGTACATGGAGGGCAGGTAGGGAGTGACAGACCCCTGCACTACACACAGTGGGCAGCTAGAAAGTGACAGACTCCACACAGAGGGCAGGTAGACCATGATATAACCCACACTTGGCTAGGATGAGGGGTAGGCAGGGTAAGCACCTGCCTATAACGCTTCTTCCTGCCTACCCGAGGGGTGCGCAAGCATGGAGGTTAGGCTGGTTTCACATTAGCGTTTTTTTGTGCAGCGCATCGTGCGCGTTCATGCACATGCGTCATGCGCACCGATGGTTAACATGGGGGACGCATGGTCTAGCGTTTGCACGTGTTCATATGCATTTTCGCGTGCATGCGTTTTTTTCGTCGTGTGCGCCTAGGCGCACCTGACGCAACCTGTTGCATTTTTCGGTCTGTCCAACGGTGTAAAAAACGCATGTGAACGCTTGCGCACGGAATGCGACAAAATAACGCATTACAGTCTATAGGAACGCACGTGTGCGCATGGACATGCACACACCTGCTTTTAAAAACGCGTGCGTTTTAAGAGTTAACATGGCTAGAAGCTGGTTAAAACGCATGCACCTAAAAATGCAAACGCATTCAAAACGCGTGATGTGTTTTTTTGCATGCGTTTCTATTGCGCACGAAGCGCTGCGCTAAAAAACGCTAATGTGAAAGTAGCCTTAGCGATGTCAGCTACTGACATCACTCACCCTTCTCTCTGTCCCGCGCACCGACCGTCACTCGCTCCATGCTCTGTGTGTGCAGCATGGGACACGAGCAGAGGAACGGTCATCTCCCCTGCTTCTCTGGGATCTCCAGCAAGACACAGGCCTCGTTTGGACTGCGCTTTGTTGGAGAAGATGCACGCGCAGGGGACTTTGGATGGCGCGGCGCAGTGTCATTGCGCCATCCAGCGTTCACTGCTGGACGGAGGAGACGGTAGACCGGGAGCCTGGATTCGGTGAGTATGAGCATTTTTTAATTCTTATATTACTGTGCAGAAGGGCATAAAATGGAGGAAGGTGCTGTGCAGATGGGAGGTAAAATGAGTGGAGGGGCTGTGCTGATGGGGGAATAAAATGAGTTGAGGGGTTGTGTAGATGGGGGAATAAAATGATATGAGGGTCTGTGCTAATGGGGGGAATAAAATGAGTGGAGGGGCCATGGTGATAGAGGGAATAAAGTTAGATTAGGGGCTGTGCTGATGTGGAAATAAAATAAGGTGAGTGGCTGTACCAATGGGGGAAATAAAATGAGGTGAAGGGCTGTGCTAATAGGGGAGAATAAAATGAGGTGAGGAGCTGTGCTAATAGGGTAGAATAAAATGAGATGAGGAGCTGTGCAGATGGGGAATAAACTGATGGTATGTGCAGATAAGGGAATAAAATTAGGTGCTGTGCAGATGGGAGAATTAGCTGAGGGACTGTGAAGAGGGTGTAAAACGAGTGGCTGTGCCAGGGGCGGGCTGGGCCGGGTGGCAGAAAGGCAAATGCCCCTGGGCCGCTCCCCCCAGCAGCTGTACAGCCACAAATTGTGCTCGGCCGTGCCATCTGTACTGTGACGCAGACGGCAGCAGACACAGCCGCCCGCGTTACAGTATCACTCCAGCCGGGGCCAGGAGCTGTGCACTGCCGTCACCGGGAGCTGTGCACGGCCGTCACCTTGATGGCTGCACAGCTCCCGCTTCCTTCCTCCCAACTTCTGGGTTAGGTGCCGGGCCTGCGCGCGCACACGCTGACATCTACCTGGACGCTGGATGCAGAGATGCGCTGCTGGGGAGCAGCTATGAGGTATGTCATGCTCTCACTAAATGAACGGGATTCAAATAGCATAGCAAGCAACTAAACCGCTATACTGGGTCCAATAAGGGAGACTGTAGTTGAATCTGTGTTTTATTGAACGTAGGTATATAGATGAGGTGAAACTATAACAGAAATACATGGAGACAATCAGTGTCGGGTACATAGAAAATACATATACACATAACGTACATGACTGCACTAACAGCTGAACAAGGAAACTATCTAAGCTGGCCAGTAAGAGAGACAGGGATTTATAAAGGGGGCGTGTCACTTACCAGCGATGCTAACACTGGGTGAGAAAATGGATGAGGTGTTTCCAGTATGCAAGCAGATTGAAAAATGGAGGACTGGACAGGGAAATGGGGCTGGACTAGACCATAATCCCTTGCAAATTTACTCATGATACAGTGGGAGTTGGAGGGAAAATGAAGCAAAAGCAGGAAGAGAATAACACTGCAGTTATTATTTTTGGCCACTAGATGGAGCTGGAAACAATGCACATCAAACTGTATGAAACTGAGCATTATCACTGAATTTATGCTATGAAAATAAACATTTAAGAGTCATTATTTATGTTGGAGACAGAACACTCCCCGTCTGGCATTGAACAGATGCCACCATTCTTATCCTCCGAAGATAACAACAGAACCAGCTCAGTCACTGGTCTGGAGAATGTCTTCGGTCCATCTCATTTGGCCATCCTAAAATTAGGCCTGGTAAATTGCCATTTCCTCCGTGGCTGCAGGGTAGACAAGCGTTGTTTGCGCCATCTGTCCCAGAATGCATTGGCAAGACTTTGTACCTGCCTCCATAGGCACTTGAAGAGGTCTTTAGTGTCGAATCCTCCTGGACGGGCACAGTATAGTTCTGTTTTCTGGGTTAGAAGAGTAACTGGAGTCTTTGTATGAAGTGTAGACATCTGAGGATGGATTTCAGCACCTGAGTCCTCTCTCAAAAGTTCAAAGGTGTCTGGACAACGCTCCTCAGTGTACAATAGTTTTGGTCCTGAGAGCCATGTTGTGAACTCTAGTCGACTTGCGTCAACTGCTCTAGTTGCATGATCTGCAGGGTTTTGGTCCGTGGGGACATAATGCCACTGTTTTGGATGAACTGATCTCCTAATTCGTAGCACTCTGTTGTTGACATACACGTAGAATCGCCTGGTTTCATTGTGGATGTATCCCAGGACTACTTTGCTGTCTGAGTAGATCTTGGCTTGTGTCAGGTCGATATCCATCTCGGATGTGATGAACTCTGCTAACTCGACGGCTAAGACTGCAGCACAAAGTTCTAACCTTGGTATGGTGTGCTCTGGTTGTGAAGCAAGTTTGGCTTTCCCCATGACGAATCCAATGTGGCTTTGACATTTGGAGTCCACAGTTTTGAGATAAGCAACAGCAGCAATTGCTTTGACAGAAGCATCTGCAAATACATACAGTCTTTGGCTCTGTATCTCTGTAGACGGCACAGGGGTGTATGGCCTTGGCACATTTAGGTTGGAGAGAGCTGCTAAAGAGTTCTTCCATGCTTCCACTGGACTCTCTTATCAGGTGGCAGAGGTGCATCCCAGTCAGAAGACTCCTTGGTTAAGTCTCTTAGTATGGCTTTGCCTTGTATAGTAACAGGTGCTGCAAAACCTAAGGGATCGTACAGGCTGTTGATGGTAGACAGGACACCTCTGTATGTGAAAGGCTTTTCTTCCTGACTGACCTGAAAGGTAAAAGTGTCTGACTGTAGATTCCAGAGAAGCCCGAGGCTGCGTTGCATTGGTGTGGGGTCTGACCCCAGGTCCAGGTCTCTGAGACCGTTACACAAGTCTTGTGAAGGGAATGCTTCCATGAGTTCTTGGCTGTTTGAGGCTATTTTGTGAAGCCTGAGGTTAGAGCAAGCAAGCAAGCATCTCTTGGGCTCTCTTGAGAAGACTGATGGCAGTCTCATTTGAAGGCATGGCTTTCAGTCATCAATTTAAAAGTCTTTCTCTATGAAATGTCTGACATCTGACCCGTATTTTGTTTCTCCTTCTAGAGCTGAACTTTTGAGTCCATAGATGGCGACTGGAGGAGAAGGGCTATTGCCAAAGATGGGCACTCTCATGCGGTACTCTGTGACTTCTTTAGTAGCATCATTGTCTCTGTACCAGAAGAATCTTAGGAAGTTCCTGTCTCTCTCTCTCTCACCAGGAAACAATGGAACATTTGCTGGATGTCAGCGATAAAGGCAATGGAATCCTTACGGAAGCGCATAAGTACTCCCATTAGTTTGTTATTGAGATCTGATCCTGTCAGTAGAACATCATTCAGGGAGAAATCATCAAACTTAGCACTGGTGTCGAAAACCACTCTAATCTGGCCTGGTTTCTTAGGGTGGTATACTCCAAACATGGGTAGGAACCAGCATTCTTCAGAGTCTTTGAGAGTGGGAGCTAGTTCTGCATGGCAGTTCTCAAATATCTTTGACATGAAGGAGAAGAAGTGATCTCTCATCTCTGGCTTCTTTTGCAGATTGTGTTTGAGAGAGGAGAAACGTTTGAATGCCTGATCTCTGTTGTTTGGTAGACGTGGTCTGTGGGTTCTGAAGGGAAGAGGTGCGACCCAGCTGTTGGTCTCATCTTTTACGAGCCTTTTGTCCATTACCTCTAAGAACAGCTTATCCTCTTCTGACATTGCTACTTGGTTGTCTTGCTTAGGTCTCTGGAACACTGTGCACCCCAGCTGATCCTCATAGCTTCCTGACACCACACTGCTATCATGAGTAAAGTCTATTAAGTGATTGGGTAGTTGGATGTTGTGTGGTAGTTCCTTGACATGGAACTCGTTGCAAGGTTGAAACAGAGATGGGCGCCCTTTCTCCAGTGTATTTATTAGCATGCTTGTCACAAAAGATGGGGCGTACATGTGTCCCAAGTAGAGTTGAGCGACTTTTGGTTTTTTAGGGTCGCGTTTCGTTTCGTGAAACCCGACTTTTCCAAAAGTCGGGTCGAGCAAGATCGTCCGATTATAGGGAAAAGTCGGGGTCGTCCCGAAACACGAAACCCACTGTAAGTCAATGGGGAATAAAAGTCGGCAGTGAGAGGAGGACAGGAAACACACCTACAGTGCCCATTTGAATGCCAAAAGCATCAATTCTTCTTACTTAAGCTTGTCAACCTTAATTAACTTCATAATACAAGTTACGCACTGAAAAATGGGGGTTATTTGGCTAAAGTTGTGGGGGGGGGGAGGGCTGGCTGCAGGTTTTCATGTGCCCTGGGCGAAAGAGCGCCCCTTTAACACATACCACAACTCATCATGCTCCGATACGGCAGATAAATAGCGGTATAGTACAATGAAAAATACCTCACTTTTTACATCTCATGACGAGGCCCATCTATTTCTCCATACAGAATCATTGGTCCCATATAATGTTTGAAACAGTATATGATGAGCTCCACATAATGCTACAGTATATGTTGGTCCCCATGGATGAAGCTCCACTGTCTTATGGGCCCAAATAATGCTCCAAACATAATGGGCCCCATTTCTAATGCTCTAGTGTATAATGGGCCCTGTAAATGCTGCTCCAGTGTCTGATGTCCACCTTTGGAATGTTCCAGTGTATGGTGGGCCTCATCTATCATTCTCCAGAGTATAGTGCTCCCCAAAAATTGCTGTCCCAACATTGAAAACAATCAAATAAGTCTCCTCGCTAGGGAATCCCTGTACTTGTCTGGACAGGTGCTGTAGCTTGCTTAACAGCTCGCCAGCCGTTCTCACGCCCAGTATGGATTGCACGTGATTGCACAAAGGTTAGAAAGGGTACCGTATCCCTGGGTAACATGTATGGATAGCGTACACATTCAAAATATATGTCTCAGGAGGCAGGCTCAGACGGTGTTAGGCCCAGTATGGATTGCACGTGATTGCACAAAGGTTAGAAAGGGTACCGTATCCCCGGATAACATGTATGGATAGCGTACACATTCAAAATATATGTCTATACAGCATGAGGCAGGCTCAGACGGTGTTAGGCCCAGTATGGATTGCACGTGATTGCACAAAGGTTAGAAAGTGTACCGTATCCCTGGATAACATGTATGGATAGCGTACACATTCAAAATATATGTCTATACAGCATGAGGCAGGCTCAGATGGTGTTAGGCCCAGTATGGATTGCACGTGATTGCACAAAGGTTAGAAAGGGTACCGTATCCCTGGATAACATGTATGGATAGCGTACACATTCAAAATATATGTCTATACAGCATGAGGCAGGCTCAGACGGTGTTAGGCCCAGTATGGATTGCACGTGATTGCACAAAGGTTAGAAAGGGTACCGTATCCCCGGATAACATGTATGGATAGCGTACACATTCAAAATATATGTCTATACAGCATGAGGCAGGCTCAGACGGTGTTAGGCCCAGTATGGATTGCACGTGATTGCACAAAGGTTAGAAAGGGTACCGTATCCCCGGATAACATGTATGGATAGCGTACACATTCAAAATATATGTCTATACAGCATGAGGCAGGCTCAGACGGTGTTAGGCCCAGTATGGATTGCACGTGATTGCACAAAGGTTAGAAAGGGTACCGTATCCCCGGATAACATGTATGGATAGCGTACACATTCAAAATATATGTCTATACAGCATGAGGCAGGCTCAGACGGTGTTAGGCCCAGTATGGATTGCACGTGATTGCACAAAGGTTAGAAAGGGTACCGTATCCCCGGATAACATGTATGGATAGCGTACACATTCAAAATATATGTCTATACAGCATGAGGCAGGCTCAGACGGTGTTAGGCCCAGTATGGATTGCACGTGATTGCACAAAGGTTAGAAAGGGTACCGTATCCCCGGATAACATGTATGGATAGCGTACACATTCAAAATATATGTCTATACAGCATGAGGCAGGCTCAGACGGTGTTAGGCCCAGTATGGATTGCACGTGATTGCACAAAGGTTAGAAAGGGTACCGTATCCCTGGATAACATGTATGGATAGCGTACACATTCAAAATATATGTCTATACAGCATGAGGCAGGCTCAGACGGTGTTAGGCCCAGTATGGATTGCACGTGATTGCACAAAGGTTAGAAAGGGTACCGTATCCCTGGATAACATGTATGGATAGCGTACACATTCAAAATATATGTCTCAGGAGGCAGGCTCAGACGGTGTTAGGCCCAGTATGGATTGCACGTGATTGCACAAAGGTTAGAAAGGGTACCGTATCCCTGGATAACATGTATGGATAGCGTACACATTCAAAATATATGTCTCAGGAGGCAGGCTCAGACGGTGTTAGGCCCAGTATGGATTGCACGTGATTGCACAAAGGTTAGAAAGGGTACCGTATCCCCGGATAACATGTATGGATAGCGTACACATTCAAAATATATGTCTCAGGAGGCAGGCTCAGACGGTGTCAGGCACAGTATGGATTTGACGGCCCAGATTACACAGCGGAGGAGCAGGGAGAGGTAAAGATTGCAAATGCTGGGGCCCTGCCCAAGCAAGGGGGGCCCACTCGTGGGCGTCGGTACTGGCACTGGGCCCCTCATAGTACAGCGGTGTGTCTGATGGCGGGTGTGCACCACCACCGTCAGAGACACTTGATTGCACTATGAGGGACCCTGTGCCAGTGCCCGCGCCCAAGAGTCGGCCTACCCACCTGTCCAGGGCAACGGCACTCGCACGGTGTCGTGCGGTAGGTGGTGACCCCGGCCATGGGGGGGGAGGCAGCACAGTTAGGGAGTTTTAGAAAGTGGCATATGTTGATGTTGGACATTCAGCTGATGCAAAAGGCGAAATAGGTGAAGTACCAGGAAGAGGTGGACCAAAGCAAGCCATTTTTCTGTCACCCTATGTGTCATCAGGGGAAGGTGGGACAAAATCCTTGGAAACCCATGCGTGGTTCATTTTAATGAAGGTTAGATCATCCACATTTTGGGTTGACAGACGGGTCCTTTTTTCTGTCAGGATTGATCCAGCTGCACTGAAGACTCTTTCCGATAGCACACTTGCAGCTGGGCAAGCGAGCTCCTGTAAGGCATATTGGGCCAATTCAGGCCAGGTGTCCAGTTTAGCGGCCCAATAGTCAAAGGGGAATGACCTGTGTGGGAGAACATCGATATGGGAGGAAAAGTAGTTTGTAACCATAGTTGACAACTGCTGTCTCCTGTCACTTTCCATCGATGCAGTATTACCAGTTGTGTGAGCGGTATTTGAAAAATCAGTCCACAACATTGTCATGAAACCCCTGTCTCCAACGCCACTTCTGCTGTGTGCACCACGAACACCTCTGCCAAGCTGCCCCCGGCCCGTACGGCTCGTGTGAGAACCATCACCGCTGCTGTGTGCTGGGAATGCCTCAAGCAACCGATTTACCAGAGTTGCTTGTTTATTAGCCAATATTAGGTCAAGGTTCTCCTGTGGCATGATGTTTTGTAATTTGCCTTTATAGCGTGGATCCAGGATGCTGGCCAACCAGTAGTCGTCATCGTTCATCATTTTGGCAATGCGGGGGTCCCTATTTAGGATCTGCAAGGCATAATCTGACATGTGGGCCAATGTTCCCGGTGTCAATGATGCACTGCGAGTGCTGGGTGGAGGAGCACTTTCTGGCAAATCCACATCCCTCCAGTCACGCACAAACCCTGTACCAGACCTTGCCACGCCAACATTTTCACTTGCCCCACGAGATGCATCCTCCTCCCCTAAGTAATCATCCCCATCATCCTCCTCCTCCTCCTCTTCTTCCTCCACCTCGTCCAGGAGAGGTCCCTGAGCAGACAATGGCTGAATGTCATCAAGGATTCCCTCCTCCTCTTCCTCCTCATCAACATTGGCTGCAGACGCCTGCTCCTTAAGGTGCGTCAAAGTTTACATGAGCAGACGCATAAGTGGGATGCTCATGCTTAGGATGGCGTCGTCTGCGCTTACCAGCCGTGTGCATTCCTCAAAACACTGAAGGACTTTACAAAGGTCTTTCAGCTTCGACCACTGCACGCCTGTCAACTCCATGTCTGCTCTCAAAGTGCCTGGCCGTGTATCCTCCCACAAATGCATTATGGCCTGCCTCTGCTCGCACAGCCGCTCCACCACGTGCAGGGTGGAGTTCCACCTTGTTGCAATGTCGATAATGAGGCGGTGGTTGGGAAGGTGGAGCAATCGCTGCAGCTTCTGCATACAAACGGAGTGTACAGGCGACCGGCGGATGTGCGCGCACAGTCTTCGCACCTTCTGGAGCAGGGCTGTTAACTCCGGATAATTTTTGAGGAAGCACTGCACCACCAGGTTCAAGGTGTGAGCCAAGCAAGGTATGTGGCTGAGTTTTGAAAGGGCTATGGCTGCCACAAAATTACGGCCGTTATCACTAACTACCTTGCCTGCCTCAAGATGTACACTGCCCAGCCATGACTCAGTTTGTCGCTTCAAGTACTCGGCCAGCACCTCGGTGGTGTGTCTGTCGCCCAAACACATCATCTGCAACACAGCCTGCTGACGCTTTCCACTAGCTGCTCGATAGGGGGACACATCGTGTGCAACAGTGGCAGCTGCAGATGGAGTGCTCGTACGACTGCGCTCTGTGGACGAGCTTTCGCTTCTGGAGGAGGAGGAGGAGGAGGGTCGAACGCCTACAGCCAACTGTTTCCTATACCGTGGGCTAGGCAGCACTGTCCCACCACCGCTGTCCCCTGTGGACCCTGCATCCACCACATTAACCCAGTGCGCAGTGATGGACACGTAACGGCCCTGGCCATGCCGACTGGACCATGCATCAGTTGTGAGGTGCACCTTTCCGATCACTGACTGCTTGAGTGCATGGACAATGCGGTCTTTCACATGATGGTGGAGGGCTGGGATGGCTTTGCGAGAGAAGAAGTGGCGACTGGGTAGGTCATAGCGTGGTACTGCATAGGCCATGAGTTCGCGGAAAGCTGTGCTTTCCACCAACCGAAAGGGCATAATCTCAAACGAGATTAGTTTGGCAATGTGGGCGTTCAAACCCAGTGTACGCGGATGAGATACTGAGTACTTTCTTGACCTACTCATAGTGTCTGGGAGGGTGAGCTGGACTTGAGAGCTGCATATGGTGGAAGTAGCGGTGGACAGGGCGGACTGAGAGAGGGTTGATGATGGTGATGGAGTTGGTGTTCTTTCTAATGGCCTAGAATCAGTCTTTCGTTGATATAACAGTGGGATTCCCTGACTGCTGTGGTCTTGCAACGACACCTCAACATTTGCTGCTGTGCTAACCGGTGGGCTTACAGTGGGGGAAACAATGTAGCGTTGCTGACTACCTTCGTTGTGATCAGTTGCACATGTGGCACTTGAGGTTTGATGTTGTGTCCACGCTTGCAAGTGCATGCTGGTTAAATGTCTAAGCATGCAACTGGTATTCAAATTTTTCAGATTTTTCCCTCGGCTAAAGGTCTTTGCGCACTTCTTACAGATAACCTTGGCCTGATCATGAGGATTTTGTTAAAAAAAGTGCCACACTGCACTCTTCCTACTTTGGCAGACATTTTGCGGCCTAGCACGCTGTGATCTTTTGACCCTCTGGACAAGCTGTCCAGCAACTCTTTTGATGTTTGGAACCTGTCTTTGGAGTGCTCCGGGCCTGCCAGATAACAGCTGTTGCGATGTCGATGTCTGCTGTGGATGCTCCTCATCTGAGCTATTGGAAGCAGCACCCTCTTCCCCCAATGGATGCCAATCTGGGTCAACAACTGGGTCATCCATCACCTCCTCCTCTATGTCATGTGCACCTTTCTCTGTGTCACCGTGTATGGTGGTATAGTGTGCGGGAAGGGGCACCTGAGTCTCATCAGGGTCAAAATCTGGCTCTGTACACTGAGAGGACAATGTAGTGCTCTGAGTGAATGTACCAGCAGAATCATCCATCAGCGGCTGTGCATCAGTGCACTCCATGTCAGATTCATCTTGGCCTGGGTAATTCACCATTTCACTTGATAATCCAGGCATGGTATGTGAAAACAGCTCCATGGAGTAATCAGTAGTATGGCCTGCGTCATCCTTCAATCTTGGTTGGGGTGAAGGACACAAGGAAAGGTGTGGTTCTTGAACATGAGCCTCCAATGACGACTCAGTGCTTTTACTTTTTACAACTGAAGAAGAGGAGGCGATAGAGCTGGAGGCTGAGTCAGCAATGTAAGACAAAACTTTTTCCTGATGCTCTGCCTTTAAAAGCGGTTTGCCAACTCCTAGAAAACTAAGCGTTCGAGGCCTTATGTAGCCAGACGATGACGCAGGGTCAGCACCTCCTGCATTCGGTCCTATTTTGCTCTTGCCACTACCATCAGATCCACCACCAACACCATCATTACCAGCTGCCAACCCCCGCCCAATTCCACAGCCTCTTCCACCAGCCTTCCTCATTTTTGGTAGAAATGTAGACAAAATCCAACAAACTATATAGTAATGTAAAACAAGGTACAAGGTGTCTATAGGACAGGGGAGATTTAGAATTTCTGCACACACTTGTGGACAGTGGACACTTTTGGATTGTGTGAGGCCCACTGATATCAGAGCGCTATGTGACACGCTCGATGGCACAGCTGCCTGTGACCAAAGTGACGAGAGGATAATGGAGATTTTGAATCTCTGCGCACACTTTTGGACACTGGACACTTGTGGATTGTGTGAGGCCCACTGATATCTGAGCGCTATGTGACAGGCTCGATGGCACAGCTGCCTGTGACCAAAGTGACGAGAGGATAATGGAGATTTTGAATCTCTGCGCACACTTTTGGACACTGGACACTTGTGGATTGTGTGAGGCCCACTGATATCTGAGCGCTATGTGACAGGCTCGATGGCACAGCTGCCTGTGACAAAAGTGACGAGAGGATAATGGAGATTTTGAATCTCTGCGCACACTTTTGGACACTGGACACTTGTGGATTGTGTGAGGCCCACTGATATCTGAGCGCTATGTGACAGGCTCGATGGCACAGCTGCCTGTGACAAAAGTGACGAGAGGATAATGGAGATTTTGAATCTCTGAGCACACTTTTGGACACTGGACACTTGTGGATTGTGTGAGGCCCACTGATATCTGAGCGCTATGTGACAGGCTCGATGGCACAGCTGTGACCAGACCAAAGTGACGAGAGGATAATGGAGATTTTGAATCTCTGCGCACACTTTTGGACACTGGACACTTGTGGATTGTGTGAGGCCCACTGATATCTGAGCGCTATGTGACAGGCTCGATGGCACAGCTGTGACCAAAGTGACGAGAGGATAATGGAGATTTTGAATCTCTGCGCACACTTTTGGACACTGGACACTTGTGGATTGTGTGAGGCCCACTGATATCTGAGCGCTATGTGTCAGGCTCGATGGCACAGCTGTGACCAAAGTGACGAGAGGATAATGGAGATTTTGAATCTCTGCGCACACTTTTGGACACTGGACACTTGTGGATTGTGTGAGGCCCACTGATATCTGAGCGCTATGTGACACGCTTGATGGCACAGCTGCCTGTGACCAAAGTGACGAGAGGATAATGGAGATTTTGAATCTCTGCGCACACTTTTGGACACTGGACACTTGTGGATTGTGTGAGGCCCACTGATATCTGAGCGCTATGTGACACGCTCGATGGCACAGCTGCCTGTGACCAAAGTGACGAGAGGATAATGGAGATTTTGAATCTCTGCGCACACTTTTGGACACTGGACACTTGTGGATTGTGTGAGGCCCACTGATATCTGAGCGCTATGTGACACGCTCGATGGCACAGCTGCCTGTGACCAAAGTGACGAGAGGATAATGGAGATTTTGAATCTCTGCGCACACTTTTGGACACTGGACACTTGTGGATTGTGTGAGGCCCACTGATATCTGAGCGCTATGTGACACGCTCGATGGCACAGCTGCCTGTGACCAAAGTGACGAGAGGATAATGGAGATTTTGAATCTCTGCGCACACTTTTGGACACTGGACACTTGTGGATTGTGTGAGGCCCACTGATATCTGAGCGCTATGTGACACGCTCGATGGCACAGCTGTGACAAAAGTGACTAGAGGATAAGGGAGATTGGATTGCTTTTAAAAAAGCAGTTTGCGGAGCAGTGGGTAAACAGCAATGCCAGCGTGTCAGGAAGCCTTAAAAGGCAGCCCAACAACCAACACCACTGATACACCACAATATAGCCTCCCCTTGCACTGCACACACAGTGACTTGTGTGTTGTGCAGGCCAAATCGCTAGCAGCAGAAGCAGTTTTTTTGTCTTCTTCCCTGCCTAACGCTCTCCCTACAGAATCAGCAGCAACCTCTCCCTATACTAAGATCGGCAGAAGTAAGATGGCGGTCGGCGTGCACGCCCTTTTATACCCCCTGTGACGCCCACCAAAGCAAGCCAATCACTTGCATGCCCTTCTGAAAGATGGTGGTGACCCGTGCCTAGGTCATCACGTTGCCCACAGTGTCCGTGGATCCTGATTGGCTGAAAAAGAGCGCAAAACAAACTTTTGAAACGCGACTTTGGCGCGTAAGTCGCCGACCTCTTGGCCGACCTCATCCTAGGGTCGGGTTTCGTTTCATGAAACCCGACTTTGCCAAAAGTCGGCGACTTTTGAATTTTTTCGACCCGTTTCGCTCAACTCTAGTCCCAAGCATACGTTTCCTGTTGTGACTAGAGTTGAGCGACTTTTGGTTTTTTAGGGTCGCGTTTCGTTTCGTGAAACCCGACTTTTCCAAAAGTCGGGTCGAGCAAGAACGTCCGATTATAGGGAAAAGTCGGGGTCGTCCCGAAACACGAAACCCAATGTAAGTCAATGGGGAATAAAAGTCGGCAGTGAGAGGAGGACAGGAAACACACCTACAGTGCCCATTTGAATGCCAAAAGCATCAATTCTTCTTACTTAAGCTTGTCAACCTTAATTAACTTCATAATACAAGTTACGCACTGAAAAATGGGGGTTATTTGGCTAAAGTTGTGGGGGGAGAGGGCTGGCTGCAGGTTTTCATGTGCCCTGGGCGAAAGAGCGCCCCTTTAACACATACCACAACTCATCATGCTCCGATACGGCAGATAAATAGCGGTATAGTACAATGAAAAATACCTCACTTTTTACATCTCATGACGAGGCCCATCTATTTCTCCATACAGAATCATTGGTCCCATATAATGTTTGAAACAGTATATGATGAGCTCCACATAATGCTACAGTATATGTTGGTCCCCATGGATGAAGCTCCACTGTCTTATGGGCCCAAATAATGCTCCAAACATAATGGGCCCCATTTCTAATGCTCTAGTGTATAATGGGCCCTGTAAATGCTGCTCCAGTGTCTGATGTCCACCTTTGGAATGTTCCAGTGTATGGTGGGCCCCATCTATCATTCTCCAGAGTATAGTGCTCCCCAAAAATTGCTGTCCCAACATTGAAAACAATCAAATAAGTCTCCTCGCTAGGGAATCCCTGTACTTGTCTGGACAGGTGCTGTAGCTTGCTTAACAGCTCGCCAGCCGTTCTCACGCCCAGTATGGATTGCACGTGATTGCACAAAGGTTAGAAAGGGTACCGTATCCCTGGATAACATGTATGGATAGCGTACACATTCAAAATATATGTCTATACAGCATGAGGCAGGCTCAGACGGTGTTAGGCCCAGTATGGATTGCACGTGATTGCACAAAGGTTAGAAAGGGTACCGTATCCCTGGATAACATGTATGGATAGCGTACACATTCAAAATATATGTCTCAGGAGGCAGGCTTAGACGGTGTTAGGCCCAGTATGGATTGCACGTGATTGCACAAAGGTTAGAAAGGGTACCGTATCCCTGGATAACATGTATGGATAGCGTACACATTCAAAATATATGTCTCAGGAGGCAGGCTCAGACGGTGTTAGGCCCAGTATGGATTGCACGTGATTGCACAAAGGTTAGAAAGGGTACCGTATCCCCGGATAACATGTATGGATAGCGTACACATTCAAAATATATGTCTCAGGAGGCAGGCTCAGACGGTGTCAGGCCCAGTATGGATTTGACGGCCCAGATTACACAGCGGAGGAGCAGGTAGAGGTAAAGATTGCAAATGCTGGGGCCCTGCCCAAGCAAGGGGGGCCCACTCATGGGCGTCGGTACTGGCACTGGGCCCCTCATAGTACAGCGGTGTGTCTGACGGCGGGTGTGCACCACCACCGTCAGAGACACTTGTTTGCACTATGAGGGACCCTGTGCCAGTGCCCGCGCCCAAGAGTCGGCCTACCCACCTGTCCAGGGCAACGGCACTCGCACGGTGTCGTGCGGTAGGTGGTGACCCCGGCCATGGGGGGGAGGCAGCACAGTTAGGGAGTTTTAGAAAGTGGCATATGTTGATGTTGGACATTCAGCTGATGCAAAAGGCGAAATAGGTGAAGTACCAGGAAGAGGTGGACCAAAGCAAGCCATTTTTCTGTCACCCTATGTGTCATCAGGGGAAGGTGGGACAAAATCCTTGGAAACCCATGCGTTGTTCATTTTAATGAAGGTTAGATCATCCACATTTTGGGTTGACAGACGGGTCCTTTTTTCTGTCAGGATTGATCCAGCTGCACTGAAGACTCTTTCCGATAGCACACTTGCAGCTGGGCAAGCGAGCTCCTGTAAGGCATATTGGGCCAATTCAGGCCAGGTGTCCAGTTTAGCGGCCCAATAGTCAAAGGGGAATGACCTGTGTGGGAGAACATCGATATGGGAGGAAAAGTAGTTTGTAACCATAGCTGACAACTGCTGTCTCCTGTCACTTTCCATCGATGCAGTATTACCAGTTGTGTGAGCGGTATTTGAAAAATCAGTCCACAACATTGTCATGAAACCCCTGTCTCCAACGCCACTTCTGCTGTGTGCACCACGAACACCTCTGCCAAGCTGCCCCCGGCCCGTACGGCTCGTGTGAGAACCATCACCGCTGCTGTGTGCTGGGAATGCCTCAAGCAACCGATTTACCAGAGTTGCTTGTTTATTAGCCAATATTAGGTCAAGGTTCTCCTGTGGCATGATGTTTTGTAATTTGCCTTTATAGCGTGGATCCAGGATGCTGGCCAACCAGTAGTCGTCATCGTTCATCATTTTGGCAATGCGGGGTTCCCTTTTTAGGATCCGCAAGGCATAATCTGACATGTGGGCCAATGTTCCCGGTGTCAATGATGCACTGCGAGTGCTGGGTGGAGGAGCACTTTCTGGCAAATCCACATCCCTCCAGTCACGCACAAACCCTGTACCAGACCTTGCCACGCCAACATTTTCACTTGCCCCACGAGATGCATCCTCCTCCCCTAAGTAATCATCCCCATCATCCTCCTCCTCCTCCTCCTCTTCTTCCTCCACCTCGTCCAGGAGAGGTCCCTGAGCAGACAATGGCTGAATGTCATCAAGGATTCCCTCCTCCTCTTCCTCCTCATCAACATTGGCTGCAGACGCCTCCTCCTTAAGGTGCATCAAAGTTTGCATGAGCAGACGCATAAGTGGGATGCTCATGCTTAGGATGGCGTCGTCTGCGCTTACCAGCCGTGTGCATTCCTCAAAACACTGAAGGACTTTACAAAGGTCTTTCAGCTTCGACCACTGCACGCCTGTCAACTCCATGTCTGCTCTCAAAGTGCCTGGCCGTGTATCCGCCCACAAATGCATTATGGCCTGCCTCTGCTCGCACAGCCGCTCCACCATGTGCAGGGTGGAGTTCCACCTTGTTGCAATGTCGATAATGAGGCGGTGGTTGGAAAGGTGGAGCAATCGCTGCAGCTTCTGCATACGAACGGAGTGTACAGGCGACCGGCGGATGTGCGCGCACAGTCTTCGCACCTTCTGGAGCAGGGTTGTTAACTCCGGATAATTTTTGAGGAAGCACTGCACCACCAGGTTCAAGGTGTGAGCCAAGCAAGGTATGTGGCTGAGTTTTGAAAGGGCTATGGCTGCCACAAAATTACGGCCGTTATCACTAACTACCTTGCCTGCCTCAAGATGTACACTTCCCAGCCATGACTCAGTTTGTCGCTTCAAGTACTCGGCCAGCACCTCGGCGGTGTGTCTGTCGCCCAAACACATCATCTGCAACACAGCCTGCTGACGCTTTCCACTAGCTGCTCGATAGGGGGACACATCGTGTGCAACAGTGGCAGCTGCAGATGGAGTGCTCGTACGACTGCGCTCTGTGGACGAGCTTTCGCTTCTGGAGGAGGAGGAGGAGGAGGGTCGAACGCCTATTATTATTATTATTTATTATTATTTATTGTTCTAGCGCCATTTATTCCATGGCGCTTTACATGTGAGGAGCGGTATACATAAAAACAAGTACAATAATCTTAAACAATACAAGTCATAACTGGTACAGGAGGAGAGAGGACCCTGCCCGCGAGGGCTCACAATCTTCAAGGGATGGGTGATAATACAGTAGGCGAGGGTAGAGCTGGTCGTGCAGCGGTTTGGTCGATCGGTGGTTACTGCAGGTTATAGGCTTGTCGGAAGAGGTGGGTCTTCAGGCTCTTGGCCTACAGCCAACTGTTTCCTATACCGTGGGCTAGGCAGCACTGTCCCGCCACCGCTGTCCCCTGTGGACCCTGCATCCACCACATTAATCCAGTGCGCAGAGATGGACACGTAACGGCCCTGGCCATGCCGACTGGACCATGCATCAGTTGTGAGGTGCACCTTTCCGCTCACTGACTGCTTGAGTGCATGGACAATGCGGTCTTTCACATGATGGTGGAGGGCTGGGATGGCTTTGCGAGAGAAGAAGTGGCGACTGGGTAGGTCATAGCGTGGTACTGCATAGGCCATGAGTTCGCGGAAAGCTGTGCTTTCCACCAACCGAAAGGGCATCATCTCAAACGAGATTAGTTTGGCAATGTGGGCGTTCAAACCCAGTGTACGCGGATGAGAGACTGAGTACTTTCTTGACCTACTCATAGTGTCTGGGAGGGTGAGCTGGACTTGAGAGCTGCATATGGTGGAAGTAGCGGTGGACAGGGCGGACTGAGAGAGGGTTGATGATGGTGATGGAGTTGGTGTTCTTTCTGATGGCCTAGAATCAGTCTTTCGTTGATATAACAGTGGGATTCCCTGACTGCTGTGGTCTTGCAACGACACCTCAACATTTGCTGCTGTGCTAACCAGTGGGCTTACAGAGGGGGAAACAATGTAGCGTTGCTGACTACCTTCGTTGTGATCAGTTGCACATGTGGCACTTGAGGTTTGGTGTTGTGTCCACGCTTGCAAGTGCATGCTGGTTAAATGTCTAAGCATGCAACTGGTATTCAAATGTTTCAGATTTTTCCCTCGGCTAAAGGTCTTTGCGCACTTCTTACAGATAACCTTGGCCTGATCATGAGGATTTTGTTCAAAAAAGTGCCACACTGCACTCTTCCTACTTTGGCAGACATTTTGCGGCCTAGCACGCTGTGATCTTTTGACCCTCTGGACAAGCTGTCCAGCAACTCTTTTGATGTTTGGAACCTGTCTTTGGAGTGCTCCGGGCCTGCCAGATAACAACTGTTGCGATGTCGATGTCTGCTGTGGATGCTCCTCATCTGAGCTATTGGAAGCAGCACCCTCTTCCCCCAATGGATGCCAATCTGGGTCAACAACTGGGTCATCCATCACCTCCTCTTCTATGTCATGTGCACCTTTCTCTGTGTCACCGTGTATGGTGGTAGAGTGTGCGGGAAGGGGCACCTGAGTCTCATCAGGGTCAAAATCTGGCTCTGTACACTGCGAGGACAATGTAGTGCTCTGAGTGAATGTACCAGCAGAATCATCCATCAGCGGCTGTGCATCAGTGCACTCCATGTCAGATTCATCTTGGCCTGGGTAATTCACCATTTCACTTGATAATCCAGGCATGGTATGTGAAAACAGCTCCATGGAGTAATCAGTAGTATGGCCTGCGTCATCCTTCAATCTTGGTTGGGGTGAAGGACACAAGGAAAGGTGTGGTTCATGAACATGAGCCTCCAATGACGACTCAGTGCTTTTACTTTTTACAACTGAAGAAGAGGAGGCAATAGAGCTGGAGGCTGAGTCAGCAATGTAAGACAAAACTTTTTCCTGATGCTCTGCCTTTAAAAGCGGTTTGCCAACTCCTAGAAAACTAAGCGTTCGAGGCCTTATGTAGCCAGACGATGACGCAGGGTCAGCACCTCCTGCATTCGGTCCTATTTTGCTCTTGCCACTACCATCAGATCCACCACCAACACCATCATTACCAGCTGCCAACCCCCGCCCAATTCCACGGCCTCTTCCACCAGCCTTCCTCATTTTTGGTAGAAATGTAGACAAAATCCAACAAACTATATAGTAATGTAAAACAAGGTACAAGGTGTCTATAGGACAGGGGAGATTTAGAATTTCTGCACACACTTGTGGACAGTGGACACTTTTGGATTGTGTGAGGCCCACTGATATCTGAGCGCTATGTGACACGCTCGATGGCACAGCTGCCTGTGACCAAAGTGACGAGAGGATAATGGAGATTTTGAATCTCTGCGCACACTTTTGGACACTGGACACTTGTGGATTGTGTGAGGCCCACTGATATCTGAGCGCTATGTGACAGGCTCGATGGCACAGCTGCCTGTGACC
Organism: Dendrobates tinctorius; assembly: GCF_039654945.1. Taxonomy (NCBI): domain Eukaryota; kingdom Metazoa; phylum Chordata; class Amphibia; order Anura; family Dendrobatidae; genus Dendrobates; species Dendrobates tinctorius. The sequence goes on along the minus strand of NW_027361750.1, from coordinate 24,043,974 downwards.
AAAGTGACGAGAGGATAATGGAGATTTTGAATCTCTGCGCACACGTTTGGACACTGGACACTTGTGGATTGTGTGAGGCCCACTGATATCTGAGCGCTATGTGACAGGCTCGATGGCACAGCTGCCTGTGACAAAAGTGACGAGAGGATAATGGAGATTTTGAATCTCTGCGCACACTTTTGGACACTGGACACTTGTGGATTGTGTGAAGCCCACTGATATCTGAGCGCTATGTGACAGGCTCGATGGCACAGCTGCCTGTGACAAAAGTGACGAGAGGATAATGGAGATTTTGAATCTCTGCGCACACTTTTGGACACTGGACACTTGTGGATTGTGTGAGGCCCACTGATATCTGAGCGCTATGTGACAGGCTCGATGGCACAGCTGCCTGTGACAAAAGTGACGAGAGGATAATGGAGATTTTGAATCTCTGCGCACACTTTTGGACACTGGACACTTGTGGATTGTGTGAGGCCCACTGATATCTGAATGCTATGTGACAGGCTCGATGGCACAGCTGTGACCAAAGTGACGAGAGGATAATGGAGATTTTGAATCTCTGCGCACACTTTTGGACACTGGACACTTGTGGATTGTGTGAGGCCCACTGATATCTGAGCGCTATGTGACAGGCTCGATGGTACAGCTGTGACCAAAGTGACGAGAGGATAATGGAGATTTTGAATCTCTGCGCAAACTTTTGGACACTGGACACTTGTGGATTGTGTGAGGCCCACTGATATCTGAGCGCTATGTGACAGGCTCGATGGCACAGCTGCCTGTGACCAAAGTGACGAGAGGATAATGGAGATTTTGAATCTCTGCGCACACTTTTGGACACTGGACACTTGTGGATTGTGTGAGGCCCACTGATATCTGAGCGCTATGTGACACGCTCGATGGCACAGCTGCCTGTGACCAAAGTGACGAGAGGATAATGGAGATTTTGAATCTCTGCGCACACTTTTGGACACTGGACACTTGTGGATTGTGTGAGGCCCACTGATATCTGAGCGCTATGTGACACGCTCGATGGCACAGCTGCCTGTGACCAAAGTGACGAGAGGATAATGGAGATTTTGAATCTCTGCGCACACTTTTGGACACTGGACACTTGTGGATTGTGTGAGGCCCACTGATATCTGAGCGCTATGTGACACGCTCGATGGCACAGCTGCCTGTGACCAAAGTGACGAGAGGATAATGGAGATTTTGAATCTCTGTGCACACTTTTGGACACTGGACACTTGTGGATTGTGTGAGGCCCACTGATATCTGAGCGCTATGTGACACGCTCGATGGCACAGCTGCCTGTGACCAAAGTGACGAGAGGATAATGGAGATTTTGAATCTCTGCGCACACTTTTGGACACTGGACACTTGTGGATTGTGTGAGGTCCACTGATATCTGAGCGCTATGTGACACGCTCGATGACACAGCTGTGACAAAAGTAACTAGAGGATAAGGGAGATTGGATTGCTTTTAAAAAAGCAGTTTGCGGAGAAGTGGGTAAACAGCAATGCCAGCATGTCAGGAAGCCTTAAAAGGCAGCCCAACAACCAACACCACAATATAGCCTCCCCTTGCACTGCACACACAGTGACTTGTGTGTTGTGCAGGCCAAATCGCTAGCAGCAGAAGCAGTTTTTTTGTCTTCTTCCCTGCCTAACGCTCTCCCTACAGAATCAGCAGCAACCTCTCCCTATACTAAGATCGGCAGAAGTAAGATGGCGGTCGGCGTGCACGCCCTTTTATACCCCCTGTGACGCCCACCAAAGCAAGCCAATCACTTGCATGCCCTTCTGAAAGATGGTGGTGACCCGTGCCTAGGTCATCACGTTGCCCACAGTGTCCGTGGATCCTGATTGGCTGAAAAAGAGCGCAAAACAAACTTTTGAAACGTGACTTTGGCGCGTAAGTCGCCGACCTCGTGGCCGACCTCATCCTAGGGTCGGGTTTCGTTTCATGAAACCCGACTTTGCCAAAAGTCGGCGACTTTTGAATTTTTTCGACCCGTTTCGCTCAACTCTAGTTGTGACCCATCCTAGGCCTAGCTTTTGTGCATAGGGAGCATTCTTGAGTCCATTGATATGACTTCTCACTTTATGGGCCTGCAGGATGTCTCTTCCCAACAGCAGTATTATCTGTGCCTGAGGGTCGAGTTCCGGTAAGAGGTGTGCTATGCGTTTTAAGTGAGCATGATGGATTGCCACATCTGGTGTAGGGATTTCAGATCTGTTGTCTGGGATCTGATTACACTCGATGATTGTAGGTAGTGGCAGGCAGAATTGTCCGTCTAAGGACTCAGTTTGGTAATCAGTGGCTTTCCTACCCGCTGTTGTCACAGTACCTGCACATGTCTTTAATGAGTAAGGAGTGCTTGGTCCTTTAATATTGAATAGGTCAAAGAATGTTGATCTAGCCAGGGATCGATTTACTACATCCAAGATGGCATACAGTCTCACAGCTTTGTCTCTATGGCCCTTTGGGTACACCCTGACGAGGCATATTTTTGAACAAGACCTACTGTCTATTGTCCCTTTACAGACTTCGGTACATTGTGAAGTGATCTCTGGCGTAGCTGCATCTGTGCTCTTTTCCTCCCCGCCATGCTCACTGTCAGCTGGCGTGTTTTGTGCACTCCATGGAGCTGGGCCAGGGTGTAGTGCAGTGTTATGATCCGTAGTACCACATTCTGTGCATTTTACACTGCATTTTACACTGACCTTACAATCCTTGGCGAGATGAGTGGTGGATGAGCAGCATTTGTAGCAGATACCATTCTCTTTCAGGAAGCTTCTGCGATCCGGCATAGATTTTCCTCTGAAGGCTCTGCATTTCAGGAGAGGATGAGGCTTCTGATGGAGCGGGCACTGCTTGTCAGGTTCTCGTACCTTTGTCTCTGAGAGCAGTCAGCAGACCTGTAATTGGAACTTGGAGAAGAAACATTAGTCTTGTGCACTGCCACAGATGTTCTGCATGGGTTTGCAGCTGGTGGTGGTGCGGCATATGACGTTGCAAAGTCAAAGCTGGGATCATTTCTGATTGCCGCTTGTTCGTGTATAAAGTCTACAAAAACAGAGAAGGGAGGGAATGAAACACTGTGTTTGTATTTGTACGTGGAACCACGTGTGAGCCAACTCGCCTGTAGATTGTAGGGTAACTTTTGGACTATAGGGTTAACACCTTTGGCTGTGTCGAGGTATGCAAGTCCTGGTAGGTCTCCTTCACATTTGGTAACTAGGACCTCTTGTAGCAAGTCACCTAGCTCTCTTAAGTTTTGGGAGACCTTTGTTAGATATTTTAGGAAAGTCATCGATTCTTTTGAACAAGGCTCTCTCTATTACCTCTGCAGAGCCGTAACACTCATCTAGCCTCTTCCAGATCTCTTTAAGGCCTATTTGAGGGTGGTATATATTAATGTCTCTGATCCTTACTGCGTGTTTGACTGACTCTTCTCCCAGGTATTTGACTAAGAGGTCTATCTCCTCCCTGTTTTTTAGCCCCAAGTCTCTGGTAACATTTTGGAAGGAAGCTTTCCAAGCTCTGTAACCTTCAGCGTGGTCAGTGAATTTCATGAGTCCCTTGGCAACTAGATCACGTCGTGTGAAGATCCTAGCAAGTTCTGATGTGAACCGGTTGTCAGCAGAGTATACTGGTGATGGGTCACCCTGATAGTGATGTGAGGTGCGTTTATACCTGTTAGTATCCTCAGGGTGGCGCCAGCCGGTGTCATATTGCTTCCGTCTGACAGGTGGTGTGTCAGCAACGTGATTCACGTTGGTGACCTGGTGAGGGGCTAGGAAGACAGGAGAGTTGCTTTGCTTCATGTTTTCCTGGAGCTGAGCCTCATGATGACTCTCACTCGTTTCACTGGATGTGTCGTGATCTTGGTTATAGTTTGGATCAGGAAGTTCATTAACATATTGAGATGTGCGTTGTGGTGAATCTTGCAGCGGCAACTTCAGACTTGATGTACTGCTGCGACTATGCAGTTCAGGGTTGTGTGCGGCTTCCAGTGCTTCTGCCCCGGCCAATGCGGCAGCAGCCTCTCTTTTTACTGCTAGGCTCTCTAAGGCAGCATCCACACGTGCTTTCTCTAACTGCGTCTTCCTCTCTTGCTCATCTCTTTCTAAGCATAACATTCTCTCTTGATCCTCTTTCTCTATGCGTGACCTTCTCTCTTGGTCTTCTACGCGTGCTTTCTCTAATTTGAGTTGCATCTCCTTTTCAGCATAGCGTGCTTGCATTTTGGCGGCTTCAGCATTTGCGCGAGCAATGGCGACCGTGCTGCTGATAGATACAGTCTTTGAGGAGACGGATGTAGCAGATTTTGTCCTGTGTGATTTGTGGGACATGGTGTCTTAGAGGGATGCTTGGTTGTGCAGAGATTGCTGTGGCTGTATTAGTCTCTGTGTAGCCGGTGACTTGAATCTCACTAGATGGATTTCTGCAGCATCACTAGTTCCTGCAAGCTGGATGAAGGCTCTTCTCTCTATATTCCACTAGCTGAAGAGCCGTCGTTTCACTAGGGTCCTGCAAGATGGAAAGCTCCTCTCTGTATTCCCACTAGCTGGAAAGCCTCTGTTTCACTGTCATGCTCCCACTAAATGAACGGGATTCAAATAGCTTAGCAAGCAACAAAACCGCTATACGGGGTCCAATAAGGGAGACTGTAGTTGAATCTGTGTTTTATTGAACGTAGGTATATAGATGAGGTGAAACTATAACAGAAATACATGGAGACAATCAGTGTCGGGTACATAGAAAATACATATACACATAACGTACATGACTGCACTAACAGCTGAACAAGGAAACTATCTAAGCTGGCCAGTAAGACAGACAGGGATTTATAAAGGGAGCGTGTCACTTACCAGCGATGCTAACACTGGGTGAGAAGATGGATGAGGTGTTTCCAGTATGCAAGCAGATTGAAAAATGGAGGACTGGACAGGGAAATGGGGATGGACTAGACCATAATCCCTTGCAAATTTACTCATAATACAGTGGGAGTTGGAGGGAAAATGAAGCGAAAGCAGGAAGAGAATAACACTGCAGTTATTATTTTTGGCCACTAGATGGAGCTGGAAACAATGCACATCAAACTGTATGAAACTGAGCATTATCACTGAATTTATGCTATGAAAATAAACATTTAAAAGTCATTATTTATGTCGGAGACAGAATAAGTTAAGTATGGGAAACTTTTTTTTTTCTTTATAAAATGAATTCAGTGGGTGAGGGGGCTGAATGGGGCTGTACATGATGGAGGGTGTGTGGGGGCTGTACATGATGGAGGGGGGTGCGGGGGCTGCACATGATGAAGGGGGGTGAATGGGGCTGTACGTGATGGAGGGGGTGCTGGGGCTGCACAAGATGGAGGGGGTTGAATGGGGCTGTAGTAGATGATGGAGGGGGTGCTGGGCCTGTACAAATGGAATGGGGTGCTGGGGCTGTACATGATGGAGGGGGGTGAGTGGGGCTGTACATAATGAAGGGGGTGCGGGGGCTGCACATGATGAAGGGGGGGTGAATGGGGCTGTACATGATGGAGGGGTGAATGTGGCTGTACATGGTGGAGGGTGTGCGGGGGCTGTACATGATGAAGGGGGGTGAATGGGGCTGTACATGATAGAGGAGGGTGAATGGGACTGTATGTGATGGAGAGGGTGCTGGGGCTGCACAAGATGGAGGGGGTGTGGGGGCTGTACATGATGAAGGGGGGTGAATGGGGCTGTACATGATGGAGGGGGTGAATGGGGCTGTACATGATGGAGAGGGGTGCAGGGGCTGCACATGATGAAAGGGGGTGAATGGGGCTGTATGTGATGGAGGGGGTGCTGGGGCTGCACAAGATGGAGGGGGTTGAATGGGGCTGTACATGATGGAGGGGGGGTGAGTGGGGCTGTGCATGATGGACAGGGGTGAGTGGGGCTGTACATGATGGAGGGAGTGAGTGGGGCTGTACATGAGGGAGGTGGGGGGAGTGGTCACAGTTTACAGAGCCATCTGGGCCCAACTGCACTCAAAAAATATAAAAAGTGCAAAAAACACGTATAATTACATGTGAGCTGTGCAGGGGTGCAAGAAATGAGGGGCTGTAAGGGGGCCATAAAATGAGGGGATGTCAATTTGGGCCATGAAATGAGGGGCTGTGAATGTGGGACATCAAAGTATATATGAGTACCTGGGGTGACCATACTGTATATGGGGCTGTGGAGGTCATCATACTGGGGGCTGCGGGGACCATATTGGATAGGGGGATGTGGAGAATATCATACTGTATGGGGTTTTGTTTATGGGCCATTATAATGTATGGTGTGTTCTGGGGATCATCTTAGTATACATGATAGTTGTTTAAAACATCGTACTATCATGGCTAACTTACAATGGATATAAATTTGCCCTGGTCATGTGATGGACACACAGGTATAGGAATGATTATGGTTACAGCACAGTTCTATGCCTGAAGTTTTGCCTCAGAGCATCCATGAGTCCATCACATGTCAGCAACAGATTTTTATCCACAGAAAGTAAACTGTAAATATTTCTAATGAAGAACAGAAAGCTGGGATCTTGAAAAACTTTAAGAATTGATACAGGAAAAGTATTAGAAAAAAGTAAAACTTTTCACAAATTGGGATGCGCCAAGTTTGAAAATTATTCCATGTTTAGTTATCTGGACATAGCTGAGCACTGCACTGAGAGCAGAGGAGCACAGGCTAGACTTCCAATCCATTTAAATGGAGCTTTTTTCAGGAACAGTGGGGGTCGCAACATTTATACCCCTAGTGTGGAGACACGAGGGATCAGCAGGTGCTCTAGTCCGCTGGCTTGAGACCGCATGGACAAGGGCTCATCCCACTGAACGCATGCTCTCCTTTTTTCATGGGCATAATACTACAAGGACAACACAGGGTGAGGGTAAAAAAGTGTGGCAATACTTCATTGAACCACAAAACAGACAATAACCTATAAAACAGTCCAAGAAAAATACCCAAGATGGTGCAAAATTACAGAGTCTCACCCTTCCGCTGACTCTCTGGGATTAGAACAACTGAGACTCTGGAGCTTCCAGGGGTGACTACCCCCACCTGTGACACACACAGAGAGGAGGTAATGACAAGCTTAGGAAACTGAAAGTCCGTTAAGGTATGTGACCAGGTGACCGGAAGGTCACAACCTGGCTTCTCTGAATAGTTCTATGAAGCCAGGTGACTGGTGGGTCCCAATCCTGGCTTCGCAGAAATGTATTTGCCGCGAATCAAATCTTTGGGGAAAATTGGGCAAAATCGAATTTCAAAAGATCTGCTCATCTCGCGGAAATACTCATACAAGATTTTTTTTTGTCCTCTGCACACTGTAAGTTTTCATTCCTTTATGCACAAGTGAAACCTGCATGAAACAGTATCCGTCATGGCCTTTAAATGAATCGCCATATTGTGTGCGTGCACAGTGTATACACACACTGGTCTCTGGTTGGCTGTGACCTGTAGAGGAGCAAGTTAGAAATGCATTAACCTTTCAGGAAATGTAATTATCTTCAGGCACTTTAGTTTTGTTTTATTTAGCAGCCACAAGAGTAAAGGCGTTCTGCTTGATAAATTGCACATAAAGCTTACAGGGTGCTCTAAAGAAATCAATGATATTCCATCTGTTACATAGCTTCCCGATCAATCCTGTGCAAAAGTCAAAAAGAAAAAAAGAGTCTTCAAAAGAAAATACATATAACTTTTAATATTTGCTATACAGCAGGTTAGTGTTACAGTGTGCACAATATTTCTTTACATGGGTACACCAACATCATGAACATATTGAAAATAAGCATTCCCAGCAAAAATAATCCCATAGCAATATGTCTAAAGCGAAGTGTGGATGTATTTAAATACTTTGAACACCAACTAAGCCCAAAAGACAGTTGAGTTCTCATGCAAAAGTCTCGTGCAAAAGTGAAATATACTGTACAATACCTACTATAAGCCTAATCAAAAAGGTATAATGAAAAATATATTTGTGTAAGGAGGTCGACCAGACTGCGGGTACCAGAATGTCGGGTCCAGACCTAAAAAGGCTGCATCCTCTGTTTCCGGGGGGAAGCCTGAGAGAGGCGGACCTTCCCCTGTTTCCTGGGAGAAGCCTGAGTGAGCCGGACCAACCTCTGAACTCGGGAGGGCGGGGAGAGTCTGAAAAGGGCACACAGCGTTGGAGGCATAAAAAGAGAAAGCGCACGAAGCAGGGGAGTCTGGTGCCAGCGGAGTGCAGTGCAGAGGACAGCGCAGAGAGCAGAGCAGTGAATGGCATGCTCTGCTTCCCCCACCAGAGAGGACTGGCTTGGCGACAGGCGGTGTAGAAGGAGCCCCCGGTCACTTTCAGAGAGAGCCGTGCAGAGCAGAGCTGTGCCAGCAGAAAGAGCTGTGCAGAGCGGAGCTGTGCCAGCAGATCAGAGCCGTGCAGAGCGGAGCCATGCCGTGCCAGCAGAGCAGAGCCAAGCTAGGTGCTGCCACAGCCAGGGAGAGGAGTGCTCCGTCTGGGGAGCACCAGCGCCACACAGATCAGTGACCGCTGTTGCCCACCGTCAACAACGGGGACTGGAGAGAGAGAGACGGGCAGTGTGTGCCCGGTGACCATCACAAAGCCAGGCCAGACACTTCAGGATCGTGAGTATTGTGCGTGGGCTGCCTGAAAGAGACCGGGAGTGTGACCGTTATCCACACCCCGACTGTGCTAGAGACTATCTGCTCAGACACGTTTGACCTGACTTTACCAGCATATTTTGAGGAGCCACGCTGGGCTCTTATAGGACTGTGGCCCTCACCGATATTTGGCCACTACAGTATATGGATTAGGAGCAGTGGAAGGTACCGACCACTGTCACCAGAAGATAGGGTATTGTCGTTTACCGGACCCCACTAGAAAAGACACCGCACCCGCCGTTGCCGGCGCTATTAAGTAGGAGCTGCAGTGTTAGGACTTCCTGATACGTTTGCTACCGATTTGCCGTTATTTGAACTGTTGCACTTCACCATTTATACTGTTTAACTCTTTACCCTGTGTGGAGTATCCCCCTGTAAATAAACCTGTTAACCCTTGCTCTGCCTCCCGTCCGTCACTGGATCCCGCGGTCCTTAGATTTCTACATTTGTATTTTATGATATATTTAAAATGATGAAAAACACTTTAAAAGCATATATCACAGAGTTAAAATATGAATTCACACAAGAAAAGAAGGTGGAAAATCACAGTTCCCCAACAAATATGTCACTGGTTATATGTGGGTCGCCCTCGTCCCAGGGCTGTGGGGTACTCGCTGCGTGCAGATCCTCTGGGGCTGATGGCGTGTTGCAGCATAGATGGTGTAGCTCCCTACAGGTGAAGCTGTAACCCCAGGGCAGTGTATAGGCGCAGGTAGTGTAAAGGATGATACCCAGATGTAGGGGTGCTGTCGGTGTTGGCGCACAATGACTGGAAGACACCAGGGTGTGACGTCTGCCTGCGGGTCTGGGCTGCAGCCAGGCAACACCCCGAGAAACACTGATACCCTTTACCCCTATACAGGGATCTGGATTTATAGCAGAGCCCAGGAGGCGCTGTCTGAATAGGAGCAGTGACCAGAGCAGGACGGTCGCCAGAAAGGTGTTCCAATACGGGACACAAACGTGGAGATATGCAAGTCTAAACCAGTCGGACAGCAATGGTACAAAAACGGTAGACAGAAGCAGAGTCAGATTCAGGCCGAGAGTCATAAACCAGGAGAGTAGCAGAGGTACAGAATCGTTAGGCAGAGGCAGAGTCAGATTCAGGCCGAAAGTCATAAACCAGAAGAGTAGCAGAGGTACAGAATCGTTAGGCAGAAGGAGAGTCAGAAGTCCAGGTCAAAGTCAGAGTCAGTCAGAAAGTAATTCGCACAGTAACACACGGGGGGAACCAAGAATATATCCGGCGGCTTGCAAGACCAGTCCCAAGGTATTTCAGGGATCAGGTCACCCCTCATAGGTTCCTGAACTGATGATGTCATCAGTACCGCCCCCAGGACCAGGCCAGATGGAGATGCAGTAACCTCTTAATGAATGCAGAGGGGCGGAGCCTGCGTCCACCAGATGCCTGCGCAGGTGCCCTTACTCTGTCAGCACCATAACTCCCGGGCGAGCCATAGCGCCTCCTAGTGACCACGACAGGAGCAGCAGACCCAGAATTTAACGGCGACGTGACAGACCGGCGCCTCCTAGAGGCTAAAGCCGGGACAGTAGGCTCTGAGCCTGACGTGACAGAACCATGGCCCCTTCCAGTGGCCGAGGCAGGAACAGCCGTCCCTGAGTCTGACGATAAAGTGGCGGTACGGCGCCTCCTAGTGGCCGCGACCGGAACAGCAGGCCCTAAGTCTGGCGGAAACGTGACAGTACCCCCCCCTCCAAGAGGGGCCTCCGGACCCTCAAAACCCGGTTTATCAGGGTGAAGGAGGTGAAACCTTCTAATCAACCCCTTGGCATGAATGTCACTAGCGGGGACCCAGGACCTCTCCTCTGGGCCATAGCCTTTCCAATGAACTAAATATTGCACAGACTTTCTCACTAAACGGGAATCAAGGATGCCCTGGACTTCGTACTCCAAGGCACCCTTGACCAAAACTGGAGGAGGAGGGGATTGGACGGGACGAATTGGGGAGCGGTACACCTTGAGAAGGGATTTGTGGAAAACATTAGGAATTTTAAAAGCCTGAGGGAGCTTTAAACGAAAGGCTACCGGGTTAATTACTTCTAATATCTCGTAGGGACCAATAAACCTGGGCCCCAGTTTGGCAGACGGCACCTTAAGCTTAATGTTTCTGGTAGACAGCCAAACTTTGTCCCCAACTCCTAGGTGCGGCCCCGTGGACCTCCGTTTATTTGCGGCCGAAGCCTGCCTGACCTGGGACCCTTTCAAGTTTGTGTTCACCTCTGACCAGATTGTCCTTAAGTTACGTATGGAATTCTCTACTCCCGGAAGCTCCGACATCTTGGCCGAAAAGGAACCAAAACGTGGGTGCAAACCATGATTGCAGAAGAACGGGGTGGTTTTGATAGATTCCTGGTATTGGTTATTTAGAGCGAACTCAGCTAATGGGAGATGTTCCGCCCAATCAGACTGATGTTCCGAGACATAGCAGCGAAGATATTGCTCTAGAGCCTGGTTGGTACGCTCCGTTTGACCATTGGTCTCAGGGTGGTAAGCGGAGGAGAAGGATAATTCAATACCAATACGTTTGCAGAATGCCCTCCAGAATTTGGAAACAAACTGGGTACCTCGGTCGGACACGATATTCTCTGGAGCGCCATGCAGCCTTATCACATGAACAATAAACAACTTACTCAGAGTTTCTGAATTAGGTAATCCAGAGAGGGGAACGAAATGACATTGCTTACTGAACCTGTCCACCACCACCCAGATACATGTTTTCCCCTCTGAGGGTGGTAGGTCAGTAATGAAGTCCATGGAGATGTGGGTCCATGGACTCTCTGGAGCGGGCAAGGACTGGAGCCAGCCGGCAGGCCGATTGTGAGGGGACTTGGCGCGAGCACAGATTTCACAAGCTAGTACAAAATCCTTGCAGTCCTTAACTACCGTTGGCCACCAAAAACTCCTAGTCACAAGTCTGGCGGTATTATTGACCCCAGGATGGCCTGCCAGGACAGAGTCGTGCGACTCCTTCAGAACTTGTAGGCGAAACGGCGCTGGAACAAACAATTTCTGGGGGGGCGTCGAGTCAGGGGCTGGTTCTGGGGATCTACGGATCTCCTCCAGAAGGTCCAGAGACACAGCCGACACAACAATACCATTGGCCAGTATTGGAACTGGCTCCGAGTCCTCAGCCTGTGAGGGGCAGAAACTTCGAGAGAGAGCATCAGCCCTCACATTTTTGGTACCAGGACGAAAGGTTATTAAGAAGTCAAACCTAGAGAAGAACAAGGCCCACCTCGCTTGTCTAGGATTTAATCTTTTAGCTGACTCCAGGTAAGTCAGATTCTTGTGATCTGTAATCACAGTGATCTTATGTTTGGCGCCTTCGAGGAAGTGGCGCCATTCCTCGAAGGCCCATTTGATCGCCAATAACTCCCGATTACCTATATCGTAATTTTTCTCAGTGGGAGAGAATTTGCGGGAGAAAAAGGCACATGGGCGAAGCTGAGTGAGTGATGCAGTGCCTTGCGACAGCACTGCTCCCACTCCGACCTCAGAGGCGTCCACCTCTACAATAAACGGGCGGTCCAGATCAGGCTGAACCAAAACTGGGTTGGCTACAAAGCACTCTTTTAACAAAGCAAAAGCCTGAATTGCCTCAGGGTTCCAATTGGTCACGTCTGCCCCTTTTCGGGTCAAATCCGTGAGTGGTTTAGCAATTTCGGAGAAACCCCTGATGAATTTTCGGTAGTAATTTGCAAACCCTAAAAATCGCTGCAGCGCTTTTAGCGACTTGGGTTGCACCCAAGTTTTAATAGGTTGGATCTTGGCAGGATCCATACGGAAGCCTGTGCAAGAAACCACATATCCTAAAAATTGTACCTCCTCCGCAAAAAAAACACATTTCTCCAGTTTAGCGAACAGGGAGTGTTCTCGCAGTCTCTGCAGTACGGAGCGAACGTGCTGAGCATGTGTCACAGGGTCAGCAGAATAAATCAAAATGTCATCTAAATACACGACGACATACACCCCACAAATGTCCCTGAAAATGTCATTTACAAAGTGCTGGAACACGGCAGGTGCGTTACTGAGTCCGAAGGGCATTACCAGGTACTCAAAGTGGCCAAGAGGGGTATTAAAGGCTGTTTTCCACTCATCCCCGTCTCTTATGCGGACTAGATTGTATGCCCCCCGGAGGTCCAGTTTAGTAAACCAACGGGCTCCCATTAGCTGATTAAAAAGATCAGGGATGAGTGGAAGCGGATACTGGTTCTTAATGGTGATTGCATTCAATTCCCGGTAATCAATGCAGGGTCTGAGACCACCATCTTTCTTTTCTACAAAGAAGAAGCCAGCTCCAACTGGTGAAATGGACGGTCTAATAAACCCCTTTTTTAAGCTATCTGCTATGTACTCGTTCATAGCCTGACGCTCTGGACCTGAGAGATTAAATATTCTCCCTTTTGGGAGACGGGCATCTGGAATCAGATCTATAGGGCAATCATACTTTCTGTGAGGGGGTAGCTTTTCAGATTTTGCAATAGAGAAGACATCCTCAAAATCTCTGAAGGCAAACGGTATGTGGAGGGGTTTAACTTTAACTTGATTTACTGTTAGCGACATGCAGTTTTCCTGACAGTGTGAACTCCAGCGTATAACATCGCCTAGGTGCCAGTCGATGACTGGGTTATGCTGGCGTAGCCATGGCATCCCCAATATGACTGCAGCAGACAAATTATCCATCACAAAAAATGACATAACCTCGGTATGCAATGCTCCCACCGACATAGTGATTTTGTCAGTAACAAATTTAACCCCATCCTGGACAATAGATGTGCCATTAATAGCCGTAGTTTTTATAGGGGCATTAAGTTTTAATAGGGGTACACCGAGACTTTTAGCAACCAAAGAATCCATAAAATTCCCTTCAGATCCACAATCCACATATGCGTTCACACACTGAGATTTCTGACCAAAAGAAAGGGCAATAGGCAATAAAACTTTAGCCGCATCTGCGGGCAATACCTGTGCCCCTGGGCAACCATAGCCAGAGTTGCCCAGAGGCCGATGTCTCAGTAGTATGGATCTCTGACGCTCAGCTCTCTCTCTGAAGGCTCCAGACTGCAGCATACTGGTGCAGGAAGATGAAAGTGCTCCTTCCGGCTGTGCACTGAACCAGGTGTTTAGGCCAGAAATCAGCTCAATCAGAAGAAGGGAGAGAAAAAAAAAAAGGTTCAGGGAGACTGCTTTTGTATATGGTGGATATATACACAAGAAGCAGTTTTTTTGTATGTGGCCGGATATAATGTGACGTCTGCCTGCGGGTCTGGGCTGCAGCCAGGCAACACCCCGAGAAACACTGATACCCTTTACCCCTATACAGGGATCTGGATTTATAGCAGAGCCCAGGAGGCGCTGTCTGAATAGGAGCAGTGACCAGAGCAGGACGGTCGCCAGAAAGGTGTTCCAATACGGGACACAAACGTGGAGATATGCAAGTCTAAACCAGTCGGACAGCAATGGTACAAAAACGGTAGACAGAAGCAGAGTCAGATTCAGGCCGAGAGTCATAAACCAGGAGAGTAGCAGAGGTACAGAATCGTTAGGCAGAGGCAGAGTCAGATTCAGGCCGAAAGTCATAAACCAGAAGAGTAGCAGAGGTACAGAATCGTTAGGCAGAAGGAGAGTCAGAAGTCCAGGTCAAAGTCAGAGTCAGTCAGAAAGTAATTCGCACAGTAACACACGGGGGGAACCAAGAATATATCCGGCGGCTTGCAAGACCAGTCCCAAGGTATTTCAGGGATCAGGTCACCCCTCATAGGTTCCTGAACTGATGATGTCATCAGTACCGCCCCCAGGACCAGGCCAGATGGAGATGCAGTAACCTCTTGATGACTGACAGAGGGGCGGAGCCTGCGTCCACCAGATGCCTGCGCAGGTGCCCTTACTCTGTCAGCACCATAACTCCCGGGCGAGCCATAGCGCCTCCTAGTGACCACGACAGGAGCAGCAGACCCAGAATTTAACGGCGACGTGACAGACCGGCGCCTCCTAGAGGCTAAAGCCGGGACAGTAGGCTCTGAGCCTGACGTGACAGAACCACGGCCCCTTCCAGTGGCCGAGGCAGGAACAGCCGTCCCTGAGTCTGACGATAAAGTGGCGGTACGGCGCCTCCTAGTGGCCGCGACCGGAACAGCAGGCCCTAAGTCTGGCGGAAACGTGACACAGGGCTTGTAGTTCCAAAGCTTTACTCACAGTTCGTGGTACACGCTAGTGCCTGCCTCCGTGCCGTGTCCTCCGGGGCAGAGACTCAATCAACCTCCCGGGCAAGTCAGGGTTCTCCTCTCCAACACTCCACCAACATGTACCTCTCCTGAACGACTCCTCTATTGTGCCTTTTAGTGTGAAGAGCTCCAGTACCGTGGTACTCTGAAGTTCCTCCTGTCAGATGTTCCTAACAACTCTTCCTTGTACGGCAGACAGCTGTAGCCTACTTCGGGGACTCCCTTTATCCTGAGTCCCGGCTCCCTATACAGATGCTGTTGTGCCCCAAGTCTTGGATGGGAGTAATGCATTTACAGCCAACTACTCCACCGGTGTCTGCTGCAGAACCATAAGTGTCCATACAACCTCGGGGACCGGGCCCCGGCCTTGCGCTGAGAACCTATAGGCAGGGTTCCTCTTCCAATCCACAACTCCTCTCTGTTCTCCTACTCCTTCGTTCCGCACTGTTCCTTCTCTCTCTTATGGAAGCTTAGGTTGCAGTTCTACTTCTTTCTCCTTCTGTTCCTTTCCTGTGTCAGCTGGCTCAGGTCACTGAGGCAGCTGCAGCACTCCTTCCTACATCCCTTCTTCCAGGGATCTGTCTGAGACTGACCTTCTGTCAGACTGCTCTCCCAGACTGATCTCATCTGAGACTCACTTGTAATTCTAAACCTTCCCAACCTTTTATATGGATCTCCACTCCACCCACCTCCCATCACATCTCGTGTTACGAAGCAAGTACCCACGAAAGGTGCTCTGCTACCCTCTAAGCATGGAGCCGCAATGTGGTCAGTGCTGAACTATCCTGTGTGTGGGATGCAGGTGTTGGAGTGTGGAAACGAGTTCCAAACTTACCTAGGTGGTGGGGCACTACACCTTAGGAGAAGGTGCAGTACCACTGTGGCGACTGAGCCTCAGGGGCGCCACATATGAAACATGCTTATCACAGTTCAAATACAATACAATCAATTGTCAAACAGTTCAAAGAAGTATAAATGCAAAGACAGATAGAACAATTGATGCAAACATGCTTAATATTATCAATTATGCATAATAAAATTATGCATAATAAAGCCAGGCAGTGGCATCGCATAGAAAAAATATGAAACCCCAAAAGGAAAAGACAGAAGAGTAATAATACCAAACATCAGATGAGTTGTAAGATGGGGGGGAAGGGGGGCAAATGTCCAACATGGACGAAGTGCGTTTCGCAAGTTGAGTTTTTTTTTTATTTGTTAGGGATAGGAAATACTAGAATAGAGCAGGAGCAGCTATGTATAGAGACACTAGCCGAAAACATACAATACATCAAAGAAAACTTACAGGTGCAGTGGCATGATACAGGGAAGTTGGGATGTGTGGATTCGTAGCACACACTAGCGTCACGTAAGGTTGTCAGAACAGAAGACACTTAGGGCAGCAATGTGCTATGGAGTGTGGGGTCAAGTGACCAAACCGATCAATTGAGTAAATACTTGGATATGACTTGAGAAAAACTTCTCAAGTTTCCAACGACAGTCTGATCCTTTTCTGAACCATGTGACCGCTATTCAGCTTACCTGACTCACACAGTATCTTCTGTCTGGACCGATAGTTGCTTTCTCAGTAGAAACCTACAAGACTCACAATGAAGCTTTCAAAGATCTACATTTAGAAAGCAACTTCTGCTCCACACATAAGACAATGAGGCAATGAGGTCAGTAGAGGATGGCAATGAAACTGAAAATGTCAGAAGACAGAAATTGGTAAGTAATTAAACATTACAAACTACATTACATACATATTGATAAGGGATTATTTAGTAACAGTTTTACTTGTAGTGCTTTTTCTATCCTCTATCCATCGATGGGACTGAATTTTCACAAAGTGGCTGCTACATATACAGTGGATACGGAAAGTATTCAGATCCCTTTACATTTTTCACGCTTTGTTTCATTGCAGCCATTTGGTAAATTCAAAAAAGTTCATTTTTTTCTCATTAATGTGCAAAAATTTCTACATTAATGTTTTTTTTTCAGTCAAGATGGGGTGCAGAGTGTACATTAATGAGAAAAAAGGAACTTTTTTGAATTTACCAAATGGCTGCAATGAAACAAAGAGTGAAAAATGTAACACTTTCCGTACCCATTGTAGTTTACACCATGCATGCACGTCACTAATGGCTCTACAATTGTGTGGGTGAAGGCCTTCAAAACCATGAGGTCATTGACAACCACAGGCATAGTTTAGGTCTCATGTGGCAGCCAGAGAGTTGGAATCCAGATTTACTCACGTTCTCTAGGCCAAGTACCTCCAACAGCTCAGCCAATGGCATATTGCACTCAGCAATGGCTAATAATATTGTAATTCTATTATTTACAAATAGAGCACTTTGTTGGTTTGCACTTGATGTTTAAAAAAGCCTAGTCTAATTGGGGTTTTGATGGATTTTAAGGGAATTTAGCTTGAAAGGAGACCTGTGAGTAATCCTCTGCTTTAGTTAAACGGAATGTGTATTCAGAAAATGACCTACTTTTTAAATCAGGTTTATATGTTAAACATATTTTTAAAGGGAATCTATCAGTAGCCAATATCAATCCTCCTAAGCTGTCCATGTGGGCATCCAGGTCATGAATTAAATTATACTAGCGTGAGACATGTAATGACTGACAGTCTGCAGCATTCTTGATCTACATGTGTTATACTGGTAATGCCCCCTTTCATTTAAAACAAGCTCTGGAGGCAGATTTTTAGGGAGATCACTGTCCGGCCCATAGATCTTAACAGCTCATTTACATGTTAAGAAAAACAGCCTTCTCTGAAATAACACATTGGATCGCAGATATCAAGGTATCATTTTATTCAGCTTCCTATGACCTACATGCCCATATAGATGGCTATTTATTAGGTGTAGTCATTACCCTAGCAGTGCCCATTAGCTCCTTCAAGCAGCCGTGCATCAAAATTGCAGTTCCACTTTTTTTTGGAGGAGTGGGAGGTTATTTACCATATTCACTATATGGTAATATAGTAAAACCGACCTGGCAATATGATCCTCCAGGTCAGTACAATTATGCAGAGAAAATACATGTATAGTTTTTTTTTTCTTTAAGTGGTGATAAAAAAAATCGGAAATTTGTAAAAGCAAAATAATTTCTCGTGTCGACATTTTCAAAGACTCTTAACGTTTTTAATATTTGGCTGATGGGCCTGTATGTGGGGCTATTTTGTGCACTGAGCTGTTTTATTGATGCCATTTTGGGGCAGATACAATGTTTTGATCGCCTTTAATTACATTTTACTACAGTGGCCAAAAAAACTTAAAGAAGTTGTGCACTAGTTCGACAACCCCTTGTCATACCCCATGATTGGCTCCAATAAAATAAAAAAGCTTTTACTAATCTCTCGTGTCTGCGGCAGTCCCGCAGTGTAGGCACTCGCTCTCACTGGGGTTCCTGTGCTGTTGTGACACATTAGCCTGGCGCCCAATCAGCGCTGGCGTCATTGTCCCCGCCTCCTGTTGAAATGAACATGAAGAGGAAGTCAGAAAGTAGCCGTAGACTGGATTTCCTCTTCATTTTCAATTTGACAGAAGCTGGAGACAGTGACGCCAGCGCTAATTGGGTGCGGGGTTCACGTGTAATAACAACCGAAGTAAAGCCCCAGGAATGCGACTGCTGACACCGCTGGAATGACGTCAGCACGGTAGGTGAGTATAGGCTTTATTATTTTATCAGGTTCAAACATTTAGATCAAGAAGGGTTTGTCCTAGTTGTGGACAACCCCTTTAATTCTGGTGTTGTGTTTCATGCTTTATAGACTGGACTTTTACAAACGCAATTTCATAATTTTAAAAACTTTTTTTTTATACACTTTCTACTGTACTTGTTAGTCCCTGTAGGAGATTTCAACCTGTGATATTCCGATCACTTGTGCTATATACAGAAATAGTACAGTACTGCTATGTATAGCAAAAATCACGGTCTCCTATGAATGCAAGCTACGGGCTGGCTTTCACAGGAATACGGAATAAAAAACTTGGTACTCAAGTGGGTCTGCAGTGAGCAGAGTTTATTTTGTTTAAGAAATCATAAAAGTTGTTAAACAATTTTGGTCTTGCACTCAGCCCTTCATCAGAATTGATTGCCAGTTGATACATATATGGCTGCATGCAGTCGTGCTGGTGCATGCGACGACCACCGCTGAGAAAAGATGCCAGGTAATTGATCAATCCAGCAACGATACACTATGCCACCATACACCATAATTTTAGGAGATTGATGAGCGTAATGTTGACCCTTTTCTGACATTTGTCATAAAAATATGTCCCTGTGCCCTGGGCCTATCTGATCAGGGACGTATTATTACTGCATGGCGATCGTCCGCGCACATGGGCTGTGTGCGGGAGATCCGTGCCGGGTGTCAGCTCATTTTGACCGCTGACACCCAGCACTAAGTGCCAGGAGCGATCACGCACTGCTCCCGGCACTTTAACTCCCTAAATGCTGCGATCAAAAGCAATTGCAGCATTGCGGGAGCTGACAGATGGCTAAGAGCCCCTCTGCCTTTGGATTGGAGACCCCCGCATCGTGATGCCGGATCCCCATCGTTGCCATGATGACCTGATGTCATCATGATGACATCTGGGTTACCAGAGCTAAGAAACTTGCTGAACAAGCCCAGTGCATGATCAGCAAGTTTCTCTATCAGTGCAGAGCTGACATTTTATACAGCATGGGAATGCTGCTGCAACCACATGCTGTACAAGCGTGCAAAAAATGATAGTCCCACTGTTTAGTCACATCAGCGGCTTTCCAAATGGGACATGACGTCTGCTAATGATTCCAGGAAATTTTACATTCAAAAAGTCAAATGGCGCGCCTTCCCTTCCGTGCTCTGCTGTGCGCCCAAACAGTGATTTTCTCCCTCATTCGAATTATCGGCATAATCAGGAGAAATTACACAACAAATTTTGGGGTAAATTTTTTCCTGTTACCCTTGTCAAAATAAAAAAAAATTGAATCTGAATTAAATTTTTTGTGAAAAAAAAAGTTAAATGTTCTTTTTTTTTCCACATTCGAAAAATTCCTGTGAAGCACCTGAAGGGTTAATAAACTTTTTGAATGTGGTTTTGAGCACCTTGAGGGGTGCAGTTTTTAGAATGGTGTCACTTCTGGGTATCTTCTGTCATATAGACCCCTCAAAGTGACTTCAAATGTGAGGTGGTCCCTAAAAAAATGGTTTTGTAAATTTTGTTGTAAAAATGAAAGATCGTTGGTCAACTTTTAATCCCTTATAACTTCCTAACAAAAAAACATTTTTGCTCCAAAATTGTGCTGATGTAAAGTAGACATGTGGGAAATGTTAATTATTAACTATTTTGCGTGCCATATCTCTGTGATTTAAGGGCATGAAAATTCAAATTTGGAAATTTTCAAACTTTTCGCCAAATTTCCATTTTTTTCAGAAATAAACGCAAGTCATATCAAAGAAATTTTACCACTATCATGAAGTACAATATGTCATGCAAAATCAACCTCAGAATCACCAGGATCCGTTGAAGCATTCTAGAGTTATCAATAGAGGTAAAATAATGGGAAAAACGTCAGTTCACCATCTGTTCCAACACCTTGCCAGATGAAGTAACATCACCCGGAGCCGTCTCAGTCTTGGACATCGGCAAACAAGAAAAAGTAGGGGAAGAAACCTCCAGCAATGAAATCAAGAAGAATCATGGTACCATGAATAAGGCTCCTAGCTGAAATGCGTTGGTTGTTTATCCCAGGTTGTGGTGACCAAGATCCATGTCTTTTTTTAGTGTACTACTGTACCAAATAAAAGTTTTTCATTTTTTTACAAAAGATAATTTTCCTGCTTGATTTCATCACTGGAGGTTTCTTCCCTTATTTTGTTTTAGAGTTAAAACCACACAAAGTGACAGTGGTCAGAATTGTAAACATTGGCCTGATCATTAACGTGCCAATCACCTTCGGGGGTAAAGGGGTTAAGCACATCAGTCCAGTATTAAACAATCCAAGACGATGATTTAAAAAAAAAACAAAAACAGAGGCACAAACCTTAAAGCATATTCCCTACCCCAAAAAAACAAAAAAGATGTATTTCTTTATATATATATATATATATATATATATATATATATATATATAATTATCATTTAACTTTTTTGCTGCTATCCAAGACTACATTTTATCTTCATTGTGTTATTGAAAAACCCCCGACAATATAAAGACCAATAGTATATGAAAACCTAACCCCCCAAAATAGTGCCAGATAGTGTTCCTAAAAATAACACTGTCAAACACTTGGTGCCTCATGTGGTGACCCAGAAGAAATTGGCGCTCTATCGGTAATTGTGCACCATACAGTATAAGTGCACGCCACATAGTAATAGTGATCTTTTCAGTGCTTGTAAACAAAAAAATGCTGTTTTTTGTGACCCACATAACAATAGTGTCCCTTTTTCTGCCTCTAGATAGAATTAATGCCCCGGTACGGGATCTCTGCAAAGTCCTAATGCTACTGCCTTTGTACTTTGTAGACAGTGATAATACTGCCAACACAATAATTATGCCTCCTTTCCATCCCCTTGGTATGAGCTCACCTGGGTGAGAAGCTGTAGGTCAGGATGAGTAGCACAGGGGATGATTCAGCGGAGCTGGACTTTGTAGATGCACACAGTTCAGCGAGAATCCGTACAGCAGGTTATGCAGGACTGCAGATCAGAAAGGAGAGCTGGAAACATTGGATGCAGCAGAGTCAGATTTGCAGATTGTGCAGGAACATCAAAGATATACTTGTGCATATGCTATAACATTATGCATACATAGCAGCAGGAGTCAGAATTTGCCGTTAGCATTTCTTCTTTCTCATGCGCACTTTGTTTTAGGGCTCATACTCACTTGCGAGAGACTCACAGGATTCTAGTGCAAGTCTCTCGCAGGAAAACCTGGCACTGCCACTTGGACCGGAGTGCGAGGCGGCATAGAAATATATGTAACTGCACGCTCCGGTCCGAGTGCCGGCGGCAGTGCCAGGTTTTCATGCGAGAGACTCACACGAGAATCACTTCACTTTATCTCCTTCATCTCCTTTTCCGCAGCATTTAATATACAGTGGAGCAAAAAAGTATTTAGTCAGTCAGCAATAGTGCAAGTTCCACCACTTAAAAAGATGAGAGGCGTCTGTAATTTGCATCATAGGTAGACCTCAACTATGGGAGACAAACTGAGAAAAAAAAATCCAGAAAATCACATTGTCTGTTTTTTTTTCATTTTATTTGCATATTATGGTGGAAAATAAGTATTTGGTCAGAAACAAAATTTCATCTCAATACTTTGTGATACATCCTTTGTTGGCAATGACAGAGGTCAAAACGTTTTCTGTAAGTCTTCACAAGGTTGCCACACACTGTTGTTGGTATGTTGGCCCATTCCTCCATGCAGATCTCCTCTAGAGCAGTGATGTTTTTGGCTTTTCGCTTGGCAACACGGACTTTCAACTCCCTCCAAAGGTTTTCTATAGGGTTGAGATCTGGAGACTGGCTAGGCCACTCCAGGACCTTGAAATGCTTCTTACGAAGCCACTCCTTCGTTGCCCTGGCGGTGTGCTTTGGATCATTGTCATGTTGAAAGACCCAGTCACGTTTCATCATCAATGCCCTTGTGATGGAAGGAGGTTTGCACTCAAAATCTCACGATACATGGCCCCATTCATTCTTTCATGTACCCGGATCAGTCGTCCTGGCCCCTTTGCAGAGAAACAGCCCCAAAGCATGATGTTTCCACCACCATGCTTTACAGTAGGTATGGTGTTTGATGGATGCAACTCAGTATTCTTTTTCCTCCAAACACGACAAGTTGTGTTTCTACCAAACAGTTCCAGTTTGGTTTCATCAGACCATAGGACATTCTCCCAAAACTCCTCTGGATCATCCAAATGCTCTCTAGCAAACTTCAGACGGGCCCGGACATGTACAGGCTTAAGCAGTGGGACACGTCTGGCACTGCAGGATCTGAGTCCATGGTGGCGTAGTGTGTTACTTATGGTAGGCCTTGTTACATTGGTCCCAGCTCTCTGCAGTTCATTTACTAGGTCCCCCCGCGTGGTTCTGGGATTTTTGCTCACCGTTCTTGTGATCATTCTGACCCCACGGGGTGGGATTTTGCGTGGAGCACCAGATCGAGGGAGATTATCAGTGGTCTTGTATGTCTTCCATTTTCTAATTATTGCTCCCACAGTTGATTTCTTCACTCCAAGCTGGTTGGCTATTGCAGATTCAGTCTTCCCAGCCTGGTGCAGGGCTACAATTTTGTTTCTGGTGTCCTTTGACAGCTCTTTGGTCTTCACCATAGTGGAGTTTGGAGTCAGACTGTTTGAGGGTGTGCACAGGTGTCTTTTTATACTGATAACAAGTTTAAACAGGTGCCATTACTACAGGTAATGAGTGGAGGAAAGAGGAGACTCTTAAAGAAGAAGTTACAGGTCTGTGAGAGCCAGAAATCTTGATTGCTTGTTTCTGACCAAATACTTATTTTCCACCATAATATGCAAATAAAATGAAAAAAAAACAGACAATGTGATTTTCTGGATTTTTTTTTCTCAGTTTGTCTCCCATAGTTGAGGTCTACCTATGATGTAAATTACAGACGCCTCTCATCTTTTTAAGTGGTGGAACTTGCACTATTGCTGACTGACTAAATACTTTTTTGCCCCACTGTATATTTGGATTCTGAGAATTTTTTACCATTTGTGGTATATCATTCATATTACTTTATTCTTTCTGCTGTAACAGGATCCTATATTCCTCCCATTGGCTATAATGCCTCATGCACAGTGCATTTCATATCCATCCACTATAGCAGGGTTCCCCAACTCCAGTCCTCAAGGCCCACCAACAGGTCATGTTTTCAGGATTTCCTTAGCATTGCTCAGGTGATAATTGCTTCCTGTGCAATACAAAGGAAATCTTGAAAACATGACCTGTTGGTGGGCCTTGAGGACTGGAGTTGGGGAACCCTACACTATAGATCACCATTAAGATGATACATACGAGGGTTTTATTCAGCAGGTTACTTACATTATATCATAATATATATTCTCCCATCCTCTTGCTTTTGAGGGTCTTTTTGGTGTATTGAGGCTAATTCATACAATCTATACATGGCTAGTGGAGGTGGTTTTGAGCTAGTTATTTTAAATCTGTTTAAAGGAGTGTTTTTTTTATATTTGTGACAGATAGAAGCTGCACTGTTGATTTAGAATCATCCAGCAACTATAGGGGTTAAAATGGTTATAGAAGACAGGGAGTGGTTAGCTCTGCCTTAGGGGATATTGGGAAAGTTGTTATTGTGTCCAGGACATCCAAGAGTAAGGTGTGTATTAGAGAGTCTCCTGTCAGACTGAAGTCAGACAATCTATATAGATCAGATCTTCCTGGGAAGCAATAGCTGTAATCATAGAAGCAGTCAGGACAGCCAGGAGCATCTTTATTACCTCAAGATAGAAATGAAAGAGCTACAGCACTGGCCTCATTCCCCAACCTCACTGCATGAGCAAGCTCCAGTTAAGACAGTGTGTGAAGATAAGTTGTCTGTAAAGAGATTTTCATATATGTTGATGAAGCATTGCATGAAGAGAAGTAATTCTGTGTGATGAAAAGAGGCTTGAATAAAACCCCCTGTAAAAAACTCCAGCTCAGAAACTGTGTCATAGCTATGTGCCTATAAACCATTACCTCCCCTCTACTGTGAAGAATTATAATTAATGGTCGCCCTGAGGAAGATTTCCCCAGGATTACAACAAGAATTAATGTATTATTTGTATCGCCCTAATATACTAAGTGGTGTGCATGGAACATATTGATATTGAATAAACAATATTAACTCTTTAGGTGTGCACAGATTTTTGTTAACTGTCTTGTCTCTTTTGAAGTGTTAGCAAAGGATGAGGCATTTACAGCAGTCTGCAGAACACACCCATTATTCATATAAGTATAACAAGGTGGCACATGGTGGTAGTCGCGGCGAGTCTACTACAGCTGTCAGTCCACACCCCTGCCCCTTGCACATATAACACAGGACAGATGCAGTCCCCAGGCAAGTTACCACTTCTGCTCAGTCACTGCAGTCCAGTTATAATCCAACAGGGAAACTATTTATTTTGGAATAGAGGTAGAAAAAGGTATAAATAGTGGTTGCAGCAAACCTAGTAAAACTTTCTGTTTTTTCCCAAATGCTTTTCACTGCCATGTCAGCAGCAGCAGCAACAGCAGTGATAGTCCACAGTGACAGTTCCCAGTCCAACTTCTGAGTGCTCATAGTCCTCAGCAGGGCACCACACAGTCCTGTGCCCACTTCACTGTCCGCTGTTCTGGGGCAGCACTCTCTGTCCCCTCCAGGGGTGCAGCCAGTTCTTAACAGGGGAGCACACCTTTCCAAGGGCAAACATGCCTGGGCTCTGACCAGGAAGCAGGAGCTCCCTGCTCCCTAGAGACTGCTGGCTCAGCCCACAAAGTTAACCCCTGATATCCCTAACGCTACAACAGTACAAACAATGGGGGAATACAAGAACATTACACATGACATTGCAAACACAGCACAATACAGTAACATACAGGTACATAACCCGTCGGGCGACCCCCCTGGCTGGCTCTGGCTCCGTCTCCACTGACTGATGACTCACCCAGCCCCAGGACCTTGCCGCATGACGTCAGCGCTGTTCTTGATGGGCGGTGACACGCCCCGCGCTCTGCTTCCTGGCTCTGTAGCCAGGGCCGGCCCGAACGTATAGGCGAACTAGGCGGCCACCTAGGGCGAGGACCCAAAGGGGGCGCCAGAGAAAAAATAGAAAAAATTATAAAAAAATCTTTTCAAAAGGCAAAAAGTTTTAGGGAAGGAAAGAAAAGTGTACATATTTAAGGGCAAATATGACGCAAGAGAGGTTGGTTGGGTTGGCAACAATTTCGATAGAATCTGAAGTTGCTAAACAAATTAATCTTGGTGACTTAGTCTCATCCTTTTCAAAAAAAAGAGGCAAGGAAACAAAAATTTTAATTACCTATGGTCGTTTTTGTTTTGTGTTGTTGATTACTTTGTATATATTTGTCCTATACAACTTCTCAGAAGATTAAAGAGTTAGGAGAGAGTTAATTAATCGTTGTTGTGGTTTATTTTGCTCCTAAATTTATATCCCAAGTTTTCATCTACTGCCAAGAATAGTAGGGGCTCAACAAAATAGTTTCGCCTAGGGCACCGTAATCTCTCGGGCCGGCCCTGTCTGTAGCTGGCTGCTGGCTGTCTAATAGCGTAGCAGCCAGTGTGTGAGACACACACAGGCAAGAGGACGCTGCCGAGGCAGCTCTGCTCTCCCTGCTGCGCCCGCTCCTACTCTGCTCGCCTCTCTCTGTACTGCCCTCCGGTCCGTTGAGTAGAGTGGATCTGTCTGTGTGTCATACGTCCTCCTGTCAGATTTGCTCCATCCTGACCTTGGCTGAAGGTAAATGGGTGGGAGGGGGGGTAGGGCTGGATTTCATGTAGGAGTCCCAGCAGGACCACTTAGTGGTCCCATTAGGGTAGGGGGGCTGGATTTCATGTAGGGGTCCCAGCATAATTCCTTAGGGGTCCCCACTGGTGTGGAGGGGTAGGGCTGGATTTCATGTAGGGATCCCAGCAGGACCCCTTAGCAGTCCCATTAGGGTAGGGTAGCTGAACTTCATGCAGGGGTCCCAGCATGTTCTCTTAGGGGTTTCCTTTGGTCTTGGTTAGGGCTGGATTTCATTTAGGGGTCCCTGCTGTGTATACCATGGGGGGCTGTGCTGTATACCATGGGACTGTTGTGTATACCATGGGGCTGTGCTGTACACCATGCGGCAGTGCTGTATACCATGTGGCCGGGGCTGTGCTGCATACCATGTGGTGCTGTGCTGCATACCATGTGGGGCTGTGCTATATACCATGTGGGGCTGTGCTGCATACCATGGGCCTGTGCTGTATACCATGTGGGGCTGTGTTATATACCACATGGGGCAGTGTTATATACTTTGTGGCTGTGCTATATACTATGTGGCTGTGTTATATACCATGGGGGTACATTATACATTATTATTCTATGGGGGATGCTGAGTTATATAATATGGGGGGCTACATTATAATCTATGGGGAGGTGGAATGTATTCTATTCTGGGCTACGTTATATTCTATGGGGGGCTGTATTATATTTATTATTTTCTATGGGGGGTGATCGCATCATACTCTATGAGGGGGCTACATTATACTATATGAGGAGGCTACATTGTATTCTATGGGGGGGCTGCATTATATTCTATGGGGGGGCTAGATTATATTGTATGGGGCTCTATTATACTATATGAGGAGGGCTACATTGTATTCTATGGAGGGGCTACATTATACTGTATAAGGGGCTGCCATATATTCTATGGAGGGGCTGCATTATATTCTATGAGGGGGCTACATTATATTCTATTGGGGCTATATTATACTATATGAGGAGGACTACATTGTATTCTATGGAGGGGCTACATTATACTATGAGGGGGGCTGCATTATATTCTATGGGGGGTTACATTATATTCTGTGGGGTGGCTACATTATGCTCTAAGGGGTGGCTGCATTATACTGTAAGAGGGGGGCTGCATTATATTCTATGGGGGTTACATCATATTGTATGGCGGGGCTGCATTATACTCTGTGGGGTGGCTGCATTATGCTCTTTGGGGTGGCTGCATTATACTATATTTGTGCTGCATTATACTGTATCGAGGACTATGGGGAATACATTATACTAAATGAAGAACTATGCATTATACTATGGGAAGTGAATTGTACTACATGGATGACTGGGGGTGTATTATACCATATGGAGGACTATGGGGAGTGTATTATACTATATGAAGGACTATGGGGCACATTATATTATATGGAGGACTATGGGGAGTGTATTACACTATATGGAGGACTATGGGGCACATTATATTATATGGAGGACCATGGGGTGTAAACTGTATATGTGCTGCTGATAACATGATATTGTATAGGGACAGATTGATCCATTAGTGATCATTCTGTCCCCATCAATCTTTCTCAGACAGTGGAAAGAGACCGGGAAACAAGTGTTGAACGACTTCAAGATTGTCGATCACACTCATTTAGCGGCCTTAACTCAGCGCATGTAAATACAATCGAAATGCTTCTGTGTAATGTGCAATATGTTAGCATTTGGGGCCCCATTTTAAACTTTGCCTAGGGCCCCACTTTGCCTAAAACAGGCCCTGCTCATACACATGACATGATGCAGCATCAAAGATCACAGTCTCTGCCAGTGCCTCCTATATAAGATACACACACCACACTCTTATATGGCCTAATATGTCATATGAGGCCTGTATACTGACCGTACAGGCTGCACTATCATACTCCTGTATGCCGTACATAGGCAGAGAGTGTGGTCTGTACATTATCTAAGAGGGCGACAGTCTGTATGTCTTATAGGAAGCTGACAGTCTGTATGTCTCATAGGAGGCCTAATAGGAGGTCGACAGCCTGTATGTCATATACCAGGCCAATATGCCGTACATACCGCAATATCAGCATACTATATACTGTACATACCACACTCTAAGCCTCTTATAGAAAGTATATATTATAAGAGACCGAGAGTGCGGTCTGTATGTGATATAGGATGGCAAGAGTACAGTCTGTATGATATATAGGAGGCTGAGAGTGCGGTCTGTACGATATATAGGAGGCTGAGAATGCAGTCTGTACGATATATAGGAGGCTGAGAGTGTGGTCTGTACAATATATAGGAGGCTGAGAGTGCGGTCTGTACGATATATAGGAGGCTGAGAGTGCGGTCTGTACGATATATAGGAGGCTGAGAGTGCAGTCTGTATGATATATAGGAGGCTGAGAGTGCAGTCTGTACGATATATAGGAGGCTGAGAATGCAGTCTGTACGATATATAGGAGGCTGAGAGTACAGTCTGTACGATATATAGGAGGCTGAGAGTGCAGTCTGTACGATATATAGGAGGCTGAGAGTGTCTGGTCTGTACGATATATAGGAGGCTGAGAGTGCGGTCTGTACGATATATAGGAGGCTGAGAGTACAGTCTGTACGATATATAGGAGGCTGAGAGTGCAGTCTGTACGATATATAGGAGGCTGAGAGTGTCTGGTCTGTACGATATATAGGAGGCTGAGAGTGCAGTCTGTACGATACATAGGAGGCTGAGAGTACAGTCTGTACGATATATAGGAGGCTGAGAGTGTGGTCTGTACAATATATAGGAGGCTGAGAGTGCGGTCTGTATGATATATAGGAGGCTGAGAGTGCGGTCTGTACGATATATAGGAGGCTGAGAGTGTGGTCTGTACGATAAATAGGAGGCTGAGAGTGTGGTCTGTATGATATATAGGAGGCTGAGAGTGCGGTCTGTACGATATATAGGAGGCTGAGGGTGCGGTCTGTATGATATATAGGAGGCTGAGAGTGCGGTCTGTACGATATATAGGACACTGAGAGTGCGGTCTGTACGATATATAGGAGGCTGAGAGTGTCGTCTGTATGATATATAGGAGGCTTAGAATGCGGTCTGTACGATATATTCCTATATAGGCTGAGAGTGTCTTGTCTGTACGATATATAGGAGGCTGAGAGTGTGGTCTGTACGATAAATAGGAGGCTGAGAGTGTGGTCTGTATGATATATAGGAGACTGAGAGTGTCTGGTCTGTACGATATATAGGAGGCTGAGAGTGTGGTCTGTACGATATATAGGAGGCTGAGAGTGCAGTCTGTACGATATATAGGAGGCTGAGAGTGCGGTCTGTATGATATATAGGAGGCTGAGAGTGTCGTCTGTATGATATATAGGAGGCTTAGAATGCGGTCTGTACGATATATTCCTATATAGGCTGAGAGTGTCTTGTCTGTACGATATATAGGAGGCTGAGAGTGTGGTCTGTACGATATACAGGAGGCTGAGAGTGCGGTCTGTACGATATACAGGAGGCTGAGAGTGTGGTCTGTACGATATATAGGAGGCTGAGAGTGTGGTCTGTACGATATATAGGAGGCTGAGAGTGCGGTCTGTATGATATATAGGAGGCTGAGTGCGGTCTGTACGATATATATAGGAGGCTGAGAGTGTGGTCTGTACGATATATAGGAGGCTGAGAGTGTGATCTGTACGATATATAGGAGGCTGAGAGTGCGGCCTGTATGATATACAGGAGGCTGAGAGTGTGGTCTGTATGATATATAGGAGGCTGAGAGTGCGGTCTTTATGATATACAGGAGGCTGAGAGTGCGGTCTGTATGATATATAGGAGGCTGAGAGTGTGGTCTGTATGATATATAGGTGGCTGAGAGTGCGGCCTGTATGATATATAGGAGGCTGAGAGTGCGGTCTGTATGATATACAGGAGGCTGAGAGTGCGGTCTGTATGATATATAGGAGGCTGAGAGTGCGGTCTGTATGATATATAGGTGGCTGAGAGTGCGGCCTGTATGATATATAGGAGGCTGAGAGTGCGGTCTGTACGATATATAGGAGGCTGAGAGTGTGGTCTGTATGATATATAGGAGGCTGAGAGTGCGGTCTGTACGATATATAGGAGGCTGAGAGTGCGGGCTGTACGATATATAGGAGGCTGAGAGTGTGATCTGTACGATATGCAGGAGGCTGAGAGTGCGGTCTGTATGATATATAGGAGGCTGAGAGTGCGGTCTGTACGATATATAGGAGGCTGATAGTGCGGTCTGTACGATATATAGGAGGCTGAGAGTGAGGTCTGTACGATATATAGGAGGCTGAGAGTGCGGTCTGTATGATATATAGGAGGCTGAGAGTGCGGTCTGTACGATATATAGGAGGCTGAGAGTGCGGTCTGTACGATATATAGGAGGCTGAGAGTGCGGTCTGTATGATATACAGGAGGCTGAGAGTGCGGTCTGTATGATATATAGGAGGCTGAGAGTGCGGCCTGTGCGATATAAAAGAGGTTGAGAGCGTTCTCTTTTGCACACTGTACAGCTTGCTAAAAGGCACACGTTTTAGTGGGAGAGGCCAAAAAATGAACACGTAATAAAACAGTTTATGTTAGCCATAGGGTAGGCCCCTAGAGTCAATTCTCCTGGTGGGTCCTAGGCACCCCAGTCTGACCCTGATTGAATGCTTTATTTTTTTTATCAAGCTAGGTCCAAAATCCCATTCTTGTCAATTTAAAAAATATATATTTTGGAGGCATGCACATTTCTTTATACATATCTCCAAATCCCCTTCTTCCCAAAACACAGTATTGGACATAACTGATAAAATTCAGTGTACTTACCGCCTCCATTAGGGAAAGCTTACTGACTAAGGGGCCCCATACACAATAGATAGGTGTTGGCTAACAGTGATCTCGCCAGACCCCTTCATACACCCGATTATGTGCTCTGCCGAGAGCTCCTGTGTTTGCTATAAGAGAGCCACTGCCAGACTCCTCTGGCAGGCGGCAGTTTTTCTCGATGAGGATAAAAGGAGAGTCAGGAGACTCTCATAAACACTAGACTTTTTGACAGAGCCCAACGATATCGGCAGGCTTGGCCAGCATTAGTCTAATGTGTATAGGGGCATGGGGACCTTTACTGACTTAAACTTAATTAAAGGAGTTGTCCACTAGTCAACCCCTTCTGAATTCTTATGACCCCCTTAACCCCCCCCCCGTAAAATTATAATACATACTCACCTCCAGTGGCAGCTCCATTCCGGAGCAGATGGAATTCTCCAGACTCTCTGAATACTTTCATGACATTATGTTCTGCACATGGTGGGATATTCAACATCTTTGCAATTTTACATTGAAGAACATTTTTCATGACATTGTTCCACAACTTTTTAGATGCAATTGTTCAGTTTGCTGAACCTCTGACCATCTTTTTCTCCTGAGAGACTCTGCCTCTATAACATGCTCTCATTATGCAGTCAAGTGAAATCACTTTTTATTAGTACCACTTATTTTTTCAGGCTTTTGTTAACCCACTCCAAACTTTTTTTTTTTAAAGGGAATCTGTCACCTATTTTTTCGCATATAAGATACGGCCACCGCCATCTGGGGCTTATCTACAGTATTCTGTAATGCTGTAGATAAGCCCCCGATGTAACCTGAAAGATAAGAAAAATGAGTTATATTATACTCACCGGGGGGGGACGGTCTGGTCCAGGTCCGATGGGTGTCCCGGTCCGGTCCGACGCCCCCCATCTTCTAGCGATGACGGCCTCTTCTTTGCTTCCCGTCGCGGCTTCGGTGCAGGCGTACTGCTCTCCCCTGTTGAGGGCAGAGCAGAGTACTGAAGTGGGCAGGCGCCGGACCTCTCTGACCTTTCCCGGTGCCTTCGCACTGCAGTACTCTGCCTCAACAGGGCAGAGCAGTGCGCCTGCGCCGGAGCCGTGACGGGAAGCAAAGAAGACGTCACCGTTAGAAGATGGGAGGCGTCGGACCAGACCGCGACACCCATCGGACAAAAACCAGACCGCCCCCCCCGGTGAGTATAATATAACTCGTTTTTCTTATCTTTCAGGTTACATCGGGGGCTTATCTACAGTATTACAGAATGCTGTAGATAAGCCCCTGATGGCGGTGGCCGCATCTTATAGGCGAAAAAATAGGTGACAGATTCCCTTTAAGATGAGTTGCTGCCATGAATTTCTGAAATAGTTATTTTTTTCAAATGAAATAGAAAAATGTCTAACTTGCAACTTCAGATCTATTCTGTGTTCTGCTGTGAATAAAATATGGAAATAAGAGATTTCCAAATCATTGCATTCTTGCTTTCTTTACACTGCATCCCAACATTTTGTATATAAATATGTACTTAAATGTCATGACTTCCATCCTCACGTTAGCAAATTTTTGTTACCACAGCCCATTTTAACGAATTGGCAACAAAACACGAGGACAAATGCCTGCTCTTACTTAGTGTGAAGAGCACTCCATATGCTGTATACCGTATATTTGTGTTGTCAGTATCTTTTTAAAATGCATACATTTATTCTAGCACTGGAGGAAGCACAGAAAGGTGAACATTATGTATATTTTCATACATGTGGAATGAGAAGTAAATATTATCTTTGATGGTTTTATCTTCATTTTGTGCAAACTACTTAAAATTGATGCTATATTTTCTTTTATCATAGCTCTGCATTCCGCTTACCTTCACTTCCAGGATGAACATAATGATATATTGATGCATGCATAATGTTTACTAAGAAATGGGGTAGCTTTTCTTGAAATATCACCAAGCATAACCCAGTATG
Source organism: Dendrobates tinctorius (assembly GCF_039654945.1). Classification (NCBI taxonomy): domain Eukaryota; kingdom Metazoa; phylum Chordata; class Amphibia; order Anura; family Dendrobatidae; genus Dendrobates; species Dendrobates tinctorius. The sequence goes on along the minus strand of NW_027361750.1, from coordinate 24,010,730 downwards.
ATGGTTTCAAAGGTGGTCACACTTCAGCACTCAGCTCGTTTGGTTGCTTCAAAATTTCATCCTGTAAAACAGTGTACAAATATTGCTCATGATTTGATGACTGAGGTGACATAACATGTGCATGATTAAAACCAAGCATCGCATAGGGCGGCATTACCATATCAGATCCATGAAAATCATAGTAGTAAAAAATTATATGAAATTGATATCGGGGTGCGGAAAAACCTCAGAAGCCCAAAATGCACATGGAAGGCAGCAGACTGCGCATTGTGCAGCCGCATTCATGTCACAGGCAGTGTGTAAACCTGCTAATGGGACTGACATCATGATCACAATGAGAATTCGCATAGAAAATTATCATTCTCTACAGATTTTTTTTCCAAAAAATTTGCATTTATATTTTTGGTTGTAACGTAGTTGTGCAATGCTTTATAAAATCATGAAAAAGTTATATTATTTTAACAATAGTATTTTAATTAAAAACATCTAAGACCTAAAGACTTCATTAGGAAAATGAGTCAAAAATCAGTGTGAATTCTGAACAGTATGTTTCAATCTTCAATGGCGCCAGTAGCTAAAGCCTGTCTATCTGATTAAACTGCTACTTTAGTGAATCAAATCTTTGCCTGTAGTTATACTTTCCATGTGTCACTATGTGGAAGAACAGGCATGTCAAACAGGAAGAAAATAGAACATACTGATGTATGATTTCTGAGATACCCCCTGCTTAGCAAGAAATGTCTGAGAAGAAATAAATAAAACCTAATATCACAATTCGACCTAGGTATCAAGCTGAACAAAACTGTGGGTATGATAGACCAGGGTTCTCCAACTCCAGTCCTCAAGGCCCACCAACAGGTCATGTTTTCAGGATTTCCTTAGTATTGCACAGGTGATCCATTACCTGAGCAATACTAAGGAAATCCTGAAAACATGATCTGTTGGTGGGCCTTGAGGACTGGAGTTGGGGAACCCTGTGATAGACGGCTGAAGCAAATGTTAACCCTTTCCTGCCGTGACCAATTTTTCATTTTTGCTCGTGCTCTTTTCCTTCTTCTAAGGCTTGGGTCAGATGTGCGAGAAAGTCGCACGAGTCTCGCACGTCAATACCCGGCACTGCCGCTGACACTCAGGACCAGAGCGGTCAGCTGCATAGAAATACATGCAGCTGAATGCTCCGGTCCAAGTGCCGAGACTCGTGGGAGTTTCTCGCATGTCTGACCACGGCCTAAGAGTCAGAAATGTTTTATTTTTTCATCATTGTTGCCATTTGAGGGTTTGTTTTTGCAGGACGAGTTGACGTTTTGAAAACACCGATTGTTATTCCATACAATGTACTGAAAAAAAAACAAAAAAAAAATTGAAGTAAGGTGAAATGGTGAAAAAATGTGCAATTTGGACAATGTCTTTTTGGGTTTCGTTTTTATGGTGTTCATTGTATGTGTTTAAAATGACCTGGCAATATGATTTTTCAGGTCGAAATGATTACTGTAATACCAAATGAAATGGAAAAAATGTAATGATAAAAATTTGGAAACTTACAAAAAGAATAAAAATGAAACAAAATTATGTGCTTACAATTGTGCCCATTCTGACTTACAGGCTGTTTTAGACTTTTTCAGAGCTGACCCAGTACATTTGGAGGAATATTGTCTAGAGCAGGGGTGGGTAATTAATTTTCCTGAAGGGCCACATGAAAGACCATGACTGTTGTGGAGGGCCAACTAATAGGCTGAAATTAATTATGCTCATCTCAGCCTACTCTCCTTTACGATTACGATTACCCTAACCCTAATCCCATTGCTAAGGCCTCTTTTACACATCAGGTTTTCGCCGCCAGGCGCGATCCGGCTCTTTTGACAAAAACCGGATCCGATGAAATGCAATGCCGGATCCGGTTTCCCCCCCATTGACTTGCATTTGCGCCGGATAGCCATGCGTTAGCCAGTGTTTTCGCCGGATCCGGCAATGTGTCGCAATCCGGCATCTGGAAAAAACGGCTACTGTAATGTTTTTTGTCTCCGGCGAAAAAGCCGGACCCGCTGGATCCGGCGCGTCCGGCTTTTTCACACAATGAAAGTCTATGAGCGCCGCAATGTGCCGGAACCGGCGAAAGCCGGATCCGGTTTTTTGGGTCTGAGCGTGCTCAGTAGCTCTGCCAACAGCACACATATATAAAAGCATGACAGTGGGACCCTCAGCCACACCCAACATGCCACCCAAGACAGGAACCAGGCGCAGGAGAAGGCAGGAGACGACTGCAGCACCATCAGCACCACCACCACCCCAAATGGAGCAGCAAAGGGAACATTCTGAACAACGGGAGGGGAGTCCAGCAGCAGATGAGAGACGGTAATTATCAAATCCCCCATTCCTCAAAACTAGGGCCAAGGAATGTCAAGATATTCATTGGCCCTTTGTTTTTCTTTATTCAACAGCCGCCCAAGAGATGCAGCAGCAGCACTGGCAGCAGCAGCAGCACCACCCACAGCCATGGAGTCTGGCCAGCAAGAAGACAGCACATCTTCTTCTGGGAGCCCTCCCTCGCATCGTCAGCGTTTGACGGTAAGTTTTTATTTCCAAAATCCATCATCTCTGTAATATATGTCTATTCATTGACTTTTATTTCAAAACAGGAATCACAAGCTGAAGAGGAGCTCCCAGAAGAAGAAGGAAGGGGTGGACAGACACCTGGAGTGGGCTCACAATTGGTAAGTTTTTTGCATCAAACGCAGAAACACAACATCACACTACACATAGAAAACAATGTACCGCAGACATCACACAACAAACAAATATGCCAACATCCAAACACATAATTTTTTTTCTTTTCTTCTCTAGTCTTCCCAATCTGGTGCTCGGCCAAGAGGTCCTCGCAGTGCCTCCCAGGGTCGTCGGCGACAGCAACGCGGCTGTCACCAGCGTGTAAGTATAATATTTAAGTTAAATTTTGGTACACTTTTTATTTCATGTCTTAAAGTGTGGTGACTAATTTTGCTATTTTTCTATTTTACTTTAACAGCCTTCACAGCATGCTCCCGACTCTGACGGTGAGGATGGAGGAATTGATGTGGACCACCTCATCGATCTCGTCAGAGAAAGGGAGCCGCTATGGAATATGGCTGACCGCCGCCATGCTGACCTGATTGTTACCCGATGGCTCTGGGAGGAAATCTGTTAGCTCCTTGTGGGCCGCTGGGAGGACCTCGATGCTCGGGCCCAGATTAAAAAGCGTAAGTATATACAGTACCGGTTGCTTGATGTAAACCAGTGTTTCCCGAACTCCAGTCCTCGTGGTCCCCACGGATCATGTGTTCAGGATTTCTATTTACTATGGAAATCCTGAAAACATGACCCCTGGGGACCATGAGGACTGGAGTTTGGGAAACACTGATGTTGTATACTAACCACTTTGTCCTTTCTCGTTTCAGGGGACAGAATTGTGAAGCGGTGGCGGTCTGTGAGGGATCGTTTCAAGAAGGAGTTCAATAAAGAGATGCGGGCCCCGAGTGGATCTGGAGGACGCAGGAGCAAGTACAAGTACGCACGAGCCCTGTCGTTCCTCCGGGATACAATGGTCACCAGAAGGTAAATATTACACACCACATGTGAAAAAAAAATGTTTAGATGTAACAATTTTTGTTTCAGCCAGGGCCATGCCATGTCACTATTTTAATTGTTTTTTTTTCTCTTTATTCCACAGCACGGTGAGCAGCACTCGGGAGCCTGCACGATTGGACCCTTCTGAGGCGATCCCTGAGGAGACCGGCACCGAGGGACACTTCGGCCGCCCCGGTACATCTGCACCTTCCCAGGCTTCCCACACATTTGACCCATCTGTCCCACCCACCAGCACAGGAGCATCGTGGCCGCCTACATTACCTGAAGCTGCTGGTGAGGAGATCGCTTTCCCTTTACCCCACCCTTCTGCCCCTGCCACCTCTAGTACACCTGCGGGTACTGGGCGGCAGCGGCAGAGGGGTCAGGAAAAGACTTATGTGCCAGAGTTCTTGCATCTGAATGCATCTTTCCAGAACTGTCTAAAAGTCTTGTCAGAGCAAATCTCCGCAGGCTTTCAGCAAATCAACTCCAGCATTTTGGAGGTGAAGACACTTCTGCAAACCATGCATTCAGAAGTAAGATCTTCGCCAAACCACACCTTTTTTAGGTCTGTTGTGGAGCGCATGGAAACGCTCTCTCCTAGCCAGCAGATGCATGTATTGCATTCATGCCACGGTGCTCTCCAGCACGTTACCTCCCAACCTCCTCCTCCCACCCCAGTAGTTCCTCCACCTGCACCCCCTCCAGCCACTTTCCATCCTCCCCCTCCTATTACATACCAGCCACCTCCCCAGTACCAGCAACCTCCCCAGTACCAGACATCTCCCCACTTCCAGCAACCTGCCCCGTACCAAACTCCTTCCCCGTACCAAACTCCTTCCCCGTACCAAACTCCTTCCCCATACAACTTTCCATCAACATCATCTGCTCCTACAGTCCCTGCCCAACCCTCCACTCCACCGCCCACCACCTCTTCTGCCTCCCACATGTCCACCCATTCTGTAGCTTTTTCCACACCTTCACCTCTAACTGTTCCTTCCCCACCACGATCCCAGTCCTCTCTCCACAATCCCAGTGTCGAAGTGTCCCGCAGCCCCTCCAGCAGTATTTCCACCCCACACTACACAAATTTATAATGTGTGTTTTGTAATAAAAATGCCCAGTTGGTTTCAAACCTTTATTAAAAAAGTTTTTTAACTTTAAAAACAGTTTACAAAAAAAAAAAAATTTAAATAAAAGTTAAATTATCGTTTACACTGGTTGTCTGTCATTTCTTTCTGCGGCGAAATATGTTTAAAAAAAAAAAAAGGTAAATACAGGGTATTTAAAAAGTAAAAAGGTATTCAAAACCAGGTATATAACTGTGGGTAAATTTTAGCTTTTTGCCACAGTTGTGTTCCTGGTTGTGTTTGAAGCAAAGTATTTCACCTAAAAAGTTGTGTTAATTGTTGGTGATTTCCTAACAATGTACACAACTTTTGTTAAAAGGTGAAATACTTTGCATAAAACACAACCAGGTACACACCTGTGGCCTAAAGGTAAAAATAGTAAGACCATGACAAGATAGCCAACTTTGGTTGGCAAAGGTATATACTGTTGGTACATAAGGTACACAAGTTTGGTTAAGGGCACAAATCTTTCACACTCTGTCATCCTGAAACCGTCACAGAACTTCTAGTGGTAATGTCCTGGTAATCTTGCAAGGTGGTTTCTTCAGAGGTGTCCTCAATGGAAATGGGTTCCTTGCAGATAACAAAATTGTGGAGTACCACGCAAGCTTTGATCACCTCTTCCACAGTTTCTGTCTTGAGGTTGATCACAGTCAATAGGACCCGCCATTTGGCTGTCAGAATTCCAAAGGTACATTCAACCATTCTTCTTGCTCTTGTGAGGCGGTAATTAAAAATGCGTTTTGTTCTTGACAATCCTCTGCTACCGTACGGTTTCAAAAGGTGTTCTGACAGCTGGAAGGCTTCATCCCCTACACAGACAAATGGCATAGGTGGCCCAGATGTTTGCGGCAGCGGTCTAGGGGATGGGAACTGGAAGGTGTTTCCATACAGTTTACGCCCCATGGCAGACAGTTTGAAAACTTGAGAGTCATTGGAGAGGCCAGAGGCCCCAATAGCAACAGCAATAAATTTGTATTTCGCGTCAGCGATGGACATG